>NC_142087.1:1250000-2500000 GCF_054644295.1 Miniopterus natalensis
TATAGGCTAGAATTAGCATCACCATTTTGTAGATGAGGCAAGTGAAGCACATGTCAGCTAAAAAATTGCCCAGTCACATGGTGATTTGTCCAGGGATTCTTTTGTTCCTAAATCCCTTGCTTTTTCCAATAGTTTATGTTGTCGTCCCACCTCCTCTAATTTGATGTTCTTTTTTTCTGTTTCCCTTTAAATAAAAATGATTCATTGAGGAAACCTGTGTGATTGTGTCATTGAAAATCTATAATTTGCAACATAAAATACCAGTTAAAGTTTGAAAAGCTTTATTTGAAAAACTTCATGTAAAACTTAGATAACAGCAAAAAAATATGCGTTATAAATACAGGGTGTCTCCCCCAAATGCACACACACTTTGAATAATTATAAAGGCAGTGTTCATTAAAATGCATTTCATTTTCAAATGTAATAGAATCCACAGACATAGTGTGTATAGTTTTGGGGATACCCTATATATAATGAAACATATTTTTGTATGATTCTCAAACAGCCTCTGAAGGAAATTTTTAAAAGTTTCAAACATCTTTGAAATAACTGCAGCTTCTAAGGTCTACAGAGTATATTTTCTCAAGCTGGTTTCCTACAAGGACAATATATTTGGATGCACAAGTTCTGGTGCTTTAGTTAAAATAAAAAGGAAACTATAAAAACAAATTTGTTTCACTGCCATTATTTTAAAAGATAAACTTTTTTTTTTTTTTTACAAATAAAAATTGACTTTCAAATCTCTGATTCTGAAAGAGAAAAGATGCCATCTAGTGAGCTAAACACATATTAATATTGAAAAGTATTAAGGAAACACTGCTTTCAGATAGCGAAAAATCAGATGGAATTATAGAGTTTCTACTAGCCTTACTTATAAATTTTACACAGATGATGTTTAATGAAAATAGTTAATTGTAATGAAATCACTATACTTTCATCGGCAACTTCTCTTACGGTCCTTATCACTTTGTATCTTTCTCTGTGTTTCATTCATTTAAATGTCTTACCTGCTCAACTAGATATACATTTCTGAGAAACAGGGTTCCCTGTTGTTTATTTTCATATCCTAAAATATCTTATGTAAAACAATGGGGAGCACATAATAGGTATTTTATAAAGTTTTGAATCAATGAGTAATTTAATTTGCTTCTTTATAAGTAACTCACACCAGGTATGCCATTAGCAAGTAGAAGAAGGACCTTCTGAGTCCTATACCGTTACTCTTTGACCACCCATATTGTATTGGTTCACAGGAATTGAAGGAAGAAATGGAAAACTCATGTAATTTATTTATTTGTGTTTTTATAGGTTGTCTAACATGTTATTTTTTTCTCTATGAAAGTTTTCTACACGTTCAAAATTAATCATATATCCCCTTCGTCTGTTTTTTTCCAGTAAATGTGGTACTTAACTATGGACTTTACATTATATTCTGTGTATAATCAGTCACTGTGTATAATTAGTATCTTTATTAGGATGGTACAAAGATAATTTTTTGCTGTGTCTGCAGTAAGAAGGCTCTGTGCTGGGCCTTCCCATAAGGTATTAATTAGTCTTTGCAGCAACTTGGAGAAATAGATATCATGCCCCTTTTCAAAAATGTTGAATAACTTTTCCAAAACCACACATTGCTAAGTGGCAGAGCTTGAAATTGATCTAAGCCCTGTTGCTCCCAAAATCGAACTTTTATCGTGTACCATGCTGCCTCCCTTTTATGAGAATTCCACTGCATCAATTCCAGTTTGCTGCAAACAGTAGGTGCTCAAGGCATGATTATGAATTACTTCAATTAATAAGGAAAAATTATAAACAATGAACACAATATACAAAAGAGTTGTTTAGGAGACAGGGTATTTTAAGACAAAAAATATAAATTGGCCTGTTGACAAATATAAAACTGTGCCTCAGTTTCTGGGCCTTGATTTTAACCCACATAAGAACAGAAATAGTCAAAAACAAAACACCCCAGAAACAGTCAAACAAGTAGCAAGAGTTCCAGCCAGTTCATAAACAAACAGTTAAAAACACTAAAGCTATTGGAGATAGAAGAGTCATTTCAAGGAAACCAGAAACCCTGATGTATTCATTTGTAATCATTTTGGATTTCTTTTCATTTGAATGCACACCAGCACGTAAAAATAAGAGGGGGGAAAGAACAAAATACAGGCGCAGTTTCTTTCCAACAAGGGTGCCTGTAGTTTTAACTGTGCCCTCTAGTGAGTGAGTTTAAGAAGCAACCTGCCAGCCCCAGCCAGGCGCTCCGTTGATTGGAGTGTTGTCCCATTTACCAAAGAGGCTCAGGTCCGATCGCTCGCCCGTCAGAGAGCAGATGGGAGGCAACCAATGGATGTTTCTCTCAGGCCATGAGCGTACCACCATGGCCTGAGGCCTCTGTGTCTTGTGTCCTCAGAAGCTGAAAGCACACAAAGTTTGTATGATGGGTCTAATAGCAAAGGTTCAGTTGTCCCCTTAGCTCATCCCTGATGTGGGAAGGGAATGTCCTTACCTCCAGAAAGCAACCCCAGGCTCGTGGAGAGGACCACTCTGGTGTAGGGTGGGGCCAGCAGCCCCCAGCTGGGAAACTGAGGCAACCAAGTGAATGCCAGGGGTTCCTGGTGTGAGGGTAGAGGCTGAGGACATAGGAAGCCCAAGCCTGTAGAGTCCGGGTCCCAACTCAGTCTGAATTGGCTCTGGGTCTGGGGGGAGCAGAGAGGGTGAGGGGCTGGGATGCCAGCTGCTTGCTTGGAAACTATAGTAGGAGGGGGCAGAGAAGCAGGAGGTGTGACCCCATCTTAGTTTTTAAACACACTCCTTTCTGAGTGTGCTTATAGAGAATTTATTGTTTTTTCCCAAATTGCTTTAGCTATTCTAATTCCTTGGCCTTTCCATATAGGTTTCTAAAAAAGATGAATGCATATATGTACTTTTATTTGTATACCACTGGAAGTCCTACAATTTTCTATTTTCATTTAATAGCTAATCATCAATATCTTTCCATATCAGTACCTATAGACTCTTCACCTATAACGGCTCTCCCATACCCATAAAAGTGTTCCTCTCCTTTGTTTCCTGGGACTCACACATGGTCACCATTAGATTGCATGTCCCAAATTGCAATTCTTTGTTGTTCCCAAATAAACCCATGTTGCTGGAGAAATACCTGGCTGTCTCTTTGTTTAAGGTCAACAGAAGATAATAATCCTCAGTCCAAACCATGGCTAAAGTTCTGATGAGCTAATAAGAAACAATTAGTGAGTATGTATACATATATTTTAAAAAGATGGAATTCTGGAGCTGCGGTTCTTGAAAGAGTCCATTCAAAACCACCTGGAGAACTGGTTAAACCCCACACTGCTGGGCTCTGCCCCACGACATTCTGATTTGTCAGGCCCAGGGGGAGGGCAGTTAATAATTTGAATTTCTGCCCGGCAGGGCATGGCTTAGCCGTTCAGCATCAAACTAGGATCCAGGTGATCGGGGTTCGATTCTCGGTCAGGGCACATGCCCCGGTTGTGGGCTTGATCAATGACTCTCTCATCATTGATGTTTCTATCTCTCTCTCTCCCTCTCCTTTCCTCTCTCTGAAATCAATAAAGATATATTTTAAAAATAATAATAATTTGAATTTCTAACAACTTCTCTGGTGATGTTTGATGCTTCTAGGCTGGAGACTACAGTATGACAAACATTGCACTAGAGAAATGCCAGAGGTTTTTGTTAATTATAGACCCCAAGTCTCATGGTTGCATTAATATCTTTACAAACACAAAATGCCAAATGTAATACATTCTGTGCTTTATTTTACACTTCTCTGATCATTAAAAATCTAAGCAGAGATTTTTGCTATAAAGAGAGAGGGAGAAAAAGAGCAGTGGCAAGAGTAAATGCTGGGTGTGTAAGGCCCCAACCTAGGAAGGGCTGCACACATATGCAGAGCACATGAGCAAAGTGGCCATAGAGCTGGACCTAGTGAAGACAGCAGTTAGGCCAGGGCTCAGGGAGTCCTGAGGCTTGGGCACATAACGGATCTCCTTCCTGCTCTACCCCAATCTGGGCTGCATCAGATTGAAACAGGGCCAAAACTGACATGACACCTCCTTCAGAATCTTCAGGCCTGAGCACCCTGCTCTCCACACATACATGCACTCATCCAACACGTGGGCACATACAGTCACAATCACACAATCACACACAGTGCTTCTGATTTTAGGCTCCATCAGGGATTCAGGTTCCAACACCAGGGTTAAGGTGTGCGTGAGTCTCCTTAGCAGACTGACAAAGGGCCACTGTAGAGGCGGGAAGACCTAAGGACCCAGCCAGGGAGGACCTGCATTCTGCACCCCATTGGTGTGAGGGAACATTCTATTGACTAACTGGAGCTGCCTGGTCTCATAAGGGAGGTCCAGATGCTAGTTCTGAAAGGCCATCCAGCTCTGCTTCGCTCCTCAGTAGCCAGCTGATAAGGAAGCACAGTGCTAGGAGGCCAGTCCCCAGCAGGTCTCCCAGCCCCGTGAGGTAGGGGATACAGTGGTTGTCAGGATCCAGGGCCTGGTGCCACATCAGCCGAGCCATCACTTCTGCCAGGTACAGCAGGATTGTCACCTGTCATAAGAGCAAGCAAACACAAGAGACAAGTCAGAAAACCAAGTGTCATCAAGAAACACTAACAGACTTCAAGGGCAGACACCAACGTGGACAAGTCCACCCCAGGTAGTCCTCTTCCACAAGCTTCTCCTGGGGTCTGACACCAAGCTATGAGTTCGTGCAGGGGCCGAGGCGTCCGCCTCTTCCACCCTTGCCTAGCATCCCTCCCTAAGGTTGGGCCCTGCTCCTGGCATCCTGAAGTGCTGCTCACTAGCCTTGACCTTCCCTGACGCACAGCTCCACTCAACATCCTAGGAGCCTTAGACACGAATCTTGCTGGGACTTCAGTTTGGGTTTTCTGGAGGCACTCTCATGGGCAGCTTTGGGTGGTTGGCCTTTCCAGAAGGTGCCACGGGGTAGTCCACACAGCACTGGTCAGGTCTCAGGGCTTCCCAGTCCCTTGTTGCAGGCTGACCCCAGTTCCTTTCCTGCTGTTGCTCAGGACAGTTTCTCAGACTGCCCAGCCTATCCCTTAGGGTCCGGGACATGCTGAGATTGCAAATACCATAACTCAAGCATATTTGAGAAGTCTAGTTCCTTAGAATTGCCCACAGTTCCCACAGTAATCCCTGCAGAGGCCGCAGGCCCACCAGGACATCAGCCAGCGACAGTCTTGGCAGGCAGTCCGCTGTGTCCTACTCTGAGGCAGGCACCAGCTTAATGTCTTTCATGTCCTTATCACCATTTAGCTCTTACTAAAGTCCACGCATGCCTTTTAGCAACACCCCACGGGGGGCTGGTCCCTGCGCACCCCCTTTCTGCAATAAGTGATGCACACAGCCCAGTTCATCATCTGGACCTGTTCGTCAGCTTGCTCCACGGCAACACGCTGCATTCTCAGGACGGCCGCTCTGACGCCCTGGTGAAGAGTGCGCAGTGAGCTGTACGCTGCGTGGGCTGTGCCTTGGGAAGGGTGGAGTAATGAGTGTGCTGTGTGGAGCCGGGTCTATGCAGTGCGCCATGTGGAGTATGCTACGGGGAGGGTGCAGTATGGAGTATCCAGGGGGGAGTGGCCTCTGGGTCTGGATCACACCCTTGGGCTTGAATGAGTTAACTGGACTCCTGGAAGATGGGGATTGTGCCTTGCATGTCCAGGAACCCCCAACTCCGCCTCCTCGGCATCTCTCCCAGGACAGGGAGCGAAGCTTGCTGGCTGCCTCAGCACTGAACGCTGCTTTGCTGCTGCTACAGTCGCCCTTACCTGGATCAGGCCTGCCAGCAGATAGAATACCACAAAGGTCTTGCTGTTTGGGACCGAATGGCCTTCCACCAGGTAGATAACATAGAAGAAAATCAGATGGCCCGGAATCACCAGAAAGAGCAGAACTCGGGCTGACATGGAATTAATTTCTGGAAGAAACAGAACCAAGGAAGTTGTGTGACCTGCCTGGCACCAGAGGCCACCTTGGCACGTGAGAGTCTCTAGTGAGGCATCCACATTCGTTCAGCCACTTCCTGAAGGTGCCAAAGGGTAGTTCGCACAGCCCCGGTGGACTAGTGGGGACTATAGTCCCTTCCCTCCTGGAACTGACATTTTAGAGAAGAGAGAAAAACTGGAATAGAATAGCAGAAATGAACAGGAAAGGGCATTTCAAACTGTGACGTGTATTGGAAAGAAAGTCAGGGTAATGTGGCAGAGAATGACGTGTCTGTTCGTGGGAATGAGCTGCTGGAGACTGGAAGCTCTCTCAAGGAGATGACATTCAGGCTGAGATCTGAGTCTGGGGGAAAGACCCTGGCTAGAGGAAAGGGAATGTGCAAGGGGCTTAAGGTGGAGAGAGCTGGGGAGTGTCAAAAAACAAAGGCTCAGCATGAGGCACCGGTGATTGTTAGTGAGGTGATTGTTAGTGATCCGGAGGGTGGGGCACTCATTGCTGAGGTCTGAGTGATCCCCACTCTCTTCAGGACCCAGTACTCTATGAGTCTGAAACTCTGCAAGAAATGTGACTTACCCTGCCTATCTCTTTAAAACTGTAATACGTGAATATGATGGACTACTCGAAAACAAAGAGTTTCAATGAAATGTCAGTCTCCATTTGCTTCTGAGTTAATATAACGTAATTTATCAACTTAACATGGAAAAGGAAGAAAAATCATATGTAGCTTAGAAACTGAAAAGTATACTATAAAATAATATGTAGAAAGAGAATGGAAACATGCAAAAGCAACAAAATCTACTCATGATGAAAAATTAGACAAGGTTAGATTCTTTTTTAAAAAAAGCTCTAAAGAAGGAGGCATAATAATTATTATTGGAAGGTGACATAAAAGCTCAAGACAGCTACATAAAGAATTCAGTAAAATATTTTATGTGCTGCTATAGACTGTTTCCCCCCAAATGTATGTTATAACCTAACCCACAGTGTGATGCTATATGGAGGTGGGGCCTTTGTGAGGTGATTAGGTCATGAGGGTGGAATCCTCATGACTAGGATTCGTGCCCTTATAAAAGAGACCTCAGTGAGCTCCTCACCCCTCCCACCACATGAGGACACAGTGAGGTGACAGCTGTCTATGAACCAGGAAGCAGGCCCTTACCAGACATAGATCTGCTAGTGCTTTGATCTTGGACTTCCAGCCGCCAGAACTATGAAAAACATATTTCTGTTGTTTATATGCCATCCAGGCTATGTTTTTGTTAGAGCAGCCTAAACTAAGACAGGTACATAAATAATATAGAAAGTAAATGCTTTTTCTATATACAAATGATAGGTCAGAAAATATAATGGGACTTCTACTTCTAGACAAGATGGGGTAGACATATTTATTACTATTCCCCTCACTAAATACAACAAAAAACCCTGTACATTATATATAAAACAAATATAAGAAGATTCTGAAAGGGGGAGGAAAAAGGTAAGCTGGCTAGGGACCAACATGGTGGTGAGTTCCCCGAGTTGGGGTTTTTTCTGGCCTCATATATCCCAGATTGGGTGCTAGAGAATTCAGTAACCCTGAAATGCCAAAGGGTACTGACCAAAAAAGACTCAACAAAAATTTGCTTCTTTAGCCAAAGGCTCAAAAAAGGGGCAGCCTAGCAAAACAGAGAACTTTAGATAATAACCGCTCTATTCTAGCCAAACACCACAGGAAAAATAGCAGCCCCACCTTGATCAGCAAAGGCCAAGTGAGGAGCCTGGACTTCTCCCTCACCCAGGTGGAATGTGGAATTCACCCCTTTTTGACTGATATGGTATAAGAGAAGGCTGTGTGGAAATTAAGTGGTACTCTGTCTAGTGGTAATGAGGACCCTAACCCCCCCCCCCACGCACACACTGTATCAGTGAAGGCCATGTGGGGAGCAATAACAAGGCACCCCTCTCCCTCCCAGCAAGAGTGGTGTCTGAGGAACATGGACTCTTACCCTACCCACTGTAACGAGGTGTTCCTTTTCCCCTAGGGTGTCAGTGGAAAAAGAGGGGAATCTGGACTTCTACCCCCACCTGGCAGTAGGGAAGCAGTGCATTCCCTTCCCCCTAGTGGTGCAGTGTCAGAGGAGGCTAGCTAAACCTGAAGACTTTAATAAGATCCAGAGTTTTATAACACAATACTCCAAATGTCTGGGACTCAATCTAAAGATCACTCATTATAGCACGAAAAATCTCAACTTAATGAGAAAAGACAACCAGCAGACACTGAGATGACAAATGGTAGAATTATGTGAAAGAGATTTTAATGAATCCATTTTTAAATGTTTCAACCAGCAATTACAAAACACTTGAAACAAATGATAAAAACAGAAAATCTCAGGAAAGAAGTAGAAGGTAACAAAACAGAACCATATGAAAATTTTAGAACTGAAAAAATACAATAGCCAAAAAACCCCAAAAAACTAAATGAATGAATCAAAAGCAGAGTAAAGGGGACAGAGGAAAGAATGAGTGAACTTGATTAAAAAAAAAAACTAAAGAAATTAGCCAATCTAAATAACAGAGAGTAACATATATTGAGGTGAAAATTAAAAAGAGCTCAGGGACTTGTGGGACTACAACAAAAAATTAAACATTCGCATCATCATAACACCAGAAGGAAAGGAGAAAGGGAGGGGTGCTGAAAAAGTATTCGAAGAAATAATGGCTTAAAATTTCCCAAATTTGGCAAAAGATAAATCTATGTATCCAGGGAGCTGAGTGAACTCCAAGTAGGACAACTCCAAAGAAATCAACACCAATGCACGTCATAATCCTAAATCTAAAAAGAAAGTCTTGAAATAAGACAGAAATGACACCTTATGTATACAGCAAAAATGTATCTAATTCAAATTACGCCAATTTCTCATCAGAAAACATTAAGGTCAGGAGGAAGTGGCACATTTTTCAAGTGTTGAACTTGAAAACCCCAAAATTCATATCCAGTGAAAGTATCCTCCAGGAATGTGCCAGCAGACCTACCCCAATAGAATGGCTGAAGGTAGTTCTTGAAATAGGAAGGAAATGATAGTCCTGGCTGGTGGCTCCGTGGTTAGAGCGCTGGCCCACAGACTGAAGTGTCTCCAGTTCGATTCCCAGTCAAGGGCACATGCCTGGGTTGCAGGTTCCCTCCCCAACCCTGGTTGGGGCTCGTGAGGGAGGCAATCAGTCGATGTGTCTCTCTCACATTGATGTTTCTCTCTCTCTCTCCCTCCACCCGTCCTTCCCTCCCTTCCACTCCTCTCAAAATCAATGGAAAAAGTACCACTGAGTGAGAATTAAAAACAGAAAATGTAATAGAAGATCCAGTGGTTCTCAGAATAGAATCCAGTCTCCTTTCTCAAGCTTCAAGGCCCTATGTGATCAGTTCCTTCCTATCTGAGGCCTCAGTTTCCTTCATTCTCTCCTTTGCTCTTTCTGCACAGCTCTCACTGGCCTTTCAGTCCTTCAGACTTGCCAAGCTCCTTCCTGCCTCTGGGCCTTTGCTCAGGCTGTCCCCTCTGCCTCAAATGCTCCTCCTGCTCCAGTGTGCCTCCTCCCCAACTAAGCCATGCTCATCCTCACAGAGGAACTTTCTAACCCCACATCTGAGTGTCCCATGCAATTCTTTTTCATTGTACCCTGTACTTTTTGACTTTTACAATATATCACAATTTGTAATTATGACAATATGTAATTATGTAAATATGTAATTATCACAATATGTAATTTGTTCATTTTTTGGTGTGTTTATCTGTTCTTCTAGACCATGTATACCATGGAGGGCAAGAAAGAGTTTTCTCTGTCATCACTGTAACCTGACACCTAGTATCTGGGTAGACATTCAATAATATTTGACTGACTGAATCAATCAACTAAGGGCAGGGTTGGGGAGTCAGGTGCCTGGGAGAACGAGCTGTGTCTTGAAGATAATCTGTACTAAGGTCGGCACTGGCCTTAGACATCACTGCTACAAATACCAGGTTCCAATGACATTAATTTTTACTTGTTTAAAGAAATGGCCTCATGGCCTCTGAAAGGCATCAGACCCACCTGAGGTGCAGAAAGTGGAGCATGGGTTAGGCCAGAATTTTTTCATCCAAATGGGTAGGACCCCAGGTGTGCTCCACATGTGCAGGTAGGTAGAGATCCGGCTGGTCTGAATGGCTACCAGATTGCCACCAACACCTGTGAGAAGAAAAAGAATCTGGTTTCCCCTTGTTTATGCCAGTCTCTGAGTTCTATCCCTTATGTTAAGTTCACTTTCTCCAGGAAGTCATCCAGTTCAGCACGTGATCTCTTTTTCTTCCCTCCCACTTGACCACAGATCTTGTTGAGCACCAAACAAGGGTGGCCTGGACTTCATGAGTGAGGTATCAGGATAGTAACTGTATCACTCTGACAGCTCTTAAGGTGAAGGAAGTGTTGCAAAGTAGGTCCTCAATACAGTCTCTTTCCTCAGCTCCACAGAGAACATTCTCTCACTGGATCAGATGTGTCCCAGTGATCTCCAGGGGCAAAGACCAACTGCCTCGGGCTTCCAGAAGATGCAAAAAAAATGGTCTGTGGGCAGAGGATGGCTACAGATCTATCTTGCCTGGCCCACACATGATTAAAAAAATAAAATATCTCAAGTTAATTGGCTGTATTTACAAATTAGGCCTTTAATCCAGATTCCCAGCTTCTCCTAACAAGTCATCTCAGTCAACTCTAGACCTTAGTTCCTACCAGTCAGCAAGTGGCCAGAGCTGAACAGGCACTACTCCCTTCACACCAGGAACACGTGCCCTGTTCCTCATCACTCCTTTCTGCCTTGCTATTGTCTTACCTGCTTAACTCATTCAAATTGCTTGCTTGGCCCCTATAGGTATCTGAGTTGGTGCCATCCAAGGATATCTTTCCAAGCTTATGGCCATCTGGGCCTCACTTAGCTGTTGTTGTACTAACTCACAATGGCCAGCCCTTTTGCTGGGAATAGACCCTAAGGGACTCCGTTGAGGTGCAGACCTACTGTGTGGCCCATTGACATTCAAGGAACACAGGCCTGAGTTCCCACGGAAATGTGTGTGTTGGGGGGAGACTGGCCCAAGGACCTCTGAAGGCTGTTTCTTAAGTCCCAGAAAGCCAGAGCCTAGGCACCAAGAAAATTGTTCAGTAAGTTATGTTTGGTTCCTCCCCTGACCATTGGTCCCATTTCTTTATCAGAAACCAGACACATACCAAGCTTTGGTTAAAAGAGGGGTCCTCACATAAATGCCCACAGGGTCTAAGCCTAGAAGGTGAATCAGTGAAGGGTTGGGTAAAAGACAACAGGGAATGGAGGGGATTGAGGCAAACCGTACAACACAGGTCCTGTCTCAGTGGCAGCTGATTCCCGCCCTACCCCGTGTAAACCCCGTATTGTTACAGCCTTGCTTTTTGAGAAGACAGAAATCCAGATTTTTATGTGTAATGTCTGAGTTTTAAATGTCACCAGTGAATCTAAGTTAAAATAAAAGAAAAACCATGAGAGGCCAACACTCTAGTTCTGAAGGCCACATTCATTCTTCAGGTGCCAGAGAATCCTGGGTTAAATTCTGTGTGCCTTCAAAGCATGGAATTTAGTTACCTCTGTGGGAAAGCTCAGGTCTCAGTGGCACCTATGAGGAGCAGGGTGTGATCTGGTGGAGCAATGGGCATGGCTTCCACCCTGACATCTCCTTCTATCTGTAGTCTCAGTAGCTTCTGCCCGCTGAGCTTGCTGACTGCCTCTGAGGGCCTGGGGCCAGACCTCTGACATCACTGCTGCTCAGGTCCCACCACTCGGGCCTACAGGGGTCAACCTAGCCCAGGGCCCCCAGGTGATGGGGATTGCCAATACCTACCACATATGATGGGAGTAAATATGGCCATGCCTTTGTACTGCTCTTTAGAAATGGTTTTGTTCAAGATGAGCCCTCCGAAACTGGGGAGAGAGCAGAGGGCAGTTAAATGACTAGAGTTTACACCTGTAAGTGGCTTTGCAAACTGCCTTGTCAGGCTGTCTTTTCAGCTTAGCAGACACTCTCCTTACCCCTATACAAGATATCCGTTGGAGCCAGGCTTGTCTCCACAGTGTCCTCTGCACCTCCCACACGCATTTTCACCTCTTGTCTAGTCTTAGCTTTCTAGAAGGCCCTTCAGATAATGTCAGCCCACTAATAACAAACAAGACACTACTCTCCGAGGCCTCTTAGCTAGCTGGGCCCTGTCTTGTGACAGCCCCTGAACTGCAACTGAGCTGTTCCTTCGCAGAAAACGAACCTGCAGGAGTGCCATCTCCTGTTCCTTGTTCTTGGAAGACACTGCAGCAAGACCTTGCTCCCAGTGGCCCCTGTAGTTTAGCAAAGGCTGCCCCACCCTGAGAGCCCTGAAGAAATAAGATCAATTTGTATAAGGAATCCAGAAGCAAAGGTACCTACACCATAACCTCTCTTCTCTGAGAGTCAAAGTTAGGAAAGCACATCAGAAAAAACTGGGGTGGCCCCTGTCAGGGTCTGCTAGTGGAAAGGGCGCTTGAGAACAAGACTGGAGGGTAGAAGACCTGGGCTCAGCTGAAGGACTAATCCCTCAGCCCCTCTAGGTCCCACCAGCAGCCACACTGTGGAAATGGTGTTTGCAGAGCCATGGCTTTGAGGCCAGGAGAGGGACTCCCTGCAGCTTAAGCAGGGGTCCAGGGCAGTGAGAGCTGTGGCACCAGGGGGACCGGAGACGCGAAATCCCACAGCGCCAAGACGGAGCAGGGAGCCATGGCCCCAGTGCGCTCATCTGATGTCTCCAGGTTCAGCTCTTCCCTGCTCTCTGGTGCTCTGGCAAATGCAAACAGGACGGCCTCTCAGAAGAACCAAGTCTAGGGTTCTTGGTAAGAAAACCAGAGGTAAAGAGTCAAGAGGTATGACTCAACCAGCCCTGGAAATTAGTGAAGGAGCCCACAGCTGCGGTTCACTCCAGCCATGGCCACAGGCAGTGAGCCTCACCCTCCTCGGGGGTTCCTTGGCTCTCAGGCCACTCCCCTGAACACAAAGCCAGGGGATGGCACGGGGAGGGAGAGAGGGGGCAGAGGCCCTCACTCATGCTCACCTGCTAATCACCATTGCTAGGATGATTGGGAACCACCCGAACTTTAGGATCTTCATGATGGGTGGGTTCTGCTTTGCAATGAGGACCCACACCGGGGTCAGGGCCATGAAGCCGATGCAGACCAAGGGAGTCAGAAACCGACTGTCTGGGGAGAGAAAGAAGAAAAAAGGGGGATGCTTACAGCCACTGGCCAGGGCCAGAGTACACAGCGTGGCCTGGGGGCTGTGGCCTGGGTTGTTGAGGCAAGAGGTGGGATGGGCACTAAAGGCTCTAGAGGTCTGAGGAGACACTTCTCTCCTCATCAGTTTCTGGTGGATTGTCCTACCATACCTTCCAGAGAACTTTCTCCATTCTGTTAAACAACTGGAGAAGCGCCTCTTGGTCCTCAGGTCCTGCCACCTTCCCTTTCACTTCTCTGGTTTTGCTATTTTCCTGCCATAAGTACCCTCCTCTGCCTCCTCCCACCCAGTGAGCTCTAAGCAAGTATCAAACACTTGGGAGACAGCAGCCTATATGGGTACCTACTTGTAGGGCATTTCTGCAATAGTCCAATTTTTCTAGAACTCTTCAGAAGCCTCGGCAGAGGTCCCACCTCATATTCTCCCTGTCCCGTAGTGAATACTTCCTTTCCCCTGCACGAGGCTTGTCTTCCTGACAACACTGGCCAGTGTGACAGTCAATGGCTCACACCTTTGTCAGTGAAGCTTTATCTGATATGTGCCAGGCCCAGTGCACCCAAGAAAAATTCACAGTCTAATTGGAGAGATGGACAATCCAACAATGATTTAACATCTAATAAGTCGTGTGTTAAAACACACTATTTCAGTAGGGGTACAGCAGGGGTGAAGAGGAAGGGTCTGGGGATACCTGTGACTTATACACAAATCTTATTTTAAATTTAATTTAAATTAAAATTAAATTTAATTTTAATAAAATTAGGTCATCTTAGTATTAACTCTTCATTACCACTTACATGAACTTTGAGAATCTCACAAATCATTCAATATTGTTGGTGGCAGGCAGTTCCCAGGGTAGCCAGTCCCAGAGCCGAGAGAGAAAGGGTCCCACCGTCTGCACCTCTAAATCAGAAGTGTTTTATTGCCCTGCTTCAGTTGCCAACATGTAAACACGGGTTGGTATCTCAGCTCCTTGGGCCCATGTTCCCAGGGGCAGTGATAAACTGGCGCTCCGCTGCGCTGCTCCTTTACCTGGGGCACCCCCCACCAGCCGTCACCACGTGCCCCTGGGCTCCCCACTGTCTGCATCACCATCCACTCCGTTCGCTTATGCTACTTGCCCCCAAGCATCCGGGGTCCTCACCGTGCTCGGAATCGACGCTTCCTAGATGCGAACAGTTGTGTACGGTCATCTTAGCGAGACTGTACCGGGTGGAAAGTAAAAAAGGGGACATTCGGAAGGGAGTGTTCAGCTGTGGAAGCCCAGACGGGGAGAGCCTTCTGTCCACGTGCCCAGAGCACGAGCAAACTCTGTGTGTCCAGGGCAGGCCTGGGGAGACCCCTGGCGGGGTGAGGGCCTGTCACAAGATGTGTGTCCTCCCTCGGCTGCTGAGCAGGCCGCCCTCTGAGAGGCCCTGGCTTCCCCTGCCTCGCACCTCCAGGGAGAGCAGCTGCTGCCCGCTGCTGGAACATTCCTCCTCGGGGGTCACTTCTTGCGCAGTTTACATGTGCCCAGGGTGAACTGCCTTCCCCAAGGAGGCACCGTCACCTGTGCGAATGTGCTAAAGTGGCCAGACCAGCTCAGGACGCCCCCAGCCTCCCGGCATACCCTGGTCGTGTCTTGAACTGAGCAGTGCACCCCGCCTAACACGGCTGATGAGCTTGCTGGAGAACATCTGGACATGTTCAGTGACTTCAGGCTTTGCCTCCATAAAAGGAGGACTCTACTCCACGACAGACCTCGTAGGTTCCCTCCTGTGGTGCCCGATTTGAATGTGGCAGGCTGGGTGCAAACATCCCCACTCAGCCTTGCCGGTGGGACCCTCCTCTTTGGCCCCCCTACCTTTGTGTTTATAGAAGAAGCTGCTAATGAAAGCCAGAATGGACAATGTGATAAGGTCTCCCAGGCTGGCTGCAATGGGCGTGGCGATGTTGTCTGGGTTCACCCCAAGCTTTCGAGCACCAATCACGACACAGACCATCAGCAGTCCTGCAGAGAGGAGAGAGGAGGGAGAGGAGACTCAAGGCTCGGGAATCGACTGACCCCAAGGAGACTCAGCAGCACAGGACGAGACGGGGGGTCAGGTTGCTGCTCAGGAAATCCCCTCTATCAGCACAGCCTAGACTAAAGCCAGGCCACCTGAGAAGGCTGGGAGTGCTGGACTCTGCTTTCTGACTTTCTGGCTTGACGCTAGGGCCACCACTGAATGGAGCCAGCATGTGGCCTCTGAGTGCGAGGCTGATGGGTTTTAGGGCGCAGCACTGCAGACCTGTTCTGCAGCTGGAGATGTGAGAGGTACCTTTTAGTGGCCACCCCATCTCACCAGGTCCTACTTTCTGTCCTGACTCTGTTCTGAGATGACTGTCACAGGTGGACTTCTAGCTTCCATCAGCTCCTTAGGACCTAAGCCAACAGCATCTCATGTGGGTCTTTAAGAAGACACTTTGTATCTTGGCTATTGGTGTCTTAACACTTTACCCAGTATTCTGTAGCTCTGAAAATAGTTAGAATTATCACCTTAATGTTGTCTTAAAGCTGGGTTGACCCCAAACTTTCAAGCCACAGTTTGTGCCCTATTTTGTGACCAGGTCATAGCTACTTTATCTCTTTTGAAATATCAGTTCTAAGTGAATACGAATTTGCATGGCTAAGCTGGTGGTCTGGTGACAATCCCACAGGTACTATTTATAGAGACATCATCCATCTGAGAGCACTTATTAACAACCACCACTGCCTCCTGACTTTACGGCACAGTCATGTCGTGGTCACACTGTGAGACACCGGCAACATTTCTGACCTTTCACACATCTTTGGATGATCCCAATTATGTCCATGCAGCTGAGCTTCACTGCATCTCTGGGCCTCAGTTTTCTCATCTGTAAAATGGGGAGCTGTAGCGTTCTGTACAAGGCCCCACAGTAACAGGGCTGGCCTTCTGAATCACTGGAATGAGTTGTTTCCAGAAAAGACTCCGTGCCACATACACACAGGCATATAATGCACAAAAGGACGAGAGAACAAAGTCCATTCACTCAGCAAACACTTGGGAGCTGCTTATATGCCTGGGCCTGTTCTAAATAACCATCGGGCTCTGTATTCACACTTAAATGCTTGTTGGGTTGAGGGACAGTATACAAGGACGTGAACAAGCATTTGAAGTAAATAAATAGGAGTAAAAACAAAACACGCCTGTGAACAGGGCTACTCCAGAGAGCTGATCCAAGAAGGCCTCAGAAAGGAGGAGGCACTGACGCTTAATTGGAATTATCTGCATGCTCCCATATTGATGTCTCACTCTGAACTAGAATATACACGTCACAGAACAGGGTCCCTGTGCATTTTGCTCACGAGTGTACCCTCAGCACCACAGCAGTGCCTGGCTCGCAGCAGACACTCAGTAAATACTGAGTAATAATGAATGGGTGACACTCTATCGTAATTGCACAGCCAACTGGTTCTCCCCTGACATGCATGAGCTCCAAGGACAGGGTTATGTCTGCCACTGCCTCCTGCCTTCTGCAGACACGCAGGAAGACCTGCCGTGTGGCGGGCAGTGTGATAGGAGCAGCAGATGGAAAAACAGGAGACGGGGCCTTCCGCTCTGAGGAGCTGACATTGTAGCTGGAAGGGGAGACAGAAAATGAACAGAGAAACAAGGTAATTTCAGATTTTCCCAACTGTTCTAGAAGGAACCGGCATGGTACAGTAGAGCGTGGTGGCACTGGGGAAGGCGAGAAGGGAGAACAGTGCTTGTGACGGGGTAGTCAGAAAACGCCTCTCCGAAGAGATGAAATTTAAGCTAAAAACCGAGCCTTGCTCCCCACCATGACTGCAGACGGCAGAGCCCGCCAGAGGCCCACACGCAAGCCATGCTCAAGAAACGGCTAAGGGCTGAGTGTCTGAATAAGTGAATGCGTGGACAGGTGAATGTGTCTATGGAGCACAGGCAGTTCTTTAAACAAGCAGAGGGAAGGTAAGTTAGCAGCCCCCCGCACACACCCCCTACCCGGGAGGGGGCTCACTGCCCTCTCCACCTGCCGCAAGGTGGTCACGGCCTGGCAGGCTCTTCCCCATTCCCTGGAAGGCCGCCCAAGGCTCCACTGTAACTGCTCTGTTTCTCGGAACTGAAAGCACAGCGAGCCGAGAGTGGAGCCCTGAGAAGTGGAGCACGGCGGCCTGCCAGGAGGAGGAGGGGGCCGGGGTTGGGGCGCAGCTCACCTAGAGCGAAGGCCGCGAGGAAGGCGGTGATGACGCTGCTGGCGCACAGCAACTCCACCTTTGAAAAGTCTAACTCGCCCCTAGACGCCGCTCCCAGCAGCAGGGCAACCACAGCAGCCAGGAGCCCCACGACCGTGGCCTGCACCTGTCGGGCAGAAACCAGAAACGTGAGGAAGGGCCCTCTGGCTGCCGATGCTCCTCCTTGCTCCTCACTCCACCTCCTCTCTGACCTGGAGAGGTCAGGGAAACAAAGGCGACCGCCCTCCTTCACCCCAGTGCCCTGGAAACTCCTGCTCTGCCCTCTGCTTCTTGTTCTGGGCCATCTTCCATCACGGAACCTAGTTCTTCATCTACTCGGCCCGTGGTCAAGGGCCACCAGGGTCACAGTCCCTCTCTCACTGCTCTGGGCAAGTGTTTATACCTCCATCAGCACAGACCACGGACCTCCCCTCACGGAGACGCTCCCTGATCTGCAGCTACAGTTCAGAGGCCTTTGCTCACACTTCCCCTTTCTCTCCCTTCCTTCCCTCCCTTGGCACTTGCCCCACATGCTGGGGCCCTGCCCTCTGCACCATCGCCCATCCCCAGCGGCAGTTCCCATCTCATCCAGGTGGGACACACTGCTGTGCCCACTCAGGCCACGACCAGGGGGTGCTCCAGATCTGAGTACCAATGCTGGCATCTGCTCTCAGTAATACAAAACGTCTCAATGGAAACACGTTGTGTCATTAAAGAAGGCGGATTAAACAAAGGCAGAAGCTTTGCTCACACAGTTGTGCTCACACAGAGGTAAGTAGATGTGTGAACACAACTGAAACAATTTTGAGAAAGAAGACCAAGAGAGAGTTTTGGCCTATTCATTACCAATGTGTATTTTAAAGCTACAATAATTAAAGCAGGGTGTACTGACAGAAAACAGACAGGTCAGAAGGACAGAATGGAGTCCGGGAATAGAATCACGAATATATGAAAATTTAATATGATAAAAGTGGCATTTCAAATCTGTATAAAGTATGTGACTATTGAATAAATAGGGTAAGAGAAATTGGGTATCTGTTTGGGAAAAATAAAATGAATTCCTATTTTATACCATTCACACTTAAAGATAAAAATCTAAAGTGTGAAATAGAAAAATAGATAGACTAATATATTTCAGATTTCAGATTAAGGGAGTCTTTCTACTAAAGATACAGCATTTAAAATCTATGAAGAAAAATATTGATAAACTTTATTTAAGTCCAAATATGACTTCCATATGATACAAGATACCACAAAATTCAAAGACAGAGATAGACTTGGAGAAAATATTTCCAACATATATAATAATGGGTTAGTATCCGGAATAATGAAGTCCATTTTATAAATCAACAACAACAAGGTTACCTGAGAGAAAAACACACAAGGGATGTGGACAGGGAATTCACAGGAAATACAAATGGCCAGGAAACATGCAAAAATATGATCGACCTCCCTAGTAGTCACGAAAATTTTAAATGAAGTCATAACTTGAAGGCATCTTATTTATTTGTAACCACTGCTGGTCTTTCTCTATTAAAACATAAGCGCTGTCTTATTTTCTACTGGGGTCCTCAGCTCTGAGAAGAGAGGCTGGATCTCAGCCCTCATCTGTGCTCAACAAATAAATGGGTGAAAGAATCTATGAATGGATGGGATGCACTATTTGTACCCATCAGACTAGGTAAAATTAAAATTTGAAAGGTTGATAATATAAAATGCATATTGACAAATCATGGGAAAGTGGTTTCATACATTGACGGTGATAAAATTGGTACAGGAATTTTGGAGGAAAATTTAGATGTAAATTACCCACATACCTTATGATCAAGCACTTTCCAGGAAAACAACTGCACATGTACACAAAGAATCATGGAAGGATAGTGATATTTAGAGCTGCTCTTTATCGAGTGCTTACTATTTGCCATTGTAAGAGATTTTCATTCATTAAGTCATTAAGAGAGAAGTACAAATTACAGAATTATATGTACAGTATAACATTTTGTTGTTCATCTTCACCCAAGGATATTTTTTCCACTGATTTTTAGAGAAAGTGGAAGGGAGGGAGGAGAGAGAGTAACATTGACGTGAGGGAGACACACAGGTTGGCTGTGTCCCACATGGAGCTCGGGATCGAACCTGCAACCTCGGTATGTGCCCTTGACCAGAGAATCAAACCCTCAACCCTTCGGTGTGCAGGCCAACACTCTAAACACTGAGTCACACCAGCCAGGGTTACAGGATAATATTTTTTATGCTTAAAACACAGAAAGTCATATCACACATTGTCTATGGATATATGTATATGGTAAATGCAAAAAGCAGTTTAGAAGAATACTTTCAATGGCGGTGAGGTTATGGAGAAACCAATACTTCAAATATCAATACTAGTGCTACAGTTTAATACAAAGGAATCAAATATTTTGTAGTCTTTCTGGGGGAAAATGGGGAGCTTTAAACCGTTCATACCTTGTGGACTTGTGGGAAGTTCTCTCAAGAAATTCGTGCAAAAGAGAACATTTTCATTGCAGTATAATTTATCAAGCAGAAGCCTCCAAACTGCAGGTGCATCCACAGGGCGCTGGCAAAATGAAGTGGGTCCGGGCCGAGGTTAGGCAGGTCTGCATTGGCCCTGCTGGGCCAGCTCTCGACGGCTGCCCTTCAATCTTACCAGGGAATTTCCAGGCCCTACTAGTTGTTAAAAATTTTAAACATCACTCTTGGTTGTACTTACATGATGGAATATGCTGAAGTTATTAAAAAGTTTGATTGTGAAACTTGTCTCATCATTTAGGTTTTGATGTTTAGCTTTTTAAAAATAGAGGGAACAAAATTATACCCACGCGATCATTAGGACCATGTGCCAAGCCACTGCTTGGCCCAGAGCAGGACTTAATAAACGTTTGTTAGTTAAGAATCAATCATGTGGAAATGTACATACATACAAACAAGGATTTGGTGTAAAACAGAAAAGTAAAACCAGTGACTTATAGCTGAGGTGTTTATTACCTACCCCTTGCCAGGCCCACTGTTAGGAGTATCACGAGTGTCTAATTTAATCTCTGAAGCTCTTCAGCTACAGGCTGAATTTGGCTGTAAATTATCCATATGCCTTATAGTATATCATGGGTGGTCCTGGCCCATGCAAGTCACCTCTGGTGAAGAAGGCAGACATCTAAACACAGAACTGCCACAGGGGCAGCCCCAGCAGCACATGCAAGGCACCAAAGAGCTGTACCTGGTGTCAGGTTGGAACTGAGACCTGACTAGAGTCTTTAAAGGTGAACAAAAGGAGAAAGGGCATTCCAAGAAGAGATAACCACATATGCGAGACATGAGGCTGGTGGGGAAGGTAGGACCAGACCATGAATGCTTTTTGGACAGGCCCACACTTGGACGAGGGGAACCAACAAAAGGGCTTAAGGAAGAAGAGCCTGACCAGCTTTAGGATTTAGAAAAGGTCACTTAGCTAACCATGCAGAGGTGAGTTGAAGATCGAGAAGCCTGAAGCAGTTAAAACAGTGAAGAGGTCTGCAGTCGGCTAGGGGACCAAGAGGCCAAGGCAAGGAGGGGCAGGGCTAGATTCCAGCAAGCTCAACGATAGGACACTCAGTACCTGGATGTAAGGGTAAGGGGTAGTGAAGCTGATGGTGACTCAGTTTCCAGCTTGATTAAATGGTAAGACTACTCACTAGACATAGCTATCATAACTGTCCTGTGCAAGCCTGATGCCATGCCTCTCCTATGATCCACAGCTCACAACAACTCCCCTTAAAGGTAAGGCAAAGTGGCTTGCCTGAGGGTCCCCAGATGGGTGACTCCCAGAGTGAGCTTTCAACCATCAAACTAGACTGAGTTGGGGACTTCAGAATAGGTGAGTGTGAGGAGGAAGGTGACGAGGCCAGGTCTGGCTATGCTTTTTCAGGGATACTTTTGGGAAAGGCAGATGGAGGTTCCCAGTAGAGAGCCACAGAGGTACCTCTGGAACCCAGGTGAGAGGTAAAGTCAGTATCCCCCTAATTTGATGAACAGGGAGATTTGGGTAATTGAGTCTATGTGCCCTGCCCATGCCAGCAGTTAATATATGATGGCCTTAACTCCAGGCTTGTCTGATCTCAGAGTCCAGGTTCTTTGTGGGGCAACAGGCTGCCCCCAACCAGAGAAGCCAAAGAGGTTCTGGACAGAGCTACTTCCTGTCTAGATCCAACCCCAGCTTTCTCTGAGCCCCTAAGCAAATCTCTTCCCAGGCTCCTCCTGCCTCATGCTTCCTAACTCTGAGAATCCCAGAACAAGCACTTAGCCCAACTAGGGTCTGCTAGGAGAAGGTAAAAGTTTAAAAGAGCATGCAGCATTTCAGAGACAAAGGGGAGGGTCTTGCAAAGGCTAAGAAGGAATAGGCAGAGAGGCAGGAGTGGGGCCAAGGAGGAATTTCCAGGTGGGAATAATCTGCAGGTGCCCCTGGAAGAATTAGCAGGATCATATGAACAAGGCAATCACAGGGGAATGGCAGCATTAGCAAGAACACTTTGGCTAGAGAGTGGGAAGAGAAGGCAGTTTGCACCCCAGGCTATGAGAAAGAGAAGTGAGCAAGCACAGGCGAATCTTTCAAGAAGCCTCCAGCTACTGCAAGAGTGGGCATGCAGCTGAGTAACTCCCATCCCCAAAGCTCAGTCCAGAGCACAGGAACAAGGGCTCGCTTAGCCTTCACTCTTCCTACCTGCCTGGCTGCAGATTCAACAGGGTGGAGGGGGTCCATCAATCAGACAAAGGGGAGAGTCACCTGAATGAGGGCCAGGTTACTGTTGATGACTCTGTGCTGCTCCCGGGGGTCATCGATTTGTCCGGTGTTGGCCTAGCATGGAGAGAAAAGGGCCAAGGTAAGTCTAGCTAAGCCCAAAGTCAAGTCAATCCTTCCAGGAAAGAAGGCAGTCTCTCAGAAGAGAAATCAGCAAATACCACTCCACTGACGTCAGAACAAATTATTCTAATTGGCTTTTGAAAGAGTGACTGGGGAGTGGAGAGGTAAAGACACGAGTACCTTTGAGAATCAGATGGTGTCATGAGCCATCTCTCCCATACCCAAGGGTGCAAATACACACACATGTATACATGCACACACAGGTGTGCATGTCACCCACAATTTCAGGGCCAGCTGACTCCCAGGTTTGTCCACAGACCACAGGGGAGGATGCCTCTGTGAACCTGGCCTGTGCCCTCTGCCAAAGTTAACACAGAGTTTCCTGTATGCCTTTCACCCAGTCTCTCCTGATGTTAAAATCTTACATAACCCAGGGCGATCATTAACTAAGACATTAACACTGGTATGGCACTGCTGACTAAATGACAGAATGTATTTAGACTTCCCCAGTTTCTCCACTAATGTCCTTTTTCTGTTCCAGGAAAGAAATCAGGATTGCCCATTGAATTTAATCATTGCTGTCTCTTTGGTCTCCTTCAATCTGTGACAGTTCCTCACCTTTTGTTGTCTTTCATGACCCTGACCCTTTTGACGAGCACTGATCAGGTATTTTGTAGAATGTCCTTCAACTTGGTTTTGTCTGGTGTTTCCTCATGATTAAACTGAGATTATGGGTTTTGGGGGAGAAGACTGACATGCCCTTCTCTGTGCTATCTGGGGGTACATGATACCAACATGGCTGATCATAGGTGATGTCAACCTTGATCACTGGGAAAGGTAGTATTTGCCAGGATTCTCTACTGCAAACTTAACTATTTTTCCTTTCCCATTTTCTATAGTTAGAAGTGAGTCATTAGGTCCAGTCCACACTCAAGGGGAGGGGAACTGAATTTCAGCTCCTAGAGGACAGCATATCAAAGATTTGAGGACATATGCTAAAAACTTTGGGGAGATACTCTGAGGCTATGCAAAGATCCTATTTCTCCTTAAAGTGTCACCCACTAATTCATCAGCAGACTTTGCCTACAACAATGATCACTATTGTATTCTAAAGGTGACTCTTATTCCTGTCTTTCTTTCCACATTTATTAAGTTATTCTCTAAGATAGAGCTGTCCCTTCGCCCCCATTTAATTATTGATGTGATCACTTATTTTATGGTATGTATGGACTCATGGGTAGTTATTTTATTCTTGAGGTCATAAGATAATACTACTTATTTTGTTGCTAAAATTGTTCCAGCTGTGGGCAATGCGAGCTCTTTCAGGTCAGGTCCTGCTTCCTTCTGACATGCCCCCACCTCCATTCTAGCAATTCCTTACTTTCTGGCACTATCAAATATTCCAGGTTCATCTTGTATTTTCCCTGCCCCAGTCCTACAATGAGCCATTTTCCCAAGGACATCAGTTCCTTTTATTAGAGAATGGTATCAGAAAACAAGGTCTAGGCACTAGGGGTGCTAAGTGCTACTGGGGTGGTAGTGCTTCTAGGGCCTCTTAGTGGATGGAGCTAGGAAATGTATGTATGTATACTAACCCATGTATGCACACCCATTCATATTTTTTTTATCTGCATACATATTAAGATAAACATGAGTTCATACTGATATCTTTGTCTCCAACCCAGTATCTAGCATTGAGGAGACAACTTTTGTTTGTTTTTAATGTAAAAGAGTGCTGGAAAACAAGAGCAGTTATCTATAGCTTAACACAGATTAAGAGGAATCTCTGAGCAATGGAAGGCAGACGTGATGGGTTAAGAGAAGAATCTATAGCTAAAAATGAAAGCAGGAAAGGCCTACTGCACAGAGTAGAGGTGGCCTTGGGGACAATGGGAGCAGAAGGGAACCCGGGAAAACTGAAAGCGTATTTGGCTTCAAAAGCAAAGCAGGAGCTTTAAGGAGGGTTGGCCTCTTCCCTTGCCTGACTGATTTGTGCCAACAGTGGGATTGGAAGCAGTAAGAGTGTGTGCTGGGGTAAGACAAGACAGAGCAGTGTCTAGAGTGGCCAGTAGAGGGACACAGAGTCCCAGATCCGTAAGGCCAGTTACTGGCAAATACCTACAGGCAAACACATTCTGATCCTTCCCCCAACCACCAGAGGTAGCCTGCTCTGAAGAAGGCAGCATTCACAGATACACAGAGTAAAAGGAAATCTAAAATACAACTGTAAGAGAGTAAACTGCTGTTGTTTTAAGCCACTACATTTGCAATAATTTGTTACAGCAGCAACAGGGAACCTGACACAGGCTTAAAACAACAGAAATTTATCCTCTTACAGTCTGGTGGCCAGGGGTCTGAGATGAGACTTCTGGGGCTAAAATCAAGGTGTCGGTAGAGACTTGCTCCCTCCGGAGGCTCTAGGGGAGAATCTGTTGCTTTGCCTTTTCCACTAGGTAGAGCAACATCTTTTAGCTCATGGCTCTTCTTCCATCTTCAAAGTGGCAGAACATCTCTCTGGGACTCTGCGTCTCTCACGGGCCTTCTCCTCTTCTGTCTGAAACTTCCCTCTGCCTCCCTTTATAAGTACTCTTATGGTCACACCGGGGTAATCCAGGATGCCTTCCACGTCAAGTTCCTTAATTTAATCACATCTGCAAAAACCTTTTCCACACATCTTTGAGGGCTGTTGTCCAGCCAACCACCCCTCACCTAATCATTCCAGCTTCCCGCTCCAGGCAACCCCCTCCCCTCGCCCTCCTAATTCCATCGCTCTTCTCTCAGTTCTTGAACACTCTACACTTCCTCTGGCCATAGGCCTTTTACACATACTGGATATCAAATGGGCATCAGAGAGAGGAAAAGAATTTCAATTCCAGGAGAGCTGGGAGAAGTGAGAAGAGGGGCAAAGCTAGGAACTGTTAGTGACGCCCGCAGGAAAACAACTCTGGCTGTGGGGCATTCAAGAAGCCCTTCTGGAGCGCAAAACCCCTCACAGAGATCATTAACGGCAGTTAATACTCTTGTCTCCTCTATGAAGTCCTCCATCAAGCCTGTGGTGCTCATTATGGTTTCAATGTGAATGTGTGGAGATGGGCTCAGGGTCCAGGTGGCTGAGCAGGGGCAGCCCACAGATTGGGCCCAGGGACACAGAGCCCTACCTGACACTGGGTTAAAGGAGAAACTCAGGGCACACAGGGACTCGGCCCGGGCACACCAGCAGCCCAGCGTGGCTATGGAAAAACAGGATGACGGGCTGGGAGGAATGACCAAGTGGAGAGTCGTAACATAACAAAACTCAACACTTTTCTTTGTGGAGAGTCCAACCCACCCACCTACAAGCTACTTCAGGGAGACCTGCTGGTGCGGACACGTCCCTCCCTGAGGGGTAGGTGGCCCAGATGTCCAGATGTCCACTTACAGCTGTGGAGAGTCGTGACGCCAGTGTCATCTCCAGGTTCCCCTTCAGGCCCACTAAGGGTGGCACCAACGTCAACAGGTCTTTAACCTCCACGAACACGGGCCAGTGCTGGTGGGACAGAATAAAAAGCTCAGTCCATACACATAATGGTATCTCTCACGGCATTTTTGAGAAAAGCTATCCACAAGTTACTTCTCACTCCCTGTAAAATAACACTAAATAGTTTCTGTAAAAAAAAAAAGTGTTTTTATTGATTTTAGAGAGAGAGAAAGGGAGAGGGAGAGAGCGACAGAAACATCAATGGGAGACAAACATGGATCGGCTGCCTCCTGCATGCCCCCTACTGGGGATCGAACCCACAACCCGGGCATGTGCCCTGACTGGGAATCGACCCTGGGATCTCTCGGTGCATGGGACGCTGCTCAACCAACTGAGCTACACTGGCCAGGGCCTAAATAGTTTCTTAAATGGCTTTAAACTAAATACAAATAATGATAAAGCTGTGAAATTTTCTTAATACTATTCAGTGAATAGCAATAGTGGCCTCAAAAGAATCCCTGTCTCTCTCTGGTCCTCAGCACCTGGGAAAACTGGGGGCTAGGCTGGGTCGAGCCTGTGGACAGGTTTTGTCAGGTGTGCACAGTGTGTTTGCACAAATAGGAATGAGTCACCAGTTTCAAAGTTGGGAGAGTCACATGAACTGGGAGAGCGGGGCTGAAGAGTGGCACTGCTTTGTCAGGGACAGGGACAGGGGCTCCCAGGCGGCCCCAGGCCTGCTTGCTGCTCCCAGGCACCAAGGCCGAGTGCAAGCTGCCCTGGAGTCTCATGGGGGGAGGGGAGGGGCGGCTCTGGATTTGTCAAAACAGAATGTGCCTCTATACAGGTCTCTATCAAACATAAAAAAATAAAAACTAAAAATAAAAGGAATGAGAGGAAAAAAAGGAGTGAGAACTCACGGACAACAGAGCAGTGAGTGCAAGACAGGGAGGATGGGTAGAGCTGGAAGAGTGCCTAGAGGACACTATGAGTGCAGACAGGACATTCTTTTTATTTATTTTTTTAATTAAAAAATATATTTTTAAATTAAAAAAAATAAAAAGAATGAAAGGGATGCATGTTTCAAGAAAACTAGAAAAGAAAAATATTCTTTATGAAGTGGAAACTATTCCAACCTGTTTCACATGCAACTAGATTATTCCCCAGTCGATGTGTAATGATCTTACTGCCTTATTTGAGCCCCCTGGCCCCTACTGACACCTGTGACCCCTATGCTAGAAGCTCCTCCTGGTTTCAGAATGCTAGAGCTGGAAACTCCTGACTTTGTCAGCTAAGAGACAGGAGGCCTGGGGACCCTCATTCCCTGAGACAAGAGCTGTATGAAGGTGTGTGGGTCCACTCACCTCCGGGGCCCCGGGGAGTCATCCATAAAACAGCACAAGAAGACATCTCAGCAGCCTGCAGGTGAAGGGATTGGGCCTGGTGAGATGTCTTGTTGTGCTGTTTTAGGGACCCACTGTTAACTGTTTCTTCGCTCCTTGGTTTCTCCCTAATTTACCATATCTACAAAGCTGTGAAATTCAGAATCCTTACGTGCTCTGACAGAGTCTGAGTCTGCCCTCTCCTGAAAGTGCAGAAGAAAACCATGTCATCAGGCAAGGAGGTGTGCCATTCTCACAGCCCCAGTCTCCAGGGGGCGGTGCAGCGGCCGTGCAGCTGTGCTACCAGCTGCCACACTCCGTCCAGCCGCGCGGTCCCCCTTCAGTCCACAGGCACAGGCCCGCTCCCCAGCTGGGGCTCCTGCCTCCAGCCAGCAACCCGCCTGCTCTGAAGCTGGCACGCTCCTGTGCGCGCTCTTTCCCTGCCTGCATGCAACACCAAGTACCCACAACCCAAAAGTAAAAACAAACCCCTCTCAGCCTCCCCCCTCTCCCTCAGCATCACTAAATTTTGAGTGAGTTCCTGTTGTCACTTGTCATACTTAAATACTGTGCACGCCTCTGACAACCCCGCCACCCCGCAGCAACGCTCCTCTCCTTAAAGGAAGCACTGACCTGCAAATGGGCAACTCCACTGGACCCTCTAACCTCCCTCCTGCTGCGCTCTCTGTGCTAGGGCATCTCCCCCACCCCCACCCACCCAAACATGTACTAGGCTCCTCCTGTGCGACAGGCACCCCTCTGAGCTCTCCACGGGGGCGCCCATGTATTATGCTCCACATCCCATCCTATGCTGACCTCTCTGATCATTCCGCCTTGACCTCCACTGAGGGTTCTTTTTCCTCCCAACATTTTAATTTTTTAAAATTTAATTAAAGGATTTTATTTCCTTTTTCCAGGTAGGAAAGCCATAAAGTTAGAAATTTCACCAAAGTCTAATTAACCCTTGATTTAAAATGGGCGCAGGCTTTCAACTCTGGACAAGAGAGTCCTCAGGTTACGCGACAGCCTGTGGGCTGATTCGACCAGAACGAACACTTTCTCCAGAAAATGCAGGGGCAACCTTTTTCAAGATTCCAGTTCCACAGCTGAGAAACTCCATTCGAGGACAGGCTGAACCAAGCTGAGGGGAAGATCAGGCTGCCACCAAACCACTGACTGCCCTGTGGCACACACGGGTCCTGACCGATCCTTTCCCACCCCCGACTCACCCCAGCCCAGCCCAGCCCATTCGGTCTGCTTTCCGCCAACCGTAAACCCAGAGCTCAGGAGACCAGACGTTGCTGACCTCCTGGCGCAATCCTGACTTTCCTTCTTCAGTTCCCCTTTCTGTCCACACCCTCTCTTTTCCAAGGCTTGAGTTGCCTTCCACAGCCACCCCACCGTCTGTCAACAAGTGGCCTGAAGGAGGTGACAGCCGGAAGGTAAGCCTTTCTGCAGGCATCCCATCCTTCCTGCAAGTGGCCGCTTGGGTGTGGGCTGGGACACAGTCATGGCCCAGGAGACTTGAGAAGTCATGTCAGGACACATCAGGCATCATACAGCCACGAGGGGTCCGTTCAGGGACAAAGTCAACAAACGTGGAAACGTTTACAGCAGGAAAACGGTATGACCCCGGATACCGGGTGACACTGTCCCTCACTGCCTGCCCAGCACCCCAGCACCATGACAGTGGCGCCTCCTGCTCCTCACTCCACAGACGCACACTCGCCTGTCCACATCTATGCACACACCGGTCCCTTTGCCTGGGATGTTTACTGTTCCTCTCATCACCCTGGAAACGGCTACAGTATCCTCTAAGGTCCAAGCCCAACTGTCCTGCTAACTCTGCAGATTCTCTGACTCCTCCAGAAAGAATGGATTATTCCCTCTTCCTTTACAGGCAAATGTCTGCCCGCTGCCTCCACTCGCTCACTCGCAGTGGGCTGTGGGATGATCAGATGGGCCTCTGCCTCGCCCACTGGACTGCAAACGCAGGGAGGCAGGGGCTGGTCCGCTTCTGCTCACCGCTACATCGCAGGGCCCACGAGCGGCTGGCAGAGCTCAACCAAATGTGCTGAATGAATGGAGGAACCGAATGAATGCGTGAACTCCTCTATCCCGCTCTGCATTCGGCTTAACAGCTGCTCAAAGGCAGGGAGCCTGTCTGATTTCTCTCTGATTTAGTGAAGAGTAAGCACATACCCTCCAGCGACAATGAAAACCACTCTTACTCTCTCCACTCACTCTTACGTGTGTACATAAACCCCCAAAAGGTGTGGGAGGACATGCACGACTTCATAATACAGAAACAAACTGAGAAGGAGAGCTGTGGACAAAGAAGCCTTAACCTCAGCTCTGATACTTATTTTTTAAAAAGAGAAATATTTATACCTTTCTGTGTAACTGAAAAAGTTCTTGGAAAAAACCAAAGTGATACTCTGGCCACTTACTGGGCCTCAATCCCCAGGCCCAACCATAGACTGAACACAGGCCACAGAAAGAGAAAGACAGGCCCCTGGCCCCAAACTGAAAGGCGGCGAAGTTAGAAGCCAACTAGTGCCCTTGGTCCTAGGACTGCACCACGAAGCGTGCCTGCCAAGCTGGGAAGTCATCCTTGCTGTAGGCTCTTAAGCCCGGGCACAGTTGAAGCCAGAGACAGGACCCCATCTCATGTCGTGGGGCTTCCCTTTGGAGTAGTGTTGCCAAGGTTGCTTTCTGCACTGCTGAGTGGTGGTGAGCAGGGAAGTGGTGGTGGAGGATCAGGGGCCAGGGAAGCTCCAGTGCCCTTGAACCTCAGGGCACACTGGAGTCACAGAACCATGTCTGCAAAGTGGGGGGAGGGAACGGGCAGTGACTTCCAGAGCTATTTTCTTTCTCTCAGCTGCTGGACCTCCCAAAACGGAATGGCTGAAGGACTGAATCTGCAGATGGTCTTCCCAAGACACCCCTTTTGCTTCATGCTGGCTCCCCAGATGGTGCCTTAACACACAGCCTGGAAAGGTGTTCTTCCCTCCAGTTAGACTTCCTCCTGACCGGCCTGGTGTGCTATCTCTGCTGATGGTCAGGCACAACCCCCATTCCCTCTCTCCCCCACATCCCACCAAATCTTCCAGATTCTGCCAAGCTCTCCCGACTGACAAATATCAGGCTGCAGCAACTGAGGGACACGCAATGGGGCGAAGGGACTCCAAGCCGTGCTCCACCTGAGGCAGCTGTGGAAGGTCAAAAAGAGGAGACTCAGGGCAGAGGCTCTCCCCCCAGTATCTGCAGGAGGGTCTTAGGGCAGGGGTGACAAACTCTTGGAGCAGTTCCAAGAATGAAGCTCAAAGGCAGGAGAGATGGGTATCTAGGTCACAGGCCCAGATGAACACAAGTTTTCTAACAGCAAGCTGGCCAGTATGCAAAAACTGCCCTGGCCCCAGGACAGGTGAGTGTCCTGTCCACTGAGGTATGCAAGCAGAGGCTGTCGAGGAGACATCATGAGCCTCATTCAGAGACCAAGGGACCAGGGTGAGTGTTGACCACCCTCTCCAACTCAGAGACAGGTGCACAAGGAAATGATGGGAGATGCTGTGTACTGAGGAAGGAGGAATTCTATCTGGGATGTCCCATGGATTAAAAAACTAAATTTAATTTTTACAGTTTAAAAAGTACATTATGTAGTATGACCCCATATATTTATGTGTTTATATGTTCTTGATAGATACACAGCACAATGTTGGAGAGATTATGGGCACCCACCCTCCTCCACTTAGGTGCATTTTCTAAATTTTCTAAAACAACACACTAACTGTGTAAGAAATGTTTAAGCAGACAGAGCAAAACCTCAATGATTCACACAGCGTTACCTGAGCCAACTAAGGGCATAAACAGACCAGGAGAAGCGAACACCAGTGTGTGATCACTTGAGAGCCTCCCAGCAAATGCCTCTACCCGATGGAGACCACCACAGCCCCTTGCTGGCCCGGACCCCCAGCCCGACCTCTGTCCCTTGTCTTCCCACAGAAGAGTCTCATGAAGATTCTGGGGGCTGGAGGGAGTAGTGCCCATCACCCTCAGGCCACAACACAAGGTGCACTTGGTCATCCATCCTCACAGTCCTAGGAAGTGGGTGCATTTATTAGCCCCATCTACATACGGGGAAACTGAGGTGGGGGGACACTAACAAGTTCTCTCAGATAGTAAGCAAATGGCAGGGCCAAGATTCAGACCCCTCAGTCTCTGCCTAATGAGTCTGCATTCCCTGGAAGGAAAAGGGTTTGAGCTCCCGGGGCTAACATGGCTCATGTAGGCTGACCTTTAGAGAGGGTCATCAGGAGCTTCTGTAAATCTCAGACATGGAGGTCTCCAGAGGACCCATCTGCCAGCACCACTGAGATCAGGACCCCCACTTAGCGGCTTCTTGCATCCCCCAGCCTGTCCTATCTGTGATGCCTGGGAACCCCGGTTCCCCAAACCCCAGGCCCCACACTGCCCCTCAGATGCCCAGTACGCACTTGGATGGTGTTCATCACCAGGCCGGCAGTCATCATGCCCAGGCCTGAGAGCAGAAGGGGCACCACAATCTGGCACGTGACGGTAAAGCTGGTCTCAAGGAAGACCCCGTGGGGGGACCGAGTAAGCTCACAGCTGAAGCCTCGCAGCTTCTTGCCCTGAAAGCGAAGCTGCAGATTCAGCTGGGTGACCACCATGGTTAGGCTGACGAGTGCAGTCCCAGGAGCAAGACGTCCAGGTCCGGGAAGCTCTCCGTCCTCTGTCCCCCTCGCCCTCACCAGGATGTGTCTCCTAAGACGTCTGCACAGGTAGAGTGGTCAGGTGCCCCGCGCCTGTGGAGGGCTCCCCAACTGCCCCTCAGCCGAGGGCCAGAGCAAACAAGTGAAGAGAAAAGGCCAGTGTGACTTAGAGCGTCATTTGGGGCCTAAGCCAGCTCCTGCTGTGTCCATCTGATCTCTGCAGATAAGGTTTTCTTCAGAGGGCTGCTACGTCAGCTGGGACCTCCCTCAGCTAGCCTGCCACAAGAAGGCTCACTGTCCCTCGACATGACCTTGACAGCATCCAGCCCTCTGGCCCACGCTGGCTTTGGCTGGACCCAGAGATGAAGCCACGTGAGGCCTGGCCTTGGCAAGAGCCATGCAGAGGCCTGCCCACCTCTGCACACGTGCCCTGGGCAGCCGCTACTCTTGGCAGATAAGGGCCTAGAGAAATCTCACCATGAAGGAACCACTCCTCAGGCTGGGGCTACAGCCCTCTGAGGGTCTGCAGGTCCCCAACAAAGAAGACATACCTGTGGTCACCTCGACTTTGATGTCCAGGGAATCATGGCCACACAAAGAAGCTGTGTTCAAAGGAATCACAGCCCTGTTCTCTCAAGGGCTCAGGAGGTTTATAAACATGCTTCTAAAGGACTCTATTCTCATTTGCTGCAAAGGTAAGACCAACCCGGCCCAGGAGAAGGGGCTGGGGTGCCACCTCTGACTTCCAGGAACTCTATTATTGTTGGCTCTGTCCGCTGTGCATTCCACAGGTGCCAGGGACAGAATATCCAGGCCTGAGCGCAGGCTGGAGCAGGGATCGTGGCCATAGCCAGCAGAGCCTAAAGCTGAGGGTCAGATGCATACTCACCTACGGACCCGAGGACCTCACCTAGACCAGGCCCTGGTGTAGGCCTCACCTCTTCTCCTGTTTCCTAAACCATGGCCCTCCTGGGCACCAAGCTGGTCCCCCTGTCTATCCCATGCTCAAGTCCCATCCCTTTAGCCTCATGTTCACAGCCCTCACAAGTCTAGATCCTAGCAACCTCCCCAGGCCTCACCAATTCCAGCCAAACATCTCCAATAACTGTTTCCCTCAGGCCCCAGATATTCCTCTCACTGTATCTTTCCTCACACCATTCATTTGCTCATTCGTTCAACAGATATTTTTAAGCCCCTCCCAGGAGCCAGATATAATGAGCCCTAAATTTCTTTGGCATTCCTTCCATTGAGAGTTCGAGTTCCATCTCCTCCCCTTCACTCTGACTGCTGGACCAGTAGAACACAGTGGAAGAGTCACTGCACCAGACCGGTTCTGGGCCCAGATCTTGAGAAACTGACAGCTTCCACTTCCCATCCCTCAAGATGTTCATGCTTGAAACCCAGCGACCATGCTAGGCAGAAGCCCAAGCAGTCACATGAAGAGCCCCAGCTGAGGTTCCAGTCGACAGCTGGCTGCAACTGTCATGTTATGTGCACCATCCTGGATTGGGCAGAGTGCCCAGCAAGCCACCCCTGCAGACGCTGCACTGAACAGCCAGCCATTCTCAATGAGCTCTACCCAAAGTCCTGCAGATCCTGATCAAACTGAATGACTGGCTTTAAATAGCCACATTTTGGTGTGGTTTGTTACACAGCAGTAGATAACTGGGACATTTTGTGGAACCTCATCCCACCCTTGACTTTACTCATCTCAGATAAACCAACAACTCCCAGGCTTTTCTCCCCAGCCCAGACCTCTACCCTGAGCTTTCAGATTGTATTTAACCCCATCATGGAGAGAGACAAGTACTTCAGACTCAGTCTTTCATGATCATTTCTTCCAAACCCCTTTCCTCAAACTCCCAGACTCAATAAATGGTTCAGCCAGAAACACAAACCTCACTCTGATGGCCCCTTCTCTGACCACCTCAACCCCACATCCAACCTGCCTCTCCCCAAATCCCTCCTGCACCTGCCCCTCTTCCCCAGCTCATGGACGTGACCTTCACCATGGCCCTTACTACCTCCTAACCTGTCTGCCCACTGACAGTAACAAGCTCGTTATATAACATCCCACAGCACATCTCCAAGTCACCTGCTTGCCCAAATATCATGAGCTGTCAACTTATTACTTGCGAAAGTTTAGATTTTGTGGCCAGGCATTCAAGGCTCTTTATAATTTGAGAGGAACAAACAAACAAAACACCCATTTGAGACCCCTCTCTTTCTAGTCCCTGGTCGTATACAGCACACCACAGAAGAAACTTCCTGCAGACCCTGCCATGGACCATGCCTGTCCTCACATGGCTCAGGACAAACTCCTGTCTGGACTCATCGCCAATTGAGGTATCTCATCTTTGAGGTCTCCCCAGCTTCCCGGCCACAGCCTAACATCTCCTTCCCCAGAATTCCCAAAGTACTCTTTCTGAACCTGCCTGAAGGTAAGTCCACTTAATGCAAACATGAACGGCACCTAATCTACTCTCCCTTCCTGGCCTGTGCTCCTCTTGAGAACGGAGTCCAGCAGACTAACCGCTGCCATCTTCACAGCAGAGGAAATGATTTACTAATTTACTCCATAGATTAGTACTTGGGCCTAATTAGTACTTGGAGTAATTTACTAATTTACTCCACAGATTAGTACTTGGGCCAAGTACTTAGTACTTGTCAGACTCTGGTCTAACAGATGTCGTGCATCTGTTAGTGGAACAGATATGTACAGAGCTTTCCAGTGTAACAGATCATCATAAAAAGGAAAATGTAATTATGACCTGTGAAAAGTGCTCTGAAGGAAATCTGAGCAACAATGAGAGCATAGAGCAGAGTCAACTCCACACAAACACTCAATGACCAGCAAGTGAATGAACAAATGAATGAAAGAATGATAGACCTTCAGTTTCCTTTGTCTAGCAGTCTGTGCATCTCAGTGCCCTTTAACAAGGAACCATTTCATGTTAAATCAATCACCAGACTTTCAAAATATCTCCAGGATGTTCAGCAACAAGCACTGCCTTCCATAGGCCCTGAAAGTTTCGCCCTAGTTTGTATCAGAGGCAGACTAAGACCCTCAGCTCTTGAATGAACACTCCCGACCCTTCTCCCACCTGAACCAGGAGGAGGCTGAGAGAAATGGCATGTTTCTGAGAAAACAGTTGTAGAAGTTAACTGGCTTTTAAGGGAGTGAGCTGGTTTAAAACAGAACCCCTCTTAGCTGGCCTGAGACACTGACCACACCATTCCCAAGACACACAGCTGGAGAGGCCCCAGCAAGCAATCACTTTCTTCTGACTTCTGCAACTCCTGTGATTTTGTTACAGTTTAGAATGTGGTCAGATATCGTAGTGCAATAGGCAATCATACACAGTAGGACCATGAACCATTCTCATCAATATAGAAGATATGGAAATAATCCCTTGCATAATTTCATAAAGAAATTCCTGATTAAGTTATAAATCATTACAAAAATGTTTTTCATTTTTTGCTTAAAAAAAATCAGATGAGAAATTAAGATCAACATACACTCACACACACAGACCTACAAGCCATAAAAAGTTCAGAAGGATATAGGCCAAAATGCTCAACGTGGTTATGTTTGAGTGGTAGAATTAGATAAGCGACCTTTATTTTATAATTGTCTATATATTCTATTGTGATTATTTGCTTTTATAACCATAAACTGTCTCCAAAAATAAGTAAAAGATGTCATTATGTGAGAAAAATTACTTTCCTTGCAACTTGAGAACAAAATATGTCAACACAGTTTATTGGGTCACAACTCCCCCCCACCCCCCCAAAAAAAAAAATCAAGACTGTGATTTTTAAAATAGTTCAGTAGCACAGTGGAAAAATCTCAAAGAGCTTAAACTGGATTCCGGGGCTGTACCAGGTAGCAGGTGGAATCTGGGTCAAGCATCAGGTGGTTTTCTGGGTGACCTATAACAAGACCCTGCCCCTTAGGGGCCTCAAAGCCACTCCCGGACCTACAACATAAGGGGTGGGACTGCACCAGAGGTTTTCAGCCCACAATGCCATCAGAACTACCTGGAAGCTCCTGAAATGTGCAGCTCAACCCCAGTGCAGACCAATGAACCAGATCCCCAGGGCCTGTGGCATCAGGACGACTCGTCATCCCCCCCCCCCCCCCCCCCCCGCCGCCGTTTTAGGGAATGTGTCCTTGCAGGACAGTTAGGTACAGAGGGCAGGCAGAGGGCTCTGGAGTGCATATTGCCATTCCTAGCTTTCACTTCTTATCTTGAGTGGGAACTGGTTATTTTCCCAGGAGTACACCTTCCAAAGGGCCTCCTACTTCTTTCCTGGGTCACCTTGAGTCTTGGCTGATTCTGAGCCAAATGGTAATTCTTAAAGGCCTGATTTCTTTCCCACCCTGTCAGGTCCTCAGAAATCAAGCCAATTACATTTTCAATAACAGGAAAAGCTCCTTCATGTCACTCAGGCCTCACTCCAGCACCTCTTCTTGAGAAAGGCCTTCTTTGGCCTCCCTCTCCAAGGCTGAGGCATATCCCCCAGCTGCTATTTAACACTGACTTATGCATCTACTGTCTGTCTCTCCCCACTCGATTCTGAAGGCCATGTGAGTGGGGCTGGCTGTTGTGTCTACCACGGGGTCCAGCACAGTGCTAGCTCATGGTGCACACACGTTGCATGAAAGCATGAATGAGTGAGTAAATGAACAAACAAATAAACAGACTGCAGAAACAAAGAGAAAAAGAAACCCAGTGGGCCTTCAGCAGGGGTGAGTAAAGCCTAAAATTATTCTGATTTGTTGCCTTGACATCTGGTGAAACCATGGCCTAACTGCAGCTTCCCGTCTCCTCCCTGCTCCAGTGGATAAGGTCCCCTAGCTAAGCAACGCTTCTTATCTGGAGGACCAGGCACAGTTCCCGATTATCCCTTTCAGGGTTTTAGTTCCTGCCAGCCCCATAAGATTATTCAAACAAACCAATCTCACCCTCCCACCGAACCAGTGGGCACCTCACCCTATTGTTCCTATAAAGTCTGCCTCCCACAGCCCCTGGCAATTTGCTCTGCTCCCAAGCACAACCCCTGTGTGGCCTTGAGTGGCAGGCAGTGTCCTTCTCTCCCCGGCTGTGAGTACATGTGACTGAAAACTCAGCGATCTCATCTGTCCAGTGCTGGGGTCATGGGTTCAGCTTATCCCATAACACTAGGGCAGGAATCCCTCCCTCACCAATTAAGTAAAGAAGTGGCGATCAAAACAACAGCTGGCATCAGGAACAGGACAGCCCAGCCATGACCCAGGACTCCTGATCAGCTTTCACTAATTGCTCTTTGCTGACTAACTAGCTCCTGGCACAAGGAAGGCCGCCTGGCATGGAGCCACTAATTGCTGGCCAGCTTGTGCACTAGCCTGCTCCTCCAGTCGTCTCTCCTGGGCACTGTCATCTCCTCCCTCTCTAAAGTGTCAGACCAGCCCCCCAAGGCAAGAACTATTGTTAACGGATCATATCCTGATGTGAGGTGTCTCAGGTGTGGTTTATGTCTGGCAGGTGCTCTATGGCACTCCTGCCACCCAGTCTGACTTACAAATTGGCTGACAAAATGGGACTCCATGGACACCCACCCCCCAGTTAAAATAGTTAATACAGCCCAATGTAAGCTAACAAAAGCCCTTCAAAAATTGATATTTTTCATACAAGACCTACTTAGTGAGGGCGTGATTACCACCACTGCTTCTTCTTTTAAAAGTCCAATTTGGCCTGTTCTTAAACCTGGAAAAACATAGGGTGCTTCATCATGGATGACCACAACCATAATGCTGTGGTTCCATCCACTGAGACCTCCATTCTCAATATCCAGTGTTATTGAGATTACTAACTCCATCCAATCAGCAACCAGTAAATATTTTTCTAGTACAGATTTGGCTAATATGTTCTATTCAGTGCCTATTTCAACAGTTTCTCAGCTACAGTTGATCTTCAGCTCCAAAGGGACACAATGCATCCTTTCCAGGCTTCTCAAGGGGAACCTCACCGGCTCTGCCATCACACAGACTTTGCAGGCAAGATCTTAACTGCAGGCACCTTTCTCTAGGAGCACAGGTCTGACATTACCATGTGGACATCCATCTCCAAGAAGATTCACTTGAGCACACCCATTAAGGTTATCCAAATACTCACAAAGGAGCTCGCAAAAAAGGAAGAGCCATTATCCCATACGTGGGGCAACTTGCCACCTTGGTCAAATTCCTAAAAGCTATTTGGTAAACTGAGGGCAATTCTATCCTCGACACTGTCAAAAAACAGCTAACTGACCTCTCAGCATCCACAATGCCCAACATCTTTTAGTCCTTTTAGTCCTTTCTGGAGGCAACACAGTCCTCATCTACAAATTTTACTTATGCCCACTGCTGCTGTCACTTGCAAAGCAGCCTGCTGTGAATGAGCACCTCCAACAAGAGGCTCTAGGATCTGTCCAAGTTAAAATCAGAGGCACTCCCATCAGTGCCCTCAGAGACTCACTGTAGACAGAGGCTTTAGCAACCTCGACTGCAGCCTCATGAGAGGCCGTGAAGCAGAAAACCCATCTAAACTGGATCTTGGCCCACTGCAACCATGAGATAATAAATGAGTGCTGTTTCATGTGGCTAAATTTGGGGATAATTTGTTACACAGCAACAGAAACTAATACTGCGTACAATGAAATGGAACTTCCCACCAATCAGATTGTTAAAAATCAAGGAGGCTGAAAATAGACTATGTTGGTGGGTGCTGGGGAACAGGCATTTCCCTAGAGTGAGGGAGTATAACTGGTCCCACCCCTAAGGCAGGTGATCTGGTGATGTGTATCAAAGTAACAAATGCCTGTACCCTTTAACCCAGCAGTTCCATTTGCAACAGTTTATCCTACTCATGTATAAAATGTCCAGGTTATTCATTGCAGCATGTTAGAAATACTATTTTAAGTTACTGTCATGGGCTGAATTGTACTGCCCCCCAAATTAAAGCCCTAACCCCCAGTACCTCAGAATATGACTGCATTGGGAGGTAAGGCCTTTAAAGGGGTCATTAAGGTGGGCCTTAATCCATAATGTTTGGTGTCCTTAGAAGAAAAGGAAATTTGGACATAGATTTGGAAGACCATGTGAAGACACAGGGAGAGCACGGCCATCTATGTGCCAAGGGGAGAGGCCTTAGAAGGAACCAGCCCTGCTGATGCCTTCAAGTTGGACTTCTAACCTCTAGAACTGTGAGGAAATACGTTTCTGCTGTTTAAGGCCCTGAGTCTGTGGTGCTGTAGCCTAAGCGAACTAAATACATTGTTAAGTTTAAAAGCACATCAGAGGGAAATGGTTAAATAAATTCTGGTACATGTACTAAATACTAAACAACCATTACAGAGAGGAAGTTTTCAATATATCGATGATTTACAATCTCCAAGAAACACTGTAAAGTGAAAGTGAAAAAAGCACAGCTCAACAGCTTGTATATGCCACCACTTGGGTAAAAGGGTGAGAAAAGGCACAAGGGACAGATGAACAGATGTCGATACTTGCTTGTACATGCATAAAATATCTTCAGGAGAAAACACAACCCCTGGGCCCTCTGCTTGTCTTGGGTAGGTTGGGGAGCCTTGTCCCTGTGCACACTTGTGAAACTTTTGAACACTAACCCACATGAATGTTTTACCTTTTCCAGAAAAAAAAACAAAAAACCTTAATAAAATAAAAAAAAGGTGCAGCCTCCACTCTCAGGTAGGTCACATTCAAACCATGCAGAGGGTGAGATCAATGCATAAGGTAACAGGAAACGGCAAATATCCTATCAGCTGTGGAAGCGATGCTTCACAGGAAGGTGCAACGCTGGGCCAGCAGCAAAGGCTCCATGAGACCGCCTGTGCAGCTGGGTCAGGGAGGGCCACCGGAGGGCTCTCCTCAGGGCTGGCAGGAAGGAGGGCACAGGGAGGGGCAGCCAGCGCTGGCTGGGCAGAGCTGCAAGACGGGAGCCATGCTGGTGCCCAGCCAGTGGGGCACCACTGTCCCTTTCCATCCTTCCCCACAGAACCCAACTGCACAAAGGAACCCGCCTGTGGGATCGGTGGCCCTCTCCTCTGCTCAGCTCAATCAGGCCAAGCCAATTATGGCCATTCCGTTCCCTCTGCCAGCGTCTGGTTTCAAAGTGGGACATGCCTTAAAGCTGGCCCGTGAAAAGTTGGGAGCTCTGTTGGGGGCTCCTAGGGAAGTATCCTTACGCTTAAGAAGGAGGAACCAGAACAGATGGTCATTCATCTCTCTGGACATGATGTGGCCGTGAGGACAAAGCTGATCTGGCAGGAATTTGGAAACATCCTGGGTTGGAGGTATCGTTGGTCAGTGATGACACCATAAGTCAGGCTGGCCAAACTGAGAATGCCACCCCTCAGGGAACAATAACTGGAGTAGGAGTGGACATTTGACATCAGGGTCAATTTTTGGAGACTGATGTTCCTCCAGCTGGGCCCTACATGTAGCTGCCCACTCTTTAGGGTGACATTAGGCAGTGCCCCCAATACCATCATCCGCACTTGGTTCCCACTTACCTGGAAATAGTTCAAAAGTATGCCAGCCCCAGACAGTCCCAGGCCTGCAAGCACGAAGGGCACTGTCACCTGAAAGCCAATGGATAAGGCAGTCTCCCTGCTGAGTTCAGTCTCCAGTAGTTTAGTGGCCACCCTGTGGCTCTCAGGGACACTCGGAGGTCCATCTTCTGAGGCTGCAGGGAGTCTTCCTGTGCTGAGGGTGTGTGGCAGCCCTAGCTCCTCTGGCCTCCGCTGTCGGGTCTCTGTCCCATCCATGTGAGCACGGCTGAGCCCCTGGCAGCCTTAACCTGGGAGACACAAAGCATCAGGGATGGTAGGGCACAGTTCCTGACCCCCAAGGAGGCTGACAACCTGTAAGTACTCAGGCCCTTCTAATAGAGGCTGGCATCATTCCGGTCAATCCACAGCCCTTCACTTGGTGCCTGCTCCACATGGCCTCCTACAACCCAAATTTACAAACTTTTTAATTTAATATGCACATGTTTGAGGGGGGAAAAAACATACAAGAGAGAGCATTAAAATATATGACTTGGAACCAGCAAAACTGGTGGTATAAGGACCTCTCAAAATTTTCTCCATTAAATCAACAGGAAACTTGTCAGAAGCAACTTTTTCAGAACTTTTGCAGCAACACAGATTCATTCAAGAGAAAATGCTGAATCTCAGCAAGAACAGCTACACTGTAATGTCCACAATGTTTGAACCTGCCTTAGTTCCACCCCCTGCTCTCCCCCTCTGCAGCAGCCTTAAAAACCTTAAAAACAGATGGAGGGAATAGAATGGGCTAGAGCTTTTTCAAAGCCTCGTTCCCAAAGAATTTTCACTATTTGACCTATCAGGTGGTTCACTGGAAGATGCAACTTGCAGACAGTCTGTATTTTACCTGACTTATAGGTCACTTAGTGTAAGAAGACTTTTCCCTAGGAAAATAGTTGGGATAAATAATACACTAACTAAAAACCTAAAAGGAAAAGCTGGGGCATGAGATGCCAAATGTAAAAATTCCTATACGTTTTGGGGACTCTAAAAGGTCACCCATATTGAGCTGAGCATATGTTCAGAAAATACTTGAGAAGGCCCTAAGCATTCTCACCCCCGGCTCATTTAAAGGCAGAAAGTGAAGGTCAAGGGCAGAGTTGTAATGACCTGACTGAATACTAAAAGTGTTCCCCACATGCAAACAGAGCCCCTTGCCAAAGACTAGGAGGCTTACTGGTTCCAGGCATGGTGTTCAAGGAAATCTCTAACCAGTCATTACCTGACCACTAAGCAGAGACTTCAGGACCACATACAATAAAGAATACAGGCTAAAGAATTAGTTCAGAAAAGTCACTAAACAAATAACAACTGCAACAAACAGCAATAACAAGAAACCCTAAGAGGGGAGAATCTGATTGCCACAGTTGTCACAGTATATAATGTGAAATGTCCAGCAGGAACCTCACACACGTGCGGATGGTGGCCAAAGGTGATTCTGATGCTGCGGTAGTTTACTGTGGTCAATTCATCGGAAATGTGGGAGTGTTTTGTAAAGGGAATGTGTTCAAATGTCACTTGGGTTGATAAAAATGAGTACAGATGGACAAACCAGGTCCTGAGGACTGGCTTGCTGGTGAGGGAAGCTCCTGGAAGGAGAGTGGGCTGTAGAGGTAGGAAAACCCCTCCTTCAGCCTGCAGGGAGGGGCAGGAGTCCTAGCCAGGCTTTCCCCCCTCACTCCGGGCGATTCAACAGGGAGGAGGTGCTACAGGACAGCCCTGCACTGCAAAGGGTTACCCAGTTAAGGTGGCAGCACTGTGGAGACCTCGGTAAGGGCCATGCTACTTGCAGCCCCTCCCTCAGGAGCAGGCCTTGACAGGAGCCAGGCAGGGGACCAAGGTCCACCAAGGCTGCCAGTCAGATGAGTCTGCAAGGTCACTGTTGTTCTACATGCCTCAGGGGGAGTCTGTCCCCATCAGACTGAGGAAGACACTGACACTGCCTCACCCAATGAGGGGGGGGTGGTGAGCCAGCCTTGGATCCCAGGCCTCTGGGCACCCCAGTGCTCTGGGACAGGTGCTTAGTGCCTCATGTAAATTAGTGGGAGGCCAAGCCATTACTGACCATGGGGGGGGTAGGGGAGGGGTGTCAAGATGCTGTGAGGCCCCCCCTCCCTTCACAGGTGACCTGGTTCAATGGGAGAGCTTTGGAGCCTGCCATAAAGCTTGGTATCTCAGCTTCTCTTCCTAGACGTGTGTCCTTGGGAAAGTTAAATTTCTGCGCCTCCATTGCCTCATCTGTTAAATGATAACAGCACCTACTTCAAAAAGAGTTGTGAAGACTGCAAGGAATGATTCAGCTGCCTCACAGGACTCCTGGCTGGCCCCAGCCCCAGTTCAAACCCCTCACAGCTCCAGCGTTTTATTAGATCACTGGTTCTTAACCGAGGACAGCCTCAGAAGCACCCAGAGGACATACCTGAGCAGTTTCTGATCAGTGGGGGAGGAGGGGGGAAGGGGCTGGAGAATTTGCCTGGGGAGCTGGACAGTAAAGCCCAGACACCAGAAGCGCGGGTGTGCAGTGAGGGGGCCGAGCCTCAGAACTACCTGGAAAACAGGACCTGACCCCACCTCCACGCGCCGGGTCCCCTCTCCTGCAGACCCCCGCCCCCACACCCGCCAGCGCCGTCCCCGCCCCGCGCCCTCCGAGTCCCTCCCCCTCACCAGGCGCCGGGCCCGCGCCCGCCTCCCCCGCCCCGGGCCCTAACCGGTTCCCCCCCCAGCGCCGCCGCCGCGCTTCCCTGCCCTTCCCTGCGCTTCCCTGCGCTTCCCTGCGCTTCCCTCTCCCGTTTTACCTCCTCGATCGGCCCCTCCCCGCCCGCCGCAGGTTCCCCTCCGGTGCTCCCCCAACCCGGGGCCTCCCATCGGATCCCCGCGCCGCAAGCCCCGGGCTCCCCCGGGCTCCCCGGGTGCGCCCCACCCCGCCTGGGATCCCCTCGGATCCAACGTTTACTCGGCCTTCCGCGCATCCCGGTTCCCGGCTCCGGCCCCGCCCCGCCCGGGCCTCCCTCGGAGCGCCCCGGGCTCCCCTTCGGGCCCCGTGCGCCGCGGACCCGCCCGGGCTCCCGTCCCTCCCCGCCCAGGGCTGCGCGCTTACCCGACCCGCGCCCGAGCGGCGGCGAGCGGAAGGCGGGCCGGCGGGCGGCGGACGCGCGGCGGCGGGGCCGCGGGGGGATCGGCGCAGGCCCGGGCTCCACCGCGCCCCCTCCCGGGCGCCTCCCGGCCGGCGGGGACGGAGGAGGCGGCTCCCGGGCGCCGGAAGGCTGGGCGCGCCGCCGCGCCTCGGGGCCCCGCGGCGGGGAGGCGGGGGCCGGGGGCCCGCCCGGGGCGGGAGCCGCCCCGCGCACCGGCGCTTCCCCAGCTCGCCGAACTCCCTCCCGGCGGCTTTGCAGTGGATGCCCCCCACCGCCCTTTGGGGAAACTTCTCGTTTGAGGCGGGTTGACCGGGGTGGAAACCGAGCCTCCTGCGGAGAAACCGCCGGGAGGGGCGGGGGCGCGAGGGCCGCTTCTTCCAAGGAGGGTGAGGACGCCGTCCTAGGGCGCACGGCTGGCTGCAGCCCGCAGGTCGCCAGGGTTAGTGTTTTGCTGTGTGGTTAACTTTTCAATTATGGAAATGCTCAGACCTGCACAAGTAAAACTGTACAACGGCCCACACCCGTCGGCCACCTGTCTGCACCTTGCCTCTCTTATCCATCGATGTTCCTCCCCCACACAACCTGCCCCCACCCCAGTAATTTTAATGCATTCCCAACAAACGTATTTCACCTTTAAATACTTGAGATGTGTATCTGATTGACAGACCTGGTTTTTCTCAAACGTTCCCATAATACCAGTATCGCACCTAACGAATTTCACAACACCAGGTTCGATTCTCCCTGATGGACTCAAAATACATCTTTTGACCACTGACCTGTTCTAATCAATATCTGAAGAGGGATGAGAGATTTTGGAGGGAGGGTGCCTCCAGCAAAGTTGCTAGAAGCCTGCTCATGCTCACAGAGCCAGAATGTTAGTTCCTCCGGAGGGAAGTCCGAAGGGTGGAAATGTCAAGTGACACCAGGAACCCACAATTTGGGGCACCCTGAAGAAGGAAACGCCACTCAGTGCAACACTTCCCTCAGTGCATACTTGCAGGGCTGTTGGGTGGCCCTGGGCGAGGCCCCTGTCCAGCTAGAGGGCTCTGCCCCTGCAGGTGCACTCTGCCTGGCGCTGGTCTAGCCCTGTGGTAGTGGAGGAGACGCCTTCCCAGTGTTTCAGCTCTTCACTGGAAAGGGATGTGAGTTCTCAGAGCTGGAGGGAGCTGGCTTCTATAGACATCCTCAGCACCCCATTTTTGCCACGTCGGAACATTTCTTAATAATTGCAAGGCTCTTTCTGAAACAGCTTCCGGTAAGTTCCATTTCCTCAGACCCAACACATTTGGATCAAATCAGATCAACATAAACTAGAGTTTGGACCGCAGCAGTCTGTCCACCCCACGCTCCCACTCCCATTCTAGTTGGAGCAGTATGTGCTCCAGCTCCACTACATGTACAGTTGCTTGTACTGGTTGTGTTTTAACCTGTGCTCAGCCTACTTTGGGGCAGGTCACAAGAAGCAACTGTCTGCAACTTACCACCCTACTAATGAAAAGTATAAGACAGTGGTCATCATATTGCAAAATAATTGTTTCAAGAGGACTCATAAGATTAATTTCTTTCTCTACTCCAGGAAAAAAACAAAACTTGTTTGTTTCTGTCATAAAGACACCATGAATTAAGTCACTGGTTAGGTTTCTTTGCACTCTAGGTGGCTAGAAACTCTGAGCTAAATTGCGGTCCAACTTTAGAAGGGTATACAATTTCACAGCATGCAGCTTCAATATCAACCACACTCCTGATTTTCTCTTTCTACATTTCTCTTTGTCCCAATGTGCTCATTTATATTTTTATTCTGTTTATTATATTTCTAAACTGCCTCAAACTCTTCTATGAACCTGGTGAGAAATAAATGCATTTAAAAATTACGAAAAGAGAGTGGTGAAAGTTTATTTTTCCCATGCAATAGCCTGCTGGCGAGTTTCCTCGGTTGGTGTGCGCCTCCTTGACGCTGGGGATTTAGACTTCTTCCATCGTGTGCTGCTCCTACTCTCGCCCCACCCCAGGTGCTGCCATATCCACATGGTTGGAAAATGCTCGCCCCTGTGTCCACTGGGTCTGCCTCCAGCCAGCCCAAGGAGAGGAAAAGAGGGAGAGTGACAGCTGACCCCTCCCTTAAAGGGCATGTCTGGAAGTGGTACATGTCACTTCCACTCAAATTCTGTCCATTAGACTGGTTTCCATGACTACTGCTTAGCTGCAAAGGAGGCTGGGGACTGCGTCTTTTTTTTGGTCAGCCATGTGCTCAAACACCCCCAGGTGTAAAATTTGGGGTTTCTATGACTTAAGAAAGAATGAGATAAAGGAAAGGAAATGGGAAATAACTAAGTCTTACAATCCTTATGAGATAATAGAAAATATATACTGGTCTCTGTGCCTTGCTCCAGGCACAAAGCTCCTGAAACCCTTGTAATTTTCTAAGTGATAGAGCACTAGGAGCGTCTTATGTTGTAATGAGGTGACTCTGAGTGGGCGCACAGATGGCTCCTGAATGGGGAATGGTCACCAGAAAGACCAATCCATGGTTAGAAACTTGGAATTTCCAGTCCCCCCTCCCCCCACTTCTACAGAGAGGGGAGAGAGGCTAGAAGTTGAGTTCATAATTGATCGTGCCTACTTGAGGATTCCTCCACAAGTTCCATGGCACAGGGTCAGAGAGATTCCAGGTTAGCAAACAAACCCACATGGGGAGGGTGAAGCATCCCAACTGCAAGGAGAGAGAAGCTCCTGTACTCAGGACTTGCCCAGACCTCACCCTACGACTCTCTTCATCTGGCTGTTCATCCGTATCCTTACTATACCCATTACTATATAGTAAACTGGTAAACGTAAGTAAATGTTTCCCTGAGTTCTGTGAGTTGCTCTAGCAAATCAGTTGAACCTAATGAGGATAGAAGTTGGAGGTAACTTGGGGACCTACTGACATCTTCAGATTGACACCTGAAATGGGGTGGGGCAATCTTGTGGGACTGAGCCCTAACGTGTAGGGTCTGATACTCTCTCCTGGTAGACAGTGTCGGAATTGGGGAATTGGGTTATATCACAGGCCATTTAGTTGGTGTTGCAGAAAATTGCTTGATGTGGGGGAAAACCCTCACACATTTGGTGGCCAGAAGTGTCAGAAATGAAGGCTTCTTTGTAAAAGTAAAGGAGACACCCAGGTGAGAAATACATAGGAGGGGACAACTGGGTGTTTTTTAAAACTACACTTACTTTATAGTTTCAGGGACATTCTTAAAGGGGGAAAAGAACTTTTCCAGCGGTGACGACCTCCCCACGACAACATGCTTTTCACTACAGACCCCCCCAGTCCCTCGCCAGGAGAGAAGAAACACAAGAAGCAGCACCTGGTGCAGAGCCCCAGTTCCTGCTTGAGGGATGTGCAATGCCCAGGGCGCTGTAAAGTCACCCCCGTCCCTAGTCACGCACAAACGGTAGTCCTGTGTGTCGGCTGCTCCACTGTCCTCTGTCAGCCAGCTGACAGGAGGGAAAGCCAGGCTTGCAGAGGATGCTCCTTCAGAAGGGAGCTGCACTAAAAGCACCTGGAATCAAGATGAGTGGGGAACCATCCCAATAAACACATTTTGGATTTTAAAAATTAATTAAAAAAAAATAACGGTGGAGAAGCTAGGAGCCTAGTCTTGCATATGGAAACCAGAGGTCTCAAATAGAACTATAGTGGGTGCCTGGCTAAATCCAAGCTCTGGGAGTGTGTCGGAGGAGGGAGGCTCCCACCACAGGCCGGGGTTACTGATGGAGCGGGGCTGCATCACGGTCTGAGCTTCTCCAACCCTTCCTGCTTCCTCCCCGTGGTGCCTGGGGTGGGGGTTACCCCCACAAGCCTCTCAAACTCTTAACTCCTCCTCAGCATCTGCTTTCTGAGGCTGGAGCTGACAACACCCATTTCTCAATTCTGTGTCTCCCCACAGCAACCGACTCTCCAGGGCCCAGACTCATTTGTGTGCCAGGACTTGCAGGGCCACCCAGGGCACACCCAGGGCACACCCAGATAGGCAGGAAAGACACACGGGGTGCTGGCTGTTGCTGATCAGAACATTTATTCGCCCTGGGGCCACTTTCTCAATAAGCCAAATGTTGCTCTGATTGGACTGGGGTTGGGGGACTGGGGTCCTGGACAGGGAACGGTTCCAGGCAGCAGGCTTCCACTGGCCACTTTAGGTGGAGGTTCTGTGCACCCAGGAGGGGGCTAGAAGGACAATCAGGCTGCCAGGGGAGGCAGGTCAGGTTGTGGATGGTGAGACGAAGGCTTTCTTCTCCTGGGGCCTTTCTTCAGTACTCAAAAGTAACTGTCTTGACCTTCAGGTACTCATTCAGGGCCGCCTCTCCTGCAAGACAGCACGTGCCATTGGGACTCTCATCGTCACAGTACCTGCTGCACCCATGTTATTTCACAAAACCCAGCAAGTGAGTGGGGTCTGACTCAGCCCCAGTTATAGGTGAGAAACCGAGACCCAGTGGGTCAGCCGTCAGGGAGTGGGGGCCAGGATTCCAACAGGCATTGGAATACAGAACCAATCTGAGACCACTGTTCCAGAGACTTCTCCAGCTCCAACCACCTACACTTAGGGAGGGCAGCCTTAGCAGCTCCAGAGCAGCTGAGAGGCTCTCTTGGTGCCTTCCTATTACCCAGATGTGCCAGCCTCTCCCCACTGCTGCCTCCCAGCTAATTCCAGGTCAAACTGTGACTGGAAAAAGGGGTGCCTCACAGGGTCCCTGGGACCCCCCGGAACTTGGCTGTGCTATGTGGCTGGTATGTTTCAGCCCCGCAGCCAGCATGAGGGGTCTGTGGCTGCCTGACAACTCCCCCACCTGCTTTTTCCAGCATTCCTCACTTTCTAGAAGGATCTTGTGTAATGCCTTAATTATCACTTGTCCCTTTCCAGTAAGACGTGAGCATCAACTGCCATCTTTCAATGTTACACCCCTGGCCCTTGGGACAGGGCCTGGAACCAAGTGGCCTCTAACAGATGTTTAGGAGTAGGTTACCCAGGTCTTTGCCAAATCCAGACTGCTTGAACCCTCCGAAGGGAGCGGCCACATCGGTCTTGTTGTACGTGTTGATGAACACGGTGCCTGCCTCCAGCTTGTCACTGACGTACAGGGCCTTGTTGATGTCTCTGGTGAAGACACCAGAGGCCAAGCCAAATTCTGTGGCATTGGCCCGAGACAGCACAGCGTCCACATCACTGCAAGGAAAATCCAAGAAGAACTTGGTGAAGGATGGTTGGGGACAGCCTTGGATATGGGATTCAGGGAGACCTGCACCCCTCCTCAAAAGGGGAACCTGGCCCCATCCAAGCTCCCCACCACTCAGGACCTTCTGAGGACAAACACGCCAGGCCTATAGCAAGAGTGGGGGAGACAAGGCAGCAGAGGAAAGAAAAAAGTTAACAAGAGGAGGAAGAACAGTTGAATCTGCACACAGACACCCTTTGGGTCATCAAGGGTGAGCCCCTCACTTTACAGACGGGGCCTTAGGGGCCCAAAGAAGTCAGGTGAGGCCCTCGCCACACAGGGTATTCCCCAGGGAGCCATGTTGAGGTGTCCCTTGAAGACCTAGCGCAATATTTGCTCGTTAGATAGCAGAAAAGTATCTTGTTCTAATACCAGCAGAAGGTGATGATAATTTTGATAATTTGTTGACAGCTGAAAGTCAGGTGGATTAGGAGGAGATGCCAATCTGAAACCTGTTCAAAGGCTCTGTTCTGAGAAAGAATAGCCAATAGAAGAACTTGCGGTAGTTCAAATATGGCCACAGAGTCCGATCCCTCTCCTTCTAAACCCAGGCTGGCCTTGGTGACTTGATGGGCCAATAGAACACGGTGAAAGTTAGGTTCTGGGATTTCTGAGGCTGACCAGTGGATCTTGAGGTGTCTCGAAGCTTCCACCCAGCTTCTGTGTGGGAGGCCCTGAGGCTGCCACGGGAGAGAGCCTTTAGGGAGGCCCAGAGCCCACTCAAGGACAACCACTCCAGGCATCCCCATTGAATCCCAGACGAAGCACAGGGCAGAGGCGGTGAGCCCCATCAAACCCTAACCAAACTGCAGATTCATGAGTGAAATAAGTAACTGTTGCTATTCCAAGCCACTGAGTTTTGGGGTGGTTTATTACACAGCCCAACACACCATGAGAGACATCCAAAGGCTCAGAGAATGCTCATATTGGGACCTAAAGCCTTGCCAGTCCCTTGGGGCTCTCCTCACCTGAGTGGCTGATGAGGGCTCAGCTGGCAGCCAGGTTGCATCCACACCCCCACTTGTGTGAGTTCTCCTCCTGACCCCACAAGCTCATGTGAAGAACCCAGTAACACATGGCAAAAAACCAGGCTCTTGAGAGATACAAGCAGGATTCCTACCCATTGGCAAACCGAGAGATGATCATGACGGGCCCAAAGGACTCTTCCTTGGCTATGAACATGTGGTCCTCCACATCTGTGAAAACGGTTGGCTCGAAAAAGAAACCTGTGGGAGAAACAGAGGCCCACTGCATGGGGGAAGGTGCTCCTCCAGTGTTCTAGCTCCTCCCCATCCGGGCTGGGTCCCGCCAGCCACATGCACATCCCACTCCAGCAGTGCACTTTGTGATACCTGTATAGTGGATGCCACATTCTGTGAATAGTTTTCCCGTCCCAGACATGTGAGTTCATGTGAGCCTCACGACTCTTTCAACTAATGTTGCTGATATAAATGAGGCTTAGAGTTGGTCTATGACAGAGCTGATATTTGGATCCAAGCCTGTCCAAGGCCAGTGCCAAAGCCCAAGACATGACAAAGACTTGGATTTTTCTGGTGGCATTTAATCTGAAAACATATCTGGATTTTTTGGCTAGTGCAGCCTCCCAGATGGCTCTCCATTGGTCACTGTGAAATGGTGGGGGGGTGGGGGTGGGGACAGGCTTTGGACAGTGGTCCTGATGCACAAGACCTCCCAGGACTGCCTCCCTTCTCCTTCCTGGCACTGACTCTCCAGGTGCAGGGTAAGTGCTCTTGGCCAAGATACAGCCTCCCGCTCTCCTGTCAGCATGGATCCCCCATGTATTCCCACAAGACTGCCACCCTGCAGGCCCTGGTTGCCTGGACAAAACCATTTCTGATGGCAAAAATGCTTTCTCTGACTATTTCTCCTCTGACACCCTGCTAGACTGAGATTTAATTCAGCCTGGCTTAGGAAAAAAATCAAGAGACTTGAAATTTTCTGTCTCTGGTTTTTAGAAAAACGAACAAAAAAATTTAACTTTAAAAGCCTTTTGATTGATAAAATATTCCATATTTTATATATTTATATTTTAACATAATTACCATTTTTAAAGTGTGAGGTATGTATGAATACATGTTGATGCCTACGGCGTGGCCTGCATTTGCCCACCAGGAGCCGGGAGCTCTGGGCTGGCCAGTTTCTGTCCCTCTCCCATCCCTTCTGCTGTTTTCTCTGCCCCGCTGTGGGGAGCTCCCTCACCCTCCAGTTTCCAGTTGGGCTTGGCTACTAGGAGGTAGCCCCTGTCCCACCACTCTGCCCCTGACCAGGTCCCAGGAATTCTGCTCCCTCCTCTTGCACAGTGGTGTGGTGAGGGTTCCCCACTTTTCTTGGTTCTTGGGTGCTGCACCCCCAAGCTGCTCTTTGAACAGTGCTTTCATGTCTCTCTCTCCCATCTGCCCCTGAGCCCTGGCCTCATGGAATCCCCAGCAGAGTGGGGGCGGGGAAGAGGGAGGTTAGACAGTGGCACTATAGTGGTTATAAAACTCCGTCGAGGTGTGAGGTGCCCAGGAGTGCCTGTGACACAGCGATGGGCTGGCTTGGCTGTCGTTTAAGTTGGAAAATGAGTTCCCCAAGTGGGAAACTGGGGAGGTGTTTGCTAAGCAGAGGAGCGGCAAATTCACAAAGAGCAAGAAAACGCGAGGCGTGTTCAGAGGGAAAGTTAAGCACGGCCACAGTGTGGGTCAAGGGCAAGCAAGTTAGACACAGACCACGAGACTCTGGGTGGGAAGCTGGGACGCTTGAGTCTGCAGGAGAATGGGTCACGGTGGAAGTGTGCCAACATGGGGGCAGCACAACCAGACCTCTGGCAGCTGCGAAAGTAAAGGATGAGTGGGGTTCAAGGGATCCGCAGGACGCCACAGCGACAATCCAGGCAAGACAAGACGCAGAGAGTTGACGTGATGGTGGCAGGGATACAGGAGAAGCAAGAAAGATATCTAGGTTTAAGAGCATTTAATTAATTTAAAGTAGGAGGGCAAGAAAAGACGGGAGTCAAGAATTCATTCTTTCCTTCCCTCCTTCATTCCATCAGGTTAACTCAGGCCTGGTGCAGGCTCAGTGCTGACACAAAGGACCCAACGGTGTAGAGGAGACGCAGGGCTCCTGTGGCCCAGGAGCAGGCAGTCTAAGGGGAAGCGGCTCAAACAGTCCATGCCTGTGACTCCAGCTCCTCTGGCTCTGCTGACTTAATCAAATGGAAGAGTCTAGAGATGAGGTGAGTGTGTCTGGGGACAGGTTGGGTCTGGGGACACTGTGATGATGTGATGGATCTGATACCCTTTGAGTTTGAAGGGCCTGGGGGACATGCAGGTGGAGGTGTCCAGGTGGTCAGGAGTTCTGGGTAAGGAGGACCCTGGAGACAGGTATTTGGGAGGGTCTGAGCCATTGCAGAGAGTGAGATCCTCTAGGGGAAGTGTCTAACAGGAGAAGTGCTTCAAACTCCAGACAGACCTGGGATTTATCTACATTTAAGAGACAGGTGGAGAGGGAGCTTCCTGCAAAGAGCAACTGCCAAGAAGTCATGGCCAAAGGTAGGAAAACCATGGAACCCACAGGAGGAAAGAAGGTCAAGGATGCAGTGATGTTAGTGGCAAGTCAGAGTCCACTACAATACAGGTTAAGCCAGCCTTCCCCTTGCCAGTCCCACACTTGGTGCGGCAGGCGTCCAAATAGCCAAGGATGGGGCCTGAGGCCTGAGGCCTGAGGCCTGACTGTGCAGGTACCTGGCCTTCAGATACCTCCTGTTGGAGATGAACAAGAAACCATGCTACCTGCTGCCTCAGTTTGCCCAAGTGGGCCGAGGGTGCTCTGACTGACCTGGCCGAGGGACTTGACTCCCACCACAGACCAGAGTGGCCCCTTCCTTCACGCCGCGCTGGCAGTATGCGATCAGCTTCTGTAGGTGGGCGTGGTGGTTCTGCGGCCCATGGTTGGTGTCCCGGTCTAGAGGGTTGCCAATCTTCATCTTCCTCACCTCTTCTACCTGCAGAAGGTCCTCCCAGTCAGGTCTCATTCAGGTGCCTCAGTTTCTGACTTTGCTCATTACCCGACCTCCCTTCCATGTTTGTGTTTTCAGTGACCAACCACTGGCCCCTGGAGAAAGACCACGCTCCGGTTTCTGGCACTCAGGGCACACTCCATTTTCTTGTTCCCAGCCTGCCTTCCAGGCTGAAACTCAAATATATGCTATGTGCAAGGAGACCCAAGCCTAGTGTCAGATGCACTGGGAAACACAGTTGTACAGGAATATGGGTGAATGGAAAAGAGATGCAAATGTGTCCACGAGTGAGGGAGGCTGGGTCTGGGGGTAGCACAGTCTCTACACAGGTCCTGCACCCAGCTTCATGGACTGTGAAGCTGAAGGAAGGCTTACCCTGGGACTCCAGTATATGGGATGGGGATGGGGTGGGGAAACAGCAGTCCTGCTGCAATGCCCTGGGTGAGGTGGGACAGGCACTGAGTGGAATGGAGAGGCCTGGGCCTTGAGCCCACCCACCCTTTCCCCCACTTCTGCCTGCTTCAGAACCTAACTTGAAGACCCCCTCCTCCAGGAAGCCTTCCCTGTTACCTTGGCCAACATACAAGGAGGTCTAGGCTTTGCTACCTAGAGATGGCCTGGGTCTCCTCAAAGGTTGTACTAGATATTATTTGATGATTCTGGGGCTGGGATGGGGAGAGACAGAAAAGATCGGGGTGTGGGACGCTGTGATAGGAAAAGGAATTCAGGTGAACATAGCCATCATGAGGAGGTGGAGGGAAAGACAGCATATATTCAGGGCTTTAGGCTAGAGTCAGCACCTCTCATTTTTGTCACCCACTCCCCAGCTCCTTCCTTGCTTTTCTAAGACCAAACAAGGTCATCTCAGCCCTCACTGTAGCTTCTTTGAGGTAATGCCTGACTGGCTTCCTCCCCTGTGGCCAGGGCCACTTCACTCCACAACCCCAGCCAGGCCTAATAAGATGCAGGAGGGGCTCAAGCCCACAGCTTGGCCCTCCGACCAAGGCCCCTTAGCTCCTCTGACTGTCCTGAAGAGTCCCCAAACCAGTACCAAGCCCCCATTGTGCTCCTGCCTGGCCATCCAACTGCTCCCCTGTCTCCCGGGAACAAACCTTGCTGAATCTCCTGAATGTGCAGCTCACTCCCTGCATTCGGGAATCTGAGCCTGGCCCTCCACAAGTGGAACTAAGTGAGCTCCAAGAGGCCTCTAAACTTCTATTCTCAATCTTGGGAGTCCTGCCACAGCCCTGCACATCCCCAAGCACAAACTGTAGAATGAAGGACCGCAGGGACAAAGACAAGCCATCCAACGTGGTCACCAAGTGCTCCAGCTGACCTGCAGCTCACTGTAGATGTGAACAAGCTCAGGCGAACCTGGCTGGTGTCCACACTGCCCATCCACAGGATCATGGGCTGCGGGGGCAGTTGTTATCTCAAGCTACTAGTTTGGGGAGTGGTTTGTAACATGGCAAAAGCTGTTATGCACCGTTTTAGAAAATCGGTTCCTTTCTTCACTGCCGTTCATATTTTTACCATTATTCGAGATCTCCAGGATCTCCTTCCTAATCAGCAGTGCCACCCTGTCCCCAGACCTACTCTCTCGTTTTTCCTAAAATACAGAACGTACAGGTCTTAAATACAAAACGTGCCAGGCTTCCTAAATAGTTTGTTTAAACCTGCACATAGAGGTTGTGCCCCCAGCATCCCCTTTCATATCCACTAGGATTCGATTTTACTCTCCAAGGCGTGAAAAGGAGAGGGGCTCTTGGCTGAAGCTGAGCCAGCCACAGTCCCCAAACCCTGCTGTGCCTGAACGGATCAGGGATCGACCAGAGGCCCGGTGGCACCAACTGCATCCCTCCCCACAGCCTTTTCCAGCAGAATTGATGCGGAAAGAGTGATTTGCCCTCCGTGTCCATGCTGTAAGAATATAGGAGATGCTGTCAGCACCCACCCCATCGCCTTTACCTGTGGGCACCCACTCCGCAGTGGCCATGGGAGGTGGCAGCTGAGGGGTCCCAGGAGCTGACAGGAACTATCTTCCTTCAGCTGGTGGACAAGCCACAGTCAACAACTGTTGACAGGAGACAAAAGCCTGTCCCCTCAACTCCAGGGGTACATCTGAGTGGTGTCATTTGTGCTCCAAAGCCCGTCTGTGGGTTGGGCCAAGGCTGGACGTCACCTGAGACCACGTCCTCAGTCCCCATTCTTTCCTGGCCCCTGGCATCTCCCAGGCCCCGTGTGAGTGCTCGCCTTTGGTAGGTCACATGCATTCCTGGCTCAGGCTCCATTGCTAGGGACCTGACCTAAGACAAACTCTTTTTCGGTTATACCAATTTTAGCTACTGGGTTTCTGTTTCTTGCTAAAATAATAAAATCCAGTGAAGAGTTGATACAGCCCCCTCTGAGGGCTCCCTGCTCCAGGTGGATGGTGTCCAACTCCACATGCCCAAGCCCCCTGCAGCCCAGGTGACCGTCCCAGTGCACCAGTGCCTCTGAGAGCCTGTGGCAGAACTTACCACCTTCTGCACAAACTGGTCGTGTATTGAGTCCTCTACGAAGAGCCGGCCCGCTGCGATGCAGTTCTCACCTTTGTTGAAGAAGACGGAGCTCATCCCCTTTGGCAAACGGACAGGAATGCTAGATTACAGCTGCTCCCAGGGGTGCCAGCTCCCCACTCCCACTGGCCTCCGGTACCCCCTTCGTACAGGAAAGAAGAGGAATGCATGTCCTGACCTCCTAAGGAGGCTAGGCCCAGCCAGTGCTGGGCACGTGCACTGTACTCGTTCCTTAGTCACCTTAGGGGAGAGGCAAAGGGTGACCTGCCCCTGGGGGACAAGGCCTGTGTCCACGTTGCAGAGAGTGGAGGAGAAGAGGAAGTGGAGTGGAGTGAGCCTGGAGACTCCGCATGCTGGCTTGGCTCCCTGGGTAACTCAAGAGGAGTCAGAGCCCGCACCCGTGGAGTTGAGCCTGGTGAATCTGTCAGCATGGAACAGGCTGGGTGGGCAAAGGCAGGGATGGGTTATCTGCCCAGGCCTGAGGGAACTCCTGGCAGGAGTCCAGAATAAATGTGCACACAGGCCCAAGGGAGCCTGCTTTTTGCACCTGGGGAACTCCATGTTGGGGACCAGGGGAAGAGCGAGAGGCTAGCTGCTTGGCTGTCCTGAAAGCTGGGACTGCACGGGCCTCCTGTCCAGCACTGTCAGCCTCAGCACTAGGACCCCAATCCTTGGGCTGATGGGCTGGCCTCCCTTGGCTTCCCCATCTAGTGAGGCTGGACTCCCTTTCATGTCCGTGCTGGGTGTCACATCATCCTCCAAGGCTTAGGTGGGGTAGGGACACATCTGAGCAGCTGTCTGAACAGGGCCTTACTGTTCAGCCAGAGACTGAGGCATGACAATGACAATGGATAGTGCTAATGTAAGAAGAACTGACATCCAGCACATGCCACATGTGGCCACCATTCTAAGTCCTTTAGACATAATAGCTTGTTTAACCCTCCTAACAACCACAGGAGGTACATATAGTATTCGCCCACTGTACAGGCGAGGTTACAGGGGCCCAGAAAGGTTAAGCAATTTGCTGAAGACTGCCCAGCGAGTCTGTGGCAGAGCTGGGCTAGTGTGGACACAGCCAAAGGTTGGGGGTGGGTATCTGTCAGCAGGGTTGTGCCCAGGATCTAGGGTTCTGCTTTGCTTTTCTAGGATGGGAAAGGTTGCCCTGCTGACTTCAGCACGTTTTCCATTCCGTGAAGCTGATTCCAGGTAGCCGTACAGTTATGAAACTTCTTGGGAAATTGGTTTTGGAGAGCACACGTCATTCCTTGCCCCCAAGGCCCCTTCCTGCCACAGTCTATGCTTGTGGTGACACTACAGTCTAGGTTAAATGTGCAAGTTTGACTGTGGAATCAGAGAAAGCCGCCCCCCACTGCCCCCCACTCGCCCTCTTATCCCTCAGGCCAGCCCTCACCATCTGCACAGCCTTGCTGAGGTCACAGTCAGCAAAGATGATAAGGGGTGACTTCCCACCTAGCTCCAGGGACACCTTCTTCACGTTACTCATGGCACAGCTGAAAGAAACAGTGTTGGTGGGGTTGGGTCCATGGCAGGTGGGTACACAGGGGCTCTAGTTTGGGGGAAGGGGGTGTCAAGGCGGCTCCAAAGCATGCTTTACTTGAAAGAGCAAGCAGAGGTTAGGGGGAGCCCATGTGAGACCAGGCCCAGCCCCTTCCCCACCACATGCTGGCCAACTAGTCCCCCCCCCCACTGGCTTTCCACTGCGCTTCTTCCACCTTCAACACCCAAGCCCACGCCCACCTCAGGGCCTTGCTCTCACTGCTCCCCCTCCTGGTCACTCCTTCTTCCTGAGCTCATTTCTCACTTCCTTCAGGCCTCTGTTCCAAAGCCGCCTTGTTAGGGTGCCTGCCCTGACAGCCCCAGACAAAATCCAAGCTCCTGGCACCACGGTGCATTTGTCTGACACCACGCACCCAAGCGTAAGCCCCAGCGGAGTGGGCAGGCGTTTGTCTGGGCACGCAACTCACGTTGCCCAATGTCAAACTAACGAATCAGACAGAACCATTCCCCAGCTGGGACAGCTGCAGTACTGTAGGGGCTTCGCACCTCAGGTTTTTAGTGATGGGTGCAGACAGAGAGTAGCTGGGCGTCCTGTGCCCGCTGCATCCGTGGACACGAAATGGGCTTACTGACCCTGTCCTCAAAGAGACGCTCAGGGAACTGGGCCGGTGAAGCACGATGCATCACACAGGGCAGGGGGTTCCTCACTCGGGACTGACTGCAGGAGGAGGACTCCCCTGTTTCAGGCCCTCCACAGGGGCTAGGAGAGGATCCCAGGAAGACAGCCGCCACAGAGCCACGGGATGCTGCTTGCCCAAACCCTTCCTCCCCGGAGTTCTCAGAGTGGCCACTTCCTGAGTCCTCCCTCCGCACTTTGCGCACACACATTCAGACGTGACTATCACCTACGCACCACAGAAGAGCCGGCCAGGTTTTGAATCAGGAGAGGTAAATGAGCTGCTATGACTACTTGCAGTTACCTCCCCTGCTTTGTCACCTGGCCCCACCTGATGCACTCACAGGCTGTGACATCAGCCTCTACTGACCCTAGAGACATGATCCACCAGCCACACTGACCCTCACTCCTGACCCGAAAGTGGATGTTACATAAGGCCATTGTGATTGACACAAGCATGGTGCCCATTTGAGAAGGGGGGCACAGCCCAAGCTGGCCCACGGAGGGCGTGTGCAGGGGCATGAGCCCCACCTTGTGGGGCACAGAGAGGCCTGTGGAGTTGTGGGGTCAGGGGCTTCAGAACTGTCCCAAGGAAAGAGAGCATTGCTCTGCATTAGGAGCTACAACAAGGAGACATTGTTTTAATACAAGAGAAGCCTTTCTCCCCGTGGAATTGTCGTGATATAGCTGGGCTCCCCACACACGTGACCCTTGGAGCAGAGACAGAAATGGGTGGTCATGTTTCCTTAGAGATCCTGAAGGTCAGTTGGCTCAGAAGAACCCTCAGCTGCTCTCTATTTGTACCCATCACTCAAAGCGCAGATACCCCAAATCCACCACATAAATTCAGCTTCAGTGGGGTGGGGTTTAGGCATCTGGTGATTGTCCTGGGGCAGCCAGGGTTAGGAGCTGCTGCCCTGGGATCTGGCCCTATGTACCACTCCATGCTTGTCCACTACGCAGACCAGAATTACTAAGCCTGTAAACTACCTTCATTGAAATGATGGGGAAACTGAAGCCTGGAAGGGTCAGGGGTTGGCCAGAGTCATATTGTGATTTAGTAACAGAGCCTGATACACAACCCAGTCAGTTTAAGGCCGAAGTCCAAGGAATCAGAGGTTAGAGGATGTCCTAGGTCACTGCCATCTATTACAGTAGAACAGAAGCCTCAAATACTAGCCACACATGTAATGACAATTTTTTTAGTAGCCACATTAAAAACAAAAACAAACAAAAACTAAAGCAAGACTGGTATTAATAAAGAATATTATCATTTCAACTTGTAGTTAAGATAAAAAATTATTAATGATATGCTTTATTTTGTGTGCTACATTTTGAAAATCTGGTGTCTTTTACTCTCCCCAGCACATTTCAACTCAGAGCAGCTCTATTCCAGGTGCTCAGCAGCCATGTGGGCTCCGGCACCTCACCCATCCAAGTGAGCTCCACAGAGCCCCTACCACTGGCCACGCTAAGCATTTGCCACACATTTGAAATCAGCCTGCTTTAACCTGGCCTCTGGGAACCACCAAGCACATGGTGGCTTGAGAAGCAGGATGGAGTTCACACATAGCACTGTCCAGTTCCAGACACTGGGACCAGAGCCACAGCCTCTGTGGCAGCGGTAGCCTCTCCCACACACCCAACCACCTACCTTTTCATGATGTGCTTTCCCACCTCTGTGGAGCCTGTGAACCCAATCTTCCGCACATCAGGATGGTCTGAGAGCCTCTGGCCAACCAATGAACCTGCAGAGGGGAGTAAGCAGAGGAGGGGAGGTAGTCAGGACAGCCTCCGAGGCCCTGGAGTGGAGAGGCAGGAGCCCCTTTACCCCTCACATGTCCACCCCGAGGCCAGAGCTCTGGGCTGTGTCCTCTGTGAGGCTCACTAGGTCATGCTCCCTGTTAAGGGCCATCCCTAGGTAGCAAAGTCCATATTGTGTAGATGTAGATATGAACCAAACCAACTCCATCTCTGTGTCCTGGATTTCATTTCATTGTTAAGCTTCATGCTGTGACCTTTGACCAACCTCACTGTCCTCAGTAAGTATACCAAAGCTTTGTAGGTGATGTCTGAGCTCCTTAAATGTAGCCACAAATATGTTTGTTAGTAACAGCCATGAATGGCATGACTGCAAGATAAATATCAAAGTGGCAATGGTCTCTATCCATCTGTCACAGGGCCAGCAGGAGCTGTGGCCCCTGGTGCTACTGCATTCTTTGTCCCTTTGTCCTGTGAGTCTTTAGTGCCTGGGTTATACTATAAAAAAGGACAGTAAGGGTCTGTTAGCAGAGAAGAGTCTGGCAGAGTTGCTGGGTCGTCTCTTCCACTCTGACCCAACCTTCCTGTAAGTAGTGCCCTACAGTGAGCTCCGTTATATCTGTGCGGCAGCTGCCGCATCTCTCGGTCTGCAGATACCTTCTCTCTCTGGTGGCCATTACCTTTGCCCCACCATTGGGCACATATGTTGAAGCCCTGACCCCCAGTACTTCAGATGTGACTGTGTTTGGAGACAGGGTTTTTATAAAGAGGTAGGTAAGGTAAAATGAGGTCATTAATCAATCCAATTAAGGATATTATCCTTAATCCAATCTGACTGATGTCCTTGCAAGAAGAGCAGATGAGACGGACACCTGCAGAGGAAAGGACCTGCGAAGACCCGGGGAGGAGATGGTCACCTGAAAGCCAAGACAGAAGCCTCAGAAGGAACTAACCTTACTCACACTTTGATCTTGGACTTACGGCCTCCAGAACTGTAAGAAATGAATGTCTGTGTTTTTGTTTTGTTAATTTTTTAATTTATTGATTTTTAGAGAGAGAGAGAAGAAACGCTGATTTGTTGCTCCACTTACTTATGCATCATAAAGTGATTCTTGGATGTGCCCTGACCAGGGATAGAACCCGCAACCTTGATGTATGCGACAAGGCTCTAACCAGCTGAGCTACTTGGCCAGTTGTTTAAGCCCCCAGTCTGTGGTACTTTGTAACAACAGCCCAAGCAAACTCATACAGTCCACACGTGGCTTTCAGCCTACTGAGGTAGACATCAAGGGTGCAGGCACCGACGTCCAGCTTTTGCAGGGTCTCCAGCAGAGACCCAAAGATTGCCTAGACTGGCTGTGGGGGCAGTGGTGCCCAAGCACCACAGACTCCAAAAGGCCTTCCTTGGGGATGCAGCCTGGTCAGGAGGGCACCAGGCATGGGGAGACTGGGTGTGGATGGCCCAGATGTAGATCCAAGCATTCACTGTGCCTCCTGTTTGGATTGCTTGGAACCTAACTTGCCCTTTACTCCATGGTCTTCCCACTTCACCCCAAGCCCTGCATACGTCCTGCCCCCAAATGTGGCTAATTCCTATTCACCTCTCAGGTCTCCTTTTCAATGAGGCTTCAGGGTCACCTCTCCCTATCCCACTGGCTCTGCCCTGGGTTGCGCACTTGCCAGGGCACATAATGCAACAGGCCCTGTTCTGATCAAGTGTATCTCCAGCTGCCTGGGGCCCTGGCTCCCTCAGATGCCCATGTTCCCATTCACACACTTACCAGATCCTGGGAGGATGTTGATCACGCCTTTGGGAATGCCAGCCTTCAAGGTCAGCTCTGCAAACTTCAAGGCTGTCAGTGGGGTCACCTAAGGAGGCAGAAAAGAAGACTGGGTCAGGAGGGACTGAGAAGTGGGGCTCGGCCATCGTCTCCCAGCAGCCTAAGTAGCAAGCAGGGAGGGGCAGTTGTGGCAGGAAGATCCCTGGGGGAAGCCCTGTTCATGTTTCACCATAGTGGGCACCACCAACCCTGCCGACTTCCCCCACAGCTCCTGCTGGGAGCCAGGAACAGGGCCTGCTAACCTCAGGTACCTTTCTAGCACTTTCTCCTGGCAAGGCTTCAGCCCCTCAGCCAGGCCTGGATCCCCTTCTGCACCTGTCACTGTTTCACTGAGCCTCAGGCAGAGCAGAATCTGAGGACTGCCCAGCAGTGCATTGTACTCAGAACGCTGCAGGGTGTTCCCGCTCCCTGCCCCCTCAGGAAAACTGGCTCCTTCTCTGGCTGTGGTGCCACCTTAGTTGCCCACCTGCTGGGTTCTGGCAGCACCTCAGCCCAAGGAAGGCCTGATGCTGCAGGGTCCAGCTATGATTCTGATGACCACTCTGCTGCTAGAGGTGGTGCCCTGACCTTGACCAGCCAGCAACTGACCTTCTTCTGGAGGAAGAGGGAATAAATTGGTGGCCCAGGTAACTTTCTTATCAAGGTGAGGCTGTGCCCCACCCACCACCAGGCCTCAGGCTGAGGGGCGAAATCTGTGGGGTCTGGGCCCTGGGAGTAGGGTCTTCGTGTTTCCAAGGGCAATGGGCTAGTGGGGGGTCTTCCAGAGACAACAGCCCCCCCACAAGAAAAGGAGGAGGTTAAGGGTCATCTTAGGGGGTTGTTGTGATGCTTAAATAAGCAAATATATGTAAATTACTATTAGTTTGTTCTATATGTTAAAATGCTCAAAGAGTGCCTAACTCCAGGCACTATAAAACTATAAATGTCAGCTATCATTATTATTTTTTTATTACTTTAATACTCTTGGGGCTAAATTGCCCCAAAGAAGCTGAGGGAGTGGGAGACCTCCTGGGTGCACTGTTGAGAGCCACATGCTGGAGCATCTCGCGTTCAGTTCCTAACAGCCCTGGAGGCAGGCAGGGGAGGGCCTGTCACTGTCAGTGCACAAATGCAGAAGCTGAGGCTCATGGACGGAGGGTGTCTTCACCCCTGGGGACCTTGCTCAGGCTCTCCTGACCTTCATGAGCTGCCACGGATGTCCCACCTCTGTGCCCCTCTGTAAGGGGCTGCGGTGGCAAATACACAGATCCCACTGCTCATCTCACTTCCCTCCAGGACTTTGATCTCTGAAGCCAAATGGGACACCACGGCACCAGTTTTACTAATAGACCACTGCAGGCTGTCTCAGAGCATGGGGCCTGGGCAAGGGGCACCAAGCAGGGTTTCTACTTCCCCGAATCCAGAGTTCTGGTATCTGTGGAGAAATCCCTGACTCTGCTCACCAGGCAGCTGCAAACACCAGCACAGTTATCCGGACGCAGCCACCCCCTGGTTGAATGAACACAACGTCTGCTTATGGCTGGCACTGGCCCTACTGTGTGATACCTCTGCCCACTGTGTGCGGGACCCGCAGCAGGCTGGCTCTCATCAGCAATACACTTTTTTTCTTGAGGAGAAATCAAGACTGGTGTGGGCCAAGGGGCTAATGGGCCATCTAGCTCCTCCCTTACAGGGCGCAGGCTCTGCCCATACCCACCTGGGCAGGCTTGATCACCACTGTGTTCCCAGCAGCCAGGCAGGCGGCCGTCTTCCAGGAGAGCATCATCAGGGGGTAGTTCCAGGGGATGACAATGCCACAGACCCTGCCATACAAAAGAAGGCCTTTATCTCTCCACTCAGCCTGGGTGCCCACAGTGCGCCTTCCAGCGTCCTCCTCTCAGGTCTGCTGTCCACTCCAGGAGTGGATATGGCAGGCTTCCTGATATGGCACCAAAGGTCCTGTTGGAGGCAGCTCCTGTCTACCTTTCCAGGCCCTGACGGGGCAATATATCCAGTGTGGCAGGAGCCCCTCTTCCCAGGGCATAAAGGCATGGGACACTGAACAGTTTCTGATGGGAGCTGTGAGGCCAGTCTAGTGATGCAGTTTGGTAGGGCATGGCGCCAGGCAATGGGGGAGGTGACAGCGGGTAGGCATTTAAAAACCTGGAAGCTAGCAGGGCCTGGGAGAGGGCACAGGGTGAGATGACAGGCTGGGGGGATGTGGGGCAGGGTCCAGGGTCAGAAGAGTAGGCCAGCCAAAGTCAGGAGTTTGATTTCATTTTAGGTGCACCGGGAGCCACCAGAGGATGCTAAGAGAATCAGTGAGATGAGCTCATAAATTTTCTAACATTTTCTGAACGTCAGAAAGAGCTGGTCTTTTTTTTCTCAGCACTAGGTAGGCAATTCTCTTCTCCCCATAGCTTAAGCTGCTTGGCCTGTCCCCTGCCTTGTAGTCCATGCTCACTTCCCCCAGCCTCACCCCTCCCTGTGGGCTGAAGGAAGGCTTTCCTGCTTCCACAGCCTACTCACCCTGAGCCTTTGGGATGGTGAGATAGGGCCTCTTGCTGCCGGATTTCATCATTTCCCCAGTCCCTAGTCTTGTCTATGCTGACTGGACACTTCCCTTTCTCCTTCCGCTGAGCACCCGTCTCTCTGTTCTTGCCTCTTTCTCCACCTGCTTTTCTGTTCCTTGGGGCTGTGTAGGAGTCCTTCCTTTTTAAGCACATTATTACACTGTTTTCAGATAAATTTCTTAGAGTGTACTCTCTGTTTTCCACCATGACTCTGACTGATATAGGGTTACTGTGAGGATTACATAAAATTATATTTATCAGGTAGTTAAAATAGTGCCTGGCACAGAACAGGCACTGTGGAAGTGAAAGCTCTTTTATCCTGAGAATAGGAATTTTCACCAGGTTTGGTCATTGCTGTATCTCCAGCCCCTGAAATGTCTGGCACATAGTAGTTGGCAAATAAATAGATGTTCAATAAATACATAAACAGAAGATGATATCAGTGCCCCACACGTTGTGTTGCGTGAAAAGCACATGGTGTGTGGCCACTGTCCACTCTATGCTATGACTCACCCGATTGGCTCCCTCCTGGTCAAGGTCAGGTTTCGGTTGGGTCTGGCCTGGTTGATGGGGATGGTGGAGCCCTGGAAGAAGCATGGGTGGTGTCAGCGGGAGGGGGCTACACTTTCTCATCCCTTCCCTCTGGGCAGCCAGCCTGCCCCTGGGGCGCAGGGAAGAGCAGGATCTTGTCTGAGTCTTGACTCCCCCACTACCCAAGTGGGTAGGAGACCCAAACCTCCCAGCTTAAGTATAATGGGGACATCTGAGTTCAGATGTGGATGGGGTGGGCAGCCCACCTCCCTCATTGCCCGAATTCCTCAGGCCTATGAAGAGAACAGGAGTCGCGGAGCCCAGACACTGTGAGCTCCAGTCATGGATCTCCCTGGGGAAGGGATGACCTCTCACTGCTTGCAGCAGGCAAACCTCTGATAATGGCCTCTAAGGTGATGCCCTGATACCTGAGCCCGGGGATACCGCTAGCGACCCCTCCTGCAATGATGAAGTATGGAACCATTGACCTGAGGATGGGAAGATGATGCAGGTGTGCCTGGCATAACCCTAGGAGCCCCCGTGAAAGCAGGCAGTTTTCTCCAATTAGCGGCATAAGAGAGTCAGAGAGATGGGGGAATGAAGGTCCAGGGTAAGGACCAGAGAGGGATCTGCAGGGGCTGAGAGCAGCCCTGGCAGGCAAGGCAGTAAGGACCCAGGACCTCAGTCCTGCCACTGCAGAAAGTGAACTCGCCAACACCTGATCAGGCCAAAAGCAGGTTTCCCCCAGAGCTTCTGATAAGGCCCAGCCCACCCACACCTTGACATCAAGCTGGTGAGGCCCTGGTCTAGAAACCAGGAGAGCCCACCTGGACTTCTCACCTATAGAACTGGGAGCTAATAAATAGTGTTGTCCTAGGCACTGAGGTGTAGTAGCTCACCTCCCTCACTGCCCACACTCCTCAGCCATGTGGAAAGAGGAGGCGGGGCCAAGCCCAGGCCTGACAGAAGTGGAAGCCACGGCCTTCATAGCCAGCATTCAGTCACGTGCTGCCCTCGGACTTCCCTGACAGGCCTGGCCTGCCTGTGAGCTCTCATGCAGTAGGCAGGAGCCAGTCCCCACCTGGATCTTGTCACACCAGCCAGCAAAGTAGCGGAAGGTCTGGATGGACATGCCCACGTGTGTCTTCAGGGCCAGTGTGTAGACAGCGCCTGCATCCAGAGCCTCAATGGTGGCCAGCTCTTCCTGGTGCTGCTCCATGAGGTCTGCCAACCTGGCCAAGGCATGGAGGAAGGGAGGAAGATGGGCTCAGGCTTGGCACAGCCTGGCCTGTTTTTTCAAGGCTGTTCTTCAAGGAGTCAGGACCCCTGCCCTGCACACTCAGGTGTGCTGACCTCAGTTTCATCTGTGAGATGGAACAGTAACATTTACTCTACTGGGTGAGTGTGAGGGCGATAGTCTCTGTCCTGCTCTCCATCACTCTCTCCCTTCCTTCCTTCCCAAAATATTGATGGATTGACTACTTTATATTAATCCTCACACCTGATCCTGCAGAGGAGGCTGCCTGCCTCCAACAAGCAGGTCACCATTCCAGAAGGCCACCCTCTCTGTCTCTGGATGGCCTCCACCAGGGAAAGTCCATCTGGCTTCTAGCACCAGCTAATCCAGTGGAGATGCTCCTGAGGCTGGTGTCTCCAGGGATGGAGAGAGAGGGATGACGGGAGAGATGCAAGGGAAGGCATGTCTACACAGCCCCCGTGGAGTCTGAGCCCTCTGACATCCAGTTGTTCTCTCATGACTCTAGTGGGTTTGTTGTTCTGGGCAGCCAAGGAGTTAAAATGGTGTCCCCCTTCCTGATGTGAGGGGGGCAGGGTGGACGGGGAAAGGTGGAGACCACCAATCTAGAGCAGCCCTCAGTCTTGCACATGGGGAAGCTCCCACCCAGAGACAAATATGGGATCAAAGCCTGCTGACGGGTTCCCACTCTGCTCCTTTCTGCCTACGGCACTGGCAAGGCCCTAACACCCCCAGGCCTGCTCCAGTTCTCCCAATGGCTGCCCATAACACTCAGGGTGCAGCCCCCACCTTGTGCCTGACCAACCAGCCTCAAGGACCTGCCTAGTTCCCCCTGGGGCTATGGTGCCCACCGCCTTCCTCCTCCCTCCTCCCTGCATCAGCCTCCTTCAAGTGTTCAAGTAACTCAGGCCTCTTGCCGGGGACCATGGGCCTGGCCTGTTCTTCTTGTACTCCAGTTTCCCTCCTCAGCCTTCTGCACCTCTTGCAGACCCTCTGGGAAGCTGACCTTAAACCTACCCGCCCCAAAGCAGTCCCATCTCCCTGCAGGGTTCTGATAGCATCCTCGCCTTTTTTCAAAGCTCTCCTGGCTGCCACTGAGAGTCACTTAGATGAGCATTCCAGTACTATCGCCTCTCCCATGTGGCAGACAGCATCCGGTCTCCTGTTCCCCACTGGGCCCATGGGCAGCACACCGTACAGGACTGGGGAGTGCAAGTGTAGACTGCATGAGCACAACAAATCAGCGGCAGGGTCACACCACTGCCTCAGAAACAATGCCTGGGTCACTCACTGGGTAACTCGCTTTTTGAAAAAAATTATAGACCAAATATTGAGCTTCCTAGAACCCAGAGCATGAAAGCCAGGTTTCTGAAACTGGCTCACCAGGCTTCTGGATACTGCTCAGTTCATCTGTCCAGCACCCTCCCCTCTTCTGGAAACATCACCCCACTTCCTTGGGGGTGACCGCTCCACCTCCACTGGGACCACCTGGTTCTGGGGGAGCAGCTCCTCTGTTTCAGGCCTCACATCCACCCTGTGGTCACAAGCTGGAGCAATCCCAAGTCCCTCCCTAAGACTTCTCATTGGAGCTAAGGAAAGAGGGTCATTTATATCCTGACTTAAAAAAAAAGTAAATTGTGAAGACAAGTCCCATCCCTGCCCTTGCTGGCGTCTGTGCCCAGGAGCCCAAATCCCCCCTCCAGCCTAGGCCGGTCCAGGTAAGCGCCCCGTCTGCCTGGGTCTGCCCAGGGCCAGCTGCTAGCTTGGGCAGTTTGTGGCTCCCACCTAAGGCACTCCCTCAATTTTGTACCTCCTCATCTTAGCTCACATTGTTCCCTCTACCCTGAACACCTTTCCCCTAAGGCTACTTGTGAAATCCCTCTTGCCTCTCAAGTCACCTCCTCTGAGTTGCCTTTTCTGAGCCTCAGGCCCCGGTGACCTGTCTGGAGCCCCAGCTCCTCTTGGCAGGACCTAAGCTCCCCTCGTCCTCCCTGAGCTAAAGGCGGTGGTGGCTGTCGGGTAGGTGTGTGGCTCTCACCTGTACAGGAGCCGGCCCCGGTCCCGCGCGCTGATCTTGCCCCACAATCCATTCTCAAAGGCATCTTTTGCAGCAGCCACTGCCTTGTCAACATCGCTGACCTGCGCCAGGGACACCTGGCAGATAACCTGTGGTGGAGCAGAGCCCTGAAGTCACCATGGGCTCAGTGGACACCATGCCTGACTGTGCCCCCGGCCACTTGGGTGCACTCAGAGAAGACGGTCTGCCAACAGAAGGTGCACTGGGAGGACATGAGGGTCAGATGGGGCCTGGGGAAGGTCTGTTTGTGTTTCTACATACCAGGGACCTTCTCTTCAATTTCCCAAGGCAACAGACTTGGGCTGCAGACTAAGGCTGAGCGTTTTCAAACCAAGAGCATAGACCCATTAATTGAGTGGTTCCCAGGCAAAAGGTTTATTTTTTAAGTGGAATAGGTTAGACACTGGAGGTGACTAGATCCATCCCCTCTCTGCATTGCATGCCCTGAGGGTACCCATATGCTCTGCAGCACAGGCCTGGGCTCAGGTTGGGAGAGAGGGGCAGGAGGGGTGAGGCCAGCGCTTCCTTGCTGGTCACTACAGCCCTGCCCACATAGCCTTGGTCCTGAGACTCCCAAAACAGGCTTTGAGGTGGTAACAGCGCTCGGTGCTTCTACCCGAGGGCACTGTACCCTTGGTCTGTGTCCCCACACCTTGTCCATCTTTTTGTGAAGCACTTTCTTTCAATTTCCCTCAAATGAGCCACTTTGAGTGTGCTATCTGCTTTCTGCAGGGACTGGAGCGATGCTGTAGGATGGGACAGGACAGAAAACAATCAGTATACACCTGTAAGAGTGTTGTTCCAAGTATGTACATGTGTGAGGATGCATGTGTGCACAGGTCATGATGTAAGAAAATCATAGTCAAGAATCCTGAAAAACATAGGATTCAAGAAAGAATTTCCCGATACTGAGGTACAAATATTCTAGAAGGTGGGGCCCACGCTGGGATAACTGTTGAAGTGTGGAGGGGAGGGAATGGTCTTCTTATATTCCTTGGGAGATTTGAAATTTATTCCGAGTCTCTGAAGCAGGCCTTTTAGGGTCCTCCTGCCCTCACTCCCTGCCAACCTCTCCCCACCATACCTCTATGCCATTGCTGTAGGGACGACTGGAGATTGGCTTCAACCCTTTTGTGTCCAAGCATTGGTCCCCTGGGCCAGGACCCCCAGATATCAGATAGGGGGGTAGATGGGAAAGCACGCCATGGATGGGGGAGCAGTGGGAGGGTGGAAAGAAGAGGGTGCTGGGCCTGCACTCACACTTCCATCTGTCGGGTTGATGGTCTCATAGGTCTTGGCGCCCTCAGCATCCACAAATGTGCCCCCAATGAAGAGCTGGTGGGGCATTCGGAGGGTCAGCTTGTTCACTGCCTTTTCCACCTGGGAAGGAAGGTTTCACAGGCTTTAGCTGCAGTGTGGGTTCTTCACAAATGGGCATCAGTGACTGGCACAAACCCACATGGAGACACAGGAAACACTCAGATGGATAGACCACCTCTGGCACGTGTGCACACACACTCGCACACCCCTCCCCAAGGCGGCTATTATGTGAGAAGTCTGAGGCTCTGAGTGCTAAGAGGAAATGAATAGCATAGACTCTGCACCCAGACTGCCTGGGTTGAAGTCCCAGCCCTGCTACTTACTTACCTGCTATGTGACCTCAGGTTGCTTGCTGGGCCTTCACACATAGGAAGTAGGTGGACAGGCCCATATAAGCCCCCAGACATGACACCAGCCCCACCACTCACTTCCCTACAGGTCTGCAACTCCACGCTGAATGCGGGAGCCTCTGGGAGGGCATCCCCTTCCCGAAACCTGTTCACCCGTTATTTGTCCACGAACCCAAAGTCGACCTGCGGTCCATCCTGACCACCTGCACTTTCTTCATCAGCTCTTGTTTCAAACGACCAGCCCAAAGAACTACCCCAAAGCTAGTTGCTGTGGGAACTTGTAGCTTACCAAGAAAGCCTGGAGATAACTTTCAAGAATTTCTTTAAGAAACACCCTGGCTGGGTGGCTGTTGGCTAGAGTGTTGTCCCGTGCACCAAAAAGATTGCGGGTTTGGTTCCTGGTCAGGGCACATACCTAGGTTTCAGGTTTGATCCCCGGTCTGGGTGCACATGGGAGGCAACTGATTGATGTTTCTCTCTCTTTCTCTCTCCCCTTCCCTCTCTAAAAAATCAGTAAACATATCCTTGGGTGAGAATTAAAGAATGAATGAATGAATGGAGTTTCTTTAAGGAACAGATTTGCATTACTTCACCACTCTTCCCTAATACAAGTTGAATGTATAGGAACATTTGTTTTCCTCATTGGGAAAACATTCCAAATTCCTTTCTCTCTTGCTTTCTTTTTTCCCCCTGGCATTTCAACAAAAATAATTTAATGCAGAGAATTGGTTACACAGGTGATGGAAGAGCTGAGTAGCCATGAGTCAACCCAGAGATTGGCAACGGCAGGAAGCCACTGCCCTCATTAAATTCCAGGGACAAATGGAGGAGATGGTTGTACCAGAGCCGGGGACTAGGGCCGCCCACGGAAACCAGAGTTGAGGCAGGTAATCTGGGAGGGACTGGAGGCACAGTAGGGATGCAGCTGGAAAACCCAATAAAGGAGAAAGAGGGAGAGAAGTGCTCAATGAAAGCATCTTCTTATTACCCTGGGCTCATGTTCTTGGGCCTCGGAACTTGTCCCACACACTGAGCCTTAGACAGCAATTCTCTCTGTTGAGTTTGCCCTACTGCCCTGGCATCCTCAGGCTATCCAGAGCTGCCACAGAGAGCTTGGGACACTGAAAGGTGGGCTCTTGGGGGTTCTGCCTCCTGCACATCCAGGTTTCCCCCCTGTACCATCCTGGATCCCACGTGGAGGAGCCCAGAACTCACATAGTCAATGACGCACTCGCTCTCTCTGTCATCCCCTCGCAGCTTTCTCACTAACAGTTGGATGAAGTCCTTGAAGGTAGTTGCCATGTAAACGTCTTCATTTTCTAATTCCAGGCCATCACACAGCTCTTTCACTTCTTCCACCAGTCTGCAGGAAAGGAAATTTTAAAAAGTGGGAGATGGAAAGAGGCGTGGCAGACCTGCATTATTCTAGCAGCAGAGGTGGTGGTGCCAAACATTTATCTAGAAGAGACCTTCATCCCAGCACCCAAAGCCTGAGTGCTAGTCTAGAACTGGGGTTAAGATCCCAGTCCATGCGCTCAGGAGATCCTGGTTTCGAGTTCTGGCTCCACCACTCACTAATCTGTGACCTTGGTAAGTGACAAACTCTTCACCTGTACTATGGGAATGATAATAGCTCTGCTACTATTTTGTGATGAATAAATGAGATAATCAACTATTAATTAATATAAGATTAATAATTATAATCTTCAAAAAACACTGTTAAAAATGAAAAAGCAAGCCACAGGTTGAGAGAAAATATTTCCAAATCACATATCTAATAAAGGACTTTTATTCAGGATATATAACAAACTCTCAAAACTCAACACTAAGAGAAAAACAACCTAAGTAAAAATGGTCAAAAGATTGATCAGACATTTCACCAAAGAAGAAATATGGATGACATATGAAAGATGCTCAAGCATCATTAATCACTAGGAAAAATGCAAATTAAAACTGGGAGATATGGCTACATACTCATTAGAATATCTAAAATTATAAAGCCTGATCTTACCAACCAAATTCTCATACACTGCTAGTACAATTGTAAAATGGTACTTTGGAAACCACTTTGTAAAGCAGTTTGGCAGTTTCTTAAAATTTAAACATATACTTCCCATTTCACTTTTAGATATCTATCCAAGAGAAATAAAAGCCTATGTATAGTCAGAAGATGACAGAGTAGGAAGCTCCAGAAATTCATCCCTCCACCTATATAACTATCGAACTGGTAGAACTGTCTGAATCAGATGTTTTGGAAGTCTGGAGTCAAGTGACCATTTGCAGTATTTGGGGACAGCACTATGAGGAGGGTGGTAAATGTCGGTAAAGTTTAGCGAATTTCACGTATTGGCTGTCATCTCTTGTCTCTCATCTTTGTGGCAGGAAGCAGTGCAGGAAGTACTCCATCCAAGAAGAGCAGAATTCACATTCTTCTCAAGTCCACATAAGATATTCTCCAGAATAAATCATTTGTTGGCCACACAATAAGTTTTAATAAATTTTAAAACATCGCAATCTTGTAAAGTGTCTTTTTTATCACAATAGATGAAACCAGAAATCAACAGCAGAAAATTGAAAATAATCACAAACATGTGGAAATTAAGTAGCACATTCTCTTTAAATTTTTTTTCAGTTTTATTGAGAAATAATTGGCATACATCACGCTATAAGTTTAAGGTTGTAGGGCATGATATGACTCCCTCATCCCCCTTCCCTCTGTTAACAACCACACTGTTTTGTGTGTGTCTATGAGTTTTTGTTTTCCTTATTTGTTGCTTTCAGTTTTATATCCCACATGTGAGTAAATTAATATGGTTCTTAGCTTTTTCTGTCTGACTTATTTCGCTTAGCATGTTACCCTCAGTGTCCACACATGTTGTCACAAATGGCAGTATTTCACCTTTCTTAGGGCTGAGTAATATCCCATTGCATATATGTGCCACATCTTCCTTATCCAGTCATCTACTGAAGGACACTTTGGTTGTTTCCATGTCTTGGCCACTGTGAATAGTGCTGCAGTGAACATAGAAGTACATATATCTTTGCAAATAAATGTTTTCAAAATTTTCAGGTTGATACTCAGAATAGGGGTTGCTGGGTCATATGGTAGCTCTATCCTTGTTTTCTGAGGAGCCTCCATACTGTTCTCCATAGTGGCTGTGCCAGTCTACATTCCCACCAGCAGCCAATGAGGGTTCCTTTTTCTCCGCAACCTCTCCAACACTTGTTATTGCTTGTCTTGTTGATCACAGCCATCCTAACAGGTGCGCGGTGCTATGTCATTGTAGTTTTGGTTTGCATTTCCCTAGCAGCTAGTGAAGTTGAGCACTTTTTCATATATCTTTTGACCATTTGTATGTCTCCTTGGGAGAAGTGTCTGTTCAGGTCCTCTGCCTTTTTTAAAAAATATATTTTTATTTATTTATTATTTATTTTAGAGAGAGGAAGGGAGATGGAGAGAGAAAGAGAAACATCGATGTGAGAGCGGAATATTGATGGGCTGCCTCCTGCACACCCCCTACAGGAGATCGAGCCATAAACCCAGGCATGTGCCCTGACCTGGAACGGAACCAGCCACCTTTTAGTGCACGGGGCGATGCTCAATCAATTGAGCCACCCAGCCAGGGTTTCTGCCCATTTTTTAATTGAATTATTTGTTTGGTGTTGGGTTGTATGAGTTCTTTATATATTTTGGATATTAATTAACCCTTCATTGGTGCTGTTGTTTGCACAGGTCTCTTCCCATCCAGTTGGTGGCCTCTTTGTTTTGCTGTCAGTTTCTTTTGCTGTTCAGAAGCTTTTTAGTTTGATTTAGTCCCATTCATTTATTTTTGTCTTTACTTTCCTTGCCTTTGGGGGTCAAAGTCATAAAATCTTCTCCAAGACCAAGGTCCATAGTATAGTACCTATGTTTTCTTCTATGTAATTTATTGTTTCAGATCTTATATTTAGGTGTTTGATGCACTTTGAGTTAATTTTTGTGTGTGGGGATAAACTGCAGCCTAGTTTCATTCTTTTGCATGTGGCTTTCTAATTTTCCCCAGCACTGTTTATTGAACAGGCTTTCTTTTCTCCATTGCATGTTTCTGGCTCCTCTGTCAAAAATTATTTGCCCATATATGTGTGGGTTCATTTCTGGGCTCTCAATTCTGTTCCATTGGTCTGTCTGTTTTCTGCCAATACCAGGATGTTTTGACTATGATGGCTTTGTAATATAATTTGAAATTAGGAAGTGTGATACCTCTGGCTTCATTCTTTTTTCTCAGAATTCCTTCGGCTATTCAGGGTCTTCTGTGGTTCCATACAAATCTGATGGGTTTTTTTGTTCTGTTTCTTTAGGAAATGTCATTGGTATTTTGATAAGGATTGCATTAAATCTGTATATTGCTTTGGGTACTATGGACTTTTTAACTATGTTGATTCACCCAGAGCATGAACACAGAATACCTTTCCATTTCATTGTGGGGGCTTTTTCAATCTCTTTTAATCATGCTTTGTAGTTTTCTGTATTGTTGGGGATTTTTTTGACTACTGCTTCATGTCATTGTTAGTAATCAGTCTGTTCAGATTTTACTTCTTTCTGGTTCATTCTTGGAAGGCTACATGTTTCTAGAAATGTACCCATTTCTTCTAGAGTATCCAAATTGTTGGCATATAATTGTTTATAGTACCCTTTAATGACCTTTTGCATTTCTGTGGTGTTGGTTGTAATCTCTCTTCTTTAATTTTTTATTTATTTGGGCTCTCTCTGTTTTTTCTTGATGAGTCTGGCTAAAAGTGCAAAAAGTCTCAACAAACTGTTAGCAAACTGAATTCAACAATACATTAAAATAATTATACACTGTGATAAAGTGGGCTTTATCCCAGGGATGCAAGTATCCCATATCCACAAACCAACATGATATACCACATCAGCAAACCAAAGATAAAAATCATATGATCACCTCAGGAGATGCAGAAAAAGCGTTTGACAAAATTCAATATCCATTTATGATAACAACTCTCAACAACATGGGTATGGAGGGAACTTACTTCAACATGATAAAGGTTACGTATGACAAACCCAAAGCTAACATCATGCTAAAGGTGGAAAGTTACAAGTAACCCAGGCAGGCTCCCTTAACCAGGAATTGAACCCATGAGACTGCTCAGACCAGCTGAGTCAGGGTCAATGATGCGATGAGACTTTCCAGGCTGGGTGAGGAAAGGCGCTACCATGCCTGCCTTGTTTGCTGGCACCCTCGCTCTCAGCACTGCGAGCTGCTACACAGAAAAGTCTAAGTCCCCAAGCTGCCACAGGCAGATGCGTGGTCACTGGTGCCAGCAAAGCAGCTGCCAGCCTTCAGGCATGGCGGTGAGAAGCCAACTAGCAGTAGTACATCCCTCCTTGGCTGTCCCGGCTCCTGCCAGTCCGCTGCCCTGTAGCCATTGAAGGTGGCCTGCCAGCCTGTACTCATGGGCCCTTTCTGGATCACTGGCCTACACAACCATGAGCATAACAAGTGGTGCTGGTTTCCCGCCATTAAGTTTTGGGCTGAGGAGTGACATAGCCTCAGACACCTGGGATAGGACCGCACTATTCCTGGTCTTACCTTACAACATCCACTGATGCGGCCCCTGACTTGAAGAAATCTGTGGAGTCTTCCACCTTCAGGACGTTGGGGAGAATCCGTTTCCAGGCACTCTGAAAAACAGGCATGGCAAGAACATAGCTCCCAGGGCGGGTGGGGGCAGGTGTCAGCTGGGTGACAGCAGCCCTGGCATGTGCACCAATGGCCTGGTATCAGGCTTGGCTCTCAGTCCACTCCAACATGCAGCTGCTTTGAGGTGCCTGAAGGTCCTGGACTGACCACCTCCTAGGGAAGGAGGAGCTGTCCCAGCCCTGGCCACACGGTTGCTGTTCTTATGCCCACCTCACCTTGACCCTCAGTTTCTCTGGGGTCCTCATGGCAGCCTAGGGATGGCAGACGGCTGGATGTGCTGGAGCTGAGGGCATGGCTGGGGACCAGAAAGGCAGGGCCCAGTTCCTCCTGAGCCACCCCCCACGTCTTACTCTGGCCTCACCGTGGCGCTATTGTCTAGATTTGGATATCCCCAGCATGACACTGGTGTGGGGTGCTGTGGGGTGGAAGGGAGAGGAAAACAGTGGTAGTCCTGGGGGTGAAAACGAGGCACACTGATGGGGCTCAGGAGGCCTGGGTCTTGTCCTCGCTGAGAGACTAGGTGGTTCTGTGCCCTCTGTCTCTGGACCTGTGGAGGGCAGCAGTGCCCGCCAGCCGGACTTGTGGGGCATGGAAAGGGCAGTGACAGCTGAGGGGGCAGCACCCATCCAGTCTCCCAAGAAGGTTGTCTGGCAGGTCAGGATGGAATGGCTGTTTTCTGGGAAGGTCACCAGCCAGACCTGTCAGGACAGGAGCAGAGAGAGGCCTCGCACTCTGTCTGAGCTCCAGGCCACAGCTGGTCATTGATGTGGCCAACAGGCCCCATGAAGACCAGGCCCCCCATGACCCCTACACCAACCTCTCCCTGGCTCCCTTCTTTCCTTCTTGGAAAGGTGTCCTGGGTTTACCCTTCCCACACTCAGTGTGACCATCAGCAGCGATGCCGAGCCACTCCCTGTTCCCACAGGACTGCTGTCTGCCCTCCACACCTTCACCTGGACCCTCACCCACTGGCAACACCTTTCCCTGAACCCCCAGCTCACATTTAAATCCTGGGCATCCCTCAGAGCCAACTCCTGCATCACCTCTTCCCTGAAATTTTCCCTGACTGACCTGCTGGCAGCGGCTACCCTCCTCCTCAGACTCATGTGGTCGGGGGCCACCGGTCACCTGCTGGTGCGTGAGCATGCCACTGCGCGGTGCCTGTGAGATGCACCAGTGGAACCTCTGAAAGGCAGTGCACCTTAAAGCCACACAGCCACCTTTAGATCCTGGCTCAATCCCCGGCAAGCCAGAGATGCAGGCAGCCTGTTGGTGCCTCGGTTTCCTCATCTGTGAAAGAGCGTGGCTGATAACGTGGTGGGAGGATTCCTTGTGTTCCAGGGCAGTGAAAAGCTAGGAAAATTCCAGGGCAAGAGGAGTCGGGAAACTGAGACAAGAAAGTTAAAACAAGGCCAAACAGTGGGGGCAATTTGCAGACAGCTTGTAAATGGCAAGCTCTCATCTTTCCCAAGGAGCTTGAAAGCAAATGGTTAATGACTCTCCAACTAAGAAAGCAGGATAGGCGGGAACAGAGGGAGAAATGGGAGTAGTTTTTCTCACTGCTAAACAAAGCAGCCGTTTGGGGGAAGGGGACAGGGCAAAAATGGTAGTTTTATTTATTTTTTTAGTCCCTACATAGAGAAGCCAGCAGTCTCAAGGCTTGGCAAGGTAAAACTGCCAGGTGCGTCTCATGCGTTCTGGGAAGCCCACAGAGTAAAAAGGGACATTGAGAATCTGTACCAAGATATTCAACAGAGGAATTTTGAAACACGTAGATAGGAAGGTATATAACACCTCGAACCCCCACCCAACTTGCTCCTCAGATTAGCTGAGTGATGCCAATCTGCACTGCATAAGCCAGATGATAGATTTGTTTGCCTTGCTCCTTTAATAAATTTGTTTGCTTTAATTCTTTAAATAAATTGGCTTTATCACAATGCAATCAGAGTCTGTAGGGTCAAGCAAGGATATTATAGCCCAGTTCCCTCTCCCAGTCAGTGGACCGGTGTCTGCCTGGCAAGCAGCCATAGGAGCAGAGCAGGGCAGACCCAAGTGTTTCCCACATCCTTGACAGCTAAAAAACCTCACCAGGCTCTGTTTGTCCTTGCTCTGAATATAGGCCTTTCTCAGCACGGCTCCCTCCCACTCCCTCTCCTGTCTGCTAGATAAGCCTCTAGCCTACCTTGGCCCAGTGTGGAACTCACCAGAAACTCACCATCAGGTCTCCCCCAGATGTAAGTAATAAAGGCTGTGTCTCTCCCCTCTGGTCCCCTGTGTGTTTTTTCTGACTAGCAAAGAACAGCGTGGCACTCCCTGGGTTGGAGCTCCTACAATACAGGGTCTCTCATTTAAATTCATTTATAGGAGAAGACAAGAACAGAGGAGGGGCTAACCCTCTCCTTCTGACTCAGAGGACTATCCAATAACACCTTTTCTGGGGTCCCTCGCTGCTTATAAGGCTTACATGAAGCAGGCAGAGCTCCTGGAGTACAGAATAGCTCAACAAACATGGTGTTTGTGCCATCTGCAATGCCCTGCACAGCTTCAGCTCAGGAGGGTGTAAGCTGGGCTGGTTGCCCATGGCCTGCCTCAGCCCACGATGGGCACCTGGTGAGCTCTGCTGAATGAAGAACACAGGCTGACCCCTGCTATGGCCACCAGGCCAAACCCTCTCCACCAATACTGGGGGGGCTGCAACCCCCCCACACTGGCCTCTTCTCCCTGGCCATCTCCCTTCTACCCCATTCGCCTCCAGACTACACATCCTGAAAGAGCCCAGCCCAGCTCTGACCAACAGGCACACAGATAGCAATGCCAATGACCAAGAGGCCATATGGGTAGCAGTGGAGGCGAGGACTCTAACCCGAGCACCTGGGCTCCAGCCTGAGCACTGCCCTCATTAGCCATGACTCCGCCTCAACCTGGATACCTCAGCTGGGAAATGAAGGTAACAAAAGCATCAACTTCATGGAATTGTTATAATTAAATACACTACTATTCCTGACGTGTTTAGAACTCTACATGTGTACACGCTCTAGAAGTATCTGATTTTTTGATGACTGTCAGGCTCATTGCCAACATTTTTTGAGATCCTAAAAAGTGCTACTAAAGTGACCTTTTTCACATGCATTCTCTCCTCTAACACTCACAACACCCACAGGAGGCGGGGTTTATTCTTTCATATCACAGATGGACTTGGTCGTAGAAACTTTTGACCCAGACCTAGCTCTACAAACACATAATCTCATGCCACCGCAAGTGCCACTCAATTGTAAGCTCCAGAAGGCCAGTTTATCCAGCTGGCCCTGTAACCCCAGGGCAGGCACAGGGTCGGAGCCAGAGCAATTGCTCCAAGAATATTTTTTGAATGAATAGGCTTTTATTTTCTTTTTTAACAGTCATTCAAATGTTCAGCTTTCAACTAAGGAAGTTCTTGGTGTCCTCCTGTCTCTCCCTGGCTAAGTTCTGCTGTCTGCACTTGTCATCAACACCCACACTCACCAACGTGGCCGGCTGGCAGGCCCTCCTCCACTCATCAGAGCCCTCCTCCCCGGGCTCGCTGTATTGCTTCCTGTGGTACCTAACACAGGGAGGGCCCACCTTTCTGAGGTCTCCCATTTTCTGTTCCTTCTGTCTTAAAGGTCTTCCCCCCAGATATTTTCTCTCCATCAGTCTCCATTCAAGTCTTCCCTTCCTCCCACTGATTGTTCCTTCTAAATTTGTCCCTGAGCCTCCAGAGGCCTTGTTCCCATCCCGTTATTTCACTCGTAGCACTTCTCCCATCTAAAACGATTCTGTTCACTTACTTGAGTGTTCATTGGCTCTGTTCCCACGAGAAAGGACGCTTCATAACAGTAGGGATAGTGCTTATTGTCACATTCTTAGTGTATGGCTTAGCACCTGGCATTTGGTAGGAGTTCAATTCATATTTCTTAAATAAGTAATTGAATACATAATCTAATGAGTGAGTGGCTGAAAATTCATTCAATGTCCTCCATTCAATAAGACTAAGTATAATCAATATCATGCCTTCCTGGGGGAGGGCAAAGGTGGGGGGTCATGTAGGCGATGAACAGTTCTGGGAAGTCACCACCTACTGGACTCAGGGGGAAGAGACTGATTCTCAGAGAAAGCACTGCCCAGCATCATGAGGAGGGAGCTGGAATGGAGTCAGAATCTGCCTATGACACCTGTGCTGGTCACATCGTAGCGTGCTCCCTCCAGGGGAGCCTTTCTGGAAGGTTCCAGTGCACATGTTCTATCACAAGACCTCAGGCTTGGCTCTTTCAGCTCTTCCAGGGGCTTCTGTTTCATTTGTCCACGTTGACAATGAATCCCTAAAAGAGTCAGAGGCAGCTGGCCAAATCTCAGGGTCCCAGTGGTAGAGGAAAGGGCAAGAGGACATAGAAAACCCCAAGACAGGATAGAGCCAGCACCGCGCCTTAGGCCAGCACATACATACACAGAGAGTGTGCACAACCTGACTCCAGGGAGTGTGACTCACAAAACACATGCGCAGTGCATGACCTGCCCAACCAGACAGCAGCCCTGAAGTGGTCTCCTACCCGCACAGCCTCCATGGTGACCAGCTCTGCCTCTGTCAGCTCGAGGGCATCACTGTCTTCTCCCCTGAAGAAGTTCGAGGCAGGGATCATCTTGCCATCCTCCAGCTGGATGTTCTTCACCAGCAGCTGCACAAGAAAGGATTTTACAGAGCGTGTGGTTGCGCTTACGGCAGGGAAGAGAGCAAGGCCACAGGGAGCGCTGTGTTTCATGGCCAGCCCCACCGCAAGAAAGGCACAGAGAGTGAATGACGAATGGTGAGGAGAGGGGTTCAGAGCGGGGAGGCTGCTGTTTAGGGACACCGAGGGAACTGTAGAGCTCATGTGCACTTTTCCTACCACCCAACCCACCATGCTCTCATTTTCTTGTTAGTGCAATGACTTTATTGTTTCTATAAAACTGATGCCCATGCATTAGACAAAATAATTTCAGCATTCCTTTGAAAACCAATTGAGAAAACAATTAATCATTAATAGCCCAGCTCCCAAAACCCCATGAGAACATCTGGTGAAGGTCATATATGCCCCTCCGGGGGACAGAGGTAGAAAGAGGAGCAGATGTACTCATGGGTAGAGAAGGACATCTCTGCGTGACAAGAGGTCTATAAGAATGGCATATTCTATGCATGCCCTAACAGAACTGGTGCCAAGTACGTCGTTGTCTGACCCTGAGCCCGCTGCCTTTTGAAGATGTTCTGGAGCTTTCTGTGAGCTAAAGCCCAGCCATACTCAGCTGAAAATTCCCAAGAGATGATTCAACCAAGGGTCTCCACCAAGGCTGCCTCCTTTGCTTTGCCGTCCCTGTGGTTATCACACCAGATGGACTCGGTGCCCTTCCCCCACAACAGGGCCATTCAGGGCTGGAGCCTCCATCCTTTAGCTGCTGCAATGGTGGCCTGTTAGTGGCCTGCTTCTGCACCCTTGTCCTCCTCTCTGCTGGCAGATAAGCATGGCTGTGCACAGAGAGGCCCAGGGGCTATGCCTCTTTGTCCCCCACCCTACCTCGGGGGGGAGTGAAAACCACAGCCTGAGTAATGTGAGGATGCAGTGACATGATCAGCTGATGTAAGTCACACTGCAGAGTCCGTCCTGATCGAGGCTGGACTGCCCCAGACTCCGATGTCTTAGCTGCTCCCCGAATGGTACATAAATCACATGCCCAAGATTTCCCATCTCAGGAGCTGCTTCTAGGAACCATGATCCAAGACAGATCTGGTCTTCCAACTGCATTTATCAATCAAGATAGATTGGCCTGTACACACACCAGTGCAGCCAATGGTCAACAGCCACAGGGTTTGTTGAAATTCCCTAAAGTGCTCACAGTCCCCTGCATGTCCTCTTTCTTCCCTGCCCCTGATACCTTAAGGTCCCCCCCTGTTCAACCACTGCATGGAATGAGCACTAATAGAGTATCATAGCCAATTGGTAGCCTCAGAGCCAGAATTTTAGGGCTTGAATCCCAGCTCTGCCACAAACGAGGTTGGGCTTCAGTTTCCTCCTCTGTAAAATGGGTATAATATTAATACATATCTCATAGGCTTGTTGGGAGAATTAAATTTAATACATATAAATTGTTTTAAAACTGCCCAGCACACAGAAAGTGCTCCATAAATATTAGCAGTTTCTGAGTTGTAGAGTCTGCTAATACAAATCAGAGCATGCTATATGCCTGGTATGACTCCAGGGTTCTTCAAAGAGAAGGAAACTGAGGCACAGTGGTTTAATGGCCATACCAGTGGCGCTGAGACACTCAGTAAGACTAGTTCGAGGCCTCAAGTGAAGGGCTCCCTGCAGAGAGCTTCTCCCTGATCTGACACCCTCACAGGACACCTCACTCTGGTTAGCACACCTGGTCAGAAGGAGCAAGAGGCCAGCCTCCCTGGAACAAGGAAGCGGGCAGGCCCAGTGGGCAGGGGCACGCATGGCTCCTAGAACTTGGCGTCTCATTTCCTCCAGAGCTGCCTGGGTTCTAACTATAGGACCAGAACCCCTGGACAGAAGTCTGTGTGGTCTTGAGACAACTGTAGAGACATGTGACCCACAACAGCATTGTTACCATTTTGTCATCATTCCCGAAGAGGATCAGTCCTTTTTTGGTGACCACCCCTGGCCGATGGGCTCCCGGGATGGGCAAGGCTTCTCCCTCAGGCACCAGGCCTGCAGTGTTCAGCGTGGAGTTGAAGAATGTCAGCTTCTATTTGGAGACAGGACAGGAAAACCAGAAGGCAGTGAGTGAGAAGAGGTCCCCACACTTGGCAGCCTAGGCAGGCTGAGCAGAGCTAAGGAGATGAAGTGGGAGCGGGGACAGTGCAATATGGGCCCAGGACTCTGCCTCCAGGGGCACAAGCAAGGTCTGGAGCCTTTAAGTCCTGTGTGCCCCTAAGACCCTTTGTACTGGCCCCCAGCCTCAGATCTCAGGTAGACAGACACTGGGAGAAAATTTGCTCAAGGCCCCCCAAAGTGAGGACACCTGCCCTGGGGATGCTACCAAGCACTGTTCACTTTGAAAAGGGTCCTGTGGTGGTGAGGACAGCAGAGGGACTCCAGGACACAGTCTGGGCAGTTGGTCAGTGATCAGGGGTTTGGACAGTCTAGGACTTTGTGGAGAACAGGATTGCCCTCCATGGGGTGCAGACAAAGTTCCTGCTCACGGTCTTGCCAGACCCTGCCCCCTCGAGAGAGCCTGTAGCACCATCTGACTTGCCTCCTTCCCAGCCCCTGGCCTAAGCATGCTGGCCCTCCCCCTGGGGCTAAGTCGAAGTCAGGGGTGGGCCTGGGTGAGAGTCTGAGAGCCCAGGGGCGAGAGTCAAAATATTTTACAACCAATATAGCTCAACCTCAGACTTGCTGCAGGGCCTGAAGGCCTTGAGCTGTGCTGTCCTTTTACCTTTTAGCCACCAGGCCTCTGGGTAGGTCTCATGGTCCTCAGGGAGGGGCTGAAGTGGCTGGGGGCACTTGAGTGGGATTGGAGTTCAGGGCAGTGGCTATTTGCCAGCCAGTTTTGCAGTCAGTGGGGCACACCAGTGCATCTAGCTCAGTCCCAGCCACACATGAACACACCTGCCCACAAGCCTCTGTCCAGGCGCCCGGCACCTTGTCGTTCCCACGGATCCAATTATGAATGGCCTCCGCTGGCTGCTCCCAGTTGATCTGTGGGGCAGGACATGTCTGCTCAGCTGGTGTCTCTCCACTCGCTGACCATCTGGATAACACCTATGCCCTCCTCCCTTCCAGCCCTGTTGACCACTGACAGTAGGTGAAGCCCGGGGAACAAAGCTGGGAAGTGTGGCTTCTTCTTAGACACTAGTCCAAGTTCCTGAGCTGGGTGGGTGTCTCCCTGGTACTCATGCCCTGGGTGCTCTCTGATCCTCAGATTTTCACAGGTTGAGTAAACACAAACTAAGGGTTTGGGAAAGATAATGTTCCATTGTTAAGATGGCCAAGGCTTATACAGAGTCCCCAGCACAAAGTGCAGGCCCATCCCATAGTGCCCTGCCGCCAACAGCTTCTCTTGGCCCACAAGACTCACACAAATCCTCATATAGCACCCACAAGCCCTGCGCAGAGATACAGCCCATGGACACCCAAGGCTCCGCTACTATACTATGACAGCTTTGAGGAACTGAATTAGCTCTCATTCCTCATCTTAGAGACTTCCAGCACTACAGGTGATTTTACACACACACACACGCTTCTCTCTGGGGACCTTGCCTGCCCATTCTTCCTAAAGAGAAACGGAAAAAAACCCGAAAGGCCCCTGTTCCCTGCCTGTCTGAGTGCCCATGCCTTTCCCCTTCCACAGCTTTGTCCACGCTTCCCCAGCCTGGGCAGCCCTCTCTTCTGGCCTTAAACAGTTACAACCTGGCTGCCCAGCCAGAACCTCAGCTTCCCTAAGATACTCTCCCCACCCCAGACCCAGCACAGACAGGTTTCAGGGTGGACAGAGTCCTGGCACTCACCTTGGCTGTTTCCTTCTTCTGAATGCCTTCGTAGGTGGCTCCTTCCTCGGGCTGAGGGAGTCTGGGGGCTTTGCCCTCGGCAATCAGTCTCACAGCCTGCACCTGGGGAGGCCCGGTCGGTCGGCAATCCCAGTATTAGGACCTTTCCCTTACTCCCATCCCCTGGGTTCACATTGAGTTTGGACCCTGCCCCACACTAATCATACATCCCTAGCACGCAACAGGCACCCAAGAAATATCTCCTGTATGAAGAGATAGAGCTAGTCTAACTCCAATTCCAATCTGTACAATGGGCACAAAACCCCACCCTCTCTACTACATAAAGTTTCAGAAGATTATATAGAATACCCCTCTCTACTACACAAGGTTTTAGAAGACCATATAGAACATACACACAAATTTCCATGTTTTTATCTAAAACCTTCCCTGCCTGGTAAGGAGAATGGGTCATGAGCTCATGACGGTTTTGGGGGTCTGAGATTAAGCAGGGAGCAGTTTCTCTGTTAAAGGAAAGAGGTAGATTGTGGGAGAAGGAATGGGGGGGAAGGGCAGCCAAGGAGCCTGAGCTCACTGTGAGGAAGAGGCTGTGCGGAGAGCCCCCAGGCACAGCGAGCCTGAGACGTGATGGGAGTGTCAGCAATGTCTAAAGCAGGACTGCCAGTGGAATGTTCTGTGGTGACGAGCAGGCCCCATGTCTGTACTGATACAGTGGCCATCAGCCACGCGTAGTTCCTGGGGATTTGACGTGTAGCTAGTGAGACTGAGGAATTCAACTTTCGAGTTCGTTTTAACTAATTTAACAGCTGCATGTGACTGGTGGCTGCCCTACTGGACAGCGCAGTCTTAAAGGAATGTTTAATTGTTTCTGTGAGATGAGCAAGGTAACCCCTTTCTCTGTCTCTCATATCAAATCTCCAGCAAGTCTCCTTTGCATGGGAGAGAATGCAGAGAATGTAGTTTTGCACACCTGGAAAATAAAAGGTGGCGGCAAACCAGGCTGGCTAAGGGCCAGGGGACAGCTGACCCTGGGCAGCAGTGAGCACTTCACAGCACTGCTGTGCTTACCGCTGCTTCCAAACAGCAAATGCTCTCCCCCTGGGGGACCGCGGGCAGGCCCCGCCCGCGGGACCACCAGCCCCCCCGCACCCCGCACACACCAACCCCTCTGGAGTCCGGTCGCGTGGGGTGTGCCTGCTGGGCCAAGCCTAAGTGCCTCCGATCTCCCTCATTCTTGTGTCTTCCTCTGATAACATGCGGAAAACCGGACCAGCCTTCCTTCCCCACCCAGGGAAACAAAGTCACAGCAGGAAGCACGTGACTGAGGCTAGCCAATCAGAGTACTCCCTCATCCTGGTCTGTGATTGGTTCCGGATGATCACATGACCCCTAAATTGGCCAATCACCGCCTACTCTGATTTTTCATTCATGAATTCCAGGAGAAAGAAGATTTCCCTTCCCCTGGAGCCCAGAGGTGTAAACCCTGAGCTACCAGTGACTATCTTTCTTCCCATTTGAGGGCAAGCAACTTGAGAATGAAGCTAACCAAACAGAGAAAAGCAGATTCAGGGTGAAGAAAAAGAGAGAAATAGAATCCTAGTAACATGGCTTAAGCCTCTGGACTCAGCCATGCTTGACACCATCCTTGCCTTTAGTCTTCTCTATTAAATAAGCCCAGAATGTCTCCCTTTTGGCTAAAGCTTTTTGAGTTGGTTTCTGTCCTTTGTAAGCAAGAGTCCTGCCTAATACAATATATTACATGTCCCAATCATGCTTCTTTGAAACTCTGAAATGAGAGCTCTCTCCCTCCAGAATCCTGGAATTGGGGGAACAAATTCCCTGCCAGCTCCAGGGGAGGCTGGGCCTAGAAAGGGTGTCTGTGACAAAGGGGCACATGTGGCAAGGCCAGCTCCCAGTTCTTACCATCCCTTTGATGCCTTCAGGGAAGAGGAAGCGGTTATAGAGTGTGCTCACGGTGTCATCCGGAAGGACCTCACACTCCTTCTGGAGCAGAAGGTCCCCAGTGTCCAGGCCATCATCTGCCCAGAAGATGGTGAACCCCCCTTTTTTATCTCCATGAATGAGGGTCCTAAGGAACAGAAGAATGAAACCCTGAGTCTAACAGGAAGGACCACAGAAAAGGATGCCCCGGGGGTAGCCTGTATGGCCCCTGCCATCCTCCAACACACCCCCTTGTTCCCCTTGACCCCTGGGAGGATCGATGCCTGCTCTGGCAAGAGCGGAAAGGAGAAAGAAAATGCTATTTATTGACACCAGCCAGGTGCCAGGCATTGTGATAAAAGTCTGATATGCCTCATGTAACTTAATCTTCCCAACTGGTGAAACAGGCACTGCATGCCCCCTTTAAAGAAACTGAGATCCAGAGAAGTGCAGAGATGTGGCTTAGATCTTGGTATCTGGATTCCAACCAGATCAGGCTGACTGCAAATCCACTCTCTTTTCCCAGTTCAGATGTCTCCCCTCCCTGACTACTCATCAAAATTGCCCCACCTACCAGACACAGCTCCCATTTATTGTCTTCTTAGTACTTCTCATAACACATCTTTATCTCTTTCTCGGTGGGGTGCTTCTGAGAGGGTGCCAGTGGGTGGAGGTTAGAGCAGACCTCTGGGCACATCACCCGGGCTGGTGATCCTGGTAGCCTCCTGGGTGAGGCCTCCAGCAAGCCCCTTGACACACTGTTTCTGAGGCCCCAGAGCAAGATGGCAACATCGAATGCCCACTTTGAAGTGCCCTGGGGGAATGCAGGGTACTTGGCAGTACTTAGCGATGCCTATCTCTGTTTCTCGAGTGCCCTTGCTGACTGATAACATTTCACCAATCCGGCGTGTGATGCGGGCTGGCAGCACAGGATCAGCACCTGCATGCTACCTGCTCCGCAGCCCCAGAGCAAAGCTCCGGGCTAGGGGAGAATGACAATTCAGGCAGGGGGGCTGTTTTTGCCATCTTACCAGTTGATGGCCGAGGCCCCTCGATGCCGGGGGAGCAGACTCGGGTGGTAGATGATGGAGCCATGGCGGGGGGCATTGATGACTTCCATGGGGATGAACTGGCTGCAGAAGGGCAGGACGTTGAGCTCAGCACCCAAAGCCTGGTATTTGGCCACCACGTGAGGCAGAGCCTGTCCTTTCTCCCTCCAGCGGGGGAACTTAAACACTGGCACTCCATCTTTCTCTGCCTCCAGGCCTGTGGAACAGAGAATGACAAACTGGCCCCTTTTTGCACCCACCCACACATGGCCACCTCTCCTTCCCACCAAGGAACTCCTGCATCTCCTCTCCAGGCCTGTCCCTTCCAGCCTTCCCCACTGCCCAGCCAGGCTGCACCCAGCAGCGCACAGGGGACAGCACTAGACAAGGGTGAGGTTTCAGGGGCTGCTCTGTCTGGTCAGACTCCTGCCTGACCCCCAACAGCTGACCTCTTGTCCTCATGCCACTCCCCACGGCCTCACACCATGAATATCACCAAATTACTATTTCTCCACCCTTCTCCTCTCTCTGGGGTGGAGTCTGGGACCCTGCAAACCACAAAAGCACTGTCAATACGAGTGCTGAAAGGCCCCTGACAGACTGGAGGTGGAGAGGAGGGGTCGTTCCTTCCTGAGAGCTCTTGTCCTGTGAGCATTACCCCAGCCTCACTTCTTCACCCCAGAGAAGCAGCTGAGTCTGTCTGTAGTTTTCCCAATATCTGCAGATCCAGCCTCAGTGCACACAATTCCCTCCTGCTGGTGTCTGCAGTCCGAGGTCCAAGTCCCAGCCCTCACGCCCCTCTCCCCACCCTGTTAACAGCCCCCACGGCCAGCACACCTGCCTCACAGGTCTGCATTATGGCTTCCCCAATTCCAAGTTTTAGAAGTCACAACTTCTCCCCTCGATTTCCCCAGCCTTAAAGGTGGCAGCTGCCTCCTGCTGTCACTATACCTGTCACTTCAAGTCCTCTTTTGCCTGCCCCTCTTTAGCACCTATTGGGCACCTGCTTGTACTTGATTCTCTGTTAGCGCTCCTGACATCTGGCCCTTGACTGTACCCTGGTATCCAGGGGTGTTGAAGGAGGGTGGGATCAGTGTGAGCAGACTGGACTGTGCTTGCAAAAGCTGTTCCCACTGTGACCAAGGGAATACTTCTGCAGGACATCTGAGGTGAGGTCAAGTAGCAGCCCCAGCCAGGCTCAGTCTGGGTCCAGGCTCAGGAGCTGGTGTCAGAGGTCATTTAGTGGCTGGGGCTGGGCTCAGGCTATGTCACGGGCCACAGTGAGATGAGATCTAAGAACAAGGCCTGCACTGCTGCCTGGAGAGACTTGACTCTTCCTTATGAACCAAAGCCTTGTGCCTGGTCAGCCCCACTGGCCCCTTTCCTAAGTCTGGCCCCAGGTTCTGTGTATTTCAGGCCTGAGAAGGAGGCGTGAGTGTTCCTGGAAAGTCTGTGAATCTGAGCTGAGGATCCCTGCATCTTGCTGTGCTGTTGAGGTCCCCAGTTCAACCAGTGATTCTCAAATTGTGCTCTTCCTAGAGCCAAGGGCATCAGCATCACCTGAGAACTTGTTAAAAATGCAAATCCCCAGACCCCTTTCCATCCCTCTGAACCGAAACTCCCAAGGTGGGGCTCTCCACTATGTTCCAGAAAAGCCAGGCAGCCAATTGACACCTGAGCAAGATTCAGGGTGGACCGTATCAGGCTGCCCCCAATCAGGGACACCCACAGCCCACCACAAGTTCCTGCAGGCTTCTGCTCCCATGCGATGCTACCTGCCTTCTTGGACGCTCCATTTCCCTGCTCCTAGGTCACCCACTCACCCAGGGGGTCCGCCTTCCCATTCTTGTCCGGGACAGTGAACACGCCTACGACCTCATGGCCTTCCTTTCTCAGGTGACTATAAACTTCCTGGCCAAACAGGCTCTGGCCAATCACGGCGATCTTCATGGCAGCAAGGGCGGGTCAGAAGGACCTGGGGAAGGAAGAAAGTTGCAGCATTAGAAAGGGCTTGCTGGCCCCAAGGAAGCCGACCCTGGTCCAAGTGCGGCAGCTGCACAGCGCCTCACCTGCCCACCTCTTCCCCAGCCTCCCAGCCCCCTTCTGGGGCCTCCTCGTGGCAGGCCACTTCAGGGAGACTGCACCGTGAAAGGGCCAAGAAAAGGTTCCACAAGGGAAGGGAGCAGATTTTAGATGTTACAGTGGGTGAGCTGCACAGAGATTGTAGAATTAGGGATTCCTACTCAAAATCCTCTAAATTGGCATGGAACACTGGGTGTCAAGTTCCCTGAAGTATATTTGAGCATATTTCTGTAACTAACCAGTCTGTGATCTTGGTCAAGTCACATCAAGCCTCATTTTCCTCATTTGTTAGTGAAAAAGATGCCATGTGCCTCAAATGACTTTAAGCCTATAAATCAGGCTTATTCCCTTGAGCCAGGAAGCAGCAAGGGGCCTGGGCCTGAGGAGGGGTGCCACTGGACTGGCCAGGAAGAAGGAAGATATGTGGAATGACAAGTAGCTAGATCATGCAAATGTCTCTCTCTGCTCATTCATTCACCACGCTCATATCTGAAAAACCTATTTGCCTGATACATTTCTTTAAATTGTTTATTTACAAAAACATACATACTTTGGGGAAATTTCTATTGAAGTTACAAGCCTCATACATACAGAAAAGTGCACAAAACATTGGTATGTAGCTCAATGAATCTTCACAAATGGAAAACACCCTTATAATTAACACCCAGAAAAAGAATTACTTCAGAAGTCCCCCTTTTGTTTCTTCCAGTTGGCCATCTGTATGTCCTCTTTGGAGACGTGTCTATTCAGGTCCTTTGATCATTTTTTTTTTTTTTAATATCTTTTTTTTAAATTGATTTCAGAGACAGGAAAGGAGTGGGAGAGAGAAAAAGCATCAATGTGAGAAACATCTATCAATTGCCTCCAGAATGCACCCCAACCTGGGATCTAACCCACAACCTACGTATGTGCCTTGACAGGGAATTGAATCTGAAACCTTTTGGTGTACAGGACAATGCTCCAACCAACTGAGCCACCCAACCAGGGCTAGTACCTCACTGTTTTGATTGCTGTAGCTTTTTAGTAAGTTTCAAAATAAAAAAGTGAGTCTCCAAATTTGCTTTTCTTTTTCAAGATTGGTTTGACTATTTGAGATCCTTTGCAATAAGTTTTAGGATTGCCTTTTTCATTTTTGAAAAAAAAAAGCTCTTAGTATTTTGATAAGGATTGTGCTAAATCTGTATATCACTTGGGGTAGGATTGACAACAATATTAAGTCTTCTTATCCATGAACACTGTATGTCTTTCATTTCTTTAGATCTTCTCTAATTTCTTTCAACAATATTTTATACTTTTTATTGTACAAGTCTTTGACTTCCTTAGATAAATCCTAGGTATTTTCTACTTTTAGATGCTGTTGGAAAAGGAATTGCCTTGAAAATTTTCTGTTTTGATTGTTCGCTGTATAAGAAACACAACTGATTTTTGCATATTGAGCTCATACCCAGCAACTCTGCTGAATTTATTTATTAGCTCAGACTTCTTGTGAATTTTGGGGAATTATCTATCTATAGGATCATTTCATCTTTGAATAGATAGTTTCACTTCTTCCTTTCTAATTTGGGTGCCTTTTATTTATTTTTCTTGCTTAATTACTCCAGCTAGAACTTTCAGTACAATCACAAATAGCAGGGGTGAAAATGGGCCTCATTGTCAATTCCTGGTCTTAGAGGAAAAGCTTTCAGTCCCATAAGCTAGAACTGGATCTAATCTGTATCCAGTAAAATTATCCTTCAAAAGTGAAGAAGAAATGAAGACTTTCTCAGACAAACAAAACTGAAGGGAATTTGTCACCAATAAACCTGACTTACAAAATATCTTTAAAAAGGTTGTTCAAAAAAGGGGGGGACTGATAATTAAGAAACTCAGAACTACATACAGAAAGAAAGAGCATTAGATTTGATAAATAACAGTTTGTTCAAAATAATTATAGCAGCAATATATTAGGTGATTATAGCCTTATAGCTTATTGATTAGTAAAATGACAGTATTGATGCTAAGCCATGGAAAGGAAAAATCAGGTACTTGCACCACCAATAAAACAGTATAGTGTTATTTGAAAGTGGACTTGGATTAATTGTAAATGTATATTGAAAACTCTAGAGCAACCACTAAAAAAATGCAAAAAAACCTTGTAATTCATATGCTAAGAGAGTAAAGAAAATGAAATCATATAAAATGCTTAGTTTAAAACCAGAGAAGTCAGAAAGAGTGGTAAACCCCAAAAAAAGTAAAGAAACAAAAAGCAAAGGCAATAAATAGAAAACAGTAATAAATATGTTTGATATTAATCCAACTATATCAATAATCACTTTTAACATCAATGGTCTAAATACACCAATTAAAACACAGTAAAACATAGAGACTATCACAGTGGACAAAATATCAAGACTCAATTACATGTTGTCCACAAGAAACCCACTTTAAACATAAAAACATAGATACATTAAAAGTAAAGGGATAGAGAATGAAATACCCTCCTAAACTAATTAAAAAAATATGAAATAGCGCCATTAATTTTAGACAAAGCAGACTTCAAAGCACAGGAAATTATTACAGATAAAGAGAAACACTTACATAATGGGAAAGAGTTCAATTCTCTGAGAAGATATAACAATCCTTAATGTGTATATACCTAAAACAGAGCATCAAAATATGTGCAGCAAAAACTGACAGAATTCTAAGGAGAAATAGGCAAATATACTAGTACAGTTGCAGATTTAACACCCCTCTGTCAATCCCCACTAAGTAGGAGATCCAACGGTAGAAAATCAGTCAGGACATGGGTGAACTGAACAATTGAACTAACTGACATTTATAGAATACTTCATCCAACAATAACGGAATACATATTCACCTCAGGCTCATATGGAATATTCACCAAGATAGACAGTAAAATACATCTTAACAGATTTAAAAAAAATAGAAATCATACTACGTATGCTTTCAGATCACAATGGAATATATAGAAATTTATAACAGCACAAGGGTGAAAGAAGTCTCAAGAGAAATTTTAAAATATTTTAAACTAAATGAAATGAAAATAAAAATATAACATCAAAATGAGAAAGATGCAGTTAAAGCAATGTGTAGATGGAAATTTATAGCATTAAATGCACATAATAGTAAAGAAAAATGATCTAAAATCAATAAAATAAGCTTCCACTTTAGGAAACAAGAAAAACAAGAGCAAATTAAATCAAAAGTAAGCAGAGAAAAGGAAATAATAAAAACTAAAGCAAAAATCAATGAAACTAAAAGCAGTAAATTGAGAAAATCACAAAACCACAGAAGTTTCTTTTGAAACATGAATAAAATTGATAAGCTTCTAGCCAGACTAACTAAACAAACAAACCAACCAACAAACCAAACAACAAAAAACACAGAGAAGACACAAATTTCTAATATCAAAAATGAAAGAAGGGCCATGACTACTGATCCCATGGTCATTAAAATAATAATAAAAGAATATTATAAATAACTACACCCAGAAATTTGATGTTAGATGAAATGGAACAATTCCTTGAAAGAAAAAATTTACTAAAACTTACACAAGGAGAAACACAATAGAAATAGGCCCATATTTGTTAAAGATATTGAATCAATAATTAATACCATCCCCAAATGGAAAGCGCCAGGGTTCACTGGTGAGTTCTACCAAACATTTAAGGAATAAATTATACTAGTTCTCTATAATCTGTTTCAAAGAATGAATATTTGAATCCAACAGTGTATAAAAAATATACACCACAAGCAAGTGGGATTTATTCTAGGTATTGAACATTCAAAACTCAGTTATTGTAATCAATCACATCAAAAGGCTAAAAAAGAAAAATCATATGAACACATAAATGTAAAAAAGCATTTGACAAAACCAAACACCCATACATGATAAAAATTTTAAGCAAATTAGGAATAGGGAAGAATTTAACTTGATAAAGAACATCTACAGAAAGCCTACAGCTAACGTGATACTTAGTGGTGAGAAACCAAAAGCTTGCCACCAAGGTCAGGAATAAAGCAAGGGTGTTCCCTCTCATTACTCACGTGCAACATCCCACTAGAAATTCTAGCTAATGCAATAACACAGACATAAATAAAGCCTGTACAGATTGGAGAGGAAGAAATAAACTGTCTTTGTTCACAGATGACATGATTGTCTTTGCAAAAAATCTCAAAGAATCAACAAAAAACTCCTGGAACTAATAAGCAATTACAGCAAGGTTATAGGACACAAGGTTAACATACAAAAGTCCGTGGGTTCGTATATGTCAGCAATAAACAACTGGGATTTGAAATTTAAAACACAATAACATTTACATTAGTACCAAAAATGAAATTATTTAGGTATAGATCTAACAAAATATCTCCATAAGGAAAACCACAAGACTCTGATGAAAGAAGTCAAATGAAACCTAAATAAATGGAGAGATATTCCATATACATGGATAGGAAGACATAATATTGTTAAGATAGCAGTTCTTTCCAACTTAATCTATAGATTTCACACAATCTCAATTAAAATTCCAGCAGCTATTTTGCTGATATTAACAAACTGATTCTGAAGTTTATATGGAAAGGCAAAGGACTGGAATACGCAGCATGATATCGAAGGAGAGGAACAAAGTCAAAGAACTGATACTACATGACTTCAGGACATACTTTAAAGCTTTAGCAACTAAGACAATATTAATTGGTATCAGCAAAAGAATAGTCAAGTAGATCAGTAGACAGAGTAGAGAAGCCAGAAATAGACTGACACGAATATAGTTAACTGATCTTCAACAAAGGAGCAAAGTCAATACAGTGGAGAAAGAATAGACTTGCAGCAAATGATTCTTGAACAGCTGGATATAACGCACACACACAAAAAAGACTCAAAATCAAATACAGACATGAATATAAAACGCAGAACTGTAAAAGTCCCAGAAGATAATACAGGAGAATATCTAGGTGACTTTGGGTTTGGCTTTTTAGGGGCAACACCAAAAGAGCAATCCATGAAAGAAAAATATAATAAATTGGACTTCTTTAAAAGTTAAACTTCTGCTCTACAGAAGACACTGTTAGAGTAAAAAGAAGCCATAGATAGAAAAAAAAACTATTTGCAAAATAGTTATCTAATAAAGGACTGGGATTCAAAATATACAAAGAACCTGTAAAACTCAACATAAAAAACACACAAACTACCCAATTAAAAAGTGGAGGAAAGAGCTGAACAGACATCTCATCAAAAAAAATGCTCAACATCATATGTTATAGGGATGGCAAATTAAAACAATGAAATACCACTACACAACTATAAGAATGACTAAAATCCAAATCACTGATGGAGCAACAGGAACTCTCACTCATTGATGGTGGAAATGCAGAATAATTCCGCCACTTTGGAAAACAGTTTGGCAGTTTATTATAAAACTAAACATACTCTTTTCTTACAGTCCAGCAACCAGAGTCCTTGGTATTGACTTAAATGAGTTGAAAATTTATGTCTACACAAAACCTGCACATGGAAATTTATGGCAGCTTTTGTTCATAATTAGTAAAATTTGGAAGCAACCAAGATGTCCTTCAGTAGGTGAGTATATAATGAAATATTATTCAGCGCTAGAAAGAAATGGTCTACCAAGCCATGAAGAGACACGGAGAAACCTTTCATGCATATTGCTTAGTGAAAGAAGTCAATATTAAAAGGCTATTGTATGATTCCAAGTGTATGACAGTCTCAAAGTGGCAAAGCTAGGGGAACAGTGAAAAGATCTGTGGCTGCCAGGGATTGGGGAGGAAAGGGAGAGGAATTAACAGGTAGAGCACAGAAGTTTTAAAAAAATTGTTCCAAAAAACACCACATCTATTAATTTAATTAATTAATTAATTAATTAGCTCTATGGTTCACATCTTACACCAAAATATAATTCATTTGGGTTTTAAAATATTTAAAATATTAAATATAGGAAGAAAACATGGAAGTATTAGAAAACGCCGGTAAATTTTGGGCTTTACAAGTCTGACACTACAGGAGGAATGTAAAAGAAAGTATATGAGAAACTTTCACACATGAAAATTTTATGTCTCTGACTCAATTTGCCAAGAAAACTGCTAATAGATAAATAAAAATATGTTAAAATCACAAGTAATCAAAAAAAAAAAGTAAAATAAAACAAAGGACTATTTTTCTCCTATAAAATTGGAAGATATTTAAATCAGTATAAATATGTGATGTTGGTTAGCCTATGGAAAATGGACAATCTTATATACTGCTAATAGTGGTATATGAAAAATAGATAGCTCGCTGCACTGATAAACTGGTACAAACTCTTTGGAGGAAAATTTGGCAATAAATATCAAAATCCTAAAAAAATTCTTCTGACTCAACAATTTCACTTCTAAATTATGCTTGGACAAGCAAATAAAGACAGGAATATTTTAAAATAATTACACACATTGTTTAAATCATGCAGCAGTTAGAAATGATAACATAATCTGCTTCATTCCCAGGAATTTATAAGCCAAAACACCCAAACAAGTAACACACCGCTACAATGCTTTAAGGCGTGTGTGCAAACACCTATGTTTATGTACTTGCAGTGGAAAGGCCTGAAGAATTCACACAGAAATGTTAAAAGTCCCTGGATAGTTTTTGGGGGTCTGAGATTTCTGGGGTGGGTGGAGGGGAATGACTGCATTTACCCTTTTCTTACCAGAATGCTGTTCTTTTTTTTTCATTCCTCAAGCAAAGATATGTTTTTATTGATTTTTTTTTTTTAGAGAGAGAGGAAGGGAGAGAGAGAGAAGCATCCATTGTTGCCTCCCATATGCAACCCAACCGGAAATGGAACCCGAAACCTAGGTCTGTGCCTTGACCTTAAATCGAACCTGCAATCTTTTGGTGTATGGAAGGATGCTCCAACCAACTGAGTCACCTGGCCAGGGCTTTTTTTTTCCTCCCTACACTGGGCATGTATTCCTTGTGGAAAAATAAAGGGGTACAAAAAAGATTCCTTTGGAAGAAGTTAGGAGTAGCCACCCAGAGGGGCGGTTGTCACAGGTGAGTGGTGAGAGGGGCCTCAGTTAACCATGGGTCTTTGGCAGAAGAAAGATCAGGTGCAGGGAAGGGGGTGGCTGGAAAGAAGAGAAAACAGAGCCCACGTGGGCCGCCTGGCAGCCTCCCAGCTTATGCCTCCTTTCTGAGTTGGCACTGCTCAGTGTCCTTGCCCTGGGCAGTGCGTGGGGACGCTGTGGGCTGCCCCGGCAGCAGTAAGGCTGTAATGGCTTCCCAGGTCTCCTACCCCAGACTCCCACCCAGGACTGGCTCCCCAGGACCCAGCTACCAGACCCTGCCCAAGGGGGTGGAGCTGTGCTGTGCAGGAGCAGCTCTGAGTCACTTGTTCCGTTGTAGTCCTGAGGCCCACCCAGTAATGCAGCTCCAGAGGGGCAGAGGCTCAGCGGAGCTACCAGGCAGTCAGCCTTCGTTCAGCCACAGGGTGCCCTATTCCTCTCACTGCCACTTAGAAGGCCCAAAGCTGACTCCTCTCCAGCCATCGGCCTGCTCAGCTTGGCACCTGGCTGGCAGCACACTTTCCCACCCACAGCCAGGGTTCCCTGGGAGAGTATCTTTCCTAAGGTCCTGGGCACAGGGGACAGGCCACAGTGCAGGGTACGTAGAGCACCGGAGGCTGTAAACCTGGGTTCAACCGTGTTGAATCACTTCCATCTCTGAGCTTCAGTTTCCTTATTTATCACAGGACTGTTCCCAACATTGTTGCAAAGAGGTTAACAACCGGTCAACCTTCACAGAGGGCCTCCTATGGGCAGACACAGTGCATAATCTCATGCAATTCTCAAGCAGCCTCAGGAGGTAGGTACCACTGCTTGTGGCCCTTCCCGGTTTCAGCCCAAGACACTAGGAGTCAGAGCTTAAGAACTTGCCTGAGAACAGAGCAGGGAGGAGTGGGAGGGACGCCAGAGCCCACCCCCGTTAACCCCGAGTCTGGGAATGCTTGTTCAACTCTGTCTCTACCGCCCCTCGGGGAGATTTCTGTCTTTCCTAGGCCGGTGGCCAATGAGGGTTCCCAAGAGGCGAGGGAGGGGAGGGGAGCTCTGAGTAGGGCAATCCCAAGAGCCACGCTGTGGGTCCTGCTGGGGCTCTGGGGTTCCCGCTCCTGTTGCACCAATCCCAGGGGAGCTTTCCCAGTCCCTAGGATGGGGTAAGGAACTTAGGAAAGGGGGACCTGTTGTTCCTCAGTCAAGAACCATCCCTGTCACCTTTCTCGCTTTTCTCTCCAAACCTCACTTCTCTCTTCCGTAGGCAGGGCCTATAGCGCCCACCCCCAGGGGCTGTGCGGGCTCCGTAAGGTCCTGCCCAGGGTCCCTACCCAGGCCCTGCCGCGGCCCTTTAGCCTAAAGACCCCAGACAAGGCTGGAGGCTCGGCGGCCCCAAGGCGAGCCCAGATCGGCACCCCAGGCCCCCGCATTCCCTCGGTGAGGCTCCTGGGTTTCACCGGAGCACCTGAGCCCGGAGCGCCCGCGGCCCGGAGCGGCGAGCGGGAGCAGCCTGGTTTTCGGGGGGAGGGGGGCAGACTGGGGCGCCCGGGACTCACCTGGCTCGGAAGGAGGGGCAGCCGTCTCGGGCCTGAAGGGGCCTCTGAGCGCTGAGCTCGGGGAGCCGGGTTGGCGCGGGCTGGCTCTGGGAGGCGGAGGGGTGGGACCTGCCCCCGCCAGTCCCGGAGCCGGGGCCAAGGCCGCAGCCGGGGAGGGAGAGGCGCGGGGGGGAGGCGCGGGGCGGGGCGGGGCGGGGGGCCGGAGGCGGGCGGGGCGGGGGCGAGGCGGGGCAGGACCCGCTCCCGGGCGTCCCGCTGGGCGCCGCGCTCACCCTCTCCGCGCCCGCTGCGCCCGCGGAGACTTGCCGCGGGCCCTTCCCGGAGCCGCAGAGCTTGGGCTTTGCAAAGGTCCCCGCGCCCCGACGTGCCGAGCGCTTGCAAGGCGGCGCTGGTGAGAAGGAACGGGCCAAGCCGGGTGTTTGCACGCGCTCCTTCACTGAAATATAACCTGTCAACTTCCTATCACAGGTTGAGCCAAGAGAAATCCTTGCCGTGTGACCTCCGTGAGCCTGGGAGAGACAGTACCTGCGTGTCTCGGTGCTGGTCGGGTTTCTGTTTGCTCAGTGCCCAGCCTGCCTTTCTAGGCAATTCCTCTTCTCCCAGCGCTGCCTTCCACCTAGTCTGGAGGCCACCGACCCCTCCCCTGGCCCCCCACCTGACCAGTCCGGCCTCAGGCAGGGTTATCTGTCTCCCTCTGGACCAAGAAGAGTCAGGGGGAAAGAACACAGAGGAGAATAAATCCGCCCACTGCTTCAAGTCCTCCAGCCTTTGTCTGGAGGGCCCCTTCCACCTGGACTGCCCTTCCTGCCACCCCGCAGCAGGCCTGCCCTATGCCCTTCCCAGCCTTACTTCTCTTGGGGGCTCTCTCTGCCTGGATTCTGCCACCTGGGCCTCTGCTCATTGCCTGCACACGTCAAGCTTGCCCCAGCCTCAAGGCTTTCGCCTTGGCCTCTGCTGGGACGGCCTCCTCTGCAATGCTCCAGAGGCATTGCCCTCTCTCACTTGCACAGAGTGGCTTACAGGTCAAATATCTGATGCAGAGCCTTCCAGAAGCTGCTCTAGGTCAGAGAGTGTAAAGTCCCTTAGCCACTCTCCATTGCATTTTCCTTCACCGCTCTCGCTGTATAGCTGAGATTTTTTTCTTGTTTATTATTTGTTTCATCTGTCTCTACCACTAGTTTCTAAGCTCTTTGGGGGCAGGAAACTGGTGCGATGTCTTCACTGTTGTATTCCCAGTACACAGTGATGGCGCATGATAGATGCTAAATGTTCATTGAATGGCTTAATGCCCACATGCCAGGACGATCACCGAAGATTGAGGTGGCCCATCTCTACCGAGCCTTCTCACTCATTCTCAGGAGCTGTTGCCTTGTTCTTTCTGCTCCAGCCCCCAGGTCTCTGGGCTGACCTTCACGTACACCAACCTCCTTCACTCATAAACGTTCCGCATGCTATTTGTCTTCTTCCCCAAGGGAATCTCATCCATACCTCAGGAGGTTCCTACTTAAATGTCACATCTTCAGGGATGCTTTCCCTAAGCACACACCCACCAAGACAGATTATGTGACTGCAGAGGGGCCTCTAATTTTCCTTCATGCACCCCCTTCAGTTTTAATTTTACCATGGCTTCTGGGATTATTTAATTGACATGTCTCCCCCACTAGAACATGAAAGCAAAGACTATCTTAGTCCCCGGGAATTCCCCAGCATTTAGCATAATGCCTTGTGTTCAGAAGGTGCTCAACAAAATTTGTAGAATAAATGACTGAATGTCAGGGGCCTGGAATCGGGAAGTAGTGTGAGCAGAGCTCTAAAACTAGAATAGAAAAGGCAGAATAATAGGTGGTAACAGGAACCACTAAAAGAATGACTTGGAGATTGGACACCCCCAAAAGGCGCTAGAAAATCAGAAAAGAGCCCATAGTCTTACAGTGTATAAGGAGCAGGGAAGGAGGAAAGTTTAAGCAGAAAGTTTAGCAACGCTGCCATCTGCAGTAACACGGAAAGTAGAAAATGTGCCAAATGAACTGGGTAATCTGGTAAGGAAATGTTCAGGCAGAATGTTGAAGGTGCTTCCTAGCTTCTTCTTGCTGCATATATTAAAATGTGAGAGAAGAGAGATAAGCCAAAAGGACTATTAAGTAAAAAGGGACCAAACTTGCTGGTTTTAAAAATTCCCTGCTTCTCCAGATGTCAAATGATGCTTAAATTAACTAATAACTTCCAGGCAAAGATGCAGTCCAGGGTCATGCCAGGAAAGGATTGTTTAAAGATGAAGCCAAGTGTGTGGCTGTAAAATCTTTTGTTAAGTTCTCAAAAAGATCAAAAGTGGGACCTCAGAGTATTCGGTTAAACAGTAGGACTTTCAAAAATCTTAAAGTTGTCATTTAGACAAAGCCCAAGGTAGAGAAGAACTCATCTCAAAGAGGTGCCAGTTGTCTAAAGGAGCGAACCTTAATAAGATTCATGGAAAACACACAGAGTTTTTTGAAAGAATTATATTGGCAAAACAGTGCCAGCCTTGAGCTTGGACTAAAAGGATGAGTGATAGTACAAAATAAAAAGAGACTTCTGGAACTGCCCCCCTTGCCTTGCCCCAATTCCACCGACAAGAAGCAGTCCCAGAAAGCACACAGATGCAAATATGGGCTCATTTCATGGGAACAAAAGGATGACTGGAGAGCAGAGCAAAGGGTACAAGGGTGGAACCAAGAGCACGGAGAGGCCAGTGTCAGAGTGAGTCCTAATCAGGGAATTTCCCGTATCTGCCCAGCTGTGTTTCAGAATTGTGGGGACTAGGGACACTTGTGTGCCTCCCATCGCTGTCCCCTTTGAACAAGAACGTCTATAGGGGTTTTGCTATGCCTGTCCTATCACTGTATGTTTGGGGGTGGGAGTAGGAGCAGGAGTGCAGACAACTTGTCCCTGGAATTCACAGGTCTGCAAATTAAGAGCAACTGTACCTGAGGAGGTACACTGAAGGAAATGCACCCAAGGGGCCTCCTTCGCATCAGAACTGGGTTTGGATGCAAAGATTCTGGACTTTGAGCTCATTCTGTAGTAGGCTAGGACTTTGGGGGTGGTGTTAGGAAGGGTGTATAGGTTTTGCAAGAGGGAGGATAGTAAATAATGTGTGAGCACTGGGTGGACTGTAGTCATTTTAAAACTCTTTAACGCTCCCTCCAACAAGAGGAAGCGTACAATTCCTTGAGCCCTTGAGCATGGACTGGACTCAGTGACTTGCTTCTAACAAATGAAATATGGTGGAGTGACAGTGTATGGCTTTGGAATTCATTATTTCATAGACCAGATAGAGAAATTGGGCTTGTGGTCAGAGTGGCAGAAGCCAGCTCTTCTGCATCCTAGAACTCTCTGATAATCTCTGAATGAGTTATACTGAACACACCTCTGCCACTTTAGTTCATTGTGCCAGGAGTGCCCCTTCACTTCATCTACCTAAGCTTATGCTTCAGGGATTGCCTTGTGTATTATCTCTTTTGGAAAGTCTTCCCCGGCCCTCCTCCCTTGGGAATTCCCATATTTGTAGCACAGATTACACTCTAATATAATTTTCCAAATGCTTGTCTGTCTCTCTCAACTTAAAGCTCCTGAGGGCAAGGACAGGGACTACTTCATCTGTGGACCCCAGACCCCTGCATGGGACCTGACTCAAAAAAGGCACCAATGGTTGAATGTGGATTGAGGATGCAGCAAACAGAAAGAGCCTCTGCCTGAACTTTCTATGGATCCCTAGGTGGCTGGGAGGATAGTGGGTGCTTGCACACCCTATGTTCTGGTTAAGGGGATGGGGCTACTGCTCCAATCCAGGGAGAGTTTAGGGAATGAGTCTTCTCAAGACCACATGGGTGGGTGGCCAGATGGATAGAGAGATGGGTTTTCTTTCTGTTGTATAAGGATGATTCAGCTTGTCCTTTGGGAACTTAGTCACTGGGCAGTGCTATGTATACCCAGCAAAGGAAACATTAACTTGGCAAGGACTATGACCTTTGGGAAATCAAAACAGGCAGAGCACATGACTTGAACTTTCTTTTCAAATTAGGGGTCAGTGTTCCCCTTTGCTCAACTTCTGTGGCCTCCTATTTAGATGCAAAGTGAGACCATCCGTGCTTTTACTTTGCCTTGTGAATTACTCATCGCATCACCTGATGTCCCATCCCTTAGAACCTCTTCCCAGTGGGAACCCAGAATTCGGCATGGTTTTCCTTGATAGTACCCCTTAAAATGGCTAACATGCGATTTTACATATTGTTTTAGTCCACTCTGACTGCTATTACACAATACACACTGGGTGGCTTATAACCAATAGAAATGTATTTCTTACAGTCCTGGAGTCTGGAAATCTGAGATTAGGGTACCAGCATGGTTGGGTGAGGGACCTCATCTGAGCCACAGATTTCTCATGTGTCCTTACATGAGCTTCATGGGGTCTCTTTTATAAGGGACCCCTTCATGAGGGCTCCACCCTCATGGCCTAATTATCTTCTGTTGGCAGCGAGAATGGTACCAGGTGTTAGACTGGTGGGGTCAGACCAGACCTTGGTTCAGCAACCTAGTATTTGAGTTCTGTCTAGGAAAGAATTCAGAGCCAAGACTCAAACTATAAGAGAAAGTTTATTTAGAAAGTCACAGAGGTGAAAGAAGTGAGTGGTAGAAGAAATGGGCTAGGAAACAAGTTACAGAGGCAAAAGAAGGACCCTTGGAGCTTAGGAGAGAGAGAGGTAAAGATAACAGACCTGGGCATGGGGGTGGAGGAGAAAAGGGGAAGGGGAAAGGCTAGGGTAAGCTCCCAGGAAGTCCTTGGTCCTAAGGGCTTGTAAGGGCAGGGATTTTAGGGGAGGTCCCAGGGGAGGCTCTCAATAGAACAGTCATCAGCTTACCAGGTGTATCCTTCCAGGGGTCATTAGTCAATGCAGCTGGTCCTGATGTTAGCCATGGCGTTACTTGTCTGGTTTTGTTGCTTTTCTGGGCGTGAAGCTGAAACACAACTGAGGCCTAAATGTATTTGATGTGGGTCAGAACCTCATTGTCCTGGACGCTTAATGTTTAGGGCTATTCTCTAGCCTCCTTGTTTGTTGCCCCTCTAAGGGGATATAACCAGCATGACTAGCAACGTGCCAGGGGGGAAAGGCCAGGAGAGGGTCCAAACCACATGACCAGCAATATGAAAGGTCAGGGAGTCTAAACCACATGACCAGGGATATGCTAGGGGAGGAAAGTTTACCCTGGGCAGGGGAGGTCCTTGTTTTCCCCATTGGTAGGCACCCGTGGCTTTCTGGTGACCTTCTGTACCTGGCCTATGGTCTTTGCTATGCTCATGTGTAACTAACTGCCCACTGCACTCCCAAAGTTCCGACCTCCTAACACTATCATTTTTGAGAGTTAAGATTTCAACATATAAATTTGAGGGAGACACAAACATTCAGATCATTGCACATATAGAGGTAAAAATATGAATTTGCCTTAACACAGGTCCAGACTTTGAACCAGGACACATCTGAGAATCTGGAGTCACAAACAATAATGTTTTCGAAGAGCTAAGCAGATGGTCAGGAAGTTTACAGCCATTCTCTTATGAGGGCCTCACCAGCTTCAGGCCGAGCCTGTTGACCCCTGCGTAAAATCAAACCTTGGGTTTGTTTTGTTTTTGTATCCCCAATGCCTGTGACAGCCCCTGGCCTAAAGATGGCCCCCAGGATCTCATTGCAGAGGAACAAATGAGAATAGGGGAGAGTCAGGTGCAATCTCCCTCAGGTGCTTATAGGCCAGTGTGGGAGATGAACATGCAGACCCAGCTGAAATCAAAGATAGGGAAGTGATGTAAACCGTGAGAGGGAAGACATTAAGCGAGGGGACCTGGAGTGCATTAGGCTTCTTTTAGAGGATAAGGCCTGCAAACCTGGGATGAATTTAAATTAGGAAAAATGAGAAAGATCCCAGATGGAGAGGAAAGTAAGAATGAATGCTGGAGGTGCATGGAGGCTGCGACATGGAGGTGGTTTCTAAGGAATGCTGAGAAAGCATGACTCACCACGCTTACCATGTGGCTGGCTGACAGGAACCCGAGAGGCTTTGGGTCTCAAGGACCTGCGACACAGGGCGAGGAGTCCGCATTTCACACTAAGGTCCAGTGGTAGCCAGGCATGTGATTTCACAGGTCAGGGCCATTTCAGAAGCATTTGGGTGACATTGGGTTGCTAACTGTTTATTTTGCAAAGTGAGAACACCTAAAAAAAAAAAAATCAATTTCCTGGAATGTTATTCAGCCTTGAAAAGGAAGGAGAGTCTAACATACTCTACAATATGAATGAACCTTAAGTACATTATGCTCAGTGAAACAAACCAGACAAAAGGAAAGTACTATATTATTCTGTTTATATGAGGTCCCTATCAGAGTCAAATTTATAGAAATGGAAAGTAGAATGGTGGTTGCCAGGGGCTGGGGGAGGAGGAATGGGGAGTTAGTGTTCTAATGGGTACAGAGTTTCAGTTTGGGGCGATAAAAAAGCTCTGAGGGTGGACAGCGTGATGTTTACACAACAATAGGAATGTACTGAATGCCACTGAACTGGGCATTTAAAAATGATTAAGAAGGAAAATTTAGTGTTATTCTATCACAATTAACTTTTAAAAATCAATTTCCATTGGCCATCATTATAATTAAATTGTAAAGACCATTTAGCACACCAAAAAGCTTAAAAGAAAATTTCATTTGTTGAAAACTCCATACCAACTCACTGTTGATCTTGGACCTGGCATTTGGAAAGCAGCTCTGGCTCAAAGGAGCAGCAGTTCTGTGTTTGACAGACATGAGGTGAAGACACTGCAAAGTAGGAGACCATCAAGAAGGAGGTAGCACTCGTCATAGGGAGCACAGGGTGGTGCCCAGGGCCAGTGACAGCATTGCTCTATGCTCTAACGGGCTAGGAGTAGGGGCATGGAGCATTCACCACACCCAGAGGAGGACAGTATGGAGAGAGCGCTGTTTGAGAGGAGTCATGACCTTGGACAAGGACACAGCCAACTACAAGGGCGAGCCAGGGGAATAAATACCCATCTCATTCTCCTCCCTCTCTCCTCAGATCTCCTTCCAGGACTCTCTCTGGTTGGGTAACTGGAAGTCAGAGGTAAAAAGGCCAGTAGATGCAGTCCTCCCAGGTCAGACTGCTGAGCAGCAAGCAGCAAGGAAATGAGGAGAATGGACCTAAGGAGGCCAGCGGATGAGCAGATACCACCCAGTTAGGAGAGAGCCCCCCCAAGTTTAATGGAGAGAACTTAGTATGAAGCTGTAGTTACAGAAAAGTTAGCAGAGCTGAGGATGCAGGCAAGAAATGATGAGGCAACCGAGAGATTAGCAGCAGACAGGAAGCTGAAACTCCTAAGGCCAGATGGTCCACCAAAGGGGAAATGAGGTCACTGGTGCCTCTCATGTTGCTAAACCCAATGCACACACAGTTCTCCCCATCCTGACCTCTCCATTGCAGTCAGTGCTGTTGGTCCCCTGTGTCGATCATGTACCTGGTTGTTCAAAATCCTTGCCCTGCTCTGCACTGCTCTGTATTGCAAAGCTCTGAAATTGGAGTCCTCCAGCAGGGAGCTGGGACCAACAGGGTGGCCCAGAGAGAGCTAGAATCAAGGACACTCAGCCACTCCTGAAGAGCACAGATGATGCAGTCTGAAGCACAGGGCTTCCCAGAGCTTGGACAAACTGGAAGGCACCCACTTGACAGCAGCCCAGAAAATGTGGCTCCCTGAGGCCAGGCACCTGCAGTGTGGAAGGGGGTGAGGGGCAGGGGAGAAGCAGAGGAGTGAGAACAAGGCACATGACTGACACATGACAGGCACAGGGACAAGAGCTTTGGACTGCTACAGAGAGGACAAGATGGGGAAGATAGTCTGTCTAGGTCTGACCACAGGAAAGGTATTGGTGATGTCAACGAAAGCTGTGTCTGGAGGAACGAGAGCAGAGCCAGCTTGCAGGTGTGTGATGAAAACATGGACACAAGCACTTGTGAAGTTTTTGGTTGTGAGGGGAAGATAATGAGAAAGGCCAAGGTGGGAGAAAGACCTGGAATCAAGAAAAAGGGTTTTTAATGAGAGAGACTTACCAGTATAAAAAGTCTGTGGGAAGAATTCAGCTGAAAAGGAATCCTTCTCAGGGAGGAAAGGGAAAATTAGTAGTGTCTGTGGTTCCTAAAAAGGTGGGAAGGCATCCAAAGTCAGATTCAGGGAGTGGCCTTCAATGACACTCTAACCAGAGGGAAGCAAGGCAGGTAGGATGGAGGGATTAGATGGACTGGACGGCTGGATAGATGGGTGGATGGTTAGATGGAAATGTAGATGGATGGATGGATGGATGGATGGATGGATGGATGGATGGATGGATATGTAGACGGAAGGAAGGAAGGAAGGAAGGAAGGAAGGAAGGAAGGAAGGAAGGAAGGAAGGAAGGAAGGAAGGAAGGAAGGAAGGAAGGAAATATGGATGTGTGGATGGATGGATAGATGGACAGTAGACGTGTGAATAGGTGATGACTAGATGGGTGGATGGATGGATATGTAGATGGATAGATGGATGGGTGGAGAGATGAATGGTGGTTTTTCTTTGCCTGCTTTATGTTGGTTCAAAATGGTGGATCTTACTTCATAGTTTTCCTTCTCTGTCTAAACAACAGGTGAGATCATCTGCTGAGGTGGAATGGGGGAAAGGGATGTTGGTTTGTGAAAGTTTGAGAAGCCAAGGCAGTGTTGAAGGCTCATTTGAGATTAGTGATCATGAGTAGGACCCACCTATACTGTTTTGAGACCCTTTTCCAGCAGTACCAGGCTGTTAGAGGAGGTACTGCAGCAAAGTAAAGAGATCTTTGGGTTCATCCACAGCTGGCAGTTTTCCCAGTGAACAGCAAAGGGAAACAGTGAACTGCTGTGTCTAAGATGGACAAGGAGAATGCTGATGGGTGAGGGAAATTATAGAGGTCAGTGAACTAGAGGTCCCTTTAAGGCCAATGAGTGGTCATGCTAGAGCAGTTGAACCAGAGGCTGAACGAGAGAACATGTGGACACCAAGTGAGATGGGGAATGCCTAAATCAATGGTTCTGGAAGTGGAGGGGTCCTAGGTAACCATAGTTATAAGAGAGGATCATGAGGAGGTTATCGCAGCAAGGGCCCAAGGGCAATAGGAAGAGCACACATTTTTGTATTCCCTGTAATTAATGTTTGCCTATTCTTGGACCAGCAACTACTGTTTTTAATTGCTATAGTTTTCTTGCTTTATTTTTCAATTTACTTTATTAAAAATAATTACATACCCTATGACTCGGCCATTTCACTCCTAGATACTTTAACCAAGCGAACAAAAACATCCATCCACACAAAGACTTGTAGAGTGTTCACAGCAGCCTGATTCATCATAGCCAAGACCCAGACATGCCCTCTTTATATCACACTTTATTTATTCTTTCTCCTGTCCATACCCACCTTCTCCTTCCCAATATTAGCTTATCCTGAAGCAAAACCCAGATACCATGTCATCCCATTTGCAATATTTCAGAATGTATTACTGAGAGATAAAATTATTTTAAGAAACAACTACAACTTTATATCACACCTAAAAATTAATAATAATTTCTTAATATCATCAAATATTCCCCCAGTTGTTACATATAGTACATTGAATAGTTTTGAATCAGGTCCACGCACTGTAAATTGTTGATACGTCTCTTCAGTTTTTTGTTTGTTGTTTTTTTTAATACATCTTTATTGATTTCAGAGAGAAGAAGGGAGAGGAAGAGAGACAGAAACATCAATGATGAGAGAGTCATTGATCGGCTGCCTCCTGCAGGCCCCCTACTGGGGATGGAGCCCACAACCAAGGCATGTGCCCTGACGGGGAATCGAACCCTGATCACCTGGATCCTAGGCCGATGCTCAACCACTGAGCCACGCCGGGCCGGGCTCTTCAGTTTCTTTTAATCTCTCTCCCCCTCTCTCTTTCCCTGTCTGTCTCTCTTTCCCCCTCCCTCCCATTTCTCTCTTTCTTTCTCTCCTCTCTCCTCCGCTTTCTCTCCCTCACCCCTTCTCCTCCCCCACCTCTACTCTTCCAATGCTTCCAATTTATTTGTTGAAGAAACAAAGTGGATCATCTCGTAGAGTTTTCTGCTGGATTTTGAGATCACATCCCTTTGACGTAAATGGGCAGCTGGAGCGAGAGGCCGGGACGCAGGTGGATCTGTGTGTGTGTTTGCTGGTGAAAATACTTCTAAACGTGTGTTGCTCCCTCCATCAGGAGGCGCCTAAGAAGAATATCACTGTGCATTTGCAGGCCCGATGGGGCATTCTGAAAAAAATAAAAAACAAGGATCAGTACACTGAAAATGAAACAAATTTTAAAAACTAAGAATAACAAAAAATTGGACCAGAAAAAAAAATCCAGACTATTGCCCCTTAAGCACATAGTATCACATAGTCATAACAGAGTATTAATTTTATAACAGGCTATTAATTTTACCAAACTTTTGCTCTGCCCATATTGAGAGACAGGGGCAATGAGGGGAAGCTTATAGAGAAGGGAAGGCTGCTAATAAGTACTAAATGCTCATTTGCCATAACAGCCTCTCAATAGGGCATTTCAGGAATTGCTCATTGAGCAATAAGAGTATAAGCACATTATTCAGATATATTGGTCGACAATTAGTATTTCACTTCTACTTGTGAAATACCTACTAAGTGGCAGGTGCTGGTCCAGGACTGGGGACCCGAGGGTGGGCAAACCTGCGCTTGAAGAAGTGAGCTTGACTACCCGCAGGAAGCAGAGCCAGCCGCAAGCGGACAGGCGGGCTATGGGGAGCTGGAATTTCTCTCATAGGCTTTGAGTACTGCTTGAACGTTTAATTGGGTCTGTGTATTGTTTTTATAAAGGCAGACATTAATAACTGTTTCAGAAACTCTAAGTTGGCTCCTCCAACATTGATGCCTACCCATCTTCTCCCTTACCTTTCTCTTCTAGAGGGACTAGAAAATTAAAATACAGGGTTTCCCACCTCTCTCTCTCCCCCTCTCTTTTTTTTTCCCCCCTTCAAAGTTCAAGTGAAAATTTACTGCAGTAAAAACAGAGTACATACAAGTAAATAGAGTTGTCATCAGTAACCTGTTAAAATTCCAGGCAATACCGACTGTCAAGTACCTAGTATCAGTGAAATTAATGAAAACACTGTTATTCACATGGCATGTTCTTTTAGTACCAAATATTTGAAATCTTTATTTAGAAATTAGGAGAAAAGTAAATTACATATGAGTGTATGTCTTAGCGATGACTATCAGGAAAATTTTATGTTCTTACCTAAATGTTTAGACCTCAGAAAATACTAGATAAATTATGTGTGGAAATAATTGGCTGTGAACTGAAATACAAAATATATGTAAAATGTTTTGTTTTTTTTCCTTCAAACTGTCTCTTTATTTAGATGTGTCTTTCTCAGTATCTCTCTCTCTTTTTTTTTTTTTTTTTAATGCTGACATTATTGCAGGTGTCCCCCTCACCCTCCTTTGCCCACCTCCACCCACCTCTCCCTCCTTCTCCCTTGGCCTTCACCAAACTATTGTCCCTGACCATGGTGTATGCATATATGTTCTTCCCACCTCTCTTGCCACCTGGGTGGCTGCAGGACACAGTGTGAGAGGATTCAGCAGATGTCCATGGGAAGGGCTGCCCCCCATGTCCACCCTAACACTGCCTGGTGCCTGCAGATGCCATTACTCTCTGTCCACTATGAGCGCAGCCACCTGCTCGGGATGCCAGAGCAGCACCTTGACCACCGTGTGGAGCTCTGGGCCGTCTGCCCACCTTTTTCTGACTGGCGTAGAGAAGCCTGTTGGTTTAGCACTGGTTACAGTGTTTTCAGTTGCTTGTAGACAAAGGCAGATGAAGATGTAGGAAAGACTAGCATAGAGTCCAGGCAGGAGCCAAGCTGACGCCACCAACTGGATGGGACCTGGAGCGCAGCAGAAGTGGCATCTTCTGTCACCTGTGTGAAACAGTGGAGTGAGGCCAGCTTCACTCTCTCGGCCTCACTCTCTCTCTCAGCTTCACTCTCTCAGCCTCACTCTCTCAGCCTCACTCAGCCTCTGCCTCTGGGAAATCTCTGTTGCTTTAGCAACCAAGGATATTCCTCATCCCTCACCAGCTCTTGGCAGGCAGAAAAGTTTATAAGGCAGACATGCCCCACTCCCCTCACTCTTTGGATTAGCTCAGAGAGCCCATCCCAGCTTTATGCCAGATAATAGATTTGCTTGCCTTGCTCCTTTAATAAATTTGCATGTTTTACTTTCTTAATAAACTACTTTCTTAATAAATTCGCTTTAACACATGCAATTATCTGGATTCACTTGTTTGAATTCATTTATCCAAGAAGACAAGAACCGAGGTGGGGACAGCCCTCTCCCTCTGATTCAGGGGGCTGTCCGATAACACCTTTCCTGGTGTTTTGGGTGCCTATAACAGGTGGAGGTGGGCAAAGAGGGGTGAAATGGGGGAGTCTGCAATCATGTCAACATTATAATTTTTTAATTAAAAAAAAAGTGATAGTGACTGAATGCCTCATTAGAAATGGATGATGTGTGGATGATGTGTGTGCCATGCCTTTCCCATCTGGGCCATGGATTTACCCTGATTCTCACTTACCCTATCTACCCCCTTGCTCTTCCTGGAGCATGCCAGGCACACTTCTGCCCCAGAGCCTATGTTCAGCATATCCTTCCCCCAAGTGTAACTTTCCCCCAGGTGTGTCCTTCTCCCAGTGTGCCCTCCCCAAGGTGTATTTCCCCCCCTCCCCCGATGTACTCTTCCCCAGGCATACCTTTCTTCCAAGTGTGCTCTTCCCCTAGGTTAAAAATCTTGGGATGTTTACTCCATGTTACCTATGAAAGCAATTGCTTATTAAAGAATCTACTTCCAGAGGAAGGGGTAGTCAGGGGCACTTGCTAAGCCTCATGTCAGGAGCTCTGCTTCGAAGGCTGCATGCCTCTCCTGGGAGAGGACGCTGGAGCGTCAGCCATGCTCGCGGGAAGGACAGGTGCGTGGGGGTGGAGGGGGGATGTATGCCGGCCATCTCCGTCTCTAGCTATAAGCGCCGTCACACAGTTATGCCGAGCTCTTCCCCAGCCAGGAGACCGGCAGGCCCCAAATAAGAGCTGCTGGAACTCCTTCAACTGCTTCATTCAGGCCTGCATTTTAAGCCAATAAACCTTCACTAAGTCATTTCCTGTGCTTGTGAGTCATATGATCGCAGAACAACAGAGGGACAAGAATTACTCTATAACACTTATGTAGTACTTAACTGTGTGCCAAACACAGTTTTAAGCACTTTTCAGATCAATCAACATTATGCAGATAATGTTGAGAGATATGCTCATTAAGTTCAGGAAATAAACATAAAAGAAATAAGCTGTCATTTTTATTGTACAATGTTGGGGCAGTGCAATGAAAAAAAAAATAGAATACATAATTATTAGAAGAGACAAAGTATTACTAGTTTCAGGTATGTTGATTTTGATCCACAGAAAACCCAAGAGAGTAAACAGAAAAACTATTAAAATTAGTAAGTCCTACAAGCTTTGTGGCAGGGGATGAGCCCCTTCCTCTCTCTTCTCTAATCTGAGTCTCTGTAGAGCCTTCTGAAAGTGGGGGATCCCCTGCCTTGGCAGCTGGAAGGTGTGTCATGAAGAGCCAGGAAGAGAGTGGATATGAAGAAACTGACCACAGAGCACTTTGGGGAATGTAAAGATTGGTGTTCACAGGAGACATTAACAAGATTTTGACGACCCAGTAGGTGTGTTATCCTCAATGGTTCCTGAAGAGTGGCTGGAACTAGAAGACAAAGAATGGAGGGAGTGGCCCATTCAGAAGAGAAGGTGGGGCTGAGAGGCAGCACTATCCCTGTCAGGAATTTATGGTCCCCCTCAATCCCTCCCTATTTTTCTTCATTCCCCCCACCCAACCCCACTTCTGATAGCATTTGTTGATTTTGCCCTGGGAAACTACAGGTCTATATTGCATGCAGTCATGGTGAAAGCTCAGTCCAGGCATTTCCTAGGCAAGGGCCTGTGAAGCAAGTCAGTGAGACTCTGGGTCCCCCAGGAATCTGACTCCTGAGCAAAGGAGCACTCAGATGGAGAACAGTTGCCCTATGTGGCTGCCCTGTGCTCCCTGAGAGGAGCACTTGCCAGGTCTTAAGTGGGAACTGGACTCACCGTGGTTCTGAAGAACTGATTTCTCTTTTTCTTTGATTCTGTGAGCCACCCAAATCCCTTTTTGATTCTTGCTCCAGTCAACCAGACACAGGTTTTGTTGTTTACAATTAAAGGACTGCCAATGGCAGCAGAGAGATGAGGTTCCCGGGAAAATGGGGAGTGACACATGCCAGGCCCAGTGTCACAAACAATAAATATCTCACTGTCTTTACATAAGAACCTTATGAAGTAGCAATTGTTACCCCAATTTGCAGATAAGAAAACTGAGGCTCCAAGAAGAAATTGATTGATCAATGTCACAGCAAGTGAATGACAGAGAGAAAGTCGTAATCTAGGTTCTGTGTTCTGCGGTGTGTAAATGGAACTCTCCAGACCCTGTATCATGTGCTCATGAGCTTGCCAGGTCTCCTGGCCACCTGGAGAGGTCAAGTGTTTGTTCAGCAGCTGGACTGTCTCTACTGTTTCGGGCCTCCCCATCTCTCCCATCCCTCCCCCCAATGCAGGGTCTAATGTGTAGAGAGGCCTGGGAAGGCATCCCGCTTTCATAAAATATCAGTCAGGTCTTACTCCTGAAACAATTTTGTCATTCGGCATTTTGACAAAAAGCCATTTGAACAATTTGGCTGTGGTTTCATGTCCATATATCTCTCCATTCTAATAATAATCTTTCCCAAATTGTGTTTCAAAATTTTTATTACATGTTTTCCCACTTGGAAGTCTGATTTTTAAGCATACCCAGAGGACTCAAGCTTGCAGTTTGGCTCTTTGTTCATAATTAAAGTCAGCTAGGCCGGAAGCACTTCCCAAAGAAGCCAAAGTGCTTGCTGGCCACATTGGAAAATGAACTCTTTGACAGATATTCTAAGGGCTGTCCTGCCCAACTCTGCAGGATTTGGGGCCAACAGAGCTGTGAGGGCTGAGAAGTGCAGGCCCTTTGGGGGGAGCCTCCAGTGTTAAGCCCAGTCCTGCCCCTCCTGGCCTCAGAGTGGGTTGGCCATCATTCCAGACTTGGCTTGAGTCCCAGCTGCACCACTGCCTCGCTGGGAGATCTCAGCCAGGTTACTTAACTTCACCTAGTCCCCTTTTCCTCATCTGTCACATGATTTACCTTTAAGGCAGTGTTTCTCCACTTAACTCACTCGGTTTTGGTGGCATATTTGTATACCACATGTACAATTATTGAAGTTTTTCTTGCCTGGCCTTCTTGACTCAGTGGTTGAGCATCACCCTATGAACCAGGCAGTCACGGTTCGATTCCCGGTCAGGGCATGTGCCTGGGTTTCGGGCTCAGTCCCCAGCAGGGGGTGTGTGGGAGGCAGCCAATCAATGACTCCCTCAGCATTGATGTTTCTCTCTCTCTCCCCCTTCCTCTCTCTGAAATCAATAAAGATATTTTTTTTAAAAAAGATAGCACAAGTATAAAATAACTAATATAATATAACATATAATAGAATCTCCTCTAACACCAGCCTGTGTAACACCAGTAATACACAGACCCAATTTTGGAAAACGTGCTTTAAGGAGTGTGGTATATGACCTCAAATGTCTTTAGCCTGAATATCCTCCAATTATCAGGGCTCTCTCTTTTACTAATTTGAAAAACAAACTGCCTGAATCTTCATTTCACACATTACAGCAAGACTCTGCCCTCTCCCCTGTACCTCTACCAATATTTGTTTGGATTTCTAAAATGCTTATGTTTTCCCAGGCTATGTGAACTACCTGCTTTTTTGATAGTGCCTAGCTCCTAACTGGCAATCTGGGTTCCAAAGAGGCCCAAATTTACATCCCAAACCACTCTTCCAAACTGCAGATTCCTACATCCAGCCAGATTCTTGACAATTCCATATGGATGGATATCTTATAAATACCTCAATCTTAGTATGCTGAAAACAGGACTCTTGATTTTTGCCCTAACCCTGCTTTTCTCCAATCTTCCCCATGGGTGGTGGACAGGGAGGAATCTATTCCTCAAGTTCATATATTTCCATGGGCCTGTTCACTGCAGTATTCCTCACTCAAAACACATTGCCTATCACAAGGTAGGCACTTGTATTGGTCAGCGGAAGAAGCTGTTATACCACAGTAACAAATGACCCCAGATCCTAGTGACTTAGAATAGCAAAGGTTTATTTCTCACTCATATTTATGTCTCTCTTAGCTTAGCTGGGTTTCTGTTTCATGTCTCCTTCATCCAGAATCAGGGCTGAAGCAGTGGCCTCTACCAGGCCATGCCAGTCTGATGGAAATGGAAAAGAGCAATAATGCAACTACATGATGGCCCTTAAAGCTCTTGCTACAGCTCACACCTCACGGGTTAAGACTGAGTCAGCAAGTCATGGAAGTGTAGCCCTACCATGGACTGCTGGAAAATAACAGCATAATATGCTGCAGAGCATGATAAATGTTTATTTAATGTTGACATAATGAATAGAGTCTCACATGCATCTCCAACCATGAGTCTAGGACCTGGATTTCATATGCAATTAGAAAATGGGCTTTATACTCAGGTCATAAGCACATTTGGGACATAGAGCTCATCTACTTGCCTAGGGTATTAACTTCTCACATGGGCCTGGGGTCCTGGCCTCTCATGTGGACAGGGAGTCCTGGCTTCATATGTGGACAGGGGCCCTGGCCTCACACATGCGCCTGGGGTCCTGACCCCAATGTGAACTAGGGATACTGGCCTCACACATGGGTCTGAGGTCCTGCGCTCACCACAAACCTGGGACAAACTTCTCAGTCTCAGATTTAAAGGAAGGCACAGAGCAGGGAGCTGGTGTTCTGCTTTCTGTGGTCATCACTAATCTGAGATGATGTGTCCTGCTGATTCCTGTCATCTGCTTGTTGGCACAGTTCCCCTAGCTTCATCTTGTGCCTCATGAGGTAGGCCCCTGGGTGATCTCTGGGCTTCTCTGATGCTGTGTCTTGAGCCATGGACCTTCCAGAAACCATTGGGAAAGGCCAAGTGCCTATCCCTACTGACCCTGGGAGCCTGTTCTTGGATCAAGACAGAAAGCCCACCTCCATTCTCAGATCTGGCTTGGGAGTCAGAAGTCATTTTAAACCCCCTCCAACTCTCACTCAGGCTGGCTAGTACCATACCTCGCTCTTCCTCTGTGCCCAGAGAGGCCACAGGTTGGCCAGCACTGTGGCCAGGTCCACCTCCTGAGTCCCTTTACTATACCTCTCTCCACGCTGGCCTGGGCCTCTAGCAAACAGCCCAACTCCTACATCACACCCCATCCCCGGGGCCTCAGGAGCAGTGCATGGGGCTGGGGTCTCGCCACGTCCTGTGCACCTAACTGCCCAAGGCTCTCTGATAATACTCATGGCCCTAAGAGGGTAAATGGGACTGGAGGAGCTACTCTGAGCCTTCTGAGGCTTGGTCTTCTGGAAACAAAGGCTCACACTGGGTCCCATCTAAGGGGCCGTCCCTGTCAAATCTTCCCTGAGCTGAGGTCTCCTGCTGGCAGAGGCTGAGAGGGTGGGAAAAGCAGGAAATCAGGACCACATGACAGGTAGCCCTGACAACTCTCCAGGTAGCTGAGGCTGGTACATAACCACAGTGGTCCTCGAGGGTCAGCCGGGGTTTAGGTCTGGGTGGCAGAAACAGGAGCGATTACTACAGATACACCTGCATGGGTGCAAAATGGCACACGTACAAGCCAAGTGCCTTTCCACAGGCTCCTGGTGAAAAAGACGCAGGAGCCCGGCTCAGCGGTCAGAGAACAAAGAGGCTCTCCACGCACTGGCAGTGAGAGATCTCGAGGACATACGGTTACATTAAGAAAAGAAGCAAGGCACAGAACAAGAAAGGGTGGAGTAGACTAGATAGGCTATTTGCTTGCATCTCCTACAGGCATATGCATGTAACAGATACTGAGAGAGCTCATAAAAGTGTCTACAGGGGGCGCAGAAGAGCAGAGTAGACTGGATGGAAGAGTTACTGTTTAGAAGTAAAGTTTTTTAAAAATCATTCTGATTCTTGAAACGTGTAAACAGAGGATGCACAAAGCCACTGATTATCACAGACCTGGAATCTTTAAAGCCAGGAGCACTCACCATCACCCCCAACCCCAGCTTTCCTCCCACACTGAGCACCCCCAACCCCAGTTTTCCAGGCTGGAGTCACGCTTGGGTCTGAGATCATAATGCCTTAGAGCATCTAATTTGTGTGGCAAGAGCGTCCTGCTATCCTGGCTGCAGTCCTGACTGTGGCTGCCCTCCCAGAAGAGGAGAGGACAGTGAGCTTTGTCCTGCTGCAAATGGGGACACAGAGGCCCGGAAACTTGGGGTTGGCTCAAGGGATAGGCTCAGCCAGAGTCCCCAGCTGCTGCCTTGGCCTGCCTGCCAGAGCCCAGATTGCCATGGAGGGCCAGGGCCCGCCTCTCTCCCATCAGTCAAGGGGGACCTTAGAGATCAGTGTGCTGCTATCCTCTCCTGGTCACAGTCTTGTCCCCCTCATACCAGCCACACTTCTGAGCCTACTTCCTCCTCTCTGTGTTTCCCTCTCTACTCGCTCCCTGTCTTCTTGGAGACAATGCAGCCTGGAGGTTTCAGAGACACCTCCAGGACTGCAGCCAAAAGCATTTTGTCCAGAACTCAAAAGGGCTGTCTCCAAAGACATGGGCTTTCCTGCCTGGGAGCTCCAGAGTCTAATGGACACGGGGAAATGCCTTTGTGGTTCTTGGAAAGATTCCACCCCCTCTAAGCACCCCACCAGCACTTGCATAATTAGTGGGCATAAAGGAAGGCAGGACTCTTATCCTTGTGAAGTGCCATCCCCCCATCCTGATGGCCTCCTTAGGCCCAGACCCTTCCCCGTCACACGCACTTTTTGATGGGCAATATGCATATAGAAAACATATATACCTTAAGTGTACAGCTTGACAAATTTTACAGAAAAATACCCAGAAACCATCACCCAGACCAAGCCAAAGAAAAACCCTTTTCTGATTTCCAGCACCATTGGTTCATTTTGCCCACTTTGGGACTTTATGTCTATGGAATTAAACTGTGCATTTTCTGGCTTCTTCCATGCAACATTATGTGAGAGTCACCCCTGCAGTTCAGTCTCACTGCTGTGCAGCATTCCATTGCACTGTTGATTTCCCAATTCTGCCATTTGTCTGAGGCTATGAGAAATAGCACCACTATGAGCGCTCTAGTGTATGCTTTCCAGTGAACATGTATACACATTTCTCTTGAGTATATATATATATATAGGCATGGAATTGCCGTCTCTCAGTACTTTGGTGCAAAGTCTTGCTCTTACTTTGAAGCTGGAGAAAACAGATGGACTATCCACATTCATGATCCCAGTCAGGCTCAGAATGGGAACTTGACAGAACAGCAGTGGAGTGGAGTGGAGGTGGAGGTCACATACCGTAAGGTGCTACTGTCTCTTGCCCTGAAAGGGTGGCCACACCCTTTGTTGACCACAGGTGTGGCTGTAAAGCCCAGTGGGTTAGGGGGGAAGGTTAACAAAGGGCTCTTCCCCCCAAAAAACCATATAGACCTTCCAGCTCTTCCCTTTGGGAGAGGGAATTACTAACTTGATGGATTTGAACATGAGCCATTGATCAGAACTTGACTGTTGCAGGCAGGACCCATGGGCTTTAGGAAGTAGATTCGGTGATCTGCTACTTCTGCATTCACTCCCTGCTCCGTCTCCCAGGGCTGAACAGGCAGGGCAGAGCCTAGCTTTCCAGATGAGGTGGCTTCGGTCTCCTTCCTCACTTCCATTTCCTCTCCACAAAGACACTGAATAAATGAACTTGGAGTCCATTTGCTGCTAGTCCCTTTGGGGGTTCCCTGAGGGTGAGCATAATGGGCAAGAAAGCCTTTGTTACTTATAATTGCTTGGTTATAACAATATCAAAATACCACCAAACACTAGACAGAGGTGAAAATTTTATCTGAATTTTTGTTTTCCTATTTTACAGGAGCCTTACTGATGTGCTGGTGAGGTGTGGAATGGGAAGCATTCTGCAGGCCTATGATTAGGTCTCAGTTTTTTAGTGAGCCTGCACCCCTGGTTGTGTCCCTTACTATTCTGTCTCAGTTGTTTTGTACCCCTTAGGTCAGAGAACAGCTAGAAGGGGCCAGAGTTGGGTATTTCTCTTCCCCAAGAAAGTTAAGCTCTAGTAAATAGTTTCCCAAGGGCAGGCCTTAATAAAAAGAACTGAGTGTTCCAGGTATATTTCAAGGGGTTGCCTTTTCCCTTCCCCCTGCCAGAAGCACAAGGGATTTTTGTCCATCTTCACTGTGAGAACCTGGTCAAGTTTCTGGAAGCAAAATTCACCAAGATATGCAGATTCTACCCTCCCCCCAACCCTGCTCCCAGTTAGGTTTCACTGAGCTCCAGCAATTCATCAATTATAGTTCAGGTTTTTCCTCTCTGAGAACTGGTCGCCAGGAGGTTCCTGCTTAGAGGTTTTTATTCTGGCAACTTGGGATTCTCTGTTTTCACCTGTCTCTCCAGTATGGGGGGCATTGGTTTGCCTTGTGACCTCAGTTCTCTGGTGGATCTAAGAAGAGTTGTTGATTTTCAATTTGTTCAGCTTTTTAAGGATGTAGTGACAATCTTTAAGCTCCTACATGCCAGAACAAAAACACAGAGCCTCTAAATATTGCCAGTGGAAATGAAGTTCTTTTATGGAGCTACAAGGAAGGAATTCTGGGAGAGCCACAGACGGGAGGATGTGATGTAGTGATAAGGTTTATCGAAGATGCTGGAGCAAACACAAAGGACTGTCCTGGGTCCAGCTCCATCCACCATCCAGGAAGCCCCAGACTTGCCTTCATAGGGCCCAAACAAAGGCTAGTGTCCATAAATTCTGCGGCATTGGCTCAGCCCAGCTCAGTTCCTGTCCTCCTTGGGCTAGCTTAGTCTGTTCCTGGCTGGCTCTTGCTGGCACCGTGCCCAAGCCCATGCTTGGAGTTTGGCACAGCTGCCCAACCGCTGGAGGCTGTTAGGGCCGCATGGCTGCTATGGAAAGAGAACTCGAATAGGGGGAGCAAGTGTTACAGGGAAGGGGGGAGGGGGAGAGAGGGGGAAGGGGAAGGAGAGGGAGGAAGGGAGGGGGGAGGAGGGAGAGGGGAAGAGGAGGGGGACAAGGGGGAGGAGAGGGAGGGGGGAGGGGGAGGGGGAAGAGGAGGGGAGAGGGGAAGGGGAAGGGGGAAGGGAGACAAGGGGGGAGGGGAGGGGGAGGGGGGAGGGGGAGGGGGAGGGGAAGAGGAGGGAGAGAGGGGGAGGGAGAGGGGAGGGGGAAGGGAGGGAGAGAGGGGAGAGAGAGGGGGGAGGGAGAGAGGGGGGAAGGGAGAGGGGGGAGGAGGGAGAGGGGAAGGGGAAGGGGAGGGAGACAAGGGGGAGGGGAGGGAGGGGGAGGGGGAGGGAGAAGAGGAGGGAGAGAGGGGGGAGGGAGAGGGTAAGGGGAAGGGGAGGGAGACAAGGGGGAGGGGGGGGGAGGGGAGGGGGAGGGGGAAGAGGAGGGAGAGAGGGGGGGGAGGGAGAGGGTAAGGGGAAGGGAGACAAGGGGGAGGGGAGGGAGGGGGAGGGGGAGGGGGAAGAGGAGGGAGAGAGGGGGAGGGAGAGGGGGAGGGGGAAGGGGAGGGGAGAGGGGGGAGAGAGGGGGGAGGGAGAGAGGGGGGAAGGGGGAGGGAGAGGGAGGGAGAGAGGGGGAGGGAGAGAGGGGGAGGGAGAGAGGGGGAGGGAGAGAGGGGGAGGGGGGAAGGAGAGGGAGGGGGAGGGGAGGGAGGGGGAGGAAGGAAGGGAGAGAGGAGTCGAGCGCCTGCTTTGTTCAACTGGGATTATATTATTTCGGGCTTTAGAAGAACCACACTGTCCTTCAAACTAACCAATCAGTTTCCCTATTCTTCGCAGGCTTGCTTTGGGTCCTTCCCCTATAACCAATCCATTTCCTAGATCTTCCAGGCTTCTGTGGCCCTTATCCAATCTGATTCTTTTCCCAGGCTAGGCTCCGCCCCTTTGAGGTAGCCATCTTGGCTCCCACTGCGCATGCCTCAGAGTAGAAGCCCCTCCCCTGTGTCCTCTCGCGTCTCCTGGGCGCGTGCCCGCGGCGGACTGCGTGCTGCCGCTCCCGGTCCTCCCAGCAGTGCCGGGTACAGACCCTTCCCGGTGCCTTCTGCCTGCGGCGGGGTGGGGCGCCCGGGAGCCTGGGCACCTGCAGCTTCCTGGTGGAGCAGCCTCCGAGCCCCGGTCAGCGCCCTGGCTCATTGTGCTTCATGGTGCCTCACGTCTGACTCCCTTTGCTCCTTCCTTTGTTCATATCTAGCTGCTCACACTAACGAAAGCACTAAGTCTAAATACAATTGAATTTTTTCCCCAAAAAGGAAAATGACCAAGAGGTGGTAAACAAGTCCACAGCTAAATTCAAGTTTAATAGACGCCAGAAGCATCTTTATTCACGTTAGGCAGCATGCACGAGCTCCGTGAGCTACGGTGCAGAAACTCTTCACCCAGACCCTTGGGATCAGCTCCATCTCGTGATCAAAGTTTTTCAAGGCAATACTGCGTATGTGCCATGTATTGGGTACAACCCCAGTGTCTCATTAGCATCGATAGCGCATTCGTTTCTCAGATATGCTTTTCCAAGTTGTGCACCATTAGGCCTGTTTCTGTTTCCCAAAGAGTCTGCTACAAACCTGTGAAAGAACTTTTGGATTTCAGAGCGCTTGGCACCTAGAAACTGCAGAGATATAGTATTGAAGATCTATGCTATCAAACAACATTGTCCACAAAATTCTAGGCAGTGCCATAAGGTAAAGGAATGAGGCAAAAACATTGAAAAGGGAAGAGACAAAATTGTCATTATATTAATTGTCCCATTCAAAACAGTAATAGAGTTGTACTTTTTAAAATTCAGTATTTGTCCATATATCTGACTGTAACATATGAGTGTGACCATGGATATAAGTTTGTGCATGTATGTAAGAATGGGTGACATTCTTTTTTCCTCCCAGATGGAGACCAAGGCGGTGACAGTCTTTGGCTAATAATTTAATCCAGTCTTTCCTGTACTGTTCATTTCTAAGGCTCTCATTCTGTTGCTAAGGGAACAGCCTTTGAAGGAAGGGGAGGTGGAGGGAGGTCTATGGCTGCTTTCTTGCCCAGTTAAGCCTGAAAGGGAAGCAAAAAAGGAACACAAGACTAAATTCCACCCTGGATAACTGTGATTTACTGATTCCATGGACGTGGGCAGCGGTGGGGTGGGGGGAGTATTCTTTGCTAATTAAGGAGCAATCGGGAGACATTTTCTTCTTCAGTGTGGTAAGAACTGTTTGTCTTTAATAAGAGGTCTGTGTTTGTGTTTAATTCAAGAGTTACTTCTGTCCATGCAGATGGATTAAATTTTAAACATGGAAACATCAATAGAATCATTTCAATAAGATACAGAGTAATAATTCTAAAAACTTGGGGGAGAAAGTCTCTTGTGTCTCAGAAGTCAAAAAGATAAAACATTACTGATTTAACTATGTGATTTTTTTTTAAATTTTATGCTTAAAAGCACCACAAATATTGAAAGAGAAAGAAGTCACTAGTTTAAAAAATCCACAACTGGAATGACCATCAGAAAGTGTTATGGGTTGGATTGTGTACCCCAAAAAGGGGGTTGAAGTTATAATCCCCGTTAGAATAGAATTTGGCCTTATTAGGAACAGGGTCTTTACAAAGGTAGTCAAATTCAAATAATGTCACCGGAGTTGGCCCCAATCCAATATACCCCGTGTCCTTAGAAAAAGAAAATTTGGACATAGACACACACAAAGGGAAGAAGGTCATGGGAAGGTAGAGGATTGAGGTGATACATCTTCAAGTCATGGAATGTCAATAATTGCTGACAAACCACCAGAAGCTAGGAAGAGGCAAGAAACCCCTACAGGTTTCTGAGCGGGCACGGCCCTGCCAGCACCTTGATTTCAGACTTCCAGCCTCCAGACCTGTGAGACAATGGATTTCTGTTGTTCTAGGCTGTTCTGTGTTACTCTTGGAAACTAATACAGATAGTTGATAGTATTTAAGTGTAAAAGTTCTTACATATTAGTAATAAAAAGAATGAAAACCCAATAGATAAAATGATTGCAATATATAAATAAATGAGCAAAAATATTAAGTAGGATAGAAATCACCATAAACAAATACTAGAAGTTGGGAGCCGTGCAAACCGAGGGCAAGGCAGTGGGGGGTAGCCATCATCAACTCAAACAATAGTGGGTGCCTTGTCTGGAGAGTATTTACACAACCAACTAAAAGAGAGTTGGTTTTTTATTATCACAATAACTGGAGAGTCCCAAAACTTAAAAAGTTTCTTTTCAGAACAGTTTGGAAGAATGGAAAGATTGAGAGTTGATTTGCACAGAGTCTGAAGACTGCCTGGAAGCAGAATTCCTTCCTGTCCAGAGTCTTGTGTCTGAAAGCCTGTAACAGAATGGGTGAGGCTCACACATATTATGGAGGGTCATCTGCTTTACTCAAGGTCTATCAATTTAAATGTTAATCTCATCTAAAAACTACCTGCACGGCAATATCTAGACTGGTGTTTGACCCAAAACTGGGTGTTACGGTGTAGCCAAATTGACATGTAAATTAACATCATACCATTCAAAATCTTAAAGACTGAAAACAGCAAAGATTTGTTATTTCTCTTGGTGCTGAGGGCTGCCAGCCTGGGTGTGCCTTCCACTGGTTTCAGCAGTGATCATGCATGTAGCAGCAGTCATGGGATGGCTTACCTAGGGTCCGGGAGGCCCAGGAAGACCTCGCTCACATCCAGCAGTTGTTGGTGGTTGTCCACTAGGGCACCTCAGTTCCCCTCAGTGGGGACCCTCCCCCATAGCAGGCTGGACTGGTCTTTGCCATAGCATTTTGGGTTCAGGGGTCTCACAGGGTAATGGCAGAAGCTGTGAGGGTCTAGCACAAGGCCACTCCCCCATATGTTTGTCACAGGCCAGCATTTAAGGGTGAAAACCAGGTCCCAGCTCATGCTGTGGGGAACTGCAGTTATGTTGCAGTGGAGCTGGATACAGCTGGCATGATTCATCTGTCTACATCTGCATCATAAGCCAGCTCCCCCTCTGTGGATAGAAATTCAGCTCATTTCCCATTTCTGCTCTTACAAAGAATGCCCCAGTGGTCATTCTGGACAGTGTGCCAGCATCCTTGAGCAAGTCCTTCTGTAGTGCATATTTGTAGACATGCAGTTTGCTCAGAGCAAGACACTGATGTCTAATTGCCGCTTTTCCTACACCCTCAATCACTCTAGTCATTCACAGACTTTTGCATTTTGCCACTCTGGTGAATGATAAATGACACATACGGTAATTTACATTTTTAGTTGCTTGATTGCTGGGGAAGTTGAAAGTAGTTTCATGTGTTCATAGTACTTTCATAACTGGGAAAATCAACTAAGATATCTACATTTTAAAATACAAAAGTATCACAAAGAAATGGTGGCCTGGAGCACCCCTGCCCCATTATCTTGACCCAGCCTTTACACAGGGGAAAGGGCCCCATTAGTGCATCTTTTCTTGAGGGTGAGGGAGGTTTTTTGTTTGTTCTGAATCTCAACATTTGAGGTGATATCAGAGCTGGAGGAATATAACAACCTCCCAGCCCAATAGCCCCATTTTATGGAGGGAGAAACTGAGGCCCTGGGAAAAGTGCCACCTGGCTATGGTCTCACAGTGCATGACAAACTAGTGCCCAGGACCCAGATCTTTTGACTCTTGTGAATAAGAAAGACAGAAAGGGGCCAAAGAAAAGAGGAAAGGCTTGCCTAAGGTTGGCCTGGCCTTCCCCATCTCACCCAGAGGTCAGGGAAGTATGTCCTACATAATGTCTGTGAAGGCTCCTGAAGAATCTCACAGAAATTACAACAGATGGTTCTATAAGTGACATATCCAGTACCATCCCCTAAGGGCAAAGAGCTTGTCTCTAAGACAAATCAAAGGTCTACTCCCAGGGCACTCCTGGGGACAAGTGTGCTTGACACCTACTGTCTCTGGTGCCCTGCCCCGCAGACCAATGCTCAGAACCCGGGGGTGTACTCAAAGCCTGACCAGAGGGGGGCAGTGGAGTGCAGCAGAGGAATGTGGAGTCCTGGTTCTGCTGGAAACCTCTGGCAGGCAGGAAGGATGGCGGTGCCCTCAGAGTCACGTTTTAAGATCAGGGCAGAGCCAAACTCAAGACAGGGCTAAAGTCCCACAGAAAACATCTTAATAAGTCCCCATACTTGAAAGTGTCTAGCTTAGCTAAACGAACACAGTTGGATGTCCCTGCGGCTCTGGATCTGATCGCTGTTTCTGTAGCTCAGCGGTGAGGACCTTGTGTGTGCCATACCTATTTTTACACACTGGAGTTAGCCTCTGGGAGGAGTGCAGAGACACTACCATGGAGACCTAGTACAGGAGTGGGAGGTGCCAGGTTTCCGTGCCGCTTCTGCTACAGAGCTGTTAATAAGAGCAGAGCATTTACGGAGCGTTCCAGCACTTAGTAGGTGCCCTGCAGCCTCCTCGCTACTGTTCTCCCTGAGCTCTCGGTGCATGCATCGCATGCACAGTGAGAACCAGTTTTGCTGTCTCTTTCCCTCCGTGCCAAGTGCGTATAATTGATTGACCCAGTTCCACGTAAAGATGATGCAAAGCCCTTGTGTGTGCCTTCCCTCCCCGGTGGCCCTTTCATCCCGTTGCACAATGAAGTTGGGTTGCATGAGCCCAGAGGCCTGAGCCAGCACATAATTCAGTACGTCCAGGCCTTTCTGCTGCCTCTTGAGTAACTGGCCTTTGACAAGGCAGGGGAGGGGATCCGTGAAGACCTTCCTGCCAGGATCAAGGCTCCAATATGTGCGACGCTCCCTTTGGCCACCTCCTTCTCACTCCTGCCTGGCCCCGTCGGGGCCACTCCATCCCAGATCCTCAGTGCAGAGGCTCCAGGCACAGCCCAGGGAGAAAGGGCCTACGATGAGCAGAGCCTCTGTGGTCCTCTAGGGAGGGCAGACTCTCTGCCCCACCCCCTGCAAACTGAACTCCCCCAAACCCTGGCTCCTTAAGGGCTGACACTGAAGTCAAAATTAGATGTGGAACTTAAGAGTAAAGCAAAATAAAAAAATAAAGTAAGCTAAAAGGGTAATCAAATTTTAAAGTTAGAGATTCAATCCCATGCAGGATGAATTATAGGCTCTACAGGTACACAGGTTATTTTATTTTGTTTTATTTTACTTGTTTTGACTATTGCAAACTTTTATTATAGAATGCCAGAGATGGAAAAGCACATGTAGGAAAAAAATAGAAATTGTTCAATTGTCTATTAAGTATGCTCAGTTTCATGGCTGAATGATCAAATTTCAGAAGCTACCCCCTCTCTTTTTCTTTCTTTCTTTCTTTCTTTCTTTCTTTCTTTCTTTCTTTCTTTCTTTCTTTCTTTCTTTCTTTCTTTCTTTCTTCTCTCTCTCTCTCTCTCTCTCTCTTCTTTCTTTCTTTCTTTCTTTCTTTCTTTCTTTCTTTCTTTCTTTCTCTCTCTCTCTCTCTCTCTTTCTTTCTTTCTTTCTTTCTTTCTTTCTTTCTTTCTTTCTTTCTTTCTTTCTTTCTTCTTTCTCTTTATTTATTTATTCATGCATTTATTTATTATTTATTTATTTATTTATTCATTGGTGCACAGTTTATTTTAAATGGAGTCCTTTGCTCAAATTAATCTCTCTCCACTTCTTGTTTTAACTTAACCAAAATCCCAGTCCATTCAGGGAGTCTTGCCCTTTTTCTGAGTCTGTGTCCATCTCTGTGTATCTAGAAGGAATTGACATGAGCCTGGGCAATCATCCTGGCCCCCACTCTAGGGTCATGGAGATTTGGAGACCAGATGCGTGTTCAGGTGACTCTAGGTGCACACCATCTACCCATCATCTTTTGGAAGCGGAGAGGAGTGAGGCCACCTCATGGGACAAGAGAGAAATGAGAACCCACAGACAGCTGTGTGTGCCAGGATACTTCACAGGCAGGTACTCTTTTGGAGAGTGCCCTATCACTCTGAGGTGTTAAGATCCAGACTCCAAGTGTTGACAGGAAAAGGCAGACCTCCCTGAAAAGCAGGATCCTAGGATGGGGTCTTCAGTGACAGCATAGCAGGGGACATAGCAGACCCATCCAGCAGCATCACTCTGTCTGGGAACAATGGCTGTGCAACTATTGGTGCACTTTGTTCTTATTATAAAAATAAAGAGCGGTAAAGAGGAATGGAAGTGCAGACACTGGTGCTGAGAAGCATAGCTCTCCCAAACCAAATGAGCTGAGCGAGATGGAAATGGCTGGGGTGGAGGGGCTGCATGAAGAATGTCTGGGGTCACTCACTTGGACTCTGGACCGCAACCCGCAGTTGGATGCCAGTATGAAGGCAAAGAGCAAAACAATAATGCAAGACAGAAATGCTGGAACGTGTTGTCAAAGATCATGTCTAAAAACGGAGGTGACCTAGGGATTCTGTCCTGTTCTCTGGAAATGGACTCCCACCACGCCCTACCCCCTCACAGACAAAATATCGAAGCCTATTGGGCAGTTTGCGGTAGCGCAGTGCCTTCTTCAGAGGGCATGGAAGTGGCTTCACTTGGCTTCACCTGAGGTCAGCATCTGCGATGGTTCAAAGCCACATGCATTTATGAAGATCCCCAAGTTTGTGTACCTCTTGATTCCAACTGAGCTTTCTCTTCAGACACTTGCCTACCCTGCGTCCCTCACACTTAAAACACACATATGCCCAGAGTTATGAATTAGGGGATTTAATCCAGTCTCTCCAGCTACACTAAGGCTGTCTCTGCCTGGGCTGGAGACAGTCCCCTGGAGGTCGCAGGTGAGACCCTGTCACAAACATCCTGTGGGCTGAACACAAAAGCCTATTGGGAATGGTCAAGCAGTGCCCCAGTCGCAGGAGAAAGAGAAAAGCAGGAGAAAGAGAAAAGCAGGAGCAGCTGCAAGTTGCAGTGCCCAGGTCAATCAGAAGGGAGCAGCTGGGCAGGCCTGACATTAGATTTTCCCATTTTTTCAAAAAGATAAAAATCAGGAATTTTACAGAAAATCAGAAGTTTTAAAATTGTAACAAGGTCAAACAAAGTGTATCTGTGAGCTGGAAGTTTGCATGGGGCTGGGGACAGAGACTGAGGTGTTCTGACTTACTGGTGTCCCTGTGGTGTCTGGCATGTCATTGACATTCAGCAAATAATTCCTGGATGGATGGATGAATGAATAGATAAATGGATGGATGGATGATGGATGGATGAATGGATGGGTGAATGAAAGGTTTGGCAGGATGCCCGGTTGCCATGGGGTGGGAGGTTTGTTTACCCGTATCCCGTGGGATAACACGGTGTCCAGTGGGAGCATGCCCATGGAGGTGATGGACATGAGGGTTGGCTGGCAGCTGAAGCAGCAAGGAGCCGGGGTAGGGTCAACTTTAGGGGCCCCTATTGACCCTCCAGTTTTCCAACAGCTTCCGCTCCTTAAGCCCTCCCATTGTGGTTTAACACAAACACAAGGACCTGAGTTAGCACAAGCCATTGTGAAAGGAATATCTTGTACACCCAACACCGCCTTGTGCAACTTTTCCCCAGAAGCCTCAGTCCCAAGAGGCCACGCCAGCAAGGCAGGCTCTGGAGGCTGGCCAACCCAGGGAGTTGGGGGTGGCTTTCTGTGCTCAGGACTTCAGAGTCCTCTGCCTTTAGCCTGTCTGCTAAGGAGAATGAGGCTGTTCACCTGTGTCTGAGCACGCTATGCTATGGACATCCGTGTCCCTTTGATGGCATGCAAGACCTGCTGTGTTTGTTTGCACATCACTGCAGTGTGTGTGTGCGGGGGGGGGGGGGGGCGTGCACATGTGTACAAGCATCTCGTGTCAGTGTATGTCTCTGTGTGTGCAAACAGCCCTATTTACGTGTATTTGTTTGTGAAGAGCACAGTATGGATATGTGCATGCCATTGTAGGTGTCCCGCCTGCAGTGTCTCCAGGCATGTGTCCACAGGCTGTGTGTACACCTCAGTGTGTGGGTGCACCCTGTTCTGTGTGAGGGAGAGAGTATGTGTGCACATCCTGCTGTGTGTGCCTGTGTGCACATCCCCTGGGCTGGGGTGTGCCTGTGGGCCTGCCCGCTCTCCTGGCGGGTGAGTGTGCCCTGGCCTCTCTCAGCTGCCCTCCCAGGCCTGCCCTCTGACTCTGCAGCTGCAGGAGGCAAGCTGGGTGGCTCTGCGTGCCCTAGACCTCAGGCACCAAGACATACCCTCAGGCTGAGGGCTCCGGGTGGAGCGCCCCGCCCAGGAGGAAGGTCGCCGGGGCGCCCGGGCGCGCACGTGGGCTGGAATTTGTACATTCCATTCATAACTCTCCCGCCGGCCCGCGGGGGCAGTGAGGACACAGCCCAGAGGCGTCGCCAGCCAGAGGAAACAGGCTGCTTGCAGCTCCCACTGTGAGCTTCCAGCGCCCAGACGCCCTGAGCACGTGAGCAGTTCCTCCGGCAGCCTGGCGTGGCTGCTGCACTGGACCATAGGACCCGGTGCTGCCAGAGACTGAGGACACTCTCAGGCGACCTTCATGGTTGTGGCTGGAAAGGCGCCACGGTGCACCAGGCCCCCAGGGGCGGCGAGAGTCAGAGACAGCCAGGGTGCTTTTGGGCAACAGAAGCGCCCCACGGGCCCCTTGAGTGGTAGGTTTTGTTGTCACTCCCATTTTACAGATGGTGAAACTGAGGGTCAGAGAGATGAAGTAGCTTCATGTATTCATTCTCTATGCTGGTACCTCCTCCTCCGTTACCCGCATCTCCTTTAGCCAGTCCAGTCTTCCCCCAAAGCCTCCTTGGTGCCCCCTGCCCATGCTCTTGGCCTTGTATGTGCTGTCTCACTTGCTCTTGGGGGATCTAGTCTCCCCAGCTGAAGTGCCTTCCCCGAGGAAAGGGCCGGTAGGCAGTGGGAGTTGAGGGTGGGGCTGGGGTCTAACTGGTGGGAAGTTCAGTCCTGTGGGACGATGAATCATGACCCCACTTGAAGCAATGGCAATGAGAACAGGAGAGGGGCAGAATCTGATTTGGCTCTAGGCTGGCAGGGACTCAGGTCTGGTAGAGAAAGGGGTATGGTTGAAGGAGCCAGCCAACATGGCTGGGACAGGTGTGCCAAGATGCTGTCGGGACAGCTGTTGCTGTGTCCCAGAGCTGAGCAGGGACAACATGGAGAAGACAACTTAATTCCAAGTTGTCCCGATGGCCCTGGCCAAGGCTGGGGACAGAAAGCATGCAGGCTCTGGCAGGGCAACTCTGGCTGAAGGAGCAGCATGAAGAAAGGCTGTGTGTGTGGAGTGGGGGGCTTGGGGGGACAGGGCACTGCATGGGCCTTAACCAGCCAGAAGATGGGGGAAAACTGGATGGTGGATTGCAGAGGCCAGCCTTCAAAAGCCAGAGAAAAGAGTGACGGCTTCACCTGTCTACTACAGTACTTCATCCAGGCTGGTGGTCGGTGTCTGTTCAATCATCAGTTCATATCTGCCCCCTGGATTAGCCTGCATAGTGCAGAGTAGGCACTTAGAGGTTCAGTGACTGGCGGAAGAAGGTGCTAGAGTAGTCTGGGCCCTATAGTCCCTACTCAGTCAACCAAGCAGCAGGCCAAGGCCACAGGTGAGGACCTCTCCTGGGCTAGCAAGCCTGGGAAGGTAACTGATAGTCATTTCAGCAGGTCACCCTGTCTGGTCAGTCTTTCTGCTCCTGAACCCATTCACTCTGCATGACCTCAGGCAGCCACTACGTTTTGCTCAGCCTCAGTGGGCAATGGTGGTCCTGGTGTCTCCGTTATGGGGTTGCTGGAGGAGCTGACAGGAACCACTCCATCTTCCTCTCTATTTCCTTATCACAATTAGTTCATCTGGACCCATTCTTCCAGGCCAGAAACTAAATCTCCTTGGTTTGTGCTCACAAAGGCTCTCAGCAGTTTGGAGTCGTGGTTCTCAAAGTGTAGTCCAGAGAGCCCTGCAGACCAAGACCCTCTCGGGGAGTTCGAGGTGAAAACCACTGTCATGATAGTGTGAAGATGTTATTTCCCTCTTTCGTTCTCTCATGAGGGTACAGGAGCATCTTCAGGAGTGACGTGTAATGGCATCGTAGCTCTGACAGCCCATGAGATGGGTGCTGTGCGTTCTTGTGCTTTAAAGCCTCTAGGTTCTATGGCCTGGCCAAGTGGCTCAGTCGGTTGGAGCACCATCCCGTTCACCAAAAGGCTGTGGGTTTGATTCTCAGCCAGGGCACATGCCTAGGTTGCAGGTTCAAATTTTGGTCGGGGTACATACAGGAGGTAACTGATTGATGTTTCTCTCCTCTCTCTTTCTCTATCCCTTCCTCTCTTTCTAAAATCAATAAAAACATATTCTCAGGTGAGGATTTTTTTTAAAAAGTCTGTCAGTTCTAATTTCAAATATGTGGAATAAAAGCTCATCAAAGTCAATAATTTTTTAACGAATTAATTAAGAATGTAAAGGGATCCTGAGACCAAAACGTTTGAGACTCGCTGATTTAAACTGGGCTCAAATCCAGGTTCTGTCCCTGAATGACTATGAGCCTGGAGCAAATTCCTTTGAACATGTGAAACCCCAGTTCTTCTTCTTAAAAATGGGAAAGTGGCACCTTCTCCCTGGGAGGCGGATGGGAGATGCTGGGGACAAAACCCAGCAGTGCGCTCAGTGGGTAAACCCAGGCCGTCTCTGTGTTGCTGAAGCCTGTTCCTCTGGAGGAAGGCTGCCAGCTCCTTGGCCTGCGCTCTTAGGACCCAGCGCCCTGCGGTGTGTGGAGGGACTCTTAGCAGCTATTCAGAGTCCAGCAAACAAGACCAAGTCAAGCCCCTACCCTGGAGCATTCATCCAGCCTGGCACCTTCCCCAGGCCGGCACCCAGCCAGCTCCCTGAGCACACATTTTCCTACATGTCCAAGGTGTGAGAAAAGTAACACATTTGTTGCTGATCTTGTTGGAAAAGGCCTGGTTTTAAAAAGAAGTGTGTTTTGAATTTGTTGTGAAGTACATTCTGTAATTCCTGACCAAAATACCAACTGACGTAAAAAAGAAGCTCCTTCACGGAAAAAATATTTTACTTGGAGATGGACCCCTGGATGTTTGTGAGGTTATGAAGTGCCTCTTCCCCAAGCTGGAGCTGAGGGCCAAGCGCCCTCTCCAAGCCACGGAATCAGCTTTGATTGCCTGGGCTACTGCTTCAGAAGGGGACAGGGGCAAAACGTCCAAAGAAAGCCACAGGCTGAAAAAGGCCTGGTTGATGAGCTTTTATTTAACATACTCTCTTCCAACTGAAAAAAAATTCAGTTTAGTGGCCAGTTACAAAATAAATATACAAAACCTTGCGGCTTGCCAAACTCCCCAAAATAACTATAGCAAAATATATTGGAGAAAAGATCCCATTCACAATTCAATAAGAAATTAGGAATCGTAGGGATAAGCCAAACAAGGAAGCACACACAGGACAGCAGATGGCAACTCTTACCTGAGAAATACAAATTATTTCATCAATAGAGATATGACATGTCCCTGGATAGAAAGACGTGATAGTGTCAAAAATTTTCTAGCAAGAAATATTTGAAAAGGGAAACAGGTGGGTGGGGAAATGAGATTATCAGATACGATAGCTAAAATCTTTTGGCCATTAAATTCCTGATGCAAAAACGGAATGGAACAGAAAATCTACATGTGAACCTGAAGTTATGTAAATATTTAATATGTGAAAAGATGACCTTTCATATCAGTGGGGAAAGCATTTTTTCCATAAACAATTTTGGCAAATGGCCAAACCCTTGAAATTAAACAAAGTTAGACTCCTATTTCTTGTTCTAGATGGATTAAAGGTTCAAAAGAAAAATGAAACCATAAAAACACTGGAAGCATATTTCAGTGAATACTTACGTAATCTTGGGGGTAAGGGAAAACTTAATAAATATGAAACCAAAGATTAAAACAATAAGGGAAAAGGTAAATGGATTTGATCTGGAAAAAAATTAAAACTTCACTGTGTCAGTAAACACACACAAATCTTCTCTTTAGATCTTCCCATAAATAATTACAAATATGTGATTTCAAATGATGCTAGGAAGAAAAGTTCTTGATTATAGGTGGTCCTTGGATGAGTCTTTTAAATTTTAATGGTTTTCTATTCATTTTAAGATCTATTTGAAAAGAACTGGTTTCCCATTTATGGGACAGCTATGATATTTCCTTTGGAATAAATGCATCTAAGAAGGGAGTTGATTTGAAGAACACAGCTAATGACATACAGCTAGTTCAAGTACACGGCAAAAATCATGGCCTTGACAAGGGAAATGCCTGCACCTTGGGAGGTGCTCCTGCAGGCGAGGGGCAGCCTCGGAGGGCTTTGCTGGGCTGCGTTTCAGGACTCCCAGGAGGAAGCACTGAGAGGGCAGGGGATGCCCAGGAAGAGCTGAGGCGAATGGGGAGATTGAGCTGGGGCTGGAGAGAAGGGTCAGTCTGGGGGGCATGAGAGCAGTCAAGGCAGTGGAAGTGGAGGGGAAGAATGAGGGCACCTCAGCTGTGCAAAAACCTTTGGAGGGGATCCCTTGGCTTCCAGTGGGGCTTGGACAGGGCAGCAACTAGAGGCACAGGCTCTGCTGTAGACGAAGGTTCGAATCCCCGCTCACCTTCCTAGGCAAGGCACCGAATCTCTCTGTGCCTTGATTTGCTCAGGTGCACGACAGGGACCAGGAGAGCGCTCACCTCGTGGGGCGCTGACCGTACCTCAGCTTCCTCCCCCGTGAAGTAGCGTCACACAGGGCCCTCACTGGCGGGCGTGCAAGCACTGCGAAGTGCTGTGCAGCGCACACTCCCAGGCTTCAGCTTACTCTCCCTGCGTGCTGCGCCTCTCCGGCCGGCCTGCATCCCCCCTGCATTCCGCCCCCTCGGCCATCCTTTCCGAGGTCCTCTCTAAGGCTCCCACGGTCCCTTCACCAGGGCTTGGGACACTCCAGTCGTGGAAGGACACGACCAGTGCCCTACGGGGGCGGGGGGGGGGGCTGGCCACCCTTCAGTGGCCGGCTTAGAAAGCTGTCCAGAGCTGGATTAAACTAGAACCGGCTTCGCTGACCAGAAAGAGACTCAAATACTTTGCTAACCCTGGAAGTGATGGAAAGTGCAGAAGGTGTGTGAGCAAGGAAGGGGCAGGATCACCCTGAAGAGAGGAATCTGGTCACAGGTAGTGCTTTTAAAAGAGCCATAACCTCGTCACCCAATCTTTCTGTTACCAAGCAGCCTCTGTCTATTCCTTTTCTTTTCTTTTTTTAAAATATATCTTTATTGATTTCAGAGAGAGAGAGAAGCATCAATGATGAGAGAGTCATTGATCAGCTGCCTCCTGCACGCCCCCGACTGGGGATTGAGCCCGCAACCCAGGCATGTGCCCTGACCGGGAATCGAACCCTGATCGCCTGGATCCTAGGTCGGTGCTCAGCCGCTGAGCTGCGCCCAGACAGGCTCCTTTCCTTTTCTTTCCTTCCCTTTTCCCCAGTCTCTCCCTCTCTCCTCTCCCATCCTTCCACGCTTCCTTCTCTCCCTCTCTTCCTCCCTCCCTTCTTTTCTGGGTATTGGGCAGGGGAAGGGGGTCTGTTTTCAAATAAATACAGTTTAATGCTAGTGTTGATAGCAACACTGCAGCAACTCATGACCCAATCTCCCTACCCAGACATTGCAGAGGCAATGCTTGTGAAACAGCAAAGTTTCAGCAGTGTTGCAAATTAGACTGTTGCTCAATGGCCCATCAGAACCCCTCCAGTCCCACTGTGTGAGAGCAGCTGGTGCCACAGACGGACAGCTGTTTCATTCCTTTCTCCGCCCCTGTGCCCATGCTCCATCTCCAGCACTAGCCAGCAAGTGGAAGAGCCTTCTGAGAAGTGGTAAATGATATACCCATGGGAGCCGGGACACACAGGAGCCTTGCATCTGGGACTATAGTTGTCCTTCTGGCAAGGGAAGCTCTCCAGATTGCTGAAAGCTGCGAGCATACACTCACTCCTTTGTAGGACAGCCAGACTACAGGATCAGAGGACCCCACCCTCAGGACAGCAGAGACCCAACAAAAGTAAAGTCCATAGGCCACAAGAAAGTTGGCAAGAAATGGTTTGCTCAAGTAACCCTCCTCTGAAGAGGCAGAGAGAGAAGAAGAGCCCATTCACTCTGCCTGCCAACAAGCACCATGCCCAGACAGCCCACAAGCACCATACCCAGATAGCTCTCTCCTCATTTAAGTGATAATTTGGGTGGGGGTGGGAGAGGGGGTCTCTGCAAAGATCAGAGAAGACTGAAGACTGAAGAAATTAAGAAAGTTGTCAAAGAACTACACTCAAAGGGGAAAAGCATATTTGTTTAAATGACCTACAAAAAACAAAATGTAGATTTCAGAAAGCATTTGGGAAGCAATCTCAATAAAATTCTAGAACACTTGGGAATCCATGGAACAAGATATAAATGATAAGACAATAAGCTGAGATTAAACGGGAGATGCTGAGAGGCAGGCAGAAATAATAAGGGACATGGACGGACATTTATGTACAAATAATTTCAAACTTCTAGAAAAATTGCAAGAATAAGAATAGTCTAAAATATACCCATTTATTCTTTACCCAGAGTTACCTACTGTTAACATTTTGCCACATGTTAACATTTCCTTTATCCTCCCCCACCCCCTATCTCCATCTCTATCTCTCTAAGTTATAAAAAAAACACAGTCTGTAAAATGTGACATTGAATTAATGTGCCTCTCTCAAAAAAATAAAGCATTTTGCTCAAGATCATTAGGAAATGGGGAAAGGAGGTGCTGGCAGACAAAAGACAGCAACGTTTTGGAAGATGGAAGCAGGCGGAATTGAGATCACTGGGCCCAGGTAGTTTCTGAATTTAGATCATGTCTCATTTTAGGAGATATGATGCATACACCCTATTTTGTGTAGCTCTTTTCAGGGTTTGGGGTGGCACCCATAATCAAATTCATTAACATTCCTATGGTCACAATCATGAATATTCATACCAAGTAGGATAAATGAAGGTAAATAAATTACTTCAGTCAGTTCCCGTCAAGTCTGGCCACTACATGAGTTCAGATCAGTTGAGGGTATTCTGGCAAATAGTTATGAGTAGAATGTCCATTTCCAGAGCTTTGTGGACACTGGAGACGCAGACGGGGGACTGCGGCCCAACCCTGACAGAGCCGATTCCATGCTGAAATTAAGCCTCGGAAGAGAGCAAAGGGTGCTGGTGCTGGCCCGCTCCACAGAACCAGGTGGCCCAGCGGTGGGAGCGACCGGCACGCCTGGGGGAGTGCATTTCCTGGGACCAGAAGCTAAAGGACTGCTTGAAAGGTTTCGGAGTCTGCCCTAGAACGATTGGCTTCCCCACTCCTCACGTCCAGTCTGTACTCCACCTGGAACACCCAGTTCGCATTCCTGGCAGGAAGTGGAGGAAAAGCTTCCCTGAAGAAAAGGCATTAACCTGCAACCTGAAAGCCAGGTGAGAAGAGGAAAGCAAAGAACAGTGTGGCCCAAATGTGGGTACCAGGTAGTGGGCAGGGTCATTTAAAAGAGCAAGCAGGCCCTGGCTGGTAGTTAGAATGTCGGCCCATGTACCCAAGGGTCTCTGCTTCAATCCCTGGTCATGGGAACGTACCTGGGTTGCAGGCTCCCTCCTCACCCCCATCTGGGTGCGTGTGTGCAAGAGGCAACCAGCCCATGTCTCTCACATTGATGTTTCTTTCCCTCCCTCCCTCCCTCCCTCCCTTCTCTCTCTCTCTCTCCCCCTCCCTCCTTCCCTCTCTTCCACTCTCTATGAAAAGCAATGGAAAAACTATCCTCTGGTGAGTATTAACCAAAAACAACAACAAAAAGAGAGCAAGCTGGACTGTCCTTTAAGTGCAAAAGTGCAATGAAAGCTCCTGGGAGGTTTAGGCCCCAGAGTACCCTGATCTGATTTGCATTTTAAAGAGCTCACCCATGGTCACTGTGTGGAAAGTGAAATGTGAGGGGCAGCAGAAATCGGCTGGAGGTTCCTGCAGCCAGCCAGGACAGGGGTGAGCACTGAGACCCCCCGGGGCCAGCTGCATGCGCTCCAGGTGTCTGCTGCAGGTAGCAGACGGACCAGTCTGTGTGGGCAGGAGAGGAGGAGAGCGCTAGCTTAGCACCCAGCATTCTGGAATGAGAAACAGCATAAAGGGAGCTGTGACTCCTGAGATGGTGGCTATGGTAGCTATGGTAGTATGGTTCAGAGCGGGCCTCTGGTGCAGGCTCACTGGGTTGCAATTCCACTTCTGCCACCTGATGCTTAACCGGATGAGCCAGTGTTTAAAAGAGCCTCAGGATTTCTGGCCAAGATGGCAGAGTAGGTAAACATGGTACTCACCTCTTCCCACAACCACATCAAAATTACAACTAAACTACAGAACAACCATCATTCAGAACCACCTGAAATTGAGCTGAATGGAAGTCCTATGACTATAGAATTAAAGAAGAAGCCACATGGAGACTGGTAGGAGGGGCAGAGATGTGGACCGAGCTGGTCCCACACCCATGTGTGGCAGATAAAAATCGGAAGGAAGCCCAGCCGGACGTGGCTCAGCAGTTGAGTACTGACCTAGGATCCAGGAGATCAAGGTTCGATTCCCAATCAGGGCACATGCAGGATTGTGGGCTCGATCCCCAGTTGGGGGCGTGCAGGAGGCAGCCAATCAGTGACTCTCTCATCATTGATGTTTCTAGCTCTCTCTCTCCCTCTCCTTTCCTCTCTCTGAATCAATAAAGATGTATTTTTTTTAAAAAGAAGATAAAAAATATGAACAATAAAATGGCAATAAATACATATCTATCAACAACTGAATATAAAAACAAAATAAATAAGCAGAACAGAAACACTCATGGATAGAGAGAATATTTTGACAGTTGCCAGATGGGTGTTGGGTGGATGGGCCAAAAAAGGTAAAGAGATTAAGAAGTACAAATTGGTACAGAGTAGTCAGGGGGATGTAAACTGCAGCATAGGGAATATAGTCATTAATATTGTAATAACTATATATGGTGTCAGATAGGTGAGAGATTTATTGGGATGGTCACTTATTAAGTTATATAATATCAAATCACTGAGCTGTACACCTGAAACTAATATAATAATGTATGTCAACTATAACTGAAAGTATAAAAAGATAAAATGTTTTATAAAAAACACAAGAAATGAATAAATAAAAATTTAAAAATAAAAGAATCTGGAATTGAGTTATATCTAAGAAACTTCCTGTCCTCATAGGGTTAAGAGATTCCCCTCTACTGAGATCCTTTGTCGTGAGCATTCATATGGACCTTGTATCTTCACATTCTGTACCAGAGTCAACAGTACATGCTGCTGAAAATCTATCAAATTCATTTTTTTAAAATCTTGTGATGGCAAAGATATCATTTTTACATAGATGATATTTGAAGAGTATCTTTTTCCTATTGAATTTAAGACTACTTTATATATTGCAGATCTTAAAATATTCGCAAATGTCAAAATTATTAAACTATTTCTTGTTTCAACATTTAACTTTGTTGTAAGGCTTTTGCCATGTGGAAATTTTAGTTTTTATGTGGACAAATTCATCCAACTTTTCCTTTTCAGCTGGCTGAGAATAACCTTCCCTAAGCCAAGTTTGTTGAATTAGTTTCCTATGTTTACTTCCAATTCCTTTAAGGTTTTATTTTCACATCTTAATATTTAATTCTTTTGGAAGAAATCTAAGTTTTAGGATTTGGGTCACTGAGTCCAATATTATTGACTAAATAATCCATTTCATTGATTTGAAATGCTACTTTTATCATACTAAAGGCCCAGGAATGCACCACGCTGATTCTTCTTTCTATGTGCTCATTTATTTTTTCTGCCTGCCTTTTCCTGCATCCAGCAGGGTGCCTCTAATCCCTGTACTTTCAAAAAATTATTATATCTGATAAGACAAATAATTCCCACTGCTCTTTTTTTTTTTAACTTCAAAAACATCTAGGCCATTTTCAAACATTTATTCCTTCTGACGAAATTTAGAATCAATTTTTTAAATTCCAAAAAATTCCATTAGAATTTTGAATGTGGTTGAAATGAATTTGTAGATTGATTTAAAAGAAATTTTTATCTTTAAAGTATTATCTCCTTTTTCAGGAAAGTCACTGCTTAATTGAGGTCTTTTTTATGCCTTTAGTTGACTTTTATTGTTATTGTTTTCCTCACATGGGTCTTTGTACACTTACTTTATTTTTGTGGTAATGGCTTTATTGAGAGTCAATTCATGCATCATACAATTCACTCATTTAAAGTGTGCAATTTAGTGGTTTTTAGTATATTCACAAAGTTGTGCAGTTATTACCACATTCATTTACAGAATATTTTCACCCCCTCAATAAGAAACCCTGCACCCTTTAGCTATTACCTGTCCCTCTCCCCATGTTATTAATCCACCAGCCTCTATACAATAACTAATATATTTTCTGTCTCTATGTGTTTACCAATTCTTGACATTTCATATAAAAGAAAACATATAATATATGGTCTTTTGTGATTAACTTCTTTCACTTAGTATAATATTTTCAAGGTTCAATCATGTCAAAGAATGTATCAGTACTTCATTCTTTTTCATGGTCTAATAAAATTCCATTCTACATGCTTTGGGAAAAACTCTCTTTTTTATTTCAATTAGAGTTGACATTAAATAGCATTTCATATTAGCTTCAGGTGTACATTTCAGGTGGACATTTATATAATTTATGAAATAATCTCCCCAAGAACTCTAGTACCCACCTTGCACTATACATAGTTATTGCAGTATTAACTTTATTCCCCATGCTTTACCTTACAACCAGTAGCTATTTTGTAACTACCAATTTGTACTTTTGAATCCCTCCACCTTCTCATCCAGCCCCTGCCATCTGACAACCATCAGTTTGTTCTTTATATCTGGCTCTGTTTCTGTTTCGTTCGTACATTTATTTTGTGTTTTGGATTCCACATCTAAGAGAAAGCATGGTGTTTGTCTTCTTCTGTCTGACTTATTTCACTTACCTGAATAACCTCTTAGTCCATCCATGTTGTTGCAAACGGTAACATTCTATTCTTCGTAATGGCTGAATAAGATTCCATTGTGTATGCACCACACCTTTATCCAGTCGTCCATTGATGGCACTTAGGTGGCTTCCATATCTTGCTACTGTAAATGGTACTGCGATGAACACAGGGGTGCCTGCATCTTTTTGAATTCGTGTTTTGGATTTCTTCAGACAGATACCCAGAAGCGGAACTGCTGAGTCATGTGCTACTTCTATTTTTAATTTTTTGAGAAGCCTCATACTGTTTGCCATGTGGCTTACCAATTTCCAATCCCACCAACACTGCCCAAGGGTTCCCTTTGCTCCACAACTTCGCCAACGCTCGTTCTTTGTTGATTTTTTAATGATGGCCATTCTGAAAAGCGTGAGGCAGTGTCGCACTGTGATTTGAATCTGCCTTTCTATAACGATTAGCCATGTGGGGTGAGGATGAGAAAGGGATGGGTGGAGGGTAGGTTTTGGAGGCAGAGGAGAGTGAAGGAAGAGAAAACTTAGCGATGCCTTCTCTGCTCAGGACTGACTTCTGAGATGGGGAAGATAGAGAAAGGGCAGGCGGGGGGTGGCAGGGACAAGCACATCTGTTGTGGCCAGTGCTTTAAATTAAATTGTGTGCCCCTGAAATGCCTATGTTGAAGCCCCAACTCTCAAGTTGGTGGTATTTGGAGATAGGACCTTTGGGAGGTGATAAAATTGAGATGAGATCACAAGGATGAGGACCCCATGGTGGGATTAGTGTCCTTACGAAGAGACTAGAGCTTGATGGCTTTCTCTCCTCCGTGTGAGGACACAGCAAGGTCGCTGTCTGCAAACCAGAAACTGGGCTTTCCCCAGGAACTTAACCTGCCAGCACCTTTATCTCAGCCTCCCGTCCTCCGGTCTGTGGTATTTTGTTAGAGCAGCCGAGCAGACTAAGGCAGCCGGGTCACATTCAACAGGCCTCCTCAGCCATGATCTCTCTACAGGTACCACATCCCTATTTTCTGTGCCCGCCCACACCTGGTGACCACAGAACCTGGACAGCTGGTGAAAGGCCCAATTTCAGATGCGTTATGTTCATCAGACTTTAAATGACTCTCCTGGTTCAGAACCACGATCACCCATAGTCTCACACAGGCCCCTCAATGCCCCCCCGCCCCCGGGGATCATGCAGAACGTGTGACCTCATGGCCACATTAACCATTATGATTGTCCCTGGGGTGCTGAGGCCCAGCACGTTCTGGGTGGGCACCTGGGGAGAGTGCCAAGCAAGGACCACTGAGCACACGCAGCCATTCACATCCACACCCACTGCCTGTTTCTAACTGTGAACACACGTTTTAAAAGGTTTTATTTTAAGATCATGTTAGACTTACAGGAGAGTCTGCAAAACCAGAACAGAGAGTTCCTATCCACCCTTCAGCCAGCCTCCCCGTCATACTGACATCTCCCACAATTCTGGCGTATTTACCAAAGCTCACACGTGATCAAAGCCACGGGCCTGCTACATGGACAGCAGGCTTCACTTGGATTCAACCAGGCTCCCAGTATTGTCTTTTCTGTTCCAGCATCCCAGCCAGGATCCCACATTGCATTTGGTTGTCAAGACTCCTTCGTCTCCTCCAGTCTGTGTCTGTTCCTCAGCCCTTCCTTGCCTTTCATGGTGCCTGTGAAGAGTGCTGCTCCCTTAGTCTGAAATTTCCCACCATTTTGGCCTGAATGATGCTTTGTCATGATCGGACTAAAGCTTATGCATTTGTATTTTCGGCAATTCTGTAGCAAAACCACAGAACTGAGGTGTTCTTCTGAGGTCTCCTATCGGAAGGTACTTCATGCCACTGTGTCTTATAACTGCGATGTTAACTTTGATCCCTGGCTACGGTGGCTCTGCCCTGGACTCTCCACTGTAAACTTACTATTGTCTGCTTTGTAATTACTAAATATTTTAAGGGAGATACTTAGAGACTTTGCAGATGTCCTATTTCTACTTAAATTTTCACCTATTAATTTTAATATTTATCAATGGATCTAGCTTGGGGCACTTATTACTACAGTATTCTAGTGATGATCTTCTTTATGTCTCATTCCTTCTGCACTTATTCATTAGCATTTATCTGTAAGGAAGAAGTTAACTCACTTTTCAACATCAATAATTAAGCCACACTCCAGCTGAGAGAGCCTGGGACAAGAGAAGAGCAAAGCCTACAAGGACAAAGGGTGGCCCGAGTCACTTTTTAACTTAGCCCTTCTCCCTGCCCACCTCTGCCCTTCTGTTGCCTTCGCCCACGCCCGCGCCCCCTGTGACATCTCTGCTGCCAGGCGGATCCCGCGTGGGCCTCGGCAGGGTCCCTCTGCAAGCGGCACCTGCTGCCTCCTTTCATCAAGACATCCTGCCTCTGTGAGGAACCCTCCTTTCAGCGCCTCCTTTCTCTCACAGTCAAGAATACAGCCGGTGGCCCTGGCCGGGTGGCTCACTTGGTTGGAGTGTCGTCCTGAACACCAGAAGGCTGCCGGTTCAGTTCCCAGCCGGGACACATGCCTAGGTTGCGGGCCTGATCCCTGGTCAGGACGCATACAGGAGGCAACCAATCGATGTTTCTTTTTTACATCGATGTTTTTGTCTCTTTCTCTCTCTTTCTCTCCCTTCCTCTCTCTAAAGTCCATAAAAACATATCCTTGGATGAAGATTTAAAAAAAAAAAGAATATTGCCAGAGACTCTCCCCCTCTGCAAACACACATGTACATTCATACACACACACACACACACACACACACACACAAACACATGCATACATAAATGTACATACACAGGAATGAATGCACACATCCATAAACATACATACATACATGTTCTGATTATAGATGTCAGATTATTGTTTTTAAAAAGCTAACAATAAAAGAAGACAATAACAGTAGCTTAGGTGTTTTAATAGCTCGATTAATCCTTGGAATGCTAAGGGCGGGTACCGTTATTGCCCTCTTCACAGAGGAAGCAGCAGCAGCAGCTTCTCCAGTCCAAGGTCACACATCTAGCGAGTGGCAAGGCTGGAGCCAAACCCAGACCTTTTGACCCAAGGCTTATGTCCTGCTCTGAAAATTAATCCTGGAGTTGGTCTGGTCAAAAGCTGTCCACCTTCGAGTCTCTGGTGCCCGTGGGCAGGTCAGCCCCTTCTCTCCTCTCCCCTCCCCCTCTCCTTCCATCCAGAAAGGATGTCAGCTCCGCATGGTCACCAGCAGCCACTGAGGCACCTTTCTCCCCCAAGCTTCATCAGCCCCAGGTGGTAGTCACATCTTTTGTTGGTCAGCCTGTTAGGGCTCTAAAGATCTTAGTGTTGCTTTAATGTGTGTTAAGCTGAATAAATTCTCCCTTAATTTGCACTGAATACCAGAGTTTCATATTTCTTAGCAATTTAGATATCACGAAGGACTGGCAGCACAAAGGTTAACGCCCTGCAGACTTGAGGCGGATACCCTGGTTCTGCCACCCCTTAGGGTGACTTTGGTGGTGTGGTGGAGGGGAAGCGGGGTAATTATACTCTCTAAACTTCCGATTCCTTACCTCCAAAGCATAGAAATTGCAGCACCTACTTCCAAGCCTTGTTCTGAGGAGACTCTAGATTAATCCATTAAGGGGATTGGCACCTCAAAGAGTAACAGTTGGTTGTCGTTTCTTGAGCATTGCTTACTGGTTTGTAAAAATAAAACTCTTACTGGGTAACCCAAATTCCTGGCCTCAGTACCCGTGGACATGCCTATCCCGTGCCCTGAGGGCGGCCTTACCAATGACCAGGATGTCCCAGGGGTGGATTTTACCCCACTCAGGCAGGGGACTCAGCTCCACACTGGCCTCCTGAAGGCCACCTTCCATCTCTATTTCCACTTGATGTAAATGCCCTTTGGGTGCACTCCTATTCTAGTTCTGCCATAATGCCGCCAGTTACGGACCTGGTTTTCCTGCCAAAGGCCCTGACGGAACAAGAACTGTAGTGTTTCTCGCCCTGCCAGCCATTGTAAAGATGGGACCCTTCTAGGCTCCTGCAACATTCTCCTTCCCTCAAAAACATTTCTACCCAATATATTTGTCCAGTGGAGTGTCTGAAAACCTGCATTCCTGTCTGCCCGCCAGTCCTGCGGGCCCCAGAGAGCCACGTGGAGCAGATGCCTGAACAGAGCGGGCAACCCTTCCATCTCCAAGAAGGTAATTTACCGATATTCCCTAATTTTTGGTAACGCTCAGCAGGACAAAGCCAACATTCCCTGTCAAGATATTTAACAAATTCTTGGGGGGAGTATCAGAGCCCAGAGTGGAAACATGAAGAAGCTACCTTTATCCCATTTATTCCATAATTGGCACCGAACCGGTCCCCAAATTAATCGGGTGGAGTAAAGGTCCCCATCAGCCTGGCAAACGGCCTTAAGAGCTTAACTTCAATTTATTTAACGAGGGAGTCTTGCCTAAACCCTTGTTTACATATCAACAATAGTTGTCTGTTGATAGCTTCTGGCCTATACCTCTCCTGACAACGTTTGTAAAGGCAACCTAAGGAAGGAACTTCCTCTGAGTTTTTAGGATAATATTTCTGAAACTTGAGAGGTCCCCAATTGCTTCTGTCCCTTGCCGACACAACTATCTCCCTGTCTGCGTTTCCTGCAAGGGGAATGCAGACTCAGACAGCTGCCGGAGGCCCCACGGGACAGAGGTGCAGCAGACTGACAACTGGCTGATGATTTCAACTTATTTCTCTCCCGCCTGTGCTGCAGAGGCAGAAAAGCTAAGAATTGTACGTAGTGGGTCAAAGTGCTGCTTGTAGGAAGGGCTTCCAGGGCCTGTTCCCCCCATGGCAGGCCCATTCCCTTTTATGTGTCTCAGTTTCCCTCCCGGCAACTGGAAGGGCTCTGAGCAATGAGTGACCAGTCCTTATGTGCGCGTCCCCGAGCGAGCCAGTCAGTTAATTATAAGTGAAATGGAAGTCCCTATGAGACCCCTGCACATCTTAGGGTTCAACCCCAGACACCTCCGCAAGGCCCTTACTCCTGTAAGGACACTCGAGACTCAAACCGGAAGGAGGACTTGCCTCTTTTTTGTTCAGAGCTCAGGCAAGCCAAGCACTCATTTGATTTTACTTTCAATTTTTCTGTCCCAGGGCATAGGCCCAGGATGTCTTACTAATCTTTGTTATGCTGCAACCCCCTAAACCCTGATAGCAAAACAGAAAAAGAAATCCCTGAAGGGACTGAACTCACTGCGATCGATCCATCAGAGGGAATCAACAACTGGGCGACAAAGGGTTAGCTAGCAGCAGTCCAACTCAGCCCCCAGCCACTAATCTGTGTTACTCGACAGCCTCCTGAGTTGGAGGGAGAGGGCTGTCCCCTCCCCAGCTCTTGTCAATCTCCTAAGAAAGATTTCAAATGAATGACAGGCAGCATGTTGAAGCAAGGCAAGCCCATTTACTAAAAACACACTTGGCATATAGTACAAGGGACACCCAGCTAACCTGAGCATGCACCCAATGGAAGTTCAAGGGGTTTTACGCCCATCTTCCTATAGGTTTCAAGGTATCTCTGTCGGATATATTGGGTAACAGATCAGGATTCAAGTCCTCTTTTATACTTGTTGCATCTTGTTTGGCAAGTCCTAAGACAGCTGACTTCTTTGTTTAGTGAGTGAGATAAAACTCTCCCTTCTATCTTTTCCCCTTCCCCCTCCTCCTGCCTTAGCAGCTCCAGGTTGATTTAAGTTATCTATTCTCTGGTTAGGGAAGAGAGGTATTAACCATTTGCTCACAAGTGTCCTTGTTTGGGGAAGATAAGATCTTGTGATTCACAAGCTGGCTGTAAGCCACCCAAACTGTCTGGTCTTGTTTAATTTTCTGGTCGCAGTTTTCCTATTCTGCTTGCCCAGGAATTTTCTTAGCTTCTTACTACCCTGCCACACTTATAAGAGATTAAGACACATATAGGAACAGAGGAAGTACCATGTGAGGATACAGGGAGAAGATGGCCATTTGCAAGACAAGGGATAGACACCATGATCTCAGCCTTCCAGCCTCCACTGCATACCAGCGGGTGCAAGTTAGACCCTGGGAAGGGCTGAAGGCACTTCATCCAGGCTCCTGGACTTTGCCAGCCCGCGTTTCCCACGCATACCTTCTACCTTGTAAAATATGGCCATCCCTTCCTGGGCTCCCTATCTTCTCCCATCAACTCAACTTGGAAAGCAGGGAAGAACCCTGAGCCTGAGCTGGAACAGCACAGCCTTCTCCTGCCCTCGGTCACACTCCTCACCACAGCATGTATTTTCCACCCCTCCTCTGGAAACACACTCCCAAGCTCCTCTCAGGGAGAGAAGCCCCTATCCTCTGATGTTTTTCTCCCACAGAACTCAGACCTTTATTTCTCCTGACCTTCATTAATCTATGGAAAGGTCAGCCAGGTCCAAGGTTAGTGGACAGGTAGGAATGTAAGCGCAGTCCCCCTCCTGCCAACCCAAGCTGTTACTTGCTCAGTATGTGGTGAGTCCCTTTTCTGTTTACTAAGGGGTCTGGAGTAACCCAGGAAGGTGACCCAGCCCCAGGTCCTTGCTTATCAGCTGGTTCCAAGGTAGGGCAGCAGCTGACCCAACCAGTTCCCTATCAACAGTAAATAGTAGGGTGGACCCCCTCCTCCTTTGGTTGGATCCATGTTTTATGTACATGCTGTGTTCCAGCCCTTCCTGAAGAATGGGAGGTGGCTTTCCAGTCACTGACTAGCTTGGGCCCACCAGGCAGTCCCCAGTTCTGCAGCCCCTCCCAGCCCCTTTCTTATAGCATCTAGTGTCAGAATCAAGTGTTATAGATCTCAGGGTTCATCAGAGCTCCTGTCAGGCATCAAGTCTTTAGCGCTCTCATAGACTGACTCCGCTGGCAAGGTCCCTCCCTTTCTGTATCTGTGGTCTCAGTTAAGCCGCTCAGTGGGCAGGCTTGTTTACATATTGTCCATGGCTGCTTTCACGTGGCTGGACAGGAACCGCAGATGGCCCACAAAACCTAAAATACTCCCTCTCTTGTTCTTTATAGATAAGCTATATTGACACATCATTGTCAGAGTCCATAGTTTACAGTAGGATTCACTCTTCATGTTGTTCACTCTGTGGGTCTGGAAAAATATATGACAGGTATCCACCATTAAAGTATCACACACAATAGTTTCACTGCCCTAAAAATCCTCCGTGATCCACCTATTCACCTCTCCCTCTACACCTACCCCTGGCAACCACTGATCCGCTCATTGTCTCCATAGTTTTGCCTTTTCTAGAATGTCATATAAGTGGAATCATGCAGTATGTAGCCTTTTCAGACTGGTTTCCTTCACTTGGTAATATGCGTTTAAGGTTCTTCTGTCTTTTCATGGCTCAATACCTTATTTATTTTTAGCACCAACTACTCTTCCATTGTCTGGGTGAAACAGTTTGTTTTTCCATTCACCCACTGAAGGACATTTTAGTTGCTTCCAAGTTTTAGCAATTATAAATAAAGCCTCTATCAACATCCATGTGCAGGTTTTTGAGTAGACATAAGTTTTCAACTCATTTGGGGAAATACCAAAGACTGCTATCGGTTAGATCGTGTGGTAAGAATGTGTTTCGTTTTTAAAGAAGCTACCAACTGTCTTCCAAAGCGGCTGTACCATTTTGCATTCCTCAGGCAATGAATGAGAGTTCCAGTTGCTCCGCATCCTCTCCAGCATTTGGTGTTGTCAGTGTTCTGGACAACAGGTGGGTTGTGGTATCTCGTTGTTGTTCTAATTTTATTTCCCTGATGATATATGATGTTGAACATCTTTTCAAATGCTTATTTGCCTTGTGTATATCTTCCTTGATAGAAGTGTTTGTTCATGTTTTTGGCCCAATTTTTAATTAGGTTTTTTACTTCTTTTTGCTGAGTTTTAAGAGTACTTTATTTAATTTTAGTGATTTGGGTTCTGATCACAATTATGTCCTCACCTTTTACACTATGGTCTTATCAAGGTTTATTCCAAACAAAGGTATTTCTCTCCCTTGGATGACCTGTAATCCCGGTGCATAAGACAATAATCCCTTCTGATACAGCTGCCAGCAGTCTGATCAGCAGTGAAGCATTGTGGGCCAGCGAGCACAGAAGACATGTGACTAATAGCTGAGGAGATCACACAACAGGCCTCTCAGAGGAGGGGGCACATCTGAAGTGGAACTGAAGGAAGAGTCAGACTCACAGCAGACCAGGAAGATTGCACAGGAGAAGCATGGGGAGGTATGGAGTGACCATGTGGGCAAAATGGCTGAAGATAAGTGAAGGCTGGGGCAGGGGGAGCCCATGAAACTCGTGTGTATCTGTACGTATGCACCCTCAGTGCAGCACTGGGTGCCCATACACAGACGAGCATGTATGCCTGTGTACACGCTTCAGATCACCGAGCTGCACACATAAACATACATGCATGCACGTATACACATACACACACAAGTACTGCACACACATGGGCAGGCACATGCACACACATGCACATAGCATTGTACTAGGACCCTCCAGCAGAGGCCTAGAGAGAATCCCCTGAAACCCCACCAAAATCACCTGGTGAATGCTGGGCCCTTTTTCTCAAGGAGTCTTGAGAAAAAGCCAGAGATGTCCTTTGGGGCCACTTTCCTTGGTCTTTCCCAACTCTGCTGGAAGTGGAGTTTGAAGAAGGAGAGTCTCTGATGAAATCTGGGATATAATCAAACAGCACGTCAGGCCCTCCATAGGCCAGCCTGTGGACTTAGGTGGGGTGGGCTGGCACCTGACCCACTCTGCTCACACAGACCTCTGGTGCACCTTGGCAGGACTGCAATCCCTTCATTTGACCCTCAGCTCTATAACAAAGGCAGGAGGGTATTGTCAGTAACTCATAGGGCAAGTGAGTAAACTGAGGCTCCGGGAGGGACTTGTTCCACCAGGTGACAGCCAGAAAGAGTGGGATCTACGGTGAAGCCTCAGCCTGTGTCTTCACATTTCCCTGTCTTCAAAGATCTCTAACACTGGACACCACCCAGGTAAGAACAGAGTCTCTCAATACCCATTGTGGGGCAGGTCCACATGGAACAATCTTCATTCGACTCTCTAAGAACCTAAAGCTTGTATTGGCAGGGGCCCTTCTCAAATCCCCTCAATTTACAGATGAGGAAACTGAGGCCTCTGAGAGATAGGAGCACACTCAAGAAGTCAAATCTGGGGATTCTGAGGTCATAAAAGTACTCTGGCCTCCTTCTCTGGCCAGAGCTCTGCACAGCATACATAGAGATCTAGAATATATACATACACACATGCATAGCCTGGCTGGCGTGGCTCAGCAGTTGAACATCAACCTATGATCCAGGAGATCAAGGTTTGATTCCTAGTCAGGGCACATGCCTGGGTTGCAGGCTTGATCCCCAGTAGGGGGGCATGCAAGAGGCAACTGATCAATGCCTCTCTCATCATTAATGTTTCTATCTCTCTCTCTCTCTCCCTCTCCCTTTCTCTCTCTGAAATCAATAAAGATATATTTTTTAAAATTTATAAACACACACACTCACACACACATGTAAATTCCAGAAGGAGCACCCAGGTAGCCCAGGGGCCAGGTGGGCCACATGTTGCTGGGGCCTGGCACCAGGTGGCCCCGTGGGCCTGGGTGGAAATGGAAGTCAGTCCACAGTCTCCAGGGGAGAGAGGTAGGGTTTCAGCCTGGCTGCATGTCTCTGCCTTCCCACACACGTACCTGCACCAGGGCCTGGGCTTTCTGCCTGCTGTTGGGAGCCCAAACATGATATTCTCCCCATAAGTTGATGCAGCCTGCGTCTGCCTGCCATTTGTTTCACAATCACCAGGATCCTGTGGTTGCTCTACTGGGAGCACACCATGCACATCTCTGGAGCACCAGTGCAAAGCTGGTTTCAAAGTGAATTTTATGGAAGTCAGATGCACCTGTGATAACCAATTCATGTGCACTAAAAAGCAAATGAGGGCTGGTGACAGGTCTGCCAGATCCTCCCAGCCCTCATCCAGGGGCATCCTCTTTTAACTGTTTGGTTTAATTCTTTCAATGATTCCATAGTTGAAACGTGAAATAACCTGTGTCTGGTACCTGTTAGGAAAGATGAGACTTCAGCTACCGTCCCTTCCTCCTCTTTCCTTCCATTTCTTCTACAAATCAGGTTTGAGACTTATATTTTTAAGTCTACAACAAAGTGCACGCACAACCCACATAAGAGACACACCTGGAACACCTGGCTCAGGTGGCCAGGGATACTGCAAGACTGGGCCCCAAAGGACATCTATTACATAAGGCCACCCTGCCACGACTGGAAAATTTAGCAGATCTACCTAATACATAGAAACACAGAGAGGCAGCCAAAATGAGGAGACAAAGAGACATGCCCCCAATGAAAGAACAAAATAAAATTCCAAAAGAGAAGTAAACAAAATAGAGGCAAGCAATCTACCAGATGTAAAGTTCAAAACACTGGTTATAAGGACTCAGTGAACTTAGGGGAAGCATAGATCAACTCAGGGAGAATTTCCACAAAGAGATAGGAAACAAAAATGGACATAGAAACCATAAAAAAGAACCAGTCAGAAATGAAGAATAAATAACTGAAATGAAGACTACACTAGAAGGAATCAACAGCAGATTAGATGAAACAGAGGATCCAATTAGCAATTTGAAAGACAAGATAGCAGAAAACACCCAATGGGAACAGCAAAACGAATTTTAAAAAATAAGGACAGTTTAAGAAACCTCTTGGATGACATCAAGCATACCAACATCTGCATTATAAGAGTAACCAGAAGGAAAAGAAGGAGAGCAAGGTTTGAAAACCTATATGAAGAAATAATGATAAAAAATGTCCCTAACCTGGAGATGGAAATAGACAAAATTCCAGGAAGGGCAGAGTCCCAAACAAGATGACCCCAAAGAGGCTCACATCAAGATATATTGTAATTAAAATGCCAAAGGTTAAGCTCAAGGAGAGACTCTTAAAAGCAGCAAGACAAAAGCAGTTAGTTACCTACAAGACGCTTCCCATAAACTGTCAGCTGACTTCTCAGCAGAAACTTTGCAAGCCAGAAGGGATTGGCAAGAAATATTCAAATTGCTGAAAAGCAAGGACCTACAACCAAGACTACTCTACCCAGCAAGGCTATCATTTAAAATTGAAGGAGAGATAAAGAGCTTCCCAGACAAGAAAAAGCTAAAGGAATTTATCACTACCAAACTAGTATTACAAGAAATGTTAAGGGCCCCTGGCCATTGTGGCTTAGTTGGTTTGTCAGCCCATGCACCAAAAGGCTGCCAGTTTGATTCCCAGTCAGGGCACATGCCAGGATTGTGGGCTCAACCTCCAGTAGGGTACATGCAGGAGACAGCCGATCAATGTTTCATTCTCACATCGATGTTTCTCTCTGTCTCTCCCTGTGCCTTTTTTTTTCTCTAAAAGTCAATTTTTAAAAAATCTTTTCTTTTTAAAAAGGAAATGTGAAGGGGACTCCTTTAAGAAGAAAAATAAATCAAAAATATGTATAAGAAAATATTGCAAAGAAAAAAAATTCTCACTGGCAAAGGCAAACACATAATAAAAGCAGTGGATCAACGAACACATAAACAAGTAAAAAGGTTACAAGGCAAAAGTAGGAAGATCATGTGTAATTCCAACAGTAAATTAAGGGACATAAACACATACAAAAGGAGTAAAAAAGAAACATAAACGTGGAGGAGGTAAGTGAAAATGGTAGTGATTATAGAATGTGTTCAAACTTCAGCAACCCTCAACTTAAAATACACTGCTATAAACATAGCTTGGTGTATATATAAAGCATATGGTAACCACAAAAACAATCTGCAAGAAATAAAGAGAAAAGAACCCAAACACAACACTACAGAAAGCCATCAACATACAAGAGAAGAGAGCAAGGGAAGAATAAAGGAACAGAGAACTGCCAAACAATCAGAAGACAACTAATAAAATGCCAATGACTAAATACCTATCAATGATTACTTTAAATGTAAATGAATTAAATGCTCCCATTAAAACACAAATGGATAAAGAATATGTGGTACATATAGACAATGAAATATTACTCAGTTATTAAAAAGAATGAAATCTTACCATTTGCAACAACATGGATAGAACTAGAGGGTATTGTGCTAAGTGAAATAGGTCGGACAGAGAAAGATAAATACCATATGATTTGACGTATATGTGGAATCTAAAAAACAAAACAAACAAACAATCAAAACAGAAACAAACTTGTAGATACAGAGAACACACTGATGGCTGCCAGAGAGGAGGTGGGTAGGAGGGCTGCGTGAAAAAGGTGGAGGGAGTAAAAAGTACAAATTGGTAGTTACAAAAATAATCACTGATATGATAGCATAGAGAATATAGTCAATAATATTGTAATGACTATGTATGGTGTCAGGTGGATGTAAGATTTAATGGGGAGGGGGCACTTTGTAAATTATATAAATGTCTAAATACTATGCTATAAGCCTGAAACTGATACAATATTGAATGTCAACTATAATTGAAAAAAATTTTTTAAGATTCTTAATCACATCTGTAGAATCCCTCTTGCCATGTGAGGGAATATAATCTCAGGTTCTGAATTTAAGACGTGGGATCTTTGGGGAGTCATTATTTTACCTACCACACTACCTTCATAACTTTAAATAATATATTTAAACATCTATATCTTATGCCATCAATTTTAGCACTAGCTCTTGCCTACCCATGTCATTTGCTCAACAAATATTTGCTCTGGGAGCTGGGTTTATAGCACTGAGTAAACAGGCAAAACCCCCATTTATTCCCCAGGGGTTGATGTCGTAGTGGTGAGGAGCAGGTAACAAACAGAGTAAGTGAGTAAATTATGTTTCCCAGAACAGTTGTTTTTTGGGTGATAATTGGCAAAATTTATCAAAATTTAAAATGTGCCAGTCCTTTTACCCAGCAAATGCACCATTAAAAAATCCATGTGTAAAGATATGTGTGCCAGTCTGTTGTATTTTATAGCATTATTTATGACAGCAAACATTTTTGGAACAATCTAAAAATTTATTAATGGAGAATTGGGTAAATAAATTATGGTGCCCAGAAACTAGAATTTATAAATTATGTGATGCTGTTTATTCCAGGATCCGAGTTCACAGCAAATCCTGTCCTCATAGAGCACAGCCTTGGGGGTGGGGGGTGGGGGACGGGGAGACAGATCACACACTGAACAAAGGAATTAGACCTTATCGGTATAGGAGGTGGTGAGTGCTATGGGAATAGATCAGGAAGGGAAGGAGGGTGGGAAGTGCTGGCAGATGCAAATTTTGTTTGTTTTTAAACATTTTCTTTTGAAACAATTTTAGATTTATAAGAGTTGCAAACATAGTACAGAGCATTCTGGAATGCCCTTCTCTCAGCTTCCCCTACTGTAACACATTCCATAGCCAGAGTGCATTTATCAAGACTAGGAAATGAAGGTAGATACACACTGTTAACTAGAGTCCTCTCCTATGCAGTCTGAGTCAGACTTGAAGGAGACAGGGAAGGAGCTACAGGAGAGCTGAGGGAAGAGCGTTCCAGGTAGAGGGAACAGCCAGTGCAAAGCCCATGTAGTGGAGCTGCCCGGCATTTTCTCAAAACAGCAGAGTGGGCTGGAACCCACTGAACTAGAGGTAGTAAGTAGTGAGGTTCATGGGGGCAGGCAGCTTCTGTAGGGCCTATGAGGTCTTCCTTTTCTCTGAGTGAAACAGGGAGGCCTCTCTCCACCCCCACCCCACCCCCCAGGGTTCTAAGCAGAGGGAGAACAAATCAGATTTTATCTGGATCCTTCTGCTGTTTTGTGGGGGTGAGGCCAGAGCAGGGGGAGCAGGGGGAACTACTGCAATAGTCCAGGCAAGAAGTCATGGGCAGGTCAGACCCCAGTGGTTAGGGAAGAATGGTCGGATTTTAGGTATATTTTGCTGATAAAGCAGAAAACCTTTCTTCATGGACTGGACTCACTGAGGCCATATGGCGTGCGCTCTCTCCCATATTCCCATTGTGCCTCTATGGGCTGCATGAGTGGCAAGGCTGTTAACACCTGCATTGTCTCACCACGTTAACCAAGCCTTCCATCCTCTGTGCATAGGGTGATTCTAAAAATTAAAACCTTATAATTTTTATATAAAATGTAAAGTTTATATAATTATGACTGCCAACCAAGTAAAAGCTAGTTTCTGGGAAGCATAATTTATCTACCCAATTATCCATTTGCAAAGTTTTAGATTGTTCTCCATTTGCTGTTATAAATAATGCTAAATAGAACAAACTTGTACACCTATCTTTATACACAAATTTTTAATGGTGGGTTTGCTGGGTCAAAGACCAAGCACATTTTAAATTTTGATAAATTCTCCCAAATTATCCCTCGAAAAACAATTGTGCTGCCATCAACAATGATGAAAGCAGCCATTTCCACACCTTGGATCTAATCCATCTGTTACATTTTTTCAATCTAGCCAGCATAAATAGAATCCATTGTTATTTTTATTTTCCTGTATATTTACAAGGTCAAACATCTTCTCTTTGGACTTACTTGCCAATCACGTTTCTTATTCTCTAAGTTACTAGTCTATATTCATTGCCTATTTTTCTATTGGGATTTTTATCTTTTACTCACTAATTTATAGAATAGTTTTATTCATTCCAGATATATTTGGCTTGTTAGCTCATACATTTCTTTCCGTGTCTAAATTTATCTATGTCTATTCTTAAATAAAGTTTTTAAATGTTGGTGTCAAACATTTCTGTCATTTCCATCATGGCTTCTGTTTTGTCACTTCTTATAATTTAATAATCAAGTGTGTATGTTTGTCTCTTTAATCTGGAATGAATTTTGTGTGTATGATGTGAGGTAAAGCTCTCTCTCTCCTATTTTGTCATGAATAACCACTTGTCCCACTGCCATGTGTGAAACGTATCTTACATTAAACCCCTTGTATACTTGGGTCCTTTTCTAGAACCTTTATTATGCTTCATGACTTATTTGCCTTTGTCTGTTCTAATTCGTATCACATTTTAAAACTCTCTTACCTCTATGGGATGTTTCCACACTTTCTAAGGCAGTCTTCCCACTACCATCATGCAAAATTGTATTGCACTCTTGTACACTTACACATCTAGATAAACATTAGAAACAAGTCAAGTTCCATTCAAAATAATCCCCTTAGGATTTGTTCTGGAATTGCAGACTAATATGACGAAAAGTGGAATCTACAACACTGAGAGACTCCCATGCAGGAAAAAACGGTAGGTAACTTTATTCTGTACACTTATTTAGTCTTTTTTATGTTTTCCATTAAAGTTTTATTATGTTTTTTTTAACAATATATTTTTATTGATTTTAGAGAGAGAGGAAGGGAGAGGGAGAGAGAAAGAGAAACATGGATGTGACAGCCAAAAGTAGATCGACTGCCTCCTACACACCCCCTACCAGGGATTGAGCCCACAACCTGGGCATGTGCTCTGACTGGAAAGCAAACCTGCAACCTTTTGGCGCGTGGCATGACACCCAACCAACTGAGCCATGCTGGCCAGGGCAAATGTTTTATTATATTCTTATACATTTTTAATGTTTGCTGCCATGTTGTTTGTGATTTTCTTGCTTTCATGAAAGTCAGAGATGTTGTTTACTGTTATAGCTTTTTTATTGCAATGTTGGCCTGAGTGATTGTCCCTCCAATTCTCCATACCCTTTGCCATTTGACTTTATGGTACTCTCACCTGAGGTGGGATAACCTAGCCTACTCAGACACTGGGCTTGGTAATGTGGCCTGCTTTGGCCCATGGGATGTAGTAGACAAGATGCGAGCAGAGGTTTAAAATGGGCTTGCACATGGGGGCTTGCTTTCCTGCCCTCACTGTGGTTAGGAGACACCATGGTCAGGGGTCACCATATGGGATCCATCTCTGTCATCATAAGGATATGCTCCAGCAGGCCCAAGTTAGAGCAGGACTGCTGGGTGAACCACAGACATATGAGTGCGGCCAGCCTAGATCAGCATGCCCCAGCCAGTCCACAGATGCGTCAGCTACAATACTAAATTATTGTTGTTTTAAAGCACTGAGTTTTGAGGTGGGTCAGTATTCAGCTACTGCTGATTGACAAAATAATATGTAAATACTCATTTCCAAATGTTTATCTTGCATCTGTCCATTGACTAAACAGGCATGAATTCTGATAAATGTTCAGTTGATGTTTTCTTTCTGGATAATTATACGACATACACTAAAGGTCACTCTGTCTCTTTCTTTCCTGTGGTTGTCCCTCATTTTTTTCTTGTTGCATTACATTGGCAAAAACTTCACAAACAACACTGAGGCTGTATTTATGTCTGTGTTTGTGCCGGCAGTGTGCTGCCGTTTGTGGATACAGGTGTACCTGTGGGACCCAGTGTCTCCAGTAGCCAGAGAACATCTCTCTGGACACAGCAGGGCAGCAGGGAGGTAGGGAAGCACTAGTGGCAGAAGTCAGGTGTGAACTGACATAAATGGACTTCAGGAGACAGTGTGCTCCTACTCACTGGAGACTGATGTAAACATGGTGGCAGTGGGTGGGAGAGGGGAAAGAAAAACAGGCTCATAAGGTGTTCCCTCAGTCTCAAGTCCATGGACACAAACTCAAGTGTCATCAACCCCTATCATCAGGTGCCCAGAGTATCTACTTGGCAGTTTTAGGTGAGGCTCAAATGCCCAGTACAGTCACACACATGCACACCCACCCACACATATACACACACACACCGAGACAGACCTCTGCACTGAGGCCCCTCAAGATTGGGGCATATATTTTGGGATCCTTGTTATGCAATATGAGCCTGCAGCTCCTGGAGGGGGTATGTGGAAAGAGTAACGGTGTAAGAGAATTTGGTCTCAGAATTTCCGGGTGTCTGGTATTGAATGGGACAGCCCAATGATCAGCTTCCTGGCTAGTAAATAATGCAAATAAAAATGCAAATAAAACCTGTGAGACATACATAGCCTTTTAAAACCACTATAGTTTCCGACTGGGTTTATCTTGTTTACAGCCTAATACTTAATCAACAATCGTTTGAACATACAAAGTGGGGAAAAAGTAGATTTATAGTTGTGAGTATGCAAAACACAATTTATTCTTGTATTATTATTTATTAATTATTGTATTATTTTTCCATATTAACAACTGTAAACCTCCTTTTGCCTCACCCTGTTTTGGCTTGGAATTCTCCCTACTCAGTATTTAATGATCTGTGAAAGAACACTGAGATGTTGCAATCCCTTTGTAGAGGGAATGGGCTTGCCCTCTAAGAGACCTGTCTGCCAGCAAGATGTCCATGTGCTGGAAAACATGTGGCCTGATCAAATGTCTGTTAGAAGAGTACTGTGTTCATTTAGCAGAAATGTCTTATTACACTTCTTGAGGTGAAAGAGGTGGGGATACTGAGGGAATGCTCAATTAACAATGGGTAGCAATAAAAATACCACCAACAATAACAGCTCTTATTACCTGCTGGACTCTGTTCTAAGTGCATTTCATATGTTCACTCATTGAGTCCACACACTGACCTATGAGGAAGGTACCATCATCTTCCTGTAAAGATAAGGAAACTGAGGTATGGAGAGGTTATGTGAACCCAGGGAGTCTGGCTCTAATTCTCCTGTGTATTTAAAGAAGCAGGGGATTTGAAGTTCCAAGAGGAAGAGGGAGATTCTTGCAAGGTGACAGAAGGAACAGGTGCAAAAGGTAAGTCCCTGGGTTCCTCCCTGAAAAGGTGGCCATTAGGTATAGTTATAATCTTTAGTTATAGTATTTATAATATAGCTCTATTATTTAAATTATAAATAACAGCATATAACATAGTTGTGTAATTTAAATTCTATATATGTGTATATAGTTTATTTAGCTATTGTTATACATTATATTATTGTATTATGATTAGTATGTTATTTTATGTTTTGTATTAGTATATATGTATTATATTATTTAAATATTATAAATTATATGATTATAATAGAACTTAGTAGATATTATTATTATTATATTATTTCAATTGAAACAACAAATAAGTGTTTTCCAAGTGAAACTATTGGGGCCCCGCAAACTTTCAGTAAAGGTGGCACAAGTGGTTCTTGCCAGAATGGCTGGACTCTCAGGGCCAGTAGTGGAGGGGTCAAGTGTGAGAATTGCGTGCTATGGGAGAAAACAGAGCCTGCTGACCTGATGAGGGGCATCCTCGATATCTGCAAAACATGTCCACTGATGTGAGACCAGGACACCCATTCTGCCAGTGACACCCATTCTCAGAATGCAGACAAAGCACTCTACCATGACTTATGCATGCTACAGGGAAGGGGCCAATTTGCAAGGTTCTGAAAGGTGAATGGAATGTTGTGTGCATGGCAACAGGCCATGGCAGGTATGCTTGCAGTGAAAACACAACGCCTACTCTCCCTTCCTTTCTACTGTAATAGAACTCCCAAATTTTAGCTGTGCCCATAACCTCCAGATTAAGACTAAATTTTCCAGCTTTCCTTGCTGCAGATGAGACTATGACTAAGTTCTGGCCAATGGGACATGAGTGGACAAGATTGCAAATCCCAGCTCCTGACCTTGCAGGGAGGGAGGGAACGCATGGCCTCTTGCTGACTTTCTCTGAGCTGGCCTGGTACCCTGGTGAGTCATCTTGGATCAATACCCTAGGGCATGGAGGGCGAGAGAGGAGCCCAGGTGTCCCGCACTGGAGCTGCCAGATCAGCCTGGACTGCTTACTTTCAGAATGTTTAAATAGAGAAAAATAAACTACTTATGTAAGTGACAGTGTTAGGGAGTTCCTTTGTTATAGCAGCCTAACCTGTACTCTGCCTGCTACAGTGCTCAATAAATGGTACTTTCCCCCTTGTGTGCCTTTGGGAAGGGGTATTGTGCAAGGTGGGGTACCAGAGTTTTAAAGCTCTGCAACTTTCCGGACTCCTCCCCTATTACAAACAATTGTGGGCACACTGGCTCACATCTCCATCTGCTTCTTGGCTGGTAGGCCAAGGCAAACACTCCTTTCCAGTGACAAAGGTGGTGGCATAGGAGTCTCCCAGAGGCAGGAGACAAGCTAGGTGCCTCAACAGAACTCCCAGTGTTCCCATGGGTCACACTGCAGTGGCATTGGCTGCAGCAGAAGACCAGAGGCCCTGCCTCCTCCCCAGGCTCTCCATCTGCCTGGAGGCAGGCTCACACCCTGGAAAGGGTCCTTGCTGCTGTTCAGTCACACATGCACTCTCACTCACCCTTCCCCACCATGCTGTGACCTGAGGACTTTCATCCCCATTCTCAGGGTGAAGAAGCTCAAATCTACATAGTTTAAGAAATTATGACCCATGGTCGGGGGGAGTGGGGATCAAGAGGCAGTCCCTTTCCCTCCACGCCCTGCTCACTCAGCTGCGCTGCCAAAATGCATGACAAGGGTGCGAACATACATATCAGGCGAGGATTCTGGAACCAGACTGAGGATGATGACTTAGACAACCCCACCACACACAACCACCTGTGCCTTGGCCTGGACATAGGGTCAGCTGGAGGCTGCAGGCTCAGAGTAAGTGGGCTGCTGGGGAAATCCACTGAGATGAGCGGAGTGGGGTCCTGAGTCAGTGCCCCACACTGTGAACACATGTGTTCACAGGCTCTTTCAAAGTGACTGTTCTGACCTCTGGTGTCCCTCTGATCTGGGCTACATTGCTTGTTTATGGATGAAGAAAGGCTATGTTAATGCACCTGGAAATCACAGCCTCACTTCCCCAAGCATGTCTGGCCACAGAAAATATATTCAGTCGGGCAAAGGTCACAAGGTCGAGTCCTTTCCCCAGGACCAGAGCCAGTCTCCGAGGGTGCCACTGAGGACACTTGCCCGGACTTGTATCAGGTTCCTGGGTAGATGATCACCTCTGGAAGGTCCTCACCTCCCAATTCACACAATAGAAGAACTGTGGCCACTTTCCCTGCCCACCTCGCTAGCTCATAGCTTCTCCTTCCTCTCTGGTCCCCATGACCCCCAGCTCCCAGCCTGCTAGGATGTGCGGATGGGTCCAAACCCCAGCTGTGTAAGTGCTCAGAGAGACCTCAAGCATCTGGGGGAGTTTGGGAGACTTTGTATCCCCATAGCTCTGAGCAGCTGGGGAGGGTGAAGGTGGTGGCTGAACTCCTAATCCATTCACCACCGTGCATGCAAGCAGGAAGTGATATGCCATTTCCTAGGGAAGTCCAGGAGGGGAAATGATTTGCCCCCCACCTCTGCACAGTACATATAGTGAGCACAATAAATGCCTGATGGACTGCACAGAGGGTAGAAAGTATCAAGTGCTGAACAAGGGTCTCCAACAGTAAATCCGAGGAGTAGTGACCCCTGTTGGCCTGGCTTGGCCTGCAGTGGCTTCCCATAAGTGACGCTGGGATAGGGGTTGGATTTGGGGTTGTGCAGAGGAGAGGGAACTGCTGGCCCTCTGGGATATTGGAATAAACAGAAACCCAACAGCCAGCCTGGAGGTGGGGCTATGTGGGGACCCTGCACTGCTGGGCCAGGGGCTTGACCCCAAAGTTACCTGTGTATCCTTCTAGGTACAAACCTCAAGGTCCCCCAAGACTTGGCCCCCAGAATCGCCCCCACTTCCTGGCAGAGCAGAGGAAACCAGTGCATGAATATCATAAAGTTATTGAGTTCTTTTTTCTTTTTATTGGCAAAGTAAATATATTTTTATGAAGGACCAAAGAAAATATACATAATTGTAACATATGTACACCAGCTTTATAGATTTTTAAAATTTCAAATTTACACAAATGCTGATGTTATTAAAAGATATTTTATGTAGATGTACCTATGTACAGTTTATTTACATACATTCATAGGATGTGAAATAAACCTGTCAAACAAGCTAGTTCATTTGATATTAATTTCTAGACAAAATAAGGAATGCATTTCTAAATCAGGATTGGGGGCTCTATCTGCTTCTTCTACATGCTATGCAGCCTGTTCTGTTCCTGTCCTCCCAAAAGGTGACCCTGGAGGCTGGTGTCTGGAAACTGGACAAGGGGCTGAGCCACGCTGGGTACAGACAGTCCGGGGCCAGCCTACATCTGTCTGCCTGCCCTGCACATTTAACTGAAGCACATGCACATCAGCCCCCCAGAGAGGGGCTTTTTCACCCCAATCCCACAGCCATCAAGAGGCCAGGTCCTGCACCCCTAACAGCCTCGCCCATACCTTCTGGTAGTCAGGCTGAGTGAAGCATCTTGGACAAAGCCACCTGCACACCACAGTGCAGCCCAGGACTTTTGGCCTACTTCCTTCTTCCCAGTGTGGCTCCCTGTGGGAAGTGATATTTCAAAACTGCACATTTCATCTTCCCAGGCAATAAAGTGCTGGCCCTGGCCCAGGCAGGGAGCCCAGTGGGAGAAGGGCCAGGCCCCCAGACACTGCAGCAGAGGCCTGTGGCAGCGGCGCAGGAAGGCACAAAGGCACAAAGGCACGGAGGCCGGCCTCCAGGTTAGGAGCTGGGTCTCCCCAGGAAAGGCAGCAGGTGGGGGCTCTGGGTTCCTGCCTCCCAGGCTAGCCCCCTTCTTCCCATACCAACCCAGGCTGCTGGGTTGGTAACATTCTCACTTCCCTCTGAAGGAGGCAAATAAATTATTGCTACAAAATATATGGGTGATCTGGGCGATCTGATGGGTTGGGGATGGGGTGGGCCAGTGGCAGCGGTAATAGTTGGTGTGGGTGGCTGGGGGGGGGTGTCAGTTGGCAGCACGTACGGAGCGGCTGCTCCGGGGGAAGCGGTGCACCTTGATGTGCTTGGACAGGTGGTCACTTCGCGCAAACTTCTTCTCACACACGGGACACTGGTAGGGCTTCACGCCAGAGTGCGAACGCCGGTGCCTTGACAGTTCATCTGAGCGGGAGAACCTACAGGGACACAGCAATGAGCGAGGCCAGGCTGGCCCGCCCTGTCCCCCTCACCACCTCCCACACACACCCAGGCCAGCAGTAGATTCCCAGGGCTCCAGCAGCTGGGGTGCTTCAGCTACCCAAGTGCTTCTGAATTCACGGGCGAAAATCCACTGTCCCAAACCCCCTCCCCATGTCCCTGTGGTCCCTCCAGGACAGCAAGAATTGCAAATAAAAGGCTCTACCAGCACAGCAGGCCATTCTCACACATCTGAGCCTGCGAGGGGCTGGTAAATATTGGGACAGGCTTTCAAGCCTACCAGAGACCTGACTTACTCTCCACCCCACCCCAAACACTGCCCCCCTCCAGCGTGCAGTGGGATCACCTTGCCCTACTGAGGCTGTGCCTCATGCTCTCACTTAGACGAGAACTCATGGCTTCTGTGGAGCTCTACACAGGGAAGCCCATCCAAAGGAGAAAGTAAGGCTGGAGAGAAGTGTCTCTTTCTCCAGCCCAGCAGGGAGTTCTTGGCTCCTTACTCTTGCTTCCATTAATATGCCCCACCCCATTCCTGGACCCTGTTTTCCTGAACACAGGGCCCCCAAGATGTCCCCAAACAAAACTGTATCTTTGTGAGGTACTCCCGAGAGTGTAAATGGTTCCCCCGCCACCTCCCTCCCTTGGCCCCAGCCTGCCCAGGAACAAGTGTTCCCACAGCCCACAGGCCACTGAGAAGGAGCAGCTGCTAATGGGAAAGGTAAGAAGCGAGCTGGACCACAGGGCTCATACAGCTACCATTGACTTCGGGGATTTGAGGCTCTCCTCACCCCTCAAAGCCCCACTCCCCACACATACATATCTCCTCTTCTCTGTTCCACCTATAGCGAGCTGTCCTTGTTTCCTCTTGCCACAGGACATTCGCTTATACTGTTCCCTTTACCCAGAATGCTCGTCCTTCCCTTCTTCTCCTTGCTCCCTCCCACCCATCCCTTAGAGCCCAGTTCAGACGTTACTTCTTCATGAAAGTCCTCCGGGACTACCTCATTCTAGGCTCCCACAGCACAGTGCACCTCTCTTCCCTGGCCTCTGCCACAGTTGTTGCAGTTTTAAATTAATTTCCTACTTTTTGATGAATGTCAGGCTGTGCCACCAGACCATCAGCTCCATGAGGAAAGATGAGTCTAACTGGTGCATGATAGGTGCCCAGTTAGTGCATTTGCATGAAAGAGTGGACGCAGCAGGCACCCGCAGGAGGATGGAGAGCTGTCACAGGGACAGTGCCCTCGAGTCCTAGTGCATCCATGCACCCACATGCACACGCGATCCACACACACTCACATGTATACACACATGCCACATGTGTGTGCCTGTCATGGACATGGGCACACTGCAGACAAGTGTGCACACTCACACACTTATACATGTCACCCACTCCAACCTGTACACACATATGTGCACATACACACATCACACACAGGGATGCATGTGTACCTACATGAACACATGCGCACACACAGGAATGCCAGACCCAACAAGCTCCATTCCCGGACCAGGGGCCACACAGCCAGAGGTAGGTTAGGTGATACTCCTGGAGAGGTAGGTTAGCTGTCCCCAACCCAGGTGTGACCCTGTGGGTTCAGACCTCAACCCCATAGCCTGCCAAGGAGCAGGGGAGCCTAGCAGGTTAAGTCCTGGAGAAGGCTCAGGTGGGCAGCAGGAGGGCCTGAGCACAGATGGGGAGCCAGGCCCAGAGGCAGGGAAGATAAACACTTCAGCTTGGCTTGGCTGCCCCAAAGCCCAGGGCCCTGCCCCTAGAGCACAACCAGGTTTCTTCCACCCCCATTCCAGAGCACCAATTGTGGTGAGCAAAGAGCAGTGCTCTCAGCATATGTTCAGATTAAAGGAAGACCAACTGGCCCCTTTGCCAGATGAGGAAACTGATGCTCAGAGTGATGAGGGCTGATCCAGGGTCACAGGCAAGACAGAGCAGCCAAGGCCCTAGCAAAGGTCCTGAAACAGCTCCCTGCTGTATCCTGCCCACCTTGGTGGCCACAAAGGATCTGGCCACATCCACAGAGCCTGGCTGGAAGATATGTGCCACTGGAGCCCTGTGCCAGGGAAGAAGCAGCATCAATGCTCTGGCAGTCAGAGCCTGGACCTGTGCTTCTGGGCCAGGGCCACGTGCCCCAGCTGGAGTTGGACACAGAGCTTCTGAGCAGGTGGGCCTGCCTAAGGCAGGAGCCAGCAGAAAGCTACAGGAAATGCCATCAACAGTGCCAGAGCCTTCATGGACACCACGTACTGGGCACCACGTACTGGGAGTCTGCACCTTTCAGGGAGCCCCATCAGATTGACGATACCACAGTAAGAGCTCAAAGAGGACAAGAGGCTTGCCGGGGTCACATAGCAGTGGAACAGCAGGATCTGCTCAGGTCCGCACCTGACCATGAACCCCGCGTGGTCCTGAGCAAACTTAAGAAACATCCTGGGTCTCAGTTTTCTCATTCATCCAAAGAAAATCTTAGGATTCTTGTCCACCTTCTGGAACTTTCCTCAGAGGCCAAAGGTGGTGACACAGGACCACAGGGTCCCTGTCATCATGGGGGCAACCAAGGGAAAGCCAGGCCTGAGAAGAAGCTGTCCCCACCTACAAGCCCCCTCTCTGCTGCCTCAGGGTCCTGTGATTTGAGGGGTCCCATCCCTGGAAACTGAACCCTCAGAAGATCCCTGCCTCACACCCTCACCCACATTGTCCTAAAGAGCAGCATTGGAGATACCTGGGGGCCACACAGAAGGAGGAGCCAGGTAGCTAAGATGCAGCCTTTGTAGGCTCATACTGACCAGCAGCATGGGCAAGCTGGCAAGCTCTCTGAGGTTGTTTCCTCACCTGAAGCCGGGCGAGTGACAGATCTGCCTCAGAGGACTATAAAAGGTGACAACTGTTTACAGCAGTGCTTGGCACATGGCAGGCATCCAACAATTGTGAACTCTTATTACCAGCAAGGAGCTTAGCACAGGGCCCAGCCTCTGGTGAGGTCCTTGAGGGTGTGGGTGGTTACTGTGATTCGCGTTGCTGAGGTGCAGGACAGGGAAGCACAGAGATCCAGGTGACTCTCCTGAGCAGCCTGTAACATCAGCACCACCACCGGTACACATAGCACCACTGTCAAAGGCACCCCTTCCATCAGCCAGAAAGCCATGATTGAAAAGTCAAGTCTCAAGGATTCCAATGGGTATGGCACCCCCAAGAGTTGTGCAGTGCACACCCTGCCCAACAACACTTGGCAGCTCTGCTGACTGCAGGGATGGGGTCAGAGAATGCCCCACCGCATAGAGGCAGCAGTGACACGGGCCAAGAGAGGCCAGTACCCAGACCACTGGGCTTGAATCCTGTCCCTGCCACCTCCTGACTCTGTGGCCTCAGGACTGCAACTCCCCTTTTTTGGGCCTCCTGGGTCTGCTGGGGATGACAACAGTACCTGCCACACAGGGCTGGTGAAAGTTATTAATATTCCTATGAGCTGTAGCAGGAAGGGATTCTTTCTGGACAGAACTGCTTGGCCATTCTGGAACAGGATGTTCTGCTGAGGGAACAAAGAAGGCCTGTGTCTGAGAGTGAAGCAAGGAAACTTCTAGGAAGGCAGGCAAGCAGCCACTTCCCAGATGGTTAGCTTGGAATAGGGAAGGTCTGGTTTCAGCTCTGACAAGGGTGCCAGAACCATGTCACAAGAGGGAAAGAGCCAGGGAACACAGGGTTCAGGACCAAGAGCAGAAGGAAGCAGGGGTTGGTTACCTGGGCAAGTGACAATGGGGGAGTGGAGTACAGGGAGGGACACTGTTCATCACAAAAAGGTGCACAGGGTGGGGCATAGGACACAGTGTCAGGGCCAGAACTGGCCTGGTAGGAGGAAGAGGGATCTGCTCACCAGGCCGAGCAGGAAGAAGAGAAGCAGACTTGGGAGTGGGGAGCTCCTCACATGGGGAGGCAAGCAAGAGTGCAGGGGTGCCACTCTGAAGACCAGCTGCCGGTGGAAGTCCTCTCAACACTCTAGCAGGCTGCATCCCACTGGAGGCTTGCAGAAGGGACTGGAGAGAGGTCCTCAGTCTGGGGGTGGGAGGTTAGGGGCAGACAGCCTAAGGTGAACTCCTGGTTCTGCCACTTACTAGTTGTGTGACCATGGAGAACTTACTTAAATGCTCTGTTCCTCATTTCCTCCTTTGTAAAGTGGGGACAACATTCTGACACATACCTCATGGACTTGTTTGGAGCATTACATGAGTTACTGTGTTTGGTGCATTCAGAGCAGTGCTTGAGGCACATCAGGAACTACTGTTATCACTGCCACTGTTGCCAGATCTTTTCCCTCACCCATGGTATGACACCTGAAAGAGCTGATGGCCTTGTGGGGGAGAGAGGACACCCAACCATTATAATACCAAGTACACAGGAAGAAAAGAGGAGGGGGAAACCAGCCCATGGCTGCAGGTGGGAGAGGCATGCCTGTCATACTGCGCGCATGCAGGTCAGGGTGGGGCTGAGGCATTGCCTGGGGGTGCACCCAGAGCCATACTCACTAGCTCTGTCTCTGTAGGCTTTCTGGGCCTCCATTTCCCTCTCTGTAAAACACAGATTGGTGCCTATATGTTCCAAAGCTATTATGAGGACTCTGTGAACTAATGCTTGTGATGTGTGCAGAACAAAGCAGAGACCATCATAAGACCAACTACAGCTACCACTGGGGAAAAAGCATTGGAGAAATAGGGCACAGAGAGGGCCAAGGTCCAAGGGGAAGGCTGCCCTGCAAAGGGGAGGTGAAGGTCAGCAAGCAGATTATTCAGGTCTGTGGGCCAGAATGAGAAGTTTGGGTGGAGCTTAAGTGTACCAAAGTAGACATAAAGGTCAGAGTAGCCTTGTGAGGTAAAGAGCTCCTCATGGCAGGAGGCATACAAGCAAGTGTACCTCATGAGAACAATTGAATAGTGCCTAGCACAGTGTAAGTGGTCAATAAACATGATACCTCATCATCACCACGTCTCCTGTCTTGTACAGACCAAGCTGCCACAAAGTGGGGTCTGTCCTCCTGCCCAACTGCTGCAAGGGCTCCTTCTATCCTTGACCCTTCGTTGAAGGTTATGGCCACATTTAAAGGACATGCATGTCTTGTGTGCAACCCCAGGGTGTCAGGCTTTCTGAAAGCCAACTGGGGACTCTCAAATCCTTAGAGAAACAGCCCTCCTGAAAGGTAGGCATGCCAGGCTCCCAGTGCCTCTGCCATGTGTGACCCCACCAAGACCAGACCCCACTCTGGCGGAGCTTGGGAAAGCTGGGGGTGCCCTTTGAAGTGCTAGGAGTGGCTGGAGGCAAGGATGGCTCCAGAGTCTACTCCATGGGGAATTCACCATGCCATTTCAAGTGAATCCTGAGCAAAATGACCAATGTCAAGACTTAAACGGCGTGGCTCAGCGGTTGAGCATCAACCTAGGATCCAGGAGATTGTGGTTCAATTCCTGGTCAGGGCACATGCCCGGGTTGCAGGCTCGATATCCAGTCAGGGCCGTGCAGGAGGCAGCCGATCAATGACTCTCTCTCATCATTAATGTTTCTATCTCTCTCTCCCTCTCCCTTCCTCTTTCTGAAATCAATAAAGATATATTTTTTAAAAAACTTACCCAGTGGCAGAGCTGAATTCCCTCCATAAATCCCATTCTTGTTTGCACACTTCCTGTCATGGGGAACTCACTACCTCATAAGGCCACTGTGTCGGGAGCTGAGACCTCCCTCCCTAAGATGCACTTTGGGCTGAGGGGCCTGTCCGCTTTCTGAGACAGCCTGGAAGAAGTCGGGTCCCCTCCTCCTAGGGAAGTAGGCCAATTGGGCAGCCTTGACCAAGGACCACACCCTTCCTTTCTGTGGTCCCACCCAGCCCTATCCCAAATGGATGGGCCACTTGGCAACAGTCAGTAGCAGCCAGGGGACAGTGCTGAGGAAGACGAGTCCATCATGAGAGTCAGACCAGTGCTCTGCCAAGCAAATGCCCAACCTCTCTCCAGTCCTGCTCCCTACCAACAGGAGACTGCATCCAAGAGGAATCCCTGTAAGTCTGGGGGTGCCTCTGAGATGGGGTACTGCCCACATGAAGGCCAGGCAGAAAACCTTCCCTTCTCAGACTCTGATCTTGAATGAGAGTGACATTATCACTGATGAGAAGGGGACACTGCTGAGCACCCCAGCACCTCTGGCCCTGGTAGGGAGAGGTTGTGAGTAGGCCCTCCACTTTACAGATGAGGAAACTGAGGCTTGGGAAGGGGGACCATCCCAAGGGCACATAGTGAGCTGGAGGCTGACCACGACCCCAGGACTGGGGCTTTCAACCACTGCCACCAGCTGCCCCCCACTCACAGAGTCTCAGTGCCTTTCCCTTCTGCAGTTGAGCACCTGCCTCTAAAGCCCCATGTCTCTGGCCTCCTCCCCACCCCAAGCTCTGACCACCCAACATTACACACATGCCGCCGTATCACGCCTCACAAACTGCTCTGCAAATGTGCCTGTTACCCGAGACCTACTTGGTGGACTGTGGCATGAGTCTCAGAGAGGCATGTGGCACCAGCACTGCCACCCAATGCTGTGGGGCTGAAGTGCAGGCTCTCACAGAAGGCAGCCCTGTGGGTCTGCTGATTGGCACCTTTGGGACATTAGGGGTGGGGGTGCCCGCACTGAGGAAGGGCCCCCATAACCCAAAATGCTGTTTGGGACAAGTCCCTTCCCTGGTCAGCTCTACGCTCCCATGGAAAGGGGCTGCCAGCATCACATCAAACGTTTCAGTCACAGCTCCTGTCCTGGGCCAGCCAGGACTCCAGGAGTGGCACCTCACACCCTGGGACCAACTCTCAGGAGTTCTCAAACAAAAGTCTGGCCATATAAACAAAAGCTGCAAACTGCTCCCTGTGAGCCACACCAACATGGATACACAAGCATAGAAAAGGTGCACAAACACATATGGCCATGCAATACAGAGACACACATGAAAAAAGCAAAATGCATACACAAGCAAGATGCATGTGCACACACAGTTACAGTGACTTGCAAGAACCAATTCTGCACACAGATGAGGCATGCCACATGGCTCTCTCACACATTCACACATGTAGCAACAGCCACAGCAGCAAAGCCCAGGAATGTGCCAGTAGCACAAGCCACCCTCCCAGGCAGGCCAGAGAGTCCAGCAGGGTGGGCATCCTAAACTGGGGAAAGGCCAGCTGTGGCACACTAAGCATCTGAGCTCCTGGCTGAGCTCCTGGCCAGCTGCCTGCTTTTCAGGAAAAGGTGGACATGCCTCCCAAAGGTGAGCCAGCACCTGGGGCCCAGGGGAGGGAGTCCATCCAGCAAGGCTGCCTGAGGGCTGGGTAACTCTGAAAGAGCCCTGTCCTTTGAGAGTTGGTTTCCCCCACTGTGCCAGGCAAAGTAGAGCCTGGAAGTAGTCTTCTACCTTTGGGTAAGCACACCCAGCTGGGTCCTCCCTTGTGGTTGGCCTTTGTGGCTTCTCTAACACACCTCTAGGTCTCCTAGGGGAACAAGGGCCTGGCCCAGCCCATGTGCCCAGGGACTTCTGTAAGAGAAGTTGGTCCCTTTGGATGAGAAACAGCATTTTCAGGACGTGGGCGCTCTGATACAACCCGTTAGGTTCAAGTCCCATTTACGAAGCTGTGTGACCTTGGGCAAGTTACTTAGCCAGTCTGAGCCTCAGTTTGCTCAGCAGTGAGATGGGAGTAAGGGTGATACTTACCCTTTGGGGTGCTGTGAGGCAGAGGGAGCAGTGCACATACAGTTGAAGCCCCATCTGGCACAGCCCATGCCCCATCATTCTCAACTGTCTTTGATATGACTATGAGAGTCTTTCTGCCCTGGCTCAGCCCCTCACTCTCAGCACAAGTTCCAGCAAGCCTTATCAGACCAGTTGTTTTCTGACTATAGTGGTCAGGAGGGACAAGGAAACCTCTGAGCAGCTGTGCTAGCTCTGGTGCTGCCCCCTGCCCACCCTCTCCCCTTTCTAATCAGTCTTATCTAATGGTAAAGAAATCAGCCTTGGCTGCACACCCAGAAGAACAGAACAGAGATAAGGGGCAATGCTCACCATCCAGCCTGTCACCCATCATACTGACCTCCAGCCACAGCCTGGCCAGGTGCAGGCAAAGGGCTTCTCGCCTGTGTGCCGTCGCAGGTGGGCCTTGAGGTGGCTGCTTTTGGTGTACATCTTGCTGCAGCCGGGGAAAGTACATTTGTGCATTTTGATGAGTTCCGCTGCAGGGTTCTTGGGGAACTTCTGGCCCATGAGGAGGCCGGTGGGGCCAGGCCCCAGGGGTCCTGACCCAATGGGCTTGGCAGCAATGGGCACAGGGGCAATGCGCACGAACTTGGAGGGCACATTCAAGTTCGAGGAGGGCACCACCTGGGGCAGGAGTGCAAAGGTCTGCCCCTGGATGTTGACCAAGAGCTGGGCTACTTTGACACTCTCCGGAGCCTGCCCAGGGGAGGAGGGCTCTGTGCCTGATTCCTGCTTCACCTGCACAGGCTGAATCTGCAGCAGCAAGGGAATAGGGCCATCAGGTGCAGGCCCCCCGCCTGGGCCCTGAGTGTCACCCGCACTGGCACCACCTGGTTGGGGAGCACAGCGTTCTCTCCCACCAGACCCAGGATGGAGGTGGCTCCTGTGTGGCCCAGCTGAGAGCTGACTACAGGCCTCCAAGTCCTTGTTGTTGCTCTCTGGAGCCTCCTTGACTCCCAGCTCCATGTTCTCCTCCAGAAACTCTTCAATCTCCTCCAGGGTGGGCTGGAAGGGCCTTGGAACATCATCAGGATCACCCACAGGAAACTCCGGGAAGCAGAAATGCTCCCCCTTCACAGGTGCCGGTGCCCTCCGCCAGGCCTCCCATGTCATAGGACCACTGCTGGCCCCGATGCTGCCGCTGCCACCACTGCCCAGCGTAGCCTGGGATAGCAGGAAGTCCAAGATGTTGTCCTGGCCCTCAGCACCCGAGCCACTGCTATAGCAGGAGCAGAGGGCTTGTGAGTCTGGGCTGGCACAGGAGCAGAGGCTGGAGGCGTCACTGTCATCTTCCGAGAGGGGCGAGGGCAGCATGTGGTACGCCCGCCCACCTACCAGCCTGTCTCCCAGATATCCAACCCGGCACTTCGGCGACGAGAAGTTCTCGTCAACTGGAAGCAAGTGGTCCACCATGCTGGCCTGGCCGTGCCACTGCTGGCTGTGGAGAAAAACAACAGAGGGCAGATCAGGACAACAGAACACTCACCGGCCACCTCATGGGCTTGTGCCCCCCTCCCCCCACCACGACCTGCCCAGAGTCTCCCATTGCCAAATGCCTGGATCTTGCTTCCATCCATACCCCAGGACAACTCTCTGCAAGAGTGTTTTCTGAAATTGCACCACCTGTTTGCAAGAGTGCTCTCCCAAGCCCATTGCACAACCTGGGGCACTTTTGCTTTCAAACAGATTTTCCGGAACAATTCTGGGAAAGGACACATATGCGTCTGTGAATGATTGAGTGTGAGTGTGAGCAAGAAAGCGGGTATGTAAGGAGGCTCTCTGCACCTCAAAACAGCCAAGGTCAGGAACCCCATCCAGTTATTCAGAGTTGCTGCATTTCTGAGGACACCTGACCTCATCTTCATTCCTGTTGACTCACTGGAGTGGGGAACAACGGTCATTTGCTCTTTGACCTTTGTGTTGTTGGGGCTTTGGTAGGGTTGCCAGGTTGAGCAAATAAAAATACAGGCTGCCCAGTTAAATTTCAGATTTTAAAAAATGAACAACTTTTAATTTTTAATGTAAGTATGTCCCAAATATTAGATGGGACTTGCTTATATCAAAAAAATTACTATATCTGAAATTCAAATTTAACTGGACAGTCAATCTTTTAATTAGGCAAGTCTAGCTTGCCGCAAAAAATTAAAGACCCATTACACCTGCCTTTCCACATCTGAAGCAGGCAGCTCATCCACCCTCCAGCTCTCAAACCCCTTTGAGCTTGGCTGCCTCCTCTGTGAAAGGAGAGAGAAGGAACAGGCCTGAAAAAACAGACGTTTTAGTGAGGTTCTACCACCAGGAGGACAAATCTCTGCCCACTGGGAGAACTCACAGGAGCAGAGGTGGACCCAGAGTGCTGGGACAGATCTTACCTCATGTGACTTCACAACCGCCTAGTTGGGCCTGTAGAGAAGACCCCCTTGGCCTGCACCCATGGAGCACTCACAACCTCGGGAAGACCCAGCCAACTCCTGTCTCCCAACTAGACCATGTTCTCCATGACAGCTGGCTTGGCTGTAGGGTGTCCTCTGCATCCCCAGTTCCCAGTGTGGCAGCTGGTGCCCAAGAAGAGCTCAGAGAATGTCATCAGAGAGTAGTGGGGAAAGCTGCGTCCTCTGAAGGCCATGCTAGGTCTGGTGTCCAAGACGAGTCAACAGTGTCAGGCTGTGATGGAGTCACCTCTGTGGACCTTTGTCCCCACCCAGTGACCATGAGTGGATGTTTGTTGAGGTTGGGGATATTCTGCACCTGAAGCCAGAGATTCTCTCCTGCCTGGCATCACTTCTGCACCCACCCCCATGCTGTCTCCAGGAACACAACTGGTCCTGGCACCCAGCACCACTCAACAGTCAAGATGCCCAGCCCCAGGCAGAGAGCTCCCAGTTGTGGCCTTGGGCAAGTCCTGGCTTTCCCCAAATCTCAGTTTCCCCATCTGTTCTATGTCCCCAATGACCTCAAGACTTTTGATCTCAGATCCATACTGATCTGGGAAGCTTAAGAGCTCAACAAGACAAGGTAGATGCCCTTGGCGAGTCTGTACTCCTGGGCAGTTTTGCCAGGACATTTGGCTTCTGGTTGAAATACTCAGTTAAGGACTTAAAATTGGGCATTTTAAAATATACACTATTCTCACCAAATCAGGTGCTAAGAAGGAATAAAAGTGCCAGATAATGTAAAGGGTAACCAGGCTGGGCAGAAACTCACACTTAGCCCTACGCCTCCCTCACCTGTCACCCACCCTTTGAGCAGGGGGCTATGCTCAACCTCTGCAACATATCAGCTGGGTGAATGATCTTGGGCAGGTGGCACAATGTCTCTGTGTCTGTCTTGGTCTATTGGGTGGGGATGCTGCCAACAGTGCCTAGTTCCTAGGTTCTTTTAAGAGTCCAAAGCTAACATATGCTGAGCACTTACTATAGGGCTGACATGCATTCAGGGATGGTCAGTACCAGCCATTAGGATTAGCCTCCAAATGGGAGAACATACGGTCTTTCTGCCCCTCTGCTGTGATGTTGAATCCAGGGAACTCCAGCCTTCCTGGAACCTGGGACGAGGCCATTTGCTGGTGGGAAGCAGCAAATTAGACCATGTTTCTGCCCACTAAACTCTCCCCTAAAATGTGACCACCAACTGAATATTCCATAATATCGAGGAATTACTCTTGATATTTTTAAGTGTGATGATGGTACTGTGGGTGGTACATTCTTTTTAAAGGAGGCCTTCCTCTTCCACATATAAACTGAGATAGTCACAGATAAAATTATATAAAAAGAGTGAGGGAAAAAAGTAAGTACAGTAGGGTAGGGTGGGAGGAAACCTCCAATAGTTTCCCAAGGAGATGTGACCCAGCCTCCTTTCAGCACACAGCACCTGGGCTCTGCTCATCTCTCACATGTCTCACTCACCTCCACCTGTTCCATTCCACACTAGCTGTGTACCAAGCTCACCAGCATCATGGGCCTCTGGTTACTACCCTGGCTGCCCCCTCTCTGGGGATCCCTCTTCCCCCAGCACTCGAAGTAGGAGTAACATTTCAATCTCAGCTCAGAAGTCACTTCTGGTAGGGGCCTCCCCTGACCATTCTCTATTACATCATCCCACCTTATATTCTTCCTAGCAGTTGCCAAGGCCAGAAACTATCTTAGTTATGTGTTTGTGTACTTTATTTTCTCTCTACCTCCCCACCAGAATATAAGCTGTTCTGACTGTCCCGTCCACGTCTATATTCCAGAGTCTAAAACAGGACCTGGCAAACTTTGCTGATGGAGTGAAAGGCTGCTGTTGTGGAGAGCCAAAAAGGAAGGGGAGGGTGGGGTCTGGGGGTAGAACAGACCTGCTGTAGAATGGCAAGGGTTGAGCAGCAGTGTAATAATGCAGGGCTGAGTGGCCTGGGCTTGATGCTGAGGCACTCAGAGCCTAGAAGGGGCTCTGGAACTGCCCGAGGCGATGGCGTTACAGAGAGGGCAGCCAGGGCTGAGTCGGCTCAGGCCCCTAAAACACAGCAGCACGTGGCACGGCCAGGGGCACAGGCTTCGCGCAGGGGGAGGGGACACACTGTTCCCGGCACCATCCCCAGCAGTCCACAGGACTCCGCCCCCTCCCCCCCCCCCCACTCCCTTCGGCCGCCAGGCCTGCTGTTTATCCTCCCGGGGACACAGCGGCAGCAAGAACAACATGTAATTGATAACAAGCCCAGAGCCGGCCAAGGGCTTGCCATTGGGTCAGCGTGCAAATCAAGAGGGTGGTGGACGGGGGCCACCCTTCAAAATAAGAGTCTCTGCTACCCGCTCAGTCGGCAGGCCCAAAAGTCGCTGAGCCCCGGTCATCCTCGCACCTGTAGGGTGGCCTGGGCGCCCGGGGAGCCCCACGAGTCACCCGGTCCTTAGAGGGGGGAGATGATTTTAGGGATTCAGACATTTGGTAATTTTTCACACACACACCCGAGATTGGGCGAGAAAACAGCCCCTTTTTGCCTGCGGGGGGGGGGGGCAGGTCGGGGAGGGGTTCCGTAGGGAACACCACAGTCGGGAGCGAAGAGGGAACCCGACGGCCAGGGAGGGGGGGGATGGCCTCTTCCCTGCCGCAGCCACCGCCAGTCCTCGGCCATCACTCTGCTGATGTTCAGGCCCACAGGCCAGGAGGCTCTGAGCCGGGAGTCCGAGTAAGAAACGTGTGAGCGGTGCGAGTGTACTACAGGGTGTGAGTTCCTGTCGTGTGACTGTGCGTGTGCGGACGTGGTACGCGGCGGCCGGTGTGGCTGTACGGGAGTGTGTCCGCGACGTACTCGCGCGTGGAGCCAGCGTCGGTGCCCGCGCGCGCGCGCGCGTGTGTGTGTGTGCGCGCGTGTGTGTGAACGTGCGTGGGAAAGGAGGGGGTGGGGATCCCGCTCGGACCCCTCGGTAGAGCTCCGAGTGCTGCCCGCCGAGCACCAAGCCCTCAGCCCGCTCCCCTCCCCGGCGGGCCGAGTGCGCTGACCGACAGTAACCCCTCCACCACAGGCCCCTCCGTCCCCCGCCTCCCCGGCCCAGCAGGCCGGTCCGGCCGCCTACCCGCTCCCCTCGCCAGGCCCCGCCGGGTGCCCGCCATATGGAAGGGCAGGCCTGCAAGGCGCGCCGGGACGCCGAGGCGGAGGGTCGGGCCTCCGCCGGGAAAGTGCCAGTGGGCAACTGGGGTTCACTCTCCCACCGGCTTGTCCCACCCTCAAGGCCCGCGCGGGGGGTCTGCCCGTTCCTCCGACATTTCCTCGGACGCTCCCGCGGAGCCTGGGACAAGGGCGCGGGCGCCCGGCCACTCGCCCAGAAGCGGTCCAGGACCCGCCCCACCCCCCGCGTCCCGGTCAGCCCCCGGAGCGCCCGGGGCCGCGTCCACGCGGCCGCCCGGCCTCGCCGCGCCTCTCCCACCTGAACTTGGCTCACGCCCGGCCGGCGGCCAGGCCCCGGCGGTCCTGAGGCCCAGCGGGCTGGGCTGAGGGCAGCGGGCAGGCTCCCGGTCCGGCGGCGGCCGCGGGCCGAGCCGCCGCTCTGGCTCTGGCTCACTCGCCCGCTGGCCCCCGAGTCCCTGCGGCGGAGCACTGGCCCGCCGCCGCTCGCTGGGCGCTCACTCCCCGCGGCTCACGTGACGCCGCGGGCGCTGCGAAGGCTCGCAGGAGGCTCGGCCTCGGGCGCGCGCCTCATTGGTCCGCGCGGCGCGTCACGCGCCCCGCCCAGGCCCCGCCTCCGGCCCGAGCCCGGGCGGCAGGGGGCTCGGCGCCGCCCGCGCGCTTCTCATTTCCAGCCGGCGGCCCGGCCTGGCGCTCGGCTCCCTGCCACATCCCCGCTCCCCACCCCTAGCCGTGACTCGCAGTGTCCGCGGGGGTCGGCTTCTAAAGCGCGGTTCCCAGGGGAGAAGGTGAGACAGGCCTCGGGACCTGAGAAACCCTGAGATAGCCCGAGAGTGCGGTACGCGCAGGGGTGGGCGCCGGGGGCGGGGGGGGGACCAGGGGGCCAGCCCCGTCCAGGACACCCCCCTCCCACCTGCAGCCCTGTCCGGGCCGCCGTGTCTCCCCGTGGAGCGCGGGATAAAGTAGGGCACTTGCTGGGGAACGTGTTGTTGGAGAAATACGGTAAGGCCTTTCCGCGGGGGAGCTGCAGTTACCCCGGCGCTCGCCCTGCTGCCCCCCAGCAGCCCGAGGAGCTTGAGGAGGTCTGCTGAGCCCCGCCTCAAATCAGTGCGTCCTCCTCGGGGGCACCCTCCCGAAGACCGCGCAGGGCTCGCAGTCCTCCGTGGCCCGCAGCAATCCCGGGACGCTTTCGCATTCCATCCAGAGACGGGAAGAGGGGGGCTCAGGGTGCCTCGCCCAAGAGAAACCCGTGAGCCCAGGGTGCCAGGCACCCTGCTGCTAAGCCCTTGACCGCCACACAGCTGTTGGATCCTCAGCCAAGCGTTTTACAGGCGAAGAAACGGACTCTGAAGGGCCCTCCCCTGGTCACGCAGCTGGTAAGGAGAGAAGAGAGGGTGAGGCAGGGGGGGCATCTTCCAGACACCCGGACACATGGCAGAGGGCGCACATCCTTTCTGCTCCTGGCGGGGAGGTGGAGCGCCTTTCCCCTGCTCCCCTTGGAGGACGCTGCTAACGCTGGAACTCAGAAACTCACCGCTAGGACTCTGGAATGCTGCGGGTCTCAGCCCCGAAGTCACGCTCATCCTGGCCCCCTGGATCCTGGGGCCCTCCCTGCGCATCTTGTCAGTGCCAGGGAGGCAGCCCCTGCTGGCACCGGGAGCCAAAGCCAGGCTTGGCCCAGGTTTAGAGGAGGCCCATGTTGAGGATGAGGGTGGTGATGAGGTGCCCTGGACAGCAGTGGCAGAGCAAGTGGAATTCACCAGTTTTTACACAAGAAGAGGCAGAGATCTGGAGGGTTCAGTGACACATTGTCTTGTCTCTGTGAAGGTGGGAACCCAGCACAGCCATAGCATTGCTCCATCTGCCCTGCGTGCTATCCATCCTCCACTCCCCGCAACTCCAGCCCAGTGTTCCCCATCTGAGTGAAAACCACACCAAAATGTCAGAAGAAGCTTGGAAACAAAGACACATCCCTAGCAGCTTTGACACACAAGGAAGCTTCGGCACACGGCTGGTCAGAAACTGGGGATCAGAGAAAAGAGAATACTGAATGATCTCACTTATATGTGGAATCTAAAACAACAACAACAAACAAACAAACTCATAGAAAAAGAGACCACATTGGTGGCTACCAGAAGCGGGGGATGGGTGGAGGGGCATTCGAGGAAATTGGTCAAAAGCTACAAACTTCCAGTTATTAGATACACAAGTACTAGTATGGGTAAAGCTAACACTGCTGTGTGATTTATGGGAGTGTTGTTAAATTCTAAGAGTTTTTACCACAAGGAAAAAAAATTTTTTGGCTTTTTATTGTATCTGTATGAGATGATGGATGCTGACTGAAGTTATTGTGGCAATCATTTCATAATATACATAAGTCAAACCATTATATTATATACCTTAAACTTATACAGTGATGTATATCAATTATATCTTAATAAAACTGGGGGAGGGGACTGAAGAACAGCCAAGGTACTCGTGTTACAACCTGAGTCAGATCATGACCCTTCTTGACTCAGAGCATTTCAGTGGCTCCCACCTCACCACAGCCTGCAGTGCCCTACGGGATCTGCCCCCGCCCCCATTACATCTCTGACCTCACCCTCTGCTCCTCTCCCTCTTTGCTCACATCACTTCAGTCACACGGCCACTTTGTGGTTCCTCAAACATACCAGGCACAATCCCACCTGAGGGTCTTTGCACTTGTTCCTCCTGTTTGTATAATCTCTTCCCCACAAATTACATGGCTCCATCACCTCCTTTGGGGGGGTTATGAAATCTTCAGGGTTTTATTAAATGTTAAATTAGCTGTTAAAATTTATGACAGAGACCTTAACATGGACAGAAATCAGGAGGCGCTGTGGGAAGAGCTCTCACACCTGTGTCATCATGACAGATCTACAAGAAGAACTCTATGTTTACAACAGAGCTCTATGGTTGTAACCGCCCCTCCCCTAGACTCCCTCTTCCCCTCTATAAAGTACTTCCTCCATCTTTGTACATGTGGCGCATCATGTCTACGTGTACCAGATTGCAATCTTTCTTTTTCCTGAATAAGTCCTTTCAATGACAGAGTACCTAGTCAACTTCTGTTTCATGGTCAACCTTTTGGGGGCCCATAGGGATTATGGAAAACTACCCCCGACGGCTTCAGAGCAGGTGAACAACCAGGAGCTGGTGCCCAACAGAGTCCCTTGGGCTCACTGCTCTCTGGCTCGGAGGCTTAGGCTCGGTCTTCTGGAACCCAGCTTCTGATTTTGTGTTCTGAAGCAGTCTGGACTTTATTCAGAAACTCTTTAGAGGGTTGTTGTTGTTGTTGTTAAAGGGCCTTGCTTGCTTGTTTGCTCATTTGTGAGCTCAGGTGACACTTTGGCCTGACTCTCTAGAGGCACCAGGCTGCTTCCGGGAACTGCACTAGCTTTCTGACAGATTCCACCTGGAACAGGGTTGTTTCCACAGAAACTGAGGCTAGGCTCTGGTGTGGTTCTGTCTGGAACCAGACTGCTCCAATGCAAGCTGTGGCTCATCAGTCTTTTGTATTTCTTGAGATCAGGTTGTTCTACTACAGCTGGCTTTTTAACTTTGGCTTGACCCCTCTGTGATCAGGATGCTCTAGAGTGAGACTGGCCGGTATCTAACCTGCCAATTGCTGGAGCTATTCAGGATGTTTGGGGCCCTTGCTCTGGAGAAAAGTCTCTGAAAAATGGGATCTCCATTATCTAAATATTTCAAGACTATCCTTCCTCCAGAGACTCCTGTTGAAATCATGTTTAAAAGTCATGGTCACTCTTCATGTGCATATTTAACTAAATAAGCAAATCTGACCAAAAGTAATTCAGAATATCAATAGCCACCATGGGGAATCCTTGAGATTCCCAACCTTTTCTTAAAACCCATTTGGAGCCCGGCTGGCATGGCTCAGCAGTTGAGTATCGACCTGGGATCCAGGAGATCACGGTTCAATTCCCAGTGAGAGCACATGCCCGGGTTGCACGATCGAACCCCAGCAGGGGGCCTGCAGGAGGCAGCTGATCAATGGCTCTCTCATCATTGATGTTTCTCTCTCTCTCTTCCTCTCCTTTTCTCTCTCTGAAATCAATAAAGATATATTTTTTAAAAAACCCAGTTAGACAATATTATCACTAAAATTGGCGAAGATGAATGGGATGCCTATTTCAAGTGGTATTTTGAGGCTTCCAATTGTACCAAAAATCTGAAGTTGCCTCTTTACAAAGTAAACTTTTAGAACTAACTGGGGCTACTGAACTTTTAAAGAGAGAAGAGATGGTTTCTGAAGCCTCGTGACCTTCACTTCCCGTGCTCTCTTGCCCTTCCCTTCAACTCCCTTGTTTCGAGCTTCACCTCTGAAGCCTCGTGCTTTCCACTACCTGGCTTCCTTGCCTTGCCTCTGGTGCCTCCTTCCTCTGAACTTTCTCTCACTCCCTCTTCCTCTAAACATATCAGTACCTGTGTCTTTAAAGTTGAGCCCTCTGAGGATCCTAATATACCTCAAGTTTTGTGTCCCTTGGACTGAAGCCAAATTATAAGCCATAGTTAAAGAATCCCCTAAGGTAGCTGAGGACCCTGACAGGTTTGCTGAGGAGTCTGATATACTTATTCAGACCTATGAGCCTGGGTTTTCCGATTTAGAGCAACTCATGCTAGTTGGTGAAGGCCAGCCTCAGCAACGGATGGGAATTCCCCAATGGGAGCATCTGGGGAGGGATTTAGAAAAACAAACCTCTGACTTTTGGAAAGAAGCTACAAGACTCAAGAACTTCACTGAGCAATAACAGTAGCTTTTAAAAAGCCTGTTGATTGGAGCAATATTCAGACTTGCTCATCAAAGTCTGACAAATCCATTCATGACTATTATAATTGACTTTAGGTGGCTTACAAAGAAAATTCTGGTCTTCCTTCAGATGTTGATTGGACTAGGGTAACCTTTAGTAAGACTTTGTTTATTAAGGGGCTGAACCGATACCTTTTCCTTTTGGTTGAAAGGGCCAGGATGATGTAGAAACCATGTCCACCCAAGATTTGGTTAATTTGGCCAATCAGCTTGCTCGTGCTCTATATGAGCTATCTAAAAAGTAAGGTTGGCAGGATGTTTAATTTTTAGCCCTGGCATATGAAGGCCCCTATATGAAACCAAAAGTCTCCTAGATTCTGCTATCATTGCAAAAAGTGAGGACACTGGGAAAGAGATTGTGGCAAATTTCAGCACTTCAGGCACCCTCGGCCTTCTCACCAGCCTCCCCAAGGTCTCCTACTCCCCAGTGATGGTGCTCCATGGGACAACAGGACTTTTCACAGCCTTGCCTCTTAATCAGTTGGGAGAAACTTTTCCTCAAAGTGGTGATGAATCTGTCTCTGTCCTTATGACACCAGCTCCTGCCTTGGAGTTCAAATAGTAGGGATTTTAAATAAACTTTTACAGGTTCTGTCTCTGAACCTAGCCCTCTTTGCTTAGGCCCTTTGAAAGATACTCTTTCTCCCTAGTTCTTCTACCCTATTCATATATTAGCCCAAGATTTCCTAGAGAAGTATCATCCCTGAATTTCTTTCTCCCCAAAGGAGGAAATAATCCTAGAATTTGACAGTAGCTGTTAAAATAGCCACTCAGGCAAACTAAATAACTTTTCAACATCTTTTATTTGTTCCATCTCTGACAACTTTATAGCTGAATCTGGGCACACTGATCAATTGTCCCTCCTGGGTCAACTGCTATCCTTTTATGGACAAAAATCTTCAACTAATATTGGCAAGATCCACAGGGCACTACCACCTCCTATCAAGATTCAAATAGATTCCCCCAAACCCCTTCCCAGAATTAATCAATATCCCATAAGTAAAAAGGCTCTTCAAGGTATAAAGCCCATACTAGATTAATTCAGCCCCTGTAACACTCATTTTACCTGGGAGAAAGCCAAAGGGAGGGAGGAGGGTGGAGGTTTGTTTCTGAGCAATAAACCACTTTGTTACCCCTCAAAACCCTGCTGTCCTAACCCCGTACACTGCTGACATCCACCCCAACTGGAAGCGAGTTCTTTGCTGTAACTGACGTTCGCGGCGCATTCAGCGCTCCAGCTGGGGAAGCCGCCAGCGCCTCTGTGCCTGCGCTCGGCTCGGGAAGGAAACAATTCACCTGGAGTAACGCCTCTGGGTTTTCCTGAGAGCCCTCCTTACTTCTCACAAGTTCCGAAGACTGATCTGGATGATGCACTTTTTCCTAAATGTTCTACTTTGTTGCAGTATGTGGACATCTTGCTCCTTTGCTCTTCCTCCAAGGTCTCCTCGCAGGAAGACAGCCTCTGCCTGTTGGAACTTTTGGCTTCGAGGGGCATAAAGTCTCCAAAGAAAAATTGCAGTTTGTCCAAACTCAGGCTTCATATTTAGGTCATCTGATATTGGAACAAGGACTGCAACTGGATCCAGATAGGCTTCCTGGTGTCCTAAGTTTCCCAAGGCCTAAAACTAAGTGTCAGCTCCAAGGCTTTTTGGGGCTAATTGCCTATTGCCAAAATTGGATCCCAGATCTCTCTCTTATGAAAAACCTCTGTAAGTTTTACTAAAGAATGACAGTCCTCACCCAATTATGTAGGAAGAACAGGATAACATAACTTTTAAAGCCTTAAAGGAGAGTTTAATAACTCCACCTCTTTGGGGGCATCTCAATTGTCAGTTTCTCTCTCCCTCTCTCTCTCTCCCTCTCTCTCTCTCTGTATATGAAAAGGAAGGAATGCCCTTGGGTTACTACCCAAAAACATGAGGACCACCATAGGCCTTTAGGGGATTCCAGTCAGCAACTGGACCCTGTGGCATGGGGATACTCCCCCTGCCATAGAGCCATGACCACCACTGTCCTTCTGGTTAAGGCCATAAAGGAAATTGCTGTAGGATCCCTTTAACCGTCTTTGTACCCCGTGCAGTAGAAGCCCCCCTAAAGCCTCATCACACCAGGATCTTCAGTTAGTTGCCTGGCTTTCTATAAAGTTCTTCTGTTAACTGCTCCTCACAACACTCGTTCATGCTTAATAACCTCATTCCAGCTGTTCTTCTCCCCTGTAATACTGACAAAGCCCCCCCGACTGCTTGAATACTGATGGATCACCTCCTGACCCCTTCTGATGATCTGTAAGAGACTCTTCTGGGTAAAGCAGATTTCTCATGATTTACAGATTGTTCCTATTTAAAAATTAAAATAGGAAGTACTGTGCTGGTTGCGCTATTGTAACCCCTTTTGAAGTCATCAAGCAGCATCTCTACCTTTGGCTACTTCAGCCCAGCGGGCTGAATCATATGCTCTCAAGTCAGGTTTGTATTTAGCCAAGGGCAAAACTGTCATCATTCATAATGACAGTAGGTATGCCTTCTCAGTAGCTCATGACTTTGGAATGTTATGGAAAGAACATGGCTTTCTTACATCCAGTGGATATAAGATTGAATGTCCTGCACATTCAGGAATACTGCGTGCTATACTTTCACCTGCTGCTTTAGCGATTATTAAGACTCCAGGGCATTCTAAACTTGATTCTCTAGAAGGGAAAGACTGTCACCCTGATGACATTTCTACAAGGAATGCTGCCCTTAAAGGAATCAGCAGCAGCCAAACCTCTGTCATGGACCAAGGGGATATTTCACCATCTGATAACTTAGAAAAACGAGTCAGAGAAGCCCAACAATTGGCTTCAGAAAAAAAAAAGCAAAGTTGGAAATCCAATAATTGTTGGTTTGATAAAAAGAGGCCAAATAACAAACCAGTCCTGAGACTACAGTGTCTACACCTAACTATTGTACATGTGTTAAACTATTGGCCCACTGACAAAATGATAACATTCATGAACCCATAATGGTGGAGAGATATTAATAAGGCCATGAAAAGCACCTACCTTACTTGTCCGAAGTATGACCCAGGAAAGTCTATTTGCATGGCTCTCAGACATGTCAAATTGCCTAATGGACCATTAAAGATCTGATAAATACATTTCATACAGCTTCCCCCGCCCCATGGAAACAAGTATGTTTTAGTCATGATCTGTTTGTTCTTTTATTACCTTCTCAGGGAGCCCTGCTTTAACCACCCAATAGAAATGTCAACACTCTCACTATTATTTCCGATTTCCCTATCCTGTTTAACTTTCCTTCTTTGTGCTTATTCCCTGCCAATGTATTATATATTTCACATTTTATTTCATTTGCTTTTGTCTTATCCGATAGAATGTAAGCTCCACCAAAGCAGTGATTTCTAACCATTTGTTCCCTTCTACCTCCAGTACCAAGCACACAGTGAGTGCTCAATTGTTAAGCTAATGAATTTCGAAAAGACTTAAAAGCATACAGGGTCCACTTGAGAGAAATTAAATAGGGCTGAGGAACCTACCCCAAACAGGTATGGGAGTTGGTCAGTGGAGAAATTAGAAGAGCAATTTTCCCAAAAGACCCAGAACACCCCCAAGCTAGTTTCCAGGGATGCCTTTGTACAGGGTGCCTCCTACCTGATTCCTTCCAGCACCCACCTTGGCCTGGTTAACTCCATTCATCCTTCAGAAATCATCTCATACTTAACTTTCTTGGGGACATAGTCTCACACCAACCTTATCTCCCACCTCCAGGCTAGACAGATCAGGTCTCATGCATAGTACCTGAAATATAGTAGGGACTCTGTAAACTTATGCTGAGTAAATAAATGAATAAATGAGTGAACGGGGACACTGGCAGCCTAAGTAGATGAAGGTCCACCTGAGCGTTGAGACACAGCATTTACCCAGGCTATATCTAAAGAGAGAAAACCTCTCCAGTGCAGTGGGGAGCATGTTACTGGAATTCTTTGCCAAGAAGGAAAAGAAGCCAGGTGGTGCTTCAAAGCAGAGAAGACAAGAAAGAAACATTTCTCTTCATTGGTGAAAACTTCTAACATACTTTCCCTCTGAATTAATTCCTTTCTTACCTCTATATCATCATGCATAGAAAAAAGCCTTAAAGTCCCAGCCAAGAACACTAAAGGAATTCATCACCGCCAAAACAGTGTTACAAAAAATGATAAAGGAACTTCTTGGAGGAGGAGAAGTCATAGTATGAATAATAAAATGGTGATACCTACATACTTATCGACAATTACTTTAAATGTAAATAGATTACATGCTCCAATCAAAAGACAAGGTGGCTGAATGGTAAGAAAACATGACCCATACTTATGCTGCCTACAAGAGACCCACTTCAGATCGAAAGACACACAGATAAAAACAAAAAGATGGAAAAAGATTATTTCATGCAAATGGAAACCAAAAAAAGCTGGGGTAGCAATGCTTATATCAGATGAAATAGACTTTAAAATAAAGGCTATAACAAGAGACAAAGAAGAGCCCAACAATTCCACTTCTGGGTATTTATCCGAAGAAACACAAAACACTAATTTGAAGACATGTGCACCCCTATGTTCGTTGCAGCATTATTTACAGTAGCCAAGATACGGAGGCAACTAAGTGCCCATCAATAGGTGAGTGGATAAAGAATATGCGGTACGTATATACAATGGAATATTACTCAGCCATAAAAAAGAGTGGAATCTTGCCATCTGCAGCAACATGAATGGGCCTAGATGGTATTATGTAAGAAGCACAAATACCATATGATTTACTTATATGTGGAATCTAAAAACAAACAAACAAAACAGAAACAGACTCATAGATACAGAGAGCATTTTGATAGTTGCCAGGTGGGAGGGGGTTGGGGATGGGTGAAGAGGGATAAAGGATTAAGGTGTGCAAGTTGGCAGTTATAAAAGCAGCTGGGGAGATGTAAAGTACGGCATCGGGAATATAGTCGACAATATGGTAATAGGCTTGTATGGTGCCAGGTGGGTACTAGACTTACCAGGTGATCGCTTCATAAGTTATATAAATGTCTAATCACTATGTTGTACACCTGAAACTAATATAATATTGAATGTCAACTGCAATTGAAAAGTAAAAAATTATTTTAAAAAAAAAGAAAGAAAGGAGCCTTTGTCGTTTAAATATTTTATGACCTTCCCTATAAGACAATTTGTGTCTGTTAGGGGTTTTTTGGGGGGGAGGGAGGGAGTTGATCTTTCCTCTGCCATTAGATTTCCCAAATTTTGCCATGATGCTTCTAACTCTGGACTCTTGTCTCTTTCTTATTCCTGCTTTATGCTTGGTGTATCCTTTTAATCTGAAAACTCAAGTATTTCTTCAGGGAAATTTTCTTCTATCATTTCTTCTCCTTTGCCCTTAGATATCTTTATAGATTGCTCACTCACTTAATCAGGCCTCTGCTCAAACACCACCTTTCCATAGATGCCTTCCTAGACCCTATCGAAAGAGCAATTCCACTGCTCTCTGTTCCCTGGCCTTCATTTATTTTATTCTGTGTTCTTGATTTTATATTCTTCACTTGTTTGTTTATTGTCTATGTCTCCTATTAGCTGACAAGCTCCTTAAGAACATGGGCTTGGATTTTTTCTTCACTGCTATATCCTCAGAATCTAAGACACTCCAGAAATATCTGTCAAGTGAACAAAGAGTTTCTGCTCTCTCCTGCTAAAGTTTCTAATAGATTTATAGTGAGCCTTTAAAGAAGTTCCTGGGGCTCTGGCTGTCATTGGTTATGCGTTGTCCCATGCACAGTAAGTAAGGTTTCCAGTTCAATTCCCAGTCAGGGCACATGCCCGGATTTCAGGCCCCAAGCCCGGGAGACAGCATGCAGGAGGCAGCCAATTGATATCTCACTCTCACATTGATGTTTCTCTTCCTCTCCCTTCCACTCTCTCTAAAAATCAATTAAAAATCTTAAAAAAGAAGAAGTTCCTGGAGGGCTGGCATTGACCCATAGCACTGTAGTCAGCAATCTTGGCCTCATCGTATCCCATCCCATGCCCACACCTTCCACACTGGCCCCCATAACCTCAAGCCTTTCCTTCAGCTAACACTTGCCCCGAGCTCTGAGCCCAGCCTGCACTCAGGGTCCCTCCCATTCAGTGGCTCAGTGGTCTGGGCACAAAGGGACCACTTGAGGCCATCGAGCTCTGTGACCTATTGTATCAACTGACTTCTCTTCCCCCTTCTCAGGTGGGAAGCAACGAATTCTCCTACTCTCAGTTCCTGTGTCCCTCAGCTGAGCCTCAGGGGTTGCTGGCCAGTGTCCATCATCCTGATCAGTGAAGGGCCGGGATACTGAGGAGACCCCATCTGTTGTGGGCTCAAGAAGTAGTTTTGAGGTCTGAGCTAGGAGTGGGCAGGCATGAGAAGGCCATGGAGGTGGTCAGGCTGGGTAAAAAATACACTGCAGCAGGCTGCACAGGCAGGGGCCTGGACCCTTCCCCCATCAAGCAAGGCCCTGGAGTTTATGTATAGGCAAGAGGCCTGTTTTTTCCCTGCTCTGGGGCGAGCAGCTAACACCTAGGCCGCAGGCCCCCAGCCCTGGGCACACGTAGCTCTGAGGGATATCAGACCAGGGACCTGGGGACATGGCTGTCAAGGAGAAACCAGAAGAGGTCCTGAGTCCCAGGAGCCTGCCTTCCCAGCCCTGACTAGTGACAAAGGCCCCAGAGACAAGTGTGGCTAAGCTCTGGGCAAGAACTCCAGCACCCCTGGTTCGGGGCTATGTGCACAGACGTGGCCCTGGGGCAGAGAGCCCTCAGCTTTGCCCTTCTTCATCTCTGCCATGAATGGTGCTCTCTCTGGCACCTGCCAAAATTTCCACACCAAGGGCAGTCTGATTCTCAGCCCCATGGGGCTGTGTATATGGCAGCCTGGACTCCAGCCCTGGGTCCCTTTAGCCAGCTGAGTAACATTGGGCAAGTCAGCTTGTCTGCCAGAGCCTCAGTTCCCTCATCTGTAAAACGAGTGCCAAGACCCCTGTCCTACTTGCCTCACAGGGCTGTTTGAGGATCAGATAAAGCAATGGATGGGAGAAGGCACTGGAAAGTACAGAGACTGAGGAGAAGCTGTTATCACTCCTTCCAGGGGGTCAGCTTTCCTTGACCCCCACCCCGGCCTGGCCTGGCCTGGCGCTGGCAGTGCTGCGGAACAGGTAGCCCGCACACGGCCCAGGGCAGCAGGACAGTGGCAGTGCCGGGGGCCAGTAACAACTCGGGGTGCAACGTGTGGGAAAAGGCAAGAAGCCCAGGAAACTGCAGCTACCTTGTCCTCTATGGGACCAAGGGTATCTCCGGCCCCTCTAGGTTCAAGCCCAAGCCTCTTGGAGTGACATCCAGACCATTCAGTTGCATAGTTCTTTTTAAAACAACACCTGCACATTGTTGTAACGTTCAGACACTACAGAAAGACGTGAAATGAAAAGCAATTCAATCCCGGTCCCGCCCAGCATTTCCGTTTTGTTTTTCCTATTAGCCCGGGCAGGAGCCCCCTGAGCAAAGGTTAAGTGGGCGAGAGGAAGGCAGGGAAGTGGGCCCTGTGCTTTGTTAAGCTCTTTAAACAGATAATTCTATTTAATCTTTTTAACTCCTCTCCTATTGGGTCCATTTCACAGATGGGGGAACAGAGGCATGGAGAAGTCTCCTGTTCAGGATCACTCAGCCGGCAGGAGGTGGTTACAGTCCAGAAAATAACAAGGTAGTAGGAATTCGGGAGGTGTCTGCTTCCCTGACAAGGCTGTGAGCGCCTGGGAGGAGGGGTAAGGGAAGGATCTAGAGAAAGGCCCCCCACAAGGTGGAGGAGGAAACTTTTAAGGAAAGGGGGGACATGTGGGCACCAAGCAATTCCCAGGACAGGAAACGGATGAAGCACAGCTCAGGCAGGGATGCCTGGCATTCACCTGGCCAGTGTCTTCTGTCACTCGGTCCTTACTTTTTTACACCCACACCTCTGGAAGGGCCTGCTACACCCTGGCCTGGAGATAGCAAGGAACAAATGTCACTGCTCTGGAGGTCCAAGCAGCTACCAGTGGCCTGGTGGGGACAGGCCTGGGGTTGAGCCAAGCATGCCAGCCCACTGTGGGGAGGTAAGACAAAGATGCTGATGCTGGCTCAGAGACTCAGAATAACAGTGTCATAAATAAGAGCCTGCCTCATACCTTCCTACCAGTCCGAGCTGCTGACTCTCAGGCTGGCATGGTGCGTCCCAATGCCAGGGGCCCAGGCTCCTGCACTGCTGGCCACTGCCCCCTTCCACATGTCTCTTGAAGGTCACCACACAGTAGGAGCCATCGTTACTGTGAGAAAACGAGTCTGGGCGTAAGGTTCATAGCCAGGTTTGTGTCTGGCCAGGGGATCTGGGCACCCAGACACCTGGAACCCAGTCCCATCTCTAACTGGCTGCACAGATCAGAGCAAATCCCCACATTCCATGGGTCTGTTTTCTCCTCTGTACCAAAAGTGTGACCAAAACAGCCCCTTAGCGGTCCTTAGTGGAGGACTCTGAACCACAGGGCTTCAGAGATAGTTGAGACACAGCCTTGGGGAAAGAAAGGTGAAATCAGGCCATGTGCAGCTCCCTCAACTGTGCAGTGAGGCCGAGGCAAGTAATGCACCCCTGGTCATTGGCACAGCCCCAGAGCTTCCAAGCTTTCTTGGAAAAGCTTCTGTGAACTGCTGGCTAACACAGTAGGTAACTATATTAAGTGCTTAGCTCCATTCAAAACATTGAGCTAAGGGCTAACATTTATGTGTTTACTATATGGCAGGCACTATTTAGGTGCTTTATAACTTTCATGTCCTTAAACTACACAATTTCTCTGCAATGTAGGCACTTTTGTGATCACCATGGGGATAGTGAATCCATAAAACAAGAAACAACCACTATGAAAAACAAGAACTCAGAAAACAAGAAAGAGTTCCTGAGATTTTAATACTCAATAATGTTCATGAAAACCCAACCAAGATTGAATAGCAGAGTGGACACGCCTGAGAACCAAATCAAAATGACAAATGGAAATCATAAGAGAAAAATTTCACAATGTCTACTGGCGGGAATCAAATTCACATTCAAAATGGAGATAGATCAAAATCACTTTCCAGTGAAAGTGAAATCTGCCCTTCCTAAGCCTGGGCAGATGGGAGTTCATGGGTGACAGGGAGTTAATGAGTCACTGCTGCCTGGTTAAAGTCCTCAAAGTTTAACATGTGTTTTTCAGGCCCACCTGGAGCCTAAAGTTTCCATCCCCTTTCCCCAGGGTGCCTATCCTGTGAGTTAGGGGATCGCTGGCTGTCACTTGGCTCTGAGCAAACCACAAGGAACCAGGGTGGGTGGTAAATCACTGCTGATCCCCCACACAGGGCAGGCTTCACACATAGCAGTGGTCCGCGCAGGAGTCCTAGACTTAAGTGAAGACATCAAGAGCACTGGACCCCATCCTGACACTAGCCACTTGCCAGATTCAGGGAGGAACTCCTTATTGCTTCAAAACACAGTAAGGAAAACATGGTCCCAAGCAGAAAAAAGACACAACCAAAGCATGCATATGGCCACTGCATGCACAGGGAAATTCTTACCCTCACCAAGGATCAAAGAAATACAAATTAAAACAAGATATCCTTTTCATCCAGTTAACAAAAATATTTTAATGTTTTGACATTGTTGGAAAGTGGTTAAATTGGTACATTTCCTTGCTTTTGAGTTGGTAAGTCTGCTTTTAGAAATTGATCACAAAGAAATGATCAGATCTGCAGACAAGTTTACATGCAGATTTGTCCTTCCCGACATCACTCCCACTGCCCATTGCCTGCCAGAGCCTCCTATCGGTCAAACCAAATCAGACACCCAGAGTGAGACCAAGGGGCCCCCAAGACACAGCTGAGGGCAGAGAAAGGGGTGGCAAGTGGAGGTGTAAGTGGCCTTGATACTATGGATGGCAGAAGCTTGAAACGAGCCAGTGGCTGGGTGAGTAAAAAGGTTTTGTTTCCTCCACAGTGGCTCTTTGGGAAAAAAAAAAGATGCAAAGCTGTGGTGAAGAAAGAAACAAGATGGGGTGGAGCAGAGATAACAGGTTCCGAGGCACCAAGGCCTGGAGCCAACCCATGCTCCAGCACAGATGCATGGTCAGGGATGGCATTCAAAACACCGACACGTTGGAAGGGCGCAGGCCCCCACCAGTCAGATCAACGGGGCAGAGCTGGTGGTGTGAGGTGCCCCTTTCCATCACTGGATTCCAGGGCCTGGGAATAGGGACCCTTGGCTGGGCTGGAGCAGGGCTCGTTACCCAGACTTGAATATTTTCTTAGCTGGTCCATCTGTGCCAGGACATCCTAGGTGTGTCACCTTCCAGGTGTGCTATTTGGGATTATGTTGGAATATTCTGAGGACAAAAGAAGAAAACAGAAGCAGAGCGCACCCTGGGGTAGGATGGAGGAAGACATGTGACACTTGTCACCTCCCCCACCCCAGTATGCTCAGGAGAGGGATGTGGGGCAGGGGCAGAGCCAGGCCTGGATGATGCGCTTTCCCGGCAGTCATTTGCCAGATCTCTTTATTGCTATTGCCAACTGCAAGTTGTAACCCCGTAGTGGGTCCTGGAATCCACTTAGTAAAGTGCAATAAGTTGATAAAAACAAAAATTAAAGAAAAGGAGAGGAAAGAAACTATCAGAGTTCATAGTAGATGGCAAGGTAAGTACTGTTCTGTGAAACCTTCCTTCCAGACTTGAGCTAGACAATGGATTACTTAATTTAGGTTACAGACAAGAGAATTGGGGAGTCACTGCATTTGCAGCCAAGTGACCTCCCTTCTCTTCTCCACCTGCATATCACACCCCAGATGGCCAGCTCCCCAGGCTGTCTGGTCCCCATCCCCTGGGACCTGGGCAAACTCTCCCCCTCTCTGCCTTTTCCCCTCCTCTGGCTTAACGCATCATCTTTGCCTGTTTTTGTCTCCACTTTACTGATAAGGACACTGAAGTCTAGGGATGGAGAATGGCCCATCCAGGACCACCTAATAGGACCTCAAAGTCATCTGTGTTGCCTGAGTACACAGGCAAGGTACCCACGGACGCCTCAGTGGGACAGAGTTGGTGGGAGGGAGGAGCATTAGGAAGGGAGGCATACTCTTGGGGGAGTGAGAGTGGATCAGAGCCTGGAGAGGACATATCCAACTCCTTGGGCTTTGGGACCATGAGGATCAGAGTAAAAGGGGAGGAAGGACATCAAGGAGACACCAAGTACTACCAAGGCTCTATTCTGGGTGCTGGGTAGAGGGCAGCGAGCAAAAGCAACACAGTCCCTGCTCCCTGACATTGACATAGCGGTCAGGAAGGGGACTTCTTGTAAAGTAAATGAAGAAAATCAGTCAAAGATAAGAAGGGGAAGTGGGAGGCATAGTTAGACTGGAATGTCAAGACAAGCATCTTTCAGGAGGGCATTTGAGTGGAGGCCAGAAGGATGATAGGGCCTAGCCAGGCTGAGAGTCACAGGAGAGCATTCCTGGCTGAGAGCCGGGCATGTGCAAAGGCCCTGAGGTGAGATAGACTAAGAGAAGGTCAGTGTGGCCAGAGCGTAGTCTGCAAAGGGGCCCATGCAGGTGGTGCAGGGGAGGTCAGCAACTGCGGGGGGAGGGGCTTGCTTCCAGCCAAGGGGAAGTTGTGCAAGGCTCTTTGCTACTTTGCCGTCAGCCCCGATCCATGGTCCTGGGCCCACCATGGTCCAGGACAGCCACATTCTCTCATATTCTGCTTCCCAATGACTCTCACGAGGCAGCTCTATCCAGTTCAAAACAGACTGCACTGTGTATGCCAGCCCCATACGGCACCCCTGGGCAGGAAGGGGGACACTAAGAGAATGAGAGTCTGCTAGGTAGTGTGAGCACCTTGCCAGCATGCCCACTGCTGGAGCAATGACCACATGGGAGGTTTTTTTTGCAGTGTAGCAGGTTTTTCTATGTAATTTGTGCACATAGCAAATAAGTCAAATGGTAGGAAAGGGCATTCAGTGAAGAGCCAGTGTCCCTCCTACTGGGCACCACTTTTGGCAGCACCCATTCCCTGGGGCCATTTCCATGAATATGCTAAGAAAACAAGCATTCTTTTTTTTTTTTTTTAATATATCTTTATTGATTTCAGAGAGAGGAAAGGAGAGGGAGAGAGAGGAATAGAAACATCAATGATGAGAGAGTCATTGATCAGCTGCAGCCCACAACCTGGGCATGTGCCCTGACCGGGAATTGAACCTTGATCGCCTGGGTCCTAGGTCGACGCTCAACCGCTGAGCCATGCCTGGCCGGGCGAAAACAAGCATTCTTAAAACCCAAAATGGATCTAACGTGCGCACCCACTCTTAGTCTCTCTGAGAAAGCCGTATGGGTCCTGGAGACATTCCCTCACCCCCCAGGAGGTTCCATTGTGCAGAACACTTGTCATTCCTGCTGTCCTGAAGAGCATCCCTTCTGCTGCCACCCTGCAGAGCTTTCCCCCTTTGCTCACCAGGGTAGTATGTCTGTAGCATGGGGGTGCGGGGCGATTAGTTAGGTCAAGGTTATTTGCATTTTTAAAGTTGGATTGGATGTGAGGATCACAGAGGCAGAGTTGGGTAACAGGCTCCTAGCCGCTTTGTCCCCGTGTATACCCCAGCATACCCCAGCCCTGTCCCGGCCCACTCCTCCTGTGTGTGGGAGCAGGGGACGGGGCGTCACTGTCTCACCCCTGAAGGCCCCCCTCTGTGCTTGGAGTAACTGGATGCCCACTCTGGGGCCAAGCTCACCCCCATCCTCTGGGCCTGCCCAGTTCTGAGGTTCCCCCTGCATCTTCCTCTCTCCCAGCCTCTGGCCATCCTCCTTCCTCAAAGCTAAGACCTCTTTAGCCTCCTGGAAATGGGCCTTCATCTCGCCCCAGTCCCAGCTGGAACTTTTATCCATGCCTCTGGCAGAAGCAAATGTTTCTCATACAGCATTGGGCATAGTGCCACTCTTGGAGAGGCCAGGAAAATTCAGAGGCTTGAGCAGCTAGGGCCCCAGGAATCAGATGTGGTTTGTGGTCTGGGCTCTGGGCCCTGGGCCCTGGGCCCTGGGGCATGCGGCAGTCAACCAGCTCAGGGTCTGGGGTGCAGGCCTCCTGCTTCCATGCAGTGACTCTCCAACATATGCCTACAGCAGATCTAGCCCAGGGTGAGGGAGTGGGGGGAGGAAGGGGGCCAACACAGGATCTGGAGTTCCACCTCCAGAACAGCTGATTTGGGGGCCCAGGAATCTGCATTTTCAGGAGGCACACAGCTGATTATGAAATCCACAGTTCAGTCAGCATTACTCAGAGTCACTGCTATATGCTAGGGACCATTTAGGCATTTGGGTCCCAGCAGAGAATATACAGGCAAAGACATCTGTCCTTGAGGTCTTATAGTCTATCGGGGAAGGTAGAAAACAAGCAATAGACAGACTCAGACAGCAAATGACGGGGAAAGTCAGAAGAGAGATATGCTGTAGAGAAGTAGGAAATGGAGCGTGGTGATGGCACTCAGGAGTCCCAGGCAAGAGGCGAGGCACAGGCCTCATCGAGAAGGTAGCAGCCTCTCGAAGGTGAAGGGAAGAGCAAATGGGCAGTGCAAAGGTCCTGACAGCTAGCCTGGCACAACTGAGAAGTCAAGGAGGCCAGGGTGGCTGCAGCAGCACAGGGGGCGTCAAAGGACAGGGGTGGGTAAGCTAGAAGCCAGGAGAGCAGTTGAAGACTCGGTCAGCAATCTAGCGGAGGGTGTCTAAGGCAGAGTGGCAGTTGCCCGGTGAACCCTTACCAGGACCCTCAGTGAAACCAAGAGCTTAACCCAGGTTAAGCTCTGTTCCAAGTGCTTTGCCGGTATTAACCCATTAATGCTCCCACAGCCCTGCAGAGCAGGTACTCTTACAGTCCTGTTGTCTAGAGAGGATATTGAGGTACAGAGAGGTGAAGTAACTTATCCCAGGCCACACAGCTCTAAGGTGGCAGAGCCCAAATTTGATCCCAGTTCATCTAAAGCCAAAGCCCAGGCTCTTGAAGAGCACACTTTTAGACAGAAAATTCACAACCCCCACCCTGAGGGAAGAAGATGTTTGTAAAGAAAATAGAACACTGGGCCCTCGTTACTAGATGGGCCTGCAGTGAAACAAAAGGTCAAGCTCCAGTCTGACCACCAGGCAGTCCTGCTGCACCCCGTCTGGAAGTGGGAGATCAGGCAAGCCCCTCGAACTCCCCAAATTTCCATTTCATCCTGTGGGAAGTGGGGGCCGAACAATAGTATCTGCCAGGGTGCCGCAGAAGTTCAAGCACCCTAGGCATTAAGGGGTGTCGCATTGAAATCCCCAAGGGATTGCAAAGATTGCCTAACCGAGTGGGCAGGGCAGACTAGGGACGGGACTATAGGCAGGGCGAGCCTGGCAACAGGACCCGGGAGCAGCCTTTGGTAGTGGACAAAAGAGGGATGCTCAGTGACTGGGGTGGGCAGCTTTAAGGATCTCTAAGGGATGTTGACCAGAGTGAGGCAGGGAATGATGCCCACACATACAGACCCAGCTCAGAGGCTCACCAGGAGTGTGCCCGTGACATGTTTGACATCTCTAGGCCTCAGTTTCTTCACTGTAAAACAGAGAAGAGAAATGCCAGCTCCACAAGAAACCCTCTTGGCTGACACACTGCCCACAGCTATAAATCTGAGCAGCTCATTCAGCTGGTTGTGAAATCCTGTCTTATTCTGCCCCCACTCCCAAGGGTTTCGCTCACTCTGAGGTTGTTTCTTAAGGATAAATCAGAAACTCAAGCCTTTGAAAGTAATTTCGATATCTGCCAGAAGCTTTTGGGGGTTGTTATTTATTTTGAAATATAGAAAAATGCCCAGTTATACACCGGGGCTGAGTGTTCATGTTTATTTTACCTAGATCATCAGTAGGTATATTCTCATCCATGCTGGTTTTCATTCCTACCCCCCCTCTCCCCACTGGGACCTTGGCTTATAAATTGCAACCATTTGCTTTGCCCTAAAGAGGAACCTGTGTTAGAGGTGGCTCGGTCGCCCAGCTTTTCACTCTGTGGACCCTTCTCTTCTGCATTCTGGATGTTTGTCAAATTTATCTCCCATTTTCACAGGTCTAATCATTATTCCAATATTATAGTTCAACTTTGATCTCCCTGCCCATGTGTTATGAATTTGAGGGCTTTTTAAAAATTTCATTGTGATGAAATCAGCCATTTTCTGATATTTACTTCGGTTTCAAGCAGCATATATATTTGAAGGGGAGAATTTCTTTCCCTTGATGTCACTGAATCATTTATTCAACAAACACTCATGTGCTGGTACTGTATTCTGCCCCGGGACAGGCCTTTTCCAAGTGACTTCACTAGTGTTTGTGGCTTTGATTCCATGGTTTTGCCAGTGACTTCCAAATTTCTATCTCCTGCTAGGATTGTTCTTTGAATCCCAATCTTTCCGCATTCAGCCACCTATCTGCTGTCTCCACATGGATGCATCTCAGGCACAACCAAACCTCAGTTATTGGTCCCTCACCAACCACAGCACTCTCACCCCTGATACTTGTGGAACCCAGGCTCCTTTTCTTGTCCCACCCCAGCTCCATCCAGAGCTGTAGGGCCTCGCTACAAAGTGCATGACACCCAGGGCAGAGCACAAGCTGTGTACACACTGGCATCTGCCCCTGCAAACAGCACCTCTTGCCTCTCCCGGGCCTAAGGAGGCACACACCCATGGCACAGGACCCCCTTGGGAGGGTCAGGCCTGAGGGCAGGCTCCCAGTTTTCTGGGCAGGGGACTCTGAGGTCCAGAAGCCAGAGAAGTCACCCCCAACATTCCCTCTTCTTGGCCGGGCAGTGGCCTAGAGACCTGTCACCTAGTTCAGCAGATTCTCTTTCTGCCTCTCCCTTTACCAGTTCCTGGGGCTCAGCCCAAGTCACCACTCTCATCCTAGGACAGAGCAGCACCTCTTCCCACACCTACTCCTGTCCACGTCAACCCATCCGGTTTTGGAAGTTTTTAGTTAGATTAAGTTCTTCCCACTTAAGCAATTTCCCCTTGCACTTGGAACCACATGAAGACTCCAACCCCTGTGGCCACACCACAACCCTGCTCTCAGCTCCAGCTCACTGGTCATGGTGGATGCAGCACGGCCACCTCCCCACAGCTCCTCCCGTCTAGATGTGGAGACTGCTCCTTCCTCCCTTAAGTGTGGGCCGGCCTGTGACTCACCTTGGTCCACAGACAGTGGCAGCAGTGACATTGTGTGGCTCTGAGCCTGGGGCTCACCCGGCCTTGCCGCTCCCTATCACACCCCAGCTCAGCTGCCGTAGGACAGGCTCAGGCTCGCTCTGGGGGAGCAGAGACAGCTCTCTCACCCAAGACCTTCAGGGGTCCCAGCTCCGGCCCACCTGCCAATAGACCTCAGACATGCCAGTGCACTCAGTGGGGCCCAGCCAGAGAATCACTTGGCAGAACAAAGCCCAAATTGCTGATCCACAGAATTGTGAGCAAGGCCAGTGGTCACTGTTTTAAGCACTCCATTTTGGGGTGACTCTTACAGAGCAAAAGCTGTCTAACACTGTGTGTAGTTCCTCAAGCTGGCCAAGGCCTTCCCAACCTCTGGGCCTTCACGCGGGTTTTGCCCACCGAGGTCCAGCCTCAGCCTCATCACGCCAGCCCAGCTCCATCTCAGCCTTCACACTTCTCTGTAAGAAGGCCTGTTGGTCCTCTCCTCGCCCCTTCTGTTCCTTTGTAGCCTCATCTCCCCTGTCATTACGCACACCTCTTACCTTCTTCCTCCCATCCTTGCCTTCTCCGGTCCCGAACTGGACTGTAAGTGGTGAGTGGAGGGACTTCCCTCTAGTGCCTCCCATTTTCAACACAGTCAAGGCAGGGCCTCCTGTCCTTCCTTTCTCACTCACTGTGTTTCATTCCTTCATAGGATTATCCTCCCTCTCCCTTTGAGCTGTAGCTCCATGGGGACAGAGACCATCTCACATCCCTAACTCCTGCCATAAGCCTGGCACATAGCAGGAGCTGAATGAGCATTTGCTGAGTGAACAAATGACTGAACAAATTATCTAAATCTGAGTCCTCAGCATGGGAATGCATGGGTGAGCTGGAGTCCTGCTGAGTGACGAGCAGGCCCCAGGGGCCTGGGAATGAGAACACTTTCAGAGCCCAGAGCTCTCTTACCACGTGCTCGGGTCCCTCCCAGGTGCTCAGGCCACAGTCATCTCTGAGGCCCTTACAGGCTCCTCTGCTTCATGGCCTACACCCAGCGAGTCGCTCACAATCTACCTAGGACTAGGCCACTTTTCACTACCTACACTGCTATCTCCCTGCTTCACCATCACAATTGTCTCTCCGCAACTATTGTCATAACCTCCCAAAGGCCACCTGAGAAAAGTTTTATGACACAGCATTATCTAAAAAGCAGATCACAGGAAAGTATGGCTACGATGATCCATTAGTGAAAGGATGCCAGTCCAGCTGCAAATCCGAGAGTTCTGAAGAGGTTGTGGGCAGGAGGACACCCAAGTTTGACCACCCTCATTTGTATCATTGGAATTTTTACATCCACAAAGTATTAGTGCACGTCCTATTTTTCAAAATTGTATTTTGAAATGTCTATGAGTCCATGGTTGGGTGTGGAGTTGGTTTATAGGGGTTGGTCATATAGGGGTTGAGTGGGTTTTATTGCTATTGGTTTAAGAGGTGTTGTGATTAGAGTTAGAAGATTGGGTTTGGGGTTAGGAATGGCATTTGCACCCAAAAGCCCAACGGAGTAGGCGTAAAGACTCCTTGGATTAGTCAGTTTGGGGAGGATGGGGTTCAAAATGTGAGCCTGAATCAAGATTCAAAATAAATTCAGATTCCTATGGAGCCAAGGCTAGGAAGGGCTGGGGCGGGGTTGGAGTTGGAGGTAGGATGTAGATTTCCCAATTGAGTTTGAAATCAGGCAGGTTAGAATGTGTGGGGGTGAGCCTCTGGCCAAAGGAGCTGCATGGGCTTTGAGATCTACATCCTCAACCCCACCACCCCAACATCTCCCTGAAACGGATGAGTGGATGGATGCTATGCACAGATGATGGACAGATGGGCAGATTATAGGTGACTTCGGAGTGTCCAACCGGGACGCTGTGGCCAGGAAATCTGGCTGCCTCTGCAGGAGCAGCGAGTAGGACTCCTGACCCTGCGCTTATCGCGTCTCCCCTCGCCCCCGCTGGAGCCCGCGACCAGAGCCAAGGTCGCGGCATCAGCCGTTTGTGTGTCTCGCTTTGACGTGGGCTCACTGCGCAGCGTCTTTTCAACTTGTTTACAAGCCTGCGTCACCCGGGAACCTTTCACCGCTGCCTAGGACAAAAGGTTCCTCCTTTTTAAGTCCGCTTTAGTCAGAAAGGGCATTCACCAGAGCCCAGTACTCAGACTGGTGCAGGGCGACACCCCGTGGTGGATGCAGACAGTGCACACCCACCCGCTCACTCCTTCCCCCATTCACTCCTTCCCCCATTCACTCCTTCCCCCAATCCCTACCCACACCTATGATCTGCCCACCAGGCATGGTCTGTGCATAGCACCCAGCCACCCGCCCATTGCAGGCCCACACATCCATTCACCACATATAACAGCCACACACACCTTCTCTCCACCCATTCACCCATCCACATCCCTCCGCTGAAATTTTCATCCTTTCATGTAAATATTTATCTTTCCAGTCACTATCCATTCACCATCCACTATCCGTTGACTCATCTGACAAAATATCTATGGAGCACCTTCTATGTGCTAGGACCCCCCCAAAGCACTGGGGTCAAGGGTCCCAGGACAGTTCCTGTCCTTATCAGACCCGCAGGGCAGCAGAGGAGACACGCCCACAGAGGCCCCTGTGAAATGGCCACGGTGCTCACAGAGCACTGTGAGGATGTATCGGCCCAGACTTGGGGGCCGAGGACGGCTAAGTGAGCCAACAATTTCTAAGCTGAGATTCAAAAGTGGCTGGGATGAGCCAGGCAAAGAGGGGGGAGGATGCCAAAGGCCAGTCCCCTCTCAGAGTGGACTCTGGGCAAAGGGTGTGGAGGAGCCAAGGCAAGAGAAGCCAGACCCGCAAGGCCTTGTCAGCCCCTCAGAGGGCTTGGGCGCCACCCCGGGTACCTGTGCTGCAGAAGTTTCTTCTACTTCTGAATTATTTTTGTTTTTACAGAAATAATACATTTCTACAACTTCATTGTACCAAATAGAGACCAGTAGGGAAAAAATAATAACCCATAATCTTACCACGCAGAGCTAGCAAATATGGAGATCTCCTGTACATCCGTAAGGCTGCCTGAGCTGTGCTCCTCAGTGCTAGATGGCGGGGTGACAGTGAGCAAGGCCACAGCCCCTGCCTCAAGGTTGCACAGATGCCCCACTGTGAAGATGTCTTGAAAAGAAGAGCTATGGGTATAGCAGACGCCACTGGGGACCAATCCATCGTCCATTCCAATCACCCATCTCCTTGTTAACACAACCGATGGTGTCCAGTCACCTGCCCTTGTCCCTGGGGCATATGCTCGAAGACGAGGTCTGCCACAGAGTTCCCATCCCCATGCCTGCATTGGTTGAGGCATGCATAAAAATATTTTTGCTAGGCACACATGACAAGAAGTGCTCTGAGGAGCTTCTCATTATATGAGGCGATATTACCTTATCATTTCAGTCATTTCTTGTGGAGCTTTCTCTTTCTTGCATCAAAATGCAACCTAAATGATGTTAGGGACTATTGTTGAGAAGTTCTAGATGGTTTTCTTTCTAACCTCCTAAGTAACTGATAGCCAAACCAAAGACAAAAACACACATTGACCAGAGAACTTGTCTTATTATGAACTATACCTTTGGACTTCTTGGGCTCTTCTTCAAAGTATATGCATAATTGTTTTAAATAATTGGATAAAATTATAGAACAATTATTGGTGAGAGGCAGTGTGTGTCTGGTTAAGATCAAAGATGAGCTCCCCTACAAGCGAATCCTGTCTCTGGCGCCCCTGGCTCTGCTGGGCACATTTGTCAACCTCACAGTCACTCAGTCTCCTCCTTCGTGTGAAGGCGATGGTAATAACAGGACCTGCTTCCCTGGGTGGTCTGTGTTAAATGGGCTCCAGCACAGAGAACAGTGCCTGGCACACAGAAACACTATGTAAGAGTTCATGGAAAATTCACAATGGTCCATAAACTTCCTGATGATAACAATGAAATTGGAAGTATGCCCAGTAGCTTTTCTTTCTTTGGACCACCTCTTTTCTAGATTCCTAAAAGTCTCATTAGAATTTCTGGTGCTTGAGATAAATCATTTCAAAACTGTTTGCTTTCCTACCTCAGTCACTAGTTAACAAAGTACTTGCTGAAACCTAACTCTAGTGCACAGTTTTCTGTTCTGCTAGTCTGTGACAGTGAGTAGGGAGGTAAGACTGCAGAGACAGGGACGGTCTCGATCCCCTAAGACTTTGAGTGACAATGTAAGGAGCCTCTATCCTGGGGCTTAGGGAAAACACTTGTCTGTTTAGGGTATTTAACACTAGCTGCTGTAATAAACACTTCTGCACGCACTCGCACGTGTGCACACCCACAAATCACATATGTGGCTTAACACAATAAAACTTCCTTCCTCCTTGGGCAAGGTTCCTTGATACTGCCTGCGGAATGCTGTCGCTGCCAGTGGGAGGCTGTCCTCCAGCCGTGATACAAGCATCCCCACTCCTTCCACCTCGGGGAGCCCCTGCACACTCCCACCCCTGGCTCTACCAGAGTTCCTGCAATGGGATCGGTCTCCCCACCCAGGAATCGCCTTGGGCATGGAGCTGCTAGCATTTTCACCGGCACCACCTACCTACCCTGCAGGCTGCTCCAGAGACCCCTAAATGTCCTTGAAAAGACAGAGCCCTGACTGTGTCCTCAACTCCAAACAGACTTTATCCATAAATCCCCTAGATGCATGGGGAAATCTGGTGACCATGGTCAGAACTCAAAGAGAAGTCTCCTGCTGCTTTTTAGGGACTTGGACCCAGAGTTTGGGGGAAAGAAGGGAGGTCCTAGTGCCTGTGACCACAACAGCTGGGCAACCTGGGCGGTATAAACTGGATCCCAGCTCTTGATCCCCTCATCCCCTCCTCTGTTTCTTGATAGAACTTGTTACTCTGTGTCTTTATTGTCTGTCTCATACACCCTCTGGGGCAGTGTTCTCGGGCCTTCGCCAGCTTGGGAATCACAGGGGGGGCTCGCTGCACCCCTGAGAGCTGGCTCCACCCCAGAGCTTCTGCTGCAGGGGCCGGCGGAACATTTGGTTTACTGACGCGTTGCCAGCATTTCCGAAGCTCGGTACCGGGGCTACGCTTTCAGAACCGCCCCTGGAGAAAGCGAGGTGCGCTCCGCCGAGAGGGCCGCGCACAGGAAGGCGGCTTTGAATCGCTGAGTCAGGGACTGAAGAAGACCGAGGGGGAGCGATGAGTGGGAAGCCAGACCCCGCCGCGCGCGGGCGCCGTGCGGGCCGCGCCCCGGGAATTGAAACAGTGCGACCCTGGGCCTCCCCGCACCCCACCCGCGGCCCACGGGCCCCACCCCAATCCGGCCCGCCTCTGGGGCTTTGTGACGTCACGACCCCAGCGGCCAGGAGAATGGTTGCCATGGCGACGTAAACCAAAGGCCCAGGAGCGAAGAACCTGGAACCCCGGCCCGCAAGCTCCGGATCAAGCCCGGGTGCGCGCGGCTGGTGAGTGCGCGCGGGGCTGTCGTGGGGCGCACTCGCGTCGGGGTGCTCTCTGGGCCCAAGTGCAAGACCCCTTTGCAAGGCTTCCCGCCCTTCCTTCCTTGTCACTACACTTGTTTTACCACCCGCCTAGCCATCCCTCTGTCCCAGGGCCGGATAGCATTTCCCCGCCGAGCTGGGGGTGGGGAGACAGGCCCTGCTAACCCGCCTCTCCGGGACCTGGATTCCTGTTCCCGACAGTGTAGCAGGAGCTCGGTGGCAGGGCGCAGGCGTTGGCGTCGAGGAACCTTAGGCTGCAATCCCAGCTTCCACCCTTCCTGGCTGAGTGACTTTGGACGAACCTCTACTTTGTTTCTTCTTTTGCAAAATGAAAAGACATTCGATGTTAAGGACGTGCCAGGTGCTTTTATGAGCGCATGAGCTACAGATCAGAAAAGAGCCCTGGTTCTCATGGAGCTTACATTCTAGAGGGAAATAGGCAATAAACCGATTTTTTTTTAAAGTGATAATCAGACTAATTGCAAAGGAGAAAATAAAGTGAAGTCATATGAGGTTGCTGTAAAGAACCCACTTTAGATGGGATGATGAGGGAAGGGGCGAACTTTGAGTTCAGATCTGAAGAGAGAGTGTGGGAGCTGGGTATGGGAGGACATTGTTTGACTGAGGAGGCAGCAGATGCAAAGACCCTGAGGTAGACCATGGTTGGTGTGTTCTAGCAACAGACAGAACCAAGTCAGGGAGGGGAGAGAAGATGGGGTGCTGGACAGGGAAGAGAAGGAGCTGCAGGTGTTGGCCACATGGTGAGCCCTCAGTAAATACCAGCTGATCTCAGCCACCCAGGAGGAGGGAGGCTGTGGGCCTGGAGACCATCTGGCTCAAGCACTGTGTCACTCCCCAGGTTGGAACCTCCTTTAGCCAAGGTCAAGTTTTGCAGCAAGCCCTTGGTGCTCTGCAGGGATGTCCAAGGTCCTGGCTACTATGGTCTCCAAGGACATGACGTCCAACAACAGTAAGTACCCAGCTGGGGTGGGCTCTCTCAAAGATCAAAGATGGTGTTGGGAGCCTGGGACAGTGAGGTCTAGATTTAATCCAGGGTTCAGGTGATTCTAAATCAAGCCGTAGGGCAGAAATCACAGTTTGCCAGGTTCCCTAGAAACCCCATGTACTAGAGTCCTAAGGTTGCTAGAACAAAGTACCACCCCAGACTGGTGTCTTTTTTTTTTTTTGATATGCCTTTATTGATTTCAGAAAGAGGAAAGAAGAGGAAGAGAGAGAGATAGAAACATCAATGATGAGAGAGTCATTGAGCAGCTGCCTCCCGCACAGCCCCTACTGGGGATCGAACCCGCAACCTGGGCATGTGCCCTGACTGGGAGTCGAACCTTCATCTCCTGGATCATAGGTCGATGCCCAACCACTGAGTCACACCGGCCGGGCAGACTTGTGTCTTAAACAACACAATTGTCTCATGGTTTGGGGGATGGAAGTCCAAGATCAAGGGTTGGTTCCTTCTGAGGGCCATGCAGGGGAATCTATTCCATGGCTTTCTCCTTGCTTCTGTTAGTTTGCCAGCAATCTATGATGTGCCTTGGCTGGTAGACTTCAGTCTCTGCCTTCATCTTCACATAGTGTTCTGCCTTTATGTGTACGTGTTACAAATTTCCCCTTTTTATTAAGGGCAGGTGTCATACTGAATTAGGCACAATTTTTAAAATTGGTAAATGTGGTAAAATACACATAAAATTTAGCATTTTTATTTTTAAGTATTTAAAGCATTTTCATGCGTCCAGTTCAGTGATATTAAGTACGTTCACACTGTTGTGTAACCATCACCACCATCCATCTCCAGAACAGTCTTCATCTTGACTCTGCAGCCATTAAACATTAACTCCCTATTTTCCTTCCCCTAGCCCCTGGCACCCACTATTCTACTTTCTCTCTCTATGAATTTTACTCCTCTAAGGATCTCATATAAGTGGAATCATACAGTATGTGCCCTTTTGTGACTGATTTCTTTTACTTAGTATGATGTCCTCAAGGTTTATCTATGTCTTAGCACATAGGCAGAGGCATTTTTAGTGAAAAGGCAAGTGGCATCTAAGTATGTTTACGTATAAAATACCTCTGAGTAGATATACAAAAATCTGTCCGGCAGTGAAGGCTTCAGGTAAGGATCTATCATCATAGAAACACATCACATCAATCGTCACCATATCAACACATCAAACCTGCATTGTCAGAAAGATTTGCTATGTACGTGCATTGCTTTTTCAATTCAGAAAAAATTAAATTTCGTTAGGGTTTTGTCTTGTTTTTGGATTTGGTTTATTTAAATTACAGTGGTATCTTCTGATGTTTATAATATGGTTAATTAAAGTTTACTACCTGGAAATTTAATCATATAATCACTAAGAAAGAAAGTTAGAAAACAATGAAGATTCAGCAACCTGTACCCCTGAGTTCTCCACAGGCCTCACCACTCCCTACAGCCTCAGCCTCCTTCCCCTTTACCATTATATGTGCTGCCTGGCCTTGAAGGCATTTAAGTTTTCAGCCCTAGGTCCTGACCTTCATGCCAGTCCCACAGGACTCTGCTCTTCCTCAGTCTTCCTACACCCATGACCCATCTGCTCAGGACCTTGCCCTTGGTAGTATACCATCCATCTCCCAGGCCCTCACTTCCCCTTCATCATCCCAGGTCACCCTCTCCCACACTGGTCCAGGAGGACCGGCTCCCTGAGCTTTCCACCAGAGCACACCTCTGTGCTCTCCAGTAGTCCCCACCCCATTGCCCTCTCAGCTGGCTGCTCTCCCAGGCTCGCATAGACTGGAACCTCCAAGCTGCAAAAGATTCCTGAGTTAGGGTTGGAGGAAGTATGAGTCCAAAGCCTCCTTCCCTGTGGGTATCAGCTGAAGGGAGAACAAGGAAATGGGAGTCTCTGACGGCCCAACCCTGATGGAAGAACCTGGGCAGCTCCCAGCAAAAGCGCTGGCAGGGCAAGAGGAAGATGCTTAGATCCATGACCTCCTTGTATAATCCTGCACTGCTCTTCAGGAACAAATTGAAGGATGTGAAAGGGAAGGCAGCTTCTGTGTGCCAGGCACATGTGCTAGGAAAATTTGTGGCTATTTTCTTGCACAATCCTTACAATTTCCCAGCAAAATGAGCACGATTATCTCAGATGTGGAAACTGAGGCTCCAAGAAGCTGAGAGACTTGCCAAGCCCACTTTGCAAGCAGGTGAGGGTGCTGGGGCTAGAGCCCTACAGTATGTCTGAGTCTTTCCCCAGCCTCATGCTGTGTTCACAGCTATCACAAAATATGCCATTTGCTGTGGCCCTCACTTTTGTGTCTCCCCAGAGGACAACCTGGAATCCACAAACAACAATCCTCCTTCAATCACTGAAGAAAAAAAGAAACATAGGAAAAACAACAAAGGTACCTCTGGGGCAGGGAGCTGAAGTCCCAGGTAGTGGGGGGCACACTCTCTCCCTCAGCTGCAGATGCCTTCAGGCCTAGTCCTCAGTGTGAAGGGCAGAGGTAATGCTTCTGTTTCCAGTAGGAAATGGGCTACTGAGACCTGAAATAGCAGGAACATAAACAAAGTAGGATGTTTCCTCCAGTAATGGGAAATGTGGGAAGCAGTCCATGGTTCCATGAGGCTCCAGCAATAGCAGTTCTACAAAATTATCCAGGTGACCATATCCTAAGTCTTCCTCCTCTTATCTGTAGGGCTTTCAACCGCTGTGTTGTCACACGGTCACAAAATGGCTGCTGCTGCTGCAGCCATCACATCTCCTCCCAGACAGGTAGAAGGACCAAAGAGAAGGGCAAACTGCCCACCTGCCAGCTCAGCGCTCCCTGGGAAAAGATTCTTCCCAGAAGCTCCACCCAACCATTTCTGACTACATTTTTTTTTTGGTCACAGGGCCATCAGTACCTGCAAGGGAGGCTGAGAAGTATAGCTTTTCAGCTAGGCACATGGCTGTCACCTATTAGGAAGAAGAAGGGTAGACAGCTAGCTGCATATGCCTCATCCTCTGAGCCCCTTGCTTTGTCACTCCACGCCCTGGCTTCCCCGACCCCCTCCTGGTTTCTGTTCTGCCCCCACCACCCCCCAAGACTCCTGGGCTTACAGGCCAGTCTGGCCTTTCTTCGGAGGTGTGCAGATGTGAGCATGCTCCCTGCACCTGACCTTCACAGGTGAAGCCCTCGCCCCTCAGCCCCCCCCATTTCCTCTTTCTTTTAATAACTAAAATCCCAGCCTGCCCAGAAGGAGACACTAAAGTCCAGGGAACTACATGAGCTCACATGCCTATCACCAGATTGGGCAGTAGACAAGATTTTGCCACATTTGCTTCATCTATCCCTTTTCTCCTTTCCTTTTTGGTCTTTGCGAAAATATAGGGTGTCCCCCAAAAATGTATACACACGTGTTAAATAATTATAAAGGCAGTGTTTATCAAAATACATTTCATTTTCAAAATTGAGCTGTCAGCTCTTAAAGTGTGTATACATTTTGGGGGGACACCCTGTATTTTAAAGTAAAATCCAGACATGTCATTTCATCGCTATATACCTCAATGTGCATTTTTCAAAAATAAGGACATTTTCTTATAAGCCCACAATGAAGGTAAGCAGTCCGTCATCAGATTTACCCAATTATCTAAGAAATGTCTGCCTCCAGAAGATTTGTTTTAATCAGGATTCAAATGAGATCGGAACATCTTCAGTCTCTTTTAATCTAGCAGAGCCACTCCCCCACGTCCTTACATTTTCTGTGCCTGGAGCTGTTGGAAATGGTGTTAATTATCCTGTAGAATGTCCTTTGTGATGTGTCTTCTTCCTAGTGCTGGCGTCCTAACTGTTTCTCTGTTCCCCGTACTTTTAATTGGACGCTAGATGTTTGATAGGATGGATCCACGTCTCACTTTGTCCACAGACTCCTTCCTAGGTGGGCTGGGTGCCCCCTACCACCTTTCATGAGAAGCCCACACTCCCAGCTGCCTCCCTGTTAGCCATACTGTGCATTGCTGTGCACCAATCAGAGGTGGTCAGCGATGTCCTCAGGACGTCGGGGCACTATGTGTCAAGACACACCATGGCGAGTGCACCCTGGTGTCACAGTGTGCCACTGCAGCCATTAATGTTTGCTTACACGGTCCACAAAGAATTAGTAATTTCACAAGGAACTGCTGATGGTAAAGTGTTCTTTTTAAAAGAATATATGAAATTATTTAAAATGTGTGTTGAAAAGTACTAGAAGAAAATACCCCCCAAAATGTTACCAGCAGTTGATTCAAAGCAAATAAGTTTGGTTTATTTTATCACATTCTCTCTCACTTTCAAAAATTTTTTGTTTTGTTTCCAATGAACCCTGTTTCTTTTCAATCAAGGGTAGGCTGGGGGAAGCAACCAGATTTTTAAGCCCTTCTTTTGGTGCCTTTTGGCTCCTGTTCTTCCTGACACCCTCTGAGCTAAGCTGTAGGAACCTCTGTCTCCCTAAGCCCTGGGGGTGAAGGTAGCAGAACTGGGGTGCTTCATAGTCCCCACCTCCCCAAATTCTTGCACTGCTTCCCCAGACCTCAAGCACATTGCCCTCGCCCACCCCCAAGCCTATCCTTCCCCTGGGAGGCTGGTGGAGACTCCTGCAAAGACAAGGCATATTCAACTAGAGTGCCCACTTCCCACTTGCAGGCAGGCTCCTCACTCTGGAGTCAGCAGACTCTCGCTTCCCTTCTCTACAGAGTAGGGGTTCCTGAGGCTTTAAATGAGAGAGGACAGAGGGCCAGGGACATAGCAGATGTCTGAGACACAGGAGGGGCTGTGTTCACGAGGTCTCTTTCAGATGCAGGGACAGAAGCCCAATTCCAACTAGGTTAAACCAGACAGGTGAGTTTACGGAGCTGGAAGGTCCAGGGGTGGACTTCAGGCACATCTGGACCCAAAAGAACATTTGTCACTTGCTCAAGCTTTCATGGAAGCTCCCTGTACTGGGCTGGGAGGGCTTCGGGACCTCAGAGGCACAGATCTCAACTTGGAAGAGTTGCCTCATATCTCCAATGAGGTATTTCCCTCCCCAGTGCCTGTAATTGTTCCAGACCGTTCAGCTAACCCTTTCCATATGTCTGGGAAAGTGGATTTCTTCCTGCTCAGAGATCAAGAGCGGAATAAGTCTGTCGCAGTGAGTATCCAGGACCCACGCCTGCCCCCAGCTCTTTCTTCCTTTACACAAACAGCAGCCAGCCTGATGTCAGAAGAGCACGTTCCTCAGGTCACTCACTCTAGAATGGTCAGCAATTCCTACAAAATCAACTCGAAACTCTGCCTGGCTCTCAGGTCTTTGACCTGTCCCACTGTTACCCAGTTTCATTGCCATTGTGCCTGGGCCTTTGTCAGGTTGGGCTCTAGGAGCTGCTGTGGCCACACAGCCTCAGCACCCTGTTCCACAGAGCCCCCGAACCTCACCATGACCAAAAGCAGGTGCCCAACATCTTCTAAACACAAATCTTCTGCACCGGGATTCTAGAGGGTTACATTTTCCCAATTTGGTTATTATACAGGGTTGTGCAAACTAGCAGGCTCACACTGGATCCTGCTACAGCTAGGTTTTCCCTAAGCAGTGCTATTCATAGGCTGAATTGGGTTTTGTACCTGTCAAGCCCAGCAGGAAATAGAACCGACCCGGGAAAGGCCAAATGAAGAGTTTACATGAGGCCTATCTGATGCCCAGCCCATGAGGGGTGTGGAGACCCTCAGGGTCTGAACAGCAGAAGGGGCTGGGCACCCCAGCAGCCAGAGATCTGAACTAGGTCCCTGGGGAAAAAGAGCCTCCAACCCTGACCCCACTCCCATCCTGGGATCCTCCCAAGTGAAGGGCTGGGGCCATCAGCCAGGGTGGGGTGGAGAATAGGTAGGGAGGTCCAGACCCCCAATGACAGCACAGCCCCAACACTGAGGAGCTTGCAGATCAAACTCGGGTTTTCAGGTTTCTCTTGGAAACTCAGATCTAGTTTCTCTGAACCTCAGGATGTCAGATTCAGCAAATCACAGTACAAGGCACTCAATTTAAGTGTGAATTGCAGATAAACCAGGAATCATCTTTTAGTGAGTATGTCCCTTAACTACTGATCTAGAATGCATAGTGACTGGCGGGCAGCCCGTCCTTCATCTGCCCAGCTCTGGCACCTGCCCTCCCCCTCTGGCGCAGGCCCCCAGGGCGCTCCCACATGCACCCAGCCCCACAGCCTCTCCCGCGAGTGGCACGTGGGCACCCCCCACACACCTGCCCGGACCGAGTGCGCACAACCTCAAGTCCAGGAGACCCTGGCGCGGGGCAAAGCAGAGGGGAGGCAAACGGGGCGGGGGGCGGAGGCTGGCCCTGCGGGACCCCGTCTGACCCTCCCGGCCCGCCCCCAGGAGCGGGAGCAGAAGAGGTCGCTGCGTGTGCACGAGAAGATGACCTACTCGTCCAAAGTGTCGGCCAAGCACACCAGCCTGCGGCGCCAGCTGCAGCTGGAGGACCAGACGGAGGATCAGGAGGTTTACGAGGAGGTGGAGCAGCTGAGCTCCTTCCACGACCAAACCTCCTGGAAGCTCTTCATGACCAAAGGTGCTGCTCCTCCCTCCGTGACCCGGGATCTGCCCTGCTGCCCCAGAGGGCAGTGCTGTGAAAGTGCTTGGAGAGCCGGGGCTGCAGTGCGGTGGGGAAGGGGGATCTGCTCTGTCTGACCCCGGCCTCCAGCGTCACAAAGGTCACATCCAGTGATCTGAGTTCCAGTATTGCATGCATTCTGGGTATTGACCATGTACAATGAATGCAGGCTGTATAAATAGAGGCATTTCACTTGGAGATAAAGAGAGTCAACGCAGAACTAGGCTGCCTGGGTTCAGATCTCAGCTTCAGCATTTAATGGCTGCCCCATCCTAGGCAAGTTAGCCAACTCCTTTACTCCAAGATCTTAGCTTCAGCATTTAATGGCTGCACCATCCTGGGCAAGTTAGCTAACTCCTTTACACTGCTGTTTCCTCTCCTGGCTGATCACAGTAGCAACCTCATGGTTCTGGGATTCAACCTGGGCAGACACTGCAGGAAGTGAGAAAGAGCTGTGTGTGTGTGTGTGTGTGTGTGTGGTTATTTTTGTGACCCAGTAGGAAATCTTAAGTACTGAAAATGCATTAATATTCTACCAACCCAGATGATAAAGTATAATATCACTAAGTTAGAGAGAAGTAGTTGGGATCAGAGTCCTGGAACCCCTGGGACTACAGGTATATTGGATTCAGGTGAATATAAACACAGGGAGACCCCCAGTGTCCACCCGGACACCTGTGGCTTATTCTTTGGGGTAGGAAGCCTTGCATTTGCTTTGACGATTGTGTGCCAAGCTCTGCATGGGGGAAGCAGCACAGCATGTGTTTTCTTTCTGCCTTCACCCTCCATTCCTAAGACCTGGGAGAGGCAGGTGGCACCTGGATGGGGAAGCCTGGACCCAATGTGTTTGGACACAAGACTGCTTGTCAGCTTCCCAGCTTTGGCTTCCAGTGAGGAGCTGGGTCTTCTTGAGGCAGGGACTTCCCCAGGGTTGACCAGGGAGACAGGGTCTTAGTGGGCTCACTGCCAGGCATCTAGGCTTAAAACGGGGCTCCTGCAGCACCCAGCTTCATCTGGAAAGGGGAGGATTTGAGAGACAAGAAAGAGAGCAATGTGGTTTTGCAGTCCTTTCCACCATCCCTGGGTTCTGCAAAGTTGGGGAGTGTCTAGGTCTTCCTTTCCAGAAAGGCCAAGGCCCTTGGCTCCAGCATCCTGCCTCTCTGCCTGTACCCTGGAAGGTCATCCAGAGGCCCACCTTAATTTCCTCCCACCTGGTTTAAACCCTGGCAGTGTAGACTTAGCTGCTGCCCAAATTGGGCCCTGGGGACTAAGGGTACCCCAAGTTTAGATTGTGCTGCTCCATTTTTCTCTCTGGTCTTGGGGAACAGGCCTTTTGTTATGAAGTCCAGTTGGGTGAAACCTCCAGGGTTAGGGGTGTCCAGAGTCTCATTCCCAGTGACAGGAGTATGACAGCAAGAGAGGTTCTTTCTACCTGGACCCGTCTCCAGGCATGGAGATGTGATAGATCAGCAGAGCCTTCTCTCCTTGTGCTGGAGGCAGGGCTTGCTCTCCCACGGTCTCTGTGATAAGCTGGGCCTTGCGGCACAGCACTGCACCAGGAGCAGCCGACCGGCTCCCCACTTCTGCCTGTGTGCCCATCCTCAGCCACGAACCTGAGCCTCTTTCCCACAGCCCCCACACCACCCCCACCACCCCAGATGCCTCCCTTCTCTCATTGCAGAAAAGAAAGAGGAACTTGTAAACATAAACAAGTACATCAAGCAGAAACGGCAAATGTTCCTCATCCAGGTAGGCCCATCTCCCCTGAAGGGGACCTGGGTGGTCTGTCCATCGAGCTTAATTCCTGCTCTGGTGGCCCGCAGTATGCCCTGGATATGAAGCAGAGTGAGATCCAGCGCCTGGAGATACTGGCAGCTAAGGAGGAGGCCGAGCTGGAAAAGGCCGAGAAGTCCCTGGAGAAGGATTCGATCCTGTTCGATGAGTTCCTCAGAGAGAATGACCGCAGCTCAGTGCAGGCCCTGAAAGAGTGAGCCTGCAGCTAGGGATGCCCCAAGGGTCCCTGGGCCTGTGCACACCCACCCAACCTAGCCTGCACCCAGTCTCAGCCCCTGCCTCTGCCCTTGCCCCTGACCCTTGACCCCAAACCAGGCCCCTGGTAACTCCCCCATCTCCAGCCCCGCCTGGGGGCAGTTTGCACACCCCTCTTTCACAATCTGAGATTGGCTCCATTCCCCCACCCCTCCCTCCAGGGCAGAGAAGGAGACCAAAGTGAAGATGGAGAAGATCACTGAAATCCGAGATCTGACCACCCAGATCATGAACATCAAAAGGTAAGGTCAGAGGAAAGCTGGGCCTGGGCTGGCCTGCCAGCATTTTCCTCCAGCGCGTCTCCCTGTCCAAGAGGTGCTCCTCCACAACACAAACCTCATCATCTTTCACTGAACCCTAAATATCTCAGGGCTTCGAAGCCCCGCAGGCTGCTGCCCATCTTATAAATGAGGTGACTAAGGCCAGGAGAGATTCACTGACTTTCCCAAAGCCACACCACCAGGACACAGGGCTCACATGGATCTGGGGCTTCCGGGCTCCACCCTGGGAGGGGCAAGACAGAGTCCCTGAGGGCTGTCACTCTGGGACATATAACCCACATTGGTCCCTGCAGGTTGGGCGTCCTCTCCCTGGCACAACGGTACTTCTGTGCCTGCCCTTCTTGGCCAGGATGCATTGGCCAGACCCTGACCTCACCTGTCCCCTCCCTCGGTTCAGCGAAATCTCCAGATTTGAAGACACTCTGCAACATTACAAGGTCTACAAGGATTTCCTGGACAGGCTATCACCCAAGGACTGGTTGGAAGCACAAGAGAAGAAGCACTTGGCTCTGAAACAGTCCAAGGAGATCGCCAAGCTCTCCAAAGAGAATGCTATGCTCTCCCTAAAAGGGGACAAAGGTAGCAGAAAAGAGAAGACGGGTCCCTGGGTCCACCTATACCCTGTGCCCAGCCAGCAGAGGCCTTGAAGGTGCCCAGGCCGCGGGCTTGGCCCCTTCCATACCCTGCAGAGCCCCAGTTGGGGCAGCAGCCACCCCTTAGCCATGTGTGGCTCAGCACAGGGACCTACTTGAGGAAGCGGGGCTGGCTCTCAACTCAAACTCAAGGGGCTTTCCTCCGTGTGCCTGCCTCCTTCTGTCACTGAGGGGTCCCGGGGAACCCTGTGCCCCCAAGCAGTGTTGCTGCAGGCCTGGTTCCAGCCAAGGCCATCAGGGACCCCTCCCTCCCTTGCTCCCTGTAGGACCAGACATCAAGGGCAAGATGAGCTCCAGAGGTATGTGGCTGCCCCAGACTGGAGGGGCCCCACACTGGGTTGGGGCAAATAGAAACTATTCCTCTGCTTCCTCCAGAGGGCCAGAGCTCAAGGAAGCCCTGGAAAATTCTGCATGTGATACGGGCAGGGCACATCCTGTCCAGCAGCATCAGCCCCCAGCAGAACAGTCACCTCAGTGTGAGTGACAGGCTGGACTCCAAAGGGTGAGTGGGCTTGGGGGAGCTGCAAAGGTGGCTGAGACCTGATGGGGGTTGCTCCCCAGTGGCTCCATTTTCCTTCTTTGCCAAATGGGCATCAGTGTGTATACAATCTGAGGCCCAGGCCCAGTGAGTGCTTAGTAAGGGCCCTGCATTTATCACCTGTTTGCTGCAGGTAGATCAGGGCCTGGAGTCTCTCAGGCCTCAGCCCAGGATCCTCTGGCTGTGAGTCTGCTCTGGCCATTCTTCAGCCAGCAGAACCTGCCAATCCAGGGTGGGGGCCAAGGCCGGAGCAGGCACAGAGGGTGATTAAAGGAGATCTGAATGGTGAGCAAGATTGAGCCCCACCTCTGAGTGCTCCGAGCCTACAGCCTTTCCCGCACCCCAGAGGGCTGGCCCAGGATGGTCTCTGCCCATGTGGGGTGCTCAGGGTCAGTTGAAGGTGGCTGTGAGTGTCACAGGATAGCCATGAGGGCCATCAAGAACAACTGCCAAGGCCAAATCTAGATAAGAGAGATGGGCAAAAAAGGCCCTGAAAGTGGCTTTTTTAAAAAGGATGACAAATGGAGAGGGGCAGCCCTAGCAGGCGCCTCAGGTGCCAAGGCCCTGAGGCAGAGTCGGCGCCTACAGAGCAGGAAGAGAGCTGGCAGGGCAGGAGCAGAGTAACCTTGGACAGTGGGGGAGGTGAGAGTCGGGAGGGTGGCAGGGCCCCTACAGCTCCCAGGTGGAGGCCAAGATTTATTCTGACTAGAGAGAGATTAATTGAATTTTGAGAATTAATTGAATTTTGAAACTATCCCCTGGCTGCTATGTGACAGCTAGGGGACCAAGAGGAAGCTGGTGCCACCACCTGGGTAACTTGTGTGATGGACAAGGGGATGAGGGGCATGGGGTTGGAAAGATGCCATGGAAATGCAGGAGTCTACACCACTGGGGTGAGGCAGGATGGCCCAGGCTGGGCCCTGGCTCCCTGAACCCCATATTTCTCCACAGGTCCATATCTTCTGCCCTCTCCGTGCAGGAGGACCCAGACAGTGACGAGGAGGTCAGTGGCGCCCCTCTCGGCAGGGTCTGCAGGAGCCAGGGCCCCCCCACCACCGCACTGCCGCTCTCCCTCCCCCCCACACACACACAGCTCTGATTGCAGGAACTGGAGCTGTACTTCACGGATCCCCAGCAGCTCCTGGAAGTCCTCACAAACCTGGAGGAGCAGAACCTCTCTCTGATCCAGAACACACAGGAGATGGAGGAGACCTTAGAGGAGCTGAAGTTCACCTTAAAAAATACTCAGGTCCGCATGTAAGTCTCGAGTGGGGCCACCCAGGCCAGTGAGGGGTGGGCTCTGTCACTGGCTGCTATCCTGGGACCTCAACAGCCACTGGGAGCTGGACTGTGTGCATCCCCACCCTCCTTGTCCATAGCCCTGGCCCTTCCCTGACTTCTGTTTTCTGGAAAGTTCCATTTGAAGTCAGTGCCTGGCTCTGGTGAGAAAATATGTCCTATTGGATAGGGAATCCGGGTGTCATGGGGACCCAGGAGTGTCCTGGAAGTAGGTCATGTGAGTGGAGCCATATCAGACTGGCCCATCCCCACCCTGGAGCAGTCTATAGCCAGAGGGGGATGTCTTAAGGACCTCTCACCCCAGGTGCATTCTGCTGATGCCAGACCCAGGAGAACTGGGCAGGGTCAGGCTGGGGCAATAGGTGAGGCCTGTTGGGAACAAGGAATTCACGGCCAGACACAGACTAAACACCTCTTCTGGGTCAGGCCTGGGTCCAGGCCCTCCAAGGATAAGGTAAGGCTCTTCCTCATTGAGCTGACATTCCATGGGGCAGACAGACAACAGATGGGCCCACAGATTTGACTTGTAGATACTGACACATGCTGGGAGGAAAATTAAGAGAATGATAGGAGAAGGGGCTAAAGTGGAGGGTGGCACAGATTGGTGAGGGCAGGGGAGGCTTCCTGGGGAAGATGTCATTTGAGCCAGGTACTTCCTGAGTGATGGGAAGCCACATGGTGATCCGGGAAGAGAGTGCCAGGCAGAGGGAAAGCAAGTGCAAAGGCCCTGAGGTGGGAGCCAGCCCAAGGCTTCAATGTCCCATGGGGAAGCCATTTTCCTTAATACCATGTCTTGTTGGCCCATGTCCTGCCACGGAGAAGCTCCTGCTGAGAGTCTCCAGACTTATGTGAAACGACCAGCTTTCAGGCAAGATTGTGTTTCATAGAAAGCTGGAAGGTAGCAGAGACACACATAGAGATGAGCTGGGGAGAGGCAGGCAGGCTCCCAGATTCTAAGAACCTAGTGAGAGGACACATGCAGGTACACGTAGAGCTCATAGAATCCTGGGGGTACTGTCCAGTAACTGGGCTTCAGCCAGCTGAGCCACTTCAACAGCTTATTTCCAGAGTCACAGTCCAAACACATTTAACTTCCATGAACTCAACTACCCTTCCTCAAGAAAAAAAAAAATTTTTTAATATACAACAAATAAACCATCTGAATAGGCCTATCTATTGAGGAAATTAAATCAATAATTAACCTTCCAAAACAGAAAGCATCAGGCCCAGATGGGTTCACAGATGAATTCTACCAAATATTTAAGGAAGAAATTATACCAATTCTGTACAATCTCTTGCAGATAATAGAATACTTCCTAACTCACTTTATATGACCAGTATTCTCTAATACCAAAGCCAGTCAAAAACATTACAAGAAAAGAAAAGTATTGGGGAGAAAAAGGGACATCTGTAATATTTTAAACAAAAATAAAAATTTTTAAAAAAAGAAAGAAAAGTACAGACCAGTATCTCCCATGAACATAGATGTGAAAATCCTCAACAAAATACTGAATTCAGCAATATATAAAAAGAATTCTATACCATGACTAAGTACGATTTTCCCCAGATATGCTAAGCTGATTCTGCATTTGAAAATCAATTTTAAAAACAATCAATAAGCTAAAAAACAAAAAAAATCACGATCATATCAATAGATGCAGAAAAAGCATTTGATAAAATCTAATCATTCATAATAAAAACTCTCAATAAATTAAGAATAGAGGGGAACTACTTGAACCTGATTAAGGACATCTACAAAAACCTTACAGTTAACACCATGCTTAAAGCTTCTTGCTAAGATCAGAAACAAGGCAAGGATGTCCTCTCTCTCCATTCCTTTTCAGCATAATACTGGGAGTCCTAGCTAATGCAGTAAGTAAGTTAAATAAAAGGTATTCAGATTGAGAAGGAAGAAATAAAGCTGTCTTTGTAGATGACCTGATTGTCTATGTAGAAAATCTGAAAGAATCAACCAAAAAAACTCTCCTAAAACTACTAAGCCACTGTAGCAAGGTTAAAGATTGCAAATATACAAAAATCAATCACTTTCCTATGTATTAGCAATGAACAAGTGGGATTTGAAATTAAAAACAAAATACCATTTACGTTAGCACCCCAGAAAATGAAATAATTAGGTATAAATCTAACAAAAAATGTACCAGATCTATATGAGGAAAACTACAAAATTCTTTTTTTATTGAATTTATTGGGGTGACATTGGTTAATAAAGTTATATAGGTTTCAGGTGTACAATTCTACAACACATCATCTGTATATTGTATTGCGTGTTCAGCACCCCAAGTCAAGTCTCCTCCCATCACCATTCATCCCTTTACCCTCTCCTACCTCCCCCCACCCCCTTCCCTCTGGCAGTCACCACACCATTGTCTGCGTCCATGAGTCTGTCTTTTTTTCTTTGCTTAACCCCTTCACCCTTCTTGTTTTCTTATCTATTCAACTATCCTTCTGATTGGAGCATGTAATCCATTTACATTTAAGTAATTATTAATAAGTAAGTCATCATTACTATTTTATTATTCATATTTTATCTTTTTTTCCTCTTCTTAAAGTCCATTTAACATTTCTTATAATACTGGTTTAGTGGTGATGAACTCCTTTATAGCTTTTTTAGTCTGGGAAGTGTTTTCTTCTTTCTGATGCTATTGTAAATATAATGGTTTTTGTGTTTTCCTTTACAGATTGTTCATTATTTGTGTATAACAATGAACTGATATTGTTGACTTTGTATCCTGCTACTTTGCTGAATTCATTGATTAATTCTAACAGCTTTGTTGTGGAGTCTTTAGGGTTTTCTACATGTAAGATCAGATCATATGGGCAAACAGAGATAATTTTACCTCTCCTTTTCCAATTTAGATGCCTTTTTTTTTCTTACCTAATTGCTCTAGCTAGAACTTCCAGTGCTATGTTGAATAGATGTGGTCAAAGTGGGCATCCTTACCCTGTTCCTGATCTTAGGAGAAAAACTTTCAGTCTTTCAGCATTGAGTATGTTTGCGGTGGGTTTCTCACATAGGGCTTTTGTTATGTGGAGGTTAGTTTCCAATTCAGCCCAATAGCTCTAAGAAAATTTCAAACATATAAACATATAATAAAAGTAGAGCAAATAGTATAATGAGTCCCCAATCCCATCACCAGCATCAACAGTGATCAACTCATAGCCAACTCATAAATCAACTCCTCTCACCTGGAACCATCTTTCTTATTATTTTTAAGCAAATTCTTGGCATTGTATCATTTTATCTATAAATATTAGAGTAGATATTTCTAAAAAGATAGAGCTCTTTAACATAACCTCAATACCATCATATATTTTAAAAAGCCAGCAATCCTTAATATTTAATACCCATATCCATATGTGGTTGCCTTTTTAAGCTGTTAGTTTGAATTAGAATCCAAATTAAGATCACACTCAACTGGTTGTCTTTAAATCCCTTTTGGCCACCCTGTCTGATGTGGCTTAGTTGTTTGGGCATTTTCCTGTGCACAGAAAGGTTGCCAGTTCAATTCCTGGTCAGGGCACATGCAGGCGTGATCCCCAGTGGGAGCCATGCAGGGGGGAGCCATGCAGGAGGCAGCTAATTGGTGTCTCGCTTTCACATTGATGTTTCTCTCTCCCTCTCCCTTCCTCTAGCTCTAAAAATCAATTTAAAAGTTTGGTTTTTTTTTAAGATTTAGTTTAATAAATAAATGAATAAGTCCCTTTGATCTATATGTTCCCTCTCCATCTTATTGTCCCCCTGAAGTCCAGTTGTTAAAGAAACCAGATAACTTTTCTAGCAGCACAGTGATCCTTAGACTATGTGCACTGGACTCCCCCCAGGAATCTTGTAAAATTAAGTCTCTGACTAGGCAGGTCCTGATTGAGGCCTGGACTCTGCATTTTTGACAAACATGCAGGTGACACAAATGCCAGTTTGAGGACCAACAATGAGCAGTGCATCCCACGTGCCTCTGCATTTTCTGTACATCAGAGATGGGATCTAGTTAAGAAACAGAGATTGTGACCCAACGATTTTACATTTAAGAGAACTAGTGGGGGAAGATATCCCAATCACCTAAAGAGATAGAAACACCAGAACTCCACCACCACATCCACACAACAAAGGAGGGCAGGGGTGGAGCAGCACAGTGCCAGCTGCAGGGCATGTAGAGTAGCACACTAACTAGTTACGGCATTGAAAGTGAAGGAAATATTAAAAACTAGGTTAAAGCCAAATGCAATCCTGTATCCTTTAGGAGACATACCACTGACCCTAAAAGCACCCCATCCTGCAGTGGGCACTCAGGGTTGGAGGGAAGTAGGGTCTGATGCCAGGAGGTGCTCCCTGTTGTCATCCCAGGTGACCTGCTTGCACCCCACCAGCACCCTGAGAGGCGGGGTGGGTGTGTGAGCTACGTGTAGCCTCTCTGGACACCACGTCTGAGCCTCAGCCCAGGGGAACCAGCCAGACCAGCTCAGTACTCCTCCCAGTCTTCTGGACTCAGCCCTCGGCCCCACAGCTGGGGGAATGCAGCCTGGGGGGCTGCTATGGGGCTGAAGCCCTGTGGTGGTGCACGTGACAGACCATGGCACCCCCTAGTGGGCAAAAGAGCAGCAGCCTATGGCATTTTGCTTAAGATCCAGAAAATGTCAGTAGGTTCTAGCAACAAATGGAGATGCCACAAAATCATCATGGGGGTAGCGGGCCACGTCTGGGCCTCCCAGGCACTGCTGGTGGAGTGGCCCGATGGAGTGGCCCCATGTCATTGTGACTGGGACTTGCATGCAGCAGCCTGCACTAGGTGAAGCCATGCCAGCCTTAAGAGCTGGGATTCCAGCTTGAAAAACCCCAACATAAAATGGTCAGTGTCTGCCATGATTGTGAAAGATTATTTTTTTTAAAATATATTTTATTGATTTCAGAGAGAGAGGGGGAGGGATAGAAACATCAAAGATGAGTCATTGATCGGCTGCCTCCTGCACGCCTCTGACTGGGGATCTAGCCCGCAACCCGGGCATGTGCCCTGACCAGCAATCAAACCTCGATCTCCTGGATCATAGGTCAATGCTCTCAACTGCTGAGCCATGGCGGCAGGATAATTATTATTTTTTTAAAAAGGTATTATATTTAAAAGTTGATTGTTGCAATTCCATTCCTAAATATATACCCAAGAGACCTGAAAACATGTCCTCACAAAAGCCTGTCTGTGAATGTTCATGGCAGCTTTATTCCCATGAGCCAGAAGGTAGAAACCACGTGTCCTTCACTGGATGAGTGGGGCCACAAAGTGTAGTCTGTCCACTCAATGGAATATTATGTGATCATAAGGAATGAAGTTCTAACACATGCCACAAAGTGGATGGACCTTGAAAATATTGCACTGAATGAAAAAGTCAGACACAAAAGGCCACATGTACATAAGTCCATGCTTACAATATGTCCAGGAAAGAGATTTAAAGTAGAGGGCGAGTCAAGAATAGGGAGTGACTGCTAACTCGTACTGGGTTTCTCCCAGTGATGAAAATATTCTAAAATTAGATTATGGCCACATTGTGCAACTTCGTGAATGTACCAAAAACTGTGTTGGTGTTTTTAATGTTAGTTGTTAAAATTTAAGATCTTAAATTTTACCCCTGCACCTTCCAGTTACTTTTACCCCTGGGCATGCAGACACTTGGCAGTCATGGTCCCTTAGCCCTCAGGACAGCAGCAGGAGCAGTCAGGCTCAGAGAGGTGAAGTGCCCAGGGCCACGCTGAGTGAGCAGGGCCCTGCCGGTCCCCCATCCAGGGATAGGGAGGTCAACCAACTGAAGCAGTGGATCACCACGCTGATGATGGCCATCACCAAGGAGGAAGAGACAGCTGCCGAGCTGGAGCTCAAGGCCCGAGTCTTCCATTTCGGACAGTACAAGGGCGCGCAGGAGGTAGGCCCCCGGATGGCAGCCAGCAGGCGGTGGGTGTGGAAGGAGTGCAGATGGCCACAGGCTGGCGGCAGGGAGTGGGTTCCTCTAGGCATCTGCTGGGAGGAGGTCCAGAGCCCGGAGCTCTGACAGCAGGAAAGTAAGGCCCGAGATTCAGCTGTGCTCTGGGGCTACCACGGCCCCTCGCCACCTTTAGGCTCTGTGGACCTCACCAAGGGGCACTGACTGAAGAAGGCCTTTGGTCTTCAAACCCAAGGTACCCTGAGTGTTCCTGCTCCATGGCTGTTTGGCTGCCCAACACACCTCCATTCCTTCTTTCATTTGACAAATACATCTGGCTTCCTAAACATGTATAATGTACCCAGACAGGCACATCCCCAGGCCAGGGTGTGAGAGTGAGAATTCTGGGGTCATAGAAGGCCAGGGATGTTCCAGGCAGTGGGACCACGATTTGACACACACTCTTCTTGCTAGCACCCCAGCTTCCTAATTCATCCAAATTCCTATTGAGCACCTACTGTGTGCCAGGCACTGGGCTAGGTACACTGGATGCCACTATGAGCAGGCCAGTGTATCCCCACCTCTTGCTGGTCATCACTGGGCACCAGCTGTGCCCTGTGCCTGGCTTAAGCCTTTTTGCCCACTGTTCCTCATTTAGTCCTAAGACCACTGTTTTTTGAATGTTAGAACAGACTCAGAGAAGGGAGTTCATTGGGCCATGGCCGCACAGAAAGGTCACAGGATGTGGTCCTGTGAGGAGCTGAGGAAAGTGCAGGGGTGGCAGAGGGAAGGCTCCCAGGGCATTGGTGGACATATTGAGGCAGCTGGGGGAGGGGCTAAGAAATAGACATGAGCCCCAGTGGGGACTGGAACCCAAGATCTGGCTGACCACAAAAGAGCAAAGGGGGCGGGAGACAGGTCACAGCTCTAGCCAAGGAAAGTCCAGGTGTCCCAAGTTGTTTTCCCCATGCTTCCTGAGTGCTCACCTGTGCCAAGAAAGGCCCTGGGAGGTCCGCCATGCTGCACTGAGGGCAGACCATGGAGTTGGGGGCAGGGGCGGGGACAGGCCCGAGTGACTCCGCTGGTGGACTGCCCACCTCACAGGACAGGCTGCTGGAGAGCCTCAACCACAAGGTGCAGAACGTGTACCAGCAATGTATCAGCACCCAGCAGGAGTCCAACCTGGGCACCGTGCAGATGCTGACTATCATCGAACACCAGCTGGACGAGCTGCTCGAGAACCTGGAGCGTGTGCCCCAGGCCAAGATCGATCAGGCCGAGAAGGCCAAGGAGAAGGAGCGGCGCCAGAGGTGAGGGCTCAGGCCGTCCTCCACACCCCTGCTGCCTTGTCCTCCAAGAACTCCCGAATCAAGGGGAGTTCTCGCGCTAGGAGAGCCAGTGGCCAGGGCTCTGGGGGGGAACCGGAAGGGACACCAAGCTCAGCCTCAGTGAAGGAAGGCGCTCTTGTGGAGAGGAAGATGTCGTGGGGTCAGGGAGCCCAGGAGCCAAAGTGAGGTGTGGCTAGCACAGCCTCGTCTCCAAAAACAAGGGACACTTTTCTGGCTGGATTGGAGGGAAAGAGGCTGGCACTACCAGAGCCCAGAAGAGGGAAGGGGCAGACTCCGGTAGCAGCTGGTGGGAGCCCCGTTTAGTGGCACTGTCAGAACACTGGACACAGGTGGTGTGGGCCCGTCCTCCGAGAGGAGGCCAGAGAACTCCCCATAGGCCCAGTGGGGTGTAGGTGAGTTCCAGGGACCATGGCTCCTCTGGCCTGTGGGCTGCCTGGTTCACTCACTTCTGTGCAGAGCCCTGAGACACAGCCATCAGCAAAGAGCACTCTTTCTCTCCCATCAGCTCTCCTCGTGTCCTTGGTACCTCGCTCAGGGCAGACAATGGGCAAAGGTTTGAGAAATACGAGTACAAACAGGAAGGAGACAACACTACTAATCTTGCTGGGGTCTGGTCTTCAAGGGGGATGATGGGGAAGCCACAGGCACATGGGTCAGTGACCAGGGAGGAGGATCTAAGACCCTGGGCTTCCTGAAGGTATGAGAAGGTGGCCCTCAGACTGTCTCCCAGAGGAGCCCAGAGCTGGGATGCCCGGGCAAGGAGCAGGGCAGGACCAAGGCCCTGCCCTGGGAAGGGAAGGGTGGAGAGGAGTGGGAGTTTTCTCAGAAGAGGGTGGGCCATGGCCTGAGGGCTGTGTAGGAAGGAGCTGGGAAGGGGATTTGGCAGCCTCCAGTCCTTAATCCATCTCTTGTTGCCATTGTCATCTAGACTCCGGGAAGAGAAAGCCAGGATCCAGAAGCAGCAGCAAGAGGAGCGTCTGCGACGGGCCCAAATCCGGGCCCAGGCCGAGATCAAGAAGAAGGTGGGAAGTGTGGTCCTGGGGAGCTACTGCTGGGGAAGGGTCCCACGGCCAGGCACAGTGGGGCTGGGAAAAGCAGAGGGTCTGCAGCTGGGTCTGGTTCCCAAATCCTTTGTAGATGCTACTGCAGGGGTCCTGGGGTCATACAGCAAGGCCAGAATAGAGCAGGTCTCCTAGTCCTGGGCCTAGTCCTCAGGGCTGCCCTCCCCTTTCTCCAGAAGCCCTTCCCTGGGGCTGCCAGCCCAACTGCACAGTGACTGGTCTGGTCATGCCTTCCCAACCCTGCCCAGGTGAGGCTCTCAGCTCAGAGAGCTAGCACGAACAGTCAGCTGCCCAAAGTCCCACTGTACAACCTACGCCTCAGGCCAAACTCATCACTTGTCACTAGGGTCCCCTGGATTGCTGTGTCCCAAGGCCTCCACCCCACAGTGAACAGGCAGGAGCAGCCGCTTGCCTCTGGCAACAGAAAGCACGGTCTCTAATGCAGGCCCAAGCCCGAGCATGGTCCATGACGGACAAAAAAGGCTGATGGGCTTTCCCTGGAACAGACCAGCACTCTCCACTCTGTCCCGTGGGGAATGATGTACAATGAGGGGTCACCCCCTATCCCCACAGCAAGAGATGGGTTCCCTCTGTTTAGCCTGGTATTTCCCATCTGCGTTTCCAGGTATTCCCTCACACATAGCCCGCACACATCAGGGGCTTGCACCCCAGGGCACAGGCTTTAGTGCTGGGCAGACACACTTCTGAGTTGGCTCAGCAACTCCAGCTCTCAGCTTGTAGCTGACCAGGAGTGATCAGAGGCTGGGATGGTCCACAGGACTCCCCAGTCCCAGCTCCCCAGCCTTCTGGCAGGAGTGTGACCTTTTAGCATCTCGGTGGCACCTCTGGTGCACTGAGGTCATAGGCAGAGGGTTACTGAACCCGCTTCCTCTACAGAGAGGCAGAAGGTTGGTGTGCCGCTCCGAGCCCCCGGCCCTGAAAATCAAGGAGGAGTCTGAGCATGAGCTGGTGGACAAGGAGGAGGAGGAGCAGCTGTTCTTCTTCACCTAGCCTTCGGGGCGCTGCTCTGGCTGACCGCATGGGACCGCAGGAAGTGAGCAGGGCAGCGCTGGCCCACATGCAGCCACTGATGCGCCCCTCATGGTCTCCTGCTGTAGTTTCCTTACTCATGTGAAATAAACCCCATGGCCCTTTGGTGTCTAAGGACTGTTGAAGGAGGTAGACCCTATTTCCAAGTGCCAGCACTCCTCTTTAATCATTTCACCCTAAGCAAATGCTTGCGGGAAGAAGCCCATCTTGGCTCCCACCTAAAACAACTGCTTTGAGAGACCACGCTGGGCCACAGTGTGGGGCTAGCCCCACCACAGAGACAAGAAAAGCAAGCAGCAAGCTGGGCAGATGGAAGGGCTTGTGCCACTGACTGGAGAAAAATGTGAGTTCAACACTATATACACAATTCCTTAAAGTAAGTCAAGCAAAGTCTTCAGTGCGTAACTATACAAAAACTTTTATTCATTTGCACTAGGGGTTGGGTCCATTGCCAACAGGAAACCTCAGTGCCCAGAAAACTAACAGCTATTACCAATCACTGTAGTGGACACTCATTGGGGGACGTGTGGGAGAAAGGGCCAGCAACACGTCCTCCTTCAGGAGGCCAGTGCAGTATGGCCACCCTGGCAGATAGGCCTGGCTCCTCGGAAAGGAAGGGATTTCTGGAGGACCTGGACGCTGAGGTGCCAGACAGGCACAGCACTTTAGTTTGTGGCGCAGCACAGAGTTCTGTATGAACCATTTATAAATGGGGCCTACATTCCTTTGGGGGGGGCAGATGGCACCTCAGAACAGGACAGAGAGGAATCACAATTAAATGCCGGGTCACTCCCAAGAGCCCAAGTCCAAAAACTCAAGAAACAAAGAAACACAGAATGGGCAGAGTTTGGATGATTCCAAGTCTGAGAACCAAAACAGCATCTTAATAAACACACACTTCAAAAGACATAAGGCAAAAACAGCATTTCTGAGTGACCGTGTCCAGTCCACTAACCAATTAACAAATAAATATGTGCAAGGTTATCAACTCGTCTCCTTTTGCAAGACAGAAGTTACTCTGTAAAATATGTGGTGACATATGATATGCACATCTTCAACCTCAACAAAAACATACACATGCCATCATTACAGTCCTGCACATTCTTTATAGTACTCAGAACATTACTTTTAAACAATTGTCAAATAACTATTAAACATTAGTACCCAAATACAGAATTTAGAAAAATTATTTTGAATGTTTTAACTCTACCATCCCCAAACTATGAGCTCGAGATTCAGTTTACACAGAGGGTCTTGTGAACAGAGCCCCCGATGTGTCCACCTCACTTTCAGTATTTTTCTCACACCAGCAGCCTGCCTGGTCTGCCAGAACATAGATTAGAATTTGGCTTCCTGTGACAACAAGCCCATTTCTGCCCCATGGTGTGACAAAATCAACCCGACTACGCGCACCATTCAAGGGGTTGGGAAATAGCTCTCAGAAAGAGAAAACAGGGTTTTAAATCCCTCTCAGGGCAAATGCTGAAACACCAAAACTGAAAGACCCCATCTGGTTTCACTACAGATAGAGCTGTATTTGACTAGGGGACCTGTACTCCATTTCCTGCACAAGTCTGTATTTTTAAATGCAACTGGTGCTCCATGGCTCAGATCAAATAGGACAAGGGATGTGCACGCTTAGGCACAAGTACAGAAGAGGGGCGTGCTTTGCTAGGAAGGCAATCCTTGCCTCACTGAAGCACGTTTCTTGGACAAGGCAGTTTTATATAATACAGCCCCTAACTAGTTCCTGATAGAATGTAAGAAAAACCATTTTCAATATGTGTATCCAAAAGTCTCTGAACAGAAACCAAGTGGATTCTCAGCCAGGCCTGCAAGATCATGTAACAGTCTCACGGGGACACAGACTGCAGGTGTCGCCCTTGCGTCCCACAGGTAAGAGGGCTGCTTTCACTGCAGGTCCTGTAGGTTGATAGTGCTGCCGGTGTGGTGTGTGTCCTCAGGCCCAGTAGCTCCTCCAGCTGCAGGAAGCACCTCCTGCAAAACCAAGCAGAGTAATGAGGGGGGCAGACCCGGGGGCTGAGGCGGTCGGTGCAGGACCACCTCACAGGAGGCAGCCTCATAGCCGTGCACCAGCTAGCAGCATAACCTGAGGGGCCAGCCAGCTGGGTGCTTCTGACTTTTCTCAGTTAAAAAGAACTTGTTTTCCCCTAATTAAAAATATTTGTTCCTTGAAGAAAAAAATTTAAATATAACAAAAATAAGGAAAAATAAACTGAATACTACGTTACAGGTTTTCTCAAAAATAAAATTGTCCTTATTTAACTTGTAACTCAACCCCCCCCCCCCCCCATGTGGGAAACACCTTTCCCAGTTACTAAGTGTCCATCTGCGTTATCACTGCCTGGCCAGGCCTCCAGTTGCACCATCACCACCCATCTAATTCACCTCTTCCTGCTAGAGAAATGTTCCTACATCATTAGATTGGAGGCCATGATGACCAACTTTTGGCTATTTGTATCCTACCTGATTCTTTAGGAGAGATCTCATGAGTGGGATCACCAGGCAAATGTAGCAGACACTAGTCAGGCTTTCTGGGTACTTGGCACCAAACCGCCCTCCAATTTACCCCCACCCAGCAGTCTGGGAGCTCCCACCTGCTCGTCCACCTCATACCAGCGCTTTAGTCAATATTTATCTTTGACATTAAGGAAAATGTTTAATAGCCCAATTTGAATAAAGAAAACTAAAATTACTATTTGTATGGGTTTTAAAATATATATATTTAAGCCTGTTAGAAACTTAATAAGCTAGATACTTTCATTATTTTCTATCAAAATCTGAATTATCCACAGCCACCTATACCCAGCTTAACCACTTAAGTTATTTATCTGGGTCTGTTTTCCCACAGGTTAAAACTACCTTCCCACAGGAGAAAGTGACTAGAATTTATATGTATAAAATATTTTAAAGAGTATTTTCACCTTATTTACAAGTAGGAGCTACAATGACAGCAAATTTGAGCTTTAGTCTTAGCCTTTTATTTCGTGGCCATTTACCCACCTTTCCCAGAAAGCAGCAAACATCCAGGCAACCAACCCAGTGACTCTCCACCCAAGGCGTACCTCAGTGACCAGCCTCAGAAGCCGGTCGCTTCCTGAGTCTTACTAACAAACCCAAAGACTTGTGAAGACAGACCTGGAGGACATAGACAGGCAAACCAATGGCGAACAGGGGGTGGGAGGCGGAAGGCTGTGGGCTGAGCACCAATGGCAAGACTCCTTCACCTGAGGGGCCGTCCTGGGGAGGCAACAGCACACGTTTTATTAACCCGACGACAGCATTCCTTACCTCAGCCTAAGGAGGTCTGTCAGTGTGATACGACACGCAGTAGAACTGGTCCCAACCACTGTATTCCAGGCAGGGCACCACCTGGACTGCAGTTAAGTGGCTTCAGGGGCTGGGAGCTGCTTGCACCTCCTTCTGGTCCTCATTCTCTCACCCTGATCCCAGCCTGAGGCCCAGTGGGCTAAGCTGGGTCTGAAACACCTGCAGTCTGGCTGCTCCTCCCTCCCAAGCCCTTCTTCTGGAACTTTCCTGTATGCTCCCACACTCAAATACCTCCCCCCAGTCCAAGTGCCAATTTCTCTCGTGTGGGTTGTTCCTAAACTCTGACGGAGACTCCGGTATCCCTCCCTGAGAGTCCTCACTGCTCTCCAGCAGCCTTCTCAGACCACACAGGCAGGCTCATCCCTGCCCTGAACCCAGCCCTCAGTCAAGATGGGACTAGAGAGATGAAAGGTCTTTCCAAGAGGGGGCTACCAGGCCCTTAATCATCCAATTCAGAAAAGGGACACTGTTTAACATTTCACCTTTCATCTGCATGTCCAGCCCATGGCCACCCACAACCCCCACCACTCAAATCCTGGTGCCACTGCCACCATCAGCAACTCATTCCTTCCACAGCCTCAAGAACCTTACATGTCAAGCACTGAGCACTATCATTCCCATTTTATATGTGATTAAAACGGAGGCCCGGAGTGCGTAACTAACTTGCCCAAGACTACACTGACTGGTAAGGGAACAGTAAGAGATTAAAACCAGGTTTCTCTACCTCAGGGTAGACATGTTTAATTGGGTGTTCCTTAGAAAAATAGCTGCTGCTGCTTTTCCAACTAGCTCCTGTTCTGCCAGTGGTACCGGCTTCCCTGCAGTCTCCACTTCAGAACCTTGGGTCCTGCCTTCTTCACTTCTGACCTGCTGGCTTTGATCATGTTCAGAAGGCTTGGGCCAGTCCCCCACCACAACCTCCACTACCTCTATCTTGGGAAAATCTTTCATTTCTCTGCAGGCAAGTCCCACCCCCACAAAATCCTCACATCAGCTTCTGGTTTGCTACAACAGCATGGCCATCCACCGGGCCCATCTTCCAGGTGCTCCCTGGGCTCTGCCCAGGCCATTTCTGCATCTCTCTCACCTATCTAAACCCTACAGACTCTCCACAGCCAACGTGGTTCTATCTCCTTCATGAGCCTCTCCCAGGACTACAGACCCCACGACAGGACCACCCTCCTCCCTCTTCCAGATCAGTGCAGGACTCGGATGTTCTATGGTATCTCTAATGGTGCCTCCCCAGCCACATGGTGCTCTTTGGCCCTAGAGTACCCAGGACACAGAACACTGCTCAGTGAAGAGGAAGCATGTGATCCGGTTAGGTCAGAGGAGTATATCCTCAGCTTTTAAATCTCTTCTATCCTAAAACCCAAATTACCTTACTTCTCTATTCTGGCGGCTCAAAAGTGAGACTGGAAATAAAGGTATACACAGAGGTGTAGAGGTGAATATGTTTAGTGAGCGTTCGTGGAATGGCTGCCGGCTGCAGAGTCTGCTGGGCCCTGGGCACAGTCTAATAGGCAGCTGGCCCTGCCCTTGAGGGGCTCAGTTTGATAAAGAAAACAGGAAAAGAAAAAAAATAAAAAGCTATCACCTTTAGTAAATAAAGGCTACATCCTCTGGTGTGCTACTAGCAGTCCCCAGAGATGGGGGTGACCAATGCTGCCTGAGTAAGTAAGCCCCTTCGTCCCAGCCCTGAAAAGAGAAGTAGGGTCTGGGGAGGGACAGGCAGTGTGAGGAGCCAGGAGCCACAAAACATCCACAGGGTTGTAGTGCTGCCTGTCTGTGGCCAGCCTCAGGCAGCCCAAACAGCTGCAAGATAGCTACAGAGAACCTTGGAATGGAGCAAAGGACTCCCAGTGAGGTACAGCAGACAGGCTAAATGGCGGGGGGGGGGGCAGCCACACAAAGAGAATCTGGACACTGATGTGTCAATCTTAATGAAGATAAAGGATTGAACAAATGTAGCTTGATGGATGGAACAAAGGGAAAAGCTAGGGTCATGGAGAGATCATTTAAGATATAAAACAGGACTTGGAACGGTGGTGGAAGGGCCGTTCACTGAGAGGAAGGAGCACTCAGAGACATAAGGACTCTCACCCAGACACTTCTGTGGCCTGTCTCCTCCCAGCTCCATGGCTCTTACCTGCAGTAACTGGACCTGAACACACTGCACCCCAGCTGCTGGAGCTGGTCCTGGCAGACCTCCGCCGGGCACCACAAGGTTCCCACACAACCAACCGCTCTGGCTTGCATACAAGTGAGTAGGACTGACTTTGCCACCTTTCATTTTTCTCTGAGAAGACCCTGAGGCTCCTAAAATGAAACAAACCAACAATGCACTGTACATTGTGCTGTTCAGGCCCCTGCCTCCACAGAGGCCACACTCTGGGGGAGACAGCTTATTACCTGTCACTGCACAGCCCTACAGAATTAAAATTACTGAACAGGGACTGTCACGAGGTAAGAGGTGAAGAAAACAGGAGAAAGATTAACAAACTTATCATATATGTCTCTTGGACAGACAACAATCAGACCCCAGTTGCCCACTTCTTAAAGGCGGCGACTCTTCCTCACCCTCCAACTCCAATAGCTCCAGGTATGCAGGGTATCTCTAGGACTACTGAGCAAAACCAACCACTTGGAGCAGCAGAATCACGGAAAAGGAAGAGGAAAGAAAACAGGTCATCGAACCCACCCTTGGGCACCTTCAGCACATGCTAAATGGCTGCCATATCCTTCAGGCCATTTTGGTCCAGTTTCCTTTACAAAAATCATCACTTCATTGGTTTCATAAATATAGACTTTTTAAAAAATTAAGTATAAAGAAAGAAAAATCCTGACATTCAGAAAGGTTTTTCTAACACTCACACAGTCTGTGAGCAGCAGGAAATCCCAGAGGCAGAAACCAATATCCTAGATTCAAAGCCTGGCTCCACAATTGAGTCTGCTACCTGACCTTGAACAAGTAACCTAAGCTCTAGCCTCAGTGTTCTCTATCTGTAAAATGGGACCAATAGTCCCTGCCTTAAAGTTTTGGAAGGACTAAACAAGTAAATATGTGATAAACCCCATGACTCCCTATACAATATCTCTCCATTCAGAATATCTCAACATCCACCATTTAAAAAAAAAAATCTCTGCATGAAAAGGGGAAGCTGGCAACAGTGCCTCGTATTAATCTACACAAGATGGATGATTCCCTAAAACCAGCCTTCTGAAGTGTCCTGGGTTTGGTGCTCTGGAAAATTGTTTGGTGGTTGTTTTTTATGTTTATTTTTTATTTTAGAAAGAGAGGAAGAGACAAGAAGAGAGAAACATCAATGAGAGAAACATCGATGGGCTGCCTCCTGCATGCTCCCCACTGGGGATCAAGCCCGAAACCCAGGCATTTGCCCCAATGGGGATTGAACCGTGATCTCCAGGTTCGTGGGTTGACTATCAACCACTGAGCCACACCAACAAGGCTACAGTTAATTAGTATTTGACAAAGGAGGGAAAAACACACAATGGGCTAAAGATAGTCTATTCGATAAATGATGTTGAGAATATTGGACAGATACATGCAAAAAACAATGAACCTCGACCACCTTCTTACACCATACATTAAGAATAAACTCAAAATAGATTAAAGATTTAAATGTTAGACTTGAAACCATAAAAATCCTAGAAAACACAGGCAGTAAAATCTCAGACATTTCTCATAGCACTATTTTTTCTGATATTTCTCCTTGAGCAAGGGAAATAAAAGAAAAAATAAACAAATGGGAATACATCAAACTAAAAAGGTTTTGCTCAGCAAAGGAAACCATCAACAAAATGAAAATACAATGAATGGGAGAACATATTTGCCGATACATCTGATAAGGCCATAATATCCAAAGTTTATAAAGTACTTATAAAACAACACCCAAAACAAAATCCAATTAAAAACGGGAAAAGGTCCGGCCAGGCGTGGCTCAGCGGTTGGGCGCCAACCTATGAGCCAGGAGATCACGGTTTGATTCCCAGTCAGGGCACATGCCCGGGTTGTAGGCTAGATCCCCAGTGGGCGGCTTGCACGAGACAGCTGATCAATGACTCTCTCATCATTGATGTTTCTCTCTCTCTCTCTCTCCCCCCCTCCCTTGTTCTCACTGAAATCAATAAAGATAGATTTTTTAAAAAAAGGGGGCAAAGGACCTGAGTAGCACTTCTAAGAGGACATACAGATGGCCAATAAACATATGAAAAGACGCTCAACATCACTTATCATCAGAGAAATGTAAGTTAAAACCATAATGAAATATCACCTCACACCTGTTAGGTTGGCTATTATCAATAAATCCACAAACAAAAAAATACTGGCAAGGATGTGGAGAAAAGGGAACCCTCGTGCACTGTTGGTGGGAATGCAGACTGGAGCAGCCACTATGGAAAACAGTATGGAGTTTCCTCAAAAAATTAAAAATGGAAATGCCTCATGACCCAGCAATTCCACTGCTGAGAATATCTGAAAAACCAGAAACACTAATTCGAAAGGATATATGCACCCCTATGTTCACTGCAGCACTATTTACAAAAGCCAAGATCTGGAAGTAGTCCAAGTCTCTGTCAGTAGATGAGTGGATAAAACGGCTGTGGCACATTTACACAATGGAATACTACTCGGCCATAAAAAGAAGGAAATTTTACCCTTTGTGACGGCATGGATGGACCTGGAGAGCATTATGCTAAGTGAAATAAGCCAGCCAGCCAAAGATAAATATCATATGATTTCACTCATGTGGAATCTAATGAACAAAATGAAGCAAAACAGAGACTCAGAGAGCAGGCTGACAGCTGTCGGGGGTGGGGTGCTGGGTGAGGGGAAGGTGAAGGGATTGAGCAAGAAAAAAAGAGCTCATGAACATGTACAACAGTGTGATGATTGCGGGCAAGGGGTGGAGAGAGTTGGGGGTGGAAGGAGGTGGAGGAGGGTATAGGAGGGATTAATGGTGATGAACAGAAACTTGACTTGTGGTGAACACATAATACAGTGTACAGATGATGTGTTGTAGAATTGTGCACCAGAAACCTGTATCATTTTGTTAACCAGTGTCACCCCAATAAATTTAATAAAAGGGGAGGGAGATCTACTATAAAAAAGTTACAATAAAAAATTTTCATATTAATAGTAAAAAGCAGATAAAAACATGCACATGACATTTCTTCAAAATTAATAGATGTGTTTATACATATAGGAAAATGTTTAACATCAAAACACTGAAAGTGATTTTCTCTGGGTGGTGGAGCTACAGGAAAAAGGGCACAAAAAGTGCACCTTTATTTTTTCCAATGAGCAAACCATGTTATCAGAACCATTTACCGAACACTAGTCTTTTGCTTAATGACTTGCATGCCACGCTCCAGCTGTCCCCATTTGTCCTGCTGAGCAGCTCCCCTCCAGGGCACCAGCCAGGCTTTCATGACCAACATTCCTCAACTGTGCCTAGATCACAACACAGTGCTCTCCCCACCTCACTGTTTCTCTTTTTCAAAGCCTACATGGAGATTCTCACTAAATTCTTCTTCCAGATGAACTTAAAACTGACAAGGCTGTTTTTTTCAAGTTTCTTCGGGATTTTAAAGGAACTGAACAAAGATGTAAATGAGTAAGAACTTAGTGTTTCTATCCAAAGTACACGGTAGGCCTTAAGCAGGACTTCATCCAGGCCCAGTATATATTTGTCACTGGTGATCCCAAGATGCTTTATTACTTTTATTGCCATTATGAGATCTTTTTCATTATTATTTTCTGATTAATAGGAAAGTTACTAATGTGACACACGCAAATATTCATTATACCATTAGCTACCTATTTATCCTTACTTCTACTTATTTGATTCAATCATTGTCACTGATAATCACTTCTTCCTTTCTATTTATTCCGTTTTTCTCTAAATTATCTATAAAAGTGTCCAATATTATTGCACTGTTGGTTTGACTGCCTCTTCTCCAGACTGTAATATGAACACATATCCCCAATGATAGTCAGTCTGACTTGCTCTCCATTATTAGGGAAATGTTTTTGGTTCCTAGCTGATTAAGGTTTGTGATTTTTAAAAATCAGCAGAGATGAGATTTATCGGCTGCTTTTCTTTGGCACTGGGGAAGAGAATATGGTTCTCCTCTGGTTTTCTGACAGCTGTCTAACCCCACCCACCCAGGACCCTGGACACGCCCTTAACACCCGAAGTCCAAGTGCTTGTATTTACTTGGAAGTTCCACGTCCACTTCACCTGAAGATGACAGTTCCTTGTGCGCTGTGTAGCTGACAGGCTCAGTGAAGACTCTGAGCCAATCTGCCTCCTGGTCCAGTTAGCCACTAGTTAAATCTCTCTGTGCCTCAGGTTCCTCATCCAGATAATGGGATACTAGTACCTACATGTCATTGCTCTGAGGACTACAGGTGCTAACAGATGGAAGGAATTCATAACAAGGCTGGGTACAACGAGCTTTAATTAGCAGTCATAACTGTCAGGTTTAGCACTGGAGTGTGCTAACTGAATGGTTTTTATATGAATGTGTCCAGTTACCAACAATCTGTTCACATTTTTGCCATAAATACTAACTGAATGTTCACTACACTGGATATTGTGCTAATGACATGTCTTACCCTAGAGCTTCTGATGGCTGGTGTGTTCTAAGTACAGACATGTATGTTTTTCAGGGACATAGAGACAATGAAAATACAATGATGAAGGAATACAGGGTACCCTGGGAACCCTAAGGGGGTTACTACCAAGAGATCTGAGCAACGTTTGGGGATACTATAGTGCCGTAACGCAGTCACTGCCCTTGATAAACTGCTTTTAGTTGGGGGACCTAATAGGGTCCCATCAGAACCCCAGAGACACTCTAAATTATTGCACCCAGAAAGACTTCATGCACACAATGGGATACACCAGTGATAGTGCTCTAAGGAGCAAATAGCAAGGTGGGCACAGCAGGAAGGTGCCACCACACCAGAGTCCAGAAAGAGGGACAATGCACAGGAGCCAGAACTACATCAGGGGCCACCCAGCAAGAACTGGGTCCACAGGAGACATGGCCATTATTGTAAAACTCCTACCAAAGCAGAGCACAAAAGAGGGCCTGGTTCTTCCTCCTCCCTCTGCCTAGTCTCCTGCCAATGCTCCCACTGGCCAACCCTGGCTGAGAGCCTGGGAAGGAAATTTCAAGAACAGGAGAGTCAAATGGCACAGCTGGGAAGGGCAAATCTAACAATTCACATAGAAAGGCTAAACAAGAACTCCCAGAGTGACAGAAAAACCGGGGCAGGCTGCAGGACACAGTACGTGTTTGGGCACCATCAGAAGCTTAAGACCACCAGAGTACACGATGGCAGAGGATGGTGGTACAGGCTCCAGGGAGTAGCGAGGGCACACCTACATGGAATGAGGGTTCTGCCCAAGGGCACGGTAATAATTCTGTCAGCTGAATTCCCAAGATTGGGGACCTGAAAGCACATACACACAAAGCCCTGACAATGTCTTCCTTGTTTTGCTGCAACGAAAACGTTAAATGAAGGTACAGGAGATGTGATAAGCAAAGCATACATTTAATTAAACCTACCACTGGACTGTTTCGGAAGAATCCTTGCATGTGACTGTCACAACCACCTAGAAGGGCAGCTCCTATACCGTCCCTCTTTCAGAAAATGCTGCTGCAGCCAGAGGCTGGACACCTGCCCAAGGCCACTGCAACCAGAGGAGCAGATCTCAGCCCCTTTCCTGACGCTAGGATTGGTGTCCTGAATCCTCAGACACTGCCAATTGGTGCTGTCATCATGAGTCACATCATCAGACGTGCAGGGACAGCACAGCTCTTGTATGTGCGGCAAAGCCAATCACACTTTTGGTTAAACAGAGCTTCCTCCTTACATGAGTTAGAGAACTGCTGAAGAGGGCTTTCAACTGGGCTGCCAGGTTCAAACTTCCATGCTCAGTCACTTGACAGCACAGTGGGAGGACCAGAGGGAACATGGGTATCTATAGAGAGCCAGGATGTGCATTCAGGCAGGAGACAGCACAAGAAACTGTCACAAGGCAGGCATACAGTTAACAGAAATGAAAGTTAAATGACAACTCAGTCAGCAAAGAACAGACCTGTTTAACCAGGACTAAGAGAATCCTTGTCATCCGCTCATGGTGCAGGTACAGGACACCTCAACTCACAGCCCATTCATGGGCAAGAGTCAAAATTCTCCACCACAACAGGACGGTCACTGCCACCAAACCCTTCTACCTTTCCCTTGGGAGATCTCCGGCTAAGCCAGCCTTCAAAACCACAGCTCAAGTCCAGGGACAGAAACAAACCTTGGGCCCAAGGGAGCGATGACCAGAGAGGAATGCTGTCTTGCCCAAGAGTGTACTGTAAGAGGCTCACTCTCTGGGTAGCTTTCCAAGGCAGGCACTGTGCTTATCCTAACCTGAAGTGCTCTCCCCCGGGGCAAGTGAAGGTCAACACAGGGAACTACCATGGACATGTGGAGCAAACTCATACCTCATCTGAAGCAAACACCAGGTCCCCCACCCAATAACAACCCAATGGGAAGGGTCTTAGATTTCAGACCCTCTATCTTATTTTTCAGAACATTTCAGATTGCACATTTTCTAAGAATCAGCACATGCGCTTTAGACTTTAGTAGACTGACAAATGAAGTCCAGATTGTGTTTAAATTACTTAATTCCACTAACAGTCCTGCAACTTCACTGTTCTTGGACTTATTATACCACAATCCCTTAACCACAATCCCAAAACCTACATTTTGCCCCCAATTTTGGTGCCAAAAATAATTTAGCAGTAACACCTGGCCTGAACTCTTGTGAAGCTATTTATAGTCTTAGCGGATCCCACTTAAGTGAATATATTTCACTGAAAAGTGCCAATGTGGTAACGAGGCACGTTACCAAATACAGAACATATGTACCATACTTCCATTCTAAAAATGTGAAATATTCTGTATTCAAATCTCAGCTACTGTAGGTTAACATATTCTACTGATATATAATACTATAAAACATAAATACACTCCCTAGCATTGTCTGCCAAGAGAGCCTAGACACAATGATACCCTGGAAGCAAGGATCAACGAGCACACCTAGAGCCCAGACCTGTTTCTGTTATCACTTTCCCATAAAAAGAACAAGGTTCCTTGGAGAAGTGGCAGACTCCAGGAGTGAGCTGGGATAATACAAGATGAATCTGGCGATGCCAAAAGTAAGGAAGTGTGCCCTCAAAACACCAGGATGGAGACATGTCGAAAGGGGACAACAATCAAACTCCCAATGGCCAAAGCTGGAAAAATTTGAGCAGCAAAATAAATACTGATAATATTAATTATAATATAATATTGATTAAAATAACCTAAAGGATAAAATAAATACTTTTGCATCCATACTGATATAAATAACAAATAAATAAATAAATAAATAAATAGGAGAGAAGGGACAGTTCTTCCTTACAGAAGAATTCTAATTAATAAATGCATAAGAAATGAAGGAAACAAAATCACCTTAAGAACATCATAGTAATAATGCCACAGGCAAATCCACCCTTGAGTGTTGAATTAGTGAGAGGCTGAAAGAGAAAAAAGCTATCTGCACAGTATGTGGGAATGGATTAACCTTGCCCAAGGTGAGGTACGGTCTTTACTCCAGGCTCAAGGTCCTTAGAATGTCTTGCCTGGTAGGTATGTTTGTTTACCTGGGGGTCCTGGGCCACTCCACATAGCCTAACAATGTGACTTATAGCGGAGACCTTGGGGCCCTGATGAATGGCTGGAAAGTAAGACTCAGGTGAACTGCCCCAGTTGGCAAAACACTGTGTGTTGTCACACAGTGGTAGAAGCAGCAATGTCCACAACTCTAGGGAAAGGCCAACTGGAAGCTTCACTCTAGGTACACTCCTGCACCCTGCCCTATCTATGCCCCTGACTTTATTCTATATCCTTTCAGGGCAATAAACCATAACTGTGAGTTCTGAGTTCTTCTAGAAAATTATTGGAGACCATCAAACTTGCAGTTGGGTGTCAGAAGTGAGGGTGATCTTACAGACCCTTGAGATTTGCATACCATCTCAAAGTATCTACCTCAAAATAAATAGTTATTAATTACAAAAAGAAAATAGTAATTTCACAATGGGGAAACCTGGCAGACAAGACAATACCTTAATCCAGCGATCAAGGTTATCATAACCTGTAATAATATGTTGATTACATGTACCTTGATGCAGTGCAATAAGAAGGGTACCTAACTTTGGCTGCAAAGGTTCCATAATCTCATCAAATCAAGAGAAAGCATCAGACAGACCCAATGGTGGGACGTTTCAGACTAAGGGACCAGCACTCTTCACAGGCATCACGAAAGTCAAGGAAGGGTTGAGGAACTGACAGACAGGAGGAGGCTAAGGAATAGTGATAACCAAATGCAACATGGGATCCCGAATGGGATCCTGGAACAGAAAAGATACTTGTGGGAAACTGGTGTAATCCAAATAAAGCCTGCTGTCCATGATCACGAGTTAGGGAAATGCGCCATCACTGTGGGAGGGGCTAACATGGGGGAGGCTGGGTGAAGATACCACAAATGGAGGACACAAATAGGTGACAATATGTACAGAATATTGCCAATGAGGGAAGCATTTGTCTGCAAAATCTAATAAAATTCTAGAAAAATAAAATGTCAGAAGGGATAAACACAGTTAGCCCCAAGGGTTTTGGAAAAGGGACTGTGGGCCTATATTTATATTTCTCTATCTATCAGCTGTTTACATTACTTCAAAAGGGCTTCTCAAGGATGGTATGTGGGTGGCAAAATGTGAGCCTTTGCACTTACAGAAAATTCTTCTACTGCATTCATATATGAAGGCTGAATACTTGGCAGGTTCCAGATTTCTCCCATAAAAGTCTATAAAATGTTTAAATCAATACATGTATAAAAATACTTTGACCACTATTGTAAGATGCTTAAGAAACCAGCTCATTATTTTGAAAACTGATAAAAGAGAAAGATTCAGAAATTTATCCTGACTTTCCTGTATGAAGTGTATTAGGGTAAAAAAAACTTATGAGAAGTTGCTTTTCAGGAGTATCCTAGCTAGTAATGAGAAAGGAATGACAGAATATCATCTTTCTGAACCCCTAATAGATAGTCACTGGTCATCACCAGCTGCTAACAACACAGGACAGACCACCAAACGTCAAGACCCACTGGAAGAGCCCCTCCCACCACCTGCAAAGGAGTTTTGCTACCCTCGCCCCAAGAATCAAATTTCAATCAGCTCAAACCTATAGATGTAATTACTAATTTTTGTTTGTTTGTTTTAATCTTGAGGATATTTTTTCCATTGCTTTTCAGAGAAAGTGGAAGGGGGGGAGAAAGAGAGAAACATCGATTGGTTGTCTCCCACAGGCACCCCAACCCGGGCCAGGATCAAGTCTGCAACCAAGGTACATGCCCTTGGCCGGAATCAAACCTGGGACCCTTCAGTCCACAAGCCAACACTCTAACCGTGGAGCCAAACTAGCTAGGGCAATGTAATTACTAATTTATAGGAAACACAGAAGACAGGAACCTGTTAAACTACACTATATCGATACAATCAGCAAACTCCACACTGGCCAGATTCTTCAACAAATACACAGGAGAGATAAAAGGAGAAACCTATAGATGTAAAAAAAAACTTAAGAAACATGCCAATCCATAGTAACATGTGAGCCTTATTTGGATTCTGATTCAAACAGTTATAAAAAACATTTATGGGATTTGAGACAATTAGAAGTTGAACACTTGCTAAATATTAAGGAGATAGTGTTAATTTTTAATGAAGTGATGATAGCATGATTAACAGATAGCTATGTTTTTTAGTGGCCCTGAAAAGATATTAAAGATAATGCTGAAATAATTTTAAAAACAATAATAAAAATATAAAACCACATCTATAAGTGATATACCAAAACAATTCAATGGATATAACATGTATTATACCTGAATGTTCATAGAATTTTTTTTTCTTCAAGCTGAGATTACCTATCAGGTTAAATAAATCATCATTTGGTTTCTTTCATCAACTGTGCCTAATATGTGCTGAATTCCTTCATTCTATAAATCACCACCACACTTTCTTTTATTATTATCTCTAAAAGTTCTTTTTGGGCACTATGTGAACTGTGGAGGTAACCCTTCCTCAGTCACAATAAACACTGACATGTACGACATTTCTTACAGAACAATATTTTTTAAGAGAACTGACCAACAGAAAATAGGGAGTTGTTATTAAAGAAAAAGCCCTATATTATTAAATACAGAAAGATATAAAATTATATTGCTAAGCCTACATGCCCCTTTGACATTCTATAAATACATTTTAGATAAATAGAAAAGACAAATGAAATATATAAAATATTAAAAAGAATTCACTGTTACCTTTACAAAAGAATTTACCATAGTTTCCTTTAAGCACTACATCCCACTATTCCACTTTCAGGATGGACGGACATATTGGAACATGAGGCCACAAACTAGCAGGTCTTGTTGGGTCCACTTAAAGTGTTTTTTTAAAAATTCAAAAAGGTACTGACATTTTAAAATCAGAAGATTTTGACGTAACTCTGAACTAGATACCCATAATGCCTCACGCCATCCAGGGGCTGGGGCTGGGGCCAGCAGCAGCCCTTCCCCAGGGTCTTCTCAATGCCAAGGTCAAGGGCCAGCAGCCATTTGGCATGAGATTTCTACCTCTATTTTCTGACACCTGGTCTGCTTTGCTCTTTACTTTGCAGCCTACCGGGTAATAGACACTGAAGTTTACAACCACTAGCTTTCACTGGTTTTTTTGGGTAAATAAAACATGTCCACACTGATGCTGGGAATTTTGCTGGTAACTTTTTTCCTTAAATTCACATAAAACTAAGGAGTTGATGAAAGGGCACTTTGTTTGAACATAAAAGTAATACAAAGAACATAAAAACACCTATTCTATGTGTTTCTTTTGTCCCTAATTAAGCCCCAAGGTAACTCTCAGAACCCTTACTCCCCCAGCACTGCAGCACACACAGCCTCACCTGCATTGCTCCCAGTTCCTCTCTGCTTTTTTTTCTTGGCTAGTTGAATGGCTCGGAAATCAGTTCTTGCTGAGCCCCCACTTTCCTGAGATCAAAGAAATGTGTGTCAGTCACTTGACCCAAACAGCAAAGCGAGGGTAGCAAAAGAACTACTGAGATGTATTAAGTCTGCTTCCTGAACAGAGTGGAGTCCAATACTCCTTGAGAATCTCCAGCAAGGCTCACCGAGAATCAAATGCTACATCCAATTACAGTGATAGCTACACAAAATCAGAGTTGGAACAATATACATAATTTTATTATCCAGAGAAGCAAAATTTATTCCTCCAAAGTCTAAAACACTGAAATATTTTATACAGAAACTGTTAAAAAATGAATTACATACTTCTCTGCTGTCTGAAGCAAATAACCAACCTTCCCCCAGTGATTCAGGATTAATTTACTGCAGTGTTAATTCACTCCAACATTTTTCAAGCACGCCGCACAGTACTTATATGGCAGACCTGGGGAGGTCCTATTTCATATACCCACTGCAGAGGCCACTCTGGCAGCAGGTGCTCAACTCAGTATCTTACAGACCAAAACAATAATTGGTTACTGAATTCAGGAAGGTTACTGAGAGAGCCAAACAGTACTTAAATAAGACTTCAACTGTTGTAAATTTGTGAAATTTGTGAACTGTTGTGAATGTTTTATAAGAAAAAGTTTCTTATCCCTACAAAAAGAAAAAGAACCACCCTAAACAGCTCATGGCATACCTGTAACCCATTCACCACACACCATCTGTGCTCAGAGAATCGAGGCAGCCCAACGTCACACAGCTAGCGAGAAAATGAACAAGGGGTCAGGAACAAGGTTTGGTGGCTCCTCCTATCTCCACCCACAGTTAGGCCTCTGACGATGCAGTGGCACCAGAGAATGACTGCTTCCCAAGGCACCAAGACCCTGCACTCAGGCACTGACTTGCCACAAATCTCTGAGCCTCGGCCATCTCCCTTCCTGGCCCAGGGACCTGCACACCTGGCAACTGCTGCAGCCGCCAAAGCAGAGGTTAGCACATGTGGCTATGCCCCCACAACAAACGAGACACCAAATGAGGCTGGAGAGAGACAGAGCTTCTCTCAGACTCAAAGACATCAAAGCTGGCTCTATGGTATATGAGTTAATCACATCCCTCAAATTTGATCCTAGTTCAAAGGATTAAACTTCTTTAAAAAATTGTGGTAAAATTAAGAGTTAACATTTAGAACAAAATCACCATCAAATTTAACCTGTGCCACAAAGAAAAAATCTATTTGATTATTCTCATCTGAGCCTGAGGAAAAAGTCAGACTCCCCTAAGAATCTTTAAATTATTTTTAAGTTAAATTATATTAAATGTGTAACTGACAAATATAATTAAAGTATATTAACTGTCGAGCCTCAAAACTTGAATACTCATAACCCTCCAGAAACAAAGGTTCACAAACCGTTCCCTTTTCCCCCCTTAATTCTAGTTTTTTTTAAAATGTTTTGAATGATTTTAAAGCTTCCATTAAAATTTTAAAGACAGTTGATGTCACGATTCCTCTTCCTCTAGTTATTAGTAAGTCTAAGCACTTGTTATTACGTGAAAAGCACTAAGAATATTTCGACATTATGAAATACTCCCAATTTTTTTCAGAAAAAGAAACACATTATCACGCAATCACAGAACTCAAAAAGACCTCAGAAATCATCTAGCCAATCCCCCTCATTTTAGAAATGAGAACTTAAGGCTCAGATAGGTCAAGTGATTTGCTCAAGGTCGTAAAAACTAGTCAGTTCAGACTCAGGATCAGAATTCAGATTTCCAAACTTGTAATCCAGGGCTCCATCCTTTGGCAGAGTTAAGAAATGTCTGCACATAAATGATTCATCCAGAACATCCTCAAAATTGAGTGTAAGAGAAGCAAGCTATATGGTAGTGACTGAATATAGCTCTTCATACCAAATAGAAGTTGCCAGTCCCTGCACTGAGGCCTGTGTCTTTCTGAGGACTGTGCTTTTCTGGAAGGCTGGGAAACACAGGCCGGGGCACCTCTCTGTTTCGTTCTTGCTGCCGGACAGCATCGGGGCCAGGAGGCGAGTCTGGTTCCACTTTGATTGAAGCCAGCAGTTCTGGGGCACTGGTGTTTCCCGGTGGGGTGCTTGAAGAGGTCAGTGTGGTGGTGTCTGCTGGTAAACTGCTGCTGGAGGTCAAAGCCTGTGGGTCCTGACTCAAGTTCTTCACAGGCAGAGCTACCAGACAGCCTAATGCTCCTGTACTCACAGTCTGCACATCATCCATACTGAAGTTGCTTTGCTGAAGAACTGTGCCTGCTGTCCCGAGAACAAGAGGGCTGTCCAAGCTTGGAGGAATGTCACTGTGGGCCACCAAAACCAGCGGGTCCATCGGCCCTAAGGAACTACTATTAGGAAGGTTCCCTCTGAGAGAGGAGTTCACAGAAGTCACGTCAATAGTCAGGATTCCAGAGGTCAGCGCCTCGTCCGAGGCCCCTGCTGCACCACTACCATCAGCAGGTGCATCAGAGAAGAGCGCCGCCAGGTCTATGTTGTTGAGCTCGCTTTGGCCTGGGCTGCTGAGTTCACCTCTGAGTGGGAGAGAACTCGGAGCTCCTAGCTGAGGGAAGAGATCTGAAAAAGGAATAAACGCACTAGTTATTGTATGCCCTTAGAGGACTAAGAAGTTCTACTTGTACTCAAGATGAGGCTACCCATTAAAGGCAACATCTACTGCCTTCCTCCTCCCGTGGCACACTGAAAGTGGCCACATACTGAACAAAGGCAGTGTGATGACACGTCAGGCATTTTACATATGCTGTATCAAATCCTCTAGCTGATGGAGGAAATGACGTAAGAGTCTAAATAACATTTCTAAGGTCACATTAACTGGTAACAAGACTTAAATCAATGTCTTTCTGGCTTTAAATCTTGTACTCTTTCTGCTATACCACAATAGCTATACCTGAAGACTGTACAACTTCCCATGGCACACCAATCATCAGGAGTCAGATACAAAGTGAATCCTGGTTCTGAGGATACTTCTGGTATCAGCTTATATCAGCTCGTCTCATCAAGTTCTATGCCTCACTCCAAAGCTAGCTGCCACACTGAAACAGGTATGTCATCTGGGGGTGATCAGAGGAGAAAAATTGGCCTGTGGGTCCCAGCTCTAGGGAGCTGCATATAATTTAGAGATTAGGTCCCCCAGGCACTTTGGAGATGGACTCCCTTCCCCACCACCATTTTATTCCCAACCTCTAATACTCCTCCACCCCACCCCTGCTATGATCATTTTGAGGGTGCAGAGTCTGTCTGACCATCTTTGTCCCTCAGCACCAGGCACAGGGCTTGGTCCTTAAGCATTTAATGTTACAGTAGAAACAATTCTAGTAGATTGCTCTTCACTTCGTCTTACTTACTGGTCCTAATACTCTAATTATTTGTTATGCAATTAAGTAACTTAAATAATCAGAACACACTTGGTGGAATAATGAACATTATCATAATTTTTTAAAATTTCAATGAATATTCAAGTTGGGAGTTTATACACAAGTACACCCAATCATCCCAAATCCGGAGCCAAACAAGGACCTGATGTTATTCTTTCTTAAGAAATTCCTACTTGCAGCTTCTAGAATGTGCCAAGGCCCCAGCCAGAGGAAAAAAGGCTCTCAGTTTCTGGCTCTATTCCTGCCACACCAACCATTAGCTAATCCCAAACTCATATTTTCCGGTGTAGACATCAGGTCAGAGTGCGTATTATATTTCCTATGCAGATCTATACAATAATCTACTCTAGACCCCCTCAAAATAAATTTAAAAATAACCAAATTTGGAATATATCTTCTTTAGTTGTCATATTACTTCAAAGTTTAAAAACAGAATTGTTATTGTTTCTTCATTACATATCTCTTAATGCCAACAATGAAACATTTTAAAACAAAATGACAGTGATTCTTTGAAGAAATTAAAAATAAAAACTCTCTCTCAAAACTTTACAAAAAACTCCCTTGACAATCTTGAGGATTCAGCTCCCTATGAAAAGATTAATAGTAATAATCTTAGTGCAATTAGATACCAATTTGTTCATAAATTCCCTATTTAGCACTTTATTAACTCCACAGATACTTACTGGAGACCTTCTATGTGCAAGAGCCAGGTGTTTAAAAAACCCACTAAATAAACATTAATTAATAGAGCATCTAGCCTAAGGTTACAATCATGACCTTGCTCCAGCCCTTCTTTACCTATGTTACCTCAAGCAAATCCTTCCCGTTTCCATCTCAGACTCTTTGTCAGTGAGAGTAGTGAAGAGCCCAGAATCCCAGGACTACTATGAGGGGGGACTCAAACACCTAATCCAGGGGCTACCAGAGCCCCTGGCAAAGTCAGTCCACAATACACAGGCGTTCCCAAGCATCTATTTCTCATGAGGTGAGCACTGGGCCAACACCTGGTCATCTACCCCTAACTTGTGGCAGGGAAGAATGACACACTAGTAAGTCAATGTCACATCATAAATGTAAAGCCTGGAAAATAGGCATTACTGAAGCACCCAGAGAATGAATGGTGCCGTTGCTGACTTTTGAAAGAGCCAGGCTAGGAAAGGGGAAGGAGAAGAGAGGCTGGGTGCAGGGTATCACAGAACACCAACTTGGAGCTGGGCAGGTAAGTTTTAGAGACAGAGGCAGGAAACTGATTGATCACTGAGGGCCTGTGAACACCAGCATAAGGCACTTGACCAGCTTCTGTGAGCCGAGGGGATAGTCTCTAACTCCTCAAGACACAGTGTCTAGAAGGGAAGCTTCTTTAAATACAAAGCTAAACAGCAATCACTGTTATAGCCAAAGGAGGGAATAAGTGACCACACAAAACAGGATTAAAAGAAGCCAAAGGAAGGGCACAAACATTCACTGAACTAAACTACTCATCGAGCTCTGCTCTAGGCACTTTAACAGGACATTTCATTCTGAGAATCACTTAAATTCTTTATTTGAAAGACGAAGAAACCAGAGCTGGCAGACCTGTGCCCTGCCTAGGATCAGCTGGGAAGTTGGCTGCACTCCAAGGCTGGTGCTATCACTTAGAAGAGCCTGGCTAACACACTCAGGTAACTCTGGCTAGCCAGGATTTCACTGGCCAGGACCTGCCAGGCACTGCAACCCCACCATGCCCGAGAGCAGGGTGATGTGAGAGTTCTAGAGGAGGTCACCCAGACCCCTCAACATCCTGACTGAAGGACTGTGCATGTGGCCTCAAGAGGCAGGATTCTAAAAGTTCTACGCCACCATGTAGCCAGATGAACAAGTCCTCGTGTGCCCAGACTCCCCCTCTGAAGAACTGCCATGGTTCCCTCTCAGCCCTCACACCCCTGCCCCATCCACGTTCTGAAACACAACTGTTCTTGTTTTCAAGGACTTTCCTCAGCAGCAGGAAGAAAAGGAGACAGAATGGTGTGCTCAGAAAGAACCATAGGACTTAGAAAGAGCTGAAGAAGATAGAAATGGTGGAGGAGCAGACTCAGAACTTAAGACAGAGTCACAGGGGGATAAAATTTAGGAGACATATGCTGGGAAAACCCAACAACATGGCATACTGAATGTTCTTCAAGGTAAGCACTCAGACAAGGAAGGATAAGAGAGGCAGAGTCAAGAAGTGGCAGGAGAGGCCAAAAGAGACGACCAGGCTTGGCAGCCACGGTCCCTGGGCTGGTAAGACCTTACTGCATAGATTAGCTTAACCTAGGACTTAGCCAACTTCTGAAAGGAGCTAAGGAAGGAATGACACCCTTTTGCTTCTCTGACACAGGGCGAGTTTACACATCTTTGTAGCTCCCTAAAAGAAACACAAATGAAGCCAACCTGCGCGCCGGCTGTGCTGCCTGACCACATGTGCCTTCATGCTGTGCTTGGAGGTGAAGAGTCTATTACAGCTGGAGACTGGGCAACGGCTTTTTGGAGCAACCACATCCTGCAGGTGTTTCTTGGAGTGAATGTACAGACTGCTACGAGCAGAGAACCTGGCACAGCACCCTGGAACAAAAAGAATGGTGTGTGTTAAACCTAGAGATTACCAAGGAACCAATGCTGACAATTTCCTCATCATATCAGAATCATAAGACAATGCATGTCCATGTTTAGGCCGCTGGCAAGGGCCTAAACACCAATACCCATTGGAGCAGCATCTTAAATTAAATTTGAAAGCAAACTCTGTTTTTAAAAGGAGATTTGAAGTTCCACATCATTTGTGTACAAGATGTGTGACCTTGGACAAGTTAACTCTGAGCCAGTTTCTTCATCCATTATGCAGGGCTGCTGGAAAGATTAAGTTAAATTAAGTGTTAAACAACTCCTTAAATATTCAAGTACTAAAAATTTATACTAATCATCTCTATTAATCATCTCTACTACTATAAAAACAACCATAATCCTGTGACATTTAAGGTTAGAAGCTATCTCAACAGATCTCCAAGACCAATTCCTCTCATTTTACCACTGAGAAATTGATGTCAGAGGGACCGAGCAAATGGCACTAAGTTGGAGACACAAGCCTGGAGCTGGCACTGCCTTGTTAACTACTCAACTGCTTAACTAGTCAGTAAGATCACAGACCTGCAACACAGGGTCAGAGGAAAAACGAGACAGATTAAAAAATACAGCCACCTTCCTTCATGCCCTGATTTTCCACTGCTGGAGCTCTACACCACAGGGACAGAAGGGGAAGTGGGGTTTCTGGCAGCTCATGACCTGGTAGGGACATGTAACAAGTAGCTGTCATAATAAAGGGCAGAATAAACCCAGCTCTAGTGCCATGATGCGTGGTGAAGCAGAGGAAATGGTACACCTCCTGAGAGGATAGAGAAAAGGTTTCAGGAGGCAGGTAGCACATGAGGTTACTGGGCCTCAGCAAGTGGTAGGGGCAGCCGCAGCAAAGCAAAGGGCAACCAGGCCAAGGGAGCTGCCAAGCTGTATGGATGCCACAAAGGGCAGCGGGCCAGCTGGATCCCAACTCTCCCTAGGCCCCCGGCTAGCATGCGGCCTTAAATCCTTTCGGAACCTCCCTTTTCTTTTCTGTAAGTAGGACTAACACCAGCCTCACAGGAGTTACGAGACTAAAGAAGCCAATGCCAACCTACAGAGTGCTCACACAGTGCCTGACAAAGTGGAAATGAGCATCATTACACTGTAGCTACGTTCTGAGTGGTGAGGTGCAGCTGCTGGGATCCAGGCAGGAAGGCGAGCTATTATAGGAAAAGAAGCTATAAAGACGATAGGATATGGCCAGATGAGTTAGGGTTTTGGCTGTCTCTGAGAGGAGTTTTGAACTTATTTCATTTTCAAACAAAGCTTCAATCTTGTTTCCCAGTCAGGCTCATGATAGGACATTTGGAAAACACAATACAGAAAACAGATGCTGTAGGTCTCACCCCCAGGCGCCCTGTCTATGATGCCTGCTGTGTTCCACATGGTGCATGGGAATACCCTCTATCTGCCATGTCCCTGACCCCATTTTCCAGCGGGAAGGCCTCAGCACAGATTTCTAGAGGCAGTTCACAGAGCAGAGGTACTGAATACACTTTTCAATCAAACTGCTTTCCCAAGGACACAGGTCAACCACAATGGGGATGTCTGCTACACTCTCACCAGCACTGAGTTTCCTTTTTTTTTTTTAATCCTCACCCTAGGATATTTTTCCCACTGCTTTTCAGAGAAAGTGGAAAGGAGAGAGAGAGAGATAGAAACATTGATGTGAAAGACACACATCGATTGGTTGCCTCCCACATGTGGTGCTGGGGGCCGGGGATTGAGTCAAGGTGTGCCCTTGACCGAAATCAAACCCGAGGCCCTTCAGTCCACAGGCCAATGCTCTAACTACTAAGCCAAACAGGCTAGGGCATGAGTTTCCATTTTTAAAATATTTGCTAATCCAAAAAGGAACAAAATATATTTCATTTTAATTTGTATCTCCTTTGATAACCAGGACTGTAACTATTTTCTCATGTGTTAATGGTTTTCTTTCCTAATTACAACATTATCTTCTGAGACTTGTGTCAGCTCTATACAAATCAAAGATATTCATAAACAGCCATCCACCTTTAAACCAAGTCACCTCACCCACAGGAGGGGCGAAGCAGTCCCTCAATGACAACCTTCCCTCCAAATCCCCAACTCCACAGGCATCTGCTCAGCTCGCATCATCATGCATAGTGATCACACAAACATCTACCAACCTTGACTCCCTGTGACACTCTGCCACATCAGACAAGGTCACCTACTCCATCACATGTACCCTAGAAAAGCTCCCATCCCGTCCATGTTGTCCTCGCTCCCTCACCTGCCCTCCCTCATACATGCTCGCTGCCGATGGCTCTCTATCCTCTCCCCCTCTTCCTGTTGCCGTGGAAAAGGCGTGTAGTGGTTGTTTCTTAACTTTTTATTATGGAACATCTACAAAAGCAGAGAAAATGGCATCATCATCCAGACTCAAGAATGATCAACTCTTACCCAATCCGAAAGTGGGCTCTGGGATCCTTCTACCAAGCTCCTGCCTTTACCGCCGCTCCCCGAGAAGAGCAGTCTCAACCAGCCAAAGCCCCATCTCCCCTCTCCATTATCTGCATCTCCCTACTTATACCATAGCCAGCAACTGCCCTCTCTTCTTTCCTTCAACCACCTATAGAAAGGGACAGACAGCGCAAGCATCTCCAGCCTCACCCTAGCCCACCTCTCAGGCACCAGAGCAGAGCTCTGCCCCAGCTACTCCACTGAACTTCAAACCTCGCTCCATAAGCAGGGAGATAGAGGAGCTCCACAAATTCCTCACCAACCCACTGCACCTCAGCACTCGGGACTGACTCCCCTCCTTTCCCAAACATCCTCCTCTCTTGGTCTCAGTGCCATTAACTCTACCACTCTTGCCAGTACTTCGTAGGCTCCTCCCAGGGTCCTCTTCTACTTTTTCACCTGAATTTGTGGCAGTACCCAGGGTTTTGTCCTAGGCCTTCCTTGGTTAATAGCAACCATAACAACAGCAGTAGGTGACCTTTTCTGATGGTTTATATGTGCCCTAATTAAACTTATTAACTAATCAAACCCTCACAACAACTCCATGAGGTTTTATTACCACTTTGCAGATGAGAAAAAGAGGCAGTGAAAGCTTGAGCTGCTTGTCCAAAGTCACAGAGCCACTTAAGGGCAGACCTGGGGTTTGAACCTAGCAGTCACACTCTTAATCACTACACCTCTCTTCGATATACAGATGATCCTTGAACAATGCAGGGTTAGGTAAGCTGATCTCCTACCCAGTTAAAAATCCATGTAAGACTACAGTCAGCTCTCCAAGTATGCATATTCCCACCCACAGAGTTGACCCTTGAACAACATGGGTTTGAACTGCGTTGGTCAACTGAACTGCAGTCAACTGAAAAAAATCTGCATGTAACTGGACTCGCGCAGTTCAAACCCATGTTGTTAAGGGGCAAATGTACACTGTTCCTTTAGAGTTACATCCATTTCCATGGTTTAAATGATTCCTGGTGTGCTGCCTGCCTCACTCTAGCCCACCTACTCACCAAGCCCCAGCAGTACAGTGCCCTGCCCTCTGAGCATCTGCGTTTGGAAGCCCATGGGTACCTAAAATGCACCATGTGCAGATGGAACTCCTCTTCCTCCAACCACCTGTATTCCCCTCTAAACTGAGACACTAACCCCAACTACTGCCTCTCCCACAACCCCATCTTCCAATTCCCTCACCAAGCACTGTTAATTCTAACTCCTATCTCTTCTGTCACTGCCTCTCTCCCTGCCTGCCGCCAAACCCCAGTCCAGGCACCAGGCCGTCTCTCCAGGAAAACAGGCTGAGCCTAAACTCAAATATGAATCCATCACTCCCCTCCCCCACACTCAAGAGCCTGCTGCTCTTATAGCACTGGTCCTCCTCGTGCTGGCCTACCTGCCATTCCCACCCCTGACAAGCTCTTCCTCACTCTTCAGCTGACTAGGAGGCCATTCCCATGCCCTAGAAACAGTCTGGGTGACCTCCTTTGTGCCCCCAAAGCACCCTGCATGTTACCTATCTATCTACCCCAACTGGGCTCTGATAAAGAGAACTATGTCTTGGTTATACCATCTCTGTTACATTCATTACCTTGTAGGAACTGGTCTCAGCTTCAAATGGGCCTTTATTAACCCTTTTCCAGATAAGGAAACTGAGACCCAGAGAAACTTGCCTGAGGTCTCCAACTTAGGGAAGGGTAGAGCCAGGACTCAAATTCACAACTGTAAACTGACCTAACTCTGCCACTCCCTAGTGCCTCTGCAGCAAGCACTAGAGTAAAGCCAGCAGGGTCAAGCCACACAGAAGACTCTTGGTGAATGAATCATACCTTTGGTGTTTTAGAGAGGGAAAAAACACCCTAATACAGTACTACCTTTTTAGAAAGCCAGCCTAGCTTTACTGCTAATTGAAGCATGAGTAGCATCCACTTACAGAATCCATGGTATGTGCCAGATGCCGAAACAGGCATTTTTCACATTACTTCACCTAATCCTCACAACCACCAAATTAAACAGGTAACTAACTAGAGCCACAGATCTAGTGAGTGCAATGCAAGGCCAACAGTCAAACCAGGTGTGATTCGAATCTGTTCTTTCCAATACAATGCTCCTAAGATAGAGCAATCAACTAAAAACCAAGTAAATCTAACACTACAACTTAACACTCACCTTGTCTTTAAGCAACTAAAACTTCCCTTTAAAATTACAACACCGATGTGGACGTTGTGCTAGTTTACAGCTCAAAGTAACGTATTAAAATCTACCTTCCACAGGACACTCGAATGGCTTTGTGCCCAGGTGGGTGATGCTGTGACCTTTCAGGTGCTCTGCTCTCGTGAATGACTTCCCACAGCCTTCAACAGGGCAGGTAAACCTCCGATCATCATCATGTTTCCTGCCAGAACAGAAAAACATGACACTGATTACTCACACAACCGGGAGGCACCAGGTCTCAGAGATAATTCTTTGTTTAAAATTCTGCAGAATATACCACACTACAAACTCTTCACATTAAAAAAAAAAAAAAAAAAAATCAAATCAGTACATTTCAGAAAATCTTGTCTCTATAGCCCACATGGGCAGATTTGCAGTTTAGCCACCCTGTAGTTAGAAATTCCACTTTAATGACCTAGCTGACCCCAGAGTTAGACAGATAAAAATCAGTGCTGCTTCAATCTAGAAACAGCTGAGTCCCAATGGATCAATAAAGCTACTTCCACTGTTTAGTACTCTCAATAATAAACAAGCTTTCCAACCTACAGAGGGCAATGAGAAGTGTGCAGAGAAAATCTGCAATGCTAAAAGGACCTCAAGCCCATGCATAAACAATGTCTTTTCCTGAGAAACATTTTTATATTAAACTCCTCAAACCCCAGCTGTGCAAGCATGGACAAACCACCCAACCTTGAGTGACACTGCAAAACAGAGAATAAGAACATCAGAGTCAGAGTTGTAAAGATTAAATGAGATACACAGAAGTGCTACGCATCACCTTCATGTAGGCTAAGCCCTCCAAGCCATCATTATCACCATGGAAATTTTGTTTTCACATGAGGAAAGCTTATTTTACATGTTGATTTTCTTAAAAATACAGAATTGTACATAAAGGGTACAAAGTAAATTTAAAAACAAGTATACACAGAAAAAACTGACTTTAGGTGATCAGATTCTCAGTGGTTTTCTTCTTACAGCTTTCTGAATTTTCCAAATATCTACACTGGACTTTCCTTATAACTTAAAAAAAAAATCTGCAGATAATTTACCCATAGGCTTCTGCTAATAAAAAGCATTCAGTTTCAAAACTTAAAATTTAACCAAAATATAGAGATTACCTTTTGTGCCTCAGGAGTTTAGACATGCTGGTAAAGGTCCAGCCACAACTGTCAGAGTCACAAATAAAAGGTCTTTCACCTTAGAAAAGAAAAAGTTATGCCACGTAATTATAAATGCAAACTACTACAAAGACAAATCTTGGGTACAAATGACACTGTATTCTTTAGCTCATTACCTGTATGACTTCTCAGGTGTATTTTCAGGCGACAGGCTTTGTCGTACTGTTTGCTGCAGCCAGGAAAGGAGCAAGAAAAGAGCTCCTGTTCTCTGAAGTGGGCACGGTTATGGGAAAACAGAGCACTAACCGTGATGAAGGTCTTCTCGCAGCCTAAACAAAGAAAACACAAACCTGCTCACTGGTGTAGAAAAATTACAGAAGACAGCTACACTACCAATCTTCTAGGAAACTACTGGTACTGAAGCAGACAAGGAAATGATTCAGAAGCACCTCTACAGTTACTACCATTGACATCTGGCTTTGTAATAGCTAAAACAGGGGTGGCTACGGGCAGCCAACAAACACACACAAACCACCTGTTTTGATGTGACTTAAGAGATGAAGGACCTGATCAAGGAAAAGTCCTCCAATCACAGCCATCTGCTCCAGTTCTGTGGCACAGATGATGCATATATTTTGTGAACTCAAATGTCAATGCTGCCAGTATGAGACTCAAGAAAATTCAATGAGAGAAATTAGATGCTAAGGAACAACACTTTTGTCTGTTGAGCTTGGAAAGGCCACAAACCATCATACCTGAGACTTTTTAACCCCTTGGGGTGATGCTACATCCTTTACACTTATAAATGTCCTCCCTGACATCCTCTGCAATGGGCAGCCCCCACCTCTGTCACCTGGCTTCTTTTTTTCCTGTTGCCCATTTCCTGAAGGCTCTCTGTTCTGTTAAAGCTTACTGGAGTCATCTTCACTCACATGGTCTTTTCCATCACTTCCATCTTCAGCCCCCAGTTGAGCCACCAGCCAAAGAAGCCTACCTGAGCAACTCCCAGACTTTCCACACCAATAGTTCTCCTTTGACCAAAATATCCAGTGCTCAAATAGGGTGGAAAATACCAGGCTGCAAGATGCTTATCAGATGTCTTCATAGCAGCTCTTCTCAGAGCCTTTAACACACTACCACAGTGCCTGTAAACCACCCAGCAGATACGTACTGTACAGCTCCACATGAAAGTACTGGCCCGAGGAACCCTACTCTTCCTGGCAACACTGAATGGGGAAAATCAACCTCTCTAAATGCCCTATAATCATCCTCTTTGCCATAAATCTACACACACACACACACACACACACACACACACCACCTTTCCCTGTTTGGGGCTTTAGTGAAGTCATACACTTGGTCAGGTAAATATGAGGATGCTGAATCTCTACCTACATAAGAATGAACCACCCTTCTCAAATCGACAACTCAGCCCTTTATTCTGCCTCTGCATCTAGAGCTTCCTCACCATTCCAACTATTACTACCTAGATCAGCCCTAAGGAAAGTCGTATCTGGAACATTTCTTGGGGCTTCACTGATCCCTCTCCTGCTTCTACCCCATCTCGAACACCGAAACCCTGGTGATCACCTAGCTCAAAACTTCAAGGAAGACCTCACACTATAAAGCAGGCTGGATTCCCAATTTTCCTAGTATTATACTCAGAATCATGCTCTCTTTGTATTTTACTAGGAAGCAGTCTTTAAGCCACTGTCAGATTCCCAGGGTGTACAACTGAAAAAGGTTTCCAATCAGTGGCCTAAAGCCATATTCTTCTCCTCGAAGAGGGACACACAAAACAATCTACAGCATGTGGGAAGAAAACTCTAGAGACTCTTGTTTTTCATTTCACTCTTTCAAAATCCCTATACTTGAATATATTTTATAACGTATACATTAAGAGAGCACTAAATATATACATGTCAATACACACACGGGGCCCATACTAGGTGCATGCTTGCCTTTTTGTTTTAATGAACTGGCGGTGGAAGGTCCTTCACCCTATCTTGGCCCTCACCACAGCCCACATTCCCTGTCGTTGCTCTACAGTTTCACCCACCAGTGATGTCTCCTACCCTACTCCCCCCAAACCAACTCCCTCCCAAGAAGGAATGTTCTCAACCTCCCTGGAGGCACTATCTTAGAGCACCTACACCTGCCTATCCCGGTGAAGAGTTCACTGAGTTCATTGTGTTGAAATGAAGCTATCTCCCCACCACTCTAGGCAATCACTGCGGAGAAAGAACCACCACTGGATTTCTTTTCCACAATGCTCAGCCTCAGTCACTTTATCTATAAAATGAGGACAATTTTAAGAACTTGACAAAACTGTCTAGTCCAAAGAACGGTATAAAAGGCACAGAATCTGTGCTACACCATTTAAAGGTGCTACATCTAGCCACTCATCCGTGTTCCTCCAGCACCGTGTGCGCGCCCAACAAATATCTGAGGGGTGAATATTTCTAAATGATGAGACCGAGGAAAATAAAGGCCTGTCTCACAACAAATCTCTGAGAAGATGAGTTATTTCTTTCACTAATCAGAAGAACCTTCAGAGAGACCTGTTGCAACCACCACGGGGAAGGACAACTGTGATTACTTGCGGTACCTCGCTGTCGTAATCCCCACAGTAATGCAGGGCTCAGGTACCCTGGGAAGACGCAAACACCAAACATAGGAGCGCTTCCGTTCCCGCCCCTCATACTTGGCCCACCAAGTTTAAATCTTGCCCAACCCAGCCACCACACCCACTATGAGCGACTGGGTTTGGACCTGGAGCCAAGGAACCCCGACCCCGCCGCAGCCCGCCCGCAGGCCCTGGGTTACCAGGAAAGTCACACTTGTAGGGCCTCTCCGGCTCGAAGTGGCTGCGCTGGTGGGAGCTGAGCTTGGCTTGCGTGGGGAAGCGCTCCGCGCACACCTCGCACTTGAACAAGTTCTCCTGCTCGTGGCCCTTCATGTGCGCCTTGAGGTTGTACACCGTGGTGAACTTCTTGCCGCAGCCCCCCACCGGGCAGCCGAAAGGCCGCAGCTTGTCGTGCGACTGCAGGTGCCGCTTGAGCTTATAGGAGGTGGTGAAGGCCCAGCCGCAGCCGTCCAGGGGGCACTTGAAGGGCCGCCGGCCCTGGCTGCTGCCGTGCGTCAGCAGGTGCACCTTCAGCTGGTGCTTCTTGGCGAAGGAGAGCGCGCACTGAGGCTCGGGGCAGCGGTAGCCGAGCGTGCCGGGGGCCGGGGGACCGCGGCGGCCCTCGGCCCGGCTCGCGGCCTCCTCGCCCCGCTGCGCGGGCGGGCCCCGGGGCGGCGGGCCAGGGGGCGGTGGCTGCGCGGCGGCCAGAGTGAAGACGCCGTGGTCGAAGCGCACCAGCAAGTCCTGGCTGCCTACGGTGACGGCGTTCGCGAGGGCCGCGCCGGGGGCGGCGGCAGCGCCGCTGGAGCCCTGCCGGGGCCGGCCGGCAGGACTCGAGTCGGCGCCGGACTCAGCCTCCCGCCGCCCGGAGGCCTCGGCCGCGCCGCCGCGCGGCACTTCTAGCAGCACCACGAAAGAGTCGCCGCCGTCCTCGAGGGGCGGCGGGCTCGGCCCGGGGCCCGCCGCTGCCGCCGCCGCAGCCCGGGCCTCCCCTCGCCGCGGCCCCGACCCGCCATCTTCGGGACCACGCAGCAGCAGCAGGCGGCGGCGCGCAGAGCCGGGGCTGGGTGGTGGTCCCGGGCCTCGGCGGAGTCGGCCCGGGCCGCCGCCGCCGCCATGTTGGGCTCCGCGCGGGGTCGGGGCTGCGAGCAGCGCAGGGAGATCCATCTTGGGCCCAGCAGGGGCGTCGTAGCCGCACCTCGGAGGAAGCGCGGGCCGCCCCGCCCAGGCGTGCGCGACGCTGTGCGACGGCCACGGCGAGTCCGCGCTAAAGCCCGGCGCGGAGGCGGGCCCGGAGCCGCGCGTGCGCGTGAGCCGCGGGGCGGGGCGTGCGCCCGCTGGCCGCGCGGTGTCCGCTGCTCGCGCGCCGCCCCCGGGACCCGGGCAGGTCCTGTACCTCGGGAGCTGCGGCTTCCTTGCGGGGGCCTAGGCTAGCCTGACTCACAACAGTCCTCATTCATCTGGGTAATGGGTTAACAGTGGCCGCCGCCAACCTTCACGCTCGCAGCGTGAGAAAACCTAGGCACAGAGAGATCGAGTCCCTTGCCAGAGATCGCACAGCCGGGACCTGGGAGAGCCGGGGCTGGGACACTTAGTTCCTGGCGCTGAGCCTGAACCTCCTCCTCGGGCAGCTGGCCAAACTGCGAGCAGACCCTCCACTGGCCTTTGGCCACAGGCCTCGCTTGCAGAGTCCGTTCCTGGAACCTCCCTGATCAGACCCCCGCTGACGCTTACAAGTCGAGTAAACTCCCCACAGCCTCAGCCGTAGCCCTGTTACTCACTGTTGCCTCAACTCAGCCGTGACCCTGCCTCCTTCCCCACACGCCTGCACCTGCAAATCCAGTCTGGAGTCCCTCCGCTTTTCATGTCACCCCCGCCCTGATCCAAACCCCTATTTCACTGCTAGGTTCTTAGGAAAATAACTCCGTACCAGGTTCTCAGCCTCCATCCACCACTCAATCTATTCTCTACAGGACAGACTTTTGTGATCTTCCAAAAATGCAAATCTAATCATGCTCTCCTCCATGCTCCCAGTTTCTCTGATGGCCTTGCTGGTATCCCCCCCCCCCCCCCCCCTTACACACCTCTTTGCCTTCATTTCTCACGCGTTAGCCCTCACTCTACAATATCACAATATCACTGCCCCAACAGGCCAAGCTCGGTCCAGCCTCAGAGGCTTTGCACAGCTGGTCTCCGATTCTTCTGGGAAGTCTTAGCTGGCCTTCTGATTCAAAGTACACCCTCACTCAGACCCTTATTCTCCACCTCCCCCTTTGTTTCTCCTTATAGCTCTTAGTTGCATTGTGGTGCTTTGGGTTTTTGTTGTTGTTGTTCTGTCTCTTTCCCTGATAATTCATTGTCTGTGTCTCCTCTAGAATGTAGACGCCTTGAGGACAGGAACTGTGTCAGTTCCTTTCAGATCTGTATGCCCAGAGGGTAGCAGCAAAGACTCTCAGTAAATACATATTGAACAGATGAATGGTTTACTATGAAAAGTGCTTCAAAAAATAATGTACATCAATAATATTGAAAATAATAGGAAACATCTTTATATGTATATGTATGTTTATGCCAAAAATATATTGTTCCAAGACCATTCAGAGGAGGAAAGAAATCTTTTCAACAAATGCTACTGGGACAACTGGATATCCACATGTTAAAAAAAAAAAAAAAAAAAAGAATTTGGACCTCCTACCTCACACCATACACAAAAAGTAATTCAAAATGGATCAAAGACCTCAATGTAAAAGCAAAAATTATTAGAAAAAAACATAAGTGTAAATCTGTGTGATCTTGGATCAGGCAATGGTTTCTTAGATATGAAACCAAAAGTACAAACAATGAAAGAAACAAATTAGGCTTCATTGAAATTAAAAACTCTTTTGGGTCAAAGAATACCAACAAGGAAGTGAAAAGACAACCCTCACAATGGGAGAGAAATTTGAAAATCTACTATCCAGAATATATTTTTAAAACTACAACTCAACAAAAAGACAACCCAGTTTAGAAATAGACAGAGAATTTGAATAGACATTTCTCCAAGTGAAAAATACAAATGGTCAATAAGCACATGAAAAGAGTCTCAACATCATTGGCCATTAGAAAAATGCAAATCAAAACTACGAGAGAGACCACTTCACACTCAGTAAGATAGCTATAAATTTTTTAAATGCAAAGAATGTGTTGGTGAGGATATGGATAAATTAGAATCCTCATACATTTTTAGTGGGAATTTAAAATGGTGAAACCACTGTGGAAAAAAGCTTGACAGCTCCTCCAAAAGTTAAGTATAAAATTTCCACATGACCCAACAATTCTACTCCTCCTACACATACACCCAAGAGACATGAAAATACATTCACACAAAAACTTGTATGTGAATGTGTTTACAGCAGCATTATTCATAATGCTACACAATAAAAAATGGAAACAACCAAGTATCCATCAACAGATGAACGGGTAAACACAACGTTGTCTGTCCACACAATGGAATATTAGTCAGCCATAAAAAGGAATGAAATACAGATGTCTGCTACAACATGGATGAACTTTAAAACATGCTAAGGGAATGTGGAATCTAAAGAACTTAATAAATTGATGAACAGAATAGATTCAATGACATGGAAGCATAGATGAGGCTGATGAATGTCAGAGGGATGGAGGAGGGTGGGTGGGTGGAGGGGGAGAGAGTAACCAAAGAATTTATGTGCATATATACATAACCCAAGGACATGGACAATGGTGAGGAGAGGGACTGGGGAGGGGGAAGGAACGGGGTGGAACGGGTCATTGGGGAGAAAAAGGGACATCTGTAATACTTTAAACAAGAATAAAACTTAAAAAAAAACACACAAAAAAAACCATGCTAAGGTAAATAAGCCAGGCACAAAAGACCACACACACGGTATGATTCAATTCATCTTAAATGTCCAGAATAGGTAAATCCATAAAGGCAGAAAATAGTGGTTGCCAGGGGGTGGGGGAGAGGGAGAATTAGGACTGACTGCTAATAGCTGCAGGGTTTCTTTTTGATAGTGGAAATGTCCTGGAATTAGTGATGATAGTACAGAACACAATGAGTACACACAACACACACTTTAAAATGGGGATTTTTATGTTCTGTATGTCTCCACTAAAAATACATTGTTAGGAAAATCAATGTAAAACATTCCTTAGGAGGATCTGTTTATGTAGGAGGGAAAACTACATATGTTCATGTGCTTGCATATCCTTAGAAAGTTTCTACAAAGATACGCAATACACTGCTAGTCACTACTTGTGACTACTTATGAAATGGGATGGAAAAGGGGTCCTTTCACTTTAAACTTAACTTCCATGCCATTATTTGATTTTGTTGATGCCCAGCTCAGCCAGTATTCACACAAGCCAACCTCCAAAGCTCCTGGAGTCTACTCCATAGCAAGCTTGAGGATGTAGCCCCAAACAAGACCTGCACTGCCCTCCCAGGTTCCCAGGGGAGCAACACGGTCATGGAGAAATGGCTCCACCTCCCTGGGCTTCAGCTGGCTCATCTGTGGAATGGGGACGGCAATAGCCCACCCTGTAGGGTGCTGTGAGGCCAAATGAGGGTGTGGAGCTGCTGACCTAGGAGAGGGAGGTGTGCAGGGGAAGGCGTGGTGGGGCTGTGAGGGTGAGGACAGGGACCAAGGGGGACGTGGGGACCATCGCAGGCTCTCAGACTTGGACTCATGGCCGCAAGGCCTGCTGGAGCATGTGCTCGTCTGCCACCTTGTGTGGCAGTGTCACCACCAAGCCCTTGTTCTCCTGCATCGTCTGGCAGATGATCTCATAGGCCTTCTGGTTCCCGGACCAACAGCGGCGGGCCACCTGTCAATGGTGTGCAGAGAGGGCTGTGCTGTAGCTGGTGCCAACATCACCAGGTTCCCAACAAGGCATTCTGGACACACTGGGCCTGGGCTCAAACCCCCCGGGGGACGCTCTGTGCTATGGGTGGGGTCAGTCTGTTCTGGCCCCACCCGAGACTCAGACCTCCTCCTCTCTTGGCCCGATTACTACTTACCTGCCTCTCTGATCTAAAACCAGCTTTCCTTCCACCTAGCCTCCCCGCTCCACGCAGGGGCGCAGGCCAGGCACTCAGGAGTCATCCTCAGCACCCCTCCTCTCTGGCCTCATAGAAAGGACACCCACCTTGGATCAGCCTTAAACCGTCTCCATCCACTGCCTTCCCATCTCCATCATCAGGGCTCCCAGGGTGACTATAATGGCACCTCGCCCGCCTCCCTGCTGTCATTCTTGCCGACCCACACCTCCTGGCCCTCCCATGCCTCCCCCAGTCCATCCTCTCACTGCTTCACTGCCTTCAGGATGAAGACTTTCCTCTGCTGGGGGATCCCAGAGAGTTGGCCCCTCCAAGAAACCCTTCACCTCCACTCTCACATTTACTCTCTGGACCACCCAATTCTCTGGGCTCTTGTGCTCAGCTCCCTCTTTCGATCACAGCCGCACACACCCTTCCTCATTACCACCTGACTTCCCATGTGTTCCCCCTTTCAGGCTGCCTGTGATGTGGTCCAAGAGAGGAAGGAGCCCCTGCCACACACACACACACAGAGGCCACCCTGGATCACAGCAAAGCTAATCATAGCTGCACAGCCAGAGGCTGTTCTAGCATAGATCCTGCACTCTCTGACCAGCCTCAGAGATGGTGGAAAGATGAGGCTTTAAAAGGAGGCCTCTCCTACCAGCATTGGGGGTGCTCTCACTGGGAGGGCAGGGTCGGATGCTAGGGGCCCCCTGTGTGGACAGAGGCTGGGCTGGAGGGTAAGCTCAGAGGTGGGGAGATGCAAAGGAACCTCTGGAAACAGCCCAAGAGAGATGCAGGCAGCTGACAAGGAGAGACACAAATGAGCAGGAATGGCAGGATGGGCTCCTGACCATTTTGGTAAAAGGGGCAGAACTCCATCTCAAGTCTGCAGTTGGAGGGGACAAAGTCACCAATGGAGAGAGAAGGCAGGGGAGAGGCTAGGGGTGACTTACTCCATTGGAGACGTCCCAACTGAGCATCATCTTGGCCTTCTGCTCAGCCTCCTGGGTCCCATCAAGCACGAGGCCGAACCCACCATTCATCACCTCACCCCTGGCAAGAGGCAAAAGAGTTTCCAGGTCACTTCTGGGTCCTGTGCCCTCTTGATAGCCTACAGATGCAGAAGCCTCACAGGTCTATGCTGTCCACTCATGCCTCTGTGCTTTTACCCCATGGACCCTGAGTCCACCTTCAGGATCCACTCGTGTGTCACATCTTGCTTGCAGCCTGACCTCCTGAGCATGACATGACCTCCTTCTGTGGTTCTGAGCGCTTCCTTGGGGCTCTCTTGTATCACTCAATTCAATTGTCACTCTTCCCAATTTTCTCTTTATGCTCTTTGTCTTCTTTATCTCTTCTTTCTACTTGCTTTAGGTGTATTTTGGGGTCCTGATTACTTGACTTGAAAACTGAGTTCCTTTCTTTTCAGCATTTGTTTCCTAATTAACACATTTCTCTGTTCTATTTTGACTGCCTTCTCTCACAGGTGTGATATGTTCTGTGCTGTTTCTTAACAGATGTCACTCGAACCTACTTGAGTGTGTTAGTGCTATTCCACTGTCCACACACTTGCCCGCGGTTTTCCTCCCTCAGCCGTGAGGACCCTCTCCTTCCTGGCACCCCTACACTTTTGTTCTCACCTTCAATGTCATTATCAAAGGCTGCTGGACCCAGCCGAAGTTCCTGCTCAGCTCGAATCACTATGCACTTCACATGTCCCCTTCAATGACACACACAGGAAATGCCCTGGGTCTTGTCAGTACCTTCCAGGGCTCTCCTGCCAAACACAGACGCTGGCAACCACAGCACACGGCCTTTCAGTACCCAGCGCCAGTGAATTTGCTCTTCTCCTTCCCACGCCCGGAAGGCACACCTAGTTTCTCTAGCCTCAGATCCCTCAAGATTGTCGGGCCTTAGCTGCTTCTCTGCCCAGCCTGCACCCTACTGATAACCTCAGTCAGTTCCCACCAGGAAGGCAAAGAGCCCTCTGCCCCAGGAGCCACCTGTGCTCACACTCTGGGCACAAAAGCTGCCCCTGCCTGGCTAGCCTGGTGTTGATGCCAGCCCATACCTGGCCAGCCCTATGCCTGCGAGCAGGCTCCCAGCATGTCTCTCGCCAGCCTTTAAGGTGGGATGCTCCGACTAGATTTAAGGTCATGACCATTCATTCACCGGTCAGAGGCTGATTGTTAGAGAAGAAAGCAGAAGGCAGCAAAAGTCACCAAAGAAGGACTCCCATGTGTCCTTCAACCGAAGAGGTCTTTTTGAGATTAGGACTACACCTTTCATTTGGGGATCCAGAAGCCCAGATGGTCAGAGACCAAAGATGCTCAGCTCAGGTGTCCTCTGCAAACCTTGCACCCCCATGGAGGAGCCCTGAGCATGCTGAGCCCAGGAAAATGGGTGCTAAAGGCAGCATTGTTCTCAGTGCAGTATTTGGATAAACTCACAGTGTTGGGACAACTAGCCCTTTGAGAAAAACAAAAGTAGAACCCAATATCACACATAAAGAAAAACAAAATCCAGATATACTAAAGAAGGAAATATTTAAAATTATAAGGTGAATAAAGGAAGTTTAGGACACTGTTTTTTTGTTTTGTTTTTAAGTCCGGAAAGGGAGAGGTTTTTGAAAGCAACATTTAAAATAATGGAAAGTCAGAACAGAAAAGCCACTGGAGAGAGATGTAAAACTCCCCTGTGAGGAGAGGGGGCCTGCCCAGGTACCCGTTCCAAAAAGCCCAGGTGTGGGGAGGGTGGTTCATTCTCAGTCCCCGACAGTAACTCCTTAGGGTCCTACTTGGGGCAGAGGCTGAGCGATACCATGGCGTGGGGCCTGCCTGTTTCTGCCTGACGCGGCTCCACAATGGCTCCCTGGGCTCCAGGGCTCCCTGCCAGCAGCAAGGCTGCTAGGTCTGCATGGAAACTGAGGGCTGCACTGACCCATCACTCTGCCTCCTCTGCACCTCCCCCTACCCTTCCTTTCCCAGGTGGTCTTCCCCAATAACCCTTCTGTACACGCCCAACCCGACCTCAGCACCTGCCTCCTGGGGAACCCAGACTGCACAGATGCTTTAAACAAAGTTCAAAGACTAGTGACACAAACCCAATACATCCATCTTATCTCTAGAATAGATGAAGAATGCCTGCAAATCGATAAGAAAAAGCCCACAACACAAAACCAAAAACTCAGAGTAGGCAATTCAAATCAAAACAAGAATTTCTCACTTCTCGCACCCCAGGCTGGTAAATCCCATGTTAACACCCAGTGAGCACTGAGGAGGTTATGCAAACAGGAATCTGTATATCAGGAAATTTGGTGGCAGCTATCAAAGTTTAAAATGTCCACCTTGCCCAGCCGGGCGTGGCTCAGCAGTTGAGCGTCTACCTAGGATCCAGGCGATCCGGGTTCGATTCCCGGTCAGGGCACATGCCCGGGTTGAGGGCTGCAGCCAATCAATGACTCTCTCATCACTGATGTTTCTATCTCTCTCTCCCCCTCTCCTTTCCTCTCTCTGAAATCAATAAAGATATATTAAAAAAATAAAAAATAAAATAAAATGTCCACCTTTTTTGAACCTGAGATTACAAATAGCATGCACATGACAGAGGTTAACATTTACAGGAGGGACATCACGTTCTGGCCCTGTTCTGGCACCTTTACAAGACATTTGTGGTGCATTGGCACATGCATTCAGGCCAGGCCTCCCACAACCCCAGCTCACTGCGACACCTGGGCAAAGTTATTTATCTCTGCTGGGTAGTGCTTATGGCTTAGATGAGTCTGCTGTAGCAATCAGATGAGTTAGCACACAAATTTCTTAGAGGACCTTGCTCATGTTATGCACTATATAAGCCTTCGCTATTATTAACTCATCTAATTTTCACCGATAGGTGACACAGCAGTTGCTATTATTATGGCCATTTTGTCAATGAGAAGCAAAGCTCAACAGCTTAACTTGTGCAGACAAATCGACTTCAGAATCCGTGCTGTTCATTATGCAACAAAACTGTACATACAAAGATGCTCCCTGCTGCACTGGAGGTGGGAAGGGGTGAGGGAGATCTACGTGCACGGATGGCGGGAGCCTTCGATGCCCTGGCTACTCGGAGGGCCCTCGGTCCAGCAGAAGCAGCGTCACTGGAGCTGGTTAGAATGCTGAAGCTCACCCCCTCCAGACCTGCCTAGGCAAGGTCTCCATTTAACAAGCTCCCTGGGGAATCCTGGGCACTTTCAAGTTTGAGATGCCTTTTAAGAGGAAAAAAATGTGAGTATCTGGATAAAGATGGTTGATCGAATACATCAATTTATTCCTCAAAGACATGGGCCCTGGGGCCGGATCTGGGTGTAAGGACAGAAGGCACATCAGAAGGTGAGAGAGTAAACATGAATAAAAGATTGAGGATAAGTCTCAACATCCAACAGTGAGGCCCTGTCCCTCCCACCCCCACTCCCAGAACTGACCACACCATCCCTACAGGGCAGGAGAACCAACCAGCCCTCTCTAAATGAGTAGACAGACAGCAAGAGCAGCTGGACAGACCACACGAGGACAGATACCAAGTGAATAACCAGAAGGACGGGCTCTGTGGAGACAGAGGCAACAGAGAAAGGAGAAAATGACACACATGACACTGCTCAACATGAACTTGAGGTGTTCCCAAAAGAGCCCTGGAGAACAGCCGGGATATAAGGTGTTGATGCCAGCATCTTGCCAGCTTCTGTCCCTGTCCACAGAGTCTGGGGGCAGCCTTAGGGATGGGAGCAACTTGGGAATTTGCATTCCTTGTCCTTCGAGCTCGAGTGGTGGGGGGGCAGCAGTAGCCGAGCTGTCCCCTGCCCTGAGGCCCTTCGTGTTGTTGACTCTCAGCTGCTTTGCTCTTTCCCTTCTTGCCCTCTGTTGTCCCATTGACAATTTTGAGTGGATCCTGGGAGGCAACAGATCTGGGTCCAGATCCGGGCTCTACTACCAGCTCTGTGGCCTTGGGCAAGTTATTTCCCCTTTAGGGTTGCTCTTCATGTTCCCGAACACTGTCAATAAATGCAACACCAAAAGGACAGGTACCCAATAACCAGGCGCTCTTCTCCTGGTTTTCTCTAGCCTTTGTATCAGAAAGGACATGCATTCCAGTTACATTTTCCATTAATCAGAGCCACTTGACTGAGCTGCAGCTGGGAATTTGGGTCAAAGAGGCCCATCGGAATGCCCTGGGAAGCTCAAGTGCTGAAAGACTTGGCTCTGGAGGGCAAGGCCAGGCTTGATCTGGCCAAAACGGGCTCAGAAGTCAGTTCAGAGATGGCCAGGCACAGGAAGCTGTCCTCCTTTCAGAAGCTGCGCCCTGCTGCTCTGGGTAGCCAAGAATTCAACTTGTCCTGAGAGCTTCCCCACGTGACCCCACAGAGACAGACCCTGTGCAGGTGCAGCTCCTACAGCATCGTAACCTCTGGTGCCTCAGCTTCCTCATCTGTAAAATGTACTTTCCTTCTATGATTCGATGAAAGAGTGGATTCAAAGAGTCTAGAAAATGTTTGCCATGGGGTCCACGTGCAATAAGCATTACCTATTCATTATTCTTAGCAGCAGGTGTGATACTGTCAATTACAATAAGAAATATATAGGGTGTCCCCAAAAAATGTATATACACTCTAACAGCTGATAGCTCAATTCTGAAAATGAAATATATTTTAATAAACACTGCCTTTATAATTATTCAAAGTGTGTATATACATTTTTGGGGGACACCCTGTATATTTGGTCTTCATCCCTAATCTGGCACAGAACTACTGAAAGCCTTGGAATTCCTAAGTGTTGAGAATAATAAAGATGTCTTTTGTTATGTTAATGAGGTGACTACTGCCCCCCTCCCCAAGGATACAAGTTGGTTGCCAGGGGAACCAACCACAGAACACAGGATTGGAACTTTCAGTCCTACCCCGGACCTCCAGGGAAAGTGGAGGGGCTAGAGGTTGAATTGGTCACTGATGGTCAGTGATTTCATCAAACATGCCTATGTAATGAAGCTTCCATAAAAAACAAAAGGGACGGGGTTCAGACAGCTTCCAGTTGGGGGACCAGAATGCTTCCATGTGCCACTGTGTGGGGCCCCACACTCCATAAAAGCAGAAATTCCTGTTGAAACCTTGTCTTACGTATCTTTTCACCTGTTGATTTGTATCCTTAAATCTTCTTTGTAATAAATTGGTGATCTAGTTAGTTAAATGGGTTTCCTGAGTTTTGTGAGCCACTCTCACAAATTAATAGAACTCAAGGAGGGGGTTGTGAGAACCTCCAATCATTAGCAGTTCAATCAGGAGCAACAACCTGGGCTTGCTATTTGAAGTGAAGTGAAAACAGTCTTCTGGGATCTGAGGCTTTCTCAAGGTAGGTAGTGTCAGAATTGAGTTAAAATGTAGGTGTTGGAGGGAATTGTTGGGTGGTGTGAGAAAACCTATACATGTTGGTAATAGAATTGTAGTGGACATTTTTATGATAGAGCTGTTGATATAGCATAGTAAAAGCTAGGAAAATTCTAGGACAAGTGGAATAGGGAAACTGAGACAGATTGTTAAACAGCGGTTTGCGCCACCTAGTAAATCCTGTCTTTCCGAAACCAAAGACACTTGAGAGTAAATGGTTTGTGCTAGATGGGCCAGGTACAGAAACCCAGATACAGGAACACATCAGGGCAGGAAGCACCAGATGCCTAGCAAGGGGTGAAACTGAGAAAACAAAAACTTTGTCCTCAGGATAATATATCTCCCATTAGCATATTGCTGGTCATGCAGTTTAGACCCCTGAGTGTTCCTCCCTAAAGATAACATCTAGGCCTCAGTTGTATTTCAGCTCCGGGCCTTGATAAGCAAAACGAGACAAGGGACTCCCACAGGACCAGACAACATTGACTAATGACAGTGCCCTGGCACCGACCAATCAGTGGGGACCACGACCCTGAAAGAGCACAGCTGGAATGCTGATGAATATTCTATTGAGACACTCCCCTGAGACCTCCCCAAAGATTTCCAGCCTGCAAGGAAGAGATAAATAGCTCAGGACAAAGAACCCAGCTGCTCTCCACCCTGCCCCAGGGGAGCACGCCCCCCGCCAGCGCCATCTCCATCCCTCCAAAGGGACCCAGGAAGACTTGCAACCAGGGGAGCAATGGACAGCGACAGCTCATCCTGGGGCTTACCCCCTGAACCTGTCTCCAAGGTCCCCTTCTCTCTCACTTCTCAGGGAGCCAAAACAGCCCAGCCTAGGCTCTCCTGTTGCTTCTTCTATGCACCATCCTCATTTATATTTTTGCTGTGGTCAATAAATTCTTGCTTGCTTTTCTCCACTTTGTCTCTTGATTGAAATCTTTCCCTCAAGAAGACAAGAACCAAGGTCTCCCCATCTCCCCCATAACACTGTGACTGTCAGCTAGTAAGAGACCCTCCCAGAAACACAAATTTCCTAATTGTGAAGGTTAGAAATAGGACTGGCCAGGGCAGAGCCCTGAGCCAGGGACCCAGGAGAACAGAGAACCCAGGTCTCCTGCCTCCCTGCCTGTCTGCCCTGGGAATCTCAGGTGGAATGAAAAGAGAGCACCGTGAGAATTCCTGAGGAAATATCTGTGAAAGCAAAGTGAAACTGATGTAAAAGGGGCAGGCATGGTTCTTATAGCCTTCCTATCCTGTGTGACAGGTAAGACCCCAAAAGGAGGACTGGTTTGTGCAAGACACTCCCCCATGCTTCACCCCCAACGTTCTGCCCCCCAACTTCCAACACACAGGAGGAAAATGCCACAGTAAAGCCCTCAGCAGAGGGAGCTTGGGAGAGGCAGGGCCCAGGACCCTCAAGGAAATCCTCATGCCTTCCATGGGAGCCTGCACCCCCACCACCCTGTACTCCAAAACTTTCTTACCAGCCCACGCCCCCACCATTGTGAAGAGCAACCCAGGTGGCTCCTCGAAAGGCATCGCCCACGAAGTTCTGCACGGCCATGTCTGTGGAAACAAAGGCCACCACCAATTATTCCCTGAGTGAGGTGGGCCGGGTCCAGGCCAGGCTCTGGCCAGTACACAATTGGGCATCCACAGGCTCCACTGGCTGACCCTGTCAGGCCTGAAGGACAGATAGTGAATTAGGCACAGATGACTCTAGAAACAGCAATAATTTATATTTGCAAAGCTAAGCAAAAGCAGGAGAAATTGACAAATTCCCACTTACCCACTATAGTATCCTTCCCTATAATTATGCTCTCTAGCACTGAATGCCAGATAAAGTGCCCAGAAGCAGGAAGAAAATAGAATTAAAAGGGAGCTGGTAGTGATTTTAGTTTAGAGGTGTAGAAAGCCAAAGAGAATCACTCCCACCCTTAAAACAAACAAGCAAACAAAAGAATGGAGGTGGGAACTAATCACAAATGAATGACTTTTCTAGACCCCATCAGAGAACTGAGGTCCCAGGGCAACAAATTTGAAATCTGGAGAGAGACAGGCGTTGGCCAGAGAAACAGAATCCGACCTGGTCACCTTACAAGTATCTAAGAATTGATAAAGGACAAGCATGAGCCCTGGGACATGGATATAAGGGGGTTTGCACCCTTTGGCAAACTCTTGATTCCAAAACCTCCACTGGGTGCTCACAGAGAAGATCAGGGAGAATCCTGAGTACGCTTTTTTCTTGGTGCTGGGCTGTGAAGATTGGGAAGCACCATGAGCTAAGAAATCCAAGAAATGCAGCTCTAGAAGCTGGAGAAGGACAGGAAACAGATTCTGCCCTAGAGCCTCCTAAGACGTCATGGCCCGGCCAACACCTTGACTTGGGCCTATTAAAACTGACTTCTGACTTCAGAACTGTGGGAGAATACATTTGTGTTGTTTTAAGCCACTAAGTTTGTGGTGATTTATTACAGTGGCCACACAGTACAAACACAAACTATATTAATATCAGAGAATTTCAGAACCAGGAATATTATAAAAAATAAAGAGGGACATTACATAATGATAAAGAGGTCAATTCTCCAAAAAGATCTAATTAACCTAAATGAATGTGCACCTAACAATATAGCTTTAAAATACGAGGCAAGCCAGAGAGGAGTGGCTCGGTTGGTTGGGCGGCGTCCTGCACACTGAAAGGGTTGCAGGTTCAATCCCCAGTCGGGGAGCGTGCAGAGGGCAGCAATCAATGTTTCTCTCTCACATCTCTCCTTCTCTCTCTCTCTCTCCCTCCCTCCCTCCCTTTCTTTCTCTAAGCATGTCCTCAGGTGAGGGTTAAAGAAAAAGAAAAAGAAAAAGTGCCTCTGTCAACACAGCCTAAATTTAAAAAAAAAAAAAAAAAAAAGAGGGAAAATGGTTAAGAACTGAAAGAAGAAATAGGCACATCCACAAATAGATTTGGAAACTTCACCACTCCTCCCTCAGTAATTTATAGAATAGGCAGAAAATCAGTACAGATAGGCTACCTGAACAGCATTATCAACCAACCTGACCTAATTGACATTTTACGAAAAATTCACCAAATAACAGCAGAATACACATTCTCAAGTGCTCCAAGATAGACCACATTCTGGGCCATGGAATCCTTAACAAATTTAAAAGAACAGAAGTAATACACAGTAAGTTCTCACACCATAATAGAATTAAACTAGAAGTTAGTAATAAAAAGATATCTGAAAAATCCCCCCAAATTTGAAAATTAAAAAACATACTTCTAAATAACCCTTGGATCAAAGAAGTCTCAAAGGAAATTTAAAAATATTTTGAACTGGGTGAAAATAAAAATACATCATATAAAAATCTGTAGGATATAGCTAAAGTAGGTTCAGAGATAAATTTATAGCATTAAATACTTATATTAGAAAAGAAGAAGGTCTTAAATCAGTAACCTCAGCTTCTACCTTGCAGAAAGAAGGGCAAATTAAACCCAAAGCAGGCCAGAGGATGGACATACCAACGATTAGAGCATAAATCAATGAACTTGGAAGCAGACAAGCAATGGGAAGAAAATCACATGAACTAAAATCTTCTTTGAGAAGATTAATAAACTTGATAAACTTCTAGCCAAACTGACCAATAAAAAAGAAAGACACAAATGACCAATATCAGAAATGACAGAGGATATCACAGCTGACCCCACAGACAATAAAAAGCAAATAAAAGAATATCACTCTCCATAAATTTGATAACTTCCATGAAACGGACCAATTCCTTGAAAAAAAGGATGGTGCTCCTGAGTGCCCACCTCCTTCCCTTGGGACCCTGTCCATAATGGGAGGAGCCCTCAGGTGCCGGGAATGGGAAAGCCACCCAAGGAGTAGACATCCGCCTCTGTGAGGAAGACGATAATTACAGCAGTTGCAGAAGCAGCAGCAGTGAGAGCAGCGGTGGCGGCGAACTGTCACCGAACACTGGCTATGGGGCCCTGCTGGAGATGTGTCCATTCAGCTTATTCTTCACAACAACCCTATGCAGTAGATACCATTGCTTTTCCAATTTTACAAACAGGGTCAGTGAGGTTCAGAGACTTTAAGTACCTTGCCGAAGATCACCCAGCAAGTGATGGGGCCAGAAGCACACCCAAGTCTAGGGTATCCAACTGTCCCAATTTGCCTAGCACTGGCCCTACTTATTTACTTATTTATTCATTCATTCATTTATTTATTTTTAATCCTCACTCGAGGATATTTTTTTCCATGGCTTTTCAGAGAGAGTGGAAGGGGGAGAAAGAGAGAGAGAAACAGCGATGTGAGAGAGACACATTGATTGGTTGCCTTCCACACGCACCCTGATCACTAGGGCCAGGGATCAAGCCTGCAACCAAGGTATGTGCCCTTGGCCCAAACTGAACCCGGGAGCCCTCAGTCCACAGGCCAAGGCTCTAACCAATGAGCCAAACTGGCTAGGGCCACTGGCCCAATTTTAAAACCTGAGGTCCCATATCCCAGAACCCCCTCTGTTCTAGATTGGTCACCCTATGTCCTGCCTTTCAAATGCCAGCACATTTTTTGTAACATCATGACTAACTAAATGAATCAATTGATTTTTAAATAAAATCCAAATCCAACATTTTTTTAAAATGTTTTAAAAATTTTATCTTCCTCACCTGCACAGAAGGCAGAGCCGTCGTAAATGTTGGAGGTCTCCCTAAAGGGACTGTCCGTGCCACTCACATCATGGTGGTCTCGGCTCAGGACCACTGGGGCCTGCAGTGTGGAAGGATATGAAATGTCAGCCAACAGTGTCCACTACGGCTGCCCAGCAGAGGGCAGGGTTGAATCAGGCCATATTCAAATACCGCCCCCTGGAAAACAGACATTTAGCAAGAGGAAGCACAGATGTTTTTGATGTCTTCGGGTAGCTACTAATGGATTCTGCTTATTCCAGCACTTACTATATGCCCAGAAGGCCCTGCATAATATATCACTAAGTCTTCTCAACAACCCTATCCAGATAGGCACGACTGTTACCATGCCCATTTTAAAGAGAGGAAAACTAAGGCCCAGAGAGGATAAGAAACTTGCCCAACATCACAGAGATTGTAAGTGGGCAGGCTGGGATTTAAAGCCACACACAGCATACTAGAATCCGGGCTCTCCCTTCAGGCAGACTGGCCCCTGAGTCTGTGACACCACTGGGTGTCAGTTTTCCCAGCCCTCCCCAGTGGGCACGGACGTTCACAGACTCCTCATGCAATAGGAGGTAGCCTGCCAAAAGGGTAACTCCCCACTGCTATGAATCAAGGACACCTCCATGCCTTTCCTTGAACAGGCCAAATTTGCTTCCACCTCTCCACCTGTGTCCTGGGACCACCCAGGTATACCCTCTGGATATTCAGGCCTCAGTTCTACACCAGCAACTCAGAAAGGCCTGTCTTGACCACCCCACCTAGAGTCACCGCTCACCCCACCTAATCACACCCACTTTGTCACCTCACCTTATTTTCTTCAGAGTTTGTCGCCATCTAAAATTCTCCTTGAATTTATACCTTTAGTTGTATATTGTTAGATTCTCTTCAATAGTAAAGAGGTTAAGGTGGGGACTCTGTATATTAACTTCTTTGCCACATTGCCCCCAGTGCTTAGAACACACCTGGCACAGAGGAAGCTGTCAATCAGTAGACAGATGAAGGAAGGAAGGAAGGAAGGAAGGAAGGAAGGAAGGAAGGAAGGAAGGAAGGAAGGAAGGAAGGAAGGAAGGAAGGAAGGGAGGGAGGGAGGGAGGGAGGGAGGGAGGGAGGGAGGGAGGGAGGGAGGGAGGGAGGGAGGGAGGGAGGGAGGAAGGACACCCAGCTCTCAGTGCTGACCTCTGATCCCAGCCTGGGTGTGACTCTGCCAGCCATCCTGTGAGCACCCTGAGCACCGCGGGCTTTCAGGAAGCGCCCAACAGTGGTGCGCTCAGGTGGTGCTCCCTGAGAAAGGCCAGGCTGTTGATTTTGCTGCCAGTGCCACCCAGAACCATCCACAGGGACAGCCTTCACTTTCATCTATTTTGATTTCCTTTCCATGTCTGATCATTAATATTCCTGGTGCTTCTAAACAGAGGGCTGTCACAAGAACTCTGCAAGTGAGCCTAAAAACAGAGGGATGAGAGGTCCCTCTGAACAGCGTGCCCAGGGCTCCATGTCCTCCAAGGGGAGTCGGGCTGACTCAGAGGAAAAGAGGAGGTTTGTCATGGTTTGAAAAAGGTAAGTCAACAATTCATTGAATCCTTACTCCTATGCTTTGAGGTTAATATGATTCTCCTTCAACAGGAGCGAAACAGCCTCAGGAGAGGGCACATGACTTGCCCAAAGTCACATAGGGACCAGTGTCAGAGCCTGGGTTTGAGGACAGATCATCACTCCCTGAGCCCAGCTATCCGACCCTTAACTGACACATACACATACACAGGGCCCTGGGGCAGTGCTGGCGCTGACAGGAAAGAGCCAAAGGGAGGCCCCCACCAGCAGCACAGGAAATGTCACCTTTATCTTTCCCCGGGCGATGGCTTGGTTAAAGGCCACAGCAATGGCCACACGGCCTTTTTGGTCTGAGTACAGGATCCTTGCCTGGGAGCCCACCACCTGCAGAAAGAAAGGTGAAAGCAGGCACCTCAGTGACCTGGTGGTGCATGGGAAACAGTTGGGTGATATGTCCCACCAGCAGCCAGATGGTCGCCTCCAGGAAGGTTCTGGAGGACGCCCAAGGTACGTGGTAGCCCTAAAGTCTGTGGGCCTGAGGCAAGCTCACATCTAGCCCACCAAGCAACCATACCACCCTCTGGCTTGTCCACCTGCATTCTGCCTCTGAGACTCTGAATCACCCATCTCCAGGGATGTCACCTATTATGAGCATTACTCTGCTCAAGTCCTCCCAGTAATAATACTAACACTATCTAATGCACTTTTTTATTGTGCTTGACACAACTCCAGGACTTTACACAGGCATTCATTTGTGAGTTTTATGAGGAAAATGCTATTATCCTCATTGTAGGCTCTATTTTACAGATGAAGAAACTGGGGCCCAGGGAGGCTGAGCAACCTGCCCGTGGTCATTCAGCTGGTAGATGGCATGGCGGAGCATCTACACACTCAACCGCCAGGATGCAGCACCTCTGGGGAGAAAGGAATGGGGAGCTGTTCTTCAATGGGCACAGAGTTTTAGTTTGGGAATGGTAAAAACAGTTCTGCAGTCCCCACCCCACATCACATTCGTTTTCACACTCACCTGAGCACAGTCACAGTCACAGAAATGAGGCCAAGGCAACCATAGCCCTATCAGTGCCTCACCGATCAGTGCCCCATGCACTGACTGCCAAGGAGAGCCCACCCCAAGCACACTACCACAGCCAGGTGTAGTCCACTGTACAGATGAAACAGGAGGCTCAGAAAGGCTGAGCCAGGAGACCCACCTCTTGGGCCCTGTAGGGGCCACCTCTCAAGAGAACTATTTGAGTAACTGGGAAAAGAGCGACTTGACTGACCCTGGTCACTGTCCCAGGCCACCATTTGAAAGTCCTCTAGCTTCTCTGTCCAGCAGCCCCCTCGGTGAGGTAGCTGCTGGCTCTAGTGGGTTTGCCACCTAAGCAGTCTCACGGGGTGTGTTGGCACCCTCTTGGATCGCTCATCTACTGGCCAGGTGGGCAGTCCCATGGTCCGCCACCAGGTCAAGCCCTCACCAGCCGGTGCTTGGCAGCCTCCCGAATCCAGCGAATGTTGTCCATATATTGCAGCTTCACAGCTGGGTTCACTGCAAGGAGAGAAGGGGAGGGTGTGACAGGCGCCAGGAGTCTTGACCCTCCCTCTCACAGGCTGCTGGGCACAGGCACGTGTTCTTCACCCATCGCTGGAGCCCAGAAGCTGAGTCAGAGAGACTCCCTCCTCAGCACCACACTGGGCGGTCTGATTTTCTGAAGCAGCAATGCTGGTAGTCATGCAAATTAATGCACAGAAGTGTGCAGCCCACTGTCTGATACATTCATTCCTTCAATAAGCACAAGAAGCGACTGTGGTGAAACAACCTCCCCCCTCCACGTGAAAAGGCCGAACCAAAGCTCTGTAGCAGAAAATCCACAGCTCCATGGGACACTCTGACTGGAAGTAAGCAGAGTGGGCCTGGTAGCTGTGGGAGGCCAGAGGCTCAGAGGGGCCCAGAGGCGGCTACAGAGAATCAGAGGCACTGACCAACAGGCACAAACTGGAAGCCTGTGCCCCTCTGCCCACAAGGGCCAGGCGGGGAATGAGGAGAGGGGGTAGGGGGAAGGGCTGCCCTGCACTGCCAGGCAGGCAGGCTTACTGTGGGGGACTTGGGGAGCCACCCACCCTCCAGCATCTCCAGCCTTACCTCCGCCAGCAATGGCCTCCTCCAGCACAGACGTGGCCAGCTGATCTGTGACTGCCAGGTCCTGGGGGTCCCCTGATGTGCAGACCCAGCGGAAAGGCCCGAATCCCTGGGAGAATATATCCCTGCGGGGACAAAATGCCAATTCGCCTTCCCAAGCGGGCTGCACCCACTGGCGGGCCAGGAGCACCAGGATCCAGGGAGGGGAGAGTGGCGTGTGTTCCAGAGCTGTGTGTGAGCGGGGGCGGTGTTGGGGGCATTGTGTGTGGGCATGTGTAGTAAAGTGGGGGAGCGGCTTCAATGTCCAGAATTGTCACTGGAAGCCTCTACATCACTAACTGGAGAGGAAGTTTCAGAGGCCCTGCCTCCTCCAGCCCCCCTCTATTCTTTAGTCCCCTTTCCCCTCAGTCCCCCTCCTCCTCTACCTCTTTCCCTTTAGGCCCCCCCTTTCCTTCTCCCTCCTCCTTGGTTCCTCTCCCTCCAACTCCATCTTCCTCCCCTTAGCCCCTCCCCTCAGCCCCCTCTCTCCTCCACCTGCATTCCCCTCAGAACCCCCTTCTGGCCCCCCCTCTCCTTTCACCCCTCTCCCTGAGGCCCCCTTCCTTTCCCTCTCCTACTTTCCCTCCTCCACCCTCTTCCCTACCCTCAGTCTGCTCTGTCCCTCAGTGCTCTCCCCTCCCTCTAGCTCTCTGTCTGCCCTCTCAGAGCTGCTCCATCTCTAGCTGCAGGAGCAGGGAGCTGGGACACAGACAAGCAGAAATTCCTTAAATTGCTGTTATAGACAACCTGACAATCAGTCAAGGAAGGCTAAACAGGAGAAATAGTAAATGTGGGGAGTTGGCCAAATTTGCCTTGGGTGATCTGACCTTCCAGCATGAACTCCACCCCGAGAGAGGCAGCAGCCTGGGCCCTCCCTGGGTTCCCACTCACCCAGCCCCTCATGGGCTACACTACTGCTTCCCTCCCCAGAGAGTCCCCAGATGCCCCCACCCACAGGGAACCTGAGAAGGAGATGCCTGTCTTCTTGCCTCCCTCCCTCCCTGTTCCCACTGTGCTACACTGAGGGCCAGGAATCTTCCAAAAACATCCTGAGGCCTTCCCTCTCCTGTCCCTGTGTTGCCCCTGGCCTTGGCCTCCAAGCCTCCACCCTCAGCCGGGCTCCCTCCGGGTACCTCCCACTCCTCCCTACTTGTCCTGGGCCACTGGCTCCCCCGGACCTGCCCTGCACAGCCAGGTAGGCACAGGGGCTTCAGAGGACAGCAGGCCTTGCCCTCCATGAATCACGCCATCAGCACCCTCTTGGGCCCCTGGCCATGGCCATGGGATGCAGAGCATTTAGGGTGGTGGGTACTGAAGGTTGGGGGCTTTACCAGGAAGTGACCTCGGCTCCAGGCCCCTGCAGCCTGCTTGTCCTCTCACTGGGGCCCTGTGCAAGGTCTCTGGCGGTTTCAGTTTCTCTTCACCTGCATTCTGTGATGGCAACCCATGACCCGGTGTGGTGGCCACTCTGGGGCCTCAGCTGTGGTCAGGGGAGAGGCTTTTCTGACCTGAATGTCCAGGACCCAGACACTGGCAGAGGCCTCATCACTTACCCCATAATGTGCTGGACATAGGAGGGGTAGCGGAACTCAGTCTTTTCGGCACCTTTCTTCTCCACATCAGCTCCTATGGACAGAGCATCCTCACAGTCACCTGGAGGTGCCAAGGGCTGGCAGGCCCACCCCAAGGTGAGGACATACACCACCATGCAGATGACAATGTAAACAGAGCCCAGGGAAAGACTGCAGAGGCTCTGTCCTGATAGGGAAGCATTGCCAGGTCTCTTTTCAGGTAAAAAAAGAGCAAGTGCAGTACCATCTGGAGCTGATGTGCTCTCGGTACGCGGTAGGGGAGCATGTACACATGCCCATGTCTGCATCGTGCATGTCCAGGCGGGACCCCAGAGCCTGAAGACTCCAGGGTTGGGGGGAGAGCTGGTGCCAAAGATGGGCTGGGAGGGAGACCGTCAACTGTATATCTTTTGTACCTTCTGAACTTTACAATTCATGAATGAATCACCTGTTTTACAGAAAGGAGTTTCCTTTATGAAAAAATTAAGCTGCAGTTTTTTGCACTGGAGCTCATACCAAAGCATTGTACTCACTCTCTTTATACTGCTTTATATTTGTAAGGCAAATGGAGAAACTGAAGCCAGAGAGGTGAAGCTGGCAGGATCAGCTTCCAGAAGGCAGGGCAGGGGCACAGTGAAAACTGCTTGCCATGGCCCCTGCCTCCCCCAGTGCCCACAAGGCCACCCCTGGCTGGAGGGAAGGGAGTGTGCCCACTACCAGCCCAGGAAGAATGGGGCCTCCTCACCAAGCCTCCCTTCTCTCACCTGCTCTCTGGGCCTCCAAGAGGAAGGCATTGCCATAGTCCCAAAAGAAGAAGTTCTCCTTGGCCAGCCTGTTGATGGCTGAGACTTGCCTCCTCAAGCTGCAACAGGCCAGTAGTCAGCTGTCAGTTCTGCCTACCAGTGAGACTCTGAAAATGGGCCATCTCTGTCCCATCACTGTCACCCCCCCAGCTTCACCCCATGAAGCTCAGCCAGCTCTGCTGACTTCCACTGAATCTGACAGAAGAGGAGACAGAGGCTCAGAGAGGTTAAGGGTCTTACCCAAGGCCATACAGCTGGCCACTGGAGAACCAGGCAGAGGCCACAGCTGCTCAGTCCGAAAGCTCCTTCCAGTGTGCAGCCCCTGCCCCACACCCCTGCCCCACACCCTGAGCAGCCCTGAGATCTGCATCACCTTTCCTGGACCAGGCCCTTGAATTTTCCAGGATCAGAAGCCATGAGGCTCTGGGCCTCTGCAAAACCAAGCTGCACAGGATAATAGCCACCATTGAATGGGTTGTGGCAGGATGTCTGGTCTGACCCCAGGTCCACCAAGAGCTCCCCTGTCTTGTCCAATTCGTGGACCAGGCGCTCCCTAGAGAAGATGTCGGATAGTCAGTGTAGAGAAGCACCTGCCCAGGTCAGGGGCAGGCAGCATCTGGGACCTGAGTTTAGGGCTCAGCCAGGAGGAAACTATAGCACGTTTTCCAGCCCACACATCCAGTAGTCAGGGACTGAGGCTAATCCTACATCTGCCCTAACCCCTCTACCCCCAAAGAACACCGCAGAAAGGCCGCTGTGAGCTCAGGCCACGATCCAGGTCTTGAGTGCTGCAAGCAGAGCCTCAAACCAGCACTTGAAGCTTTGTGTTCCGGGAGTACCTGGTCACTGTTAGGACCTTGGTTGAAGGGAGAGGTTCACCTGGGGTCCCCAAGGCTGCTGACTCCCACTCCTGCACTTACCAAAGATCCACCACATTGCCATGGTAACCAAGGCTGAGCACCTCCTTTTTTTTCCTTGCTTCCCTAGAGGGCACAAGAACAGAGCAGATGGACCTATCACATCTGCCCAAAGCTGTCCACCCCCACCAACACACAGTGGCCACCTAGATGGCTAGAATGCAGAAGACTCAAGAGGCCACCAAAAGTATTGTGTGCAAGAGTAGGGCCTGAGACACAGGAACCTATGAGGTGTGTACTTTGAGGACCCAGACCATAAGGGAAACAGCAGACTTGAGAACCCCACAGAGGAGAACTGAGGTGATAATAGTGACAGCCCTTCCTGAGGCAATACTTAGAATTAGGGCCATCGCTGTTAGAACTCTAATAAAGACCTTTCTAGAATTCATTCAGGGTGATCCTCAGATAATAAAAGTCAGTAAAGTTGATTCCAAACATTACTTGGAAAAAAAAAGTACAAAAAAATGAAAGCATATTTTGGGGAACAGAAGATTTGAATACATAAAAGCTCTCACAGATATGAGAGGTATCAAAAAGCAACAATAAGTGGAGCAGTGGGGCAGTGGGGCACCCATTCAAAGATGCAGATCACCTGAAGGCCTTGCTTGGCAGAGAGATGCCAGCGGAAGCCAGACATGCTCCTCTCTCCCAGGTGCACAAGGATCACAAAGCAGGAAAAGGGCACATGGCCCCAGAGCAGTAAGGGACACTGGAGAAGGAGGACTGCACCTCAGCCTAAGGGCCAGAATGGGCACCATGAGCCCCATCACTCCATTCCCATCTGTGTCTTCTGCAGCTCAGGGAACAGAAATGTGACCAAACAGGCTGCTTAAGGCAGTTTGTTAAACTGATGTGAAATTATTGTGTGTGTGGCAGTAGGAATTAAGGATTTAAGCTGGCCCAAACTTCGTGTGAGTGACAAGAGGGAGAAGGCAGAATACCAGAGTGGCAGAATGTTTAGAGACGACAAGAATATCAGAGTGGTTGGAAGTGTGTGTGAGCGTGTGTGTATGTCTCCAAGTTTGTGTGTGTGTGTGTGTGTGTGTGTGTTCAAGATGCTAACCAGCATTAACAGGGATAGGAGCCAAATCAGGCAAGAGCCTTCAGTGGTACAGTAGGAGTTTGGAATTTTTCGTATAATTAATGGAGAGTTAGTTATCTGAGAGTTTTACACAGGGGTGCAATGTGGTCAAACTAATATTTTAGAAAGATATATGCCAAACAGTATCCCATCTTGGGAATATTTCTCAAATTCTGTGTGTACTTGAACATTTTCATTCAAGCTCCATTTGATGAGAATAGTATAGCCAGGGTGGAGAGCCACAGCACCGATGCATCTTCCCCACACAGGCTCAGTTCCACAAAGTAAATCAGTTGAGAGGATGCTTTCAAAATGGCATCTGATCAGCAGACCCAAGGTAGTCTTCTCCCCCATTTCCACTAAGAAATGCTGCCCCCCCCATCCGGCTCCGCATAGGCAATCACAGCATAAATGGGGAGGGAGATTGAATATTGCATCTGATGGAGTCACACTGAGGGGAAAGCTCCATCTTTCAAAGGTTCATGTTGCCCCAATAAGTTCAATGAGCATCTACTATGTGCCAGGCCCTGGGCTAAGCACTGAGGTCACAACAGTGAGAAACAGGCACGTTCTTTGCAAAACTGTGGCTATTGGAGAAAAGCAAGAGGATGATTGAAAATCTGTTAGAACCAGCTGTCAGGCCACCAAAGTACGCAAACCCAGGGGTTTCCTACACACCAGCAATAACGACCAGTGAGAAACAGAATTTAGAAGACCCCACTATACCGCCTCTGAGTGGTCACTTGGTGTGGTGGCCACCTGTGGCCAGATGTCAGGCGGACCAACCCAGCCTCTGGGCCCCTTCCCACTTTTAATGCTCACTTGTCAGGAGTTGTACCTGAGTCTTCCAATGCACTGGTCCAAGCTGTCGGTCACTTCCATCAGCCAACCTTGCTGGTGGCGTTTCATAAGGGCTGCTTTATCCACCTGTGACCATGAAACACAAAGCCACCTAGTCACAAATCATCCTAGGGTGTGTCACCCTTCTCTAGGTAGGTGTTATCCTTCCATGTAGATCACCCATTTTTATAACAGTCTCAGGGCAAACACTATGAGATGCTTTCCAATATTCATTCTCCTTCCTGTCCTCTTTATCAACAGAACCTAGATCATGTTTAGGGTGACACTGTGCTGAGCCCCAGGAGATGAGCCATGTCCAAACTAATCACAAATATCCTTTCCACTGTCTCCAACTTCCTTGCAGATAAAACATCCATTTGATCCAACACTGACCAGAGTTTGGAGACATCTTTTTTGCTAAAATAGAGTCAGCCATAGCTGGTACTTCCCCTTCTCCCTTCTTCCTGCCTTGAATATAGAAGGCATGGCTGTGGCTGTGGCAATCATTTTGTACCCACAACAAAAGCCCAAGAGAATCTAGAGATATTGGCCCTAAGCTGCTGAACCAATGCCAACACTGTTGGTTACATGAGAAAAATAAAACCCTATTTATGTGAGCTGCTGTAGCTCGGTTTTCTGGTACTGCAGCCAAATGGGCTACGTATGTCACAGGTTTAGTATCAACTAAGTGCAGATCACACTGGTACATATCACCTCTCACCTCCTCTTCCTGCTTGCCTTCCTGTCCATGGCACTACCAAAGAAAGCTGTGACAGCCACTGAGAAAAAGCGGTGGCACTCCCCTCTACTGATGGCAACTCGTCTGCTTCCCCCACCTGACTGTGACCTGTCTGAGTTGGGGGAGTCCATGTTCATTTATTCACAAGCATTTATTAACTCCCCACTATATTCTAGGATTCAGTGGGGTAAGGGAAGCGGTGCCCACAGGTCAGATTCATGGGACAGCATCAACAGGCACCGGCCATGGAAAATGATGGGCTCTTTGAAGGCAGGAGGTGTATGCTGCCCTGGGAACTCACTCTTGGAGGTTTGTGGAGGGGGCGAGAGAAAAGAGGGGTGTGAGTGTGAGTGGCTCTGCAATGAGAAGGGAAGGGGGGGCAAGGACGGGGCCTCAGCATTCCTGGCGTGCTCACCTCTGCTATCACACCAATGCACCCCACGATGACTGCGGCTTTGGCCTGAGCGCCACTCATTCCGCCCAATCCAGAGGTGACGAAGACTTTCCCAGCCAGGTCCTCGACGCCCAGGTACCGACGCCCAGCATTCAGTACAGTGAGCTGCAGAGAGAGGAGTCCGAAGCTCACTGTCCACTCCCAGCGTGTGCACCCCCCATCCCCCGATACCAGGCATGACCCCGTCTCTCACCACTGTGCCGTGAACGATTCCCTGGGGACCGATGTAGCAATAACTGCCTGCTGTCATCTGGCCATACCTGACCACAGAAAAGGCAAGCAGGGGAATGAGCCCAGCGCCAGCCACCCACTTTTGATGGTTTAAAATTTATTTCTATTTATTTATTTATTATCATTATTTTTTATTTTTGTTTATCTCACCCAAGGATATTTTTTTCATTGATTTTTTAAGAGAGAGTGGAATGGAGGGAAGGGGAGAGAGAGAGAGAGAAACATCAATGTGAGAGACACATTGATTGATTGTCACCTGCACGGACCCCAGACGAGGGCCAGGGGTCACCTGCAACCCAGGTACGTGCCCTTGACTAGGAATCAAACCTGCGACCCTTCAGTGCTCAGGCCAATGCTTTAACCACTGAGCAACACCAGCCAGGGATTTTTTGTTGTTGTTTTTTATAGGAGAACATTTATTTAAAAAATCACAGAGGTATCAGAAGTAATGGGCTTAGGAAAGTAGAAGAAATGGGCTTAGGAAACAAGTTATAGAGGCAAAGGAAGGGCCCTTGGAGCTTGGGAGTGAGAAAGGTAATGGTAAAGAGCCTGGGAGGAAGAGGAGGGGCAGGGGGAGGCGGAGGCATAGCGTGAGGGAGAACACCTAACATTTATTTTTTAATGACTCCAAAATGCATTAGTACATTCTCCTTAAAAATATGAAAGAAAACATTTTAGAAAATGTTACGGTCCCCCATTTCTGCTCCCCTCTGGCCTCTCAGACCTTTTATAAACTGCAATATTATTGGTAAAATCACACTGGGGACTACTTAACCATTTGACCAAAGTTGAACATGACCCAGCACTTCCACTTTCCATGCTTATGCCCATGAAAAGGCATGCACACTATTGTTCATAGCAACTTGGTTTGCAGTGGCCAAACCCAGAAATAGCTGAAATGCCCATCAACAGGAGGAAAAAGAAATGAACTGCAGCACATGCACACAATGGAACGCTGCACAGAAGAGAAAGAACTATATTGTCAAAGGGAGAAGGCAAGTGTGGAGGCGTCATAATGGTCTAATTATCTAAATTTGTAGCCACAGTATAGGAAATGTTTTAAGGACACAGGGGACACTGTAAACTGGGAAGTCCAGGGCAGGAGAGGGATTTCCTTTACACTGTAGCTCCTTTTATAACGTCTGAGGGAAAAGTTTCTAACAAATGAAATGGTAGTATTCTGCATCTTGGTGGGTCTTGAGCTGCTCAGATGCATGCATTTGTTAAAACTCATCAAACGATATATGTAAGATATGTGCACTTCATGACGTGTAAATTTCACTTCAAAAGAAAAAAAAAATACAAACAAATATTGAATTCCAGCTTACTATGAAATGCATCAAAACCCAATTGGACAGATGGATGGAGGGACAGACAGACAGACACAGGATAAAGTGAGTTTAGTAGTACATTAGTCACAGAATTTTTTGTGTTTACAGTTAATTCTTCCAATTTTCTGTATATTTGAAATCTTTCATAATAAAATGTTGGAAAAAAAGCAGGATTCAAATTGTATGTTCACTTGCTTATAAGTATATAAAAACTGTAGGCATATTCATAAAAATTACTGGAAATATGTAAATATGAAATTGCTACAGTGCTGTGACTGTATTTCTCAAAATTGTATTTAATATTGCTACACTGCTTTATAATAAAAGTGGAAATATATGATATTTACTGGAGTGACATGATATAAACTGAACTAGAGACTTACATTGTAACCCCTATGGCAAAGAGCTTCTCATACTCCTCTCTGGAAGAATAGTTGGGAATGACCTGGAAAAGAGGGGTGGGAGGCCAGGGCTAGGGGCAGCACAGCTCCTTTGGAAGCGATAGCTAAGCGGGTATCAGAGACTCCTGGCCCTCCCTGCTGCTCCCAGGCTGGCACCATGCCCGGCTGTCCCGGGACCCACCATCCCGTTGGTGATAACCAGCCTTGGGGCTCCAGGGCTGCTTGGGAAGAGGCCCAGTGGGTGCCCACTGTACATGACCAGGGTCTGCTCCTCTGTCATCTGTGACAAGTAGGACATCGTCAGCCAGAACTGCAGGAGAGAGCACAGCATGGAGGGCTCTGTAAGTGGAGGTCCCACAGTGGACCCCAAGCCACCATCCAGCCTCTGATAGCTTCCCAGGCCTCAGCAGTCTGCCAAGTGCCCCAGCCCTCCAGGCCTCTGTTACACTCTAGTGGCTCCTGGTGCCTCCAATAACGCCACTCCTACCCTTAGGACCTTCAATATCCCCAAGTGTCTCCAGTGCTGTGATCTCAGGCAGCAGGCAGGTGAAGACCTGAGTCCTGAGCCCTGGGTTTGTAACTTCCTTCCAAGCCAGAGGAATGGTTGGGGGACAGCCTGGGCATAGGGGCCAGGCCTCATAGTCCAGCATACCTGAGCCCAGTTGCTGAACACTTGTCCGTTTCCTCCGTAGGTCACGAGCTCCTGGGGAAACTGGAGAAGACATGGTGTCATCTGAGGTGGAGACCTGGGAAGGGAGGGCCCCCACCCTGCACTGGGCTCTAGGGGGCAAGGTCGATGGCCCATTAAGAAGGAGTGGTGGGGGCAAGGGGAGAAGCCAAAGGGGTGAAGCCCAGGGATAGCAGCCTCTGCAGGAACATCTGTCCACCTGTGGCTGGGGTAACAGCTTGGGGTGAGGAACAGAGCTGGGTCTGGAGTCACTTTGGGAACTTATCTTGGGGTCAATGTCAGGAGTCCACCTGTGATCCAGTTTTGGGGCCAGGGCCAGTGCTGAGGAAGCTCTCACCACTAGGCAGGGTGGTCAAATTCTGGGACCATATCACCCTCAAGTATAATACTTCGAGATTCACCCTGCGAAGGCTATCCTTTCTCAAATATGGGATATGATGCACAGACTGGTGATCCAGGAGGCCCATGACAGGCACACGTGGCCAGACCTGCGCTGTCCCATCCACAGGTGGCTAGAGAGCACTTGAATCGTGGCTTGTCTGACATGCTCTAGTCAGTGTAAAACACACTCCTGATTTCAAAGACTTAATAGGAAAAAAATGTAAAATATCTCAATAATTTTTTTTGCTGAGTACATGTAAAATGATAATATTTCAGGTATATCAGGATAAACAAAATATAGTATTAAATCTGTTTCCTTTTACTTTTTCATGTGGCTGTCACAAACCTTAAAGTTACACATTTCTACTATACCAACGTTGGTGTCCTAGTGTTGGTGCTGTGCTCTAGTTACAGAATGAGCCACTGGGGGCGGGGGGCTCAGGGAGAAGGGTACGTGGTCCTCTCTGCACTATTTTTACAGCTTCCTGGAAATCTCTCACTATTTCTAGATAAAAAGCTTCAATGCGTTACACACGTGCCTCACGTTACAGTTCCCTGGGACAGTGCCGCCCCTGCTCCGGTTGCCCTGGCGTTACCTGGGCCACGGCGGGGTCCAGGTTGTTCATGATCATGTGCATGACAGCTGCTGCAGCTTTCGTCCGGCAGGGGTACTGCTGCAGAGGGTAGGCCCTGCAAGGGGAGTCCAGCTGCTAGGCGTGGCCGTGGGAGGGCACCAGGTGTGGACAGTGAGACCCGACGTCCTGCTGCAGAAGTTGCCTGGGAGCGCCCAGCCGGAACCAAGGCCAACCGGCTCTGGTGCTCACCTCGTGCTTTGCACGCCCCACTCTGCCAGGTATGGGGAATTTGGCCCCCATCCCACCCTGGGCCACCCTTCCTCCCTTCTCTGCAGCTCCAACTGGGAGAACGCTAACTTTGAAGCAAAGCTGATGTCTGCTTTCCAGAAGCCTCTACTCTGGGCACAGTTGATTCTTTCCTTCTTTCCTTCACACCACCTGTGCTCCTGGCCACCCATTCTAGAGCAGGTGCCAGGCAGCAGGCCACAACAGGAATGAAGAGATGTGCTTCCTGCTTTATGGGGTTCATGCCATTCCCTGGGGTGGTCCCAGACAAGTCTAGACTTTTGGTATATCCAAGAGCAAGAATGCTCAGTGTGACACCTGGGCAGGGAACTGTGATAGGCAGATCCTCCCGCCTCACCCCAGAACTGCTGGCTGTGCAATGCGGGGTGAGGCCCAGCCCCCCATAGTTTCACAATGCCTCCTGTGCCATGGACAATTCAGCTTGAGAGCCCTGATGGGAAGCCTGAGCCATCTGAAGACACGGGCAGAGCCACCTTCTAAGCCTCTCCTTGCCCTCTGGCAAGACCACAAAACATGGGGTTTTAAAGGGAATTTTGTATATAGCTTGGCTCCAGAATTGCACAGGACTGACTGCCCAGGACAGTGGATCAAAAGGACCCATCTTCTGGCCAGTCTTGGGGGCTTCAGCCACCTCTAGGCTGCAGACCCCACAGATGACAAAACTGCCACCCCCTCTCTGTGTGCAAAGTGCATCAACTCAGCACACCACATCCCTGGGCCACCTAGTGTGGACAGCCTCAATTTCCCCTTCCCTACTGACGCTGGGGCTCCTGACCTCCAGCATGATCCCCCCTAGGTCCTTCCCTTTCACCCGACAGTACTCACTTCATTTCAATGCGGGGGCAGAACCGGTACATATAGATGTGCCCATACAGTCGCAGCTCCTGGGCAAACTCGGGGGCCAGCAGCTTCTGGACGTCCAGGGGGAAGTAGCGCAGGGCATTCCTCAGGGCCAGCTGGGAGAGGAGAGCGGTCAGAGCAGCAGGGGCAGGGGCTCCAGGCCAAGAATGTCGAGGCTTCCATGATGAACCATCATCCCCCACTTGGATTTGCCCCTGCTCCACTCAGAAAACTATGGTCCTACCCAGAGACTGCCTAGTTGTCACCCTTGGCCTATTTATAATGTCACCTCCTACATGAAGCTTTCCCAAGAAGAGTCTTGCTCATGAGACCAGTCTGCTTAATTCCATGCAAGGACCAGACAGGGACCTGCCCTGAGGCTTGTGGCTGCAGCGGAAGATGCAGAACCAAGGGGGGTGAGAATAGACCTGCCAGGAGCCCACAGGCCCCTCGTACAAGTGCAGAGAAACACTCTCCACCAGTGCAGCTTGGCAAGTAGCCTCAGGCTACACCTGCAGCTCTGAGACTGAGATCCTGCCAGATCCAGGGAGGCCCAGGACAGAGCCTAAAGCCAGAGACAGGAGAAACCTTCTAAGGGCTCCTTATCCAACTAGGGAAAGCAGCCCAAACTCCCATGCTCCCACCAAACCTGTCACTCTTCTCCATCAGGAATATCCCTGATGTTCTTGGTCCTGCCTCAGGGCCTTTGCACTTACCCTCCTTCTACCCCCCCTTTGCCACTCTGCCTTCTCTTGGAGGGCCCCTCCCTTCATTCTGGTTTCAGCCCAGATGCCACCTCCTCAGAGGCCTGCCTGACATCACCTTCTAGACTCTTAGCCTTCTGGAGCTTTTCACTGTCAGACAGTGTGATTTGGTTGTTTCCTTCCTTGTTTATAATCCGTCTTGCTGAGCTCGAAGAGGGCCAGAGTCCTTGGCAGATCCATTTCATAGCTCTCTTCCCTGTAACACCCACACTGGAGGATGAGGGTGGACGCAGGCAAAGTGGGGGAGGTCACTAGGGTGACAACCTGGACATTGAGGCCATTTATTCATCCAATGACCATGGAGAACAAACCACTTTGGGGGTGAGGGGAGCTGAGGAGCTGGATGTGGTAAATTTATTTACACATTCATTCAGCGCATGTCTACTGAGGGGAGAGGTGGTATGGACTTGGAGAAGACAGGCAGCTTTGATCCTGGAAGGCAGAGGTGACAGACGAAAAAACAAAGGCCTAGAACTGGGCCCTGAGGACACCAGCGTTTGGGCAGGGGCAGAAGTACCAGCCAGGAAGACCGGGAGCTGGGAACCCAGCCAGGAGCACAGATGCCCTGGAGGCCAAGGGCAGAGGCTTAGGAAAGGAAGGACAGCACGTCCAGTGCGCCCTGGGGAGTGAATCACAGGCTGCCCTGGAGCATTAGGGGCAGGTGGGGTGAGAGGGTGAGAAGGAGAGGGAGGGAGCCGAGGGCAAGAGCAGGCGAGGGAGAAAATGCCAGTTTCGGGAGTTTTGGAATCTTGAATGGGTTTGCAGAGCATCCCTTCATTTAATTTTCACATGGAATAAAACCATATATTCCCTTCTTTCTTGGAAAAAAACACCTTGATCAGATCTTAAGAACAGTGACTAAGAATGCGCCCCCCACAGGAGTCTCTCTAGGCCAGCAGGCCCGAGTTACTCAGAGCGCTGGGCCCACCTCCAACGTCTCTGTTTGCATTTCTGACAAATGCCCAGATGCTGCTGCTGCCGGTCTGGGGACCCCACTTTGGGAACCACAACCAGACAGCAAGAAGGATGAACGATCCACAGGAACATGGAGCAGCCGGGATAAGTGAAAGCAGCAGACACAAAGGGGATGTACGTACACTCCTTGGACACAAAGGTCAGGAGCAGGTGTGGCTAAGTTACGCTGTGAGAAGTCAGGACAGTGGCTCAAAAGCACACACACACACACACACACACACACACACACACACACACACACCATGCACACAGACTCCACGCAAGACTTAACCTTACTACCAGGGTCCTACAATGTTCTATCCTATTCTAGCTTCTAATCAATACTGATTGCGACCCCTTAACTGATCTCACAACCTGCTGAGAGGTGGCAGCTGCACTCTGAAGCCACCGTCCTGACCGTCCTCACAGAGATGCAGGCTTCCTTACTGGGGCTGAACTTGATATGTGCCCAGACGCTGGGTAAAGAAGGCCCGGTTTGACTGTGTCAGATGCTTTTGCAACATTTTCAGATCATCACGTAACCCAGAAACACAACAAAGGCTCCTGTCAAAATTAACGACTTTTAAATTGTGTCAGTCAATAGAAATGACACAGCCATTCCATGAAATGTATTTAAAGACTGTACGAAATTCCATCTGTTCTAAAATGAAGTCTTCATGCATGTGTGCCGTGAACATAAAGAGGATTCTGGCAATTTCCTGAATCCTAAATGCAGCACAGAAGTTATTTGCCTATTTTTCTCTTGTATAAGATTTCCATCGTATCACCATTGAATTTTCATTAGTCCATAATTTAGCTTAGACATGTCTTCGTGTCAACTATTCTATATCAATTTTTTTTTTTTTCTTTCAAGGATAATCTTTGTCTTTTTATTTGCAATTTCATGTTTGTACTTAGTTTAGGAAAGTTGTCTTCTATTCCATTTTTGTTCAATAACTTTATCCCTTATGTCTAGAGTTCCATAAGAAGCATGTGATCATTATTTCTTGAGTGAAGAATTTTAAAAACCAGCAGCTCTGTTTGCTGGCCTGGATTCAACACTCCAAGTTTCTGATGGGGTGCAGTTCTCTGCATTAAGATGAAAAAATGCTGTTCAGAAAGGTTGTATGAGTTGTCCAAGGTCCTGTAACAGGCCTGGGCTCCTCTCCAAGCCTCAGGCTGCACCAGAGCGTCTGCTACACAGCATATGCATGAATCACCTTTCTGAGCTTCTGATCCCTCTCTGCGAAATACACCTTATAAGGCTGAACTGACACGATAGGACAGTGTCTGGCACACATATGCACCGTGTGAGACCCAGCTATCAAAATGATCATTTCTCACACTCATGGCCCTCCATGTGGCCAATAGTTTCCTCCAGCCCACCTTACCCCTTCTAGGAACTGTATAGAAACCTCTATACTCTCTGGAAGAGTATTGCTAAGCAGCAGATCATTTCCCCACTTAGAAACCTTCATGGGCTCCCCATTACTCCCCATCTGAGAAAAACAGCGCTATTCTTGGCATTCAGGGTCCTCTCTAATCAGGTTGGGCTTGGATCTCTAAGCTTTGCATCCAGTTCAGGCTTACATGGGGCCTCCTCTACCCCTAAATACTCTACTAAGGCCAGTCTCTGCATCTTCATTCACTGCCTCCCTTTGTCTCCAAATGGCCTCCTCAGATTTCCCAGTCTATCCTTGCCTATGTTGCCAAGACCACCTCCTCCAAGAGGCCCTACTGTATTTCTCCTGCCTGCTGAACTCTTGTAGGATGTTGGTTTGGGTGCTTAGCATATACTCTTGTCCACGCACTCAATAAACAACTTCTGTCACTGCAAATCCAGAAATGAGCCAAACAGAGCCCCACACTCAAGAAGCTCAGAATAGTGTATCAGTGATGGGAACTCAGATACGTGTGTGAGGTCTTCAGAACTGGTATCTGATTCCCAGAAGAGCCCCTTCAGGTAGGGAAGAACTGGGGGGAAAGGTCAGTAAGAGAAATTACAAATGGGAAGATGCTGAAGACATTTCGAATAAAGGAACTGGTCACAGTATATGACTAAATTTTCCTCTGTACTGTAGAAATTGTCCTGTGCTCATGCTGAGAATACAGTGGCTAGAATGTTATACTTAGAGCATACTCCGTATTTAAACAGAGAGTTCTGCTTAAAGACGAGCAAAGAGTGAACATATTTGAGTTCCAAATGAAATATTATGAAACAGTTCAAAGAATAGGGACTTTAAATAACCAATAACAAACAATCTCAAAAAAACCCCCCAAACCCTAACACATATATAATGCTTCCACTTATATTTTTAAGGGCCTACATCACCTTATATGTACACCTAGAGTGGCCTCCTTAGAACAAAAGACGCTCCCAGCTCCTATCACCTAGGAAATTCCAACTGATTTAGGAGCTCTGTGTCAGAAACTGGGATCTAAAACCATATATTAGCTGAGGGGAGGGCAGAGATAAATACACACATATTTCTTATTACTTCACAGGCACCAGCTGAACAAACGACAGCAAACACTGGCAAAGCTGAGGTAGCCCCTGTTCCTTAGCTCCCAGGTGCTCTCCTCTCAACAAAAGAGAGCATGGCGGCTGATGACCAGCATATAACCATAGGGTGTCACCTGAGATGTGCAGGTGGTGGAGCCCTTCCGGCCCTCTTGGTCAAAGGTGAAGGCATTGACAGCCAGCAGGGAGGTGACAGAGTGGGAGAAAAACATGACCCTTTGCTTTGACACAGCTGAGCTGGGCCACAGTATGACAAATGGGGGTGGGGTGGGGATGGGGCAGAGCTCCCCACCCCCACCCTTCCCTAACACCTGCTCTTCCCAGCCAGGCACACAGCGCCCAGTCCCCAGCACCCCCAGCACCCAGTTTCCCCCTTTGTGGGAGGTACTTGGCAGAAAGTGTAGGGAGCAGACCCCCAAGGATAGCAGTCTTTATCCAAGGTGGGGCGGTGGGATTCCTCTCTTAATCTTTGTGTTTAATATTTTCTACTTGCCCCCCACTGTTCCTAAAATTCTTTGAGTAATTTTGAGTAAAGAAAACATAGAAGAAAACTATAGATATAACAACCGGTGTACTTTACTTTGTCTGGTCTCCTCTGCTACCCTGTGGTGTGATCATTTTCATCTCCGATTTACAGAGGAGACAAGCGGGTTCCTAGACACTCAGTGACTTGCCTGAGGTGCTGGGTGGAGGGACTGTGGGAGATCCAGTAGGGGTGCCTGGCCTCCCAGCTAGCTCTCACACTACCCCCCAATCATCCCCCCACTACTGCGTGCCCTCACTAGGGTTCTAGCCAGGAAGCTGAAAACTCATCTGAAGATTTGGGGGGAGGGTGTCCCCCCATAAACAAAAACAAGAGCTGACCCACTGCAGAGTAGAACTTGAAAGGTATGTGCATGTCTGGGTCAGGAAGGCACATATTCAGGTGCTGTGCGTTTGGGGCACTTCACACGGGCCCCAGTCCTCCCTGGACTGGAGGCAGCCACAGCACCACCGCTTACTGGCTGGGTGACTGTGAGCCTCGGGGTCCTTGTAAATGGGGAGCATAATCCAGCGCCCAAGGGTGGTCATTGGGTAGAGAATGAAGGATATGGGGTGTTATGGAATCTGGTCCCCCACCCCACTGTCACCCTCACTGGGAGCTCCTGCAGAGCCCAGGCCTCAGCTTCTGCAGAGAGAGTAAGAAAAGGATACCCTCCCAGAAGCATCCAGAGGGCAAAGGGTCCGAGCAGGGATGGGGCTCAACTTCTTACCTTCTCCTCTGCAGGGCTGAGGCCAGGGGTCCTGACTGGGGCATGGGGCACCCCAGCCCAACGTCCCTGGTTCTCTGGGAGGGGCCGCAGGGGCAGGCCAGAGCACAGCTCCTGGAGGCTAGACATGTCTGGCTGAGACTGAGGTGGAGGCCGCCTGGCTCTGTGGAGAGGCCAGGGAGAGATTGGGCAATCAAGGTCCAGCTGGGAGGGAACCTCCGCCCCAGCGCCACCTCCTCCAGCCCCTCATTGGGCCCAGGGCCTGCAGGAGCCATGTGTAGGTAGGTCATAGAGTCACTGGCCCCTGGGCTGACTCGAGGGGGAGTGGCAGTGTTCTAGGAAGAGGCAGGCTTTGTATAGGGGAGACGGCTAGGTGGGGGTTCATCTGTAGTGTTAGTGGAGCTTGAGTGGGTTATGATTTTAGGATATGACTTGGGGGGCTGGTGGGGCTCCAATGGGAGTCACACCAGAGAGGCGATGTTGAGGTTTGTGTCTTGATGATGGGAAGCCATATGATAATGAACCTGGCTCAGAATGAGGGATCTGTGTAGAAAGCAGGCAGTGCCCCTAACACCCCTTCTCCCTGCAACCTGTGGGGGGGGGGGGAGGGGGAGGGGATGGCAGGAGCCCACCCACCATCAGGGGTACCCTCCTCGGCTTCCATTCCAGTGCAGGCTGTGTCACCCATTCTCAAAGCTCCGTGTGAAAGGCCTGCCTGGAAATGGCCCTCCTCCCATTAATAACTCTGGGAGAAAGTGCTCCTCCTTAGCCCTGTACTATGGATGGGAAACTGAGGCCCGTCTCACTCAAGCAGCAGGAAGTGACTGCAGTCGAATCCTGGTGGTCCAGGGAAGCAGCACATCTTAGTGTGAACCCAGCTCAGCTCCTGACCAGCCCTGTGGCCTTGGGACTTGTCCCAATCTACGCAAGTGGGTGGTAATTAACCACTCAGGCTGCAGGGGTCACAAACGGTTATGTAAGCACCCGGCACACAGCCTGCACTGAAAAGGTGAGAACAGCTCTTCTGAGCACACCCTGTGAGCCAGTTCACTTCTCACTCTCATGGCCTGTGGGTTTCACTGTCCCATTTTATGGATGTGGAAACTGAGGTCTGGAGAGGTGCTAGGACTTGCCCAAGGCCACACAGCTAGTCATGGGTGGAGCTAGGATTTAAACCCTGAGAACTCAGAAGTCTGGCTGTAGCCCTTTTCTCCGCTGCTCCTGCTCTGGCTGGCACAGTGAGTTTGCTGTTGTTGGGGTCCTCACCAGCAGAGAGGCTGCTTGGAAGGGCCAGCAAGCAGAAACACTAGCTTGTTTGCTTTCCAGCATTCATCCGTTCCCTCTTGACTGAGCACCTTGCTGTGCCAGGCATTGTTGCTGTTCCTGGAAGCAGCAGTTCTTGTTTCAGACACTGCCCCACCCCACCCCTCGTGGCATGCACAGCCCACAGCTTGACTGCCAGCAGCCAGCACCTGCATCTCTCTGCTAGAGGGCTGCATCTGGTGACTTAGGGCTTGTTCAGCCAGCTCAGAGGTGGGTTGGAAGGGCTAGAGAAGCCATAGCCCTTCCTCAGCTGCCCTGGGAGCAGCCTTCAACCAGCGAAAAGGGGAGAGGGAGATTACCAGGTAGATTCCCAGCTCCCTTGGCAATCCTCAGGGTGTGTAAGTGGGTGGGTAATGAATCTGGGGAGTTTTCTGCACTGTCTCCAGTCTCCCAGCAGGACTGGGCTGAGTTGCCTCCCTTCCCACCCCCAGTACAACACCCTTGGCTGGTGGCTTTCCCTTCCCCACCCCACACTCCACTCTCTGACCAGACAGCCTTCAACAAATGAGCTTTGCTTCTGGAGGAGGCTTCTTCATCTGATGGCTCAAGAGAAGCCAAAAATCTAACAGTTTTTGTGGAATCTCCTGACTTTCAAATGTTTGCAACCAATTAAAACAATTTTAAACATTGAATTGAATAAGATGAGTGGATCCTGGTTGTGATGCTGTGCTATACAGCCTGCAGGAGGTTATCACTGGGGGAACAGGGCACATGGGATCTCTCTGTATTATTTCTAACAACAGCGTGTTAATCTCAAAGTGTTCCAAAATAAAGTTTAATTTTTTAAAAAAATTGAACAAGCTGTTTAAAAGAATGAGGATCTGTCCGGCCATTGTGGCTAAGGGGTTGAGCATTGACCTAGGATTCAGGGGATTGAGGTTTGATTCCAGGGCACATGCTTGGGTTTAGGGCTCGATCCCCAGCAGGGGGACGTGCAAGAGGCAGCCGATCAATGATGTTTCTATCTCTCTCCCTCTCCCTTCCTCTCTCTGAAATCAATAAAAATATATTTTAAAAGAATGAGGATCCCACAGGTTTGAATACGGTAAGTTGAAACCCTGGCTATACCACTCACTAGCTTGTGTGTCCTTGAGTAAGTTACTTAGCCCCTCTGTGCCTCAGTTTCCTCATCTGTACACCAAAAACAATAACAGTACCCACCTCATGAGATGCATCTGAGGATTAAATGAGATAATACATGTGAAGGTCTTAGAATAGTGTCTGGCACAGAATAGGCACCAGATAAGAATAAAATATTGTTATTTTGCTAATTGTTGCCACTACCAAAAAAGCAAGGACCAGGGTAATGCATGTAGTATAAAATGTAAAGAAAAAAATATATATATATACATACATATACACATATATATGTGTGTGTGTGTGTGTGTGTGTGTGTGTGTGTGTGTGTGTGTATATATATATATATATATATGAACTTATCTCTGAGGGATACACAAGAACTAGAGAGAGATGGGGTGGGAAAGAGACTTTCACTGTAAAACTCTTTGGTGTTTTCAACATTGTCAATGCACTAAATGCCATTGCATTGTACACTTTAAAGTGATTAATTTTGTTATGTGACTATCACCTCAATTTTTAAAACTCTGGTGTTTTTGGATTTTAACCCTTGGATAAACCAAATAAATAAAATCTGAAAACTAGTAAGGAATAAAGTGCAGGCAGGCACTGCAAGTCAACCCCAGGTACCCAGGACCCCAGGCTACTCAGGTCCACTGCCCACTGGGCTCCCTGTGAAAGGGAGCCCTCAGGGAAAGCCAGCCTGGGCCAGCCTCCTGATGAGCAATCCCAGCGGCCCTTCAGATGCAGCAGGAGACCCCTAGTGGGAAGCACCCAACTGATTCCCTTCCCCAATTCCTGACCCACAAAATTGTGAGCAAAATGTAAATTGTTGTTTTAAGCTGCTAAATCTTAGGGCAGTTTGTTACTTAGCAACAGCAATTGGATCACTGCCTCAGAGCCCCCATAAGGGCCTTTCCTCTCCTGGAAAGCTTCTCCTCCTTGCCCCCATACCTTCCTGGTCCTCCACACCTGGTTCACATCTCTGCTCAATGTCATCTCCTCCCTGAGGCCTGCCTCTACCACCCTTGTGTGTGCCACATACACATTTCCCATCCCTTTATTCTGCTTTATTTCCTTCACAGCACCATTTACCACGTGTCATAATTTTATATATTTATTCCTGTTTTCTATGCTCCCATCCATCTATATTGAAAACTCCACGAGGGCAAAGAGTGTATCTGCCTTATTCTTGCCACTGGAGCCTTAGCACAGAGTGGGCATTCAGCAACTGCTGCATGAATGAATGAATGAATGAATGAATGAATGAATGAATGAATGAATGAATATGGCCTCTGTGAGAGGACAGAGGCTGCAGAGGGCGCTTTCTCAGGCAAACTACTGAGGCCCTGGGCGTCCGGGGGGGCATATTCACCCTCGGACTCCAAGACCCAACACCGGCCCTCTGCCATGTGCTTCCGCGGATTTTTCTGGACAGGGATGGGCTGAGATGTTGTTCTAAACTTTGGCCACCAGGTGGCAGCCCAGGAGGCCAAGATTCGCCCTAAGGACTCCAAGGGCTGAGGCTCCTGACAGAGAATGCCCTTCTGGGGGAAGGGTCAGGAATGCAGGTGTAGATTAGATTCGGGGCCTGCTGGGGGTATAGATGATCCGGAATCCCTGGGTCCTGGGGCCAGAACAGCAGCAGCCCTGACTGCAGGCCAGTTCAGAGGTGAGTTAGACGCTCCCCAAGGCTCTCTGTTCAAGTCGCCTGGAAAGCCATAATAAAAAGCTTCTGTTTTTATCTGAGAGCTGGGTTTCCCACCCCTCTGCTATTTGAGACCTATCATTGTGGTTTGGAGCTATATATTTAAGCCAAAAGAACTATTATTTACTTGCTATGCTTCCTTAAATAGACCTTTAAAACTTAAATAAATGCAATAGGAAGGAATTTTTTAAAATGGAAGGAGATAGAGAGACACACACACACATCGATTAGTTGTTCCACTTATCTATGCATTCAGCTAAGCCAAGGAATTTTTATATCACTACTGTAATTTGTCAGAAACAGGCAGTGACTATAAAAGTTAATAATCACTAAGCTATGGTACTTAGATGGGAGTCACTGAGTGCAAGATGCTGTTGCAAACATGTGTCTCATTTAGTCTTCACAAGACTATGAGATGTGTCCTAGTACTACCCCACTGCACAGTGAACTGATCTCACACAGCTAGTAAGTAGCACCAGTAGGGTTTGGAGTCACCAGATTTTTCAAGAGCTGTCAAAAAACTGGAGTTTACTGCAGCAGCCCCCCCCCCCCCCACACACACACACTGCTAAGTGTTAGCTCAAGTGAACACATGCACACACTGATGCACACAGCAGCAGCTGCACCGGCAGGTCCCTGCTACCCTGCCCTCTGGGCAGCAAGATCCAGGGATCAGTCCTGGTCTTCTCACTCCACAGGGCTAGCTGGGTGGGTTTATTTTTCCAAGGCGGGACTTTATTTTCATTCCCTCACACACAGGGGTCCTCAGCAAGTTTTCAGTGCTCGCCGTGAGTCTGGAGCAGTTGTGGATAACCCAGGTGAGGCACAACGGTTCTGATGCCCATGGGGGATGTGAACTGAGACCTTATCCCCTCCTCCCTGAGCCTGGCTGGGCCCTGCATGAGCCCGGATTCAGGTGGCCCCTGGAGACGCCTGTGGAAAACAGGGCTACAGGGTGGCCTTGGGAGAAGGAAGCGACACTGTCCTGGGAATGGAGACTCCTGGGGAGTCTGTGCAGTTCCCGGCTTGTACAGCAAAAACAGAAGGGGCAACAGGGCTCCCTCCACCCCAGCTCCACCCTTCGCGCCCTGGGCCGTGACTCTGGGTGGGTGGGTGGGGGCGCCGAGACTGGACCAGGCGGACCAACCCGCCCTTGCCCACCTCTGCAGACCTCAGAGGCCAGCGCCGTGCCCCCGGTGCCCCCGCGACGGCCGCGAGCAGGCCCTCGCACCCCCGCGCCGCGCCTTGGTATGGGCCGCCGGGCGGGCCGGGCCGGGGCGGGTCCTGGGCGGGCGCCGCCGCCCGAGGGACACCCGGACTGCAGCCCCGCGCTCCGCGCAGGATGGGGAGGCGCTGCTGGCGGCGGCGCGCACTGGGGGCCGCGTGTCTGAGCGCCGCGCTGCTGCTTCTGGGCGCCGCGACCCGCGCGCTCCTCCCGGGTGAGTGCCAGCCGGGCCGGGGCGGGGGCCAGACCCCTCGACGGGGCAGGGGCACCTGCTGCCTGCTCCCGAGCTGTGGGGATAGGGGTGAGTGGGCCCAGAAAGGCTCTAGGTGCCCCGCCTGTGGCCCAGCTCCCTGCAAGTTCTTGCTCCCAAGAAGTGGTCTCCCAGAGCTCGGAGTGGGGACCGTTAGGGCCTCCACAGCCTGTGCCTGGGGAGCCGGGTCATCGGTGGGTGGCGGAGTGGGTTTGGCCCACCTGGGAAGGGAGTTTGCTTTACTTCGCCCCACCCTCACTGCGCCGCAAGCCCCCCCGGGTGAACCCCAGGTGCGTGGGAGAGAGCTTGAAGCCCCTGCGTCCCCAGGGTGGCTCCTCTGTGCAACTGGTGCAGCTACCTGGAGTGACCTGCTCCACCCTGAAGTTCACACTGACAAAGACTTGGGGCTCCTTTGCATTTACCTCATGGTCTGGTTGGTGAAACTGAGGCAGCCAGTCAGGACTTCACAGTGTGGAGTACCTGCTCCAGGCTGGGCATGTGCTGAGATGTCTCTCAGGTCAACACCTCAGACTCTCTCACCAACCCATTTCACGGAGGAGGAGCAGGCCAGAGAAGTGGAGGGATGGGTGTGGATGGCTAACTTGTTTGCACAGTCTGCCCTGGGCTTTTCATTCTATAGGGCAGGGGTATTTGGGTTGGGCTTTTAAGGCTGCATAGGAGTTTGCCAGGTGGGAAAATGGAAAAAGGGGTGAACAGAGGGAATGAACAGACAAAAGTATGAAGGTGTGAAATGGCCTGGTGTGTTAAGGGATGTGCTGTGGGCGGAGCTTAGGGTTCATGAGGCAGTGGTGGGGTGGAAGCCAGAAAGGTGCTATAAGTTAGGGCCCGGTTATAGGTGGCCTTGAATGGCAGGTTAGGAACAAGGGTACTCTCCTTATAGCCATGAGAGGCCTATAAGTAAATATCTTTTAAATAAATATTCATTGACACTAGGTGAGGTATAGGGGCTACAAGGAAACAAGACAGTCCTCTTCCTTATAGAACTAACCTGCCAGAGTGACAGCCAGATATCAACCCACACACAAGTCAGATTATTTCAGCAGTAATACATGTGAATACATTAAAGGAGAGATTGGGAGCTCCAGCATGTGGCTCAGTTGGTTGGGGTGTCTGTCCTGTACACCAAAAAGGTTGCGGGTTCGATCCCCAGTGGGAGCGCATATGGGAGGCAACCGATAGATGTTTCTCTCCCATCGCTGTCTCTCAAGGAGAGATGGGAAAGATCCTGGTGTGGATGGGACATTTGAGTTGAGATCTGAACAATGAGAAGTATCTTCCCCAAAGTGTAAGGTTTCCTGGAGGAGCTTCCCAGGCAGAAGGAAAAGTGAGTGCAAAGGCCTAGAGGTGGGAATGCACCTAATATGTTCAGTGTGGGAAGGGTGGGAGAGGCACCTAGAGGGCCTTGGGAAGGAATTGGAGTTTACTTTTAACCACTGGGAAGCCATGTAGGTTTTAAAGTCACCAAGATGGAACAAGCAGAAATAGGAAGCCAGTTGAGACTGGTGATTTTCTTGGGAAGAGTAGATGGGGCTTGCCCTGGGCAAGCTACTGTGGAGGAAGCAGATGTGGGGAGCTTCTTGATGGCTCTGGAGACAGAGCTGGTGTGACTGATACCCAAGAATGATCTGATCAGATAGGTTTCCATTCCATGTGGTTTGTGGAGTTCAGTGTGGCGTATGAATTTTAAATTCAAGTGGAGAGATCGCTATTTCTCTCCAAAAAAAGAGGCAGAATTGCTTTTTACTTATGAAGGGTTTGTCAAAGTGTTCCTTGCTCAGCCTGATCACCAGAGGTAATGTCCCTGATCCAGGGGCACACAGGTCACTCCAGAAGGCCTAGGTCACCATGGGGGTGAGGGGGTTAAGGCAGACTCGAGCAGCAAGGCCTGGGGTTCCTGCCTATCTGGCCTTGCAACACTAGCCCAGCTAGAACTTATTAACTAGAAACCTTATGTCGTAACCTTTGCTTACCAGACAGGAGATCATCACTGTTTCCCCAAAATGGTGAAGCCTCAAGTCTCCCATGCAACAACTTGCACCTCCCCCCATAAAAGAGGGTACTGAGCCCTTCCTTGGGGGTGAGCATGCCAGGACAATTTGTCTGGTTTCTCTGTGTGACATTTCACCCACCGGCCTGTGGGTGCTGTGAATCAGGTTTTGTGCAGGGCAGAGTGGGTGCCTGAGAGGCAGGATGGCATGGCTTGCATTAAGGACATACCTATGCTGTGGCTTAGGGTAAAATCCTGTTTCTGGCCCTTACTTGCTGTGAGGCCTCAGGCATGTTTCTTTACCTCTCTGATCCTCAGTTTCCCCATCAGTCAGGTGGGGATAATAATAGTTACTACCCAATAGGAGAAAGCATTAATGTACACAAATCACTGAATACAGGGCATGGTGCCTGCCGGGAAATCTGTGGGCCTGGCCCCCTCAAACAGGCCAAAGCCTGGCCTCCCTCACTTACTGCTGCTTCTGGCCCACAAGCATTGGACACCTCAGGGTGTTGGATTGATCTTCATGCTGGCCCACTGGTCTGGGACCACAGCCTATCTGCAAGTCTGAGCTGCACTGTGTCAATGGCCTGGGCACCATGGGCATGGGCCCCTGGCTCTCCCAGACTGCTGGCAGCTCATCCCCCAGTGCTTGCCTCCCCTTCAAACCCAGCTCGTTTGTCTGAGCTATTTTAAAATCTTGCGATTTCACTGCTGTTATCTGATTCTGTCTGTTTCTCCTTCTCCCAGCCTCTGTCCCTGTCGTTTTTTGTAGTTCTCTCTGAGTCTCGGTCTCTGTCTTTGGCACCCCAGTCCCTCTTTTTCTCCCTCCTATTGCCCTCTCTTCTCTCTCTTCTCTCCATAACCTCCTGCTATTTTTGTTTCCTTTTTTCAAAGCAGAACCCCCGTGTGGTTTGCCTGTGGTTGCTCTGGGCGGGTGGAATTCTTCGGCTTAGTCCCAGGACCCTCCCTGACCACGAGACTGGGGCCTGCCCACCTGACAATCTCTGGCCTGTCTTCTCCAGAGTGCCCTAGGCAGGGGCCCTGGGACATGGAGCCCAGTGGAAGGGCTGGGGGGAAGAGAAACAGGCCAAGGTGGCGCTTGGGTCATGGCAGTGGAGGTTGGGGGAGACCTCAGGGTGGCCCTATTTGGGGCGAGTCCTTACTCTAGAGCCCCAGCCTCTAGCTATCCAGAGTGGGGGGCTGAATCCTGGGATCTTCAAGCATTCTGCTTTGACCCCCTAGACCCATCTGTCCCTCTCTATGGCCAGCCTGCCCATCCTGGCAGACCTGGGTTCCTCTGATCTGTGTGGGAGGGCTGCGTGGGGATGGCCCAGCCTTGTAATCACTGGCCACAGCTACTCTAGGCCTTTCTCTGGTGCCCATTTCCTCTTGCACTCCACCCACTAGCCACTGGAGTCTGGTGTGGGACCCACTCTCCTGCAGGCTGTGGTCTGCCCAGGAAATGACAGGCCTTTCCCAAGGGCTGGTGTTTCTGGAAGTCTCCGAGTTATGGAGCCCTGATGTAGAGACGGGCCTAGGTTTCTCCTCTGTCACTTGAGGTTTCTCCTCCCACAACCCCTGGTGGGCACCAGCCCTTCCTCAATCCCCACTGTGGTTCCAAGCTCGTCACTGGGTGACCTCATGCCAGAGGTAACATCCCTTGGAGCCTCCACCTTGCCATCTGCAAAATGGTGAGAAAGGTCCCCCTCCACTCAGGGCTGTGAGAAGTGCTATGCAACTGTGCTACCAGCAGCTCTTCATGGCTGTTGCCACACTTAGGCCAGCAGTGGTGGCCGGACCCACCAGCCCCCAGCCTGGGGCCTCCCTTACTTTGAGGGACTAGCCAACATTATTGCCCTCTCCGGTCAGCTCATTTTCTGATGACTGTGGCATTCCTGGGACATGTCCAGCTGCCACAGAGATCCCTGGGCCTGGGTTTAGAGACAGAAGTTAAAGTGCTGGGACCACTGATAAATCCTAAGACACAGGCAGGCCCTGAGGGCCTCACCTCTACCACGTGCCCTGGGGACACTGGAGTGGGGGAGGGCCTGAGGCTGCCTGAGGTGTGGTAGGGGCCCTGGACAGTCGGCTTTAGGTGTGCACAGAGGGTCTGGAGGCCAGGGCAAGGCCAGCCTGGCTGCCATTCATTCATTCATTCATTCATTCATTCATTCATTCATTCATTCAACCAGCCTCTTTAAGGAGCACACCCTCCATCCAGGCACTGTTCTACCCACCAGGCACTGTTCTAGTCCAGTGTTCTCAGTCTGCTTCCCAACAGTAGCAGCAGCACCTGGGAACTATAGAAATGCAGATTTGGGGGCCTCACTTCAGACCTACTTGGCCAGAAACTGCGCATGGGGCCCAGCAACCTGTTTTAACAGGTCCCATGCAAACCTAAGTTTGAGAACCACTGCTCATGGTCAGTTTGCAAAGAGAGCAGTTCATCAAATAACCCAATTTTATTTGTTCACCAAAAAGTTATCTTAAGGAAAAGTCTTAAATCTTTTCAATGAATGTATTCTTAGCAGCATTTTAAACACTTCATTTTTGCCTGGCCGGGTGTGGCTCAGCTGCTGAGCATCGACCTGGGATCCGGGCGATCAGGGTTCGATTCCCAGTCAGGGCACATGCCCAGGTTGTGGGTTCGATCAATGACTCTCTCATCATTGATGTTTCTATCTCTCTCTCTCTCCCTCTCCTTTCCTCTCTCTGAAATCAATAAAGATATATTTTTAAAAAATTAAAAAAATAAATACTTCATTTTGTTGAAATGGAAACACTCATTCTTCTTATGGATATATTCTTTTTTCATGTGTTCCCAAATTCTTGAAGACATTCTTCTTATGAATATCCAACATTCTTATGAGTTCAAGAATATATTAAGATAGCCATTGAATATATTTAATTTTTTTGTTTTGTTTTGTTAATTGTCACCTAAGGATATGTTTTCCATTGATTTTTAGATTGAATGGAAGGGCGGGGAGAGAGAGAAAGAAAGAGAGAGGGAGAGAAGCATCAATGTGAGAGAGAAACATTGATTGGTTGCCTCCAACTGGGGCCAGAGATTCAACCTGCAACCCAGATAGGTGCCCTTGACGGGAATCGAACCCACAGCCCTTCTGTCCGTGGGCTGATGTTTGAACTGCTGAGCCAAACTGGCCAGGGCTGAATATATTTAAATTTTTAAACTAGATTTACATAAAATGTTCTTGGATATATTCATTTTTCATGATCAATGTTTTTATTTATTTTCATTGAGACATAATTCTCATTGCATAAAATTCACTTTTTAAAGTATACAAGACAGTGGCTTTTAGCATATTCAGAAGTTGCATGATATCACTACCATGTAATTCCAGAATGTTAGCCATCATCAGGCTCTCCCCTTCCCAGTGCCCACCCACCTGCAGCCCCTGTGAACCACTAATCTACTTTGTGTCCCTATGAATCGGACTATTCTAGGCACTCACATAAGAGGAATCATACAATTTTATTCTTTTTGTGGCTAATTTATTTCACTTAGCATAATGTCCTCAATGTTCATCCATGTGAAGCATATGTCAGAATTTCCTTCCTTTTCAAGGCTGTGTATTATTCCATTGTGTATATAGAGGACATTTAAAAAAATTTTATTGTTGACAGTATTACAGATGTCCCCCGTTTTCCCCCATTTTGCCCCCTCCACCCAGCCCTCACCCCACCTCAGGCCTTCACCACATTATGGTCTGTGTCCATGGCCTATGCATATATGTTCTTTGGTTAATCTCTTCCCATCCCCCTCCTCTCCTCCCCTCTGAGATCTGTCATTCTGTTCCATGTATCCATGCCTCTGGTCCTATTTTGTTCATCAGATTCCATATTAGATTCCACATATAAGTGAGATCATGGGATATTTGTCTTTCTCTGACTGGCTTATTTTAGTTAGCATAATAATCTCCAGGTCCCCCCGTGCTGTCTCAAAGGGTAATAGATCCTTTTATACAGCTGCGTAGTATTCCATGGTGCAAATGTCCCACAGCTTTTTATTCACTCATCTACTGATGGGCACTTGGGCTGTTTCCAGATCTTGGCTCTTGTAAATAACGCTGTTGTGAACATGGGGTCATAATTCTTCTTTTTCTCCTCCTCCTCCTTCTCCTCTTGCTTCCTCTCCCCCGCCTCCTTCTCCCCCTCCTCCGTCTCCTTCTTCTTATTTTTCAAGAAGTCTGTTAACATTTCTTGTAATACTGGTGGTTGGGTAGTGATGAACTCCTTTAGCTTTTCCTTATCTGGGAAGCTCTATTTCCTATGATTCTAAATGATAGCTTTGCTGGATAGAGTAATCTTAGTTGTAGGTCCTTGCTTCTTCATCACTTTGAATATTTCACGCCAATCCGTCCTGACCTGCAAAGTTTCTATTGGGAAATCATCTGACAGTCTTATGGGAGCTCTCAACTAACTGCTTTTCTCTTGCTACTTTTACGATCTTATTTTTGTATTTAACCTTTGACATTTTCATGATGATGTGTCTTTGTGTGGGCTTCTTTGGGTTCATCTTGTTTGGGACTCTGCATTTCTGGAGCTTATATGTCTATGTCTTTCACCAGGTTAGGGAAGTTTTCCATCATTATTTCTTCAAAAAGGTTTTCAATACCTTTCTCTCTTCTCCTGGTACCCTATGATGCAAATACTGGTATGCTTAATGTTGTAGGCACCTTAAACTATCCTTATATTTTTTTTATTCTTTTTTCTTTTTGCTTATCTGATTGGATATTTTCATATTAATTGAATATGTTTAAGGAGATAGTCCTTAAAATACATTTTGAGTGAAGAATAAACTTAGCAAGCCGAGTTTTTGGTAATTTTAGGAAGACTGAAAATTTTGGCACTGAGACAGACAGTATTTCTGCCCTCAGGGGCATCCAGTCATCCAGTCCGGGAGACAGCTAAAGCTGTATTTACCATGAGGGAGCATGCACACTGCTCAGAGAAGTACAGGTTGCTGTAGGCGTTCACAGTGGGTCAGTGGGGATCCTGAAGTCTGGCTGTGCCACTTCCACTATTGCCCATCCATTTCGGGACAGACAGGTAGCTTCTTGAGCCCTTCGGTCATGAGGCTGGCCTGGGCAGGGCATGAGATGAGGGGAGACTGAAGTGGGTGAGGTTGGGTTATCAGGCCTTTCCCAGAGGGCTATGGGCTGGGTACCACCTTTCCTCTCATCCCCTCCTATCTGGCCCCCTCCAACTCTAGAGGGCAGGACATAGGAGCAGGAGTGACACCAAGCATACCGCCCTGATGGATTAGGAGCCCTGTCAGTGCTTCTCCACACTCCACCAACCCACCCCCATCCCGAGGCAGGTGGGAAAGGAGGGAAACTGAGTCTCAGAGATGGATAAGCTGCACCCTAGGTGAGCTGGACAAGCCCCCCAGCACCAAAGCCATTTCAACCGATGCAGCGATGACACCTCTCTCTTTATGTTCCACAGAATCTGAAAACAGGGCCCTGGGCTCTGGCTGGCTTGGTGGAAAGAAGAGGAGTCCCCTGCAGATGCTGTATGACCTAGACCAGGTAGGTGGACAGACACCCAACCTGGGACCCCTCCCTCTGTCTCCAGACATAGGAACCCTAGAGCCCCAATGTAGATCTACAGTCATGGGACTGGAACCCACATTGGGGACAGACCGGCATCCTCTGCAAATCCAGGCTCTGTTGAGAGACTAGAATGCCTGGGGATGTGACAAGGGCAAATCTTGGGGCAAGCTGAGAGATCTGGTGTCTCTACACACACCCCTACCTGTCCATCATTTGCTCAAAAGACTGGGTCCACTTTGACAGGCACTGTTCTATGTGTTGTGGATATGAAAGAGAGTGAAACAGATGCTGAGTCTGCCCTCAGGGAATTGACAGTCTAGTAGGGAGACAGTAATTAAGTGAACCCCCAAATTTAGTACCAGTTGCAATAGGGAAACGCGAAGGAGTCCCTGCCTCACCCATTCTCAGGCAATGGACCAGGTAGCTTGCTGGTCCATGAACCTCACTTCTGATTTTTGCCCCACTGGGACCACACACTGTCCTCTACACACATACTGTTGTACCCCACTGAGAGTCACACCCCCTGGCTCACACCACACCCACCCAAACAGCCACACTCAGGGCATCCATTCAGGTAGCATGTGTTGAGCGCCTACTGTATGTAGACTGTGCTCAGGAAGCTGTGGATCCAGCCACATCCAGGTAGGCTGGTTCCTTGCCTTTGTGCAGCTGACAGTCCAGTGGGGGGCGGGGGGACAGAGACAGTATCTGATCACTGCCTCCACTAACCTGTGACGGATTTGTGTCTAAAGGGGAAGTATGAGGTACAATGAGAGCTCTACCAGGAGGGTCCTAGTTTAGATGGGGGAGATGGACTCTCTGAGAAAGGGACATTGCAGCTGGGCCCTGCAGAGGAAGAGTTAAGAAGCAAACAGTAGAGGCCAAATAGCTGGAGGTAAGCAGAAGACAGAAAAAGGCATGTGAGGTGAGCCAGGGATGAGCAGCGGCCTGGTGTGGCCTGGCAAGTGAGGCAAAGACAATAGGGAGTCATAGAGGGTTTTAAGCCAGGGAGAATGATCAGGCTGGGTTTGGGAAAGTGCTACTTACTGAATACCCAAGGACTGAGCCAAAAGGGCACATGGAGCTCATCTGGCCCATGCCCTTAGGCTGCAGGTGGGAAAGCCCTTTGTTCAGAGAGAGTGAATGGCTTGCCCTGGGCCACACTGAAAGCCAAGGGTAAGGCAGGCTCTCATCAGGCCCCCAGAACGCTAGCTCCACACACTTTTGAGGAGCAGATGGGGCTGGCTCAGCCCCCTCACAGCCTGAGGACCCAGTAACCTTGGGGTGTCAAGGCCCTGGAAGCTTAGCACCTTACAGGTGAAGAAATAATAGTAGTAAGAACAATCTGGACAAGTGCTTTGTGCCAGGTTCTCTAGTTGTGTGAACTCAGTCCTCACAGAAGTCCTGTGAGGGGCTGCTGTTATCCCTGTTTACAGATGAGGAAACTGAGGCACGGGGAGGCTAAGGACCCTGAGAAGGTCACAGAGGCCACAGAGACTAGACCCAGGCTAAGGATCCAAGCAGCTGAATTTAGCCAGGCTGGGAGGGATGAGGGTGTCGCTGCTGGACGCAGTTCCAGACCAGCTCCGGCTTTTGAATCCCAAGGGACTCGAGCTGGAGCTTCCCTACCAGAGAGCTGTAGACCATTCATTTCTTCTAAGCCTCAGTGTTCTAACCTGTAAAATGGAGATAGCATTGACTATCTAGGTATTCATGGGGCTGCTAACAACAGAAAAGCCGACTGAGAATACATTAAGCCTTTAGGATGGTCAGTGTGTTCTCACCAAGATACTCAGAGACCAGCACCCCATGGACAGCAGCAACACTCTGCCCACCAACATCCTGTGGATGTTGGCTTCTGTCAAAGCCTTGTTGCCTCATGGCTGTAAGGTGAATGCTGGGCCCTGACATCTCCTCACAGGACAGCATCCTAAGCAGAAGGGGAGGGGGTGAGGCAAAGGGTTTTCTTCCTTAAGGAGCCCTCACTTTTTCTCCTGAAGGAAAGTCTTTCTTTGGAGCCATCTAGCAGACTTCTCCTTATGTCTCCTTGGTCAGAACCAGGCCATTTGCCCACCCCTGGACCCATCACTTTAATGAATGTGTGACTGGTTTCCCCCTGAGGCGGGGTACATGGCCTGACATAGCTGGGGTCTGCTGGCAAGGAAGGAGGGAGACTGACAGGTGGGTGGATGGCCAACATTTCCCACCATGAGAAATGTGTCGGGTTGTCTGGAAGCTGAAAGCAGACCTTGGCTGTGGGGCACCTGGTTACAGTCCTCTCCTGGCACCCACATGGAGTCAGGCTTCTGAGGCCAATCCTGTAAGTCTCTGGGTGGGAATGCAATTTTCTAAGTGCCCTCAGGCCCCCTACAGCCACAGCTGAGCTCGGCAGCCACCCCGACAGAGATATCTGAAAAAGTAGCATAAGCACGATAGGGCATTCTAACTCCCACAGAGCGTACAGAGAAGGGCGCCTCTCCTTCCCGCGCTGGCCCGTTACCTGTGGAAGCGACCAGCTGCCCGTGAATCCTTCCAGGCATGTTCTGGGCATGTATACAGCATCGAATGCTCTACCATGTGCTCATGTTACCTTTTCAAAATCTCCCCTACAGCTACATATGTCCTCACTCTATTTTAACTTCTCATTTTGAAAAATTCAAACATATGCAGAAGTAGAGAGAATTGTACGACGAACACTCACATTCCCATCACCCAGTCTGAACAATGACCAACGCCTGTCCAATCTTGTTTCATCCCGACGCGCCCCCCCCCCCCCCAACTCCTACCTGGTATTCCAGCGCAGGCCCCTCCCTGCGCAGGGCCTGGCTCCCACGCGGCACTGCGCTGCCACGCCCGGCAGCAGCCCTGACCCGCCCCCGCCGCCCACAGGGCTCCAGCTCGGCCCTGGCCGAGGTGCACCGGCAGCGGCGAAACCTGCTGCGCCGCGCCTGCGGCCGCCACACTCGCCGGCAGCGCCTGCTGCAGCCCGAGGACCTGCGGCACGTGCTGGTGGACGACGCCCACGGCCTGCTCTACTGCTACGTGCCGAAGGTGGCCTGCACCAACTGGAAGCGCGTGCTGCTGGCGCTGAGCGCCCCCGGGGGCGCAGACCCGCAAGCCATACCCGCGCACGAGGCGCACGCGCCGGGCCGCCTGCCCTCCCTGGCCGACTTCAGCCCGCCGGAGATCAACCGGCGCCTGCGCGCCTACCTGGCCTTCCTCTTCGTGCGCGAGCCCTTCGAGCGCCTGGCCTCCGCCTACCGCAACAAGTTCGCGCGGCCCTACAGCGCCGCCTTCCAGCGGCTGTACGGCACGCGCATCGTGCGGCGTCTGCGCCCGCGCCCGCGCCCCGACGCGCTGGCCCGCGGCCACGACGTGCGCTTCGCCGAGTTCCTGGCCTACCTGCTGGACCCGCGCACGCGCCGCGACGAGCCCTTCAACGAGCACTGGGAGCGCGCCCATGAGCTCTGCCACCCGTGCCGCCTGCGCTACGACGTCGTGGGCAAGTTCGAGACCCTGGCGGAGGATGCGGCCTTCGTGCTGGGCCTGGTGGGCGCGCCCGGCTTGCGCTTCCCCGCGCCACCGCCCCGGGCCAAGGCAGCCGCCACCCAGGCCCAGGCCGTGCGCCTCTTTCAGGACATCAGCCCCTTCTACCAGCGGCGCCTCTTCGACCTCTACAAGATGGACTTCCTGCTCTTCAACTACTCCGCCCCCTCCTACCTGCGGCTGCACTAGCCCGCAGTGCCCCCAGCCTGGCACACTGCGGAGGCTCGAGGCTACGGGCGGGGCCCGAGAGTGGGAGTTTCTGACCGGCCCGGGACCCCACTCTGACAGCCACTGCGCTGGGCCAGCATCACACCTGGCCCGGTTTGGGTGCAGCCCACCTCAGGTGCTGTACAACTGTGTGCCTACCACCTGTCCTGCCCATCGCCTGAGGCTTGCTTCCTCTAGTGCTCTAGCTGACAGGTACTTCCCCGGGACCCTGGGGTGGGTGAGTATTGGGTAATAGCATTTTAAGTTGCAGAGAGGCCATTTTTTGTCAGCTGTCTCTGTACCTGTCCATGGCAGAATGCTGGCTCAGGGTAACTCGTGGCCATCCCAGTATCCTCCCATCTCACCCGCTTTGGTAAGGCCAGCTCTGGTCAAGGAGAGAAGCCCTCCCCTGCAGGACTCAGGCTGGGCCATCCTCGTCCATGGACACGGCACAGGAGCCAGCTGTAAGCCGCCTTCACTCTCCCTATCACAGAGCAGGGCCGCCTTTCTGGTTGGCCCAGCCCCGGCCCCACCCTTGGTCTTAGTCTGGCCAGATGCTAGGTTGCCTGTGTATGCCCACGAAGCCCAGGGTGCAATATGATGGCAGGTTGTATAGTACCTTGGTGACCCGGGCAGCTCATGTTATTGAAATAAATGTGTTTTGTTACTTTCTGACAGTTTAGTTTCTCCACTTCATTTGGCATTTGCTCTGGGGCACGGGGCTGTCTGATCTTGGCATCTCACTGAGTCTCTGAGCCTGTTTCCACTGCTGCCAAATGGCCTGAGAATGCCAGGTGGTTATGGAAATCAGATGAGATGGAGAGCCTGGCTTACCTTCATAGCAGCACACAAGTGTGAGCGGTTACATGAGTAGTGGGGTATGGAGGGAGTGCATCATGTTGGGGGCGGTGCTAAATTGTGAGGGGGGGGGGGTCACAACTTGGGAGAAATCTAATCTTTGCCTGGGCCAAAGATTAAAACCCAAACCAGTTCAGTGAAGCCCTGTGCCTTGGGCCGTCTCCCACCTATGTGTGTGGTTTGAAGCATGTGTTGGGCACTTGGCAATGAGGATCCAACCTTTAAGCTTTGGGGAGACAGCCAGCCATGGGGGTCCTTTAGGAAGGACTGAAAGTCTCCTTAGTGACTTGTTGAATATATGGTGTCCTTGAATGATAAAAAAAAAAGCCAGAACTTTGGGAAGAACAGGGCAGGGTACGCTTAAGGTTTTGAAAACCAGGAATCAGAACACAACTGAGAAAGGGCAGCTTGGCAGGGATGAGGCTGAACCAGCTGTGGTGCCTCTACACCCTGTGGGGAGGTCTCATGAGTGCTGTGCTGGCCTATGGGGGCCAGACTGGTCAGGGATGGGCAGCTTAGCCACATTCATGCTCCAGCCTTTGCTAATGTTCCCCTGCCTATGATGTTCTCCTTCCCCAGGCTGGTCCTTGGTTCCCTCCTCCTCAGGACCTGCCCAAGGCCTTCAGGACACACTGTTTATGGGTCCTCCCAATGTGGGTCACCAGCAGCCAACTCCTATGGCCTGGGAAGGGGCTGCCACTGGCTCTCCATGAAGCCTCACCCCACTGGAGGGATGTAGAAAGCCTGGGGCCTGGACAGTTACCAGGACACCCTGGATAACAGCCCTACCATGCTAAGCTAGGCTTAAGAAGGGAGAGGCTGGGCCTGTGGATACACCCCGGGGCTGCCATCTCTCTTACAATCCTGTTACCCACACTCCCTCAGATGCTATGCACACACCATGTTTGTTACATGCCACTTCATGCTCGGTTGTTAAACATCCGCTTCGGTGACGCCTTTGTTCCAAGTTCACTCAGGACCCACACTCTCTGATGTGTCTTGTTTGCTGAAAGTTAACCTCCATCCAGATGTCACACCCCCAGGTGCATCACAACTAGAAGTCACCCTTTGCCATCACACCATCAGCTCCCATCCATTCAGAGCCTCCTGTATGCTGCCTCTTGTCACATCATACAAATTACCAAAGCTTGGGCTGTTTTAACACTAGCTCATTCGGACCTGTATGTTCCAAGAGAAGATTACAGTAACAGGAACACAATATGGTCTCATATATCCCAAATTCTAAAGAACACCGACACTGTTCCAGCAATTGGTTTATAAATTCTGACCAATTGCTGCCCAGACCCATTTACCTACCTCTGCCAAATAACCACCCCTTGACTAACCCTAGCCCCTCCCCTCCAATACTCTTAAATACAGTAAGTACCTTCCCTAACTCCTATCTGAGGTGAGACTAAAGGTACTACTCTCCCTTGCTAAGCTGAACAGTTTCCCAGTCTTTCATGAGCTTTGACAATCATGGGTGCTCCAAGAAAGTTCAGCAGGAAACCACCAAAGCCAAAGCCCAAGACCACATATTCAGAATGTTCTCCACTAAGGCCCCTAAAGCTTCCCTGCCAAGTCTGAGCTCTAATCCCTTTTTGATGAGATCCCAAATCTGCACAAGGTTTGTCCGCCCTGGGAAAAGAACCCAAGACATAGTTACCTGATAAAATTTGTACTAATTTTCCATGAACATATTATTGTGCAACAAATTACTCTAAAACATAATAGCTTGAAAAATATTATCCCAGTTTCTGATGGTTAGGAATCTGGGAGTGGCCTAACTGGATTATTCTGGTCCAGAGTCTTGATTGCAGTCAAGCTACTGGCTAGGGGAAGGCTTGTCTGGGGAAATATTCACTTCTGAGCTCATTCACATAGATACTGACAGACCTCAGTTTTTTCTTGTTGGCTGGAGACTTCAGTTCCTCATCATCTGGGCCTCTCCATAGGATTCCTGAGAGTCTTCATGATATGGCAGCTCTCTTCTCCCAGAACATGTGATCCAAGAGAGTGCATGAGAGTGACCAAAACTTCAGCTGCAGTCCTTTGATAATAATCTTAAAAGTGAGAAACCATCACTTCTGCCACATGTACTGGTCACACAGACCAACCTTGGTACATTACAGGAGGGGACTATACAAGGATGTGACTACCCATAGTTGGAGAATCCAACCTGGGGCTCAACTCAGAGGCGGCCTATTATAGTGATGTCTGCCAAAGCACAGATTTGTCAATAGGTCTCTTTATCTATCTATTGGCTATACTGTTGTGTGTCTGTAAGAGCTTTCCTTAAATAAGGCTCCTACTCATCATAGTGGAAGCCAAGATACTCTACACCAATATGCTATATTACAGTTGGAAGCTTAATAAATATTCAATTGTTATAAGTCTGTGAAACACCCAATACTGTCAACACTTAATAAATGAATAGAAAAAGTTAAACAATTTATTTTTTCATACATCTAGTAAGTCATGGGACTGGGCATTCGCAAGTCTATTATTCTTCAAAGTCCAGGATCTTTCCACAATTCCCTGATTCTTGTGACTGGTTCCTGGCTCTAACCCTCCTCTTTCTAGCTTGAGCTCCCATTAACCCCTCACTCACCTCACAATACTCCATACTCCACTTTCATCATACTGTATGGATTGTAAGGTCTCTGGGTTCTTAGTGTTAGTCCTACAGCTAAAATCTCCATATGATACCAGTCTTTTGAAATTTGCTGAGTTGGCAAAATTTCATAAATATTCCATGTGCACTTGCAATGAGTAACTATTTATGTTAAATAGTCTTCTTTAGAAGTTCATTAAACTGAGTTTGTAAATTGTGCTATTCAAAACTGTATCTTTACTGATATTTTTTGTGTTTGATCTAATAAATTAGTGAGGTACATTAAAATCTGTACTATAATGGAGGATGTTAGTATTTTCTTGTAGATCTATATGCATCTGTTATACTATTATATCTATACAAGGTGTATCCTCCAGGTAAAGTGGATCTCGCACCATTCTATAGAGCTCGTCTTTACTCCAGGAGAGAAGAGAGAAAGGTAGAGAAAGAGGTAAAGTAAGGAGGGGCAGGGAGCAGGGAGAAGGGTTTGGGGGAGCCAGTTACAGACAAGTTTGTATCCAAGTCTTCCCTCCTTCTTACTAAGGGAACATAACCAGCCATTCCAATGGCCTATAACCTGCATAGTGGTTACAGATTCTTTGTGTGGATTATTTTCTCCCACCCACACCAGTGAGGAGACCGGCAAATTTCTTTGCTGCACGTGGCCGGCATGGCTCAGTGGTTGAACATCGACCTATGAACCAGGAGGTCACGGTTCGATTCCCAGTCAGGGCACATGCCCGGGTTGTGGGCTCAATCCCCAGTATGGGGCATGCAGGAGGCAGCCGATCAATTACTCTCTCATCATTGATGTTTGTCTCTCTCCCTCTCTTCCTCTCTCCAAAATCAATAAAAACGTATTTTAAAAACTTTCTTTGCTGCCTCTTTCTATGAAGCAAAGTGCATTTTAATCACCCTTCCACTGGCGGTAATAGCCCACTGGGGTCCCAGCTTTACACACAGATCTTATTAGAAAGTCGACCTGGGTAGGCTGGGCTCTAGGTTAGTGTCCTATGCCCAATGCAAAGCAGACTAAAGACTTCTATGCTTCCTGGTTTCATTTCATTTGGGGTTCTGGAAACATTTAATTGTGTATGTGCATGTGGCTCAGCAATTCAGGAAGAAAATTTTTAAATTATTTTATCTAGTATTTTATCTGAATTTATTGAAAGTATCATTCGGAGCCTTCTCCGTATCTTTGAAACCCTAGTCATCCCTCAAGATCAGTTGCAATCCAGCTGTTTTCAGTAAACTCTGTTCAATTATCCCACCCCTACCTCACATCCAATGGAAATAACATCTTCCCCTTTCCCACTACAATGTTCCACATCAGTTATAGCAGTTATCATACCCTGCCTCACTTTTTTGACAGTTATATTTATATTTTACTTTACCCAATAAAAAAGCAACTCAATAATGGGATTCCATGTCAGTTAATCTTTGGGTCCCTATTCCCACTCCACTCTCTGCCTCCAGAGAGGGCAGCAAAATGTCCCCTCTACAGAAGGAGTTCCCAATTGTTTATTGGCTTAGATTTTTTTCTCTTAAAACATATTCTTAGAATTCTGACCATAGAACTACTCAATCCTACGGCAGTGGGTTAATGGCTAGCGCACTGCTCAAGAGAGCAAGTGCTATCTAAAAGAGCCTTGAGTTAGGCTGCTGTGTGCTATGTTCCTTAAGAAAACAAGGTTTTCCAAGGACTGGGATAGGCCTCCCACTGCAAGGGCCTTTTAGATGCTGACAGGCGTATAAATTCAAATGGAATTTCCTAATATCACCTGTTCATTTGACTATAATTAAATAGATTGCAGACTGAGTCATTTTAAAGTTAAATACAGTACAGAAAACTTTTTAATATTACTCTTAATAACATGAAAAAGAATTACAAGCATCTCTCTCTGACATGAGATAGTCTGCTCAGTCTAGAGACACTAAGGGGAAAATGGCTCCCACGTGGTTACCATCAGGAAACCAGGAGAGAGTGAAGCGTGAGGTATGTTCCCAGCAGTGGGTAAAAATGTACTCAAAGGAGAAAACAGCTTACTAAACTCTATTTAGTGTGTGCAACTTTCTACTAATGTGCCCCAGTCCTCTGCAGCCAGCTACTTGAGGGCATTTCCACAGGCACTACTCACCAATGACCACATGTGAATTCCACGCCACTGGAAGATCACCATTTTATAGTTTCATAACTGAGAAAATATTTTCATAGAAACAACAAAAGCAAGGAGATAAAAACCCTTGCAACCAGAAAAATTGATTTAGATTAGTTATGTGATTAAAAGCTCAGCTCTGACTTGAAAGAGCATCGGTCTTAGCTCACTTCACATGGAGGTTCCGAGCTAAGACGTCAAGGAAGCAGTGTAACCGCCTCTACCAGTCAGCTGAGACTGCTGAGCAGACACCCGCTGCTGCCCGTCTCCTTGTCTATGTTCTCATCTGCGTGCTGTGAAGAAAGCCCTGCACTGGGCCCCACGCACTTGATCTGAGAGCGTTATCTTTGAAAGAAATGGGAGTAGACAAGGGAGACTAGATAGCAGTGGGACTAGCCTCAGCAGCCTTTCTGGGAGAAGTCAAGTCCCGATGACTTTGTTATTTCCAAAGTAGTGAATACCTGTTCGAAAGGAAGAAAATAAATTTGTGTTTAGCCAAAAATATTTCAGTACTGCTTTAAGAAAACACATTCTGAACATTACATCTATTCTCCTTTAAAATATGCATAGTAGTTACTAATAGAAAAACTTTGACAATGTGCTTCAATAACAGTTTTTCAAACTAAACCCACTGAAGTCAACTTAAAAAAACTCCCGTTTCTGTACCTCACCACATGTAGGGTGAATTCCAATGGTGCCATCAAGTAGCTGCTTCGTGAGCCCACATTTCATTGCAGCTGCAAATCCTTGAGTAACCTCACCGGCATTCGGCCCAAGAATGTGAAATCCTATCACCCGGTTCTTTAATAGAGAAACAAAACAAAGGGAAGCCCAGTAGGTTAATGAACTAAATAGGAATCTAATCATTGCAAGTTCACAGTTCAGACTGACAGCATCTACTACAAGAACCAATGTTGAACTCAGCATAGAACATTACCATGAAACTGAGCCACTGTACGAATCTGTTAAATGAGCCAATAAATGCACATCCAGAGTAATCTGCACTCAGATTTACTAGAAACAAGCAACTTACCCACTACATGAAGCTCATTAGTTTGTATGGTAGAAATGTTTGAACTATGTTGAGATAGTGCTAAACAACATACAAATCTGAATTAAAGTCCAACACTGGAATAATTCTAAGGCAGTAGGTCTCACTGGCACTGCAGTGATTCCTGGTCCAGGAAGCAAGTAGCCTGGCTCCCAACATAACTAAGGGAAGATCAAGGAGTAGCTGGTGGGCAGGGCATTTCCCCAGGATTACATGTTGGTAGGTGCAAGGCACATGTGATGAGCAGACCACTGAGATAGAAAGCAAGATTCACAGTATAGCCCCAGCCGGTGTGGCTCAGTTGGTTGGAAACTGTCCTATGCACTGAAAGGTTGCCAGTTCAATTCTCAGTTAGGGCACATGCCCAGGTTGCAGGCTCAATCCCCAGAAGGGGGCATGAAGGAGGCAGCCGATCCATGTTTCACTCTCACATTGTTGTTTCTCTCTCTCTCTAAAAAAATCAATAAAAATATATTTTTTAAAAAGATTCAGTGTCTTTCCAAGGTACACTGCATTTAGGCTGTCCTTTTGTCTGTGTTTTTTCATCAGACTCTATTATTGTTTTGATCTTCAATAGTAAAAGTGTACAACAGATAGAGAGAAAGGGCATCAGAGATCTTGAAGCTGGCGGAAGTTTTTGCCTCCTCACATTCTAGAGAAAGAACAATGGTTCAAAGCAGCTAACTCATCCACATCAACTGGTGGGTGCTGAAATGGAGAGCTCCGGGAGCAGTGTTTCTCCAAGGACAGTCACTGGCCACAGGGGCTCTGGGTGAAACGTGGAGTTCCCAGGGCCCCACAAAAGGAGACTGAAATGGAATCTCTGAGGCGGTGCATTGTACATACAGCAAACTGGGAAAAGGCAGGCAACCCAGACAGAGTAAAAACATCTGATGAAAACCCCCATTTAAAAATGAAAATGAAGGCAGGCTCTGTGAGAGGGAAAACCTAATGCACAATTTTTACCACATAGCCACAGTAAAATACATAGTAGGATGGTCCACTAGAAACAGAAATTTGGACAGGAGTAAAAGAAATTAATAAGCTCTACTGATGACAGTGAGCACATGTGTGGGGGGCAAATGGGGATCCTGCTCACGTTAGGGGCCTCCGTGCAGTCTCTGCCTGCTCCTTTTGGAAAGGCACTCACAACTTCATGGCAGTAACCTCAGATTACTGTCAACTTTACATGTTAGCTGTTGCTGTTCATATGTACCTAATTTTATGTTTTATCTCCCCAGATAAGTTATGAACTCTTTAAAAGGGAGGCACCCAAGTGCTAACACTGCCTTCTTCTACCCTCAGTGTTCTTTATAAAACCAGTCCTAAATAAACTGTGCTTTAAACTCCAATAATCAGGGCATCTGTTATCAGTTTCATGCTCACCTCAATAACAGGGAAGGCAGAAGCCTCCAACAGTGGACTGTCCCCTCCACTGATTCTTCTTTAATGAATGGCTTCATTAGGCATTAGTTCATTAATTACAGTTTTCACTTTGTGTAAGCATCTCCTTGAAAAAGGTTTGTGATACACATTCACTTGACAAAACGCACACAGACATACACCTTACATTTTATTAGTTGATGATCAAAATTTTCAGATGATCTAGCTCTAAACTGCCGAGTTAGGTCTGGGAAGAGACAACTTTCAATGATTATTTTGAGAAGGTACTGGTAACCCTCAATTACAATCTATCACTTGTTCAACCCCTGCAAAAGCATTACCTGGGTAATAATTTGAAGGATTTATTGCCTTTCCTTGAAAACTACCTTTAAAGAGACTGTAAAAACCCAAATACTAGAATAAAAGCTACATTTTAAAATTACAGCATTTCAGCTTCCCATCATATTACGTACATTGTCCAATTTATTGCAAATTATCTTTGCATAACAAGTATTGTTGTCTCTGCCGGCTACTGTCCACTCAAGAGGCCAGAACAAAGTATGATATACCTGGAAGACAAGGAGAGAGAGAAAGAGGCCGAGATTAGTATATATGAAAATCACTCCTTGGTATACTCTTTAATTATATAAACACGATAATCTCTATAACAGCTTTCAGAAATTTAAAGTTCCACAATCCCAACTTTATGTAACCAGAGCTCCTAAAATACCACCTGAACAAGTGTGCTGACCTTTGTTTTGCTCTATTGTTATGCCAAAAAAAAAAAAATCTAATAACTAAATTCAGTTTTCAAACATTTATAGAGTATTGCCATCCAAGGCAATGAACTAGGCTGTGTGTGAATTGAAAAGATAAATACTTAGATCCTGCTGTGACAAGTTCATAACTTGCCTACAAGGTTCATTTTCAATCCAGATCTAGGAAAAGCAGAAGAGATAAAACAGTTCAACCCCATTAAAAGATACTAAGAACATTACCTATGCTACTTTAAAGCCTTCACCCCAGCACCCCAAATATACCACTCAGGCTCCTCAATCTGGCACAATCATCTAAGACCCAGAGCAAAACACAATGTGACCTCCATCCTGCTCACAGCAGCTACATTTTCCCAATGTTGTTCCTCCTCATCTCTCCATACAGAAGGCAACAGATTAATGTTTGGTGCCAGGATAAAGAAACGAATTCTAAACTACAGATGGTCCCCGAGTTAAAATGGTTCAACTTACGATTTTCTGACTTTATGATGGTGCGAAAGTGATATGCTTTTAGTAGAAACGGTACTTCAGAATTTGAATTTTGATCTTTCCCTAGGCTAGCTACAAGTGGTAAGACACAATCTTGTGATGCTAGGAAGCCGCAGCGAGATTATTTTGCTCAACTGTACAGGCACACTCGTTTTGCTGTGCTTCGCTTCATTGTGCTTCACACATATTGCATTATTTTACTTAAGGTTTGTGGCAACCCTGGGAAGAGCAAGTCTATCAGTGCCATTTTTCCAACAGCATTTACTCCTTGGTCTCTGTGTTACATTTTGGAAATTCTTGAAATATTTAGAACTTTTTCATTATTATTATGTTTTTTATGGTGATGTGGATGTGTGAACAGTGATCTTTGATGTTACTATTGTAATTGTTTTGGAGCGCCATGAACCACACCCATATAAGATGGCAAACTTAATTGATAAATGTGTGTGTTCTCACTGCTCCACTAAGTGGGTGTTCCCCCATCTCTCCCTCTCCTTGGGCCTCCCTATTCCCTAAGATACAAATACTATTGCACACTTAATAAACTACAGTATAAACATAACTTTTATATGCACTGAGAAACCAAAAAAATTCATGTGACTCACTTTGTTGCAACACTCTCTTTCTTGCAGTGTTCTGGAACTAAACCCTCAATATCTCTGAGGTCTGCCTGTACTCTAAAACTTTGTATTAAGTCAGGACAACAGAGAGCACAGCCCTATTTTGGCCCCTTTAGGAATTGCTTTTTTATTATACTGTGCTGTGGCACTGTGTCATGGGACTGCAGTTCTGGATCTAATAAACACTCCTGTAAAATCCATTACTGTATTTACTAATGATGTATTTTAAAGGTATTATTCACCATACCTCAATGCCCCTTTTATAAGAACATTAAGAAATATCTCTCAATTCTCCCTCTTCTAGACAGGTAGTAGGAAGCTTAGGGGTTAAATTCAATTTTCGGCATAATCCTAAAGCAGGACTGTAAGACTTTATAGCATTGATTTTGTGAACCAACAAATTAATTTTTTTTCTAACATCATCTTATTTTTTCTACATTCTCTTTTTACCTTGATTTCCTCACTTAAAAAATATCGTACATGTATTTTTGAGAGACTTCCTCCAATTTCTTTTTAACAGGAATTAAAAAAAATACTAATACATCAAATTTTCAGTTCTGTCAAGTGAAATAAATAAATAAATATATAAAGCATGTGAGTTGAGCTGCAATGAACCTTAGGATGAAGACCTTAAAGAAATCCCACAAACCTGGGAAACTTTTTACCTATAAAGGTATTTTTTTAACTAGGATATGGCCTTCTACATTCTTCCTGCATGTCTATCCTAATTCTCATTAATATAAAAAAGTCTTACAACAAAGTGTTAAATCCATAATTGTTACCATCAATTTTCCAACACCCAAGTGAACATTCACCATTGCAGAAAGGTTGGGTCGCCCGGCCAGGAGTGGCTCAGCAGTTGCGCGTCGACCTAGGATCCAGGCAACCAGGGTTCGATTCCCAGTCAGGGCACATGCCCGGGTTGCGGGCTCGATCCCCAGTAGGGGGCGTGCAGGAGGCAGCCGACCAATGACTCTCTCATCATTGATGTTTCTCTCTCTCTCTCCCCCTCTCCTTTCCTCTCTCTGAAATCAATAAAGATATGCTTAAAAAAAAAAAAGATATATTAAAAAAAAAAAAAAGGATGACTCATTATCACAAGATCATCATAAACACTGAACAATGTCCTTTATAATGTAAATGTCTCACTGAAAGCAACCACCTAAAATAACATTATAAAGTTTTAATCATACATTTCCCAACACCAGAAGTGTAAGTAAGAGTTTCAGAAAGTCATTAGGCCATTTAACTAGGAAATATCAGTGCTATGGTTTAAAGAAATTCCCAGTAAGAAATTGTCTTTGAGGGAGAGAACTGAAATTTCACCTCTATTGCTTAAAACCTCAAGTAGTAATAATCCTCTAACTCTTTTTTTCTCTCCCTATCCCTACTATGTTGGGAGGGTGTGCAGAAAAAAGACACTCAAGCCACCCACCAAAATGTAAGAGAATATTTATAAGGTGGTTGTATTTAAAAGGGACAGTGGTGAAGGGGAGGTGGGAACAAAATGTGTGGACACCTCTGTCAGAGTCTGAATGGCCCACAGCCCACAAAAACCTTGGGACCTGCCCATCTTCCCCACCTAGAGTCCATCGACAGTGAAGGTTCCCAGAGCCATGTTGACATTCCATGAGTCTTGCTACCATCATACCAAATGGAAGTGGCTAGATGGCTGACCCAACTCAGACCAGTTCAGAACTAAGACTAAGAAACAGTAAGTCAATCAGTTCCTCTTAAGACCAGAAATATCAGATAAACTTGGGGAACAAAAGAAAGGCCATATTTTGGCTGCTATGTGCATTCCAGGAGCAAATAAGGTCTATTTGCAGGAACAGAGGAATGAACTGCATGTGCACACACAAACCCCAAGCAAGTAAAAGAAAAAAGTGAGACAGTCTTCCAATTCCTGGTTCTTAGCCCGTCCTAAGGCCTTGAGACCTTCCTGAATTCCCAAAAGATCTCATAATAACTTGTGCTTCCTTATGTAAGCTTAATCAAGTAGATATTTGTTACTTGTAATTCAAAAGTCCTAGTGCATACCTTATACATCTCTCTTCCCCCAACTATATTATTATTAGTTTGCAAGAGAGACAGGGTTCAAATTATTTAATCTAATTTTCCTAAAACAGGATGATTTCCTATAATATAACCATTATAACAACTTGCAAAATGACAATATAAAAAAATGACTGAGAAGACAGCTGATTCTAAAGATTCTTAAAAAGTAAACAAAACACAATCTTACTTCTAAATTCTCTTTTTTATATATTTCAATAGCTTTCTCTTCAGATAATCCACAGCAGCCATATTCCAGGGGAGTAAACACTGTAGTTGGAACATTAACATAATCACACTGAAAGATAAACAAAGTACATGTTATTTTGTGACACATTTTTTTACAGCAAAAATCTCTATCGCATACATTTATAAAAGGGAACTAAGTAAGTCCAGTTCAGTGTAACTGATTCTGACACATCATCACTTCAGGGAATTCTAAGTTACACTAAAGGGGATGGATGGGGCGAGCCTGACTACAGGGCAGAGGCCACACGCTGGCCAGTGACTGACGACCAGGACTAGCTCTCCCAGTGCCCTATCCTCAGACTTCTGGTCTGCAAACCACTCAGTACAGGAGGAGGTGCTGCACTTTGTGGCCCCTACAGACACTTTCTAAAATTTTCTCCTTCCATTCCCATGTGGACCCTACTTTTCTGAAGCACCTCTACCAGGTGACAGAGGATTACACTATTCCACCTGAAGCTTAGACCACCCTTGGCCTTTTCATTTAATGCTGTCCTGAGATGGTGAGCAAAGCAGCAGCTCAATAGTGTAGGGCTGAGTGACTGCCCTGGACAGTCAAGGGGACAGTCAAGTACACATATGTACTTGGGGACCAGGACTGCATGAGTCCCATGGTTACCAAGGAACCCCTCAGAGCCCTTATCTGACTGAAATACAGCACAGGAAGACTGCAGACTCTGGACCCTACATAAAATCTTCCAGCAGCTCCATGCATCTGCCCATGGGAAAGCGAGCGCCAGGGCAAGTGGCATCCCTGCCTAGAGAAGACAGTGTGTTTGTGACGATGTGAAGAGTTGGAACATGTTGGCACAAGCATCATCACAGTGCGTGTGTGGTGAGAAAACAGTGTACAGGGTCAGAGAAAGAATGGAGGGTATAACCAGGGATGAACATCTCTGTGTCTGCCCATCCATAGCCCTCAAGGGGGTGACACTGCCCAGAGCACAACATGTCCCCCAAACCCCAGAGAACAAGTTACAGCTTATTGGGTCAGGGGTGACATCTAACCCAAAGAAAGGTAATCTATAAGCTGGCCAGTTACCTATGTAAAAAAAGGTTGGCTTCATCAATTGTTTCTTTTCTAGGAAAATGAACCAGGAGCAAGAGAGGATACTCCAGGTGGCGTGTGACAGGAAAAAACAGAGTTGTGGCCAAGTTAGGCTAATGAAAGGGCATCCTGTGAAGCCCCCATCCAGGTACAGGGCCCCAGAGCAGCTGTGACACCCATGCCCGGCCCTGCTCCATCTGCAGTGAGGCCCAGCACTAGCACGGTCCTTGTTCTAAGTCACTGCAATGTGACTTACTCATCTGTTTCATCCTTATGGAAACTCCTTCAGTCTGCCTAGTTTGAGTGACTTTCTATTTTACCCAAAAAGAAAAACACATCAAAACATCACAGGTACACTTCCATCAATGAGGGATTTGTGTACCATACGCATCAGCCTAGAGTCTTTAACTTAAATTACGCTCTCATTCCATTTTACATTTGCTAATGGCAAATCATGAAGCATTTGTGTTCTTTTTTCCAACATGGATAGAGAAAATCACATAACCACGTGGACTGCCTGGTTTTCTGGCTCTTCTTAGGCCATCAAATGCCCATTAGTCCATTAATTGACCAGCAGCTGGTCCCATATCCCATGGCTTATAGTGGAAGCCTCATCCTCAACAGATGCCTCTGTCTCCTGTTTCGTATCAATGAAGAAAAATCAACAGGTAATTCCTCAACTTTCCTCCCTTTCATCTAAAACACTCTTTCCACATCTTATACTATCTCCTCCACTTGAACTTGACTTCATCTTGCCCTACCTGTAGCCTTCCTTTCAGTCCTGTACCTTTACCCTCTCTTTTTACACACACACACTGGTGTGTCTTCTAATCTCTCTACCTGACAGCCACCACGACTGACTTCTTAAAGCATTAGGCAACTATTCTGCTTCCACACATCTTGAAATGCTGTTGCACTTTGGATGGGATGATTCTTCTTTGTACATTTAGCATTCCTGGCCCCACCCATTAACATCAGCAGTGCCATGTCCCCACACGTGTACAAGGTCTTCATTCACAACCTTACAAGGCACCTGCATCCCTTATGAAGAATATGGGATGCCCCAAAACTTTTCACCTTAACCTAATCATGCAAAAACAATCAGAGAAATTCAGAATGTGAGACATTCTACAAGACACATTCTATAAGAAAAGTAGCCTGGATTCATCAAAAGTCAGTCATAAAAAGTAAAACAAGCAAACAAACAGCTGAATCAAGGCAGGGGGCCATAGCAGGTTAAAAGACTTAGGACTACAGAAGAGCATGTACTGTGTGAATCAAAACACATGTATATGTACTAATGAACAACTGAGGAAATGTGAATTATTACTGCATTGTTGTTGAATTCTCAGCTACAGTAATGGAACTGTGGTTATGTGGATGAATATCCTTGTTCTTAGGAGATACGTGTTGAAGTATTCAGGAGGAAAACATCATTGATATCTGCCACTTATTTCAAATAGCTCAGCATACAAAAATTTGCATGCATTGTATACACACACATACACACATCTTCAGAAAAGGAGAGAACAAAAATGGCAAAGTGTTAATAACTGGGAAATCTGAGTGAAAGGATAATATGGGTGATTGCTACTGTTCTTTCTGTGGTTTGACATCTTTCTAAATGAAACGCTGGGGAAAATAAAGATCTTCAACAGCTCCCACTGCCTAGAGAAGGCCCTACTGATTCTTTACTGCCACATCACAGATTTCTGATGACCTGGTACCAAATCAATTTTCCAGCCTCATTTCCAGTTGTACTCCTCTATCACCAATCGCTCTGCCTGCATCCACCTCGAAATGTTGTAAGAATTGTGGCTAAGACAATTCTTTGTGTGTAACAGAATGGTTAGCATTCCTGACGCCCACCTGGGAAAACCACCTCCTCAGTCACTCGTCATCCACCAACACCTCCGCACGCCCACAGTGCTCCTGATGTAGCAGAGTATGGCCTACCCCAGCTGGGGACTCCTGAGACTGCTCACAGTCCTTGAAAAAGCCAAGCACTGCCGAGCTCTGGGCTTTTCTTTGAATTATCTACTTATCAAAAGAGCCCTTTGCTTCCTCAATTTTAGATTGCTCATCCTACAAAGCCCATCCCAGATCTTTAATCAAAGACTATGAAAGGTGGAGGAGACTGTAGAAATCACCTGATTCACACCATCAGCTTTGCAGATGGTGAAACTGAGGTGAAGAGAAGTGAAATGGCTTGTCCAGGTTAACACACTAAGCAGGCACTGAAGCCAGGGCCAGCATCCTGATCCACTCTGAGTGTCCCTCCTACTCTGAGACAGTGCCACTGTCCACCTGGGAGGCCTCTACTGATCTCTTCAGTAAGAATTAATTGCTTCTCCTCTTATTCATGACCTCCATCAACCTAGTAAGCCCCTTGGCACTGGAACTGTGCCAATCCTTTGTATATTACCCAGCACAACACCTTACACATACAGATATTAAAAAAATATTTTTGAAAACCATTAGTAAATAATAAATCAACTGCAAATGATTTATTTGGGAAGAACCCTTTACTTGCAAAACAAGCACACACACTTTATTTGTATTGATTTTCTTAAAGTCATAATTTTTATTTACATATTACCTCAAAAACAACAGTAAGGCCCGGCCGGACATGGCTCAGTGACTGAGCACTGACCTAGGATCCAGGAGATCTCCGTTCTATTCCTGGTCAGGGCACACGCCCAGGTTGTGGGCTCAATCCCCAGTCTGGGGCGTGCAGGAGGCAGCCAATCAATGATGATTCTCTCATCATTGATGTTTCAACTCTCTCTCTCCCTCTCCCTTCTATAATCAATAAAGATTATATTAAAAACAAAAAACAAAACAGTAAAAAACTTACCTTTTCTAAACGACCCCCAAAAAGTCTTCGAGCCAACAGCTTGCCTGCCTGTATGGCGACAGGAGTGAGCTCAAGTTTACCTTCCAGAACATCCCCAACAGCGTAAACATAGGGCACATTGGTCTGTTCCATGTCATTTACTGGTATCTTGCCAGTCCTATTAGATTTTGAAAGGAAAAAATATATATTATGACTAACTCTGTACTGCTGGATGACTAACACTATTCTAACAGAACTAAGTGCATAGAGAAAAGACCTCCCTCTAAGAACTCATGCACCTGACATCATTACCTGCCTATAAGACCAATAGCTTACAATAACAAAGGTATCTGTAGCTCCAAAAGAAAACACCTTGCTAGTTGATGAAACCATGCTTGTTTTTTGGATATTGAGGATATTCCCAAATTTCCCCCGAGAATTGCACTTAGAGCTTTGATATTTTTCTCCTTGCCTGACCAAGGACATAAAATTCACTCTAAATCAGATAGTAGGTGAATACATTTCCACCTTTTTTTTAAATCAAGCATGAGCTCTTTAAGGCACACAATAGTTACTGATTGATTAATGAAAAAATTGATAACACAGAGCTGGGACAGTACTTCCTATAATATAAATTTAAAGCATTAAAATTTTGCACCTTAGTAATTAAATGAGAATTTTAAGAGGTGATCTGTAGAAACATTTTGCTTTGTGCATCAACAGAGAAATGATCCCACATATACATACTTCTCATTGATTTTGACACCAATCTTCTCCAAGCCTATTTTCCTTGTAGAGGAATCACGACCAATTGCTAACAAAACCTATATTTAGAGAGAGATCAAAAACACAAATTATCAATATCAGGAATGAGTGGGAACATCACTATAGATCTTTCAGACATTAAAATACTAAAACCTATTGTGAATGCCCTATGCCAATAAATTTGACAGCTTAGATAAAATAGAGTCCTTTTTTTTTTGAGGTCAAAATGCATTTTTAATTGAGGTATAATTGATATATAACATACTAGCTTCAGATATATAACAAAATCATTAGATATTTGTATATATTGTGCAATGATCACCACAGTAAGTCTAGTTAACATCCATCACCACACAGTTCCAAATTTTATGTTTTGATAAGAATTTGTAAGATCTACTCTCTTAGTAACTTTCAAACATACAGTATAGTACATGCCCAAAATAGACTTCTTGGAAGACACAATTTACCAAACGTACACACAAATCTGAATAACCCTTTGTTATGTGCTGAATTATGCCCCCCAATTCATGTGTTGAAGTCCTAATCCCCAATACCTCAAAATGTGACTGATTAGGAGACAGGACCTTTAAAGAGGTAATTAAGGAAAAATGAGGCCATTAGGGTAGGCCCTAATCCAATATGACTAGTGTTCTTATTAGCACACACAGCACAGACTGAGGTGCAATTACGTGAAGACACAGAGAGAAGGCAACCAACCACCTGCAAACCAAGGAGAGAAGACTAGAAGAAACCACTCTACCAACACTTTGGTCTCAGACTTCCAGCCTCCAGAACTGTAAGAAACTAAATTTCCTTTGCCTAAACCACCCTATCTGTAGTATTTTGTTATGGCAGCCCTAGTTGACTAATACATCCTATACTCATTAAGGAAACTGAATTCACAATTTGTAAACTTCCCATTAATTAACTCCAGATCCAGATGACTTCACTTGTAAAGTCTAATGAACACATAAGTAAAAAATAAAACTGGTGGTACACAAACTCTTCCAGAAAAAAGAGAAGGGAGCCTTCCCAACTCCTGTTTATAAGGCCAGCATAAATATCTGGTACCAAAATCAAACAAGAATATTTAAATAAAATTATAAGTCAATATCCTCATGAACACAAATGCAAAATTCAAATATAACAATATATAAAAAAGATAACTGATCATGACCAAATTTGGGACCAGTTTGTCCCCAAAATAAAAATTTGGTTTAACATGCAAAAAACAATCAATGTAATTCACCATTTTAACAGAATAAAGAAGAAAACAACTTAATCATCCCAATAGATATGGAAAAAGCATTTTTTTTTTTTTTAATATTTTTTATTGATCTCAGACAGAGGAAGGGAAAGGGAGAGAGAGAAAAACATCAATGATGAGAGAGAATCATTGATCAGCTGCCTCCTGCACACTCCCTGGAATCGAGCCCACAACCCAGGCATGTGCCCTGACCAGGAATCAAACTGTGACCTCCTGGTTCATGGGTTGACGCTCAACCACTGAGCCACACTGATCAGGCAGAAAACATTCTTAAATAATGAAACACAGAAAACTTTCCTTTGATATTGAGAACAAGACAAGAATGGCCACCATAGCCATTTCTGGTTAACAATGTACTGGAGGTCCTAGCTAGTGTACTTATGCATGAAAAAGAAGTAACGAGGAAGAGAGTGGAAAAGAGGAAACAAAACTGTTATTTACAAATATGAATATGTACAAAGAAAATTCAAAAGAATCTAAGAATAAATTATCAAGTAAGACCTTTTATTTTCTAATATATTTTTTATTTTGTTGACTCTCTACATTTTTTTTAACTAAAAAAAGTATATAAAAGTATATAAAACATAAATGTATAGTTTGTGTTAAAACTACAAACTACAGTTTACAAAAGAAATGTTGATATCCAAACATCAGCAATTTGAATTAGAATTGTTGCCATCCAAAACAGTCCATGGACTATTCACATTTTTTGGATGTTTCATACTGTTTGTTTTTTAAAAATAAAAATATATTTATTATTTTTATTATAAAAGATTCAATGTTTATTGCAAAACTATTCAAATGCAGAAATGTATAAGGTATCTAATGCCCCTGAACTAAATACTAATAACAGTCAGATATATCCGCTTCCAGATTTTATTCTATGCATAGTTACACATATACATGTATTTTAGCATGGTATTCTTCATATACCATTATCAAATGTCAACAGACCACCCTAGCCAGCTTGGCTCAGTGGTCAGAGGATTGGCTCAAGGACTGAAGGATCTTGAGTTTGACTCTAGTCAAGGGCATGTACCTTGGTTGCAGGCTCGATCCCCGGCCTTGGTCAGGGCATGCACGGGAGGAAACCAATCGATATGTCTCTCACATAGATGTTCCTCTCTCTCACTCTCTCCCTTCCATATTCTCTCTGAAAATAAAAAAAATATCCTCGAGGATTAAAAAAAAAAATGTCAACAGGCCAACTACCTACCTTCCATATTTACTATACTCTTACAAAGAATCCAAAAAAGTTAAGCCTGGTATAATTTTCCCATAAGCTTCTTCTGTGCTAATTTATGAGTGTGTTCAACCACTTACTGCTTATAAAATAAAAACTTACTGTGTTATACACTCCTTCAATAGTTTCTGGTCCTTCCGTGGATTTAGCCACTACTTTCAGCTTTCCAGGTAAACCTTTCTCCAACTGTTGAATCTAGTGAGGATAAACAATGTAATGATTCGATCTAAAGGGGACAGAAAATAAATGGGTCCTAGGGTGTACACATCTGTGTAGGTGTTTACATGTGTGTATATGTGTGCCACAAGATACAATTTGGAGGTAGAACTAAGTTAATGTATTAGTTGGAGGTAGCATAAAAGGAAGAATGAAGGGATGCTTACTAAGGTGTTGGCTTACATTGTGTGGACTGTAGTATCATTTAATGATAGGCCAGAAAGATTAGCAAGGGAATACATTTAGGTAGAAAATCAAGAGTTTAATTTTTGTCATTAAATTTGAAATGCATTGAGGAATTCAAGTGGAGATATTCAGTAGGCAGTTGCACAAATGAGTATGGAGTTCAGGACAGATGCCTGAGCAGGATATATAAATCTGAGAGCCACCAGCATTAAGTTAAAGTGTGGGTCTAAAGAAGACTGCCCAGGTAAAGAGGGCAGAGAAATGAAGAGGGACCAGGTGTTCTGATATTTACAAGTTGAGTACATGTGGAACCACAGGACCACATGTGGGGCCGGAGTAGAGAAAGGAGTATGCTTCAAATGGAAAGAATGTCAACTTCACCGAATGCTGCCAGGGGCCCAGTAAGATAAGGGCAGAGATGTAACCACTGGCTTTGACAACAGGGATACAGAACGTGACAAGCAGTTTCAAAGGGGTGGCAGAAAGGGAAGCAGCTGAGTCTGAGGCAGTGGGAAATAAGGTAAGAAATGAGAAGTAGCGTGAACAGAAGTTTTCTTGTAAAGGGAAAAAGAAAAATGGGGACCTAGCCAGAAAGGCAGAGAGGGAAGGGAGAGCTCATCTGTTAAAAGATGAGAGACACTGAGAGGCCTGTAGAGGAAAAAAAGAAGACAATCAGCTGAAGATGGGATGTCCCTGAAAAGCTGAGAGGTGAGGGAAACAGTGAGAGAAGAGGAAATCCAAGCTGAGAGGAGCAAGGGCACCTCCATTATCAGAGGAGGAGAAGACAGGGACAAATGGGGGCTAGTTTTGTGAATTCCAGGTGGGAACACTATCTTCAAGGTTTCCTATTGAGTGCAGGCCAATTTATTTAATAAAATGAAGGAGGGGTAAAATAAAAAGTTAAAGAGAGAAAAAAGAAAATAAAAGGAATTCCAAATGTCATTCAGACTCACCATCACAGGTATAAATTTTCTTAAGAACTTAACACCATGTTGTTCCATATAGGAACCCACTTTCTCTGCCATTTCTTGATCAAAGCCACGAAGAAGGATTGACCGCACCATAACTGTGACATCTAAGCCAATACCAGCAAGAAATCCTGCACATTCCAGAGCCACATAGGATGCCCCGACTACTAATGTTTTGCCAGGGCAGTAAGGCAGAGAAAAAAGGTCATCACTGAAAAATAAAAATAAGAAAAAGAATACTAGGCAATAAAAATGAAATGGGTTACTTAGGTTTCAATGGTCTTTTGTGGGCTGAATTGCAATTTGGGGCTTGAATGAAGAAACACTAGAAGAAACAGCCTTTAGGAGTTTGTAATAGTTTCTCCTATGGAGAAAGAAGTAGCCCTCATTTTTTCAAAATCAAATTAGTGGATCACAAGCAAAGTTTTTTAAAAAACAGAAGAGAAAACATTAGACTACATTATATGTGATAAGAAAAATATTATTTTGTTTGTTTTGGATACGTGTGTGTGTTCACCTGAGTAACAGCACAACAAAAAATTTATTTCTTAATGTGCATCTGGTCAAAAAAGCTGGAGCCCGGCCAGGCGTGGCTCTGCGGTTGAGCGTCAACCTAGGATCCAGGCGATAGGGGTTCAATTCCCGGTTAGGGCACACGCCTGGGTTGCGGGCTTGATCAATGACTCTCTCATCATTGATGTTTCTATGTCTCTCTCTCCCTCTCCTTTCCTCTCTCTGAAATCAATAAAGATATATTTAAAAAAAAAAAAAAAAAGCTGAAAAGTCACTGAACTACATTATACACTGACCTCTGTATAACCATCCAGGGGAGATCTCTATTAAACCTTAGTATTAGGAATAGCCACAATTCTCCTGATCAGCTGACTTGTTATTATATTAGGCACTAAGACCTAAAGCTAATTGTATTGGCTTCTTCTCTTTGGCCTTTCGGAAGTTGAGGCAAATTCCCAGAGCAATAACCTAGAAACATACAGCATATTTTTGTGAGTAAATTTGACCGTATTATTTACCTAACCTTATTTTCTCTTTGCTCCACTGTTAACTATGTAGCTTCTTCCATTGTATATATGTGCCTTTATTCATCAATTCAAATCTTTGTGAAATAGGCAGGGAATAAACTGGAAACACAAACACAATACAATTCAGTTAAGTGGCCTATTTAAACTTACCTAGTAATACAGTGTTCTTTATCGCCTTGGATTCCTAAATACCGTGGCCTTTCACCTGTTGCTATGACAAATTTTTCAGCAGTATAATAAGTCTCCTGTCCTTTTCTATTGGTTGCCTTGAAAAAAGAAAAGTAAACTTCACTTTTCAATCAACACTACAAAGTACCAGACACTATGGACAACCTAGTTACCACCCTCTATGGAGCTTCCCATCAACAGAAATAGCAAAAATAATTCAGTGTGATAAGCACCACCACAGAAAATAGAAGTCTTTACAAAATATTAACCAAAATACCAGAAGGGAGTGGAGTAGGGGACTGGAAAGCTAGGCAAGAATGGCTTCACAGGTGGTAACATTTTAAGTGGAGGTGAGAAAAGTGAAAAAATTTTAGAAAAATGGAAACCTAAAGGGAGAACAGTACATAAAAATGCACAGGCCTGAAAGCAGCTGGAGTCTGGGGAACAGCAAGTGGCAAGAAGTGACAGGAGAGGTTATGTGTCAGAGGAAAAGTTGGCTATGGAGTATTAACAAAGGTTGTTCATTGCTTATTTTCAATTATACTAGTAAATCATAAATAAATTCACATTTTAAAAATTCAAAAAGCTATGAAAGCCTTTAATAAGGGGGTGGTTTCCGTGGGATACAGAGAGGGCAGCCTGGAGACAGGGCTCTGCAGCAGACAAACAAGCGCAAGCTGTGAGGGTGAAGTGGGAGGAACCTGAAGTTTCGTGCTGGAGTAACTGGAAAGACACTGGTATCACTAAATAAGGAAGCATAGGAGAGGTAGGTCTGGCTGGGAATGCTTGGCTTATTCAACCAACCAGACCACCCATGATGGTTTGAGAACTAAAACTGACTGGCTTGTATTTCATGTGAATGATGCAATTCAAATCAGCCCATGTACAGCTCTAAAGGGGTAGCTGTAAAAAGACCACCTCACACCTTTCTAGAAACAAGAAATGACTACAAAATACCCTCCAATCCTGTCAGATCATTGCACACTGTGCTACAAAAGCAGAGTACAAAAACAAATGAGGTGTTGAGGATGATATTTGATTATTGAAAGTTTTGTGTTCATCAAAATGGTCTCATTTTCCTTACACACTGACCTTATAATACAGAAACGTTACAAAAATAAATTTATAAAATACACTAATTCTTATGTTATTTTTATTAATACTTTTATGAATAATATATACTAACATTCTAATTAAGGTTTCATTTTTAAAAATAACTAACACTACTAAAATTTTGATTTTTTTACTGTTTAAACATTTTCTCTTGCAAGATGGCAATGAAATCAAAAGGCAAATAACTTTAAGAGTTCTTTAAAAGGCAATTTCTAATTCATCCAGGCATGTGAAATGCACTAACAATGGAGGAAATACAGGTGCACACACAACCTAGCATGCATTAGCTACAGTCCTTAACATGGACATGGAACTTTAGTTCAAGGCAAGTATAAGCAGTAGTAAAGGAAAAGCAATAAACAAGACAAAATATTCAAAGAGTACCTTTATTTTATGGTGTTCAACAAATTCTCCGTAGGAATTTACATAGGCCACAGCCTTCTCCCTCAAAGACATCCCATAGCTCCAATTTAGAGAGCCAATGTGGTTTTGAATAGCTTCTGCCATGGTCTCCCAGTTGTGCTTCACTGAAAATAAGTAACCAGGGTGAAGTCATAGAGTGAATCTTACTGTAAATGGTAAATTATACACAACCACATCAGCCACATGATATATTGCTTTAAAAATCAAAAAATGAACAAAAGATAATTAGCAACCTAAACCTCTTTTATACCAGTTATGGTCTATACTTCTTCCTCTTTTATATTACGAAACATGCAAAAAAACATAGTTCTGAAAACAATAAAGCTGTAAAAAAGTCCATGGAGGACAGAATGGGAAAAACTAGCTCTCTTACGGCCATGCATGCAAAGTTATGAGGCAAGAAGATCATCTCTACTCGGGAGCACCAAGGACATTTTCACACTGCGGGCCTGTTGCACGTGGCCTTCTGCATGTGAAGGGAAGCAAAGCTCATGTCAGCGAGCACTGCATATTCACCTCCCCAGACAGGCTAGGCTACTCCCATTTGGTTCACCTGGCGGTGGTTTTATGATATGAATAAATGAGGCTAGTCTTCACTGTTGCAACCATTTGTATTAAAATGTTTACCCACTTCTTTTTGAAGTTGGGATGGGAGTTTGTGAAATTAGATTTCTCATCATCCCTGCATCTTATTTCCAGGCATTCACCTTACTTGCTGATGCTGGTTCCCAAAGGAGACGCCGTCTCCATGCATCACCATGTTTATAAGACACAGAAGCCAGCCTGGGGCTCCCATCAACCTACATGAGATCCCTGAAGACAAACCCAGCCAACTGAGGGTTCACCCTCTGATCATATTTGGAGACTCACCCCATCTAGCACTATGAAGAAAGGCCCCACCACTAATCACCAGGGACATGGGACATTACAATGCAGGCAAGGGAAAGAAGTCACAGTGCAGAAAGGCTTAGCCAATGTACACGATTATGTCCCAGAAGTCACATCACCCTTTCTAGGATGCCAGTGTATAACAAAGTCAAATAGGACTTTGCAATCCAGAGGGTGATTCTGGTTACTACATTACCCGACGTCCACCCCATGATCCCAGGAGGTTACGACCCAGCAGTGATGACCCTTTCCACAATGGCACATACCCTCATATCCTAAGATAACTCTGCCTCACTCCCTCAAGAATTGGAAAAGCTATTCTTCCAACCCTTAAGGAAGCATTTATCCCAAGGACTTTGTCAGTTAAGTTCAACTTCATATCCTTGTTGTAAAAGACATTCTGTATTAGAGGTTCCCACACATGGCTGCACATCAGGACCCCTGGGAATCATGTTAAAATGTACAGATTCTAGGACCCACCTCAAACCTATGCAATCAGGAGCAAGATCTCAGAACCCATACAGTTAAAAAGTTCCCTCAGGAGATTTTAATATGTCAAGTCCATGAACTGGCATTTTGGAACCACTTGCTCTACTATTTTATTAATCTGTATAGTCCTGTAACTGTATCATAATTTTAAATACTAATGAGAAAAGTCATTCTCTACACATTCTCAAAGATTAGCTATCCTTACGTACTTTTCAGTAAGAACTTTAGAATAATCTGTTAGCGCTAAAAAGAAAACTTTTGCTATTTTCACAGACTTATATAGAATTTACAAATTAAGTTTGAGATAATGGCTTCGAAATATTGATCCCCTCCAAAATTACAGTATATTTTTTATGCTTGTACATTCTTTTCTTATATATTTTGTAAATTTCTGATGAAATTTATTCCATATTATTCTACCATTTTTGTTGCAATTTTCCATTATCCATTTAACAGTATTGCTGATATGTAAGAAAGCTATTGATTTTTGCACATTAACAAGCAACTTACTGAACTCTTGCTAATTTTAATATTTTTAATTCAGTATCTTGTACATTCTAGGTATATTGTATGCAATTCATATTTTAAATTTACAAAATCTCATTCTTCCTTCTTTTTAAATGTGTGCACTTTTTCTTATCTATTCTTCCATTTCGTACATTGGCAGAAGCACCAGGACAATGCGGATATTAGCAGTGGAAGTGTGCAGCTGTGTCTTATTCTTGACTTTAATGTAAATGCCTCAAAATTTTCTCCATTAAATATCTGCTTCTGATTTTTCTTCATCATGTAAAGGAAGTGTCCATTTCTTTGCTTATTTCACTAACAGGTGTGGTTTTTTTAAAAGCAATAATGGATGTGAGATTTTTATCAAATGCCCTTGCAGCTGAAATCCAGGTCAACATGTGAACTTTATGTATTCTACCACGATTTCCTAAATGTTGACTCATTCTTGCATCCTCAGAATGAATCCTCATTAAGTTGCAGTGCATTCTTTTAGTAGAATGCTAGAGAGGATTTGCTAATGCTTTTTCTAGAGTTTTAGCACCTCTATGGACTACAGTTTTCTATTTTTACACTATTTTTCTGTATCATCATGTCAAAAATCTCTGGGGAAAGAGACAAATTATTGTAATTTTTTTTAACTCCACATTATTCTAATGATACAAGATCAGAATTGCACATCTAGCCTGTGAATCTCATGCCTTAAATCCTCTAAATACATCTCCCATTCTCTCCAGTTGACTTTACTGTCTTTGTCCAGGCCTCATCATTTCTCCTCTGGGTTATGCAATAGCTCCCCATCTCACTTCTAGCTTTCTAAATTCCTTGATGCCATCAGAGGGATCCAGAACCCAAACTGTGGTTCATGCCCCTCTCCTGCTGAAACTCCTCAACAGTTCTTGCTATCTTTGGGATAAACTTTAATTCCTCAAAAAAGCATTTCAGAGCCTTTGTGACCTGCTTACCTCTGTAATCTCATTTCTACCAACATCCCTCCCCCATTCTTTATTCCAGTCCATCACTTACCTACCCCACCCCCAATACTTCCTGTTTTCTCATATCTCCATAGTTTTGGGTCAAACTGCTTCCTGTCTTAAATGTCCTACTTCCCTGTCACCTTCAAGATGCAGCTCAAGATGCAGGTCACTACCCCATCTCCAACCCTAAAGGCTACATTAAGTGCCCCTCAAGCTGATGCTCAAAACTGCACCATAAATTATAGTGCACTGAATGGCCTCTCTCCTTTTCAAGTACACTATGTGCTGCTTAAGGGCAGGAGTTGTATTTTCCTCATATCTATATCCTCAAAGCCTAACCAGTAAGTGCTTATTGGATGAATTTGTTATCCATCTTTCATTAACTAAAGACACACATAACCAATGATAAAACAAAGTGTTATCACAATAATGGGAAAAGATCTAAATATTGACCCTTGCCATTCTATTTTCTTTATACTTGAAAGAAATCTGAAAATAGGGATATCTCCCTCACATTCTACTAAGGGTTTAGAATGGGCTATAGCTGCAACAATGCCCTCCTAGGCAGTAAGGCCCATGAGAGCCAAGCCAGGTTTACTTGACCTTCTCTGAGTTCTTTGTCCGTGACTGACACACAGGAGATTCCTAATGAACACTTATTAAACAAATTTTAAAGTGTATGTTTTATTTATTTTTTAAATATATCTTTATTGATTTCAGAGAGAGAAAGGGAGAGGGAGAGAGAGAGATAGAAACATCAATGATGAGTCACTGATCGGCTGCCTCCTGCATGCCCCCAACTGGGGATCGAGCCCGCAACCTGGGCATGTGCCCTGACCGGGAATCGAACCCCGATTGCCTGGATCCTCGGTCGACGCTCAACCGCTGAGCCACGCCGGCCGGGCTAAACAAATTTTAAACTCAGCTACAGAAATACAAATAGTCCACCCGGTGTGGCTCAGCGGTTGAGCACTGACCTATGATCCAGGAGATCATGGTTCAATTCCTGGTCAGGATACATGCCAAGATTGCAGGCTTGACCCCCAGTAGGGGGCGTGCAGGAGGCAGCCAATCAATGACTCATCATTAATGTTTCTCTCTCTCTCTCTCCCTCTCCCTTCCTCTCTCTGAAATCAATAAAGACATATTATAAGAAAAAAAAAGAAAAAAACAAATATTAATTCTTTCTCTAAGAAATCCATTCTTTCTTCTTTTCTCCCAATCTTTATTTTTATATACTATTACTCACCTTGTTGATTATACTCCCAGCCAAATTTCCTTGAGTCACTTAATGCCTGCCCCAAAAGGGCAGCTTGATGCATCAGTTTCTTAGGAACACAACCTACATTTACACAAGTACCGCCAAGACCTGAGAAAGAAAAGAATAGCTTTAATGCTTCATGTGTGTCTGTGTGTGTGTGGTTTTACACACGTGCAGAGTCAGTGTTATTAAAATGTGGAAATGACAAATTCAAATGGTTGTGGGGTCAACATCATAGCCCACAATAATATGCAAATGATTAATCCAAACTTTTTAATCACAGGTCTGTGAAGGAGGCCCAAGGATGAGCAAAAATGTGGATGTGCATTTGAATAGTTTTCTGGGGACACTGTTCAAAACTTTCACTTGAGTGACCTACAAAGGGATCAGAACTGTATTAGATTACTTATATACCACACCAATGGCCAGAACTCCAGCTCCCAGACTTTACTCTTTGTAACTCTGACTCCTCTGAGCCAATAGTAGGTCCACTGCAAGGTAAATTAGCTTTACTAATATGAAATTCTTAGCTATAATTTTTTGAGTAATTTGGAATTTTTAAAAATATTTTTCATATTTTGTCAGGGTTCTGGTAGGAAACAGATGACAGTCTCAAGCTGGGTAACTAGAGAAAGTTTATAGAGAAATTAGTACTGGGGTGTGGGCAAGCAAAGCAAGGAGGGACAGAAAAATAGTAAAAACTATTAACAGTAGGCTCATCATCAACCCCTCACGAAGGGGTAAGCACACCAAGCAGGTTCCACAGACCAAAGAGGGGCTGTGGCCTTCCATAGGGGACGGAGCCACAGCTTGCAGCAACCAGCAGGGAGGGAGCCAAGAAAATGAGGACCCCCCCCCCAACTCCATTCTCCTCCCTCCTTCTGCTCTCCTCCCATTACCCCAACTGGCCAAGCCCAGCCAGAAGCCAGAGGGTAAGGATACCAATTCATCAGCCTTCTGTGACATAGAGCATGGTAGAGACCATGATGAATGGATTTGAAGCACAAACAAAAAATATCCAGCACAAACTCTATGTGTTCTATTTTACAGTGAAAAGAAATGGGAAGGTGAGCACTCTCATCTATAACAAAGTCACAGGCCTAGAAGCTCACTGTGCACTTCATTAAACTGACTGGAATGATCACACGTACACTATTCAACTGACCATCATGTAGCCATGAAAGTCAGTTATGAAATCAATGCAGAAACAAAAAAAATATTACAGCAAACTTAAGTGAGCATGACACAGTCCACAGTACAACCACAACTATGTGAAAATATTAATGCGTGCGTGCAAAAATTATTATGGCAAAAGTGTTGGAATACTAGGTCATGGAATTTTCTTTTGCAAAATCTTCCCTAATTATTTTGATGTTATCTTTCCAAATCAGCAGTTGTTAACTATGAGATGGTCTTAGGCCAGTTACTTCACCTCACTGAGACCATTTCCTCACCTACGGGCCAGGCTAGTTATACCTCCTGAGATTGTTGTGAGGATTAAATGAGATTAAACAAAGCCAAAAATGTATGTGAAGAGCAGAGAACAACAAAGAAAAACATCTTACCCCAGGATGTACCCTGAGGTGACGGGACCACAAAATCTAGCACCATTACTTTCTTTCCCAAAATGGCAGCTTCCTAGGGAAAAAAGAGAAATAAAAAGACCTTGTCATTTCCTGACACTCCCCCAATTTTTCTATTCCCTAAATAAAAAGGCTGTGTTTGTGTCATAACATAGTCTTTCTCTTTATTAAACCAGCTATTACAATAAAAGCTTAGGCTATAACATCAAGATTGGCTTTTTTTTAAGTATCAAAAGAAATTCTTATGGCAATCATCAGGGAAATTATCTTCAAGTTTCAGTTCTTTCATACCTGAGCACATGCAAGACCACCAGAACCACCACCGATGACTATGAGGTCATAATCATATGCCGCATCTCTCTGAAGAAGCTTCTGTAACAAACCACTCTGATGTGCCTATGGTTTCATGAAAGGAGAGAAAATGGTATGACTTGTTTTAAAACTGGTTCTTTTTACCCTATGTTTAATCAGCATGGATTTCTTTTATAAAAATCTTACAAACAACCTATAATTCATGTAAATTAGAATTGTAAGTTTATCTGAATGGTATTCAAATAAGGTCCAACTAGTTAGAACATAAGCCAAAGTACATGTTTGTTCCTTATCTCCTGAGGGGTAGGCACGTGTCAAATGGCCCAGAGGTCATGGCTTTCTATCTGTCAGATGAGGTCCTTTTCCTTGGTCTAATCTTTGAAATATTATACCCAAGTGCAATAAAATAGCCAACTACCATTTTTCAAGATCCTCTATATTTTGTTCACTGGTGCTAGGATTCATTTGGAAAATAATTCTTATGCTTCCTCAGCAGGACATGCGCTTCAAATTTTTCATGGTTTCTCATAAATTGACCTAAAATTTGCAGTTTACTGATAATTTCCTACATAAAACAAACATTTTTGCTTTTTCTTTCAGCAATGGTCATAAGCCTGGCTCTGCACTATATTCTCTTGTTCACCTGGCACCCCCTGTGATCAGAAGCAGCTTAGATGGTGAGGTTAGAGGTTCAATATTCGATTTAGCAATAGTTTTCCTTATATGAAGTCAGTTGCTCAATTTTATTATGTTGGCTCTGGAAACGCCATGCTGGAACCAGCTCATCCTGGGAAGCACAACAGAAGTGCTATGAAACTACAGGACTCAATAGATGCCATGTGGCCCACTGAAGGATGGATGCCAGCGGAGGCTTTCCGCACATTCTAAAACAGACTCCGTTGGCCTCCTTACATTTAGGTGCCCTTAGAGAAATCTTTGCAAAGCTCCCATGGTTAGCAGCCTTGACAGGAATTCTACTTAACCTAGCCAAGAATGTTAGCACTGACCTCATTTTAATAAACCGGAAAGAGAGAATAGCCCTTGTTTCTCTCCACATCAGGAAAGACAACAAGGTCTCCAGGATGGCCCACCTGGTGGTCTGACAACCTCGCTCAAAACCTTCTCCTTCTTAGTTTCTGAAGTTTGAGTTGGTAGAAAAGTTAATTTCCATCAAAGTAATAATCAAGGTTACCTGATAACCATCCTATACACGTCCCATCTTACAAATTTCAAAAGACTAATGGACTCCTAAAAACCATTTTATCCCCTTTTAAATATTTTTAAAAACAAAACTTGAACAAGCAACATTAAAAACACATAATACCATTATTACCTGGAAAGTTTGGTCATATCCACCCATATGTACTTTATTCACAAAAATACTGGGCACAGTTCTCTGATTAGTGATCTCTGACAGCACTTCTTGAACACTGGCCCCATCATCTAAAGAATAAAAAATATATAAAAACACTGAAAGGGTTCCAAACCTTTTTGAGTCAAAATGAAGTGTTACAACACTCAAATGCTGCCACGTACACACCCATACAAGGTCAGCGTGTTATATAACTTTATGAAATAATGACTCAAGAGGCAAAACATCCAGGTTTTCAAGAGAAACCTTAGAGAATAAAGACCTATCTACTGATTCCTTTTAAAATAAACCTTTCTAATTTAGATTTTGATATATAATTCAATGGTTATGCCAGGCAAATAGATGAGAATCCTCTTTAAAGAGCAAATATCAAGATAAAATCTGTTTCAATGGTAATAACTCAAAATATTTTCTACAATTATATTTGAAAAATCTTTTTGATCATAGCACAAAATTTGTCCTCTATCCCTAACAATAAAACCAGGTCACAACTACCTAAGACTATTTGATATACTCTTTAGAAAAGTCTCAAAGATTTAAGAACATTTCACTTATTAAGGTGCCTGGCTAGAAGGAGTTGGTGAAGTCCCATCAAGGCAGACATCAATATTTTTCTGTTCATCACTCTGTCTCCCTCTGCAAAACACATGTATGTGTAAAGTGCTCAATTAGTATTAGATCAATTAATGCATGTTTGAGAAGAATTCAAATTGTAAAGCTAAAAGATTATGTGTTCTACCTCATAGGTAATGAAATCAGGAAATAGGGGCAGATTCTTTTCATTTATTACAGCTTAATCTATTTTGCTAGAAAGTTATCAGATACATCTCAAATGCGTGAAGTGCTTCAAGATTAGCAGCTTATACATTTTCCTCCCACTCCCTCTCCTCAAGTAACAAAAATATATAAATAAAAAAACTACAAATTATCTGTCATATAGAGGTTCATTTTCTATATAGTTGAATGTAGACAAAAATAGCTCACCTAACCCAGAGACAAGAGTAAATTGAATTGAACAAAGCAAATGAAAAGAAGTCAATCTTGTTGACATTTATTGAAACAACAGTATGTACTAATCATTCCACTTACCCACTTTATCAAGTTCCAAGATATTATACTCAACTCCCAAAGAAGAAAAAAGTTCTTTAACCTGTAACAAAAATTATACTTAAGTTTTCACTCTCATAAAGATTCAATAGAGTTATGAAATATGGACACAGTAATAAAGTATGTCCAAAGTAAATGTTCTTCAGAAATATGAGCTTTGGCCTATGGCTTTTTGTTGTTGCTTTTAATCCTCACTGGAGGATGTGTTTTTATTGTTTGTTTTGTTTTTTAGAGAGTGGGAGGGGTGGGGAGGGACAGAAATATCGATGTAAGAGAGAAACGTTGATCGTTTGCCTCCCATATGTGCCCCAACAGGGAATTTGAACCCACAACCTAGGTATGTTCCCTGACCAGGAATCGAACCCTCCACTTTTTGGTGTGTGGACTGATACTCCAACCAACCGAGCCACCCAGTCAGGGTGGCTTATTTTTTTATTCCCTTCCTCTCCCCATCTTCCCAGAATAACCTCAGCCCATCTCTTCCCTTCTTTTTCCATTTGTATCCTCGTCTTCCAACTCTGTAACTTTTGCCCTAATCCGTCTTCTCTACTCAAGACAGGCAAAAATATTTCTTCACCTGAATGTCCCCAGGCACCTCACATGCAATATGCCCAAAATAAAACTCATCTTCTCCCACATACATTTCCCTCTTTCTATGCTTCCTTTGAACAATCTTGTATCATTCAACAAATATTTATCCATCAAGTATCTACTATGTAGTCAAGATATAACAATGAATAAGACACAATCCCTGCCCTCTAGTAGGGGAAAGAGGCAGACAAATTGACAACTCACACCACCACTGTTCGCCAAGTGCCTGAACAAGAAACCCTTGGGCCTTGCTGTTCAAATAGGGGACAGAGAAAAAGCCGCAGCACAGGCATCACCTAGCAGCTTGTTAGACATGCAGAATCAAGCCCTGGATCAGAACCTGCATCTTGACAACTGTGCGAAGCACTATGAGTCATTTTAATGTCCCTCTCTTGCAACATCTTCCTACCCTACACTAACTCCTCACCCATCCAACTAATTACTAAGTTTTATCACTTCTCTATGCTGAACTAGTTCACCTTTCTAGTTCCCAACAGTTGCTATCTTAATTTGAGCAATTTCTCAGTAACATCCTAGGAGTTATCTCTGCATCCAGCCTTGTCCTTTCCAGTTCTCTAAATTGCAGCCAAAGTGATCTTCCAAAGCCCACTTTTCACCATTACTTAAACTCTTTAAGGTCCTCCCTCAAAATAAAGCCCAGAGGTTCTGATCCCAGGATGGAGGCATAAGGAGTCTGGCAGATTCACTCCCTAACAAAACACCCACAACTGGTGAAATTATTTTAAAAACAACAATTTAAAGTCTCTGGAAATTGTCCTGAGGGCACACAACAAATGAAGAAACATGTATTCAAGAAAATCTAATAGCTGTCAATAAAAACAGGGAGAGTCTGAGGCACTTAAGTCGAAACCTACACCCTCCCTCCTCTATCCTAGGTCAGCTTGGTAGAAGCTCCACTTCGAGTGAACAGCCAAGTACATGAGGTTCCCTAGTCCCTGAAATCTAGTCACCAGAAGGGGCAGACCACCAGCATTTCTCAGTCTCCTCACGGCTCTAAGTGGCAAAGGCTACATTCCTGACAAGGGTGGCCAAAAACATGGGGGCGCTTTCCTCTACCCAGTCTGCACTTAGAGATCAAAGGCTTTACCCGAGGCTGAAAATACTGGGGACCTGATCACCCTTGCCTCAGCCCACTTGCAGGGTGAAGTTTCAGGCTGGGCAAGGTAAGCCAAAAAGATCATAGGCTATTGCCCCACCCAGAGCTCTGATCATAAAGCCTTATGTATAGAAAAGCAGCTGGAAACATCTTGGGTTGGACTTACAACTTGGATGGGGCAAGATATCAGAGAATCACTAGGGTGGGGCAAGCAGTATTAGGCAGGCTGATGGAGACTCAGATATGGCCCCCACCTGTTGGCTCTTCAGAGGGAGAGCTCAGCAAAGGAACAACACCCTCTGCCAGCACTTCCATCAGGGAAAAAGCTGCCCCTCCAACCCTTGCCCCAAATCCAGACAATTCTGTTCCTCCCAGATGTTCCTGTGCCTTTTGAGCTGCTGCCCCAACACTGGAGCTCAGAGCAAGTGAGTCCAAGTGAGAGGAAGGCCTGGGATTCCTGAGGTAGCCATAATACCCACTGGTTCTTACAGCCAGAAGTTACGAAGACTTCTCTTCCCGGCACTGGAACCCTAGAATGGGGCCCTGCTGTAGGGCTGGGAACTCTCGCTCCTCAGAGGGGACGTCCACAGCCAAGATATCCCTCCTGCCCTGGCTACAAAATGGATGAACCTTGAGGACATTATGGCTCAGTGAAATAAGTCTTTCAAGGAAGGACAAATATTGCATGATTCCACTTATATGTGGTAACTAGAGTAGTCAAACTCATGTAGACAGAAAGTAGAATGGTGGTTTCCAGGGCCTGGAGGAGGGGGAAGGGGACAATATTGTTTAATGGATACAGAATTTCAGTTGGAGAAGATGAGAAAAAGTTCTGTGGATAGATGGTGGTGATGGTTGCAAAACAATGTAAATGTAATAATGCTACTGAACTTTAAAATGGTTAAAATAGCCCAGTGTGGCTCAGTTGGTTGAGCCTTGTCCCATGCACCAAGATGTCACAGGTTCAATTCCCGGTCAGGACACATGCCTGGGTTGTGGGCTTGATTCCCAGTAGGAGGCTGCAAAAGGCAGACAATTGATGTTTCTCCCTCTCCCTTCCTCTCTCTCTAAAATCAATGAAAAAATATGTTAAAAAAAAAAGTTTTATAAAAAAGGTTAAAATAGTAAAAAAGGCGACCAATGGAAGTATACATTTTTTAACCCACAAATGTATGAATCAGAGATTGGCTTAAAATTCATGTGGGGAGGGGGTTTTTTTTAAATTGGGGCATTTTCTTCACCGTTTAGTTTGGGCCATTATTTTGTATCTGACTAATGGTAACTTCCTGACTAATCTAGCGGCCTCCATATGAAGTCTAGTTTTCATACTACTGCCAGATTTCAAATCACAGGTCAGACCCTTCACTCCTCTTCTCAAAAGTATGCATTATTAAGTCCACGCTTAGCATTTTAAGACCTCCTCAATATGACTCTGAAACTAAACTTTCAACCATTTTCCAATTTACTATCCTGATTTCCTTTCATATACCCTAAGTTCAACCCCACTATTTTTATTAGATCAACTCCTATCTGCCTATATACTACTTCCTTCACTAGATGCTGTTCTTTACTTACAGACATCTAATTTCTCTCTCATGGATCAGCTTAAATATTATTTCCTTAAATTTTTCTGATCCCCCACAGAAGCAATTGTTTTTGTCTCTCATTCCCACTACGCTTGTTTTCCACAGGTATTTCTTTCTGTACATGAAAGCTGGTGGATTACAGCTCAATTAGACCATTAGTACTTGGAAGGCAAAACCACGGTTTATTCACTTTTGTGTCCCCACAACACTAAGCACACAGTAACACAGTAAATGACATCAAGGAACAAACCTCTCTACTTGACTTTGCACAAACATATAAAGACAGATGATATGAACACATAAGAAAGTGGGCTGCTTAGCCAGGCAAGGAAAATACTGAAAGATCTGTCATCTGCACACTAGAGCAACACTCACCTCCAAAAGTGAGTAAATGATTCAGGGAGACAGATTTTTGCTCATTTAAAAAAAAATCTAATAATAAGAGCTATCCAATTATGTAATGGTACTCAAAGTATTGTCCACATTACTGGAAGTGTTGACATACACAGAATGAAAAATATCTGTCCTATAATTTTCTGCATCAGCAAAGGTTTGACTAGAATGATCTAAGACCAATTATTCATTCAACCCATATAACGTACCCCAGCCCACATTCTAGGCCCCAGCGACACAGCAATAAACAGGCACAGTTCTGACCTCTTGGTGCTTTTTGGTGGAAAGCATGGACTCACCAATAAATGAAGAAGGGACAACTGATAAGTCATAAATAAATAAAATAAACTGTGTCCCTACTCACATCATCAAGTCCAGGTGACATAAAGGTGAGTGTGAAAGGCACACTGTAAAACTTTCAAGAACTAAAACAGGAGAATTATCTTTATGACCTCAGAGTAGAAACAGGTTTCTTAAATAAGACACAAAAAACACAAACCATAAAAGGAACAAAGTAATAGATTTGACTACATTAAACTTGCAAACTTCAGTTACCAAAAGATCCCATAGTGTAAAAAGAAGAAACAAATCTGGGAGATTTTCCAATACATATAACCAAAGGATTGATATCCAAAACATATAAAGTATACCTACAAATCAGTACAAAAATAAAACCACCTGACAGAGAAAAAAGCAAAAGGAATGAAAGCTTCATAGAAGAGGAAACTCAAATGACCCATAAACACATGAAAAGATGTTCAACTTCATCAGGAAATGTAAAATTAAAGCCACAACAAAGTACTATTTCATAATTGCCAGAATGGCAATAATTAAATATATCAACTGTTGTCAAGAGCATGAAGCAAATGAGAACTGTTTCAGGCTGCCAGTGGGAGAGTAAATTGGTATAACTACTTAAAAAACCGGTTTTGGCACCACCTAGTTAAGGTAGAAATCATGCATCCTCTATGGCTCAGCAATTCAACTTCAATATATCTACTGTAAAATAAGTCTTACATATGCACTGGGAGATATGTGCAAGAACAGGAATAGCTGTATTGCTTTTAAGAGCAAAGAAGTAGAAACAATCAATAAACTGTAGTATTATTTATTCTAGGGAATGTTAACAGTAATGAAAATTAACAAACCACAGCTACAGAAACTAACATGCATGAGTCTGTAAAACATAACTGTTGAGGGAAAAAAATAGCAAAAGAATACATATGTATGATTCTACTTACATAAAGTACCAAAACGGGCCAAAAGGAACAAAATATTTTCAGAATTATATGTGTATTTGGTGAAACTGCAAAGAAAAGCAAGAAATTTTGGATAGTAGTTCGCTCCGAGTGGAGAGAGGAGAATGTAATCAGACACAGACATCCAAGGAGGCTTCCAGAGTACTAGTTTCTTTACTCGTTAAGATGTATTTCATGATATGCATACTTTTTGAAACAATATATAAGGCAATGTAAACTTGAAAACAAATTTGAAAAAAACAGCCTATAATTTCATGAAACCTACCCAATAATTTATGCATTTGCATATTCCATTGCAACTTTCTGATAATGTGAGGTACAACTGAAAATATTAAAAGTCCTATCATTCGATGGGTTTATCTTCCAAAGGTTCATTTCTAAGTGGGTTATTTTAAAACTCAGAACAAATCTGTCCACAAAAAGGCTGGATTCCCAGTTAGCCCCTTCAAGTTAAGGTAATATGGAATACTGCTGAAGTTACCCATCCCCTCGTACCATCCTCACACCATTCCTCACGTTCATTTTACAAAACGTGGAAACCAAGGCTCCGCGGAGTTCTGTAACTTGGTCAAGGTCACGCAGTTAGGAAGCTGGCTCTGACTCCAACTCTAGTCTACCACTCCCAAGTCGTGGCCTTTCCTGGCCCTACTCTTATCAGGCCAAACGTCTTTAGAAATGTATTTTATTCTTCCGGATAAACACTTGACAAATAAGCCAGCATCAGGCTGACAACCAGGAGCGAGAGGACGCGCGGTTAACCCCACGAGCCGCGGTCCCAGAACAAGCCTGCGGAGTCTAGGCGGGCGCGGTTACTCGCCGCGGGCGGGCCGGGCGGCCGCCTCCCCCGCGGAGCCAAAGGAGCCGAGGAAAAGGTCCCTGTCCTGGCCTCGTGTAACACCCCAGAAAACGGGTCCCGAGTCCCAGCCCGCTGAGAAGTTGTTGGGCCTCGCGGGGTGAGTCTGAGGTCGGACGAGGCATCGCTCGGCCGGAGGTCCAGGGACACGAGAGGAAGGATAAGCAGGGATGCGGAAAGACCCCGCCCCCCCAGGCTCTCACAGCCCCCCCGGAGCCCGCCCCGCGCCCGCCCCGCCTACCCGCGAGCAGTGCGGACAGTAGCTTTTGCTAAAGATCATCACTCGGTTGCCCTCGATGAGGCCCTGGAGACGCCGCCGTACTTCTTCGCGGGCCTCGGGAGACAAGCGGCTGGTCCCGGGGGACGACAGGCGGGCCCGGCGCCCGGGCAGTGACGACGCGGGCACGCCATGGACGCCGCCCAGGCGGCGGTCGGGGACGGCGCCCACCTTAACGGGCCCCACCGACTTCTGCCCCCGCGACGGTGGCGGCGGCGGCGGCTGCGCCAGGGCCTCGGCGTCGCTCCCGGCCGGGCCGGGCCTGGTCTGCTCAGAAAGACCTGTACGCGGGCGGCAGCGCCCCGCCTGAGGTTGGAAGAAGGAACCGCAAACACCGCCCAAGCCCCGCACCTGCCGCTATCCCCCCGCGGCTGCTGGCCCCGCCCCCGACGCCGCCCCGCCCCCGGCGCTCTGCCCCGCGCGCATGCGTACCAGGCGGCTGCGCAGGCGTCTCCCACCCTCGAAAGGGGGTGGGGCTCTGGTCGGTGCGTGCCGGCGGTCAGAGCGTCGGTTCCCACACCGAAGGGTCAAGGAGAGGCGCGCACCTGGGTTGCAGGTTCGATCCAGCCCGGTAGGGGGTGTGCGGAAGGCAACCTATCGATCTCGCGTCCGTGTCTCTCTCCCCCCACCCAATTCATGCCTCACTCTCGCTTTAAAATCAATTTAAAAAATTAAAATATTAAAAATAAAAAATGGGTGGGCACTGCATACCCTCATTATCCCTGTCATCATCCTGGAGCCGCCCACGGGTGCCCTCTGCACCTGCCCATAGGTGCCCTCTGCGGAGGACTTTCCACAACTTGTAATCTCCACAAGGATGTCTGAATGTTATGGAAATTGTGAATAATGGTATTTTTTAAATACCGCAAACTAAAAAATACGTTCCCTATCACAACGCAGTTCTAAATGAGTTTCCTAGATTCCTACCTCTAAGTCTCTGCCCATTAGGGTGGTGCCTCAGTTTTCGAATGTACTCCGTTCCAGAAGACCTTTCGAGTTCTGAAAGGTTCGAAAACCGAAGGATCCACAGCCGACAGCGAGGCCTCAGGATCTTGCCCTCAGCGGAAGCCACGTGGCATGTTCCACTCCCGAGGCGTGTTGGAAACCGAAGCATTTACCCCTGGGTTTACAGCGCTCCTAAACCGAAATGTTCGTCAACAGAGGTGTTGGAAAACCAAGATACCACTGTACATAGAATTCTGGAGGCTTCTCTAACAAAGAGACCCTGAAATCATCTGCGCCAGACAGGAACCCTGTATCCATTATTTGGGTGGATGGGTAGGTGGAGGGTCTCAGGGCTAAACTTGATCATGATGACTTACAGCCCCCTGTGCTACAAGGATGCCCTGCAGCGAGTGAATGAAATCCTGCTAGAGAGGGGCTCAAGCACAGGACCAGCAGGCATGGCCTAATCCCTCTAAGGAACACAAACTTAAAATTATGCAGCTTCTCCCCTATGAATGGAGACCTTAAATCACCTGGGAACGAGTTGCCTTACGGTCTTTTGCGTTTCCTTAAGTTATATAAATGTAAGGCCTCTAATTCTCTCTGAGCTACTGTGATTATCCCCCATTTTACAGAGAAGCTCTGACTTGCTGGAGCCCATATCTTAGTAAGTGGCCAAGGGGGATGCAGAATGGAAGTAATCAGAGGGTGGGGTGGAAGAGGCAGGGAGACACTGGAGGGAGGTGAGTTAAAGTGATAGGGGGCTGCGAGGCGTGAAGGATGCCTGCTGGGAGGCAAGGAGAGGATGCCTTCTGGAGGCAGTCTGGGACCACTTCCACAGCCCACAACCAGAGGCCACCAGCATGTGATGGCCCCTCTTCCCAGAGGCCTGGGTAGGGGGGGCCTGGTGACCTCTGAGAGCCAGGTCCAGGACCTGCTGGCCTTTCCCATTGCAGACAACTTGGGAGCACATGCTTCTACGAGCCCAGACTTCTCAGAGCCTTTAAAGTTACCAGTTTGTAATGCTACATTTATGTGATTTTCTGATTAATGTCTGGCACCTTCCCCCACAAAGTGGAAGCTCTGCAAGGGCAGGGAGCATGCCAGGTGTTCACCGCTGTGTCATCAGTGCAGACTGCTTGCTAGCGCATGGTTGACACTCATGAGTAGTAGGAATGAAATGAAACAGCAGAAAGTCAACCATGGGGAGGATGTGGGATGGGGAACTTTGGGGGTGTGATTTGCACAGTAATCTCTTTGGTATCAGCCCCTCTTTCTATCTCAGACCCTGACTTTCTCTTTGAGTGCATGTGTGTCCTTTCAGCACATAGGAGCTGGAGTGATACTCATTGGTTGTAGAAAGTGTTCATAGAAAAGAGGGAACGAGATTGATGATTTCTTTGAGGCCTTACTTTTTCTGCTGCAGCTTTAGCTGTTTTCTAGCTGGGAAATATCTAAGTGCAGCCATCCCATTTCACTGGAATGGCTGTCTCAGGGGTGTGACCAGGAGGTGACAGAGCTGGCTGTGTTCCTGTGATGGGAGGAATCACCCAGGACTCTGTCTCAGAGTCTCTGCTGTATCTCTTCTCCTCCAGGGACTGGCCTCATAAAGCTGGAGCCAGCACATTGGCCTCTCTGATTTGGTTCCTGCAGGAATCATTTCACCTACAAGAATGTATTTATTCTTCAACCATAGAAGCATCACCTTCTGGTTAAAGATGGATAGTAACAGTTATTGAAGATGTGACTAGTTTCTGCAAGTTCCAGTATCTAATTTGGGAAAATAGTAATTGTTGATTACTAGAATCTTCATGGGTTTTATTTCTATTTTTATTTCTCTTGCAGCATTATGTGTACTTCTCATCCTTAAACTGTGATGAGTGAGAATTTTGAGTGTTCTCCTTGGTGCCTTTGTCTTTCTCCCTTTTTTAACAGCTACGAGAATTAGTGCCTAAATAAAATCAACCAACAGGAATGAGTACATACTACTGCTTTATGAACCTGACAGATGACTGTAATGGGCAACAAAACTGTAGATAGAAAACTTATAAAATACCTCAAAGCACCTCTCTTTTGTCATATTGTGATGAAGAATATCTATAGGCTCGGGGAAGAAAACTCAGCCAGCCAGGGAATAGGGGCGAATTTCTTAGATCTGGCAGACATGTTTATAACATTCATGAGACTGAAATTCTAAGTTGCAAAGATATCAAGGCTGGGCTTGGATGAAGATCTTAAGTTTTCTCCATTTACAAAGTGTATAAAATCAGGATTATTCTGTATCCCAGTCACAGAGAAACACAAGACACAAAGCCTGATTCTTAGAAAAAGCAGAAAGGGGAAGACTTGGGAGTTCAACAAGGGGGATTCCAGGACCTGGCCTGTAGGAATGGGTCTGGGGCTGAAAATTTCATCCATCCCACCAAGAACCTCTGGCCCAAAAAAACCCCATCCACTCTCAGTCCCCCAATGGCCCATCAAGGGCAGACATGATCACTGAACAGCGCCCAAAGGAAACACCTGGGGAAAACTTCCTTGCCTCCCCGCCACATTCACCTGTGTCCAAGCTTATTCTTCACCCAAAATAGGGTTTCCCTTTTTTGGCCACTTCTGCATATTGGATTGGTCAACTGATCTTATTTTCTTGGCTCAACTCTTGGCACTTTGAAGGGATTTTCACATTCCTGGCTTTCTCCTGCACCCCACCCTCCACCCCCCAACCAGGAAGACACCTTGATCTACCTTTGCCTCTCAAGGATCCAACAACTAATTCCCTAATGGGGGCTACCAAGGCTTAAAGGAATTACTATTTTGGAGCAACGGGAAGGGGTGCTGGGAAGGGGAAGAGAAAGGAGAATGGAAGGAAAGAGTTATATAGGCAGCTCCATTTTTAATTTTCTGAGGAAACTCCACACTGTTCTCCATAGTGGCTGCCTCAGTTTGCATTCCCACCAGCAGTGCACTAGGGTTCCCCTTTCTCTGCACCCTCACCAGCACTTGTTGTTGCTGATTTATTCATGGCAGCCATTCTGGCAGGTGTGAGTTGATACCTCATTGTAGTTTTAATTTGCATCTCTCTGATGATTAGCGACACTGAGTGTGTTTTTCATATGTCTCTTGGCTATTTGTAGGTCCTCTTTGGAGAAGTGTCTATTCAGGTCTTCTGTCCATTTTTAAACTGGATTGTTTGTCTTCCTTTTGTTGAGTTGTATGAGTTCTTTACATATTTTGGAAATTAACCCCTTATCAGATGTATCATTGGCAAATATGTTCTCCCATACCCTGGGCTCCCTTTGCATTTGCTGCTGGTTTCTTTTACTTTAAGGTCTCTTCCCCCTTCCTTCTTCATTTTCCCTCTCTCCCTCAAGCTCTCTTTCTCCCTCTCTCTGTGATTGGGTATGCATCTATTTTTCATCTTTTCTGGATGTATCTATGCTGAATATGTTTATCCGTGAGTCTCCTTTCTTTTCAAATCCGTCTTTTTTCTTTAGCTTTACATTTTGTTTCTTTTGCTCCCCCGCTCCCCGTCTTCTCCTGTTCCCTCTCCGGGCTCCCCACTCGCAGTATTTCAGATCATCTATTTTTCAGCTGGTTTTTCAAGTCAAATGTTCTGCAGTTTAGCCACAAGTCTGGTCTGGTGCTGAGAGCAAGCAGATGAAACTTCCTTAGACTGCAGCCATCTTACATCTTGCAAATGGCAATTTTAAAATCTCACATTGATTTGCTGGTATTCTTTTGTACAGAAGTTTCCCCATTTTTTCTATTCTCTCTCTTTCTTCCACTCTCCCCATGGACCATTGGATTATAAAAAAGTAATTGTTGCCTGGCCCACATGGCTCAACAGTTGAGTATGGGCCTACAATCCAGGAGATCTCTCGGTTAGATTACTGGTCAGGGCACGTGCTGGTGTTGGGCTCGATCCCCGCGGGGGGTGCAGAGGGGGACACGCAGGAGGCAGCCAGTCAATGACTCTCTCATCACTGATGTTTCTATGTTTCTCTCTTCCTCTCCCTTCCTCTCTCTGAAATCAATAAAGGCATATTAAAAATAAAAGTTAGTTGTCATAAACTCACATTGTCAAAGTGTTATAATGTTCAAATTGTCCCAAGTTTGGCCAGTGGGAGCCTAAGAGGCAAATTTTCTAACCAAGCACATTGTTGCACCAAAGGAAATTGGGGTTCTGTTGTAAGGAAGGAGCAAATGGTTACTGGCCAGCAACTAGTGGGCTTGTCCCACTTTATCTCCCCAAAGCCTCCGTTTCCTGGGCTTTAGAATGGGTTAATAACTCTCAGGATGATTTCCAAGGCTAAATAAATTGGTCATGGATTGACTGCATGAAAAGCATGTATGTCTATGTCATCTAGCCTGACACAGAGAAGGTGCTAAAAGTAAAATTTCCCTTCCCATCCTTCCTATGCCACTGCCTCTATTTAGATCTTCATACTACTTTGTTTGCATTTATGTCATATTATCTTCACCTGTTTGCAGCTTATTTTTCTTGTCTGTGAAATAGGAACACAGAACTTGTTGGGTCGTCATGAGGCTTAGCTATGCTGCTGTGATTGTAAACTCCATGCTACATCTTGTGGATTTCCAATTCTCTCCCAGGATTTTGCAGATAGTGTGTGTGTGTCTTGCGGGTGGGGGGGGGGGGTAAGGTGGGGGGGGTTAGGTGGGGGGGGGTTAGGTGGGGGGGCACACAGTCTCACGGTCACCTGTGGCTCTGACCCATGTTTTCTGAATTAGCTGTGTGTTAATTATTTTATCATCTGGCCCAGAAGTGAAATCTATCTCTTCTTTCAAGTTTTAAAACCCCCCTTTGTTATCAATGGAAGTGGAGTTCTTGGGGTGCTGTGAGGAAAAGAATTTCCTGAGGCCCCCGTGGAAAGATTTATTGATGATGTAAAATTAAGCGGGTTCCCCTCCAAGGTCCCATCTCTGCCCATCCCACCATGCAAGAAGTCCAATCTTGGCTTCAGTAGGACCAGAATTAAGGTCACTGCCCAGATTTTTTGTCCATATTAAAGTCCAGTCCAGTATCTGGCTAGTTTAGCTTGTGTTTCTAGTTGGACTTTAGTGCGTGTGGGGTTTGTGTGACCATGGACCATGTGGCTGCTTAAGGCTATATGACTATGGAGAGAGAACAGGTGAGGGCACAGGCCAGTGTGGGGCACAGAGCGAGAGGGATCAAGCCTGAGAACAAGAGCAAGGGAACTCTTTGGGATTTTTAACACGGAGATTCTTCAAACTAATCAATGAACTCTTTATGATTTTGAGCGCTTTCAGTGGTTCCACCCTCCTAGCCAATGACCTTTTTTCCAGACTAGACTGACAGTCAAGAACCTTCCCTATGTCACCCTGACTTTACTGTTCATGTGCCCATCTCCCCCTTTGTTCGATCCTTTCCCCCAGTGATCTGCAGGGAATGGACTGGTGGTTCCCTGGGGAGTGTGAAGCTGTAGCTTCCCGGTGAAGCTGCTCACATGACCATGCTTATAACATCTGGCATCCCCTTTGCTCTCTTCCCATTCATGCAGCTAGATCCTCTTTCTTTCTTTTTCTTTCTTTAACTAGCTAATTATGATGATAACACCTTCCTAGTCATAGAAGATGTTTGGGTGTTCAGGAGGCCTTGAAAAATATGGGGAGCATGTAGTGTGTGCCGCAAGTGCCCCACCCAGAATTTTTTTGGTTAGTGAGGCTATCCCCTAGCTGCTGTGGGTGTTGGCAACTCACAGATTCCCTCTTCACTGGGGAATTGTCCTGGGCTGCCAATGACTGCCATGTGGGAGATAAGGCTGGTTCCCCTGCCTCACAGTGAGACTATTTCTGGCCATAAGTTGTGCTCCAGAGAATCCTGTGGGATCACACTGAAGCTACTCTTCAGCTTTGACTACATCTTTACTTAGCTTATTCTGTCTCCTAAGGCACTCCCCAAATAAACTACTTGCCCCAGAATCCCCTACTCAGGCTCTGCTTATAGGAAAGAAATGAAGGGCAGAAGAGATGGAGATTTTCAAAGCAAAGTATTTTGAATAAAACTAGCATATGTCCTGGTCCATAAAAATCCTCTGGCTGCCCCACATCTGGAATTTTCACTGGCTTCTTCACTCAAGCTGTTCTCATATCAGAGTACCCCACTGGTCTCTCATTTACTCTCTTCCTCATTCCTTTCTTTCCTGGTTTCCAAAAGGAGCTCCAAATTATTCTTGCTATTTCATGTAGACATCCAGTGTTCCCCAGTTCTAGATTCCAAACTTAACTCCAGGCCCGCTTTGGCAAATCAAAGCCATTCAGCAATTCAGACGAACAAGGGGGGCCTTCATTCATGGCAGCTGTGGCTGTGAATAGCAATCATTTGTGTTCCTCCATTACACACATGACTCTGTGTGAGAAGCAAACATACTGCGTGCAATGTATGGTGTGTATGTTCCTTGGATAATGTCTCCTAAATGCTTAGGACCTAAGAATAAAACTCTGACCTTGGACTACAAGGTCCTACTGGTCTGACCTCCTTGTCTCTGGCTCTCCTCTGCTTGCTTCTCTCTTCCCATTCATGCAGCTAGATCCTCTTTCTTTCTTGAATGTGGCAAGGTCTTTCCTGACTCAGGGCCTTTGCACTGGTTGGTCCCCAGCAAAGTCCTTTCCCCATCTTTTCCTGGCTAACTCCTTACTAGGCCTTAGTTCTCAATTCAGATGCTTCTTTCTCAGAGAGGTTGCTCTGACCTCTCAAATTATAGGAGGACTCCTCTTATTAACTTCTTTCATAGCATGTAGCTCAGTGGTTATTAAGTTTATTTGCATGCTTGCTTGTCTTTTCATTTGTTTCCTCCATTATACGTAAAAAGCAGGAAGGCAGGACACATCTTGTCAGTCGTATTCCCCGCGGCTAGGTCAATGCTTGCTTGGTGTTCAGTACCAGTGTCCTGAATGAAACAAGCCGAGAACCGCAAGTTCACCTTCACAAGTTTGGTTCGGCCCCCTCGGTGGTCTCCGGGCCTGAGAACAGCACCCTCAGCTCCGCTTCAAGGGTGACCTTTCCAAAGCAAGTACTGTCCATCTCTCCCCAGCTTCTTTGCGTGCCATTGGAGAATCTCTGCGCTTAGGTATCCGCCGCTTCACTTTCCACGCGTTTTCCACGCCCCCGACACCACGCCTCCCCTAGCTACGGGGATACAGAAGGGCAAGCCCGACCGGCGGGACTACAATCCCCAAAATGCCCTGCGGCCCCACGCCACATGATTGGTTGAGCTTTCGGCAGCGTCCAATAAAACATGGTTTTGTTGGCTTGTGCAGTCCCGGAAGCGACAGTTCAGCGTCTGCCCGGTTGCTCGGAAGCCGGGCCGCGTGACCACCTGCCTGCCCGCCTCCTGCCATGGGGGGAACCGAGAGCTGCGAGAGCCGTAGGGTGTCCTTCGGCATGGACGAGGAGGAGCCGGTCCGGGTGCTGCAGGGCATCCGGGTGAGCTGGCCGCCGGCAGGCGCAAGGAGCGAGCACGGCCGGGGCAGGGCGGGCGTGGAGGGCGCCTGAGGGTGCGGAGGCCGGGCCGGCATCAGGGGAGGTGCGGGCCGAGAGCGGGTGGGCGCGCCTGGCTCCCGGAGCGCTGCCTACTCCATGGTGGTGAGCATCTCTCCCCCTGCGCAGTAAACGGGGAAGGTGAGGCTCGGGACAATGCCCAGGGTCCCCCGTGCAGGGAGTGGCCGCCTTCGGGCTTCACCACTACGCCGGCATCAGGGGGAAATAATTGGAGAGCGAGCGAGATGGTGAGGCCACATCCAGCCCCAGTTGACTTGTTACTGACCTGATCTGTTCCACCGCACACCAAGTGCATGCGTCTCGTTCTCTGTACATGATATGCTGCTACCGACCCTGGACAACTGCAACAGCCTTTTAACTAGGGGCTCTCGGATTCTCAACACTGCAGCCAAAGGGGCACTTTAAAAGTTGTAATTCAAACAATAGACCCTTCTCCTTAAAATCCCAAGCAAGGGTTTTTTGTTGTTGTTTTGGTGTTTTTTAAAATCCTCATGGGAGGACTTGTTGCTTGATTTTTAGGGAGAGAGAGAGAGAGACGGAGACGTCGGTGTGCGAAAAAACATGATCCGTTGCCTCCCATACGCTAGGTATGTGCCCTGACCAGAAATCGAACCCATAACCTTCTGGTGTACTGGACGATGCTCCACCCAACTGAACCGCCTGGCCAGGACCTAAGGAAGGGTTTTAATGAATGCCTAGTGCATTTAAGATGAAAAGGAATGACCTTACCTTGTTTTACAAAGCTGTGCTGCTGATCTCTCTGACCACGTTTCACAACCCTCCCCCCCATTCACTAGCCTCAGGACCTCCTTGTCCCAGCAAGATGTCAGCTTGCTTCAAGCACAGGACCTCTGCATTTGCTGTTTGTCTCCCCCAGCTTTAAAAATATTTTTTAAAAAATTTATTTATTTGTTTTCAGCTAATAAGAGCCATATGCATATGTGCCTAAAATTATATAATGCCCTCTAGTTCTGTTGTAATAATGATTGTACATTAGCAAACACCTAAATGTTTTACTAATTGAATTTCATAGGCAACAATATAGGATAATAAAAACATTAATTTCTAATTACTTCATTTGACATCACAATGTAAAGCATGAATCTATTAATGTATCTTGCTGAGAAAACAGGAGGTTTTAAGATTCTAAATCTAGATTTTAATGATTTTGAAATAAATCCTTGGTTTTCCCTATTTCCCTACAAATCATAATTTTGAATACAGTCATATAGCAATCACAATTCAGTTGACTGTTGAAGGTCTTTTTCAAATTGTGCCCTTTCCAACATTTTTCTGAAGCTGGTTTCTGGTTGGTTCCTTCAATACCAAGAGTTCTTGTATGATGATTGCTGGGTAATGTTTGCCTGATAGTCCAGCTTCCACTTGTCCTGTCTTACTTAGCTCTATAGGGACGTATGCAAAAACCCGACTCACCTGGACACTATAACTGTGGCTTTCAGACATGGTGTTGCCAACCACCTTGCCATTGTACCGGATGCTTTCATTTCCCTCCAGATTAACGTCCATTGCCAAGGTGAGGCAGAGCAGTCTCTGTTTCAGCCCCTTGGCTTTAGTCTGTTTCAGTGCTTACCTATTAAGTCTGCTGGCTGCATCAAGGTTCTGGTTAAGGTTTCCTTTCCAGGCCCTATTCCCACCCCCACCCTCACCCCCAGCTTTTCGTATATCAAGCTCTTACCATTCTTGTTATAGTTAAAATATTCGAGTATCCTTACCTGACCACTTAATCTAAAGTACCTTCCCACCCACAACTGTGTGTTGAAGTGGTTAGAGAAAGGAGAGTGTTTTTATAATAGAGTGGGGGCCTCTACTCTTTGCCTGTCATAGTACTTGGTAAATACATTTGGTGCCTGCTGGTGTTATCTAATCTTGACCTGACTCATGGCAAAGGCAAAATGAGGTTGGAAGGTTGAGAGGCAGGAGCCTGAATTGAAATTGAGAAAGATATCCTTGGCTACATTTGGGTGCTCTCCCACCTTTGTCACCTGGTATCCTGCTTTGGGGAATGTTGGAAAGATAGGTCACTGGGAGTTTCTAAGGTTCAGGGGAGTCCCTTGGGAAGTGATTTCCTTTGAGTTGACAGAGGAACATCAACTTTTTAGATATCAGGCAGGTACATTTTATTTCTAGTTTTCTTGACAATTCTGCAAAGTATAAATTCTCTTTAAAGATGGAGAATTGGGCTTAGAGAGGTTAAGGAATTTGTCCAATGTGTTACCTGAGTAACTTCTGGAACTTTAATCCAGATCTTTTTCTCAGTACTCCAGCTCCTTCCCTACCACTGATGCAAAACAGCAAGAAAATTCTGTGACAAAGCCTCCATCTGTCCTGATAGGGTGCTGGTGCCTCACTTTGTTCTACCGGAGGTTGTTAAAATGAAAGAGAGCTTTGGTGACAGGTTGACTGCTGGACAAACTCATTAGAGAGAATAAATGACTTGCCCTGAGTCACACTGTGGGGTGCATGACCCCATGCTATTACAGCCCCTCCCCCCCTTCCCCCTCCCCCCCCTTTCCTTCTCTCTCCCTCCTGCTTATGTTCCTGGAGATCAGAGAAAAGGAGGTGACAGCAATGAAGTGTTTTGGTGTATGTAATGACTTTTTTGTTCGCAAAGTTACTTGAGGGTTGGGGAGTCCACTTTGTTATTAGGCAGGTGAGTAAAAATCAGTAGAAGAGATCATTGGATGAACACAACAAGAAGTTAATTTAATAGAGGTAGATGCCAAGGAATATCTGCCCCTGCTCCTTCAGAGAAAGTTAAATATTCATAAAGACCACTTGTGTTTAACCCCCTGGGCCTGGGCCTGGGCCTGGAAAGTGCTCTAGTTCCCTTAAAATGAAATGCTAGGGCCTTGCTAGTTTGCACACTTACTTGCATAAATTTACATGGTGAGTTCCAGCCCTATTTCCTTGGAAGGTAAAAAATTTAATACAAAGTGCTGCAATTATATTCAACTCATTTTCAGAGCAAGCATGTGTGAAATACATAAAGATTGCATTTCAACCAGTATGTTTAACCCCACCCTCCAATAAGAAAAGAAGGCACACGTGGCAGCCATGCCCTGTGTCTGCCCACTGCCTGTTCTCTGCCCCGGTGAGCAGCCATGTTGGGGATTCAACTGAAATGGCTGCTCCTCCACATCCAGACTCCTCCCTGTCTTCAGCCATTTCCCTTCCAACCGCTAGGTGGCTCTTCCCTAGTTACTTCCCCAGCCTGCTGTGTCAGGTGTGTCCCCAGGCTCATTGCACCCTCCTGGCTATATCACCTCTACTATCATTTATTGCTCCTGTGAGGTGAGTCTGGGCCACTGAGGGGAAGATCAAGGAGGGTGTAGTTAGGCACACAAGAAACAGTTCCCAACCGTGCCAAAACCAGAGACGCCACATGCTGAGCATCGCACCCATAGCTATTGCCTATTCATCACCTCAGTAAACTGCTTGCTGTGAATGTGTGACTTGCCAGACATCGGGCCTGGGTTTGCAGAGACAATAAGGGACAAAGCATAAGGTCCCTGCCTTCATGGAGACCTCAGCCCAGTAGGGAGGACAGACCAAAAGAAAGAGAGAAAAAAGAGGCAAAGGAATAAAAAAGCTGCAAGTGCTATGAAGGAAACAAAGGATGCAAAGAGTAATGGGGCCACCTGCTCAAGGTGTGATAGTTAATGCTGCTCTGAGGAGGTGACTTGGAAGATGTGCCTGAGCCAGCCAGGAGAAGTGCACATATTTACTCTTTGCTGAGTGTTTTAGGAGCAGTATCTCAGATATTGCCCACGCTGACCTGAGATATTATCATCCCTCTCTCAGAGGTGAGGAAACAGTTTCAAGGCGGTGAAGTAACCCAAGGTCACAGTGAGTTAGTGGTAGAGCTGGAAGCTCAGACGTTCCAACTCCATCACTTATGTGCGTGGTAGCCACACAGACTGGGATGTTGGGGAACATTGGCCAGGTGATGAGGCCAGACACGTAAAGGGCCCTGAATGCCAGAGAGAGCTGTTTACATGTTACCCTGGAGGCAACACTGCAGGAGTAACTACTTCTACTTCTCTAATCAGGAGTAGGGCTTTGCAAAGATTGTAGCTGATGATAGTGATTTTTCTTTCTTTTTTTTAAACAGCTTCATTGAGGTGTATTTTATATGTAAAATTCACCATTTCAATAATATTTTAGCAAATTAATAAAGTTGAGCAACTGTCATCACAATAGGATGTTAGAACATTTGCAAGACCTAAAAAGATTCATTGTGCCTATTTGCAATCACTCCCCACTCCCACTTCCAGCCTCAGGTCACCATTAATCCTTCTGCCTCCATGCATTTATCTTTTCTGGACATCCCATGTAAATGCACTCATACATCTTTTACTGTTGGCTTCTTTCACTTAGCACAATGTTTTTGGTGTTGGTTCATTCATGTTGTAGCATGTATCAGTATTTCCTTTTTATTGCTGAATAGTATCTCACTGTATGGCTGTATTGCATTTCATTTATCCAGTCACCAGTTGAAGGACTTTGAATTGTTTCTGGTTCTTGACTATTGTGAATAATGCCACTGTGGACATTTATGTGCAAGTTTTTTGGTGAACATATGTTTTCATTTCTCTTGGGTAGATACCTAAGAGTAGAATTGCTGGGACATTCTGTTTATGAATTTGATGAGTGTTAGGTTTAACCTTTTAGAAACTGTCAAACTGTTTCCTAAAGTGACTGTATCATTTTACATCGTTCCCACCAACAATATCTAAGGGCTCCAATTTCTCCATATCCTCAGCAAAACTTGTTATTGTTTGTCTTTTTAATTATAGCAATTTTGGTGTGTGTGAAATGGTATCTTATTGTGGTTTGAATTTGCATTTCCCTAATAATTAATCATGTTGAGTATCTTTTCATGTGCTTATTTGCCATTTATATATTCTCTTTGGTGAAGTGTGTGTTCAAGTCTTTTGCCCACTTTTAGTTGGGTTGTTTGTCTTTTTATTAGTGAGTTACAGGATTTCTTTATGCTGGATACTAGTTCCTTATCATATTATGATTTGCAAATATTCTCTCCCAATATGTGGCTTGTCTTTTCATTTTCTTAGTAGTGTCTTTGAAGTGCAAACATTTGTAATTTTGATGAAGTTTAATTTATCATTTTTTTTTCTTTTATTGATTGTGCTTTTGGTGTCATATCTTGTAAATCTTTGCCTAATCTAAGCTTATGGAAAATTTCCTCTTTGTTTTCTTCCAAGAGTTTTATAGTTTTGACTTTTTAATGTAGGTCTATAATCCATTTTGAATTAATTTTTGCATTTGTTGGGAGGTAAGGCTCTAAATCAGAGGTAGGCAAAATTTCTCTGTAAATAATCTGATAATAAATACATTAGCTTTGCCGACTAGAAGATCTTTATCATTACTACCCAACTCTGCCGTTGTAGTTTGAAAGCAACCATAGGCAATATGCAAATGAATGGGTGTGGTTATGTTCCATTAAAACTTTCTTTACAACATCAAGTATTTGGTTGGATTTGGCTCTAGCACTAGAGTTTGTTGAACCCTGATCTAAATCCATCTTTTTTTGCATGAGATATCTAATTTTTTCAAGCCAGCTCTGAGGGCACAATGACCAGTGGGCCTCATCACTGAGTTCCAGACCCGTCTGGCTCTGGAGGCCTCCATTCTGGTTCTGTTGGTACAGGGAGCACTGCCCAGATGGTGTTTATTCTCACATGACTACTGTGTGTATATGTATATTTGTTGATTAAAAATATTACTTGCTCTATTTTGTAGCAACATTAAAAAATATTACAAATCTCTTACTGCCAACAAGAAGCATGCCAATGTTTTCCTTAACCCGTCACTCACCAAGTAGTATGGCTGAGACTGGGACACCTGGACTGGGACTAGGAAATGAGAGCCTGTGACTCACCTGTGTAGAACCGCACCGTAGCTGTTCTGGCCCTTGGAGCAAATATGAGCTTTTAACTTTCATCTGCCAGGGCGTATGGTCTTGCCTTTGCCTGCCTCTCTGGCCTGATCATCTGGTCCTATTCTCCTTCTTACACAGTGGCCTTCTGTCAGGCCCTTGGACAGTGGCCAGCTTCAGTTCTTCTCAGAGACTTTGTACTTATCCTCTCCTCTGCTTAGAACTAGATCATTTTCTCCTGGATCTCAAGATGTAAATGTGGAGGCAGGAGTCTTAACATTGGTGTCATCTCCTCTAAGAGGTCTTTCCCAATGCCTGTGGCTTCCTGCATACATTCCATAACTGCAATATTGCATTTTATTCTTTCCTAGCACTTATCACTACCATACGTCACTGATTTTTAAGACACATTTTAACATCTCTGAAATAGGGATGTCATAAAACAGGTGGAATGGTAATTTCATTGGTGTTTTTTGTCTTCAGGCTATGTAAAAATAATGGTGTGATTTATAACTGTTTTAGATTATCTTATGTTGGATGGTCAAAATCTTATTTGTAAAATTGTTTACTTGTTTATTGTGTCATCTCCCATTAGAATGTAAGCTCCATGAAAGCAAGGACCATGTCTCTTCCATTGCTGTTTCTTTCACCTACTGCTCCTAGAACATTGCTCTCACACGGTGGGTACTTAACAAACAAGTACTTGCTGAGGGAAAATGGGTTAGAATTACGTTGTCCTTGACCAGGCTGCTTGCCCTGGTCCCCAGGGCCTCCTTTCTAAGTGTGCCAGCACCTGTTCTTCCTGGTCATATGACCCTTTACAGCATGACCATTACCAAGGGGACTGCCTGTTTCATGCACATCACACATTGATCACCCATACCCACATGGATTTCAGGACCACTCAGTGCTCTCCTCCCTCCCACGTCTCAGAGGCTGGTACATCTCAGAGAGTCCACTGGGATATGAGGTAGGGAGGAGGGGAGCGATGCCTCTTGGTGTGCTGGTATGTGTTTAACACCTGGCTTTTCTCCCAAGACAGTGCCCTGATCTGTAGCATTTGCTGATTTCTGTGGCTTTTTAAGCTAAATCTCTGATATGTATGTATATGTTTGATCTTTAATTTATGCTATGCTGTAGAACAACTGTATTTGAATTAAAAAAAATTACCAGGTCTCAAAAAAAATATCCGTGGCCAGTTTCAAGCTGGTTATGAAGTCAACCAGCTTGCAAAACTTCTGAAAATTTAAAAATTACCTCTTGTGCCAGGCTGGTGTGATTTGGTGGTTGAGCATCAACCCATCAACCAAGAGGTCACCTGTTCGATACCTAGTCAGGGCACATGCCGGGGTTGTGGGCTCAACCCCCAGTAGGGGGTGTGCAGGAGGCAGCCAATCAGTGATCTCATCATTGATGTTTCTATCTCTCTCCCTCTTCCTTCCTCTCTCTGAAATCAATAAAGATATATTTTTAAAAAATGAGGTCTTGCAAGCCACTTCTAGCACACAAAAGATTTGGGACACCCAAATCTTTTTTCCATGCAGATTTACTCTTGAATGCCAGCTCCATGTCCCTGCCTGCCTGGAAAAACATCCCATCTCAGCCTTGCTGTCGCCTCACACCCAATCAGGGGTCCCACCTTGAACCTCTGTGTAGCTGACTTGAGCAAGAAATGGGCACTTGACTGTACTGCAGAGTTTACTCTTGACTTTCCAAAACATTGACTCATTACAGGCTTTAGTTGTTATGCTGTAAAAAGGAGAGAGTGAGCCAGCGGATTTTAAGGGTTCTTTACCTTTTATAACCTGAGATTTTATATCTACAATCAAGCTAATTTGCTATTTTCTCAAAATGGCCTCTCTTTTCTTGATTTGCCCCTTTCTGTCATTCTCCCTCAAGCTCTTCCATTAACCTAAGATCAAAACTTCTTTTTCTTTAACTCTGTGCTCTCCTTTGTTCCTCACCACTGAGGTAGCACCAGACAAAAAGCCTGTTACTGCATGTTACTGCTGCTGCCGCAGGCCCTTGTCACTTCGTGACTAAGGGCACGCTCCCCACTCCAGTGTGCTCCCTGTGACACTGCTGATTCACCTTCCAAAAACACCCCCTATGCTCTTTCCTGGCTCAGAAACTTTCAGCAGTGCCCACAGTTGTTTGAGTCCTCTGACTTTGAAGTTCCTGTCGGTACCAGCTCCATCCAAGTCCACCTTTTCAATCCACACCTTCCAGAGACCGGTGTGCCTGTAGCATACCAGTCTCTGGCTGGCTGTGTGTCTTTCCCATGTGCCCAGCCCAGCACTGTGCAAGATTACCTCCCCTCCCCCTCCCCACACTGTCACTTCTCTTCAGTCCAAATCCTGCTCTTGCCCTCAGGAACACACACAGGTGTACGTTCCTTAGGATATCTTGCTTTTGCTAAGTGACATCCAGTCTGGACTGCTCACTTTTTTTTTTTGTTCTCTTTATAACAGGTTTATTGAGAGGTGATTTACATACTGTACAATTCACCCATTTAAAGTGTACAATTCAGTGGTTTTTAGAATAGTCAGATATGTGCAAGCATCATCACAATAGTTTTTAGAACATTTTTATCACCCTCCACCCCCCAGAAAAAAACCTCTTACCCTTTAGTTATCAGTCCCCAGTCTCCCTATCTCCCCAAGTCCAAGGTAACCACTAATTACTTTTTGTCTCTGGAGATCTGCTTATTCTAGACATCTCAAATAAGCAGAATCATATAGTATGTGGCCTTTTGTGTCTGGCTTATTTCACCTAGCATAATGGTTACAGGTTTATCCATTTTATAGCATGTGTCAGTACTTATTTCTTTTTTATGGCTAAATATTCTATTGTATAGATTTGTCACATTTTACTTATTCATTCATCAGTTGATGAATATTTGGGTGGTTTCCACTTTTTGGCTGTTATGGATATGAACACTCATATACAAATTTTTGTGTAGACATGTGTTTTCATTTCTCTTGAGTAGATAGCAAGGAGTGGAATTGCTAGGTAACTCTATGTTTAACATTTTGAGTAACTTCCAGACTGTTTTCCACAGCAGCTGTGCTATTTTATGTTGTTATCAGCAATGTGTGGGTTTCTGATTTCCCACATCCTTGTCAACCCTTGTTATTATCTTTGATTATTACCATCCTAGCGGGTGTGAAATGGTATCTCATTGTAGTTTGAATTTGCATTTTTCTAATAACTAATGATATTGAGCATCTTTTGTATATTTCCTTTGGAGAAATATTTAGTCAGATCATTTGTCCATTTTTAATCAGATTATTTTCTTTGCATTATTGATTTGTGGGAATTCTTTATATACTGTAGATACATATCCCTTGTCAGATATATGATTTCAAATATTTTCTCCCATTCCTTTGGTTATCTTGTGACTTGCTTGATTGTGTCGTTTGGTATACAGAACTTTAATTTTGTTGAAGTTCAGTATATCTGTTTTTTTTTTTTAATTTTTCCTGCTTTTGGTATCATATCTACAAATCCACTACCAAAGCCAAGATTATAAAGATTAACCCCTAAGTAAAAGAAAAGATTTACCCCTATATTTTCTTATAAGAGTTTCATTGTTTTAGCTCCTACATTTAGATCTCTGATCTGTTTGTATATGGTATGAGGTAGGTGTTCAACTTCATTCTTTTACATGTGTAAATCTAGTTGTACCAGCACCATTTGTTGAAGAGACTATTGTTTCCCCATTAAATTGTCTTGGCGTCTTTGTCAATTGACCATAGATAAATAGGTTTATTTCTAGATTCTCAATTTTCTTTCACTGCTGTATATGCTTGGTCTTCTCTTGTCCTGTGTTATTAATTAGCTATTTGATTTGCATGGATCTTAAATACTAGAAGGACTCTGTTATTATTATTATTATTATTATTATTATTATTATTATTTTTAGTTGCTAAAAAATTGTTCATGCTAAAAAATTAAAATGCAGAAGTGCCAAAAGTAAATTCCTGCCCCAGCTGCTCCTGTCCCTACTTGCAGGACTTTGTGTTTTTTATGTGGTCTTTTAGACTTTAACATCTGAACAGATACATATCTTTGTGTGTATGCATATAAGTGAAAATTCAAATGCATTTTCACATTTGTGAATATACATATGCATGTATTAACCTATTTATATTTGTATGCCTGCATATTTTTGATGATTGTATATCTCTTTTTACAAAATTGAGATATACAAAGTGTTCTATGACTTTGCAAAATCAGCAGTATATCTCATATATCCTTTTGTGACAGTTGTATGTCATACTTCATTCTTTCTTAATGGTTCCATAATATTTCATAGAAGGTATACAGCATCATTTCTTTAATCAGTTCTCTATTGTTGCATATTTATATTGTTTTCTTTCCTTTTTTTCTATTCCAATACTTCTGTGTACATGTGGGAGCACTTTTCTCAGCTGGATACTGGGAAGTGGAGTTACTGATCGTGGCTTTTTTTCTTTAAAGTCATTTTTACATTTTCCCCTCAACTGTGCTTTATGATGCTTTGCACATATTAGGCACTTAGTAAATATTTACTGAAGTGAATGCTTAAGGGTTTTTGTTCTTGATTTATCCTTAGCTTGTTATTTCATTTCAGTAAACTGTTTTATGACACCCTCATGCCTATTTCACTTCCTCTAAAATAAATGGAAGTTTGGTTATCCAGTCTTCATTAGAGGGAACTAAGGTGAAATGAGTATGTGTGGCACTGAGGGGTACGCAGAGGTGAGTAAGTGGAAGCCCCAGCCCTCAAGGTATTTACAAACCATTAGGATGGTGCAGGTAGCATTTTGTGGTACGTCCTTAAGAGGCACACATGAGTTGTAATGGGAATGTTAAGGAAGACGAGAAATGCTGCTTCACTTGGGTACTATCAGGGAAGATCTCACAGAGGAGGGAACACTGAGATGCCCTTAAAGGAAAGGTAAGATTTGGGCCGGTAGAGGTGTACCAGGGGTGGGGGGCTGCTGGTGGATCTTGGCAGAGGAGCAGTGTAATGAATTGAGAGGGAATGAGAAAAGTGAGAAGTTGGGTTCCACCGAGTGCAGGGTGTGGGCAGGGAGCAGCAGGAGATGAAGCTAGAGAGCCGGCAAGGGACCTGCTGTGATGGGTCTGGAATCTAGACGGTGGTTTGGCACTAATCTGGTAGGTGCTGGGCCATTACAGGAGGTTTTGAAATGGAATTATATTATTGGAATTGGTCTTAAGGAAGTGGTGTCAGTGGTCAGTCTGGGGCATGGATAAAGGATAGTGTTCATTTCCAGAGGTTTCTATGATATAACTTTTTCCCATTCTTCAATTCTTCCCTTAGCTTTCTGAAAATGTGGTTAACCGCATGAAGGATCCCAGCCAGCCTTGCAAAGTGGGCCAGCTGACTTTTCCTCCTGCTCCTCCATCTTCCACATTTGGCACCTCTAAAGGCCCGGAGAAAGGTACGGCAGGTTGTAGTGATTCTGTGGAAAGCTGGAGTAGAGTGTGAAAGGAGTGCCAAACTATGCACCTGTCAGAACATATTTGACAGCTAATGTGGCTCCAGTTTGTTTCTGGGTGATGTCAACATCTCCTTTCTGATAATGACTTTTGAGGGGAGTGTGGCTTCCGTGCATTACAGATGCTGTCTGGTATAACAGCAGCAGCACAGGTTAGTCAGAGCTTCTGTGAGTGGGGCCAAACTGTTTTGCCTTATTGTTTCAGTTTCTCTCTATGTAAAAAAATAAGGCAAAAGGGCTTGGTTTGACAGCTCCTGTAAGAAGTTGCTTTTAAAGATTCATAAGCGAAGCATGATCAGTAATGTTGGTGTGGTCCAAAGAATGGTAGGGGTTTACGTGAGATGGGACAATTAGGGGGGATTGAGTCGATGACTTTGGTGTCAGCCTCAGCAACTCTAACCTGGCCTACACATCCTGTTCCTTCTAAGAGTGGCTTCCACTCTGTACCTCCCACGAGTTCTTTTTGCATCCATGCAGGGCTCAAAGCTGATTTGTTCCCTACTCTTTGGTGCCCATCACAAATAAAGAAATTTGTGTTTTTCTCTAAATAACTACTTTCAGCAAACTTTATGGAACAAAACGTTTAAGCAGAAGGTGTAAGGTACAAAAATATAAAGCTATTACAAACCAAAAATGTCTTGAGACAATTGCTGTTCTACTCAATAAATACTTGTTTATGAGAATTTGGGTCTTAGCTATCATTTGTAACCTGATGTATTTTATTTTTTACCGATTGACTGGAGGAGCCATGGCACTGTGGAGTATAAATTCTGTCTTACAGTGGATAACTGTTCATTGTATTGTATGTGGCCTTGCATTAGAGTTGTCTTTTCTGCTAATCCTCCCTATTAAGTTGTAAGATTATAGAAGGCAGGAACTCAGCATTTTCTGAAAGCTAATCAGGGATCAGGACGTGTGCTTCATACTGGGACACAGTGACAGGTAGACACCCAAAGCTCTAGTTAAGGAGCCAGATATACATATAACCCTGTGGGTCACATGCATCATGTGATGTTGCAACACTATGCAACATGCTTAAAGTCTAAGGTAGCACAGAGGAGCGAGTGACTCATTATTTTAGGGCAGGACTCCCGGGAGTTGACTTTTGAACTGGATTTTGAAAGAGCAGTGATAGATAGGCGTTTCAGGCTTGGTGAACAGCATCAGCAGAGGCCCAGAGATGACACAACCTGGCCTCTTTGGGGACCTAGAGACTGTTTGCTATCTCTGGAGTACAAAGTAGAAGGAAAGGGGAGGTGTCAGGGCAGTGCTCAGAAGCCAGGTCCTGGAGACCTCCGCACAGTGGCCAGAGAGCTCCGACTTCATCCTCATGGCCAGGGTGCAGGCCAGGCCTTCTACACCTCTGCCCCTGTATTGTCTACCTCAGGGCTTCCTGAGCTTTAGGGCAAATCAGTACCTGGATTTGGATCTGCCCCAAGATCTTTATGAATATTCTATTAGTGAAGGGGCTGAGTGATGTTCTCAAAATCCACACAAGATGCCCTGTCCTTTATCAAAAGGGCTAGCTCCCATGATTTCTTTAGCCGACTGATGAGTTGAAGTGGGTCAAACTTAACCCAGGGCATTTTAATAAACTGCATTAACTGGTGAGAGGAAGTGATGAGAAAAACAAAATTGCTAAAATATATTATGCACACATCAATTTTAGCTTTGGATAATAAAAGAAGCACTCATTTCAGTTTTGGTAAGTTTCAGTAGTTTAAGAAGCAAGAATTGTGGCTCATTTGTCATTTGGTTTTAGTTATAACAAAGCATTTTGCTGTTTAAATGATTGATGAGTATGAGTTTTGAGTTTCTGAATGCTTCAAGTCAGCATAAATGGACTGTCTTGAAGTTGACTAATTTTAAAATATTTCTACTTTTAAAATCAGTGTTTGCTTTTATTTTAGTGATAGAACAAATTAGAAAAAGAAGTTAAAATTAAACCCTTATGTTGTACCATACCTCAAAACAAATGTCAGAGGCAATACAAGATTTAAATATAAGAATTGAAGCCATAAAATTACAATGGTACATAAAAGTGCAATCAGTAGATTTTCTAAGCACTACATCAAGTAAAGAAACCCTAAATTATGAAGAAAAGTGAGTAATGTAAGTATAAGAAATTAGAAACAATTTAGAAAAAATAAATGAAGTATGAATAATAAACTGGGGAAATATGACAGAGTATTGGTGGTTTTAATATATAAAGAAATTTTAAAGATTCTTAAAAGAAAATGTACACAAATGGTCATATGCATGTGATGAGATTCTCAACTTTCTTAATGATCAAAGACACATATTAAGTAATGAGAGTTACCATGGGGGCAGGGAAAAGGTCAGGCTTGTACATGGATGGAAGGTGGGAGTGTGGATTAGTTTACATTGTCTACAATGGACTGATATTTTTGTAGCGATAAAAAAGGAAAATTGTATAAGAAGCAAAAATAGGATAAATTATACCTCAGTAAAGCTGTCGTAACAAATAAGTAAGAATGGGGAACATTAATGTCAAAATAAGAACTGGTCAGCAGTATACTATTTTTTATTTCCATTCGAGAAACTGTCATGTTACTCTGGAGCACTTAGGTGTGCCCTCCTTGCAGGCTGGAGCTCGGCTGCACCCATCCTTCTGTAGAGTCTGAAAGTGTGAATCATAGGATGGTTACTTTTGGAAATGACTCTGAAGGGTTGCGTGCTCCAGCCTGTGAGTTCAGCATGCTTTAAAAGGTCTTGGGAGTGAAATGCCAAATCCCCACATATTCTTTCACAAAGCCTACTTCTTCTAAAATATTTTGTGCAGTCCTACTCACTGCTGCTTTTAAAGCCTGTGATGGAGGTGTAGGACACTTGGCCAAGGCCACAGAAAAGTGTTGAAATTTGGCTGAGAGGTGGTTTGAGAAGTATAAAGCCTGAGGGAGGGAGAAGAACAAAACCCTCAGAGTCACTAAGCAGTGACGAGAGTAGAGTGAGTTGGAAATACTCAGAAATCTCCAAGTTCATGGCCATCAAAAGGTAGACCTACTGTGACAACTTAAAGAACCCAATAATTCTAGAGGTGATCCAGGTAAAATGATATATAAAATACCATTAATAGGGGGTGTTTGCCACATTCAGGATTAGAAATTCGTAGAATGGGGTACTAAGGGAAACAAGATTTAAGGAACCTCCTTTCCCCTCCTGTCTCCCATGTCACACCCAGACCCTGGAGACTGTCCTTTCAACATAAAGCGTGAAGTGGTTCCTCAGCTGTTCTTGGCCTCTGTTTAGTAGATGACCTAGGGGCCAGGTAATTGTAGAGTGAGTAGGGATGGATTTGAAACGCTGCACTCAAATAGTTCTGCTTGCCACCAGTCCCATGCAATAAGAGGTCCTGGTGCAGAATGAGGGAGTGGAAGGCCTTTGGGCCGTCACTCTCCAGAATAGTTGGATCAAGGATGTGTCCATCCCTGGGGACTGTCCATCCCTGGGAGTGCACTCCTGAGCTCCTTTCCTGGATGACCACCATTTATCCTGGGGTGCTGCTGACAGGCCTCTTCTTCTCGTCCCTTTGCAGACTCCAAACTGCCCAGGTCGGGGTACGGCGGTGGCCAGCAGCCCTCGGGAATTGCAGAGGATCTCCCTAACAGGTAAGTGTGAGTGCCTGCTCACCCCTGGCTCTGTACTGGCTGAATGATCTTTCCTCACTGGGGACCTTTCCCTGGCCTGAAGGCTCTAGGGTTTGACTCACATATTTTGTATTATTTAGATTGCACGACTGCCCTATGATATAGGTGGTACTGGTCCTTGTTTAAAGATGAAGAAACACCAAAAGGGGCATGTGGGAGTTGATTGCTAATGTTTTCAAAAATTCACTTGAAAAAGCCAGGACTAAATAGTTGAGTGTCTGGACTTTCTGGGCCTGTGTGCATGTGCAGGCATATTTTTAGAGATATGAAGGAGAAAGTGGAGCCCTCACAATTCTAACTGTAGTTGGTGAGATGGACGAGGCTTCAGGATGCTGGCGACTTCCCATCAGCACGAGCCAGTACTCTGAACTGGGACCTGCTCCCCTCCCAAGGCTTGCAGAACAGTGGTTAAGGCACAAAGGCCCTCCTGGAGTGCAGGTTTGCATTTTGATTTTCCAACTCACGGGTAATGTGACCGTGGAAAAGCACTGTTTCTCTCTGAGGCCTCTGAGGAGGTAATTCCTGTACCTCTTTCATTGGAGTATTGTCATGATTAAATATGTTAATGCATTCAAAGCACACAGTGCCTGGCACCCAGAGTTCTCAGTGAATGCTAGTTAGTTGTTACCAATCAATTTCTTCAACACCCTTGAAGACACTGGCCTCTGTGACAGAGGGGCCAAGTAAATTTGTTTCAAGAGGCGCAGTGTCAGCCACAGTTGGTTTTCTCCTTCCAGTAGGTCAGCCATGTGGGTCTGTCCCATAGATGGATTAAGATCCATATCCTAAGAGTCTCACCTCACTAATCCTAAGAGGCCTCTCCAAGAATAACTAACCTGAACCCCCTTTTTGGATACTTTTAGACAGTTAAAAAGTGACCAAGTAATACATGCTAATGAAAGACTTAGAAAATACATAAAATGAAAAAAGCCATCCATGGATTCATCATTTCTAGACAACCATTGTTAGTATTTTGGAGTGTTTCTTTAAAATGTGTTCTTTTCCCTAGTTTGGGATTATTTTTTCAGTCATATATAATTTTTTATTTTGCTGTTTTCACTTAGTATTATAATTTTTTCCATTTGTTACACATGCTTTATAAACATTTTTATTGCTTAAAGTAGTTTATTAGTTCTCAATTTTTAGATCCAACCTATAGACAAATCAAATAATGTGTTTTTTAATGATGATATAATATGCCATTGTGTGATTATACCAAATGTCTAACAATCAAGGTCAAGTTAAAAGGTATTTCAGTTGTGTGCATTTTTTATATTATAATAAATAATACTACTAACAACATCTGAGTACTAGTAGCTTTCTCTCTCTCTTTAGTGTTATTTTACTGGGCAGAAAGCCCAGCAATAGTAAAAGGTTAGGAACAGATTCAGAATGAAGAGTTACATGTTCAAAACAAAGGGCTGCTGCTATCTAAAAACCTTCAAGCTCTCAAGTGGAGGCAGGGAAGGTGGGCTTCCTACCCTTCCTACCCACTTTTTAAAGAGTAACTAGCGAGGGATTGAAACCCTGCCCCAAGAATTTCTCATTTGGCATATGGCTGCCTGATTCCTCACTCAGTGGTCAGCTTTCCTTCTGTTTCTAATCTATATTGTTCTGGCTGAGAAAGTGTCACTGTCACAAAGTATCACAATCCCCTTGCCTTGGGGGCTGTCACTGATGCCTAACCTCCAAAGGGTCAGGCAGTGTGGGCTTTCACAGTACTCTCTCTGGCCACCCTCAGAGTTCCACTGGCCCACAGGTCCCAGTCCCCTGCGCAGCTGAAGTGAATGCACAAACTTTTTCTTGGCTACCTTCTGCCAAGTCATTATATCTGCACCTGCTTCTCCCATGTCTCTCCTGGCACAGGTATAAACAGCAGCAGGCTATAATCCAGGATGAGCTGTTTCAGGCGCTGAGGAGGGAAAGAGAGGCAACCAAGGAACCCTGGAGCGCATGCCTGCATGGAGGGGAGGGCAGCATTGACGAGGAGAAGCAGAAGTCAGCCCTGCTGGTGAGTGCATATCTTCCTGAGCTGGCCTTTCATGCTCTCGCAGCACAGGGAAGCAGAGGTCGGGCTGGGGCCTGATCTCTCTGAATCCCGGGGCTCAAGCTGCCCATCCGATGTCCTCCTAGTCATCTTTGTGGAAAGGGTGTATTTTTAGGGACCAGGAGCTTGAATTCTTGTAATCCTCGTTCTGGTACTGATAAACTTTGCTACCTCTGGTCTGTGTTATCTCTGGGGATGTCAGGTCTATAGTGTAAGGGCTGGATCATTCGATGGCCTGGTTCTGCTCTGAAACTTGACAGGTGTAAGTGCTACAGTGGTATGTGTGCCAGAAGGGTGTGAAGGGGGAGGACTGAGTCTTGGGGCCATGTAGTAAATGAGATGTTAAGTTTGTAGAGATAGGCAGCCCAGGTGTGAATCCTAGTTGTCTCCTTGTTAGCATGGGCACATCCTCTGGTGTCCATGAGCCTTGGCCAAGGATTAGGATGTTTATACACAGCATTGCCTAAGGGGTCAGTGGAGGTGATCAGTGACTGTGCAGAGCTTAGTGCTCCCCGGCACATCATGAATGTGTGCTATTGCTGCTGTTATTGTTATTTATACATTTAACTGATGGGAGACTGTTAGTTAGGAGCCATTCTGCTGTAAGTGCACAGATGTCAAAGTGTGCAGTAGTCACATAAGAAATTCTGGTTGGACTGGGCCCTCTGGGAAATACGAACAATGTAGGGTCCTTTCCCTTGGGAAATTTTCAGTCTAGTGGGGAAGATAGACTTATACCAAACACTTTGGAAAAGGCCAAATTGGTTACATTAAGTGTGAAATGGAGGTAAAGGTAATATGCTTAGGAATGCTAAGGCAGTGGTGCCAACTGCTGGTGGAAGAGATGGCATTTGACCTCAGCCTTGAACAATGTGGAGCCCCCAGGCTGAGGGAGCAGCTGGGCTGAGACAGGTGGATATCCTGGAGTTGACAGGACACTGAGAAGTGAGTGAGGTATGAAGACAGATTAGGGAAGGCCTCGGATACCTTGAGTGGTTAACCCACAATATAGCCCACAGTGACTCTGAAACTGCAGAGGATTCCCAATTCATAAGGATGGGAACAATGCGATTTGACTTATGTTTTTAGAACCCCGTGGCATCCTGGTGAAGAATCAATTAATGTAGAGAGAAACTGGAGTGAGAACACAGTTTTAGAGGCTCTTGCAGTTAGTCTCTGAGGGACAGGCAGGTTGTCACCCCTTTGCAGGCAGTCTGAAAACCAAGTCAGAAGGACCCTGGTCCTGGAGATGAAGGGTTAATCAATATGGCATGAGCAATGGAAGTTGGCCACCTAGGACGGTGATCTAGCATGGAAAATGGCAGCCTCCAGGTGTGGTATCTATTCTCACCTGGAATGTGTTAATTACAGTGAATGTGTTAATTACAGCTTCCCTTCTCCACCTGCAAAGGAGAAAGCTGGGCCCTGCTTTCTCAGAATGTCCCTGCAAGAGAACCTGTATAAGTGGGAAGCAACACAAATGACCTTCAGTAGGTTTTTTTAAATAAAGGGTGACTTTGTAGTAAAGGAGATAACATCCTTACTTGACTCCCGCCCCCAGATCTCTGGATGAGTATGGGCTTCGGAACCAGAGTTCCTGGGGCATAGCGAAGCAAGCGACCTCCTTCGTTTTGAAGATGTTTAGCAACTACTTTGGTGGGCGTTCCCATTTTTTTGACTTCAGCATCCATTTCTTCATGCCTTTGGTTGCCCTGTTTTCTTTTGGGAACTTACTTGTTTCCTGATGTTGCATCATCTTGCTGGGATTGCAACTCTAATGCCCAACTTCCTCTATGGAAGCTAGGTCTCTTCTTTCCCCCTGCCATGGTACAGGCAGGATCTGGGCACTGGCCCAAGGGCAGCCAGTCAGGTCCTCTCTCCGGGGACTTTCAGTTTTGACTGAGTGAAGAGACCAGGGTAGGGGGCCAGGGTGGGTTTTTTTGTTGCATGACTGACCAGGATTGTCATCCTGTGAGGCTGCCCTTGGTTTCTGTCTGGTCCTCTGGCCTTCCTGAGGATTGGATCATCTGCTGGTAACCTGCTATCAACTCTCCCTTGTTTCAGTTAGCTGGTGTTGGTTTCTGTTTTGGTGCTATAGCAGATGCAGAGCCCAGTTTTAAAGGCTTACAACCACATTCAAAACTCAGTGCAAACAGAGAAGGGAAGCTAGTACCAGGCCCTGTTCTGTAAGTCATTAGGGGCACGAGGTACTCACCTAGATGCTGAGTGAAGCTGTAGCCATCACTTCCATAGTGGGTTGGTGTAGTTATTAGCATGTGCTTTTCGTGGAGATAATTTCAAAACTGTGCTTTGTAGGATTTAAATAGGAGGAGAAAGATGGAGAGAAGAACCTGAACAGAAGCACAGAGAATTTTCTTTCTTCACCTGCGTCTTCCAGATGCAAGGATTGAAGGAGCTTGCTAGGCAGGGCACTTAAGGGTGTTGGGATCACTGCATGTCCTCCTCACCAGGAGGCCAGGCTGCACGCTGAGGCAGACCAGGCATGGTCGCTGGCTGAATGAGCTGGCTGCCCACTTGTTCTTGGTGGCTCCTCTGATTAGTGTCCTCAAGCCCCGCACCCGTGAACCTGCAGCCTTGCCTGAAGGGTTTCCTTTTGTGTTGCCTGAGTGCAGTTTGACATTTAATGTGCGCTTCTGCCCTGTCTCTTTGCCTCTGACTTTTACAATATTGATTTTTTAATCCCTTTCTGCATGAAGGAATGTTTCAGCTCATTATTGGAAAGAGTTCATAAAATTAATGACAAGGAAAGGTAATAATTTTTATAACCTACTTCTGATGAGACGTGTTATGATTTCCCCTCTGGAGCATCAGTGATGAACTGTTTTTGAGCATGTTTATGCCTGATTCTTTCCACTTGCCGACTGGTAAAGCCCCAGTTATAACTGGGGCGATGGCCCTGGATGTCAATGGAGCCTGTGTGAGGTGTGCTTCTCTCTGAATTAGGGGAGGAAATTTGGTGTCCAAATCAATGTTTTGGAGTCCAAAACATTCTAGAGAGAAATAAGAAAGAATAGAGTACCATAGGGCTTCTCTCCATCTCTTGCCTGGCTCTCAGGTGCCAGCAGGCCCTGTGCACCTGTTCCTCGGGGGTGTGCGTGGAGGGTGCTCATTCAGTTCTTCCCCACATCCAAGTCTTTTATACAGTATAGTTAAAAAAGAAGATTCTGATAACCGAATTTATTGTACTCTTCCTTGTTATTATCATTGCTTTGAAGCACTCTTCACCCCCCAGGGAAAATGAAAAGGGCAAAGTAAAATGACTTATCTCATTCCCTTTCTGAATGTTTAGGCCCATATGGCAACTAACGTATAGGGTCAGTCCATCTACAGGACAGGTAGAATCTCCCAGAGCCAGGTATAAAGGGACATACCACGCAGCAGACCATCTCTATGCCCCTGCAGCCACATTTGCTCAAAGAGCAATGGTGTGTACATTTCATTATTTTAGAGAGGTGGAATAATTAGTTGGAAGGAGCATTGTGAGGCCTCCTGGGTTTTTATTTATTAAGGTCAAAGTTAAAGTAATCTGGCCTTGGAGAAAAGGAAACTACAGATAGGCTTGCATGAAAAATGGTTCAACTATATTTTTAGCCAATTGCACACCAAAAAAAGAACTTAGATTTTCTTTCTCATATATTTTATACAAATTGGCGGAGAGGGAGGGCATAAAATCCGGACATGACATCCATTCACAGCCTGAGTCTGGCACTAAGTCCAGGGATGGCCCTTCGTGTGTGAAGACTGAATTGGGGTGCCTGTCTTGTGGGTGGTTGTGAGGATTGACCAGGAGAGCAGGTAACCTAATTGCTGGCACCCAGGTGCTTGAGGAAGCGGACAGGATATTCTGGGACAGTGAGGCAGACAGAGCACTGCATCCAAATGCCTGCTACTGGGATCCTTTTACTCCGTTACATTGTTTCCTTCTTTGTGGAATGGGGGTAGACAGGGTTTCACATTGTTGGCAGTGTTATAATTTGTTCTCTTCTTCACCTCCACTTGTGTACCCAGGACACAGAGTTGATGTGAACTGATTCTTAGAACAGAACAGCCATGTAGGCCTCTGACCATTTGTCTGAAAAGAGAGGTAGAGCCTCACAGAAACACATTTTTTATGAGTAGAGGCCTTGGGGCTTCCCAGATGTGTGTTACAGGTGTAGAATGAGGGCCCTATGGTGGCTTTGCTGCTGCCAACTGTCTTACCTACTTCACTTCGCTCTTTGTCCATCTCTGCCCAGCGTCTCAGCCACTGTGCGTCAGAATCAACTGGAAATTCGGTAGAAATACACACTTGGTTCTCACTCTGGAAACAACTGGGTTAGATTCTTTGTTGCCCTGACCCTGGAATCTGTGTTTTTAACAGCTCCTATGTGGTGCTGGCACAACAGGGCCAGAGCTAGCTACTGGGCTAACAGTGGGAGCCAGGGACACCAGAGGGAGGGACTCACAGCCCCTTTTGCTATCTGGACCACTAAGGGATATGGAGTGTTCCCATTGATGCTGTGGCTCCCTGGGCAGGGACTCTGCTGTTTGAAACATTCATCAGGTAACTAATGGCCCTGTCCCTGACACAGTTTGCTGACCACCTGGATGCCTTTATCAGACTTCTCAGCCTCAAAGGAAAGCAGGAACTTTTTTCTTTGGTGAGGATAGCTAGGAAAGAGAATCAGCTGTCTGCTGGTACCATATGCCCTGGGAGAGGTCTGGGTGAGCTAGACTCAGCATTTTAGGGGACTGGGCATAAGAAAATGTTGCCAGAGGCCAGGTGGTGATTGTCATGGGACATGGGGGATGCCAAATGGCACCCATCAGACTCCCAGCAATAACCTGACTTGTGTGAGAGCCCAGGCTCTCGGTTCCTTGCAGCAGCAGCCCCTGTAATGCTGGAGGCATGTGGCAGAAACCGAAAGAAACCTTCATAAGGCCTGTTGGACTCACAAGCCACCGGAGCACAGGAGGGGGCTGCAGTCTAGTTGCTTCTCTGGTGATGGGGACATGGCCCCCAGGCGGCCCAACAGACCCGAAGGTTATCCCTGAAAAGCCTGTTCAGTTCTTGTTTTTTGTGCACCTCATTAAGTGCACTGTGATGATGTCCTTGGGGTAAATAAGTCTGCCTTTCTGTCAGCTGTTTTATGTGCCACCCAGAAGGTGGTGGTCTCCCTGGTAGTGAGGAGGAGCAGGACTAGAGTGAGGGGATGGGTAGAGAGATGGGGTTGAGAGGGGCCCAGGGTTCGTCTGGACAGGGTCACCAGGATGTTTTCAGTGGAGCACCACTGAATAGTGGTCTCCAGCTGTTTGAATCCTAGTAGAAAGTGGAAAACTTGTGGACTCCTCTTTAAAGAAAACTATTGCTCTGTGGACTTGTCAGATTAAAACATGGGGATTTCAGAAACTGACTGTTCCAGAATGGCCCTGAGGTGGGAAGGGAGATCCCAACACTTTGGGGTAGTGCAAGATGTGCTTGAGTACTCTTCTAGGTAAGCTGGAATTCCAAGTAGGTGTCTCAGCCTGGGCTGATTAGGATCTGTGCAGCCTCCTTCCCTTCGCCTCCTCACAGATCTGCAGATGCCTTTCGTTTTCCCCTCCCCGGCTCTCATGCTAGCTCAGGTGACCTCTGCTGTGTGCTGACAGAAGCTGGAAATCCTCATTATCTGTTAACTTTGTTAGGCAAATGGATGATTGCGGTTCTATTCCTGGCGTCATTGTTTCTAATTAGCAGATCGCATTTCTACCAAAATGTCTGTTAGCACCAGGGATGAGCTAAAGAGGCTGACAGCTAGGGCTGGGATCTGGAGAGAACTATGAAAGAAGCTTTTTCTCTTAAGCCTCTTGAGGGACTCAACTGCTGACCTCAGCCAGGCTTCTTGGCCTTTGTGTGCCTGACGGGCTCCAAGGGATCTGAGCTACAGACTTCCTTGCAAAAACCCAACAGCAGAGGGGGGTGACCTGAGCCAGCTGCCAGAGGCATCCAAGCAGCAGGTGGCACTTGACTGACCTACTGAGAGTTTGGAGCTTTTGTATTTTGAGTAGCTCTTGTGCAGCTGTGTGTAAGCCTAAAATTGTAGGGAAACCTGACCTCAGAACTGGAGCCATCCTCATAGCTGGAGTCAGACAGTGTGTGCTGGCCGTCCTGGCCTCTGAAAGGGTGCAGGCCATTTGAGGCAGTGCCTGCTGTTTGGGCCTGCTCTGTACCCATTCCATTCCTCTTCTTTGGAATAGTGTTGCTCGCCAGCCCTGCCACTCTCTTCATGCCCATGGTTCAAGGGGGCTGACCCTATAGCCCTAAATGATCTTGGCAGCAAAATATTCTCCTTTTCTGTCCTGCTTGTGTGAAATCTGGCTGGTGCCTGCCGACTTCCATGCGTGCCCCTAGGATATTAGCAGGGCTGGGAATATTAGCAGGGCATGGTTTATTTTAAGTCTATTTGTGTTTTCTATTCATGTAGTCTTTGGGGAACTATCATTCTGCCTCTTTCTTTTTGTGAAAAAATGTTTTAGATTTGTCAGTTAAGCAGAATGTGTTTGCCCTCTTGGATAGATGCCATTGCTGGCTACTAGCATGGTAAAGAATTGAAAAGGGATTATTTGGCTGGCAAACTCCAATAAATGGGACAGGAGAAAAGTCTCAAATTTTTCCCTTTACTTCTTTGTCCACTCAGTGGCTGAGATAGGTCCCCATCTCCCGTGTCTGGGTGCCAAGATGATTGCTGTCAGATAGAGCAAAATGTGTACCAATCAGGAGCAGCTTTGGCTGTAATGGCAGCCCAGGTGGCTGTGGCTGGAACAGTGGGGATTGTTCATCATAGGAAAACAAGAAGTCCAGGGCAGAGAGCCGAGGCAGGTGTGGTGGCCCATTGCATCAGGAGGGATCCACTGTCATCTTCCTTTCCTTCTGACCCGCCATCCTCAGTGCGGCTCTTCTCAGGGCTGCAGGATGGTTACTGTGCCTCCAGGCATCATGGCAGATTTCTAGTCTGGAAGAAAGAAGGGCCAAAAGCCTTTTCCTAGTGAAGTTTTATTGTTTTATGTAGGAGGGATACCTTCCCCAGGGACTCTCACTAGCAGAACTGTGTCACAGGGTAACCTTTGGCTGAAAGAGGATAGTAATTTTAGCTGGACACTTGATTCCCCCCCCCAACAATTAGGGCTATGTAATTAATGAAGAAGGGGCTGGACACTGGTCAGGGAGTGAGCAGCATCTTCTATAGCATGGCCGTGCAGAAGGAGCCCTGTAGATTTGGACCCAGATTCCCCAAGTACTATCTCCGTGATGCTGGACATGTTACTTAACCTCTGCAAGCTTCAGTTTCCTCACGTGTCAAATGGAAAACATCTAGAGTTGTTAGGATGCTTCAGTGACATAATGTAAGCAGAATATCGCGCATGCTGGCCGGCTAATGGAAGATAGCCAGTTCATTTTCTTTGCATTGTGCAAACTCCCCCCAAATGCAGGGGAAGAGAAGCTGAACAGGTGACTAATCCGTATCCAAAAGATAGAAGAGAGGACTGTTGTTTTTTTTTTTACCATGGCGGAGAAGAGACAAGACACGAAGGGCAGGCATGGTGGCTGTTACTGAGTCCTGGCTTCCTTCACCTGAGCTGGTGTCATTATCAGCAGTACCAGTAGCACATCCCTCTCTACCTTGTGCTCCTTTATCCTGAAGCAGACCATCCAGATTCTACTGGGATTATCTCCTGACTCCCAAGGTCCATTTGAGCTGGGAGAGGAGGTGCTGCTGCTCTGATGTCTCCAGCATCCTGGTCTGTGTTCTCCTCAAGGCCCAGATTGAAGTGTTTTTTATGAGTCCTAGGCTTGTGAGGCTGAGGGGAGAGCCCACTTGCACTCATTCTTAGTGGAGTCAGAACACCCCAACTCTTGGCAACAATTCCTCCCTCCTTGCTTTGCTGAGTCCGGCAGGATTTCTCTGCAGGATTCTGGTGCTTTGCTCTTTGCTGGGCCTGAGGGGGGTGGGGTGGGGAGCAGCTAAGGGGGAGAGCCCAGCAGAGCAGCTCTGTGTGCAAGGCTTTTGTGTGATTCACACCCAACAGAGCTCTGATGCCACTGGGACTAGCCGCCAGGAAGGAGTCTCCATGGAGGGGCTCTCAGGAGCTCACTGGCTCACCCTCCCCACCCCCACCTTCACCTCCACCCCCACATTAGCCTCACCCAGCTGCAGGGCAGTCAGTCACCCATTCCTATTCTCCTGTTACTGTGCTGACTCTGCCCTGTCTCGTACCCTTTCCCAACACAGCCCTACGTGGATTTTTCCCATAGCCCCCGCCGTCTCCCCTGCTATGGCCCCGACTTTCTCCTCTGCACCTCCATCCTTGCTGGCCACCACAGTAGGTGTGCCAGTGAGCGCAGGGCAGGCTCTGCTGAAGAGCCTCTATTCTTGGGGTTCCCGAGTGTCAGACAATGTGGAACATGGGGCCCATTCTCTAGTTGACTAGTCGGACATGATGTCGGCACCTTATCTTCATGCTGACACACACTGGACATTAATAGAAATACATAGCCAGGGAGCACGTGTGGAATTTCAAGCAGCCGTGCGGGCTGGTGCTTTCGATAGCCTATTGTGTACTTAACCTCTTCTGAAGAGGTTTTTGAAGAGAAATGAGTAAGACTGTTAACTGTAGGAAGCTGGGTTTGCAGCAGGTTTCCTTTCTTCCCTTTTTTCCCTTTCCCCTTCTTGCTTCTCTGCAGTGCTTCCTTAATCTTTGCTCCCGAGCAGCGAGCAGCGGGCTTTGCCGCCTCAGGGCTTCTTATTTATGTCACTGCTGTGTGAGCTCTGCTGGCACTGACAGGAGGGCCTGGCTGGACTTTTTTGGGGGGGGGGGTCTGTGGGGTCTCAAGGTGGCCCAGGGGGACCAGGAGAACCTTTACCCCAGTCTTGGTTATCTTGCCCCAAGTTTCTCATCCTGGTCCCAGTCCACGGGGAAGACCCTTTATAACTGCGTAGGGCTGCTGGGACCACTGGCTTCTCTTTGGAGACGTTTGAAGCTTTGGAGCCATTTTTTTTTTCCCCTTCATCTCATCTCCTTATTCCTCCTCTAAAGCTGCTAGTGAGGCTCCAGTTTTTCTGATTGGAGTCTATAAAACCCAGGAGAAGAATGACTTAGAATATCTGGGCCTTGATATGGTCAACAGTGGTCCTCTAGGTGTTGTAGAGAGACTTGTGCTTGTGTCTCTCTACTGATTACCGTGTGGATATCTTTGTGCATCTTCAGTTTCCCCAGCTGTAAGTGAGAAGCAACAATGCATGCAGGCCATAGGCTTAGTATTTTAGCATCTAGGGAAATGTCTGCATTGTAGTAGGTCCTCAACAAAAGTCATTAAACATTTTCTTAGTGAGGTCTAAAGCTGATTATATTTCTCAGTCTTCCTTCTAGTACAGCTAAGTTTTCTGTTGGTACATCTTAAATCAGAAACCTTCCTTTGAAACTCTTTTCTTTCACTCCCCTGAACCCTTATCTTCACCCTTTTTGTGTCTCCTGGCCCCAGGCACCTCCCTGCCTTGCAGGAACTGTACTGACAGCTAGTTACAGCCGGCCCCCTCTTTCCCTTCCCTCCTTCCCTTCATTCCGATGTCCTTCCTCTACTTCCACTTTGCCAGATTTCAGTCATGGGTAAATCCCACCATTGGCTTTTTCTGCACTGGGCCTAGGCTCCTGAGGGCCACAAGAGGAAGTTACACACCAGGCCTGGGTCATGGGTTCTGACCTCCTCTCTGCTTCTGGCTCATCCCTCCTGTCACTCCTTTCCAGCTGGCTTCTGTGGTATTTTCACCGCATCCACTGTCTTATTTAGCTCCAACTCAGCTTTCTCTGTCCTTGCCTCGCCACCCTCTTCTCATTGTCTTCAAAGGTGCCTCATCCGCTGCCAGTGTGGATCTAGCCCTTCCTATGCCCTTAGAGCTTGCCCTCTTTCCTTCCCGCTCCCCAAACTGAGCTCCTCCCTGTCTGAAACCAGTGCACACTTTCCAGCAGCTTCTCTAGTTGCAACCTGGGTCTTTCCTTTATTGTAGTGTTTTGAAATTATAGTGATAAAATCATAACCTCACTTCTCAAACTTATTATAATTTGGCTTTCACTTCCATTAATACTTTGTTTTCAGAAACTACCACTTTCTTCTTTCCAATAAGTCTGACAACTTTCCTTCTTCATGTTTCCTCCACGGGGTATTTGACACTGAGGAGCTACCCCGTTTTTAAACTCTCACTTTTGTCAACCTCTGTGCCTTCCATTCTGCGTGCTTTATCCATTCAACACATGTTTACCAAAGGGCACGATCGCCGGTACACAGAAGTGACATGTCCTGGCCCAGTTGGAGAGAGAGACATTAAACAAGTAAACATCCATTGAATTATAAACTAAGGTAAGTAGGATGCTGTTAAAGAACAAGGTATTTAGAGAGAGAGAAACGGTAGGGACTTAATTTAGATAGAGATCAGCAATGTCTTCTCTGAAGAACAGACATGTGAGCTAAGACCTAGAGGAAGAATGGAACTTCTGGCTGGAGCTGGATGCTTTTTGCTGACAAGGGTTACCTAGGGGCATGAACCATCTCTGCTCTTCTGGCCTCTACCCACTCAAATGGATGTGCTGTCCACACATGGTCCTAGAATCAGTTAGGGCAGAGACTGAGCTGCTGTAACAAAGAGGCCCCTAGATACATCTATTCCTCTTTCATGTGACAGTCTAGAGGTAGGTGGGTAGTTCAGGGCAGGTGGGGGCTCTGCCAGCCTCAGCACCAGTGGGTTTAAGGTGGTTGCTCCAGTTTTTTTGGTTCCCAGACTGTGAGAAAGGGAAGAGGCCAAGCGGGCTTACACCCACTCAGTTGTTTAAGGGTGAGACCTGGATGCTATTTCTGGCCATAGCTTATTTCCAGAAGGCAGTCACATGGCCACACCTAGCCACAGGTTGCTTAAGAAATGTAGTCTAGCTGGGTGCCCCCGAAACACTGTTCACTGGAAGAAGGGAAGAATGGGTGTCAGGGGACAGTTGGAAATCAGCCACTATTGTCTGTGGCATCGTTCTCTCAAAGATGCCCCCTACATCTGCCTTGGGCCGGACCTCTGCTCAGGGCTTTGCGTCTCTAGGTGCTACTTGGACACGTCTCTCCTGGTGCCTTTAGGTACCTCCAACTGAAGATGTCCAGAACATAACCTGTCTTCTTCCTAAACATGTGCTTCAGTCATTTACAAACTATTTTTGCTATTGTGATAACTGCTCAGTTCTCTATGTTTAGCAGTAAAGGGCCCCAGAGAAGATATAATGCTCTTGGCTCCACCCATTCATGGGAGGTGGTTCTGAGTAGCAAAGGGGGATATTCCTGCAGAGTTGAGTTGTCTTTGATTTTTCCTTCCTAGTGGTCAGCAGGCCTTCTAGGCAGCTGGCCTTGAAGCCTTTCACTGAAACCTCAGACAGGCTCTTCCCTGACCATCTGTCCACAGTTGGGCCTGGCCAGAACTCACAGGGGAACGGTGTTTTCCAGCAGATCAGATGGAGTGAGAGAGGAGAAGTCCTCCAGGACTAGAGACTCCCTCCTGGAAGTTGAACCTGGAAGAAGAGATGGACTAGGGGTCCAAGCTGGCGTGGACCACTAGCACTGGAGGCTCACTGGAGGGCCTGGGCCTGGTTGAGCATTGCCGCCTCTGGAGTGTGAGGTCCCCAGCTTCCTACCAAGCCCTCCCCTGAGTGAGCAGACCCACCCAGCTTTAATGCTAATTCCCTTTGCAATGAGCCTGAACTTCCTGCATTCCAGTTAAAGGCAACCCATTAGCACTGCCCCATCTGTCACCATAAACAAAAAGTTCTTCTAACAGGCAGTTCTCCCAGGCTAATGAAGACTATGAAATTTGTCCAGGGACCAGGGGCACTGTCACAAGCTCAGCTTTGGCCTCCTCCATGGGAAAATGCAGCTGACAGAGGGCAGGCTGTTGGTGCTTTGTACTGACCCCAGTACGACCCTCTTGACCTCCAGAGGCTCTGGAAGCAAGGGAGAGAGAGATTGTGTGGAGGAGGGCATTCTTATCTGTCTTGCCCTTTGGTTTTCCCTAGAGTCACCACCAGGACTGGAGAAAGGGAATGTGTGATTTATCTTTTGTGCAGCCTGGCAGGGCCTCTGAGGAGACTGGTGTTTTCCTCCTGGCCTCTAATAGCACTTCTTTGAACATAGTTGCTTTTTCTTCCTAAGAAGAATTTGCCTGCATTGCCTAACTGGATTCTTATCTCTGCTCCCCTAGAATTATAGGATTCTGCTCCTTTGTTGGACCCTCTGGTCAGAGCAGACCTGGGTTTTGTGAATTTTAAGGTCAAGAGTTTTTTGTTATATCCAGCAGCTGGAATTGGAATTGGATGCATTGGCATAGCCTGGACTCAGGCTAGATTGACTAGGATCAAGTCTTGCTTATTAGCTGTGCTCCTTGGTTAAGTCCTTTCACCTCTCAGTTGTCCCTTCTGTTAAACAGGGATTACAGTTTTGCCCATTTCCTAGATTGCTACTAGGATTTCTTGCAATAATGTATATAAAGTGCTTAGGGGAGTGCCTGACATGCACTAGGACTCAGTAAATGTCCTCATGGTTGTTCACAGTTGAAGGGGCTACACAGGTCCCATATGTCTGCACAGCTCTCTGCTATTTACCAGGCTCTCCTCCACCAAGGCTCCTTTCTCTGCCCAACTGCTCATTTGATGGCCATGTAAAGGATTTTCTGTTCTAAGGACTTTACATCGGGGTTTGGACCAAAATCTTAGCACTAAAAGTTAGAGCTCAGATCCTGTGTTTTGGGGGGCAGGAGGTCAGCATGCTGCTGTGTATCTGCCCGTTGCATTACTGGTGCTCGCTTGGGGAAGTCTCTGGGGCAGGTGCTGCTTGTCCAGGTTTAGGAATGGCAGGGAAGAAATCACCTGACTCCTTCCCACTTTTCTTCCTGCCACTGGTCCCCGGGAAGTGTGTGGTAACGATTTTGGTTGTTGCCACAGTGAGAAAATCACTGTGCTTTCTAAATGAAGTCTGAGGCCCTGTTGTCCTGGAGCCTCTCCCTGTACTGTGCGTTGGGCCCTCTAGGTGGCAGTCCTGGGCCAGCCTTTGGCTGGGAGTCCTGGGAGCAGGCAGGGAGGGCAGACCCCTTCCCCTGATGTGCTCCATTTGAGGGCCTGGATTTAGCTAAGAATGCTCCAAAGGCCCATTATTCTGAGCTGGATTTCCCATTACCCACTTCACCTTTTGTTGGGAGACCCAGGGTTTTGCCTTTGTCTGTCCCTTGAAGCTTCCCTTTGTTGTGGCTGCCCTGGGAACTGGTGCAGATTACTGGATGAGGCTGCCCAGTGGGGAGGCATCCTGCCTTCCAGCCCCTTCAGTGGCCTGTGGCGTGGAGGGTGTGGGGGTGTGTGGGGTGGGGGGGCTCCCCTCCTCTCCTGCAATATTCTACTCCTCTCCTCTCCTGCAATATTCTACTCCTCATCCAGAAAGTTGCCGATGGCTTGGCTTGGATGCCGAAAATGTAGAGGAGTAACAGTTGGGAGTAGATGAGGAATGAGAAATGTTGGGGTTTTAGGATGGGTTGGGCTGGGCCCGCTGGGGCATTCACTCCTCAACCACAGGTTACTTTCTTCCCAGAGCTGATAAGTCACATTACTTCTCTTTGGCAATTACCCGAAGTTAAGGCCAAATTAAGAGTCAAGTCTGTGGTCTTCTTCACATGGGAGGAAAGATAGGAAGATTCCTGTTGGAACTGGTGCCTCCCCCCACCCCCACCCTCACCCCCCAGTGTGCCTTTTCTTTGGCTCTCTTTTGCAAAACAAGCAGATTCTGACTTTGCCGTGGGTGGATGGACTGCCACAGTTTTGGCAGCCAAAGAGATTTTTCAAGTCCCAGAGACGGGACTTGGAGAAATCAACTAACATAGTGGTGACTTTAACTTCCCATGTCAAATAGCTGTTGGGTTTAAGGAGCCTGAAGTTGGTGTCCAAACGCGGACTTTCTTGGTTATTTCTACTGAGAAGCCAAGGTCCTGGCAGTAGGAGCCCTGCTGGAGGAGGAGAGGAGGGTTGTGCAGGGACTCATGGCCCGGTGCAGATCATCCTAATGATATTCCGGTGAGCGTGCTGTGGCCTGCCCGAATGCCTGCCTTAGCTCCATGCCTGCCAGAGCTTGGCTTGCAGAGCATTCGCCCATCCGACCCAGATGGATCCTGAGTAATCACTGGATGGGGAAACAGCTTCTAGGAGAGCTTGCTCAGCTGTCTCAGCCTTATCATGCCCTTGGCATTCTTCTCCCAGATAGACACCCCTACCTCTCTTTTCTGTGTTTATCTTCTTCTCCCCACCACCCTTGCCTCTCCCTCCTTCTTTCTGGCCTATAGGCACATGGCCCAGAGCCTTCATGGGCAGCCTTTCCGTAGCAGTGGGCTAAGAAAGTGCCAACAGGCTTTGTTCTTTCTGCTCGGTGGGCTATGACACTCTAGCATGAGTCTTGATGGTGCGAACACATAGATGCCAAGCCCCACTGGAAGTTGGTCCCATCCAAAACTCACTAGGGGCCGCTTTCCTGAGGGGATGGGAAGGATAGAGATTGCCTGCCCCAGAGCCTTTATTGGGAAAATACAGCTTTGAAGGTGGTGTGCAAATTCTAGGTATAGTGGGGGATCCTATTAGAATTACCCATGTGCATCTTTAAAGAGTTCATAGTACCACGGAAATCCCTGGGACCTTGGTCTATAATCTCTGGTTTACAGTTAGTCCATAAAATAGTCTCAGCAAATAGAGCTCCAGGTCTTCCAATCATAGTCTAAACTGTTCTAAGAGAGAAGTAGTGAGTGGTAGGAACATCCAGAAAATACTTAGACAATTTGTGTGGTCTGGGCATTAGTTACTCCATCTGTAAAATGGGGAGAATAATACTTACTTTACAGGATTGTTGCAGACAGAGTATAAACATATTCAAAGTGCCTTGCTTGGTGCTTTGCATGTGGTAAGTCCTCAGTAAGCTTTCATTCCATCTTGGAGGTCGTTCCAGCACCTGGCTTCTGGTCAGCACTTCCTTTCTGCCAGCTCCTAAGCCAGGGAGTCAGCCCGTGGGGAGTGTTCAAACTGCCCTGCACACATCCATGCCAAGACACCCAGGGGCATTCCTCTTGGGGGAGCTCTTTCAAAGGTGCTGGCTGTTGGCAGAGGAGGGAGCTGGGGCAAGGAGCCCAGCCTGTCCAGGAACATTCTTCTTGATGTTTCCTCTCCAAAGCAGGCTGCTTCGAGCAGCTCAACTGCCAAAGTGAAAATTCTGCGTGCTCACTCTAATTGGTTTTCAGGGGAGATTGATTTTTGCCTGTGTAACTGCCGCTGGGAACCCTGATGTCTCTCTCCTTAGGGATCACCAGATGAATTTTGTTTTCAGCCACCACGGAGTCCATTCTCTACCTTTTTTAGACATGTTTAGGAGCCCTGAAGATGAAGGTAGGCACCGTCGGTCTTTCGGCTTTGGAGGCTGACCCTGGAAGGATCCCCAGGTTAAAAGCTGAAAGCAGACAAAGAGATGGCCACAAGGAGGAAATGAGGCTGCTGTCAGTCTTCCTGGGTCTGGCATCTTCCCAGCGGAGGTAATGAGTGGTCATATTCTAAGATCCTGAGGAAAGGGAGACTGCAGAGAGGATCAGAGCTCCTCAAGTATATGAAGAATGATAGCCTAGAAAAGAGTAAGCCAGCTGTTCTGGTTCCAGGGAGAACAGAAGAAGGCTCACCAGGCATAAATGGTACCAGGAGAGAATGTGAGGAGGGGGAAGGGTTAAAAGAAATTAGAGTTGAGTAAAACTCTTCTCTCTGAGCAGGATCTGTCCTGGCTGGCATGCAGCAGAACTATCTTTAGTAGGGAAGGAGATGTATTATTATAAATTACCAGAGCTGGGAACAGGTTCTGAGTTCATCTCACTCAGCTGTCACTCACTGTACAGGAGAACTGAAGCCTAGATGAGGTTAGGTGTACTGCCCAATGACCTGAGCTAGTTCACATGTCTGAAAGTTCCTGGGCATCTGTCTTGAGCTCTTGTTTGGTAGTGTTAGCTGGAGAATCGTCTCTGAGGCTCTGCTGCACAGCATAGCATCAGGAAGCATCTTTCACACTGTTCCTTGAAATCTTGTAGTTTCACTAAGCTCCCCAGGGATTCTGCAATATATCTGTATTTGAGTCACTGTAGCTCTTTTTTTGGCAGCCCGATTATTTAGGCCTGACAGGTAGGCACAACTGTCTCATTAAAGGCAGATATACTTGTGTGGCTTGGAAAAAAAAGAAAAAGAAACATTCCATTAGTCTAAAAAAAGAATACTGGTCATTCCTTTTATTTGTAAACTCAATGTATTAAAATGTGTTATCATTAAGTTTATAAAATGGGAACAGTTGTATGTTACTATTGTGAAATGCTCAATGTGCAAGGTACTCTACTGTGTCTGTGTGTATGTGCACGCCCACGCCTGTGTGTGTAGAAACAGCCACTCCTTATGCCTGGTCCTGGTTTAGGTGCTTGGCATGTAATTTCTCAGTTATCCTCACAATTAACCTGCTAGGTAGGGACAGTCTCAGTCTGTTCTGTAAATGACTGAGGCTCAGGGAGGTGAACCCAAGTCACAGCAGCTGGTCCCTAGGTATTGATGCTGGAGAACCAGATGAAAATTGCAGCTGCAAAACAAGGCAGGCCTTCAGGCTTATCTGGCTGTGGCCAGGATTCTCAGCCACCCCCTGTCTTACTCACAACCCCGCTGTGCATTAGAATCTGGGGCGGAGGGAGGTGGAGAAAGGAAATAGAGATTGCAGAGGCCTCTTGGGTGATTCTGTTAAATATGCCCACTATTGAGAATCGATAGTTTTTGTAGAAGGAGAAAGATGAACATTATTAAAAAACGCTTCTCCTTAGTCTCCAAAAGAACTGCTGGGGGAGCCCTAGGCTGCTGGAGAATCTGGCACCCTGAGGAGGCAGCGGCTGCTTTAACAGCCTGCTCATGCCTCCTGGATCCAGGAGGGCTCTCCACCCTGACTTGTATGCCGCGGGTCAGGGGGGAAATGGAATTTGTGTCTCACCAGTTGTTGTTTTTTCAGAATTGCATCTCCTTTGTAAACTGAGCTCTCCCTTCACTCTGTCATACCCACACTAGAGGCTGGAAGGGCTAGAAGGCCTCAGTTTCCTCATCTGTAACAGCTAGCAGCTTCGAAGAGTGTGAAGACTAAATGAGAAATCATTCATTTACTTGTTCACTCAACAAATGAGAGCATGAGTACACCATGCTCTGTTCTTGGTACTGGGATATGACGTGGACAGAATACATTCTTATCCTTTGAGCTTATATTTGAGTTGTATGGAATATAAGTACAGGGCGACCCACAGTAAACAAATAGATAATAGGTGAAATGCTAAATATGAAGAAAAACAAGGTTTGTTTTAAGAGGGATGGAGAGTGAAGGGTGCTTTTTTCTTTTTTACTAAGGTGAAATACACATAACATGTTAGTGTTAACTCAGTGGCATTTTGTACATTCACATTCTTGTGTAACCATTACCTCTACCTAACTCCAAAACATTTTCGTCACCCCCAAAGGGGGTGTCACCTTTATATAGAAAGGTGACATTTAAGCAGAAATGTGAAAGAAATGAGGAAGTGACCCAGGAAAATATCTAGGGCAGGACATTTCCAGGTGGAGGGGACAGCAAGTGGGGAGACCTTGAGGTACAGAGGTGCTTTGGTAAACTTGAAGACTAACAAAGAGGCCAGAGGGTTGCTCAGTGTGAGTGGGGGAGAGCTGTGGGAAGTGAGGTGGGAGGGCCTGCGGAGGCCACAGCAATCAGATCCAGGAGACCAAGGGAGCCTTGAGAGGTGGAGCATCTCAGTGGCATATTGGGCATGCAGCCGGCGCTCACTAGGGGCACAGCATCTTTTCTGGCTTCCTTCTTGGTAGTCTGCAAATCATAACTTCTTGGTTTAGTCTTAGTCTGGTTATCTGCATGCATCTTGTTAATGAAAGCAACGATCATGTTGCATATGTTTGGTTTTTCTACCTTGTATACCTGTGAACTAATAGTATTATAGATTTCTATCTCTTTCTTCTGTGTGTTTCTGCTTAGAAAAAGACCTTTAAAAAATCAAACAAATATTTATGTTTTCCATGATAAAATTTCAGGTTGTACTTGGGGACATTCCCTGCAGAAAAGAAGGTGTAACCTGTCTGGGCAGGTCCAGGGAAAGATACTTGAAATTGGTAACCCAGGGATGAGGTGGTAGTAGGAAGGGGTAAAAGGGAAATTGGAATGCATTACTAGGAAAGACAATAAAAAGCAAACAAAAGGTTTCTGCACCTTGTAAGGCCAGAGCTGCATTGTTTACCATGTGTAGATCATTGGGAAGTAGAGAGAGTGCAGATTCCTTCACCAAACTGAAACCAGAGCCAGGAAGTATTTTTAAAAGATTGAATAGGAAATGCTACTCTTACACAGCACAGAGATATCTTGGGGTAAACACCATGAGGTGGCACAGGCTAGAAACCTGAGCCAGTTTTAAGTAATGTTTAGATCAAAAGTTACACATGTAAATGCCTTCCAGGGCCAACCAGGCCACAGATGCAGGTGAGAATTGGCAATGGAAGATAACAGGGGGTGGTGAGGACTGGGGCACTGTGGAGCTCACATAGCCTCTCAACGGGGGAGCCTGCTGTTGATCTGGAGTATGGGCCTAACAGTGCTCAGCTGGAGATACAGGGTCTTATGGGAATTTTAAAATGTCAGCAGATATTCAGACTTAAAAAAAGAGAAGGAATTGAAGGAGAGCAAAGAAATTGTGTGGTACAAATGAAGTAAATCTAAAGGCTAAATGTGCTCTAAAGGCCCACCAAGTTTCAAATTTCCATTCAGATGAACATACCCTCAAGTCTTTTGGAGAATGCAGGTTGTTAGTTTTTGAGCTTTAATTCAGGACTGGGTGAACTCTCCTGCAAACCCTCTGTGGCCCTGTTGATAACCTTAAGTTTGCAATCTGTAAAACAGGCCACCACCAGCTGCTCTATGTCCATGGGGAGCTTTAAAATTTTAATTAAAAGGCTCCAGCTAAGTAGAAAGGACACCCTTGGTGAATTGACAGTCTTCCCATGGACATCAGTGTCCATCAGCAGGTGCTGTCCCCAGTGTCCCTCCAGCTTGTAGCTGTTTGCTATTTTTAGCTCTACTGTAACTCCATTAACCAAATCTACCTCCTCATGTCACTGGTCTGTATGTTTAATTATGTAAATGGCTTTACAAATCATAGTGGTGTTGAACTGCATCTCATTTCCCAGAGCAAATCAAAGCATGTTACACTGTGTCTTCTTGACCATCCATTCAGTCTGAAAGTAGGCACAGTAGAGGGTGATTGCTTTCTTCTTGAGAGGAAACGAGTTGGCTAAACGGAGGCCTCTGTAAAGAGGGTCTCATGGGGTGGATGTGGGATTGCTTTAAGCAGCTGACTTTTTTCTTTTAACTTAAGATCTGGGTTTTATGTCTCTATTAAGCCAGTTTATTGCTGACTCATTTTTAGCAATTGGCTTTAATTCTCAAGCCACTACTCAGGTTTGTACTTGAGCAAGGAGGTATGTGCAGCCTTTGAAGTGCTGGAGGAGGATGCTAGGGGCCAGCAAGACTGTCCCCTAGCAGGTACCCTGGAGGAAGGGCTGCTCTGAAACTCCCCTGAACTCCCCTTCAAGGTCAGTGGTTGAATGTGGTATTTCAGAAAGTCCTTCCTTCTGTCTAACCCTTATCACTTATGTAATTTAAGCTCCTTACCTTTTGATTGATCTTCAGTAAAGAATAAGTGATAAGCACCCTTCCAGAGTAAGCCTTCACTTTTGTGCTCGATTCCAATGTCTTCTCACACGCTCTGTTGAATTTGTGGTTAGATCTTCCTGACCTCTCCAGTCCCACACCACTGATCCTCCAGCATCCCTCCTTTTACCAATGGCTTATAGCTCTGATTGCCTGCTCATTTGTGGAGTTTTTGTAATCTGATGGTTGGCCTTATCATTACTCCTCTACAGTGATTCTCTCAGAGATGCCAGTGATTCGTCCTGCCTGCCAAATCCAGAATGTTCTCCATGTCTGACAGTGTCATTATTGTTGAGTCATTTGAGTTACCTGCAGGCATTGTCATTTCATCCCTAACTACTTTAGCTCGTATCTCACCTCCTAACAACAAGAACATTTCTACCTAGCTATAATAAAATGATCATACTCTGTTTCTAATATAGTTATTCGTATGGAAAATAATACAGTTAAGTTATAGGACATGTCCTTCTCCCCAGAAATTTCTCCCATGCTCCTTTGCAATGGCTTTTTTGTTTTTACCTTTTATTTTTGAAATAATTATAGCTTCACAGGAAATTGCAAACATAGAGAGATGCCCCATGTACCCTTCATGGAGTGTCCCCAAAGGTTACATCTTGCATAACTGCAATTCGATATCAAAAGTGGGAAACTGACATTGGTACAATGTAGGTATAGTTCTGTGTCATTTTATCACATGCATACATTCCTGGAATGAGGAGTTTAGATTCCCTCCTAGGTCTCTGGCAACACCACCCTGGTTTGGGTGGGAGCGGGGGGGGGGGATTCTTGTTATTGTTTCCTACCTGGTCTCCACTGACACTGCAGGAGTGGGAGAGGTGTCGATTCTGCTGGATAGTGGTCAAGGACCTGCTTTCTCACCTGTTATTCTCTGATAGCACCCCAGCAGGGAAGGTGGCAGGGCATCTTGTCACAGATTGGTGAAGGTGGACATTCAGGCTCTCCGGTAGGCCTGTGGCTGCAGGGTGATTTTTTTTTTTTTGTGGTGTTAGGCTGGAGTAGTGTAGTTATCTAAAAAGTTTCTGTTTTGTTCGACTGCTCGACTGCTTCTTTCCTGAATCTTTGGCTAAAAAAAGCAGGCTTTTCTGGGGTCTTTTTGTTTATACCCATTGACATCCCCTGGAGACCCTAGTCCAGGATAAATGAGGCAAGGAGAAAACTAGGCAATTCACTGCCATGTCATTCTTTGGATCCCGATGCCCCTAGCCAGACTGACACCTTCTTTCTCTCCACCTTTCAGGATCTTCTCTGTTTGTTTTGTGTATATAATGTCCAGAATTTTAGCCGTATTACCAGAAGGAATAGGAAGAAGTGTATGTCCTCCTGGAATGTCTGTTTTTAAGACTTAAATTTTAAAGATTTTGACACATACTGTCAGAATTCTCTCCATAAAATGGCAATACCAGTATACATTCCTGCCAACACTGTATGACGGTGCATGTGGTCAGCACTGCATATTATTGGCCTTTTTAACCTCTGTTGATCTGATAGGTAGCAATTAATGTCTCATAGTATTAATTTTTATTTCTTTGGTTTCAAGTGGAGGTTGAATAGATTCATGTTTATCAGCCTGAGTTTTTCTTTTCCTGCGAATTGCATCTTCATGTCCTCTGAGAGAAAGAGAGAAAAAGAGAATTGAAAATTGAAAGAGAGGGGTAATCTGCTGCTGTATTAGTTATGGTCCAGCCAGGAGGCAGAAACCACAGCAATTATTTGAACAGAGAGAATTTAATATCAAGAATCGATAACTAGATATAAGGTTAACCAGGTTATTAAAAGTATAAGACAAGAACACTGAGGTGTTATGGAGATAGTGACCCCAGGAAGCAACTCCTACTTCTAGAGCTGGAGGATCAAAGGGAAAAGGTTGCAGTCTTTAAAACTCAGGTGGTGAAGGGTGGGGGTTCTGGCCAAGATGGCCATATAAGGCCCTAGTGGGTTTGGCTCAGTGGTTAGAGTGTCAGCCTGTGGACTGAAGGGTCCTAGGTTTGATTCCAGCCAAAGGCATGTACCTGGTTGCAGGCTGGATCCCTTGCCCAGTTGGGACGTGTGTGGGAGGTAGCCAATTGATGTGTTTCTCTCACATCAATGTTTCTCTCTCTTTCTCCCCCCATCCCTCCCTCCCTCTCTCTCTAAAAAAGTCAATGGAAAAAATATTCTTGGGTGAAGATTAACAAAGAAAAAAATATAATGATGGAAAACCTCCCTAACCTGGTGAAGGAGGTAGACATACAAGTTCATGAAGTGCAGAGTCCCAAACAAGATGAACCCAAAGAGGCCTACACCAAGACACATCATAATTAAAATACCAATGATTAAAGACAAAGAGAGAATCTTAATAGTAGCAAGAGAAAAGCAGTTATCTATAAGGGAGCTCCCATAAGACTGTCCGCTGATTTTTCAACAGAAACCTTGGTGGCCAGAAAGGATTGGCAACCAATATTCAAAGTGATGAAAAGCAAGGACCTACAACCAAGATTATTCTACCCAGCAAAGGTATCATTTAGAATCTAAGGACAGATAAAGAGCTTCCCAGGCAAGAAAAAACTAAAGCAGTTCATCACCACCAAACCAGTTACAGGAAATGTTAAAGGGTCTTCTTTAAGAAGAAGAAAAAGAAAAGATAAAAATATAAATACTAAAATGGCAATAAATACATATTTATCACCAATTACTTTAAAAGCAAATGGATTGAATGTTCCAATCAAAAGACATATGAATGCTGAATGAGTAGTAAAACAAGACCCTTACATATGCTGTCTTCAAGAGACTCACTTAGATGAAAAGACACATACAGACTGAAAGTAAAGGGATGGAAAAAATATTTCATGAAAATGGAAGCAAACAAACAAAAGCTGGGGTAACAATACTTATACCAGACAAAATAAACTTTAAAACAAAGGCTATAATAAGAGACAAAAATGAACCCAGCAATTTTACTTCTGAGTATTGATCCGAAGAAATCCAAAATACTAAATCAAAAAGACATATACATTCATATGTTCATTGCAGCATTATTTACAATAGGCAAGGTATGGAAGCAACCTCAGTGTCCATCAATAGATGAATGGATAAAGAAGAAGTGGTACATATATACAATGGAATAGGACTCAGCCATAAAAAAGAACGAAATCTTGCCATCTGCAACAACATGGATGGACCTAGTGGGTATTGTTGAGTGAAATAAGTCAGACAGAGGAGGACAAATGGTGTATTATTTCATTTATATGGGGAATCTAAAAAACAAACAAACAAGCGGACCAGAAACACTCATAGGTACAGAGAACATTTTGACGGTTGCCAGATGAGAGCGGTGTTGGGTGGCTTGGTAAAAAAGGTGAAGGGATTAAGAAGTGCAGATTGGTAGCTACAGAATAGTCATAGGAGATGTAAAGTACAGCACAGGGAATATGGTCAACAATGTTATAATAAGTCTGTATGTGTCAGAAGGGTAGTAGGTTTATTACGGTGATCACTTGATAAGTTACATAATGCCTAATCACTGCATTGTACACTTGAAACTAATATAATATTGCATGTCAACTGGAATTGAAAAATAAAAAATTATTTAAAGTAAAAAAAACCAAACAACTTGGGCGAAGGAAAGGACCCCATGGAAACTGAAGCGTTTCAAGGAGGGGGACTGCTAGGTTGGGGCTTTTGTCTCCAGCAGTAGAATGTGTGATGAAGTCTGTTCTTCAGGTTTTGGAGTAACTGGAGTCAGCACTGTGCTTCTGGTGAAGGAGCATTGCTGGGATGATGCTTCTCAAAACAGGAAGAAGTGAGGAAGCACTGAAGACAAAGGAGCTGGTTTCTTTCTTCTCCATCCTTGCAGTTTCCTTCTAGTGCCCCCTAATGAAGAGACTCTCATATCTACATGTGATTTGCAGGGTCCTAGGCTCAGCATCACAGAGCTCAGTGTGGAAGGTACGCTAGGATCTGAGATCCAAGATCTCAGTGGCCGAGAGCTTGGCTACCATTTCCCCAGTGGTTGTTGCCTTTGCTGAATATGGGGTGGGAAACATAAATCTACATTTTTGTTTCTCCCATAGTTTGAACATCTTGCCATATTTAGCCTCATTTTAGTGTTAAATTTTTTTGTACAACATGGTCCTTAATTATATATTCTATTTGTATACTGTACTGTGTGGTATGTGTGTACTACAAATGTCTTGTCATATCGAATCAGATGTAAGAATGTATATGTATGTGTACTTCACGGGGGATTTAAGGGCTTTTAGGGGTAATTTTAATTATATCTCATTGTCTCTTTACTTTAGAACCTACCTCTTCTTGACTTCTCAGTCGAGTAAGATGAGTCTTCAGTTTATATTCTAGTCAAAACAGAGACTCCTTGTGTCTGGAGCTTGTACGCACACATCTTGTCTCATCTTCACCTGTCCCCATTTGCTTATGGACTGGACCGTATTTGGGTATTTGTTCATATTCACAGGGCCCGAGGGGACTTGCTCAATACGTTTTTGTTAAATTAATATTAGTAACAGTGGCAACAGTATTTTTTTTTTTACATATAATTACTCACTTAATTCTCACATCAACTTTGTAAGTAGTTATCATTACTGTATTGCATCCATTCTGAGGTGAACATCTTTTTCACATTTTAACATCTCTGAGATTTTATAATTAGTGACATCTTATAATTGATTTTTTTTCCTTAGTGGTAATAGAATAATAGTTCATCTTCCAGTTGATGGCAGTGTAATTTTAGATTCAATTAAATTGGGTGTTATTTCCATTTCATAGATTAGGAAACTGGGGCACGTGAGGTTAAGTATCCTACCCCAGGCCACTCTGTTAGAAAGCAGCAGAGACATTGCCCTATCCTGCTTGGCTCAGTGGTTAGAGCGTCGGCCTGCGGACTGAAGGGTCCTGGGTTTGATTCTGGCCAAGGGCACACACCTCGGTTGCAGGCTCGATCCCTGGCCCTGGTCGGGGCTCGTGCGGGAGGCAGCCAATCATTGTGTCTCTCTTACATCGATGTTTCTCTTTCTCTCTCTCTCTCTCTCCCTCTCTCTCTCTCCCTTCCACTTTCTCTGAAAGGCAATGGAAAAAATATCCTCGGGTGAGGATTAAAAAATAAAATTAAAAAAAAAGAAAGCAGCAGAGACAAAAATACTCATTTTTGCCCCAAGTTTTATGCAGATAAACTAGATTCCTGAGGTTTTCTTCCTTTAGAAACTTTAATGTTTCTTCCCTCCTGGGACTTACATCCTTTGGGAGAACTCTTTGTTCCAGTCTTTCTGTTAGAAGAAACCAGAAATGCCTCTGCTCCCTCCTAGCTCGGTCCTGGATTCTTGGAGTCTGATTGAGCACCTGGGTACTTCGGTGGACAGAAGTTGCTGGTCCTGAGAAAATGCTGGCCTGCCCTATCAGAGCCTGACGTTAGCGTTCTTGTGCCCTTGCTGAGAGCCTAGTCTTTCCTGTCTCACCCCCTTCTTCTGCTTCTCTTTTCTTTTCTCCTTCCCGCCCTTATCTCACTCAACTCCTTTTGCACTCTCTCCTTTCTAGCCCTGTAGAACAGAGAGCTAGAGGCCCAAGGTCTTTTTTTTCTTTTTCTTGCAGTGCACAACTTTAGGTAGCTCTGTTGTTTTCATCAGCCGTGAAGGGAAGGAACACTGTTCAGAAGGTGGAGACTTGGGGAAGTTTGGAGGAATGTCACAGGAATGAGAAACAGATGCAGAGATCCTATGTGGCTGAGCCTAGTCAAGGGAGTTGCAAGGAGAGGAGGGCCAGAGAAGGCTGGAATTTGGTAGTCATACTCATTTGTGTGTTTAAGCCTTTTGTGGCTTTACTGGTGTTCGTGAAGCAAGAGGCTCCCGGCAAGGCAGTGAACAAGCCGATGATTAATTGCCCTTTTTAAATTGTAATTATGTCACTCACCAGAACCCGTGAACATTAATTCTCAATTTACAGAGTGAGTAATTGAATAATGAAGGGGCTGCCTGTTTGTTGTGCTCTGTTTTTGCCCTTGCATTTCTGCAATGCCAGGCCCTTCTGTCTCTCTCAGTCTTTGGATGATGCCCACTCCCCTGGTGATTTTAGTGCCTCTTCTGGCCTTCTAATAGCAAGCTGTCTGGCATCACTTTTCATTCACGGTGAGTAGGGCGTAGGCTGATGTTACATTCTCTAGAGAGAAGGGACACCAGCGATTTCTGACTCCAATCTGATGGTGCTTTTTAAGTTCTCTTCCAGCAACAAAAGTCTGTTCTGGCTAATTCAAGCAAAAGAACATGAATTTATTGGAAGGATATCGGGAAGCCCACAGTCCAAAGGAAAGCTGGAGAAGCTGGCCTTGAAAGAAGAGAGCTAAAACCAGGGTCCAGGTGAGGGCACTTAGTCTCTATAGGACAGTAGGCAGTTAATCCCTGCTGGGCACTGGGACAGGACTGGGCTCTAGAGTTTCTAGTCTGTCATTTCACACTGGATTGGTTCAAATTCTTGAGCCAGTTGCACCCTTGGCAGTGAAGGGTGGGTCACTTTGTGCCCACTTTACCAGAAGCAGGAATGTTTGGTGGGCACCCTCTACAAGCCCTGTCCTCAACCTCTGGATGATCACCTCTTTTCAGTCACAGAAGAGAGTGTTCCTACTGTGGAGAGGGAGTCCACAGGTCTGCGTCAGCAAGGTTCTGGCCCTCCTTTCTTGTGGACACCATTCTGCATTTTCCTTTTGGAATTTGCAGCCTTATTTGCTGGCCTTGGGGTCCAGGAACCACACTCTTCAAATGGCTACTCCTGGGCATTCCAGTAACGTCCTTTTGCGTATGACACTGGGAACTCCTGAGCAGATTCATTGTCATTTTGGATGAGGTGTGTAAGAAAGACTTTGTATTTTTAAGAAACCCTGTGGATGTCCTTATGCTGGATGTGTCCCCCTGGATACTTCCTGCCTCTCAAAAAACAGTCACATACTCTGTGTGGTATGATTTTCCCAGTCATGAAGATACATAGTGTGGAGCCACGTACACTGTTTTGATCGGCAACCATCATTTGTAAGCTAGCAGGTTGTGTGAGAGGTGTAGGCTGGGGCCACAGTCTGGCTGCTGGCCCCCAGTGCAGGTGGGGGGGGCTCTCTGGTACACACTGCAACCAAATACATGATCTTGGCCTCTTTGTTGAGGAACTGGATCAGAAAAAGGAAAGTGATTCAGTACTTTTCAGAGAGAGAGTAGCAGGGCACTCTTCTGAGTAGGGGTGTGCTGCAGACAGAATGTTTGTACCTTCCCCAAAATTCTTGTGTGGAAACCTAATTTCCAGTGTGATGACATTTGGAGGTGGGGACTTAGGGAGGTGGTTATGTCATGAGGGTGAAGCCTTTGAATGGGTTTAGTGCTCTCAGAGAGGTCCCTTGCCCCTTCCCGCCGTGTGAGAAGATTCCCGTTGATGAGCCAGGACGTGGGCCCTCACCAGATTACCAAATCTGCAGGTGCCTTGACATTGGATTTCTAAGCCTCCAGATGTATTTTTTTCCTGAGACTTTGATATTTATTTCTTTCAGAAATAAATTTCTGTTGTTTACAAGCTACCCAGTCTATGGTATTTTTGTTTTAGTAGCCCGAACAGACTAAGAGTCTAATTGAACTTCTTCGGATTCCCATAGATCCATTTTTCTCTTGATCTCCCTTGGGAGACACCATGCTTTGTACAGAGTCTTGAAAGCTGCCTGAAGGTTTTGTGATTGCCAGTGGATGTGTAGTGGGTAAGAACCCATTTTACAGCTCCTGGCCTCAGGGTTTTCTTCTCATTAGCGATTCCTGTCTTCATTTGAGGTAAGAAACCCAGCTCAGCTTCGACCTGATCTCCTGGATTCTTCTGCCTTTAAGATCTTGAACAATGTTCTCCCTGACCACTCATCTACCGTCTGTTTTGCTCTTTTTGATCTTTTTTCCTCTGGAACTTTCTCTTTGCTTTCATTGCATTCTCAAAACTTCCCTGTTTTCCCAATTTGTAATCTCTTTGGTATCATTTGTTTTCTTACCCAGGGCAGATCCCAGTGAGCATGTGGTTTCACCTCTCCTCTCTCTAGGACTCACTGTAGGTCTGCCCCCAGCTGGAGTGCTGCTGGAGAAAACTCAGGAGTCAATGTGTACAGTTCAGGAGTGCCTCTACCTGATCCTCCCTGACTCCCCGTAGCAGCTTTTCAGAGCTCTCCCCTCCCAGGTACCCCTCATTCCCAGCAAACACCTTTGCTATGCAGCTCACTGAGAAAGGAGGCCTTCTCATCTAAACTCTTGCAGCTTCTCCCTTTCACATTAGCATCTCTGACTTTACTCAGTGTTGCCCTCTCCGGCCAGTGATTTTTTTTTTTTAAGTATGTCTTTATTGATTTCAGAGAGAGGGAGAGAGAGAGATAGAAACATCAATGATGAGAGAGTCATCGATCAGCTGCCTCCTGCATGCCCCCTGCTGAGGATCGAGCCCACAACCCGGGCATGTGCCCTGACCGGGAATCGAACCTCAATGTCCTGGATCCCAGGTCGATGCTCAACCTCTGAGCCACGCCAGCTGGGCGAGCCTGTGATCTTGATTGGATTCTGAGGAAAGGACTTATCTGGGACTTTCGTCTGCCACTGTCCTTCTTCTTGCTTATTGTTTACATTTTTTTCCTCCCTACCGACTCCTCCTTCTTATCTATTTGTCCAAATTCCCAAAGCACCTTACAATGTTTTTAACCTACTTCTAGTGTTGTAGAAGCTGTGCATCCTTCTATTGCCCTTTAGATTATACTTATATGTGTGTTTTATAATCCTCACCAGAGGATATGTTTTTTAAATTGATTTTTAGAGAGAGAGGAAGGGAGAGAGAGGAGAGAAACACCAGTGTGAGAGAGAAACATGGATTGTTTGCCTCCCATACTGCCCCAATTGGGAATCGAATCCACAACCTAGGTAAGTGCCCTGACCGGAATTGAACCTGCAGCCTTTTGGTGTATGGAACAATGTTCCAACCAACTTAGCTACCTGGCCAGGGCTATGCTTATATATTTTTTAAAAATTTAAATTTTGAAACAGTTTTAGGATCACATAGAAATTTCAAAAATAGTATAGAGATTCCCATGTGCCCTTCCCCCAATGATGACATCTTGCATAACCGTAGTGTGGGGTTTCTCAACCTCAGTTCTATTGACATTTTGGGTTGGATGCTTCTTTGTTGGAGGGTGGGGTGCTGTCTTCTGGATAGTGTGATGTTTAGCAGCATCCCTGGCCTCTACCCATTAGATGCTGGTGGCACTCCCCCAGGTTTGACAAACAAAAGTGTCTCCAGATGTAACCAAATGTCCCCAAATCACCCAGTTGAAAACTACTGTGGGTTAGATTTTTATTACAGTAACAAATTACCGCTTACTTAATGGTGTGAAACAACATGAATTTTACCCCCTTTTAACTCTTTAGGTCCGAAGCCTGATATGCTGTGGCTGGATTCTCTGCTCAGAGTCTTACTGGGCTAAAATCAAGGTGTTAGCCAGGGCTGCGGTTCTCATTGGAGGCTCTTGGGGAAGAGTCTGCTTCCAAACTCACACTGATTGTTGGCAGAATCCAGTTCCTTCCCGTGCTTTGTATGTGGCTCTTTGTTTTTCAAGCCAGCAGCAAGTGTCTAATTCTTCTCATTCTTTGAATCTACAATTTCTTTTTTACCGCCAGCTAGAAAAAGTTCTGTGCTTTTAAGGGCTCACGTGGTGACCTTGGGCCCGCTGGATAATCCAGGATAATCTCCTCTGATTCACAGTTTCCAGGGATTAGGGTGTAGACATCTTTGACAGGCCATTATTCTGCCTGCCATCACTGTCACAGTACAGTGATCACAAGCAGGAAATAGACATTGCTGCAGTGCATTAACAAACCTTCAGACCTTGTTCAGATTTCATCAGTATTCACCTGCACTCCTTGTTATTTATTACTATTAATTTTTGGTAAAAGTTCTGTCAAATTTTATATATTTATCATATATACACATACACACGTATATGTACACACGTGTGTGTATATCTATACACACACACACACACACACACACACATATATTCATGTAGCTACCACCACAGTCAAGGATGCAAAACTATTCCATCCACCCCAAAGAAACTCCTCTCCTTTACTATTAACCTAGCGATCCTTTGCGTCTTCTCTGTGAGCATAATTTTGTCATTTTGAGAGTGTTATGTAAGTGGAATCATACAGCATGTCACCATTTGAGATGGGCTTTTATTTCATTTAGTATAATGCCCTCGAGATTCATCCAAGTTATTGTGTGCGTCAGTAGTTGGGTCCTTTATATTGCTGCGTAGTATTCCTTTATATGAGTATACCTTACCTTCTTACCTTTCACCTGTTTGAAAGACATTTGAGTTGTTTCCAGTTTTTGTTGTTGCAAATAAAGTGGCTGTCTATATATATGCATGCACTTTTCTTTGTGTAAACCTAACTTTCATTTCTACATAATAAATACACGGGAGTGGGATTGCTGAGTCATTTGATAAGTATATGTTCAACTTGGTAAGATGCTGCCAAAGTGTTTTCCAGAGTGGCTGTACCATTTACATTCTTACCAGCAATGTATGAGTGACCCGGTATCTCTATATCCTTGTCACACTTGGAACTGTCAGTATTTAAAATAATTTAAAGTATTTAAAATAAGAGTGTCAGTATATAAAATAATTAATAATAAAATTTAAAAATAATCTAATATTCTAATAGATATGTGGTATCTTATTGCAGCTTTAATTTGCACTTCTCTAATGGCTAATGGTGTTGAATACTCTTTCATGTGCTTATTTAGGATTTAGTATCCACCTATCCACGTACTTAGTTTTTACATTATTATTGACTGTATTCCCTATGGGGGATCATCCTGTTCTCCATGACTATTCTGTAACTATGAATTTGTACTTCTAAATCGCGAGCCCTCCAATCCCCTCCCATCTGGCAACCTTTAAAATGTTCTCTGTATTTATGAGTCTGTTTCTGGTCTACTTGTTCATTTATTTTGTTTTTTAGAGTATAAGTGAAATCATCTGGCACTTGTTTTTCTCTGTCAGACTTATTTTGTCCAGCACAGTACTCTCTAGGACCATCCATGTTGTTGCAGATGGTAAGATTTCATTCTTTTTATGGCAGAGTTATATTCCATTGTATATATGCAACTCAGAGTTTTAAAAAAAAATTATGGTAAAATAGCCCAAGCCAGTTTTGCTCAGTGGTTAGCGCATCGGCCCACCGACTGAAGGGTCCCAGGTTTGATTCCAGCCAAGGGCACATACCTTGGTTGCAGGCTAAATCCCTGGCACCTGTTGGGGTGCGTGCAGGAGGCAACCAATCGATGTGTGTCTCTCACATCGATGTTTCTCTCTCTCTCCTTTCCACTCTCTCTGAAAATCAATGGAAAAAATATCCTTGGGTGAGGATTAAAAAAAAAAATTATGGTAAAATATACATAACATAATTGTACCATTTTAACCATTTTTCTGTACCATTCATTGACATTAAGTACATTCACCATGTTGTGCAACTATCCCTGCTATCCATTTCCAGATCTTTTTTTAATCATTCCAAATAGAAACTCTGTCCCCATTAAATAATAACTCTCCCTTTCTTTCTTCCCCCAGCCCCTGGAGACCTCTACTACTTTCTGTCTTGTGAATTTGTATATTCTAGGAACCTTATTTGTCCTTTATCTGACATTTCACCAAGCATAATGTTTTCAAGGTTCATCCATGTTTTAGCATGTATCAGAATTTCCTTCCTTTTGAAGATAGAATAATATTCCATTATATGTATATACCACATTTTGTTTATCCATCCGTTGATAGACATATGGGTTATTTGTGCCTTTTGACTATTATGAATAATGCTGCTATGAATATAGGTATACAAGTATCTATTTGAGTCCCTGCTTTTAAGTCTTTGGAGTATATACTTGGAAGTGGAATTACTGGATCATAAGGTAGTCTTATGATTAAGCTTTTGAGAAACCGCCAAACTGTTTTCCACAATGGTTGCACCATTTTACATTCCCACCAGCAATGCACAAGGGTTTCAGTATCTCTATGCATCCCACAGATTTTGATGTATTGTTTTGTGTGTTTTTTTCCATTTGGTTCAGTAACAAAAACATATCTTTTAAATTTTCTTTGAGACCTCCTCTTTGTCCCATGGATTATTTAGAAGTGTGGTGTTTAAAGTTCCTGAAAGTTTCCCTGTTACCTTTTTAGTATTGATTTTTAACTTAGTACTGCTGGTCAGAGAACATATTTTCCATGATTTCAATTCATTTCAGTTTGTTAAAGTTTATTTTATGACTCAAGAGATGGTCTATCTTGGTGAATGCTCCATGTATGTGTGTAACTAATGTTTATTCTTTTTAGGTGAAGTGTCTTATAAATATTAAAAAGCTTCTGTTGGTTTATGGTTGTGTCAATTATTCTATATTCTTGCTCATTTTCTTTCTAGCAGAATTTTCTTTGAAGTTTCCAGCTGTAATTCTAGAATTGCCTATTTCTATGTTCAGTTCTGCTTTATCTGCTTTTTAAGTGTTTTGGAGCTCTGTTGTTTGGCATGTACACATTTAGGATTATTATACTGTATTAATGAATTGACCCTTTTATGACTATGTAATGTCCCACTTTACAGCTGGTCCAAACATTCTTTGCTCTGAAATCTACTTTGTCTGAAATTAATTTAGCTTGTCCAGCTTTATTTTGATTAGTATTTGCATGATATATCTTTTTGATACCTTAACGTATAATCTTCCCACATAAACTTCTTTGCTAGCATATGGTTGGGTCATTTTTTTAAAAAAAAGTCCATTCTGACAGTATCTTCTAATGTGCTTTTAGGTCATTTATATTTAATGTAATTAATTATGTGGTAGGATTTAAGTTTGCCATTTTATCATTTGTTTTCTGTTTCCACTGTTTTTTGTTCCTGTGTTTCTTCTTTCCTGCCTTCCTGTAGGATACTTGAATATTTTGTAAAATGTCATTTTGATTTAAAGAATTTTTAAAGTATATCTTTTTGCTTTGTTAATTTAGTGGATGCTCTATAGATTATAATATACCTATTTAATTTACCACAGCCTACTAGTATTAACATTTTACCGCTTCAAGTGGAATATAGGAACCTTATCAACATTTATGTTTCTTTACTACCCCTTTAAGGATATAGTTATCTTAAACATTACCTGTGTATATATTGAGAACCATATCAGAAAGTGTTGTAATGTTTTGCTTTCAAATGTCAAATATAACTTTTAAAATTTAAGAGAAACATTGTTTATTATACTTACCCTTTCCTTTAGTCTTTCTTTATTCTAATATTCCAAATCCCTCCCTCCCTCCCTCCCTCCCTCCCTCCCTCCCTCCCTCCCTCCCTCCCTCCCTCCCTCCCTCCCTCCCTTCCTTCTTTTTCTCCTTTCTTCCATTCTTCCTCCCTCCCTCCTTTTTTTCTCTTTGAAAATTATTTTCCTTTTATATGAACTTCCTTTAATAATTAGAGCAGATCTGGTGTAGATGGATTCATTTTCCTTCACTGATTAAGTCTTTATTTCTCCTTTATTCCTGAAGAATATTTTCACAGGATCCCGACTTCTGGGTTAATTCTTTTTTCAGCCTTGAAATTTGTTGTGCCACTTCCTTCTGTTGGCAATGAGAACGGTACCAGGTGTTAGACCTGTGGGGTCAGACCAGATCTTGGTTCAGCAAGCTCAGTACTTGTGTTCTGGCTAGGAAAGAATTCAGAGCCAAGGCTCAAACTATAAGAGAAAGTTTATTTAGAAAGTCACAGAGGTAGAAGTGAGCAATAGAAGACATGGACTCAGGAAAAAAGTTACAGAGGCAGAAGAAGGACCCTTGGAGCTTAAGAGAGAGGAGAGGTAAAGGGTGGGGGAGGGGGGAGAGAAAAGGGTAAAGGGGAAGGGAAAAGGCTTGGGTGCGCTCCTGGAAGGTTCTAAGGGCTTTTAAGGGCAGGGATTTTAGGGGAGGTCTCAGGGGAGGATCTCAGTAAAATATTCATCAGCTTTCCAAGTGTATCCTTTCAGGGTCGTGGTCTCCACTGATTGGTTGGCACCAGGGTAGGGGATCCTTACTCAATGCAGCTGGTCTTTGACTGGTTTTGCTGCTTTTCTGGGCCTGGAGCTGAAACACAATTGAGGCCTAAATGTATTTGATGTGGGTTAGAACCTCATTGTCCTGGGGCTTTAATGCTTACAGGCTATTCTCCAGTCACCTTGTTTGTTCCCCCCCTAAGGGGATCTAACCAGCATGACTAGCAACGTGCCAGGGGAGGAAAGGTCAAGAGAGGGTCCAGACTGCATGGCCATCGATATGAAAGGTCATGGGAGTTTAAACCATAAGACCAGAGATATGCTAGGGGAGGAAAGGTTACCCGGGGCGTGAGGTCCTTGTTTTCCCAGTTTTGCCTGTTGCTGGGGCCCAGAGCTTTCTACCCTGGTAACCTTCTGTACCTGGCCCATAGTCCTTGATCTATCTGCTCACGTCTGTCTCACTGCCACTACACTTCTGGCCCCCATAGTTTCTGTTGAGAAATCCACTCTTACTTGAATCATTCCTATAGGTAATATTCCATTTCTCTCTGGCTACTTTCCAGGTTTTTTGTTTGTCTTCAGTCTTAAAATTCTTGATTATGATTTTTTTCGGAATGTATTTCTTTCAGTTTATCCTTTTGGAGTTCACTCAGCTTCTTGAATCTGTAGGGTTTTTGTTTGTTTGTTTTGGTCAACTTTAGGACATTTTAAACCATTATTTTTGCAAATACTTTTTCTGTATTATACTTTTTCTCCTTTCTGTTTGGAGCCCTTGAAAAAGGGCTCTAAGTAAATGTCAATGTAAGAAACGCCCAAACCTGTAAGAATTTTTTATGAGTTTGAGCCTAACTGACAACAATTGCCTGGAAACAAAATCTCCACGGATTGAGAAAATGCTCTGGAGAATGGGAGTTATGCGCATCATTTCACACATTACAATCAAATGAGGAGGCTTACGGGGTTTACCTGAAATTCATTGGTGATAGGCTAGGGTAGCGGAGAAAGCGAAGGGGAGGGTGGGAGGTGAGGGAAAGGAATAGAAACGTACTTCTTTTGCAAAGATGGGTACAGGATAGTTAATAGTCAGCAATTAACCTGATAAGGGATTTGTGGTCTCTGCTCCATTGCTGGAAAGGAAATTACTTTGTTATTCCAAAGGCACGTTATCAGGCATTTTATCTTAGATAAAAAAAGACAACAGACAGTCTCAGATAAGGTGAAGATTAAATTTTGTTAGATAAAAATGCTGCCGTAAGTCATGACTACTTGCCATGAACTGCTTTTAGTTTGAAAGTTTAAATTTCAGACCATCCTTCGTGGTTACTTTCTGTTTCTGAGGTTGTAAGGCTGCCATTACAAATGGTTTACTCAGGCCTCCCCTGAGCTTGTCAGGTTTAATATGCATCCCCATTTTTGTCCTCCGGACTCTAATGATTCTTTGTGTTTTGTGTATTTTCCCCAAGTTTTTTGTTTTAACTATATATTTTTAAAAGTTGTATTTTTATATGTATATATCAATTATTTATGTAAATTTACATTCTCCATTAAGGAATTACTACTATTTTATCCCCCTGTGTCTTTTTTCTCTATTGGGTTCATTACCTATTTTGCTGGAGTGCTTCCTCAAGTATTTCTTTCAGAAAAAGCTTAGCTATTAAAAACTTTATTCTTATGTTTTTCACTTTGCAGTAATTTTATAAAACTTCTAGGGGCTTCTTGGGAAAGCTTTTAGGGAAAGTAATTTTAGCCCAATACTTTAAAACTATTTCTGCCCTGTCTTCTGGTATTACCAGTGAGATCTTGCAGTTTTATCATCCTTTTTACTATCTTACTTTTCACAACAAACTGAGACAGGCTAGTAAGCCAGGACAAGTGGAATACGAAACTGAGTCAGATAGTTAAACGTTCAAGCAGTTTACAGCCATCTAGTAAATCACAAAATCCTATCTTCTGTAACCAAGGCCACTTAAGACTAAATGGTTTACACTTCTTCTTCCCAACCAGAGGGTAAATAGCTTAAATCACCCTACTCTGGGAGATAGATAGCAGAAATCCAATTAGTGCCATTTACCAACCACACCCAAGGACAGATGAAGTTAAGGGAATAAATCTCATTTCGGCACATCAGCATAACACTGATGAATATTCTATTGAGATCCTCCCCTAAACTCCTAGCTTTTTAAAAAAGTAATTTATTATTATTTTTTATTCCTGAGCTGAGGATATGTTTTTATTGATATTTAGAGAGAGAGGAAGAGCGCGCGAGAGAAACATTAATGTGAGAGAGAAACATCAGCTGGTTGCCTCTTGTCTGCTGCTCCATTTAACTGAGCCACCTAGCCAAGGCTAAACTCCTAGCCTTTAAAACCCCTCAAAACAAAGGTCCCAGCGCACTCTCCCTCGTAATGTTACTGGCAAGATGATGAGACCTCGGTTCTTGTCTTCTTAAAGGAAAGATTTCTATCAAGGGACAAAGTGCAGCAAAGCAAGTGAGAATTTATTGCCTCAGCAAGAGCACATTCAGTTGGGATGTTAATTAAAGCTGGGGACAGTGAAACAAGGAAGGGCATAGAAGAAGCAGCAGGAGAGCCTAGGCTGGGCTGCTTTGGCTCACTGAGAAGTCAGAGAGAGAAAAGGGGGCCTTGAAGACTGGTGTTATCTCAGACAAGCTGCCGCTGCCCATTGCTCCCTGGTTGCAGGTCTTGTGGGGCCCCTTAGAGGGAAGAAGTGGGGAAGGTAATGGCCTGGGCAGGTTCCCCTGGGGGAGAGCCCACACTGAGTACTTCATCCTGAGCGTCTTTCTCTTTCGCAGGTGGAAATCTTAGGGGAGGTCTCAGGGGAGAGTCTCAATAGAACATTCATCAGCTTTCCAGGTGAGCTCTTTCAGGGTAGTGGTCTCCACTGATTGATCAGTGCCAGAGCAAGGGGTCATTAGTCAATGCAGCTGGTCCTGAGGCAACCATGGCATCACTTGTGTGGTTTTGCTGCTTTTCTGGGCCTGGAGCTGAAAAACAACTGAGGCCTAGATGTTATCTTTAAGGAGGAATGCTCAGGGGGATCTAAACAGCATGACCTGTGATACGCTAGGGGAGGACAGGTTACCCTGGGGGTGAGGTTCTTGTTTTCTCACTTTTGCACCTTGCTAGGCATCCTGAGCTTTCTGTCCTGGTGAGTTTCTGTACCTGGCCCATCCTTCTTGCTCTGTTCACGTCTGTCTAACTGCCTGTAACACTAGGAGGACACTCGTGCCTTTCCCTTCCCCCTTTCCTTCCCCACAGGCATGCATCTCCTAAACTCTAAGGGACCCCACTAGACTTGCAACCAGGGAGCAATGGGCAATGACAGCTCAGCCCAGGCTAACCCCCTGAACCTGTCCTCAAAGCCCCCTTTTCTCTGACTTCTTACTGAGCCAAAGTAGCCCAGCCTAGGCTCATTTTCCCACCTAATCCCTATCCTGTTGCTTCTATCCTAAGCCCTTCCTTGTTTCACTGTCCCCAGCATTAATAAATGTACTCTAAAAATCACCTGGACTTGTGTTGTAAAATCTTTCCTGCATGAAGTCAAGAACCCATACAGTACTGGCCAGCCCCAGGCTGACCTGCTCAGGGCCAGACCCCCTTTTCGGTAACAAAACCTTAGATTATTGTGTTCACATTTGGTTTCCCCACTACAGTGCCTTGAAAGCAGGGGCATTGTCCTGTTAATCTTTGTAAATCCAGCCCCTAGCACAGTGTTCCATAAATGACATGTCAGCAAGTGATTGTGACATTGGATTGAAATGAGGAAAACAGGTATATCAGGAGAGGCATATCAACTGATACATTTGGTCCTCTGGTCTTGCTTAGTATTGATATTATTTTTTGACTGAAAAATAACTTTTAGCAACAGAGAGATGTGCTCAACCTGAGGGGCTGAGGGCTATTGCACGGCAAAGATGGGGAGAGTAGTCTCATTGTACTAGAAGATCTGAGCTTGTTTCTGGGCTGGCTACCACAGGGAACTCCTGCAGTGTTTCCTGTCCACCGTGAGCACATTGTCCAGTAAAGACATGCAAATGAATTTCTAAAGCACAGGAGGACCTGGGTGTGAATTCTAGTTCTGCCCTTTATGAAGACAGGGTATTGACTCTGTTTTTTACCTCAGTTTTCTCTTGCATAAAATGAGTTTAGCAATCCACATCTCACTGGCATTGAAAGTATTAAATAAGAAAGCATATATAAAGCACTTGACAAATACTCAACATTCAGTGAATCTTCATTCTTTTCAACACATATTTTAGGAAGCTGGAGAACTTTCTTTTGGCTGATTTAAGAATTGTGCATAGCACATTTACACATCCCCTCAGAATGTTTTCCAGAGTAATATAACACAGAGGCAGAGGATAATGGTTAATCCTTGAAGATCCTACTCAATTCCAAGATTTTGGTGTTTTGAGATTTTTTTTTGGGGGGGGGGTGGCTTTTTGGAAAGTTTTTTTTGGATTGTAGGTTTTTTTGTTTGGTGTCATCTTTTTTTTTTTCCCCTATCACCCGAGGATATTTTTCCCATTGCTTTTCAGAGAGAGTAGAGGGGAAAGAGAGAGTGAGAAACATTGATGTGAGAGAGACACATCGATCGGTTGCCCACCACATGTGCCCCAGGGACCGAGCCTGCAATTGAGGTACATGCCCTTTTCTGGACTTGAACCCGGGCCCCTTCAGTCGGTGCGCCGACGCTCTAACCGCTGAGCCAAACTGGCGAGGGCTGTTGGTGTCATCTTATCATGTAGGTGAGGTAACTTGGGTCCCTTGGAGGTTAAATAACGGTACTCAGCCTACCACGGTGAGTAACAAAACCAGCACAGTGGCACCTTCGTTTTCGAACGTCTCCGTTGACAAACATTTCGGTTTACAAACCGCCGTAAACCCGGAAGGAAATGCTTCGGTTTCCGAACAGGCCTCGGAAGTCGACCGTGCCCGGGCTTCCGCTGAGGGCAGGTCCTGAGGCCGCGCTGTCGGCCGCGGTCCCTCGGGTTCCGAGCGTTTCAGAGCTGAACGGTCTTCCGAGCGGATCACGCTCGAGAGCCGAGGGACGGCCGTGTGAGAGCTCTCAAGCGTCAAGCAGCCCGTGTTCATTAGACCTGCTCCTTTCCTGACCTGTGCGTCTCTTCTCCCTCTTCCAGACAGAACATTCTTTAGGGAAGTCAAGATGGTTTAATTAACCTTCTGTTTCATGGCAGGAGAGGCCTCCTTGCTGAGAGAGAGAGAGAGAGAGAGAGAGAGAGAGAGAGTGTGTGCGTGCGTGTGTGTGTGTAGGAGAAAGATTGTGAGCAGAGATGAGCTGAAATCACTACTTTATATCCTCCCTGTTTGTTGTATGCGGGTGGCTCTCCTCCCTCGCCACTGAAGTGAATCTTCTTGTCCCCCCTCAGATTGCCTGTTCCCCACTTCTTTAGCCTCTCACCTTCTCGCAGCAGTTGCCTACGCACTTCTAGCAGAATGTCTAGTCATCTTCTCGGGGACCCGTTGCTGGGCTAACTTACGTGGCTTTTCAGAGAGAAGTTTTACTCCTACGAGAATCTCACTCCTCGGATACACTGCGGACCATCTCTAGCAGAGTGGGCTTGTGAGGTGGCGTGGCTGGCATCAGTACCCTCCAGGCGAGGCCTCGGAATCGTGCTCCCGGGGTTAGGATTCTGCCCCTCATGTGGGTAATGGTTCGTCGGAATCCTGCCGCCTTGTCACCCTGACAGAGTCTCTGTGTCTAGGTGGGCTTGGGAGGCCTTTGATCTGGGCCTGCCCTGAGCCTTTCAGTCTGGCTAAAGTAGAATGTGCTGCCTTTTCCTCATCTCCTTAGCTCCCTCAGCAGACCTGAGAGTCAGGAGGAGGTGGTGGCATGCAGGGCCCGGAGCCCCGGGGTGTGACTGCCAGGGAAGCTCTGGGGGCCCCCCGGAGTGACTGCCAGGGAAGCTCTGGGAGCCCCGGGGAGTGACTGCCAGGGAAGCTCTGGGAGCCCCGGGGAATGACTGCCAGGGAAGCTCTGGGAGCCCCGGGGAGTGACTGCCAGGGAAGCTCTGGGAGCCCCGGGGAGTGACTGCCAGGGAAGCTCTGGGAAAACTGCCTTCCCAGGGACTTTTCTCCCCATGCCCAAGTTCCTTTTTTCTGTTCCTTGCCCACGTCTCCGTGTTTTCCAGCGACTCAGATGTACGAGCTGCATCTGGTCCCTGGACAGCTGGCAGTGGGAGAGTGGAGACTGACGTGCCAGTGTCTTGGCCTGTACCCCTGAGTCTCTGGGGGGTGCAGAGGAGAGGAGGCCTCTGAGGCCTTTGAGCTGATGGACAGAGAGATGGGTGCCCACAGGGACATGTGGAAGAACTCTGTTGTTTTAGTGGGGGAAAACCTCATGTTTCTGTTTCTTCTGCTATGAATACTAAGGAAAGATGATGAAGGCAGTGAGATGTTGAACATGATGACGATGATGATGATGATGATGAGGGGGGTTGGGGCTGTAAGGGAGGGAGGGGTTGTTCACAGCACAAGAATAAATGAACCTGTGTAAAATCTCCCACATTTGACATTTAGTTTTCCAGGAAGTTGATGTTTCCCTAAATTTACTGAAAACACTGAGTTTCTGGTTTGAGCTAGAGAATTTCCCAAATTGTCTGTTTCTAGTTTCTTGTTCCCACTTATTTGCGGCTAGAAAATGTGGTGTGCCTTGGGACTTCAGGGACTTTTTATTGCCCACCTTAGGACGCTTTTTTGTAAATGTATTCTTTTAAATACAGCAGGGCTGCATACTTTAAAAAGGTAATACATGTTCATTAAAAACTTTTAAAGAATCCCCAGAAGTTTCTAAAACAAAAAATTAAAGCCTTCTTGCCCTCATGCCACTCCCAGGCTCACTATGGAGAAGGGACCAATGGGGATCACTGTGGAATCTTTTGAATGTTTATGTTCCGCCAAAGGGTCTAGACCTGGTGTGAGCTCAGCAGGCCACTCGACCTCCCCCTTCAGGGCTGGGTGTGGGAGGGGCTCTCTGGTGTGGTGGGGTTGCCTTTGGGAGGAAGAAGGAGAAAAATGACAGAGCAGCTTTGTCATCTTTGTCAAGCGAGGATGTTGGGAAGAGATGAATAATCTTTCCCCCCCGCTGTTCTTTTCTTTCCTTCTCAAGCCTTGTGCTGTATGCTGCTAATATGTATTTGATAAAATTTCTCTCCCTCTTTTTTAAATGTCTAAAATTTTTGCTTCACAGTTTGAAGCACAGCACTGTACCAGAGGGGCAGCAGGAGGGAAAACCAAATAGTGCGTTGGAAGTCCCATAAGGAGAGCAGCTCAGCAGGGGTTCACCTCACCTCCCTTGCCAGGGCAGGTGAGAGGGCACTGATCGCAAAGACCAGGCCTTATTTCCAAAGAGGAGTTGTTCAGGTCTCCAAGCCAGAAGGGTCCCCGCACGCCATGGCAGATAGGAGGTCACAGTGCTGTTTCCTGAGCGGCTTTTCTTCTTCAACCATCTGTGTAGAGAGGGAAAGACACGAGCCTGATAAAGCCTTGCCATTTGTAAAACAACAAACAGTAGTTCTAGTAAAGAACATGGGCTCAGTCTGCTTCTCTTGCTCTCAGGATCAGCCTCAATTTGATCTGGAAAATAAATTTGTCCTTTCTAATGGATACCTCCTGTTCTCTTTTCCCAGCTGGTTCTCCCTTTGTAGCAGGCGGCAGTCACAGGGTGTGAATGAATGTTCTCTCTCTTTGCTTCCTGAAAAGTGCTGAGCTCTGCTCCTGGTCCCTCATGCCAGTCTGTGTGTTCCCAAAGGCAGGGGCTGGGCCTGAGTCACTTTTTTTGTCCCCCCCAGGATCCAGCACATGGTCTCCCGGACCTTATGGTCAGTGAGGACCTCAGGCATTCACAGGTAACAGCTGCCCAGTCTCTGTAGTTAAAGCTGGGCTGTGGTCTGTGTTTCTCTGTATCCAGTGTGAGCCTCTGCCTGATTCATCCAGACAAAAGCCACGGTGTTTCTGAGAATTCCAAGTGATTTTAGGCCTTGGCCTATTGTTTCCATATCCTGGAATGTTCCAGTTTCTGCTCTCCCCAGTTGAATAGGAAAAGTTTCAGGGTCAGCCTCGATGGTCCTCCTTTAGGAAGCACTGCTGGCCCTCCCAGGGTTGGTTTCTGCCACACGGTGCTCCAAGCTTTGCTTACCATGGTGCTTCTCTTCCATTATCTAGAATACAAATTCTTTGAAGGCGGAGTCTGTGATTGAGTCATCTCTGAATCAAGCTTTCAGCCAGGAACTTGGTGGGGACTAAAAAAAGAAAAAAGGTATGGAATGACTAAAGGAATCTTGTCTCCAGCTATGCTTAGCAGATACTGGATACTATGAGCTGTTAAACATGTTTGCAAAGGAGAAAGTTTGCTGGATCTGAACTGATGGGATAGGGTCTGGAGAAGCCCAGACAAGCTGCATGACCTTTGTTCTAAAAGATACTTCTTTCTTTGTGGTCTGGTCATATTTGTTATCACAGCATTCCTGGGATAAAACGTGAACTGCATTACTTTAGAAAATGGAAGCAAAGGAAAAATGACAGACCAAAGTGGTCTTCTTAGCAGGACTAAGGCTGGTAGATGAACCAGCTTGTCCTGACTCCTGGGGAGGAGATTCATGCAACTGTCCATGATACCATTTTAATTAGCTAGATATTAATAGTAGGAAAGAAGCAAAGGGAAGGTAAGACATTACAGGCATCTCATTTGAGCAGCTTCACCAGGGATCCACTGGCCCTTTCCCCGCAGAATCACTGGGGAAAGGGATCCAACAAACAGGAAATAGATGCATGCCCAGCAAAATTGGGGTGACCTAGGGAAGGTACTTGCCTTTTAGTCACACCTGGGAACAGAGATCATTGGCCAGAATGGGCTTGGCTACTATAAGCTCACAAAAATTTGGAAATACATAATCTCCTAAACAAAGGATTTCTCTCTCTTGGCTCTTGATTGTAGGGCTTTCTTGTATCTGCTTCCTTGCATTTGACCCCACACGCAATGGATTAATGGACTGCAGCTGGGAACACAAGCTGAGCTAGCCTGATGCTAAACTGGGGTGTGTAACTTTGGAACAGAAATTCTGGCTCTGATTTTAGCCCTGATAAAGTCGAAATGGGACTTCTTTCATGGTGGGACAGAGAGAGGGAAATGGAACCTTGGAAACTCAGGGGTCTGATTCACAGAAGTAAAGCTTTTTACAATACCTCATCCTCCTGTGCAAGTCTGAGAAAATTCTTTTTCTCCGTATATTGCAAGAAATCTACCCCCACTATCAATAGCTGGGGACAAGGATCCCCCACTTCCACTGTTAACAGACACACCCTATATTCCTGGGCACCTTTCCCGTGCCCTGCTGACAGCCACACCCTGAGCCTTGAGACCTTTTCCTTTCCTGAGTTTGGGGTTGGGGGAGAAAGAGAATGAAACAACGAAAAGAAGAAAGTAAACACTTATAATTCCACTGTCTAGAAAGAAAGAAGAATGATAACATCCTGGTTTATATATGCTCTTTTGCAAATGGTCCTTTTTCATTTAACAGAAACTTGTGGGTATTTTTCATGTCATTAAATATAGATCTACACCAACGTTTTTAAAGGCCGCATACTGTTTCGTAATTGGATAAGTGTCATTTTTAAAGCAATTTTCTATTATTATGATACATTTATTTCCCATTTTCAATGTTAAAATCAACACTGTGCAAAATATACATCTACATCTTAGCTTCTTTTGTCCATATTTCCTTTAGGTTAAATTCCTAAAATGGTATTGCATAGTCAAAGCATATGCACATTTAAAATTGATACATATTTTTAGATTATTCTCTAAGAAACATATCTAGAAAAATAGTTTACTGTGTATGTGTATATATATGTGTATTATATATAATTTTTCTAGTAATTTTGTGGTTTTATTGTTAACCTGTAACTCTTCATTTTATTTGAAATGTATTTTAGTGATGGTATAAAGTAAGTGGCCAACTTCTTTTTCCCCCTCAAATTGATTAGTAGTTGTCTCAATATTATTTACTAATTAAGACATTCTTAATTGATCCATTGATTTGAAGTAACTTTCTTTTCATAGATTAATTTTCCATGTTTAGTTGAGGTTGTTATTCTGTTTCTTGACTCTTTATTCACATAATCTTCATGTACCTGTAATGTATTTGTGCTATGATGCTTCAAAATTCTAAAATTTAATTTATTAAGTAAAGCAGTCACATGATCAAAAAATTCAAAACGTATAGAAAGATAGACAATGGAAAATCTTGCTCATCCTTTAACCTATCTACCTAGTTCCCACCCTCCTCCATAAGGAACCACTGCTACTAGTTTTTTCTGTGTTTTTGCTGAAGATTTTTAATGCACATTTAAGCAAAAATGAAAATTTATTTTATTTTTACCCTTTTTATATATATGGTGGCATACTGTACATACTATTCTGTACTTTTTTTTTTTTTTAACAACATTATCTTGGAGACCTAAACTGTTTTAATTACCGTAGCTTTAGAATATATTTTAATATCTGGTAGGATACAGCCTGCTCCATTCTCCTCTAAATTTCCCTCATTGTTCTTACACATTTATTTTGCTAAATTTCAGAATTAGTTTTTCAAGTTGAAAAAAGTCTGTTTATGTACAATTTCAATTGGGGAATATTAGCCTCTTTGTAGTATAGAATCCCTTAAATTTTTTTGGACAGAATTACTTATGCGCAGACCTCTGTTTCTCATATTGATTTGTTCATCTAGTCAGCAATGGAATACTTTCTGTGTGCTTCCTGTGTACTGGAGGCAAGCTGTCACTAGACCATGCTTCTGCCCTTTTAAAGCTTCCATGCTGGGGAAGAATATGAGAAATAATTAGGCAATTGCAATATGTTATAAATGTTATGGATATGGAAATCACAGAGTATACACTGGAGAAACACAGAGCCCGTGAATGTTTGTTTGGGAGTGTGGGCTGGTAAGAGAGATGGAGGCATTGTCAGGAGAGAGATCCAGAATTCATGATCCTGAAAGAGACCATAAGATTGAGGAGTTAGCCTGTTAGACTTAGAAAAGTGGAGGCAGGGAGACATATTTCAGGCTAGAGAGAACAGCCTATACAAAAACCTGAAAATGAGGAAGAAATAGGCAAGTTAGAAGAATTCAGAAATGCTCATGATAGCTGGAACATGAAGTAGAAGAGGGGATTGAAAGAAAGGAGGTTGACCAAATCAGGACCTTGCAATCCAAATGAAAGCCTTTTTTCAGAGGGCAATGGGAACTCATCAAATTGTTTAAGTCTGTGTATTAGTTTCTGAGGCCTGTGTAACAAAGTACCATAAGTGGGGTGGCTTACAGCAACAGAAATTTATTACCTCACAGTTTCTGGAGCCCAGATGTCTGAAACCGTGGTGTTGGCAAGGTGAAGGTGCTAGGGAAGGGTCCATTCCAGGCCTCTCTTCTTGCTTCTGGCAGCCTCAGCCATTCCTTGGCTTACATATGGCTGTCTTCTTCCTGTGCCCCTTCACATGGCATTCTTCCTGTGTGTGTGTCTATCTCTAAGTCCAAAATTTTCCCTTTTTATAAGGACAACAGTCATATTGGATTGGGGTCCACCCTAGTGACCTCATACCAACTTAATTACCTCTGTACAGATCCTATCTCCAAATAAGGTCACATTCTGAGACTAGGGGTTAGGGCTCCCACATATAAATTTTTGGGGTACACAATTTAGCCCATAATGGTTGGGAAGTGACTTGCATTTTAAACTGACAATATTGGAGAGTGGCTTGGAGGGAAGGAGAGACTGGAGGCAAGGAGACAAGGAAACTGGCTGTACTTCAGTGAGAGATAAGGGCCTGGCCTGGAAAAATGACAGTGGACTGGCAGAGGAACGGATGATCAAAGAGATAGCAAGGAAACAGAATTATAGAACTCAGTGATTATAAGCCTGTGAGTACTGAGGGCACCCCGCTCTCTGTTATAAATGGCATATAGTAAAACTTCAATATAACGGACAAATTTGGGCACAGGGGTGTCTGTTAAAGCCAAAATTCTGTTATGTAATAAAATAGGTTTTCCGAATTCGTATGTTAAAAATTTGACAAATTAGTTTACCTGTTTTTACTTATGAAGACACATTTGCGTAATTAAAATTAAGTGTGTATGAAAAGTTTAATTTCACAGAGAAGTTTTCTATGTGTATTACTGTAATTTTAAATTTATACTGAATAGGTCTAGTAAGTGCATGCATTCACCAGTCGCAAGTAAACAAATGCACACTGCTGGGGCGGGGCTTAGCGCACATTAAAACTGCTGCAGAAAGCCACTCGAGGTGACAACAGAGCCAATTACCTCAAGATGCATGTGATCACGTGCTAATCATTTATCCAACATTGTTTACAAGCACTGACTCTTGGATTTAAAGATGTAGACTATAGTTGTAGATATATAATATTTATGTCAGCGAAATTACTAGTTTTTTCCCAACATATGGTCTATTCACTAAAATTTGTTAAAAATAATAGTGAATTAATAAAAAAATAACTTGTTAATGTAATTATAAGCAAATCTTGGTTAAAAGCGTTTTAAAATTAACAGGGTGTTAATTTTCACATATGACATATGAACCAGAAATTTTGTCCATTAAATCTGAAGTCTGTTAAATTGAGGCCCGCAAAATCGAGGGTTTACTCTATTGAACACAACCATTTACCTTGACTCCTTACCCAAGCCTAAAGCAACAGTTTGTTACTGCTTCATTCTTAAATATGAGGGGACGATCCCATCAAGAGATCAGACATTGGTTAACTTTCTCTGACATTATCAAAATATAAACCAGTATAAATATAAGACTAAAACAATCAGCCTCTAGAGTTCCAAACAAACAATCAAATAGAGAAAAAAGGAACACAGGAAACAATGCAGGGGAATAGAAGAAAACTTTTTTTACAGTTAAAACCCTCAGATTAGAGGAAATATATATTCATAAAATAAGAAGAGGAACTGTTAAAAAATAACACTTAGAAAAAAAGAGCTCTTAGAAATTAAACATACAATACCAGAAATGAAAAATTCAATGGAAAGGCCAGAAAATAGAGTTGAAGCATTCTACCACAAATTAGAACAAAAAGACAAAAAGATGGAAACTGTGAGAGAAACATTAGGATCATCTAGCTACTTTGTTTAGGAGGTCAAACAACTAAATAATAGCAGTACCAGAAAGAGAGAACTAAAGAAATTACTAATGAAATGATTTTAGAAAGTTTCCCAGAATTGAGGAATAAGAGCTTCCAGATTTATAGGTCCCATTCATTCCCATTCTATCAGCTTTTCAGAATAGATTTATATCTGGCTACATCTTCATGAACTTTTAGAACATAAAGTACCAAAACTGATCCTACAAGTTTCCAGAGCGAAGGACATGTTATCTACTGCTGCATAGCAAACTACTCCCAAACAGTGGTTTAGAACAGGAAGTGGCAAACCTTTTCTTAAACTATTTTAGGCTTATGGGCCACACAGTCTACTCAGCTCTGTTGCTGCAGCACAAAAGCAGACATAGATTATACCTAAATGAGTGGTTATGACTTTGTTCTAATAAAACTTTACTTACAAAAGCACACGGTCACTCCATGGCTATAGTTTGCCAACCCTGGCTTAGAACAACAATGTCATGTCTCTCAGTTTCTGCAGCTTAGCTGGGTCATTCAGCTCTGGGTCTCACAAGCTGCCAAAGGTGCTGGTTAGGGCCAAGATCCAACCAGGTTTGGCTGGGGTAGATCTGCTTCCTCACCCATTCATGTGGCTGTTTACAGGGTTCAGTTCCTGTGGGCCATTGCATTAAGGGCCTCGGTTCCTTGCCACTCGGTCCTCTCCATAGGCAGCTTGCTTCATCAGAGTTGAGCAGGCTCCAGAGAGCATGAGCAAAACAGAAGCCACAGTCTTTTGTAACCTTGGAAGTAACATCCCATCACTTTTATCATATTCTTTGTTAGTAGCAAGTCTCTAAGTCCAGTTCCTGATCAAGGGGAGGAGTTACAAGGGTGCAAACACCGGAGATGGGGATCATGGGGCCACCTTAGAAGGCTACATCATTCAAAAGGAAAAGAGAAGAGGTATGTGCAAAGGGTTAAGAATCAGAATGTCTTCAGACAATAGCAACATTGGAAGCTACAATGGAGCAATGACTTCACAATTCCTAAAGGAATAAACAATTAATTCCAGAGAAAACAAAGTTATACTAGAAAGGAAATATAATTGCTCACTTACGAATAATATTTACACTGTAAATATTGAGCTATGTAAATGTTATGATCACACCCATTCAGATGATGGGGCAAGGGGAGATATACATGGAGGTATGTGTGAGGGAGCTAAATCCTCACCTTTCATAGTAGTAAGTCAGTAGGTGGCAGAATTAGAAGAAATAGCTAAAATAATCTCAGTGGTCTCTGGGGAAATGGGGAGAGGTGAGGCAAACGTAGATAGGCTTTACATACTGTTTGATGTTAATAGAAATGAACTTTAAAAAGAGGACATCTAAATGCAGCACAGTATCTGGGATTTGATTCTGGAGAACAGAAAGAGGACAATAGTGGAAAAATGTAAAATTCGAATAGTCTTGAGTTTAATAGCAAAGTTAGCTTTTTTGTTGGGACAAAAGTACCATAGTAATGTTAACATCAGGGGAAACTGGGTGAGGAGAATGTAGGAACTCTATTCTCTTTGCAACTTTTTTGTTCATTTAAACTTATTCCAAGTTAGAAAGATTATTCGAGGATAAAGAGAGAAAGGCAATATGAAGAAGGCTCAGTGTTGATGCTCTCAGGCTACTGAGTAGATGGTGGGTACTTCTTGAGCTAGGGACACAAGAAGACAAGCAGGTTGTGTGCATGGGTGGGGTGAGGGAAGAGGACAGGCTCAGTGGTTGACACTTCAGAGAAGTTTGTATATCCAGGTACGTCAGCTGTCCTCTAGACAGGACCTCCAGATTAGAGACCTAGGAGTGTGAGCCACCCGTTTGTGGGTTATTGATGGGGGGCAGATGGAATGTGTCCATGGAATGAGTGTGAGAGGAGAGAAGGAAAGGACTTAGGGTGGGGCTCTGATGAACACCCAGAACATTAGGAGATCCCAGCGGGTGTGCTTCGGTGGTTGAGCACTGACCCATGAACCTGAAGTAAACTGTGTGCTTGAAGCAGATTTGTCAGGAGAATGACAAGAGCCCAGCACAGAGCCAGGCACACAGGCTTTGTCACGTTGGACATGACTAAACAAACAGCCAACGTGCAGGTGGTTGTGTGGACCTGGGAGCCATTGCTTGGCTTTGTTGGGGTGACCACCTAGATTTCTCACAGCTCACATTTTTACAGAAGATGTACCCAGTGATTGACTTTTTGAGCCAGCCAGCTATCATTGGTAAAGGAAGCTTGTCTCCCTTCTGGAAGGATCTGGCTTCCAGAATATTGGGATTCTTTGAGATGTTGGGTGTGGGCCTGAAAGATTGGGATAGAGGAGGTTCCCATCAGCCTGTTCTTGAGCTCTATGCTTTTTTAAAAAAATTTTTTTAAATTTATTGATTTGAGAGAGAGAGGGAGAGAGAGAAACATCAATTTGTTGCTCCACTTATTTATGCATTCATAGGTTGCTTCTTGTATGTGCTATGACTGGAGATCGAACCCACGACCTTGGTGTACTGGGACGATGCTCTAACTAACTGAGCTATCCAGTCAGAGCATGGAGCTCTATCCTTTAAACAGACTTACCTACATTGATGGGAGCAGGGAATCTTTCATAGGCACTGGGGAACTTGCTATTGAAAGAAGTTCTGCTGGGGACCCTTTTTTAAGGGTATGGAAGCTTCTATACCTCGCAGAATCACCTACCCCTCTCCCTGAGTGGATGATGGCAAGCGAGCTCAGGGATATACATCTGCAAAATGTTCCTGCCTGTCTGTTTTAATGACTGAAAGCCAGAAGGCAGCAGAGTACTATAGAAAAGAGGAATGCGGTTTTGTTTTCTCTTTACAGTCGAGTACCTTGGGATTTTTGCCAGATAGATTTTTCTCTTGCCTTTTTTTTTTTTTTTTTAAGTGAAAAGCTTTCCTGGCAGATGTCTGGGGGGGGGTGGGGGGGGTGGGGGGGGTAAGCTTCCTCTCCTTATCAGCTGACTGTGTTTCCACACCTGCACTGTCATCTAGAGAAGGCCAAGTGCCTGGGAGTCCCTGGTTCAGAGATGCCTCCTGGTCCATGATCCACCCTGCAGGGCATCCGGTACCAGGGTCAGTCAACTGCTATACAGCTCACTAGTTCATAGCCTTGCTGTCCTTCTCTCTGCTGAACTCCATGCAGTTCCCAGCTTCGTAGGTGGCATTCGAGGCTGCATTTAAGCCTTCCTCTTCCTCTCCTTGAACTTTCTGCCTCAGCTGGCCTTCATTCCTCTCTCCTCTGTGCCCTGTGCTGCACTGCTGCTGGGAGTCTGGGCCTCTGCTGTCAGCCTGGGTGCCCGCACACCATTTCTTACTTGAAATGTAGCCTCTCTGGGTCTTGGTTGTATGACACTGGGGCCATAGAATGTGCTGAGGACAGTCCAGGTTGAAATCCTGACTTCGCTGCCATCCAGTTCTTTGGGCAGTTTGCCTCTTCCCTCAGAGCTTCTCCCCTGTAGAAGGTGGCACGATTGCCCTGGTGCATGTTAGGATGGAGTGAGATCGTCTGTATATCACAACTTGTCAGTGGGAGGTGTTCATGAATGCCTTCCTCCTCTCTTCTTTTTAAAATGTAGCCCTCTTTCCTAATCTTCATAACTAAGAATCTTTTCCTCCTCTGAGTTCTTATGCTTTTGGTAGCCCTAATGGTAGTACTTGGAACTTCCCACCTTTAGTGTAATTATTATGGATGAGCTTCTCACCTTCTCATGTGTTTTTGCAGACATTGACTTTGTCTCCCACAAAGCCCAGCCCAGCCCCTCACCAGGTTTCCTGGCTTCATACATGCTTGCTGTGTGCATGACCATACGCTAAGTTGCAAGTCAGTCTCCCAGAGGTGACCAGATTCCCTCGGAGACAGCCAGCATGGCTTTCATTATGTTTATTACCTGCACTGTTTTTGACTCTATATTAAAATGTATATTTTAAGAGGAAATAAATGAAGGCATATGAAGCGACAGCCTATCCATGTGGGCTCCAATGTTCTCTAATACAGATCACCATGGCAACATGGTGGCCTTCACATTTTACCAGTTAAGAAGATGAACTCTCCTGCCTACAGATGCTAAGTGGATTCGCCACAGTTTTACCCAGTGCTCCCTGCAGAGGTCTTTTCCTGAAAGACAGTGGACCTCATTACCAGGAACCTTTCCTTGGCTGGGGGTTAACAGACAGGAGCCCTGTCCCCTTGAATCCCCTGTCTCCCTATTCTCTAATTCCCTTCACTGTGACAACCTGGTCCTCCCTGCCACGGGCCTCATGGCATTGTCAGTAGGTCTAAGAAGGCCTAAGGTGAGCTGACAGGAATATCGGGTAGCAGGTCTGTGGTGGGCATACCTGCTGTGTCTGCTCCCATTCCCATACAGAGGCCGGGAAAGTGTGAGGATCGATTTTTAACGTTCGGTTTAGCACGTCAGCTTGAAGCTCCTAGTACGATATGAGCAGCTCTGTTTTATCTCTCAGCTACCTCCATTTTCACTGGCTGTCCCCATCCAGTGCAGTCTATGGGTGGCAGACTCCAGCTTCTCTTTCTGCAAAACCAGCCTGTCCTCTGAGCCTCTGCCTCACTAGGTCATGATGGACAGGTGAGGTTGTAAGCTCCTGGTTTTCCAGGAAAAAAATGTATATGTATTTTTTGGTACCAGAACACATTAAAACCAGGTGCAGGTACAATGGACCTGAATTCTGACAGCCGCCCAGGCAGGCATGGCGGCGTTCTTTAAGCCCATCCCTTTGCTCAGAATAGTGTATGGCCAGCACCTGTTCCTGGGCGGTTTGACTTCCTTTGCCCATTACTTAACTGCAAAGGGTGCCTCACTGGCCAAGCTTTTGGTTATTGCTGAAGATACTTTCAGCTTTGGTAAACATTGGCAAAACTAGAAGGTTCTTAGAGAAAAAGATACATTTACCCCCTGGGTCCCTCCCATGAAGAGGCTCAACTGCCTCTATACCCCAGCTGTGACTGTCATGGAGGCATGGAAACCAGCTGGCCACGTCTTCCCAGTCTGCAGTCCTTGGCCCTTGGTGTTTCTGAGCTGACTGAGATCATGAGTGGCCACAGCTGATTGTGGCCTCTTTTGGCAGACAGATGTCTAAATGGACACCCACACATGCATGTCAGAGAGTGTTTGCTTTTGAGTGTGCATGTGGGGAGATGGGACCTACTGCTCTTCTCCTCTGCTAAAGGCACTTCTTTCTAATGAAGGCTTTGGCTTCTTTCTTTGGTCAACCTGTCACAGTGGTTGATCAAGGTATTTTTAAATATACATATTATTGAAGTATATGACAATAAATGCTTGGATCTTAAGTCAGCAATTCCATACATGTTTACATGGGTGTAATCACTACCTGGGCCAAGGTATAGATCATTTCTTACATCACTTCTGTGGGTTCTGTCCTAATCTGTACTCCCCAAAGATAGCCATCATTTTGACCTCCACTACCACATTTGGTTTGCCTGTTCTTGTGCTTTGTATATGTGGAAGTATATAGTACAGCATTCTTTTCTTTCCATCTTCTTTGGGTTTTCATTTTGTCTGTGAGATTTATCCATATTCTTGTATCAAGCAATAGTTTTTCCTTTTCCATTGCTATGTAGTATTTTATTGTCTGAATATACCACCATTTATTTATTTTAATATGTCTTTATTGATTTCAGAGAGAGGAAGGGAGAGGGAGAGAGATAGAAATATCAATGATGAGACAGACGTTGATCGACTGCCCCCTGCATGCCCCCTGCTGGGGACCAAGCCTGCAACCCGGGCATGTGCCCTGACTGGGAATTGAACCTCGATCTCCTGGACCATAGGTTGATGCTCAACCACTGAGCCACACCGACTGGGCCCACCATTTATTGACCAAGTCTACATGGTTGACATTTAGGTTGTTTCTAGTTTGGGACGATTATGAATAATGGTGTTATGAATATTTTTGTACATGTGTTTTGGTGTACATAAGTATTTGTTTCTGTTGAGTATTTACCCAGAAGTAAAATTGCTAAATAGCTCTCTCAAGTGGTTGTATCAATTTAAATTTCCTTAAATAATGTATGAGAGTTCCGCTTACTCCTTATCTTCAACATAATTTTATACTGTCAGTTGTTTTCATTTCAACTATTCTGGTAGAGATACAGTGGATTTAATTCACACTTCTTGATGATTATTGAGGGTTGTGACTTTTCAAATGTTTATTGGACCTTTAGATACCCTCTTTTGTGAACTGTCAGTTCAACTCTTTTGCTCATTTTATAAAAAAAATGGATTGTCTTTTAAAAAAATCAATTTGTAGGAGTTCTTTGTATATTTTGAATTGAGCCCTTTGTTGAAAATATGTAATACAAGTATCTTTTCCCAGTCTGGGACCTTTCTCTTCAATCTCTTAATAATCTTTTTTGTTAAGTCCCATTTGTCAAATTTTTCTTGTACATTTAGTGCTTTTAAGATGTTCTGTTTAGAACATCTTTGCCCATACTGTGGTGCTGAAGATATTTTCCAATATCTACTATTTTCTTCTAGAATCACTTAAAAAAAAAAAAGCTTTATGTATAATTCATAACAAATTTCACACTTTTAAGGTGTACAATTAATTGTTTTTAGTATATTCATAGAATTTTGTAATAATCACCACTATCTAATTTCAGAACATTTTCATACCATCCTCCCAAATCCCATACTCATTAGCAGTATCCCTCTATACCATGTAATCTCTAGCTTCAGGAAACCATTAATCTGTTTTCTGTACCTATGAATTTGCCTATTCTGGACATTTCAAAGAATCATATAACATATGGCCTTTGTACCGGGCTTCTTTCACTGAGCATAATGTTTTCAAGGTTCATTTATGTTGTAGCATATATCAGTGCTTCATTCCCTTTTTGTGGCCAAATAATATTCCATTGGTATTCCAAATATGGATATACCACATTTTATTTATCCTTTCATCAGTTGATGGCATTTAGGTTGTTTCCACTGTCTGATTATTATGAATAATGCTTATAAAAACATTCATAAGCAAGTTCTTGTTGACATATGTTTTCAATCACTTGTATAATTATTACTTAATAGAGTTATTCACATATAAGTTAACTCTTAACTTTAACCTTTAGAGGAATGATCAGATTGTTTTCCAAAGTGGCTGTACTATTTTACATCTCCACCAGCAGTGTATGAGGGTTCCAGTTTCTTTACATCCTTGTCAACACTTGTTATGGCTGTCCTTTTGAATGTAGCTAGTCTAGAGGGTGTGAAATGGTTTTGATTTGGGTTTCCCTAATGATTAGTCATATTGAGCATCTTTTTATGTGCCTATTTGTCACTTGTATATCTTTTTTGAAGAAATGTCTATTCAAATCCTTTGCCTTTTAAATTTTTGAGTTGTAAGAGCTTTTATATATTCTGAATATAAGTCCCATATAAGAGAAATGATTTGCAAATATTTTTACCCACTTTATGGGTGTCTTTTCACTTTCTTGATGATGTCCTTTGAAACACAAAAGTTTTAATTTTGATGAAGTTCAATTTGTCTATTTTTTCTTTGATTACTTGTACTTTTGGTGTCATATATAAGAATCCATTGCCAAATTCAGAGTCACTGAAGTTTATCCCTATGTTTTCTTCTAAGAGTTTTGCAGGTTTTGCTCTGAAATTTAGGTCTTTGATCCATTTTGAGTTAGTTTTACATATGTTTGTGAAATAGGAATCCAAGTTCTTTCTTATGTATATCGACGTACCGTTGTATCAGCACCATCTGTTTAAAAGACTGTTCTTTCCCCATTGTTAGGACTTGACATCCTTTTCAAAATCAATGGACTAAAATATAAGAGTTTATTTCTAGACTCTGAATTTCATCCTATTCGTTTATATGTCTATCCATATATCAGTACCACACTGTCTTTTTATGAATTTTTATTGACTTTATTGGGATGACATTGGTTAATTATATAGATTTCAAGTGTACATTTCTATAATACATCATACATTGTCTTGATTACTGAGCTTCGTAGTAAGTTTTGAAATCAAGAGGTGTAAATCCTCCAGTTTTGTTCTTTTTCTTGACACTTTTGACTATTTGGAATCCCTTGAGAGTCTATATGATTTAAGGATGTACTTTTCTGTTTCTGCAAAAGAAAAAAGGCAGCTGAGATTTTGATAGGGATTGTACTGATACTGTATTTCAGATTCTTTAAAAAAATCTTTCTCACTTAAATCTCTCATCCATTGTGAATTAAATTTTATATAAGGTATCACATAGCTTTATTTATTTATTAAAAAGGTAATTCTTGCCTGGCCAGCGTGGCTCTGCAGTTGAGCATCTACCTATGATCCAGGAAATCAAGGTTCGATTCCCGGTCAGGGCACATGCCTGGGTTGCAGGCTCGATCCCCACTAGGGGGCATGTAGGAGGCAGCTGATCAATGACACTCTCATTGTTGATGTTTCTCTCTCTCTCTCTCCCTCCCTCCCTCCCTCTCTCTGAAATCAATAAAGACATTAAAAAAAAAGATAATTCTTTCCTCACTGGATTTCAGGAGGACCTTTGTCCTTAATCAGTTGACCATATATGCAGAGGCTGTTTCTGGACTCTATTCAGTTCAGTTGATCTGTTTTTTTCCTTGTGCCAATAATACTCTTTATTAATTATTATATCTTTATAGTAGATCTTATTATCCTCCAATTTTGTTGTTTCCAAGATTATCTTGGCTTTTCTAGGTCCTTTGCATTTCTCTATCAGTTTTTGAATAAGTCTGTCAGATTAACATCTCTTTAGAGAATACTGACATCTTAACATTCTTGAGTCTTCCAATCTCTCTCCCTCTTCCTCTTTTTACTCTCTCTCTCTCTGTCTCTGTCTCTCTCTCTCTTCCTCTCTTTCTTTCTAATGACATGGTATTGCTTTTCATTGTTTATTTTATTTATTTCTAGTATATGGAAATAAAATTAATTTTAATAAGTTGTGTAGTTTTCTTATGTTTTTCTACATATGGTCTGGTTATCTCAGTATCATGGCAATTTTACTTTTTCCTCTCCATTCCAAAGATTGGAATTTTAAAAAATTTCATTTATCTTGCCTTGTTATACTGACTGGACCTCTAGTATAATTTAGAATAGAAATTATTATAGTGGGTGCTCTTCTCTTAAATGTTAAATGATCAATATTTCACCATTAAGTATGATGTTAGCTATATGTTTTTATAGATATTCTTTGTCAGATTTCTATGCCTGAGTTGCTGAGTTTTTATCATGAGTATGTTTAGAATTTTGGCAAATACTTTCCTGCATCTATTGATGACCATGTCTTTTTCCCCTTTATTCCATTAATGTGGTGAATTATAATTGATTTTTTAAAGTGAAGATTATTGAGGTGTAATTTGCAAACAGTAAAATTTAACCTTGTTGTGTATAATTCTGTTAGTTTGGGCAAGTGCATACTATTATGTTAGATTTTCCATGTGTATTATAAATTGCATTGTCATAATGGCGACATGAAGAAGGCATCCCTATAACCTGAGTTTAGGTAGGAAAACTGAGACCCAGAGAGATCAGTTTGTCATTTATCCAGGGTCTTATATCTAGTTAATAAAAAGTAGAGACTCAGAACCATGTCTTCTGACTCCAAAACAGATGTTTCTCACCACACTTTGTTGACAACAGTAGTCTACTAGTAAGGCCTCTTCCAGGGCATGGCTACAGTTTTTACTCCTATCCTGGGGCCAGTTTTTGCACAAGAGCTAAGACTAGATCCAGCGAGTGACTGTAATGGTAGGGGAAGCTGAGGGTTTTGGTGCTCCATGGGAAAGACACCTAGATTTGAGGAAGCAGGGAAGGCTTCCCAGAGGCAATGAGACCTGGGACTTGAAGAATAAGTAGGGGTTGCAAATAAAAGATGTTGGGAGGGGCAGAGGGAGGGAAGAACCAACCAGGAAAAGGAGAGTGTGTGACTTTGTGCCAGGAGATGAGCAAATGAGAGGGGCAGGATGAGACTTGGGTGCTAAGCAGGAACCACATCATTTAGGCATTGAAAGTGACTTTAAGGAGACTTGGACTTTATTCTGTGGACATTGTGAATCTATTGAAGGCTTTTATGCAGGGAAACAACATGATGAGATTTGTGTTTTGGTAAGGTGATTCTTGCTGCAAAATGAGGAGTTTTGCAGAGTGAAGGAAAGCTGAAGGAAGGAAGAGCAGTTCCCAGCTGCTGTCGTAATCCAGGAGGCAGTTAATGTGACCTGAGTCAAAGTGATGGATGGGAAATAAATGGAGAATGGCTCCGGAAATATTTAGTAGGAAAAATCAGTAGCATTTGTTGAGTGATTAGAAGGGGGATGAGAGGTAAAGACAAGAACCTAAAATGAAAATGGAGTTGCTCTGGTTGAAATAGCTGTGGAGGGCCCACCTCACTGCCTTTTCTGTGCTGCAGTAGCTCCCTGGGGTACCTCTAAGGGAACATGATTTGGAAAACACCAGCCTAAATCAGCGGCTTGGTGAGGGGGCTTCATCCCCTTTAACCCTTCCTTGGGTGCGGACACTGAGGACCCTTCTTCCCCCAAGCTTCTAAGATGCCACTCTCCTCTGCGGTCTCTGCCACTCCTCCTCAGCCTCATCTTTCTTAATCTCTTCTGCTGTCCTCCTCTCCTTCCCACCTTAAATGTTGGGCCCCCAGTCTTACATACTCAGCCTCGTATATTTTCAGTCTTTGTGGTTCCCCAGAAAATGTGGTCTCCTGTCTCAGTTTCAATTGTGATTTTAAGTTCAGAACATCCTTAGCTCCAGGCCTGCATAACCAGTGGTCTACTTGACGTCTCTGAGACGCTTGCAGGTCTCTCAAACTCAGTTAGCTTACCTCTGCTGTTCCTCTCCCCTCCCCCCTTTGCTGGAATTGAAACCTTGTTCTTGCTTTACTGTTTGGGCTGGATTGAAAGTTTTATTTATTTTATTTTTTGTTTTGTTTATTTTAAATATATCTTTATTGATTTCAGAGAGAGGAAGGGAAAGGAAGAGAGAGAGAGAAACATCAGTGATGAGAGAGTCATTGATCGGCTGCCTCCTGCACGCCCCGAACTGGGGATTGAGCGCACAACCCGGGCATGTGCCCTGACTGGGAATCGAACCTTGACCTCCTGGATCCTGGGTCGATGTTCAACAGCTGAGCCACACCCAGCCAGGCTATTTATTTATTTTCTTGCTCAAAGCCCCTTCTTCCCTAACTTTGCACCAATAACAGTGACCGGCACACAATAGACCCAATACATTTTTGCTGAATGACTGTATCCTGTGGCTTCAATCTGTAGTCCAGTGCCAGACGCTTCGGGGGCCCTCAGGAAATGTTAATGCTGATAATAACATCTTCACCTATTGAAGGCCTGTTGTGTGCCTCTCACTGTACTTCGTGTCTCTTGGCTCAAAGATGAAGGAAAGAAAATGTTGCCTCTGCAAAAGTATATAAAAACATGCAGCCAACAGGTACTAATTAAAGAGAAAAAAGGACTTATGATTATTGAGCTCTTATGATGTGCCAGGAGCTTTTCACATATGATTTTGTTAGTGTTCACCACAGTACATAGAGAAACTGAGGCACTGAGAGGGGAGCTGACTTTCTCAGGGCCCTGCACATAGTAGGGTTTGGAGTCGGGATTCCAAAACAGGTGTCTGGCTCAAGGTATCTAATGGCACATTCAGTGTGTCTAATGGTTCATCATAGGCACTTGAATGAGCATCTATCTCTTCCTCTTTCCGAACACATGCTACCTTTTCTTGTGGTAGCCTTATCTGCCAACAGTGAGAGACCACCCTTGAATGCCAGGGGCTGTGTTGTTTCAGCAGCGGCAGAGCCCTCTGTGCAGGCCCTCTGCACGGTCTCAACCATGTCCACATCAAGCTGGCACTAGTCATCTAGTAGCTGCTTTTGAGTATTTGTGGAATCCACAACTAAAGCTGGCAGGACTCTTCCTGCAGTGTGTGCTGCTTGTTTTCTGCTGAAACATCTAGGACTCGGAGCTGTGAAGTTCTCAGTGCCTGCTTTACAGAGGAGGAGCTGTAGTCTTTCTTCCCTTTGCCAAGACGAGGACACAGGATGCCTGGAGAGTCTTCTGGCTCTTGGGATTGCGTGCTTTATGTTTTCTTTCTGCTGTGTGGCATCCTTGGGAACAGGACTCAAGTAGTACATCCTGGTGGTCTGACCCAGTGAGGCGGGTGCTGGTGTGGGACCAGAATTGATCAGAGGCAGCTGAGTTAGGGCCACTACAGTGCCTCTCAGAAGGATGAGGAACCACACAAGGTGAGCCTTCACCCCATGCAAGGTCTACTGATATTGGAAGGATGGCGAAGAATTCTTACCTTAGCATCTTGTCTTCCTAGTTATCACTTTGGGTCCAGCAGTTTATAGATCCAGCTTTCATACTGTGCTGGGAGCCCCTTCAGTGGCTTAAAAGTTTAGTGGGCCAGACAAGGCACACAATGGCACAGTTCCCATAGGTGTGTAACCAGGGGGTTAATGGGAGGTAATCAGTGTCCTCTGTGTACATGCACACATGCATTCATCCACACACATACGCACACATGTGTGCACACATACACGTACTTTTTAGCTCTAAGGAGAGTTAAAATTCTGCACTCACTCCTAGGACTTACTAGGTAAGGAGCCGTATGAGGGAAGTCAGTTTCCTCCTGCGATAGGGTTGCACACTCCACATTTTATGGCTGGGCCTGCCCCCAGCAGGACACCTGGCCTCCTTCCTTAGCTCTTTCCAGAAACTTTTTTTTTTTAATTTTTAAAATTTTATTGATTTCAGAGAGAGGAAGGGAGAGGGAGAGAGAGAGAAACACTAATGATGAGAGAGAGTCATTGATCGGCAAGCCCGCAACCCGGGCATGTGCCCTGACCGGGAATCGAACCGAACTGTGACCTCCTGGTTCATAGGTTGATGCTCAACCACTGAGCCATACCAGATGGGCTCTTTCCAGAAACTTGATACCGCTCTTAAAGATAGATTTGCCACTATAAAAGATATGCATAAACATGTTAATTCAAAAACTATTTCTAAACACTATTTTGATCAGCAGCAGATTTGTTAGAATAATTTACATAGTGCCTTGCCTGTAGTATTTCTTTAATAAAGACTATTGGGAAGCAGTGTGGGGAGGTAGTAAGAATGTGGGCTTCATAATCATGCAAATCTAAGTTCAAAGCCCAGCTCTGCCATCTAATAGCTGTGTGAGTTCACGTTCAGGGTCCTCATCTGGCATCCACATCCATCATGCCATCATGATAGTGGCAATAATAATACATATTTGTTAGAGAATGAATATGTAACCTCCCCCCAGAATTCTTGAAGATTACAGCATTATTATAGGTGGCCTAAGTTATAAGTACAAATTCACTTCAATATACATTGAAGTGTCTACCTACCAGGTACTATGCCAGACAAACAGAATTGACTTGGGGCTTCTCTCATGAAGCTTTTATATTTGCAGGGGGATCAATAACTATAGATCAATTAGTATAACAATAAGTAGAATAATTTAAAAATATATTTAAGTGCACTGGGAGTGCAGAGGGGAGAAATAGTTCTGTTTGGATGGAGAGAGAAGGAAAAAATATGTCAGTCAGGATTTAAAAATATATATATATTGATTTCAGAGAGGGTAAGGGAGAGGGGGAGAGAGAGAGAGAACATCAATGATGAGAGAGTCATTGATCGGCTGCCTCCTGCATGCCCCCCACTGGGGATTGAGCCTGTAACCTGGGCATGTGCCCTGACCGGGAATTGAACCTTGATCTCCTGCATCCTAGGTTGATGCTCAACTGCTGAGCCACACTAGCCAGACATCAGTCAGGATTTCAACTGCAGCGATAGAAAACAGCTCTGGCTGTCTTAAGCAAAGAGGGAATTCACAGAGGCGTCTTGGGGGCTTGCTGGTGGACCTGAGGCTGAAGGGCTAGGTTTAGGGAATGGCTTGGAAGCAAGGGAGCCTCAGGCAGGCCTAGGTTCTGAGCCCTACCAGTTGGTTCCTCATTGTACTGCTATTCCTATTGCTGTCCCTGTGGTCTCTGTCAGTCCCTCCATTCTGTGTTACTTTTTCAGTATTTAGATTCATGGGACAGTGACTGTCAGAGCCCCAGCCAGCTGCCCACCCCTGACAAGTTCAGGGCAGAGCAGCCCTGCCCCCACCTAGAAATAGTACAGCACCTCCCATTGGCCCCCAAGGCTCCAAGGTGGGGTTTTAGAGGGTGCTGAAGGAAGGGTTGATTGGGGCCTGGATAATCAAAGAACAGCAGAGCACGTGGGTGGGCCCTTGAAGAACATGTCAGGCTGGCAGGCAGGGTATAGAAAAAGAGGGCTTTCTGGCAAAGAACAGTAGGAGCCAAAAGCAAATGCCATGGAAACTGGCGTGTGAGGGAGAGTTGCAGTGTGAAATGGACAGTATTTTCTAGGTGAGTTGAGGCTAGGTCTAAGAAAAGTATTACTTTAGTTTCTCATATTTGTTATCCCCAGAGGTAGTGCAGTCATGGATTAATGATGGACCCACAGAGTTGGAGCAGACTTTTGAGTGACTCCCAGAATCTCGAAGGCCATCAGAATGGCTGCTGCCATCTTCTGCAGCTCGGCCTCTGGGCAGTGCCACAGGAGCTGACCCAGACCCCAGTAAGTCCTATGCTGGCTTCAGGGCAGCTGTTCCATGTTCCTGATGTCATCGTTTTAGCTCAGGTCGTAGGTGCCGATGGTGGAGGTGGGATAGTGCTGCACAGAGCCCATGATCTCTCTAGTATGTGTGAATCTTGGCCAGCCTGCCTGCTGGCACAGCTATAGGCTTAGGGTAGGACCTGGGTCCCTGCTCCCGGGTAGTTGGGAGCTCTTCTCTGACTCCTCCACCTCAAGATTCTGTGACACATCTTGTAACCCATCGGCACACCTGACTTTCAGGTTTGAGGTTCATATCAAGTCAGGGAGGTATTGTTCTGGAAGTCTTTGGGCATGCGAGAGCCCCACACTCACCCATGGCTGGCTCTGTTCAGTTTGTGTCTTGCCTTATGACCTGGAGCTGGAGCTATAGATCGACCCTTATTTTCTGCTAGGAGGCAAGTTCAGTCACACTTCATGTTTAAGCACCGTCTCTGAACTCAATATTTGTAGCCTCAGCGAGAAGCAGCAGCAGCTGAGTGGAATCCTGGCTCCTTTTTCCCTCTCCCTCTGTCTTTTCAGCCTGCAGATTTGGATACATGGGTAAGCTCGCTTTGCCCCCACCAGCTTATTTCAAGTGGCATGTTGTTACCCCTCCCTGAAAGACAGCCTCTGCCTCACTCACAGGCAGGGATTATATTCTCCATCATTACTTTTTAAAAGGTGTTCAGCTAGAAAATTGCATATTATTTCCTCTGTAAAGGTTTCTCCTTGCCGCCTTTGTGCAGCATACAGCTGTCATAACCACAGTTGATATTTTGTGTGCTTGTGCTTGCAAGTGCACGGTGCAGGAAGATTAAGATAATCAGGCCATCCTCTTGGGCAGCAGCCTTCCAGTTCAGCTTTTATGAACTGGATTTAAAAAATAAATAAATCAGATCATATCACTCTCCTGCTTAAAACTCTCCAGTGGCTTCCCACTGCTCAGAGAAGGCAGTGTACACGCTGAGGCCCCACGCAGATGGCCTCTCCCTCTCTGCTGTGTGTCGTGTTGTTTGTTCTGTTCTTCCCGTGCTTTGAAACCTGTCACATCTGTTTCCAGGTAAGGGCATTCACATTTGTGTTCTCTCTGCTGGGAACCAGCTTCCCTGCATCTTTGTGAGCCTTCCTTCCTTTCCTCTGGCTGTCAGCTCGGATGTCACTTCTTCAGAGGGCTCTCGTTTGGTCGTTTAGGCCTCACCCTACCTCTCTGGCCTGTCGCTCTGTTCTCACAGCCCCTCATCACCATCCAACATCTTTATAGTTTGAGTTTCTTTGTCCATCCCCTCATTCATCGCAGCACCCCTTGCTCTAAGAATAGCCTGGCTACATGAGCATCGAGGACATTTTTGTGACCGACTGGCTGACTGAATGAGTGTATCATGAGTGTCTGTTGACCCCAGCTGACCGAATGAGTGTGACCGAATGTCAGCATCAGGGACATTTTACAAGGAGAGGCAAAAGCCATAGCAGGGATAGTGTGGAGATGCTGAGAGGAGAGAGGGCATCTTCAGGGGGGACCTACTGAGACCACACCAGGTACTCAGCTCCAGGGAGCACCCCTCTCCCTGAGGACAGCTGTGGCAGGGTATGGCCACAGGAGTCCACTTCCTCTCCACAGATAGCAGCTTTCATCCACAATTTGTTAATGACCATTTTCCAGTTTTTCATATGGAGGTCAAAATTTTTTCTGTATAAAATTATGATTTTGTAAATGCTGGTGACTAATTCAGTCAAAAACCAACCCAAACCATCCAGCAGACCAAACAAAATAGGATTATATAGTTCATGGGCCACTAGCTTGACTTTCCTTTCCTGACTAATTCTTTTATCCATTCAGCAAATTCTTGGTGACCCTGAGTTTAGAGCTTCAGATATGGAGATGAAAGTCCCCTGTCCTCGGGGAGTTCATGGTCCATGGGAGGGGCAAATACACAGTCCAGTACAATGCTGAATGTTATGACTGGGACAGAGGAGGGTGCCCGGCCAGCCTACTTTTCCAGAGGAGATCAGGCTGTCACTTGGGGCTTTCACAAGCAGGAAATGTGTGATTCATTGTTGCTCTGTGCTAACCTGGGGTTCCTCCTGCCCACCCCCTCTCTGCCACCGCACCTGAGTGGTATGTTTAATTTCCAACCCTCATCATTCCTGTGCTCTAGAACTTGATTAGAAATGGCAGAGGTGATATCCTGGCTTCTTAAGATGATCTTGCTTAGAAAATTATACCAGGTAGGACTTTATTACTCTGGTAGATGAGGTCCATTACTTAAAAATTTTAGCTCTACCATGTGTGGCTCTGGGTGACCTAATTACTCTATACCTAATTTTTCTTGCCTTTTAAGTGGGTTTAATAATAGTTCTCTACCCCACCATGCTGTTGTGTAAATTAAAGGATCACTTAGGTAATTATTTATTAGCTGTTAGTAAATGGTCACTGCTGCTTTTATTGACTTGCCCATGATTGTTTCATGAGACTGTGCTGATTCTTGTTTCTGTTATAACCGAGATTATACTTTTCACTCAGTACCTAGGTGTTGCTAAGAGGAAGGAGGGCTGGATCAAATGTGTGAGTTGACCAGCATTGAGCATTTTCCATGGTATCCTTCCTTGTGCTCTTATTATTTTCTACTTGGGCTACATGGAACAGCAGGCTTCAGTTGCCTCAGAGGCCATCTGTCCTGTGGTCCCTTGCACCCAAAGTTTCTGTCTCTGGTCCTCTGGACATGGGAACTGTGTCCACACTTTGGATGGGGGTCTCAGCACTGCAGCCCGTGGGTAGAGACTGGGAAGGAAGCAGCATGAGCAGACACGAGCCTTCAGAATGAGACCATTTTCATGCAACTTTCCCTGGTAATAAAAGGAAATGGGGGCTTCAGAGAGAGCTTACAATATTTCAGCAGATGGTCTTGTAATAGAATATTTTTTCAAAGCTTGCTGTGAGACATCAGAGATTCTTAGAAAATGTGCATTAAGTAATGAGGAACAAAAAAGTGGCACATTGCTGAGTTGCCCTCTCTTTCCTGGCACAATAGCTGATTTGGAAAGTTAGGAAGGTAATCCTAGAGAAGTGGCCTCTCCTGAGGAGTTGGGACTTGTTTCTGGGGTCAACAGACAACTCTGACCCTCCCCACTCTTCTTCTGGGCTCTGGCCTGGACAGGACCCATTTGATAGTCAATGAAGGACAGCAAACTCTTATGGCAACCTTATGAGGAAACCTGGGTTCAGACAAATGAAGCATCCAGTGTCTTGTGGCAAGTAATTGTTAGAGCCAGAATCTAGATCAAGCTCTTAGACATCATAGTGTACTATCTTCGTAGAGATTAGCATCTCTTTCCCCGCCCAAATGCACTTCCCAATTAACGTCATTCATTTTATTGTTTGAACAAATATTTCCTGTGTGGCTCTGGGGATAAGGCAGCAAACACAGCCATGCCCCTGACCTCCAGGAATTTACAGTGTAGAAGGGGTATAGGCTGGTAAACAGACCAGTAGGTATACAATTTGTCATCTTGGAATGCATCTCTGTATACACACAAGTTTCTACACTGTGCAAGCTGGCACCTGACAAGACTCAGTAGTTTATGTAAGCATATCCATGTGCTAAATACCATATTAGCTGTGTGACTATATGTAGCTATGTATAGATGATACATGTAAGTGCAAGGTGCACTATTTCATTTGTCTTCACAATCTAGGTAGATATAGTTCCCCATTTTCAGGCCAGCAACCTGTGTTTCCCTGCCTCCCGCCTTCCATTTAATCAGGCAGTCTTCTCTTGTGGGACCTCTTTCCCCTTCCTGCTAGCCTCTGTTCGGGTCCTTGCTGTCTTCTGTAACCTGGATTCTTGCATAGACCTTCTAACTGGTCTTCCAACCTGAAGTCTTTTTTTCTTAATATTTTGATAACTTTATTTCAGAACAGTTGGTTTTTTTTTGTAATCCTATGTATTTTTAATATATTTATTGATATATAATTCATATATCATAAAATCACCTATTTAAAGTATACAATCCAGTGGTTTTTAGTGTATTGACTGCATTGTATAACTATCAGCACAATCTAAGCTTAGAACATTTTCATCACCTCAAAAAGAAACCCAATACCCCTCAGGAGTTAGGCCACATTCTCCACTACAGTATCTCCAGCCCTTGGAAACCACTAACCTGCTTCTTACTCTCTATGGATGTGCCTATTCTGGATATTTTATATTAGTGGAATCTTATAATATGTGGTCTTTTGTGTCTGGCTTATTTCATTTAGTATAGTATTTTCAAGGTTCAACTGTGTTGTAGCATCTATCAGTATTTCAGTCATTTTTGTGCCTGAATATATTCCATTGTGTGGATATATATCACATGTTTTTAATCCAGATGGACATTTAGGGCCTGGGTATAGGGGAAAGGGGGAAATGACTGACTGCTAATGGACACAGAGTTTCTTTCTGGGGTGATGAAAATATTCTGGAGTTAGATACTGGGTATGGTTGTATAACTTAGTGAATATACTAAAAACCACTGAATTGTAAGTTTTAAAAGGATGTGTTTTATGATATGTGAACTATATATCAATAGAGAAATCCAATAACATTTTAAAAAAGAAGATATCAGTAACTGTAGATAGACATATATGTATAATGAGGGAGCGTAAATACTGATATGTGCCTACATGAGAGGGAAGTTGACACAGAGCATCTCAGAGCATCCCCGTATCAGTTCCAGGGCAGATATTAACTCAGATCATCTCAAAGTTATATTTGTTTTTGAGATTTGCCTTTTTACATTAAAAATCTGCTATCCGTTATGGTTGTGGATAGGTGTATTTTCTTTTCTGGTTCAGAGTTTAATAATAACACTTTTATTATCATGATAATCATTCTTGGCTGCCATTTATTTTCTTTAAACTACAGTGTACTAGATACTGTGTTTAATGCTTTATGTGCATAATCTTATTTAACTTCATTACAGCCTTATGAAATATAGATGGTGTTAATCTCCCCATTATATAGATTAGGAAACTGAGACTTAGAGAAGTTCTGACTTGGCCAAGGTCACTAGGGAAGTGGCAGATCTAGTATTTAAATCTAGCTTTTTTCTAACTCTAAACCCTGCTCTCTTACACCACTATTCTATCATCTTTTAAAATTAGAATATATTAGTATTAATTTAAAGGAAGGGGTGTGTGAAACATAATTTAGACCCATCATGGAACTTGTAAGGTCTTTGAGATGTCATTATAACCATTTATCTTCCTATAGTCATGATCTAGTGTCTTGTTACTCAAAGTAACATTACCTAAGAGCTTGTTAGAAATGTGTAATCTCGGGCCCTTCCCAGACCTATAATTCAGAATGTGTATTTTATCAAAATCTCAGGTGATTCAAATGTGCATTAAACATTTGAGAAGCACTGTTATAATACATAATTTTAGAGGCATCCAGTTCGATGATCATTCAGTGAGTTTACATTATCAAAACATAATTCAGGATGGGATGACATGGTCCCAAAATGTTGTGAGGCTGGCGAACTGGGAGCCAGGAAACCTGTATTTATAGCCCTACATCTTTGTGACCTGGAGCAAGTCACTTAATCTGAGTCTTTTCTTATTCATACATAAAATGAGGAATCTTTTTGTTTGTCTCAGTTCTTAAAAATAAAGCATTTAAGACCATTAACTTGCCTCTCAGATACCTTATTAGTTGTGTTACATATTTTTTTAAACAGATCTTTTTCTTTTTTTTAACCTGTTTGTATCTTTATATTTAAAATGTACTTCTTATCAATAACATAGAGTTTGCCTTTTTCTTTTTCACTGGGGGGGTATGATAGGCAGAATAATGCCCACCACCCCAAATGTCCACCTCCTAACCCCCAGAACCTATGAATATGTTATTTTATGTGGTAAAAGGGACTTTGCAGATGTGACTAAGTTAAGGATATGTGATGGAGATATTGTCCTGTATTATCCAGGTGGGCCCAATATAACTTCAAGGATCCTTATCAGGGAATAAGGGAGATGGTATTGTCAGAGAAGGAGAGATGATGACAGGAGCACAGGCCCAGGTGATGTCCGGCCATGAGCCAAGAAATGCAGGCAGCCTCTAGAACAGAGGCGGGAAACGTCCAGCCTGTGCGAAGTCACTTGGTCTGGCCCTGCCAAGACAACTACAGGTGGGACTCGAAATTCAATAAATCTAGGAGTTTCTTCATAGCTAATTTTTAAGTTGATGATTTTGTATGGCCCACCAATAATGTTATAAATATCCAAATGGCCCTTGGCAGAAAAAGGCTCCCCACCCCTGCACTAGAAGCTGGAAAGGGCAAGTAAATGTATTCTTCTCTAGAGCATTCAGAAGGATACAGCCCTGCCAATAACATGAGTTTAGCCAAATATGATCTATTTGTGACTTTTGACCTCTACAACTATAAGAGAATAAATTTGTATTGTTTTAAGTCACTAAGTTTTTTGGTAATTTCTTACAAAATAGGAAACTATTTTGGGGGGTTAAGTCTGTTTATGTTTAATGTCATTATTGATATGATTGGATTTAAATCTGCTGTCTTGACATTTAATTTCTGTTTGTTCCACCTGTCCTTTGTTCCTCTGTTGCTAGTTTCTTGAAGGTTTTGTGTGGGGGGAGGGAGGAGGTTGAATCAATATATTTTAGAGTTCCATTTTATCTCCTCTATTGACTTTTTATTTGTGCCCTTTTTTGTTACTTTTTTAGTGGCTGCTCTAGAAATTACTTTAAAAAAACACCTTATGATAGTCTATGTTCAAAAAATACTTGATTACTTCAGGAATTATTTAAGAACTTTATAAAAGCATCCTGCTTGGGATTTTTCTGAGCTTCTTATATATGTTATTTGTTGTATTTAATTATTTTGGAAAATTCTTGTTCTTTGTCTCTTCATTCTTTTGCCCCATTTTTCTATTCTCCTACTATGACTCCAATTAAGTGTATGACAATTTCATTCGATATTGTCATATCGAGTGCGCTGTTCCATTTCATTTTTCATGATCTTTTTGCTTCAATTTGAGTAATTTCTAATGACTTGTTTTCAAGTTCATTGATTCTTTGCTCTGCCCAGTCTTCTAATAAACCCATGATTTCATGCCATACTGTGCTAGAAATTTATCTCTAGCATTTCTGTTTGGTTCTATTTTATAGTTTTGGGTGTTGTCAGTGAAAATGGTGGAGTAAAGACCTCTGAAAAGCCTCTCTTCTATAAAAGCAATGAAAATAGTCAGAATCTAGTTTTTCAGAACTCTGAAAATTAACCAAAGGTTTTCAGCAATCCAGGAATATTTGTTCAAAAAAAAAAAAGAAAAAAAAGGTGAATCTCAGAATCTCAGTAAGGACAGTACGCTTCGTGGCATTTTAAATGTATTCCCACCCTCTTCTCCTCAACTAAGCAGTAAACTGGAAAACAAACAGCTGCAATCATGGTGAAACCAGCAGCCTGACAGGCACTGGACAGGGCAGAAATGGACTGGAGTCACTCAAAGCCCCATTCCTATAGAGTTGTCAGTGTTTTTTCTTTCTGCTGGTTCTCTGGAAGACCCCACTTGCAAGGCTGCCTTTATTTGATGTTACTCAGACATTGTCCGCTGAAAACCACTTTTTCCCAGGAGGCATTTGTCAAAATAATCAGAGGCAATTGTTGAACATCACAGCTGCCTGAGGAGAAGGATAACAGTGTAGGCAAACAATAGGGTAACTCAAAATCTTAATAAGAAAAGCTCGAGAATGAGATGCCTGTAGGAGGCTTTGAAAAGCTCTGACATATTCCTGGGACTCTAGAAGGCCACTTGTAGGTAAAGGGCTGTGCACAAGGATATCTCAAAGAGATATACACCTAGATATATCGTAGTCATACTGTCAAAAGTCCAAAGTCAAAGAGGGAATCTTGAAAGTAGCTAGAGAAAAGTAATTCATCACATAAAAGGGACCCTCAATAAGATTAACAGCTGATTTCTCATCATAAATAATGGAGGCCAAATTGTGTCCATATCCCTGTGGAAATTCTCCATCTTTTCACGCATGGTGTCTACCCTTTTTTACTATTCTTTAACGTATTAATCATAGTTATTTTAAAATCTCTATATGTTGATTCTATTATCTGTATTGCTATGTATGGTTCTATTGAGTACTTTTTCCTGAGGGTAGTTCATTACTTTTTCTTTTCGTGTGCGTGCGTGTTTTAAAATGTTTCGTTTGAATGCTCAATCTTTTGTGTAAACAAAACAAAACAGTAGAGTCTGCAATTTATATTTATGTCCAGTGAAAGGTTTTCTTTTTTTGTAAGGCCCTTAGTATGGGGGGTTGGGTCTTTTGTAAGTGGAATATAGTTGGATTTTCTTTTTCTTTTATTCAAAATGACAATCTTAAGGGTGAGATTAATTGATTCACGTTACATATTAGTTACCTATTGCTAAATAACACATCAAAAAATTTAGTGATTTAAAAGTCAACATTTATTATGTCATGGTTTCTGTGGGTCCAGGATGTGGGCCCAGCTTGGCTGGTTCCTCTGCCTCAGTGTCTCCCACGGGCTGCACTCATGGTGCTGCACTCACAGTCTCACTGGGGGACTCTGCTTGGGGAGGTACCGCTTCCATTTTCCCTCATGTGGCAGGATTTAGTTTCTCACTGGCTCAGTTCCTTACCATGGGGGCATCTCCGTCAGTGTGAGCAAGTGAGGGAGAGTGAGCAAGGCAAAAATCACTGTCTTTGGCAATTGGAAAGTGACATCTTATCACTTTTGCCATAGTCTACACATCAGAAGTTACTCACAAGGCACAGCCCGTGCTCAAGGGGAGGACAGCACACAAGGGCCTGAGAAGCAGGAGAGGGTTCACTGCGTGCGGTCCACCTTAGAAGCTGTCCACATTTATTGTGATAACTGACTGACTTACAATTATTCCTGTAATTTTAATTGGTATTTTCCGTGAACATCCTCTTCTCCTCCTCCCCTCGTTTTCCTCCAAACTCCCCATCTTTCTTCCTAGGTGCCCCTCTTGCTCCCTTCCCCCGCCGCATCTTCACCTACCCCGCCCTGCCCTGCCCTTCCTTCCACTCGCCTTCTTCTCTAACATCCGCCCTCCTTCCCAGTTCCTCTCCTCCCCCTCCTTTCTCTTCCTGCTCCGCGATGTCCTTCTGGCCTTGTGCTCTTATTCTTGATCTGCCCTTGCTCTGTGTTTGGAGCAGCGTAGACACATCAGAGTGTGGACTCGTGCTGTCTTAACTGGAGGAAATCCTTGACTAAACCACTAAAGGTTCCTGTCAATTCCCCAGTCAAAGACGGTAATCTGCTGAGTAGATCTTCATAATGGTGATATTTTCCCTTTGTATTGGAGATAGCATACTTTATTCAGTATTTTTCCCCCCAGAAGACTGTTTTAGAAATCTCTCCTTAGAGAAAATAGCAACCTGCTACCCCACGAGTTATTCTGTCTGTGGCCTCCCCAGCACACATCCCTCTCTGAAATGATCTGATTTATCTACTCGCACATTTGTCTGTCCCACTGGGATCTAAGCTCCATGGGAACAGAAACTTTGTCTCTCTTTTTTTTTTTTGTATCCCCAGCCCCTTTACCATAGTGTCTGTCACATGGTGGACACTCAGTAATGTTCTGTTGATTACTGAATCAGTCGCTGAAACCTGCCTGTGCCTCTCCAATTTCATGGTCATGCTGAGCGATGCCTGCTGCATGGCCTCTCAGGGGTGCTGGGAAGCAGATACTGGACTGCTGCAGCTATGCAGAGTGACTAGCGTTGTCTGATGCCCACCTTCATTCATCGGAATCGAGTCACTGAGTGCTACTCTGGGCCAGGCACTAGCATCCCAGTGTTTGTATCTCGTTCATTTTCTTCAGCCCTTATCCATGTTACCTCCTGTCTATTGTCAATCATTGGATTTCCTTATAAATCTCAGATGAACAGAGTGGGTGGATAGTGCCGATTAGGGGATGGAGTGAAGGCAGTGTGCTAGTCCCCTGGCCGGCTTACTGTGATGGAGGCCAAGGCTTTGGGGATGTGCTGGAGTCGGGGAAAGCCCTTCCTCCCACCGAGCTTCTGTTCCAGTGGGCAAGACAGACTCATAGCTATCGAAACAGTTCATCACTTACTTACTTGATAACAGCTTAGTTGTGTGGCAAACTGATGTAATTATAGAAGGCCCCCCCCTCCTCAATATACCTTCTCCTGTGTGAACAGTCCCTATGTGGCCTGAGGAAGCTGCAGCAATTGGGGAGCTTTGCCTGGAGCCTTAACTCTGCTTCCCATTCCTGACATCAGTGTTCATGCTGGCAACACGGGCTGAACATTCCTGGAGTTGCTTCCCCAAAGAGGCATCCTGATGTGTCAGTTAGATGGTGGGGGGATGTGTGCAAGTGCCTCCTTGTCTGCCGCCCCACTGGCCCCCTAGCAAATGGCTATGGAAGAGCCTCAAGACAGTTTTGCTTTCAGATGTCACCTTCCTGCTTGGCTGGGACTGTTGGCCAGAAAATGGCAGGTCCAGGGCCCTGGGAGAAATTTCTGTGCTGGCTGCTTTATTGTATCAGATTCTCTGATTGCACCAGGGATAGTTCACTGTCGAGTGCTGGCTGCGGAGGGTCCAGCATGGATTAGCCATGCTCACATTCCTGGAACACGCCTCAGCATCGTGCTTTGAAAAATCCTGCGAGAAATCCCCAGTATTCAGTCTCACTGTTTGTATTTAGTTTTTTTCTTTTTGAAGTGTTGGCATTCCACAGGCATTCCACAAGCCTTCTTGGCATTTTTAGATATTCTACAGCTGTCTCTGGAGCCAAGTCACTACTCTTCTATATTCTACAGGTAAGGAGAAAATACACAAGAAAAGGCTAGCAACATGCTCAAGTTTACAGGCTACTTGGTGATCCAGCTGGCATTAGAACTGAATTCTTAGGTGGTCAGCCTGTTGCCACACCCTGCTGGCCTGGAGCTTTCCTGGGAGCCGTGTGGTCCTCTAAACCCAAGCCTTTCTGCAGATGCTGTCGTGTGATCAGCTCCTCATTACCAACCCTCACCCTTCCTCCCACCTCCACTCCTGCTCTGGATTCAGAAAGGTTTCATGCCAGGGAGGATAGCAATGCCGAGGATATGAGCTTTCAAAGATATCAGCTCTTGTCCTACCTGGTACTTGGAGCAGTTCAAACCCATGCACTTATACCGTAGTGTGGTTGGAAGGAAGAAGCCCAGGACTCAGAATCACCCTGACTTAGGTTCATGGTCCACCTCAGTTGTTGACTAGCTCCTGGGTTCATGAGGATTAAGTCACACAGGAGCCTAGAATGGTGTCCAAGCACACTTGACCCTGAACAGAGGGCAGACGGCGAGCAGATGGATGGCATTATTCCTCCTACAAACACCAGGCTTGTCTTCTGGAGTTCTCAGACCCCGCTTTGCCATGATGTTGGTGTCCCATTGTTGTGACCTGTGGTGACCATGCCCCTTTCTGTGGGGTTTCCTTTAACCTCTACGGAGTCCTGTGGGGTCCCATGCCAGGTTTATATATTATACCTTAGTGGGAACTTGGAGGAGTTAGGAAATTGAGGTCACCCAGCTAAAGGGTGGGGTGGATTCAGCCCCAGGTTAGCTGGCTCCACGTTGTTTGTGATGATTAACCAAGCCCCTCAGCCTAACGGTGACCATGAGGGAGGGTCCTCAGCTGTGTGCACCAACAGTTCTGTTTGTTCCCCATCAGGTGGGTGAGGGAGCAGCTGTACCCTCTAGCTCTAGGATTCTGGGGTTCTGATATGCTCACCTTTCAGATCCCTGACTCCTAAGGCAGGGAGTTTGCCTCACCAGAAGGAGGGCATTTCGGCACCCCTGCCTCTTACAACCAGAGAGTAAGTCAGTGGCATGGTGTGGTACCAGGTGTAAGGACTCCATGGCCAGAGAACAGCTCCCAGCCATGCCCTGCATCTGCAGAGGTCTAAACCTCAGCTCTGCCCTCGCAGCTCGGAGCGTTGGGTCACTGAGCTCCTCTGTTTTTTCATCTGTAATAGGGGATTGTAATAATCCTACCCACCTTTTAGAGAAATTGGATCAGATGAAAGAATCTGCGGGAGGCACTTGTTCCAGAACATGGCACACGCACTAGTAAGCATTCAGTAAATGTTAGTGCTGGTCATCTGCAAAAGGGTTCCAGCAATGACCTACCTTTAACTTTTGTGGTGGAAATTAAAAACAAGACAGGTAAGCGGTCTAGCATGGCATAGGTTTCAGCTCGTTCGCACTCTTCTCATTATTAATGTCACCGTGAGCAGAAATCGTCATGGGTTTCTCCTGGCAGCCCCGGCCCAGCCGCTTCTGGTTAACACGGGCTTTGTTCTCTTCCAACTAGGCCAGGGACCTGGAGAGCCAAGAGGCGGAGCTGAGGTGCCACACCTTCTATAAGGAGCAGCTGGAGCACATTGAGAGGAAGGTAAGGCTGGGACTTGGCTGCCGTTTTGGGGGCCAGGTCCTAGCTGCCCTGTTGGGGAGAGAGGAACCCATAGGCCTCAATGCTCATTCGCCCCAATAGCCAGTGACCCTGTGGACATGCCCTCCTGTGCGCCACAGCGAGCCGGCACCCCCAAACTGCCAACAAGCGGCAGTCACAGAGATCTTTTTGTTGAATGAGCTCGCTTGTTATAGTTCTATTTTAGAAAAAAATCATTGCACCACAGGGCGGTGCTGAGACCCAGTATACCTTTCTTGCTTTAGTTAAGCCGCATTGGGTAAAAATAATAATAACGTGAAGTCTTGCTATACAAATATATTAAAGTTGTATTATTGATTTTCTCCTGGGAGTCAGGGAGATCAAAGTGTACCACGGCTATGCTCCTTTTCTAAGGCTCAGCCTTTGAAATGAGTGAGATTCAAAGACATGTCATCTTTCTTTTTTTAAAAGCCTACAGCAATTCTTGAAAATTCATTTGTTAACTTGCTTACTTGGGTGGGGGGTGTTCATTTGTTGATTGTGACAGATTATTTTTCAAAGAAACGGCTTAAAACGTGGGAGGGGATGGTTGGGAGGGTAAAAAAATTTGTTCTCGCTCCTGCCTGAGACAGCATGCCAAGCAACCCGAGCCATCAGCTTATTGCAGGCAAATCTTTGAGAATCGTTTGTCACGGTTTGGAGCTTTGAAATTGACAATTTGCTTGAGGGGCTTGATTTTCATAGGGGTTTTCTCCTGTGGCATGCCACCCTGGAGCCTGGCAGAAATGTGGGGACATGAGGGTGTTTCCTTCCTGCTTAGTGGACACCCCCACCTGTCCACCCTCTTTGAGGTGTTCAGGGGACCACCAGAATTGTGATGTGAACTCAAAGTGCTGATGGTGACAGCCTGTGGTGCCGAGGGTTGGCCGGGCCCCTCGAGCTGCCTGCAGAGGTGGGCCTTAACAAGCACATATTTCCCGGAACACTCCTCCCAGGTTTGACTATAGCCGTAATGACAAGGATTGTGATTTGAGATCCTGGAAAAGGGTAAAAAATTCCACCAGCCATAGCTCTAATTATCACAGTTGCCCATATGTTCATAAGCACAGATTTTTTGTTGTTATGTGTGCAATTTTACGGTCTCCTGCTGTGCTCCTCCTGCATTTTCCTCTCTGGGTTTGGCATGTGTCTGTTTGGGGTGGAAGGCAAGTAGCCTCACAGCTTTTTTCCTCCCCTAAAATCTGTTTTCCCCTCATCACTCTCCTCTCCCTTCTCTATTATAGTTCTCCTCCTTAAAACCAGTTCTCTGCTTTTCTGAAGGAAAGGAAATTCTCCTGGATGAGCCCTTCTTTTTCATCTGGTCGCCCCACTCATAAAGTGAAGTCCAAACTCCTCATGTACGCAGATGTAGGCTTTTATGTTGTTAATGAGGTTTTCCTAGGTCTTTGTGAACAGTTATTGAATGCCTCCAGAAGGAGGCGCAAAAACAGTATCACCTTAATAACTCTTAAAACAACAGCATTTTGCTGGTGATAATACAAAGAAGGAAAGGACCCCCAGCACCTCGGAAACTGGAGACTGGCGAGGGAGCTGGGGCATGGAGGGCGCTGGAGAAAGGGAATCAAGGAGGCGCGGTCAAAGGCTTAATTGTATCAGTTTTGGAAAAAGTTTTCCATTTTTCTCTGGATAATTTTATTCCTGTAAGGACTTGGGAGCATGACAGCACAGCATCCGACAGTCTCTTTTATTAACTGTTGCTTTTATATAATTCTGCCTTCATTTGTTGAATACTCTCAGACCTTAACATTTCAGTTCCTGTGCACACAGCTTCAGGGCCTTCCAATCATTGAGCTCCTTTCCTCCTCCCCCCCCCCCCATTCCTTTTAAGTTTAGAAATTGATGGCGGAAACCTGTTCAGGGGGAGACTTGGAACAGTTGTTGAATCATCCTCAACCACCCCAAATTGTTGGATGTTTGGTTACAGGTGAGAAAAGGTTGGGATAGGGGAGGCAGAGGCCTGGGCTCTTGGAGGCCTCGGGGCTCGGCCCCTGCTGTAGGATACCTACCTCGAGGGCTGGCCCATTGTGCTCAGCCTATGGGGAAAGCCTGTACAGAATCCAGACTCATTTTCAAGGAGGAGGAAACTTCTTGACCCCTTTGTACTGCAGTATTTATTCCCTAGATGATTGTTCTTAAGTGCGGAAATCACATTTTGTAGGGCTGCTATGCTTTATAATCTTTCTGAGTAATTGTGCCTCACGCCCACACTGCAAGTTCTAAGTAAGGGGTGTTTTCCGTTTCCCCACAGAGAGCAATGAGCTGTTGGAGGTGCCTTGTGAGGGTCTTGTGCCCCTGGAAGCATACCCCACATATGGTGTTCACATGCAAGCTGTGAAGCAGAGGGCAGCGCAGGTTAATGATGGGCCTGGGCCTGCATGCAGCTCGTATCATCGCACTTTGCAGCCACTTTGCCTTCTCACATCTTGGTTTCTTCATCTGTAAAATGGAGATAATAATTCTTTCAGGGAATAGGTGGGGGCATTAGACAGGGTAACATCTGCAAAAATGTTGGCGCCCACCCATATCACATGTCGATTCAGCTCCCATGGGGCTAAGGGTGACTTGTGCTGAGTGGCTCTGTACCAGACGCTGATAGCTGCTGAGCTCTTCTGCCCTCCACCATGGGGGCAGGTATGGTGGGGAGACGAACGGGCTTTGGAGTCCAGCAGACCTCAGCCTTAGTTCTGCCTCAGTAATTTAACAGCCTTATGACACTGAGCAAGTTGTTTAAATTCCATAGCTTCAGTTCCCTTAGCTTTAAAACCGGAATTTTAAGACTCAGCCTGCCCGTTGCTTTGGGGATGAATAGTCTTTTCTGTAAAAGCACCTGAGATAGAAGTTTTCAGTTGTCTTTCATGTTGCTTCCACCCTCTTTCCCCTTATTTAATTAATGTGTAGCCATTCATTAATCTCACATTTGTTTAATTCTGCTAAATACCCAGAGATAGTTCAGACAGTTGTGGTTCCTGCTTCTCGAAATTCAAAGTCCAGTTTGGAAGGGGGGCGGGGATGTTGAAGATTAGGTCCCCAGATGGGAGGGTGCCCATGTGCCAGCTGCATATGACCAGAAGACCTTCCAGTTGTGTAAAAATAGTCTCATTTTTTTCCATATTCAGAACCTTCGAAGTGGAGGGGGCATTTTGGGAGTCTAGCTTCAAAGACTGAGGCAGGGAGAAAGGAAGAAACTGGGAAATACAAGTGTTCTTTCTCTATTTCGGGCTCTTTCCCCTAGAATGTAGATCTTGCTTCCTTCCTGTTGGTGTACACATCATCCCAGCCTTCCCTCCTGTTTTTGTCTTTGCTTCTACTCTGGCTTTCTTTTTTTAAGGAACCACTGTCATGTGATCCTGCCAGTCCTACAGCCTTCTCAGTGACAGCACTAAATAGCTCCCTGCCTGGTGTCTCAGGGCAGGGGCCAGTTAGAGCCTGTCAGGAAAATAGGAGCTGCTCTGGGGCTCAGAAAAGGGGAGTTTAATACAGGAATTCTACTTCATGAGAGAAGATGGCCCACTGGTCGGAAACATATGAAAAGGACCCAGCTTCGCAGACATTGCAAGAATGTCGGCACAGCCATGAGGCTAAATACACTCAGTAGAAGTGCTGACATGGGAACAAAGGATACCACCAAGTGCAGGTAAGGCTGTGGTTTAACCCAAGCTCTCAGACACTGCTGATGTGGTATAAATTGGCAAAGCCCCTTTGGAAAACTGCTATCCAGTGTCTGTTAAAGCTGAACGTAGGCATACCCTGTGACCAGCAGTGGTGTACCCAAAAGAAGTGTGTCCCTAGAAGAAACACTGTACAATGGTCATTACTGCATCATTCATAATAGCCCCAAACTGTCAACAGTAGGATAGATACATTATAGTAGTTGTCACCATGGAGGCTCGTGCAGGGACAGTGAACAAGCTTCAGCACCAGGCAGAGATGTGGGACACTCACCCACAGAGCACTGAGCAAAAGCGCCAGACTGAGAACAGTGTGTGCACATTGGATGGGCCCATTTATAGGACTTTCAGTCACAGCAAAACTAATCTGGGGTGTCAGCAAGAGGGATACTTACCTTTTAAGGATAGTAGTGACTAAGGGAACATGCAGGGGGCTTGTGGGGTGGGGCAAGTTTCCTTTCCTTGACCTGGTTGCTGGTTACACAGGTGTGCTCAGTGGTGAGAGCTCATCAAGCTGTGCTTAGTGGAGTTTACACTTTTCTGCCAGTATGTCATACTTAGTAAAAAGTTGGATGCAGCTGAGGAAGGCAGGCCTGCCCTCAGGCACGAATAGAATCACCCACTCCCTCTTCTGCACACCTCTAGGCCTTGCGTCCCTGTCATGTGTTCTAGCACTCACCACACTGTCTTGTGGTTCCCTGCCTGTGTGGTTTTCTCCCCTCCCAGACTGGGAAGGTCTAGGAGCTCAAAGTTCTTGTTGGTCTGATTCATCAGGGTGACTTTTCACTAAGAGCTAGGGATACAATGTTCAGCATGCAATAGGTGCTCAGTAAATGTTTGCAAGAATAATGAAAGGAAAGTGTGTGTGCACAAGTAGGAAAGTATACACAGTGGGCATCCAGGAAGAAAAGGGGGAAGCTCTTGCCCAAAAGGCTTTTGGTAGAAGCTGTGTTTAGAGAATGAGCAGGACATGGAGAAGTGGATGCCGACCTCAGCCAAGGTGCTCCATGTAACAGTTGGCAGTGGGTGGTAAGCTGTAAAAATAGGTTGGGATCAGACTGTGAGGGAACTTGGAGACTGGCTGACAAGTGTGGCCTTCCTTTAGGATAATGTTGGGAGTTCTTAAAGGGCTGTAAGTTGGAGAGAGATTGGAGCTGGGATATCCAGAAGAATAATTAAGAGAAAAATTGAAGTGAGCCACTATACTTGAGTAATTCTAAGTATGCCCATAAGAAGTAGAGCAGACCAGCAGATGAGAGAAGTGTCAGACAGAGTTCTGTGTCCTACAAGATGACAATCACTACAATTTTTATGAGCATGTGCTGCGTGCGAGGCTCTTTTACATAAGTTATCACTTATCTTTGCAGCAACCCTGCAAGGTGGATTGTATTACACATTTTACAAATGAAGAAGTTGGGATCAGGTGAAACAAAGCCACCAGAGGCCATTCAGCTGCTGGGTGAAGTCAGAGCTCCGGTGTGTCCCCTCTTTCCCCCGCATCATGCTGCCTCCAGAATCAGCTCAGGAAGAAAAGCTTCAGGAGAACGCAGTTGACAGTGTCAAGGCTGCAGGTCAGAGAGGACTAGGAATGAGAAGAGGCCTCTTAATTGCTTTGAAAGACATGTGAGTTTCGTTGAACGAGCCTTTTCGAGATTGCAGTGGAGACTGAAGCTGTTACATGTAGGGTTATTTGGGTCCGCAAACAAAGAGAGAACATTGTAGTCTAAGAGGGAGTCATTGAGCCCATTTGTGAGAGTAGGAGAATTCATAATGTGTGTCTGAGGAGGATCCGTGGGAAGCCATTTCCAAAGATGGTTGGAGGGTGTGCAATGAGAAGGGCCACTTTTACCTGGGAGAAGCGTTCTCAGAGGAGTCAACCTTCCGCTCGGTGGTGGAGTGGATTCCCAGCTGCGTGGTGAGTGCTGTGTGTTGTTGGAAGAAGTGCTGATCGCCAACCCCTCTAAGGGCCAGCAGACATTTCTCCTGAGTGTGGGGAGGCTTGTTCTGTGTCAGGCCCAAAGTCTGTACCAGAGACTAAAAGACATGCTCACCATTTAGGATGCGAGACTGAGACAAGGCAAGTATTCCCAATGTGACACGCCTGCAGAGAGAAGCTGCCAGAGCAGTGGGAATTCAGAGGAGGGAACAGATAACAGTGACCTGAAAACAGTACAGCAAGCAATTGGCCCTGTCTCCCCCGATCACCATGGGGAGCAGTCTTTACCTGCTGAGCTGGCGAAAAGTTCTGAGCTCAGAGGGCTTCTAAAGATTATTGAGCCCAGAAGTTCTCCACCAGGTGAGGTAAAGAAGGGCACCTGCACACCAGTTACTCCACTAGTGCCACTTTTCGGTAATGGTACCAGCATAAAAATGACCATTTTGTATGTTCTCAATAGTGTACAGTAGTGATAAGTGAAAGAGCATATTGCTAAGAGATCTAGAATGGCCTTTCTTAGCAAGGATGGGCTTTTTATGCCCATGCCAATGGGACCCAGGGCCTTTGATAAGGGTAATCAGTGAGAAAGGAGGAAAGATCAAAGAAATCGAGAACCATTGCTTCAATTCAGTTATTTTCACAGATTAAAAAAAAAAAGGCCCCAAAGGTGGCTAAGTGGTTTGAGACTCACTTGGTAATCTGGGTTTTTAGATCTAGGGCTACCTGGGTTTGAATTAAACTTCACCACCCATTGGCTTTATAGGCATGATCAAGTCACTTAAGTCCTAGAGCCTTGAGTGTCTTATTTTTACAGGGGACAGTAATAATTATATTTTCAAGATGATAAAGGGCATAACATAGAACCTAGTCTATTGTAATATATTATAGTATAAATGTAGCTGCCATTACTGTTACCAGCCAGCTATACAGTGTAACTGCCATTACTCTCATCATCCCCAGAGGTCATATAACTAGTTAATAATATAACTAGGACTCTGATTTCTTGCTGCTCTGTCCATTAGTCTTATAGATTTTTTTTTACTATAGGGTGAGAGTTGTTGTTAATTATAGGTGCTAGAATTAGATGCTTTTATACCTTGACTTCCATCACCCCACCTCCACCTCTACAATGATTACCTCACCCCTATCCCCCACCTCCAACTCCACCACTTCCACCTCCGCCATCACCTCCACAGCCACCACCTTCACCACCCTTACCTCCACCACCACTGCCGCCTCCACCATCACCTCCACAGCCACCACCTTCACCACCCTTACCTCCACCACCACTGCCGCCTCCACCATCACCTCCACAGCCACCACCTTCACCACCCTTACCTCCACCACCACTGCCCCCTCCACCATCACCTCCACAGCCACCACCTTCACCACCCTTACCTCCACCACCACTGCCCCCTCCACCATCACCTCCACAGCCACCACCTTCACCACCCTTACCTCCACCACCACTGCCCCCTCCACCATCACCTCCACAGCCACCACCTTCACCACCCTTACCTCCACCACCACTGCCACTTCTACCATCACCTCCACAGCCACCACCTTCACCACCCTTACCTTCACCACCACTGCCGCCTCCACCATCACCTCCACAGCCACCACCTTCACCACCCTTACCTTCACCACCACTGCCACTTCTACCATCACCTCCACAGCCACCACCTTCACCACCCTTACCTTCACCACCACTGCCACTTCTACCATCACCTCCACAGCCACCACCTTCACCACCCTTACCTCCACCACCACTGCCCCCTCCACCATCATCTCCACTTTCACCATCACCACTACCTCTATCCCCACCACCTCTACCACCCGCACCTCCACCTCCACCTCCACCATCACTTCTACCATCACCATCACTTTCACTTTCACCCCCTTCACCCCCATCTCATTCTACCTTTTCTGCCTCTACTTTGTGTACTGCTTCTGGTATGTTTGCTAAAGGTTTGTTTCTTTACCTCAGATGCATCTCATACTTTGCAAAATCCTGTAGTTTATTTCATGATAACCTTTAAGGTTAGAGGGAGCAGAGACTACAGTCTCTGTTGCACATTTGGAGATGCTGTGGCTTTCCTCGGCCTTGTGGCCGGGCTTTTCTGGGATGGATGTCTGGGATAAGAACCCCGCTGAACTGGTGGCACGCCTCCTTTTTGCTATGCATAGTACCTAAGTTATGTCACTTAGGCTTTATGGCGGTGGGAGTGGAAAGTAGGAGAGGAGTGTTTATATCACAGATGAAAATGAGGACACTCAGAGAGGTTAAGGGATGGTATAAGGTTTCACGACCATTAAATTTCAGATCTAAGACTTAGACAGTTCTTTCTAAATCCACATGTATAAAATTGGGGTAATAGTAGTTCCTATCTTGTAAGGTAGTTTTAGTTTTGAGAATTAAATGTATAAAATATTGCTAACAAACTCTCGCTCTCTATCTCCAAAGCTGGTTTTCTTGGTGCTCAGTAGCTAACATTTGCTGAGTGCTCTCCACTTGCAAAGCACTGACCAAGCACCTTACTGGGAGACCCTCTTTTGACCTTCACAAGAACCCAGTGATCTTGGTGATAAAATTACAACGTCCTTGTTTGAGTCCTTGCTGTGAAACTGCCAGGTGTGTTCTAGACTCATGACATGTACTAATTCATTACATCCTCAAAACAACCTTATAAGGTAAGAATTGTTAAGATCCCCACTTTACAGCTACAGAAACAGACTTTGAAATAGGCAGCAGCTGTCCCGTGAATGATTTGGGATCGTGGGGAGCAGTCAGAGTTTGCTGCCCATAGGTCTTGGCAGGCTAATTCATGGGATCAGTTATTCATCAGCTACTCAGAGTATTTGAATCTGTATTAAAATGATCTACAATGGAATTTAAGTAGAATAGGACAGTAGTAAAATGAATCTCTGTTCCTGTCCTCCAGACTCAACAATTTTGCTACATTTTCTCATATCTATTCCCTTTCCTTCTTTGTTCTTCACTAAAATACTTTACAGCAGATCCCAGTGACCATGCCTTTTCCCCTATGTACTTCTATATGTCTCTAAAAAGTATGAAAATTTTCTTGCATAACTACAATATTGTTTCTTGCCTCAGAGAATTAACATTGATTTCCCCAATTTTCTAAAAAAACTCCAAGAAAACAAAAAACCACCTGTTTCCAGGGTTTTTGTTTGTTTCTGGTACAAGTCAAGGTCCGTCAGTCACCATGCTGCTGTTGGTTCTTAGGCTAGTAAGTCTCTCATCATCTCGAACAGACCCTACCCCCTTTTTTTAGACCAACAACTTACTGCAGAACTCTTTAGGTTCTTACTGCCTTTTCACCTTCATTGTATTGAACCCAGTCCAGAAAAGTAAACTTAAATGCTGTGGGTAAAGCCGACTGTATCCTGTGTTAAGAGGGGAAATTTTCATGCCAGGCCAGGGCCAAATCGCAGTGGTAAGGTGGTTGTTCATGGCTGTCACGGCTGCTGATTTATTTCATTCCCTATGTTACTGGTGTGAGGGTCCTTTTAAGCACAGGCTCCATCACTATCTCCTCTTGAAGTGGTATCTGCACCGCTCCTGGGGGCAGCTACATTAACATGCTGTGGTTCCTGCCCTAGGGTCAATGTCTGTTGGTTTTCCTCCAAGCACATTAAGTCTCCCAAATAGGTACTTAGAGGTTGAAGAGCCAGAAGTGTCTGTCAGTCATGCATGCAGCTTACCACTCATCTCTGCTGGAAAAGACCCAGTTAAACAAATAATTTTAATTAAATAGGTACTCCATGGTCTTTCCCTTTCCTTTCCTTCTCAGCCCTTTCCTTCCCAGCCTTGGTCAGCTCAGTTTGACCCAGTGAATTCCCTTGTGCCTTTCCTTCACCCACTTGGCCACCATGGTGGTGTGATGCTGAGAAGGGAATCCAGAACTACCACTTGGCCTCTCTACTGGTGCTCTGCCACTCTACTGCACTATTGACCAGGTCCTGTCCAGGCCTTTGAGTTTAAGGCTCCTGATCTTCCCTTGTCCTCCCTCCACAGTGCTGGCACCTTGCTAATCTCTCTCTTGAGTGGTAGCCATCACCTCCCCACTGCTGTTCTTTTGGCCAGGCCCTCTACCTATGATCTGGCATCCACTTGCTGCAGGAGAACTCTTTCTAAAGCCCAGCAGCGTCTCCCTGCTGCATTCAGGAGGAAGCTGGGGTTTCTCTGCCTGGCCTTGCCTGTGTTTTCTGCCCTTCCCCAGTTATGCCTGGCATGCTGTCCAGCCTTACGGCCTTTCTCTGGATGCTAGAATCGCCCTGGAGGCCTTCTCTGACTGCTTCCTGCTTCCCCCTCTGCACCCCCTGCTACATATCCTAACTCGCTGGTTTGTTCCCAGAGCGAGCTCAGTGCCTGGTAGACACTTGACACTGTGGCTCAGCAGTCAAGACAGATGTCAGCACTGGCCGCACAGAGCAGCTAACAGCAGAGTGGGGCTGTTGGGGCTGTGGTGCATGCAAGTAGATGGAGGTGATTCTTTGCATGTTGCTTGGTGCTAGCCAAGGGCGCCAGGACCTCTCAGCCCTGAAAACTCTGCCTTGGCGATGGCATCATGGGAATTACCCAGCGGTCTGCTTGGAGCTTAACCAGCCATGGGGCAGCATTGCCTTTTTAAAAATTGCTTAACCTTATTTCGTAAGTACACATATTCACAGTAGAAAAAAACAAAAATTGTAGATAAGCCCAAAGAATAAAACAAACTTTGCCAAATCAGCACCCCACCTAGAGAGGTAACCATTGTTAACATCTTGGAGGACACTGCCCAGACCTGTTTCTGCTGTGCTGATATTGGTCATGGTATACATAATATTTGCAAAATGGATTATAACCATCCATGTCACTTGGTAACCTTTTAAAAACTCAATCCACTGTCGACCTTTTTTCTCCATCAAATCCATTTCTGTACTTAATTAGTTGTACACTATTCCTTCTTAGGATGGTGTCATAACTTACTCTACCAGTTCCCTCTCTTTGCACTGTTAAGTTGCTCTGGGCTTTTCCTAAAAAAGGGGGCTGGGGATTCCTTTGACCACCTTTATTACTGCCTGAACTCAATTATTAGGAAAAAGTATTTAGAATTGCATTAGAATTGCAATTACTGCACCATAGATTGTGTCCAAACTTCAGGCTTGTCACACCTTGAGATTGCTGTGCAGTTAGTTTGTAACAGTTCACACTTCCTCCAGCAGTATATGATGGTGCCAGGCTCCCTTCCTTTCATCAACGTTGGCTATTTTCCTTTTCATTTTTTAAATTAATTATGAGTGTAATGCGTGTTTGCAAGAAGTTGAGCGCTATGAAAGCACATGAAGTGCGGCCCAGACTCTTCAGAAGGAGCACTGATAGGCATGCTTCCAGCCATCCCTGAGAACATGAGCCTAGTTTGTGTGAAGAACAGAAGTGGTTTCTTGTTTACAAATGGAGGTCATAGTTCATATTTTCCAGCTTGCTTCCTGTACCTAACAGTATGTCTTGGACAGCTTTGCATATCAGTTCTGCCATTTTCCTTTTAATGACTGCCCGATGGGGATGACCATTATTTGACCACTTTCCTGTTTATGGACATTTAGGGCTATTTTCAGTCTTTCACAATTAGTTTTATAGATACATCCAAATTTCTCTTAAGAAATGTGTACCAACAAATATGTGTGGCGAGTTCCCCTCACATCTATGCCATTATAGCCTTTTATCAGCCTTAAAATGTTTGCATTTCTTTAGCTATTAATTTGGCTGAGCATCTTTTCCTAAGTTTATTGGCATCTTGTATTTCCCCTTTTGAGAATTGTCCCCCATATTATTTACCCATTTTCCTATTAGGCAGTTGGTCGTTTTAAAAAATTGATTTATAGAACTTCTTTATGTAACATGGGAATTAACTGCTATTTATTATATATATGGTAAATGTCTTTTCCTGTTCTGCTTGTTTTAACTTTGTAAATATAGCTACTGGCATTTTGATATTTATAATCTGTATTTTATGATAAGCTTAAAAGCTCCCCCATTTTCATTTATTTTTAAGTTTGTTGATTTGATGGGTAAAAAAATGGTCCTTTGAATTTGTACTTTTTTTTTATTACTGATTGAGTGATTGTGTTCATTGTTTTCTGAAACCCTGTTTATCTACTCTAATCACTGTCAGAAGCTTTTGTCTGAAGGGACTCTGACCTGCTGCAGGTACAGGTATTGTCCTGTTGTCTCCCGGCTGGTGATTGTTTAGCTACTGACTGATGTCCCCACGGTTGGACAAGCATGGGATTTGGATCCATACCTGGGTCTGCCTCTTTACCTGAGTTTTGGCTAACTGTGTGACCTTAGGCAAATGAGCTAACTTCCTTCAGGGAATAATAAGTGACCTCATTGGACTAATGAGGACTCAATCATGGAACATGTCCACATGCCTGTCCTCACGTGTATAGATGCCTGGTCGTGTTCCTTCCTCCTGAGGTAGTCCATCCCTGTCATGGACAGCACTTGTTTTCTGTATCGAGTTTAGCTCAGGTGTTCTGCATGTAGCTCTGACTTGCTGGTTCAACTTTTACCTTGCACAGTAATAGTTGTTACAGGACCAGCCCATGTGGTGCTCCAGAGAGGAGAAAATGAGCTCCTCTCCCTCACACCCTTCCTCCCCCCAGTGCCCTCCCCAATTAAACCTCCAGCTGTCTCAGGCATTCCTTGTAGGAAGTAATATGATAATTCTTCTTTTGGTAGATTTTAGTTTGTTCCTATCCCCAGGGGGCCCTGGAACTAAAGCCAGCAGGCAGGTTTGATTGGGTGGGGCTAGGACGGAACTGTGCTGTCACCTTCGCTGGTCCTTCTGTGGGGATGTTTCTCCCTGGCAGGGCTGCTAAGCTGCCTTTGGCTGTGTTTAGGTCCCTTGGTTGCCTGTGTGTACACTGCTGGGAAGACACATTCCCTCCATCCTGCATGCATGTGGCCAGGGTTTTTGGACCCACGCACACAGGACCTTAATCCGGTCCCTGTTAATTGGGATGGACAGGGCTGCTCAGCCTTTCAGGATGTTTGGATTCTGATTCTGTTATCCATCCAAAGTATTTGGTCTCCCTCTGATCTTCGTGTCACCTGCGCATTTGATCACATGCTGCCTCTCCCTCTTCTCGTCATCCGTGATGATGCTGAGGGGGAAGATGCCACACTCCATGGACAAGCCATTTAGTCCTTACTTCTCGAGCCTTCCAAGAACGGGAACACCGCTCTAGCTCCCTTCTGCTGTTTGATCCACCCAGACAGACTCTCACTATGTAATGCCCCCATCACTCTAGGAGGCGTCCCCATCACTCTAGGCAGTGTCTCCCATTGCTCTAGGAAGTATCCTCATCGCTCTAGGAAGTGTCCCCATCACTCTAGGCAGTGTCCCCATCACTCTAGGCAGTGTGCCGCCCCCCATCAATTTAAGACAGAAGTGGGGAGGTGGGTCTGTTTCTATCTGCCTAGACTGGCGTCTAAGTGGCTGGCACTTCTGTTATAAGTACTTAGACTGTATAATTCTGTCAGGGATCTGAGTCCGGGTTACCAACTGTAGTTTGCAAAAATACCTTTTCCCTTTTGCTAAGTTGGACATTGTCTTGTCTTGGGTATCTTCCCGTTTTCTTTGCGTTCTTGAGAGTGCCAGTGATGAGCAAGTCTGTTCCGTAAGTTAATTCAGAGCTGAGATGTAATTCATCTGGATCAGGAGATTTGAATTCATTCAGTGTGGCTGGATGTTCTCTCACAATCTCTCCCCCAACCTGCGTTTCAATTCCCTCATATCAGTGTTTGATTCGCCCTTTTCAGCCTGAAGATTGTTGTCCTTGATAGAAAATGGGAGTTTAGAAGTTCTTTCTCTCCATCATCTGTTAACTGAACACCTTTCACCCCAATATGGGCCTAATCCCTTCTTGTTCCTATCGTTCCTAATCCAATTTTAAAAGCCCCTTTTTTTGTCCTTAGTGTGTTTTCCAAACAGCTCAGCTTGCCTCTTTTTTTTTTTTAAGGGCCTAGGCCACTCCTTAGTGTCCCTGGCTGATTCTGCCCCCTCTTGTGCTCTGTTAGATGTGCTTCTGTGAAAGCTCCCTCCACTGCCCCCAGAGACGCCCTAGGTCAGGGACTCACAGGGTTCCACTCTGGGAAGCACAGGGCAGGAATCACCTCTGCATCTCGAGTCATAGCTCCCCTGCTCAGAAGATTTGACATGCACCTGGAGGAGTGAGCAAGGGGCCCGTCGTGATTTTCAGGTGCACTGGGGCTGAGAACAGCTCGCCGTCCTTTTCTCCTTACTAAGATCCTTGGTGATTATATTATTCAGAAACGTGTTTTTAAAAGATTCTTGTCATTCTTAAGCTGTCCTCTCATCACAGAGCTGTGGTTCTTGACAAGGGTGTGATTTTGCCCTCCGAAGGACATTTGGGGACATCTGGAGACATACTGGTTGCCCATACTGGGGGAAGGTACTATTAGTATCCTGTGGATAGAGGTCAGGGATGCTGTTAAACATCCTACCATGCCTAGGATAGCTCCACCGTCCTAGGCACTATGTCAGTAGTGCTACTAACTGTGGTCGTCATTGTTACCACGGTGCCTGTTCACAAGTACAGGTTTCCTCTGGAGAGTCCTGGTCCAGGTGGGGCCCAGATCGGCATTTTAACCAGCGCACACAGGTGATTCTAACCATTTGAGAAGTACTGTTTTAGAATCTTGGGCAAGAGCCTGGAATTCCTTGGAGTCTTTCTCCCCCATGAGCATCCCGGGCACCCCTGCATTTAGACCCACCCTCTCCTGAGCTGTAAGGAACTCTGGGCTCAAGTGGGCTTTTTCCCCCTTGGGCCTACTTAGGTCCAGCATCTTGTTTCTTTGGACAGCCCAGATTTTCATCCCTATTTTCTGAAGCCTCGGGGACGAGTGAGACATCCTTCAGGTGGATGATAGGTAAGGATGCTGCCCCATCACCACTGCCCCATCCTTACCATGATCTGTTTGAGGCGGGACACTGCTTACTTCCCCCTCACCTTCAGCCTAAAGCCAGGTGTGTTTTAGCATGTTTGAGCTCTGAGGTTAGGCACATATTTTTTGAAAGGGGGCCACTATGCCTCTACGTTCTAGTCGGGACTGTGAGAGAAGTCCATAATCCTGGGGTAGCTTTTATTGCTGCTTACTCGAACACAGTTGGTCATAAATAGCCACAGTCATATGAGTACTTTTGTATATCTCCACTGGCTATTTCCCATCATACACTTTGAACATCAGGGGTTGCAAAGCATTTTAGGATGTTCAGAGCCTGGGGTGGAGGCTACATAGCTCTGTCATCTCTAGAAGAGAAACTGCTGGAGCTGGTCCAGGGCCATAGTACTGCTTGCTCTTCCTGTGTTGCTTGAAGGGGACCTGGTGATTGCTCAAATGCGTTATGTACAAGGTTTGTCTTTTTCCCCCTCTCTCTCCTGAAGCCCTCTCCCTGCCTTGCTTCATTTGTTTGTTCTTCCAAGTCCATTATTCACTGCATGCCTCACTGATATCACCAGCGGTGTTGGCAGAGTGAGAGCTGAGGAGGGAAGACTTCATTGTCAGTTCAGAGAGACCTCGGGCACACTCAGTGCCTGTCCTCCCCTAGTGCTATTGATTCAGGGTGCAAGATGCCAGTTCAACTGAGGGCTGGTTCAGGTTGGTCAACCAAAGGAACTAATCCACAGGGCCAGGTCTGACTGGAGCTCCGTGATAAAACCTTCTGGTTGTCCACACCCCTTTGCTGGCCACTGCTGTCCCTGGCAGCCACCACCACTGTGGCCTTACACCAGCTTTCAGATGACCGCCCATACCGGCCATTTGTCAGGTGCCTAAGAACCAGGCATCTCCCCTTAGGCTTTATCTGCCATCACACAGGTCGTGTAAGGTGGATGCAGTTATTCCCATTGGACAGGTCAGGACTTGGGACCTTAGGAACGACAAGAAGCTTGTGCAAGGCCACCAGACTCGTAAGTGGTAGAGGTGGGATTTATACCTGGGGCTGGCCAATTAAGAATCTTTAGTCTGGCCTCCTCTGTTCAAACTGTAGCATGTTTATTTTTGTAAAGGGCAGGTAAGTATGCATAAAAAATGGAAATGGCCACAGCCCTGCAGAACCAACCATGTTGTCTTGCCTGTTCTGCATCTGCACTGTGTCCTCTCCAGATTGTCTGATGTCATGTCCTGTACTTGTGAAGTACTTGCCTGGGGAGCTCCTAGCTGCTCTGGCGACCTGTGGTTGCATGAGCACTTGTATAGTGGTTTAGTGTTTATCTGTACTAAACACAAGGTATAATAGATACAGTGTTTGCCTATAGTTTTGTTCCTGCTCGGTGGATCAGTGAAAGTATCACAGTGAAGTCTAACCCAGAAGAACCCTTACGAAGAAGAATGAGCCACTGACTCAGGAGGAAAAAGTCAGAGTTGAGGGTCAGGGAGCTCGTGTCTGTGCCAAGAGCTGTGCAAGGCCACACGTGGAGGCAGTTCCATGTGGAAAGCTCACTATCACCTCAGACCCCCATCTTTCCCTGGAGATGTGCAGAGTGTGGCCCCATTTGTCCCACCGCATTAGAAAACTCAAGGTCTCCTAGTCTCTTTTCTCTCCTTGTCCCTGTATTTTCTACATTCAGTTCATTACCACGCTTCCAAAATAGTTCAAATCTGTCTCCTCCCCCATCCTCATGCCTCATCATCTGTTACCTAGAGGAGATTACTCATCCCTAATGGTTTCCTTGCCTTTAGAAGTAGTCCCCATAGTCCAGATTCCTCATTGCCACAAACTGACTCTGCTGGTTCCATGCTCAAAAAAAATGGTCCTCATCCTTATAGCCTGAGCTTCACAGTCCCGCGCACTCAGCCTCTGCCTGCCACCTGCTCAGAGTTCCCGCAGCTCCACCTTACACTGTCCCACCACTAGTACTGGCCTGCTTCTGCTTTGGTATATGCTCAGTGCTCCTTCCTTGGGTCTTATCTGAAATGTGCTTCCCCTACCCTGTCCCATACTTCACCTGGTCTGTTTCTGCATCCCCTTTAAGACTCAGCTGAGCCATTTCTTGCTCCAGGAAGCCTCTCTGGATTCTTCCTTGCAGAGCTCAGTGTTTCCTAGGCTGCATATTGGCCACCGCATCTTGATATTGGTCAGTCTCTTGCCTTAATTTGAGCTCCAGGTTGGAAAGTGATTCTTAACTCCCATCACAGCACCAGAGATCCAGAATTCAGAGCAGAAAAAAAGGGGCAGGAGAAAAGTACTCTGTGAAATTGTAGTCCCCTAGCACAAGTCCTGGGGGAGACCGATGGCCTTGTTTGCCTACCCCACAAAGGGGCCAGCCCCTACAGGTCCATTCAGAGGGAAAGGCTTCCTACCTTCTCATCAGGGGCATCTCAGGCCCATCACTTTCAATTCATTTGATAAAGCCAGGATTACCTTGACAGACAAATAGCATTATCAAACTAGACAAAGATAGATGAGAACTACAGGCCAATATCTCTAATTAACTTAGACACAAACATCCTCAACAAAATATTTGCAAACCAAATCCAGCAATGCATAAAAAGAATTATACATTATGTATATATACCATGTGTATATAAACCTGGGGTTTATTCCAAGTAAGCAAGGCTGGGTCATTGACTGACTAATCAATGAAAGCTACCATATCAACAAGCTAAGGGAAAAAATGTGATCATGTTAATTGACACAGAAAAGCATTTGACAAACATCAACCGCCATATATGATAAAAGCTCTTAGAAAATTAGTAATAGAAAGGACTTCCTAAACTTTTTAAAGAGCATATACCAAAAAGCATATGGCTAACATCATATGTAATGATGAAATAATTCTGCTGATAGGAGAAAGTTTTACACCTGGTATAACTGCAGATGCCTCTTACAGAGAGTTAGGGATTGGCAATGTTGTGAGGTCAGGGGGCAGGTGTGCTGGGTGAAATGGTGCTTGACTACCCACTTTGTACTCTGCTCCCGGACACTCATGCTGACCGATCAGCAAGCCTCAGTGAGGCTGCATCAGCTGAGGCCCTTGGGCTCTGGCACAGCCAGGCTTATATATCTGCTGCCTCACTGCCTGAATTCGCCATGCTGTTGGGGCCCTAGGGACTCACAGATGTGAGGGAGGCCTGGCTATTTTGGCCTAGGTTAGGAAGTAGTTCAGCCTCCAGACAGAGCCAGTACCCCAGTTCATGACAAAAGTGCCTTACCTGGGTCGGCAGAGCACCTGGGAAAGTGCTAAATGGCCTGGCCAGGGCTCACCCAAGGCAAAGCTGTGTGTTGGTCACACTAGAAATTTTTTTCCCTTTTATCCGTCACATCTACCCTCCCTCTTATTATATGTCTTGCTGTGTGCTGGGAGCTGCAGTCACAATGTTGAACAAGGTTCAGACCATGCCAGCTCTGATTGGCCACTCAGAGTCTGATGGGGGACCTGGACATATCACTCAGTGATACAGCAAGGTCGAGAAGTGCTCTGAGAGGAGTCCAGGGACAGAGGCACCAAACAGCCCGGGTTAACACAGGAAGTCCTCCTGTAGGGGACACTTGACTTGAGAGGCAGCTCATATCTGCCAATCTGTGTATTTTACACACATCTCTCTGTCTCTCTCTCATATATATATATATACACACACACACACACATATATATAAATTTATTCAACTACTTTTATAGGAGCAGATGTTTTATCATAGATCTCTTTCCTTGGCAGTGTATAATGGTGTATCTTACTTTTATTTATTTGTTTGTTTATTTATTTATTTAAATATATCTTTATTGATTTCAGAGAGAGGAAAGGAGAGAGACAGACAGACAGACAGAAACATCAATGATGAGAGAGTCATTGGGGATCGAGCCCACAACCCGGGCATGTGCTCTGACTGGGAATCGAACCCCGATTGCCTGGATCCTAGGTCGATGCTCAACCGCTGAGTCACACCCGGCCGGGCTGATATATCTTACTTTTAAAAAAAAACCTGCATAGTGTTTTATTCTTTGGATGTACCATAATTTATTTAACTCTCCCCTGCTGATAGTCACTAGTTTTTTACTATTGCAAACAATGCTGTAGTAAAAATCCTTTAATATACATCTCTCTACACTTACCTATTTCTTTATGACAAGAGATGCTCATTGAAATGCTGATACACATTGCCAGGCTACCCTCTAGACAGATTTCATAGAATCCCACCCTCCCCAGCACGGTGTGAAAGGACCTGCAGAGCAGTGCTTCTGTCTCTGCCAGTTCGATAGGCAGAATGTATTTCGTGCCCTGTTTGTATGTTTTAATATTGAGACTGAGAGTCTGTTCCTGAGTTTATTAGCCATTTGCATGTGAAGTGGGTTGTAAAGGCTGCAAAGTTGGGTGGGGAAGGCCTGGTGGTGGTTACTCCAGGAGCAAGGAACAGCCCGTGCAGAGGTGGAGGGTGGTGGATGGCATGGCATCTTCTGGAAGGGAGACCTTGGTTGTGACTGGGATGTCTGAGGGAAGCAGTGGTCATAAGGCTAGACCGAAGGGCCCCGAGTCTGACTTAGGAGTTGGGACTTTAGTCCTGGGTGGTGTGGGAGCTGTTGGGGGATTCTGAAGCACTCCATCCATGTTTAGTGTTTCTCCTGCCTCTTATGTCCCCAGGTGCCATTCTTACCTGCAGTTAGGCTGCTAGCCCCCCTTCAGCCTCTCTGAGCTCCATGTTCAGAGGTGGAGATGCTTGCCACACAGAGCTGTTATCAGGATGGAATCAGCATGCTGCAGAAGTGCTTTGTGAAGGGCGCAGTGCTATGGAGATTCTGGTTGTGGAGCTAGCAGACAGTCTTCATCACCGACATCCCTAGAACATAGACTCTGCCTCTGCCTCAACTCTCTAATTCATTGTTTCAGTACTTATAAATTAATTTCTTTAACAAATCAATTGGTAATAATAATTACCATGATAGCTGCAATTCCTTTAATTTTAGCACCGACTATTGCCATATACACACATCAGAAATTATCTTCTCTTTTCATCACAGAAATCTGTAAGGAAGTGACTTTCCCTCCATTTCATATAAGAGCAGTTGAATCTTTCCAAGGCAGCATTACATGCCCAGGGTTTCTGGAAGATCCAGGACTGGATCTAATCATACCGGCCACTGTCTCCTAGGAGACGGCTCCCCAACTCCCAAAGGCTTCTGCAGTGTGCTATGTCGGTGTGTGCTTTCCTGGGGACAGAAGAGCTTTTAAATACTTTAGAATTCATTTTATGTAATCTACTGTTGACCTTCTAAGTCGCTCTTAGAATCTTTCAGCCCGGTGTGCTAGCCATGGCCATCACCTACTGCGCCCTTGTGTTTGGCTCCTTTCTTCTTCGACCAGGTTGGAGAACGTCCCCAAGCCCAGCACCACCTGTGGGTTGTGGATTTCTAAGTCCAGGCCTCTTTTATTTATGAGATATTGCTTATTCGCTCTCTCTACATATGTTGAGCTGGCTGTATTTACAGATATGAAAATAGAACCTTTAAAAAAATACCTTTCTGAAGCCCCCAAACATTAGGCTTATGTTAAAACCTGTTCAGCTTTCTCAATACTTGTGACATTTCCTGTTTGCATTTGCACCGCTTGGAGAGCAAATATACACTGATGGTTACAGATTTATTTCATCTTCTGCTCTCATTTATGGAGTTCATGTCTTAGCTCATCTAGGTATTTGTTTTTTTAGAGGGAGCAAAATACTTATTTGCATCTGTTACTTTTCTTTGTATCAAAAGTTTTTATTTATCTTTATTGTTGAGAGTATTACAGATGTCCCCCATTTTTCCCCCATTTCCCCCCTCCACTTGGCTCCCCACCCTAGGCCTTCACTGCCTTATTTCTGTGTCCATGGATTATGCATAAATGCCTGTAAGTTTTCAAAATCATTCTTTGATGGAGAAGAGCAGGCTTGGGCGAGACACAACTGGATTTGAGTCCTAGCTCACTCACTTTCTAGCTTTCAGCCTCAGTCAGGGTCTTGGTCTGTGGAATGGTGTGAACTATATAAAAGCACTTTAGGGCTGGCCTGTAGTAGGTGCTCATAATAGGCAAATTCCCTCACTTGTAGATTAGGTAGCATCCTGCAAAAAAACACAAATGTTTCCCCAGAGGGCCTTTTACAACCTTTAGTAAGCATTTAGCAAGATCTTCTATGTAGTTAATACTGAATTGAGATAACTAGTAATGTTTGCAATAAGGGAGGGAATTATTTTTGAACAGAGGTAACAATTTATATCCTATGTATACACTGAGCTACGTTATCCTCACAAAGCCATCTACCCACCAGCATTTTGAAACTGTTCTAAAAATAGAAATTGGAATCCATAGGACTTGACAAACCATGAAGAAAATTCATCTGTGTGAAGGAAAGGAGAAACAAAAGCAGGGTTTGTTATCTTCCCTGGGAACTGACTGTAGGGACTGGACTTGTTTCTAATTGTTTTGGGGAGCAGAGGGGTCCGTGAGAGAGGCGGGTGTACACATGGCTGATTACAAAGTTTGGTCTGCAGGTTTTGTCTTCCTTTTTTTCAACCTGCTTTCCTCCTCTGATTTCTTTTTAAAAGAAAGTCTCAAACCACAAACTATCAAACAGCTAGGAGACTTAACACAAAGGACCAAATTTTGGTGTCCCACTATAGTTCCCAAATTTTGAAATACAAAAGTCAGATTTTTCAGAAGTCAATGTTCTTTGGGGAGCACGAATTTGGCCCTTGGCGCCCACGTGGCGTCCTTAGTTACCGGGCCACACTTCTGCATTTCCCGACTTCTCTCGGTTCAGTTTGTGGGCGGGCTAGAGGGGGTGCTTGGTGAGCAACGCTGACTTTGAGGTCAGTTGCTTGACACCCTTGGTATCGTGGGGCAGATACAAGAAAGTTAATGCCAAGACATGTTCCCAGACCCAGCTCCAGGCCCCCCTCCCCAGAGTGGAGAGGTGTGGATGTTAGGCAGCCAGGAGTGTGCATGGCCAGTTGATCCTTCTAATTCTAGTCATTAGGGGTTCCTTGTGAAGTCTTGAGTTTTTAACACTTTTTTTCAAGGCGCAGAGATGCTGCCAGCTCCTTTGAAAACTGTTCTTTGATCAGAGTTGTGACCTTCAGGTACTGGGAACACTGAGATTTCCCTCTACTTTTTTTGAATCCTATCCTAGCCCCACACCCTCATTCTTCCAGCTTCCTCCAGCTTCTTCCCCCTCTTGGCAGAAAGAACTGGTAGCCCCCTTTTGCTAAGATACCTGTGATCTGCACATTGGTCTGGAGACTCCTTTGAAGAATCCAGCATCTCAGTGGAAATAAATTTAGAGCACACGTTGCAAAATCACTTGAATCACAGTTTGAAAAATACTTTGCAAAAAAATGGTTCAAAATGTAATTGTTTACAGTAAAAGATATGAACTATTTTAGAGAGTAATATAATTTGTGAGATTTCAGGAAGGCGGCATATACCTAAAAAACCAAATATTCTATTTAAGCCCAGCAGCACCTCATCTGTTGCCAGCAGCTTCTGAAGAGAAAGAGATTTTCTCTTTTTGGGACATAGAAGGGAAAGTTACTGCCTGTGATTCTCACATAAAATGGATGGGAATTTGAATGTCCTCTGTTCCTTGCCACTGTCATTCTCCTTGGCTGCCCCCAAATGAAGGGAAGGAGCATTGGAAGGAGTTGGAACCTTGGAGGGCTGATGTGAGCAGGAAGTGTGGAAAGAGAATAGCAAAAATGAGAAGTAGGAGGGCCCGTGTGAAGTCCTGGGACTGAAAACCCAGGGGGAGAAACCGAGCGTGAGTGGAAAGAAGCATTCTAAGTGATGCCGGAAAGAAGGCGAGGTCTCAGATGCAAGTGATGACAGTTAAGGGTGGGAGAGGCTGCCTAATTGCGTTGATTTCTTTAAAAGCTTGCTCTTTGAATGTATTTATTTGAACACCTGAATTGAAACACCATTGCCAAGGCTCATTCTGTTTTGAAAACAGAAGCTCCTTTGCTAACAAACTTTGGTAGGAATTAACAAAGCCATGTACCTGAGTGGAAACATGTGAGCACTGCCTCTGTTGTAAAAGGCTGTGCACACCCACCGTCACGCTGGACGTTCAGGCAGGGGACTTATGGGTGGTCTTTAGGCGAAGCGTGCTAGGTTCTGTGCTCGTGTTCAAAAACAGGGAGAATGCCCCCTCGTCTATTGATAGACATATTGTATCATGCTTTGGGACTGTTGAGATACTTCTGCCTCTTACAAAGTCTGCCTTTAACCACACTTTAGTAGTTTTTTCTGGAAGTGAAAAGAGCAGCTTCGGCTCATCCTCATGTGGCGCGTCACTGCTCAGTCTGCAAATGATTAAGCACATCAGGTCTGTGCCACACAGACAGATGGGCTGGATGATCCTGGGCTTAGCAACTTGCTTCTGCATAGTTTGGTCCCTTGGGGGCACAGGAAAGGTGTATGTGGTCCTGTTTGCCTCTCAATACCCTCAGCCATTCCCAAGCAGATGCAGTTTCTCACCTCTGTTAGGAACTGTGTTTCACCTTTCATGCCCTTGACACAAGGTACAGAAGCTCCAGCATCCACACTGCCCTGCCTCGGGCTCAGGGGGCCAGGAGGGCTCTGCAAATCACCTGTGCTCAGCAGCCTTTGTGGTGCCAGGCACAGGGCCAGGTGCTGAGGAGAGGGGCCAGGTGGGCAGCGATGAACAAGGCCCACGCCCTGCCCTCCAGTTCACCGTCTGTGGGGAGAACATGAACAGATGCCCGCAACAGCACGTGATGAGGGAGCCACGGGCAGCAGGAGGTCGAGCAGCCCAGAGGAAGGAGGCGGCATCTGAGCTTGCCTGGAAGATTCAGTGAGTTGGGCATGTAGCCATTTAGAAATGAACATTTATTGGACACCTGTGATAGACTGAAGGAGGGGTGCTGAGAAGACGTTTGATGGGGCTCCTCCCAGGAGCACTGAGTCTTACAGGTGACAACGAGGTGAGGTGGGGGATATGAAAGGACTCCAGGAGGGGCATGTGGAAGCACAGGGGCTTCTTCCTCAGGGGCCAGGAGGGAAGATGGTGCTTGAGCCTAACCTGGAGGCGTGTGTGGGCGTTGGCTAGAAGGCGCGTCTGAGGCAGAAGAGTTGGTGTGTCAGGCCCAGGGGGACGCTGGAGGAGGTGTGAGGTGGCGTGGCATGTTTGAGATGGTGAGCATGGGGACGGGGGAGCAGAAAGCAAGCAGAGGTCATGAGAATGGGACAAGTAGGGCAGGGGGGTGTAAGCAGCTGGGATGGGCTGGCTAACATAACAAGAAGGGGCTTGCTGAAAGACCACCTGGACTCCCAGGAGGGGCAGGAAGGTGGGAAGCAAGACTTAGACATGTTGGAGGACAAGGGCAACCCCAAATCGGAAGCAGCCATGGGGAGGCAGGCACCATCAGAGATGGGCATACCAGCTGCTCTCCAAATGTGTGCCCCTTGCTCAAGGTTCCAAGTCCAGAGTCATGCAGGCCACTCCCTGATTAAATCCCCCCAGACCATGTGTGATGGAAGTAAGTGGTTCTAGTACAGAGTCCAAGGGGGGGTCGAGATGGAAATGGATGCTGGGCAGTCAGAGCCCCAGCCTGCCCTGCAGTGTCAGCTAAGAATCCGTGGCAAGGGCTACCCCCGGCTGTCTTTTATTTTCCCCTCGCTTCCCCTGCTGCCTTGCATTGTCTCTGCCTGCACTTCTTGGCGCGCTGGGAATAGAGAGCCAGCCCACCTGCTTCAGGGGTGGTTCAAGAATACCCAGCAGTGGTTCTCACACTGCTTGGTTGGGACCCTTTCACACTCAGACACTACTGAGGACCTCAAAGAGCTTCGTTTATGTGGGTGATAACTGTACATATTGACCATATTAAAAATTAAAAGAACATTTAGAAACAGTACTCATGCATTTGAAAGTAACAGTGATAAGCCTATCACATGTTAAAATACGTAATGTTTTTAATGAAAAAATAATTATTTTTCAAAATAAAAAATAGTTTAGTGAGGAGAATGGCACTGTTTTAAAATTTTGCCAATCTCAGTGTCTGGTTAAATAGGAAGACAACTGCATTCCCATATCTCCCCCTGAATTCAGTCTGTTGTGATCTATTTGGTTGAAGCACACGAGGAGGATCCTGTGTATGCCCCAAAGGGCCTCAGGGACCCCTACTCGGAGGTAACTTTTTTAGACCATGGGGTGCTGTTTGTTCCCAAGGTGGGCACTTTCCCCTGAGGGCCTGGACTGTAACCAGGTTAAGTCCCCTCTTATGTCCCCTCAGACAAGTTTGGTGGCGCATGAGACCACCTTTTACCTGCCCCTGCTTCTGGATGGCTCGAATTCTGGCTCCATTTCCTCTGCTCTATTCCCCGCTGCCTGCCTGCCCCCTACATCTCAGCATATCTTTGCCCTCACATCCTCAGAATGCTTCCTGAGCGGACACTTAGAATCTAGGAGCTGGAAGGCGCCTCAGGAGTTTCTCACCTCTTCTTCCCAAGACAGCACCCTGTCACAGGACGCAGCCTCCCTTGGGCAGGTACTGGTTCTTCGTGCTCCCACCCTTGTTGGAAGCCACCGCTTTCCTCCCAGTCTTACCCCCACCCCTCCTCTCAACAACCCTGTAGTTTCCTTTGGACTTTCATTGGTTGCGCTTTGGCCTAATAGGTTATCAACTAGAACTGGTCTAGGAATTGTTCTTGTTTCTAATAGCATGAGGAAGATTTATTCTACCCAGCGTTCGATTAAAACCCCGTCTGGTTGGATCTGCTATGAATTGGCATGGTAAAAGGGAAAGCCATTCACAGGAGAATCAGCCAGATACAGCTGTTTTAGCTGCTTTAGAATAGCATCCAGCCATGCTCCTTAGGCAGGCTGTTTACCCTCTGAGCATCATTTGTTCTTCAATCTATAGAGAGGGGCTGTTAATAATGTCTGCCTTACAGCATTGTTATAAGGATTAACAACCCAGCACACAGTAAGTGCCTATGAATGGTAGCTTTCATTGTTGTTATCATTATTAATTTCTTTTTGCATTCAGAGATTTCTTGGCTTCTGGAATGGAGTGTCATTTTTATCAGTCATTGCGGATATCCTAGCAATGTCCATTGTCAGAAGACCTAAGTTGGTTCCCATACAAGACACTCTAGCTTACTACTGCTATCCCTGTGTGAAGACCCAAGCATTTGCTCCCAGAAAAGTCTAGCAAGTTGCCCAGTGTCCCAGGGGTGGATTACAGCCTGAAACCCAGGCCTGGTAACACTCCGCCTCTCATGTCCAGCGGTCCTGTGTTCTGGATTGCAAATCACTCCAGACTCTGACCAGAGCACCAGTAATGTCCATGTGGCCCTGGCGAGCCAGGGGCCTCCTGGAAACACCGTGCATTGGGCCGCTTTGAATCGGGCATACTGCAGTCCACGGTGTCCACTCAGCTAAGGGCAGCCTTGGAGCGGAATGAGAATCACGAGCACAGAACAGCATGAGCCTGGTCAGAAACTGCTAGTTGCCAACTCAGTATTCATTCTTACTGTCTTCTCTGATGTTAGAACTCCAGTTTTATTTTGGGTGGCAAAGACTCCTAGGGGCTTAGTTGTGGGTGCAGCCGCCTAGCCTCTCAGCAGCTGAGGATGGCCTCATGACCTCCTAGCCCAGCGCCCGTGAGTGAGGGACGTGTGTGGCCTCGGAGCAGACTCCCTCAGGGGGAGTCCTCCCTTCCTGCCGCTCTCTGGATAACTGTGGTGTGGATCGGGGAGAGCTCCAGCACCCTCTCCTCAGGGAAGGCAGCTGTGGTGACAGGCTACACAGGATTCGAATGCAGGTAGGTCGTGGGAGCCGGAGACCCTCCTGACTGGGTTCGTCACCACACAAGGTCAGCCTGCATCTGGCTTCTTTTATTAAAGGGAGAGGCCTCCTATGTGTGTTTAGAGCCACTGTTACCATAGGCTTTCTGTCATCTGTAGCCAAATCTAGTCCTACCTGATAAAGAGCCCCTTATAGCATTCTCTGTTATCTAACATCGAAGCTAAAGCCCTATTAAGAATTCCCCTCCTGTTGCAGCTAATTGTATTGATCCATTTAACCATTCCTCATTCAGAAGATACTGAGTTACTCTTTTGTGCCAGGTACTACACCAATGGCTGCATTTTAATTAATATTGCTGACATTAACGGACAAATTTCCATATCATGCCCCACCCTGCTACATCTTGAGTTCTGAGGAACTTTACCCCTCGTGTGGGATAGGACCTCCCGGAGGCCACTGGCCACGTGGAGGGGCAGAGACCAGCGGAGAAAGGAGGGTGCCCCTGGTGATGTATCTGTCCTATCCGGGCAGTGTTGGGAGAGCTCGCCAACACTGTCAGGGGCTGGAGATGGAGGAATGAGGCCTGGGGGAGGTATGTGTGGGGGCTGGGGGTGGTCTCAGAACCCCAGTGCTCAGTCCCCCTTGGGTTCCTCCATGTAACCCCATTTTAGAGGGATCAGGACTACTAGGCAGGACTGGGGGGAAGTAGAGGTACTCTGGGAAACAGTGGGGGGTGGGCTGGACATTTCAGGCACCCAAGAGAGATGGCGTGCTAGAATTTAGCAGGAAAGTCACATGTGCCCACAGTTTCCCCGGCACAGGAGCCCGCCCTCCTTCACTGAGTAACAAAAAAAGCAGAGACTGAACTAGGTCTGCCTTCTGTGTGCATCCCAGGAGCTGTGCTTACTTTACCTACCTCAGGCCAGGCTGGTCCCCCCCCCCCCCCCGAGTCTGAGTAGGCTCTGTGTGCATGGAAGCAGCCATGTGAATCGGCTGGGACTTCTGCTTGGGAAGGAAGTGGGCATGTCAACCCTCTGTTACTGTGAAGTGCCCAGCCGGAGGAGATCAAAGCGCAGTGCCTGGGGGGAGATGGTTGGCTTTGCTCCATGGCAGGACCTCTGGTCTGCTCGGTACCAGGATGTGGTCCCAAGGGACATAGATTCCAGTGCTTGCAAGAGGCTGGCCTCCTGGTGGGAGCGAGGGACAGGGAATTAGCACATTTTAGCATGGAGGGGTACACACCATGGTGGAGAAAATAAAAGCCCAGAGTGGCTCTCTGTGCCTGGCCACGGAGGCTTCTCGAAGGAGGTGGTGTCAGGTGGCTGTGAGGAAGGTGTAGGAATTAACCCACTCAAGGCACAGTTCTAGTGGGCAGAAGGGAAGAGGGGCCCAGATCAAGGCTGTGAGGGCACTCAGGGGTGTGTATTTCAACTGAAGGCCCTTTCGGGGCAGAGCTGAGGTGTCTGAAAAGTCACTATGTCAGCTGTTGGGGTGTTGGTAAGAAAGACTGAGCTGGAAACAGTAGCCAGCATAGCCTGCCTTTATCTCCTTCAGAGGATGAGGTGTGGCCAGGCCTTGACACTGGCCACCCCTACTGCTGTATCTGGCCTTAAAGGGGTGAACTGCTTTGGGCTTTGCAGTTCAGGAGCTCGTTGCCCCCTTTGTACACATGCTTGTCATTGCTCATTGGCCATGGCCATGGCTCCACCAGAGTTCTGCAGCCCCAGCCCAGGTGCCTCTCCATGCAGTGGGCACACGTAGCTGCCATGCTCACAAGCTACCTCGGGATACTTAGAGCAGTATATTCCTGCAACACCACCTCTGCATTCTTTCCCTCCGCTTTTCTATACCTCCTCCCCGCAGCTTCTCCAGAGCAGAGGGATTCTGTGAGTGTCAGGAACATCATTTATAGGAAGGAGCCTGTTGCCACAGCAACCCCAGTGAATGGCTAGTGCCTGGTCTGCAGTCTCTGTGTAGGTCCACAGAAAGCACTACAGGGGGGAGCAGCTGGCTGGACCCTGCTCAGGTTTGTGGGTGTGCTGGTAACATGGGTGGAGTGATTGTCCAGCAAAGGAGCTGAATCAGCGGCCCTGGGTTGATAGTTCACCAGGCAAGCTGACACTGTGGGTGGGCTCTCTGTCAAAGCCACAGGCTCCTCACAGCTGCCGTTTCACCTGCAGCTTGCATAGCCTGTGTGGAGAGGGCCAGTCAGGGACTTTGCAGTGACCCCAGAGATGCTTCACTCATTACTGGGGCTTCCCTGGATTGTATGCCAGCTGCTTGGAAAATGGGTGGTTCTGTGTGACAGAGAGAAGCCCTGCTGAGAGCAGGGAAGCAGGAGTTTTCAGCAATTTGGTGAGATAATAAATAGCTGAGCAAGGACTCCAGGCTAGACAGTGCCCAGGCATGCACTCGCCCTCCACCAGCAGCAGGGCAGAGTCAGCTCTGGCTCCCCTCCTTGACTACCGTGGTCCTGCGGGGCTTTGAGGGGGGTGGGCTTTGAGGGGCTGCAGTGTCCCCCCTACTACAGGGGTGGGCGCACTGGCTCTTTGAAGACTCCCAGGGACAGCAGGGTCGGGAGAGGAGGCTGGGTGGGAGGAGTCCTTCCCCGACCTCGCACAAAGCAGTGCCCTACATTTCTATAATGTGCCGGGCTTCTGAGCAAGAGAGCCCATTTGAACAACATCTCTTCACTCCAAACCATTATAAGGTTTTGTGATTACTTATGTAACATAGTAAGTTTCACCTCTCTCAGTGCCTTGATTTTTCCAGGTGTATTACTGAGCAGTAGCTCTCAGCCAGCCCTTTTCTCTATTCCTAACCCACCTCAGGGCTATGACCTTTCCCCATGAGGCTTGTCTCACTTTCGACAGGAGCCCAGAGGGCTTTGGGAGGGGATTAGGGAGATGGGGAAAGCAAGAGCTTCAGCTCTTGAATTTCTTGGTGAAGGAGAAGGGGAGGAGCTTTTGGGGACATATTGATGGAGTTTCGATTTGCCCAGGGGGAGGCATGGGATGGGGCTTATTTAGCAGCTACTGCCTCTCAGGCACTGTCCTGGGTGCTGGGGAGTTTGCAGTAAATAAGGCAGTGCTCTCTTCTCCAGGAAACAGTATTTCAGGTGCTAGTGAGGACAGGAGGGAGGTTTTAGGAAGGGCTTGGGGGTGTTGAATTAGCTTGGTCTGTGGGATTGTCCCTAAGAAAATGACATCTGAGTTGAGAACTGAATAAGAAGGAGGTGGTAGTCATGGAAAGGTCTGGGGAATAGATCTGGGTCAGAGCTCTGGGAAGGTCTGGGGAACAGATCTGGGTCAGAACTCTGGAAAGGTCTGGGGAACAGATCTGGATCAGATACCTGGACAGGTTTTGAGCAGAAGGAAGAGCTCACCGAAAGGCCCTGAGGTGGAAATGAACTTGCATGTCCCCAGGGCAGAGAGAGTTCAGTGTGGCCAGAGCCCATAGGGGGTGGGGGTGGCAGTGAGGCCAGCCAGGAGGAGGGGCCGGGCGAGGTAGGCCTCAGTGGGCTGTGGGAAAGCAGCCTGGCGTCACCTGCAGGGGTGGGAAGTGAGTGGAAGGCTTTAGGCAGATGTGACTATACTTGGGGAAAAGGGCTGTGGACGCTGAGGACGATAAACTAGCTGGACGAGTGTGGAAGCTGGAAGACCTGCTAGGCGCCTCTCGCTTCGTCATCCAGGTGCACGATGATGTTGGCTGGGACCAGGGATGGGGACGGGGTGGTGAGGGTGGTGAACTGGAAATTCGTTCAAGGTTAGAATGACTAGACACGATGAGTTTGAGGGATTAAATTGGAGAGAAGAGTGGGTCCAGGATGGCTTTAGGCTCTCATCCTTACCTAATGTGTGTGGGAAGAGATGGAAGGCCTGGGAACGTGGGGTGTGGAAGTTAGCGTTAGCCCTGTTCCAGAGCATCCATTGAAGCTTTAGCCCCCAACCACTCAGAGCTCCCAGGGTGGCCATGTATCCTGAAGCAAAGAAAGCGAAGCCCTTGGGCATTTGGGGAGCTTCTGTGCTTGTAGTTGTCCCCGAGCCCAGGGCCCAGGAGCAACATCCCGTGGCTTAGACACTTCATGGGGCCTAGGTCCAGGCTGGTATCAGCTGTTACATCTTGCAGAACTGCATGGTCGCCTGCTTTTCTCTCGGGGGCCCACATCCTCTGCTCTGGGCCAGACAGGAGGGGGCATTCTATGCTGTTGTCTCAGCTCACCTCTTCTCTGGAGGCCTGCCATCAGTCTTCTCATGCCAGCCTGCGCAAGCTCAGCTCCACCGCTGGGTCATTTTTGCACAGGCCTGGAAATCTCTGTTGTGATGAGCTGGCCATTCTTCAGCTGCAGTGCAATGTCGTAAAGAGACTGCTAAGCCTGTACAAAATCCATGAAAACTTCATTGCCAAAATCCATGAAAACTTCATCCAAGGAAGTCATTTGGCCCAGCCTCTGACTGTCCAGAACTTTCTGCCATAACATCCCCAGCAAATGGCCCCTGACTTTGATCTTTCCCAACATAGGGTGCTCACAACTTCATAATGTAGCTCGTTTCTTTGCTTTAGAGCTCTGATAGTTTGGACTTTCTTTATGTTGGGCATCCTTGGAATTCTACTAAATAGTCCTGGGTCTGCCCTCTGGAGGCACAGGTCTGTCCCTGTCCATACGAAGCTTTCTCCAGACTCCAGCCCCTTAGTCTCATTTTCATATGAGGTGAGAGTTCTAGAAACCTTGTGATCCTGGTCACCACCTTCCTCAGGAGACATTGTAGTTTGTTCCTCTCAGATTTCAGGCCTAAAAAGTAACCCTTTCCTTCAATGTAATGCAGTGTCTATTCCCCACCCCTGACACTTCTGTCTTTCACTTCATCTGTCTCGGGTGAAAGTACTGCTGATTGGAAGAGGTTTTCCCTTTCTCAAGTAGCTCTTATTGCCCAAAAGTCTCTTCAGCTGATTTGTTTTTAATTGGCTGATCTGTAGGCTTTGAATCAAGCATTTCAGAATCATTTGGATTCCTGGGTAAAGGTGGTTTTTCCTCTCTTCTCTCTATCATTGAGATGTCTCACTCATATTCTCCCTTGTCTAGCCCTATGGGGATTGGTGGCACTGCTTCCAGTGCTCCAGCCTACCTTGGATGAGGGTGGGGCAGATATTGAGCATGCCTAATAGTTCCCATTTATTGCTTAGGAGTTGTTATAATGGGCATTGATCTGGTGAGCCCAAGTTCTTTGTTACTGCTACAAAATGTAAAAAGCTGCCAGTGCAGTGATAGCAGGGCTCCGGTTGGGAGGGGTTGATTCCAACGGGAATGCTGCGCAGGGAAAGACCGTCCAGAGCCAGCTGGGGAGATCTGTCTGGGAGTAGACACTGAAAACTCCCCTGAGGGGAGGTGGTGTAAAACGCAGCTTTGGGGGAGGGACTGTGGGGCCACCTGACTTCATTTCAGCTGAGGGAAGAGGCAGTAACTATCCTGGCATCCTATGCAGCTCTGCTTTTAAGCCTAGGAAGAGGCCATCCAAAAATAGGTACCTGAAGGCTGTGGGAAAGGGGACCAACTCCTGCGGGGAGGTGGGGGGCGGTGCACTGGATGTCCTGGTGCCTGCCCATACAGAGGAGACAGTGACTGGCAGAGGAGGAGGCTGTTGGTCCACAAATGGCTCTGCCTTGGGCTCACCTCTGCTGCTGCGTTGTTGTGAATGCACCATCCAGAGTCCTGCCCAGAAGGAACCAATGAGTATTTGAGAGGCTGCACCTGGAAGGATGTTGATAGACTAGTGACCAGACAAGGGTTTTAGTTTGCTGTTTTGCAAGATGCGCGTGGCAGGGCTGCACAGCCAGGCAGTAGAGACGCTGGAGCTGTCTTTCCAGCATGAGGCAAGACCTGGAGGCGATGCTAAGACACATGGAACAAAGAGTGCTTTCTGCTCCATTATTTATTTAATTTAAAATGTCATGTGTGCACATGATTAAACATGTAAGACAATGTAAAGTTGAACAGCACTTTTCTGCCAACCCCTTATCCCACTTGCCAGAGAATAGCCACTGTTAACACTGTCTTGTGTATCCTTTCAAAAACTTTTAATGCATATTCAAACATATATTTTACCCAAATTGAATCATAGTATATTGTTCTACAGCTTGCTTTTTTCACTTTAATAATATGTCTTGGAGTTCTTTCTCTGTTGCTTATATAAACTTTTCTCATTCTTGTTAACGATTACATAGCTCAAATCATAGATTCTTCAAGCTGAAAAGAACCTTCCAATCAATGTGATCTAATTGCCTCATTTTGCTAGAACCTGGAGAGCTGAGGTGACTAGCCGGAGGGCACAGTGAGTGAGGGCACAGTGAGTTAGTGAGAGGGGAGGATTCCTCTGAGAGCTTCCTTCGGGGCTGGGAACGGGGATGACAGAGAGGAGTGGCCGTTGCTGGCCGGCTGCGTTTCATTGCAGCAGCATCTACGTCCATCATCCTGTGCTCTTGGCAGCAGAAGGACAAACCCTTTAGCTGGAAATGATATGTCTTCTGCACACAGTGAAGTATATTCACAAGATACTGGAGTAGAAATGTCATCTGGGCCAGCAGAAATGTGTGTTCAGGTGTCAGTGAGAAGCCCCCTATCTTCATCAATAGAACAACCCACCCATCATTTGGACAGCAAAGGGTTTTCCTAGAAGTCTTCAGATCTTCAGTGTATTCTTTGTAGTTCTTGTTAGGCACTGAAGCAGCATTCAATGGCAGGTGGCTATGATTCCTGTTGGCCCCAAACTTGTTCCTTTGCTGTATTTTCTGACTCCACCCCTTTACTGCCTATGGCCACTGGCATCCTACCTTTTGTAGATGGAGGTTGAGTGAGAGCCTTCTTAGGGAACTGCCAGCTGCAGTTGTGTGTGGCTGCAAGACTGCCCACAGTGAAGATGGGATCTTTTGCCTCTGAGGTGCCTGAAAGCCAATATTTGTATGTTAACAAACCTTATGGTTTACAGTGCAGGTCAGAGCCAGGAGTGCCAATGGAGATCTGGTAGGCCAGCTTGTCCCACCCCAGGGAGTGTGCCTCCCAGGGTTGCCCATTCATGTGCCAGGGTGTGGGAGATGAGACTGCAGACTAGAAAGGGCACATCTTCCTGGAACATCAATTTTACATGAAGCTTCAGGGGGAGAAATGCTATTTTTATATTAAAGCAAACACTGATATTGTGGAATAGCATGGAAAGTTTAAGTTACTTTTTAAGATAAAACAGGCAGTTTCAAAGCAGTTTTATACTTCCTTGCCTCTGGCAACTTCAGACTTAACCCTCTTGTTCCCTGGAGGGCATGTGTTCTCTCTCTCTCTCTCTCTCTCTCTCTCTCTCTCTCTCTCTCTCTGCTGTTTGGGACTTTGTTGAAAAGTGTTTTAGTTAGATTGTATAGATTTTCTTAAGAAAATGGTAGTTTTTCTTAAGGATGTTCACAGCTACAACCAGCAAGTGGGCAGGGCCGCAGGCTGCTCAGGTGGGTGCTTCCCTCTGTGCCCGGCTGTGTTCACTCAGGCCTCTCAGAGTCTCTCCCATAGCTTTGGGTTGTCTTGGCCCTGACCCACCCTAATGACTTCCTCTTTTGTTACCTCCACTTGCTTCTCTGCTTATTTCCAAAAAGAAAGCCGATTTGGCTCAGCTCATCTTCTCACACCAGCCAAAATATTATCATTACCAATCATATTATAACTCATCCAGTGCTCAGAAGCAAGGCCAGTGTATTTCCTCTCCTGGTGGATTCTAGAACTAGTTTTTCCTAATGGATGCAGTTACTTTGCTTAACATAAGATTCTCTTCTTGATGCCATTACAAAGATGGAGACAAGTTGAGTCCAACCACGATGGGCCTGCATCTGCCATCTGAAAGCAGAGCTCCTAACTCAACTTGCTGATAGTTTTATCTCTCAGAAGTTTGAGGAAGAAATTAGAGAAACTGTTCTGAGCCAGAAAGGATTAGAGAAGCAGAAGGAACCTGGGAACCTTGGGGAGCGGTGCCTACACTGCTTGAGGGAGGCCGAGTGCCAAGGGAAAACACCCCAGGCTTCCAGAGAAGTTGTGAGATGGGGGTGCAGAGGTATTGCAGACTGACGCCAGCCAACTGAACCTGGTTCTTCAAAGGGAAGAAGAGGTTTTCTAATGTGTGCTCTGGAAGCTGGCCGGCCTCCCTGGCAATATTTCCACTAGAATGACATAGTTATGGTTTGGGAACGCTCTGTTCTGCTCACACCTGTGTGGGCTCCTGTGACCACTGCCTTTTAAAGAGTTCCATTTTTCACTCAGCACATCCTTCTTGGCTACCTGTTGTGAGCACAGTCCTTGTTCTCTAGAAGCTCCTGGTTTAGTAGGAGAAAAACTGTGAGTACCCCTAGGCAGGTCCCTGTCACCTCTCCCAAGCCTCTGCGGTAGCCTCCTAAAGTGGTTTTCCCGAATGCTTTTCTTCTGCATGCCCCTCGTTCCCAGCAGCCTTGTAATCCACCTGTGCTATCCTCTACTTCAGATCCTCCCATAGCTCTGGTCTCAGAGAATGAAGCCCGATGGCCTCTGCCCACGCATCGTGTCCTCCACAGTCCTCCCTGCCCCTCCCTGCCCTTGCCTTCACTTCAGACACTCCTCCCTCTCACTGTGCCTTTGCACATGAACAGCGGTACCTCATTTATGTTCTTGTCTGTCTCCACACTGGCCTGTAAACTCTTCAAGAGTGAGATTGTGTTTGTTTCTTGCTCCAGTGTGACCTCACTCTAAATAATTCTATCTACAACAACTCTATTCCCAAATAAGGACATAATCTGAGGTCCTGGGGATTAGGACTTCAACATACGAATTTGGGGGGAACACAGTTCAGCTCAGCACAAAGCATCTGTGGGGGTTCTGCATTTCACCACTGTGGTTATGAGGCCTAGAGCTATGCTCAAGCCACCCTAAGGCTACCCACAGCCCAAATGTGAGAAGGTGTTGGGTAATTAAGGCCTCCCAGGAACCTACTGCCTCTTGTTTTGCCTTGTGACCCTTTCATGCTCTTTTTAATGGTGTTTTCCTGTTCCTTCCTGCTCCATTCTATCCATTCTCCTCTCGAACTCAACTAGCCCACTTGCCCTGTGTTCTTCAGTCCATATTCCCACCCAGTGGTCCGGCCCACCCTTGGTCCAATTAGCAACTATCCTGAGTAGCTTCCTGAGTGGGCACTGTCCCTAGGAAGGGCAGCCTAGGTGTGCTGGGCCCCTTAAGTGGCATATTAAAAATAATGCTATGGCACCACCAAAACTTTCCAAGGAAATGAATTTGGAGCCAGAGCTGATAGGGTAAATTAGAATAACCTCCAGAAAGACAGAGGGGACTGTTTTCTAGGCTGGGACCAATACTGGCCAGGGCATAACTGATCATGCAAGTATCTGAATGGCACTCAACTTCATGGAGCTTCCATGGAGCAGAGTTGCTGCATATGGACTCAAGAGACTGGAAAGCAGGCTGAGAAGGGTTTTGCCACCAAGCCAGGATGCTCAGGCTTTCCTAGGAGATGCCAAGATTGGGAAATGTTAGCAGAGGAGAAACAAGATTAAGTTTATGCTGTGGAAGTTAGCAGTTATGTGGAAGGAATTTGGAGCTGGGGAGAAAAGATAAAAGGCTATCATGATTATCTTGGGAAAAGACAATGAGGACCTGAAGTAGGGCATTTGGGAGGGAGGGCAGAGGGGAAGAAAGGGATTTGCTGCATTTCTGAGGCAGAACAACAGAAATTGGTGACTCTCAGGGTAAAGAGGGAGTGAAGAGATGATATTCTGGAAGTTCTGACTAGAATAATTGAGTTAAAAGGAAATAGGGGTGACTCTTACAACTCAACAACAGAAAGACAAGCAACCCAATTTAAAAATGGGCCAAGGACTTAAATAGATATTTCTCCAAAGAAGACACATAAATGGCCAGTAGGCACATGAAAAGATTCCTGTGTCAGTCATTAGGGAGATACAAATCAAAACAACGAGATGTCACTTCCCACCTGTAATTTAAAAAAAAAAAAGGGAAAATAAGTGTTGGTGATGATGTGGAAAAATTGGAGCCCTTGTGCATTGTTGATGGGAATGTAAAACAGTTCAGCCAGTGTGAAGAACAGTTTGGCAGTTCCTCAAAAAGTTAAAAACAGAATTACCATGTGATCTGTCGGTTTGACTTGTAGGTATATGCCCAAATGAATTGAGAACGGGCACTAAATGTGTGTACATGTATGTTTATAGAGGTGGTAGTTGTGCAGTTTTGTGACTGTATTAAATGCCACTTGAAAATGATTAATTTTATGTTAATTTTATCTCAATAAATTATTTAAAAGCAACAGGAAATATGAAGCATAAGAAGAGGAAAAAGAGGAAGAAGCACATTAAATACGTGTATGTTGAGGACCTGTGGGGCACTTGGGTCCAGTGGACAACTGAATAAGCAGAGAGGGCTTTGGGTTTCACCTTATATTGTGAGGGTCTCACATTGACATCGTTTCCTGTAGGAATAGGTAAAGTGGTAGACTATGAAAGTAATTTGGATTTATTGGAACTGCACTCTTGTGTAATATTTGGTGTAGGGCTAATGACATCTTTTTGAGTCAGGTGGCTGAATTTAAGATGATCAAGTTGCTTTGTGATAGGTTTAATTACCACATTAGGAAGATGCTATGGAACAGATGAACATCAACCCAGAGACTTCTCCTTGCTCCTATCTCAGTCAACATTTTTATTAGTGATTTAAAGATTTAGAAAGTCCACATACCAAATTTGTTAATTATCTAAAGCTTGGATGGATAGTGAATGTTTTGAATGACTATCAAAGACATTTGCTGTTTGAGGCTGCCTAGAATCCACTTTTCTTCTTTTTTGCTTCAGTGTCTAGATTTTCATTTATATACCTTCCTTTCCTGTCCCTATATCCCATGTATTTCTGAGTGAAGTGAACCCAGTGCCAATTCTAATGTTTCCCTTTGTTGGCTTAAATTAATCTTCATATTCCATCCTACTGGCCTTAGTGGTTGACTCAGATAACATGACCCAGTATAGACCCAAAGGAGAGAAGTTTGAGAACCTTGGAGAATGATGCCTTGGGTTTCACAGAGCATGCTGTCTTTTCTTGCTTCATTCGTTCAGCTTTTCTGTTGGCAAGAGTGCCCTTCCATCACGTATTGAAAAGGATGCTCTATTTTCCTGCTATATGTGAACAAGGAAGGAAGCAAAGGGCCCCCAGAAGGTGCTGGCAGCCACCTTGCAAACACGAGGATGAAGCTTACCTAAAGAAAGCAGAATGGGGAGTTGGAAATAATCAAGTTTTTAGTGACTTTATTTAACCACTTGATTCTACACTTGATCTTAGCCAAAAGGCCAAGAAGCGATAACCACTTGATTCTTATCAGAAGTACCACTGGACTTTGTAGTTATGTAAGCCAGTAATCCCTTTTAGTTGTTCAAACAACTTAGAGTCTAATTTTCCACTACTTGCAACCAACAGGGTCCTAACTATCACAGTGATAAATTAGTCTTCAAAAATCTCACTAGATCATATTCATTAAATTGAATGTTTGTTAACTTGTTACATTGAAATTTTGGGGAATAAATGTTGGACTTTTTTACTTGTACAGGTACTTTGTAGCAACATGAAGAAAAGGGGGTAAATCCCTCCCATTGACGTGCCAAGGCTCAACTACAACAGAAGGGTGTACCAGCCCACATGGGGGCACACCTAGAGTACCCAGCTTGGGTGAATGGGGGGGCTGTGCCTCTGGACCCTGCAGTATACCTACTACATTAGACCACTCTACCAAGCCCAGGCAGGAGACATAGCAGCTCTACCTAATACACAAAAACAAACACGGGGAGGCTGCCAAAATGAGGAGACAAAGAAACAGGTCCCAAATGAAAGAACAGAACAACAACAACAAAAAACTCCAGGAAAAGAGCTAAACAGAATGGAGACAAGAAATCTGCTAGATGCAGAGTTCAAAACACTGGCTATAAGGATGTTCAATGAACTTAGTGAGAAAATCAATAGCATAATAAAGAAGCAGTCAGAAATGAAGGCTACACTAACTGAAATGAAGAATAAGTTACAGGGAAATTAGCATTAGAGTAGATGAAGCTGAGAATCACATCAGCAATGTGAAATATGAGGAAGCAAAAAACATCCTATCAGAACAGCAAAAAGAAAAAAGAATCCAAAAAATGAGGAAAGTGTAAGGAGCCTCTTGGACAGCTTCAAACATACCAACATTTGCATTATGGGGGTGCCGAAAGGAGAAGAGAGAGCGCAAGAAATTGAAAACCTATTTGAAAAAATAATGACCATGTTCCTGTGGGGATAATCTGTGTGAGGGAGGATCTTCTTCCTTGTCAGGCTGCATCTTGGACTGATACCCTTCACATTCTGGAGCATAGATCAACTGAGACTCTTTCCAAAGAGTACCTGCTGGATTTGGGGAATGTTTGAAACCACGCCATGTGAGGAAGGATTGGGTGCTAGTACGAGAAGACTCAGCAGCATCGTGTTAACTGGAGGTTCCAGTTCTTCTATACGGTCTCCTGAGTGGAATGCTTACAGTTAACCACTATCATTTGCGAGTGCTAGTGCATTGCCAGCTATTGTACCAATACTGTCTCCTGCACTGTCTCCCTCTTTCCTACAGCAGTCATTTTGAGGGAGGCACCAGACCTACTACGTAGTTACTCTTACTGTCCTCATTTGATAGATGAGGAAACTAAGGCACAGAGTAGTTAAGTAACTTGCCTAAAGACGCTCAACTAGTCGGTGGCAAAGCCAGGGTTTAATTTCAGGTCTCAAGCTCAGATTTTCCTGACATTAGAACAGTGATTCTCAACCTTAACTGCACATGAGAATCCCCTGGGGGAGTTTCTATAAAATACTAATGTCTGGGTACAAACCCAGACCAATCCTCACACTCTCCTGAGTGGGCTCAGGCATAACTTCTGAAAGTTGCCCAGTAATTCTCATGTGCCACCACAGTGAGTCTGCTGGCCTGGAATATAAACACCAGGCTAAGGGCCTGATGGTCAGCACAGCTGCCTTCAGAAGCCTGGGAGGAATTTCAGGTATATGGATTAGCAGATATAAAACAACAGTGATGTGTAAGGACTGTGGTGAACTAAGGAGGGCAGGAGCCAATCAAGGGCATTCAAATTTTTGAAAAGTTAATATAGTGCTATTGAAACAAAGGCCATATTAGGCCTACCTCTGCACACCTGTGCTTCTCAAACTTTCCATGCACATGGGTCACCTGGGACCTGGCTTCAGAGCAGGTCTGGGACAGAGTTTGAGGTGTTCTCAGTTTCTAACAAGTGTGTAGGCGGTGCTGATTCTGCTGGTGCATGAGCCTCCCTTTGATTAGCAAGCCCCCGCCCCCCCCCCCCCCCCCCACTGCCTCAGACTGGCCAGGTGGAGGTGTAACGGAGAGGTGAGAGGCGGCTTTCAGCTCCATGGGAGGCCCAGGCTATAAGCAGCAGGCTGTCCAAACTTGTAGCTGCCTGCCTAGGGGATCTTCCCTCTCTTGCAAGTCTTCCAAGAGGGACTAAAGGCATGCTTTCAGGAGCGTGCAGCTGGCCCCTTCACCAAGGGCTGAGTGTCCTAATGCTGAGAATTGCTGAGTGCGGTGCCATGCCTGGAGCCTGCCTCTGCAGTTCATCTGGACGTAGAAGTTCACGGATCAGCACAAAGAAGCGAAACATCTGTTTAATGCCTCTGTGACCTAAATGCACAGCACCTGGAGGTCTGATATAACTAGGGCCTGAGAGGGCCTGCACCGCAAACCCCTTTTCATACCATTTCCCTTGTTTCTTAACCATGGAGTTCCCAGCTTCAGAGGTTTTCACGCTTTCAGGGTTGTCCTTGAGATTTTTACTCTGCTATTCTTTGTTGCACAGAATCAGCAATTCATAGCAGCAGGACTCAGATCACCAGTGAGTTGCAGAACTGGAATTAAAATTCATGTCTATTGATTTTTTTATTCCTTTTTATTTTCTATTGTGCTTTGCATTTTGTTTTCAAACTATTTAGATAGTCATTTAGCCAAATATGTTTCTGCAAATGTAAAAAAACCCGGCAACACAAAAAAACAACTAACCAGCAGCGCCAAGGCATGGCTGGCTGCCCAGCTTTTGTGAGAGCAGCGATGCTGCCCGTCAGATGGCCCTGCCTCCTTGCACACCCTGCCTGTGGAGTGATTACAGTGGCAGATTACCTTGTCTGTCCTGTTTATTGCAAGCATACTGTTGAATTCTCTCACTGTCTGCCCTCACATGGCTTCTGTCCGTCTAGGTTAAATGCTGCTCTGTACTTAGCAGCTGTTTAAAGCTCTTTGCCTTCCTTTCTACTTTAATGCCCACTCCCTGGCCTCAGTTTGGTTCCAGGATTTTCATCCTGATCTACAGGCCCCAGGTCTGTATGATATGTGGTATCTTCCACATACCACAGATATTTTAGAAACATTTTCCCCCACACATCACTTTAACCTCTTTGCCCTTAACTGTTTATCATACTTCTTCCATGAAGTTTTTCTTAAATAATCCCACTCCTCTGACTTCATTTTTTCTAGCCCCTTCCTGTACACTCAAACACAAAGTCTTCCCATTAGACTCAAACAGGAGCTCACCCCGCACCTCTGACCAGCCCTTCTATTGCAGATCTCTCAACTTGTTGGTGAGGCACTGTAGGATTCCGTCAGCCCTCCAGTCTTGACAAATACTACTCCAGAGGTGTGGGTCTTCTCACCCAGAAACATACACACAGTGAAAAACAGCTCTTGGGTAAAGAGGTCTGGTGGTTAATGGTTAGTGTTCAGTGTAAATCAAAATTGTAAAAAACCTGTGCAGTTACTGCTAATTACCACACTTTACATTTATCTTGTGCTTTATAGTATGCAAAGTGTGTGTGTGTGTGTGTGTGTATGCATACCTATAGCTAGATGCCCAAGGCTCTATACTTTTCACTCCCTTGTAAGGAAAAAGCAGTCAAATCCCTGCCCCCAATTACACACACACCCAGAAGCAACTGAAATGCTAGGCAACTCCGCCAAACCCACAGAAGAGGCGTGGTCCAGAAAATCCAGCCCTGGGCCTTAGACTCCTCATAATGGCATAGCAGAGAGAGAGAGACAGCCTCCTTTCCTTAGACTTTTCACAAATGCAAGTACTTAGATGAGGGTCTCACTTAAAGCCACTGTCACAACACTCTACTTAGCAGTTGACGCCTTAGCGAGTGACATTCAGATGGCAGCCAGCCAGGTGTTAGGAAATAGGACATGGAGTAGATGTCCAGGGATGGAGGGGTGCCTGGAAGCACAGGTTGGGAGTGCCCTGGAGAAGAGGGAAGGGCATAAGCTGGGTCCTTACACAATCAGGTATGTGCTTCAGGTGGAATGTCCCTGTGGCCTTGAGGGGGACAGATTCAAGGAGGCTAGGTTGGGGACTGGAGGCCCACCAGGTAAAAAGCTGTTGGCCAACTTAGGCTGGAGGTAATGACAGCAATGCTGAGGCAGCACTGTGAGAATGTGGACTCCTCCTCATCACAGAGTCCAGAGATCAGAGTGAGCTGAGTAATAACGCCTTCATTTATTCAAGTATGGACTCTGAGCTCACAGGTTCCCAGTCCATGTGAAGGAGCAGGCACATTAGCAGATGACTGCAGTGCACTGTGGAAGGTGCTGCAGAACAGTGTGTCTCAGTCAGGAAACCAAGAAGGGAATCATTAATTTGCCTGGGATATGGGAGAGGAATGACACTGCCCAGTAATGGGGACATTGTTGTTGGGTCTCAAAGCCTGAATTAGAGTTTCTCTCAGGTGGATGGGGAAGAATTGGCAGAGAAAACAGCATAGAGAACATGATGGAGGCTTGGAAAATGATAAGTCATGGCGTGAAGTACCGAGCATATCAGGGGCAGTGACAGAGTCATTTCTTAGAGAGGACAATTTTAAAGGGGGAATCTTGGATGCCACTCTGCAGATGGTGGGGAACTAGCGTGGCAAATGAATAAGATGTATCCTCCTAATAGTCTACTCATAAGATAATAAAGGTTGAATGAAAGCAGTGACAATGGAAAGGAACAAAAGGCCTTCAGAGACAAGCAGGAGGCAGAGTTACTCACATTTGGTTGCCAGCTTGATATGGGCGCCCCAAGAGTGATAACTGACAGGTCTCCCACCATGCAGGAGTTGGAGGAGGAGTGGTGGTATTTACTAATGCAGGAAATGCAGGGAGCAGACAGGTAATGAGAGAACCACAAGATGAGGGTTTGAAAGAGGAGAGTTCTGGAGGCAGAGTGTCTGACAAAGGGGGAGAGGAAATTTAAATGAAATCGATCATTAATGGACCTGGGGTCTGGTGAGGGCCAAAGAGGATTTTGGTATTCAGCTGAGACTTCCTGAGTAGACTACAGCAAAAGCTATGGAATTTATAGCCTGAACTTCACTACTCCTCTGAGCTCGTTTATATCCCCACGGCCTTCCTGACTTTTCCACGGGTTGTGTCCTGGATGTTTCCCACTCAGTAGGGTCTGTTTCTCCACTGCTGACGGTGCAGAGTGTGTTTGGCACACCCAGGTAGATGCCACACCTTCTCTCCTGCAGTAGTCTCCATGTGGCCTGGCTGCTTCCAGTCTCTCCTCCTACTAGACTCTATTACATAGCATTTTTGATCCTTCCAGAATGGAAATCAGATTGTATCACCCACTGATGAAACCCTCCAGTGGCTTCCTGCCAACCTGAGATGGGCACTGCGTGTGTGGTCAAGCCCTTGTGTCCTTTCACTGCCTGTTTCCTCATCTTAATGTATTCCACCCGTGCTCCTCTTGCTTTTCCAAGAGCACGCCAAGCCGTCCCACCTCAGGACCTTTCCCCAAATCGTATTTCCCTCGTCTCATTGTTCAGATCTCTACCCCAAGTCACCCCAGCAGAGAGGCCTTCCTGGATCAACCTATTTAAAATCACCCGCCCGCATCTTGTTGCTCCTCTCCCCTTAACCCGCTGTGTCTTTTTATGGCATTTAGTGCCAAGTAGAATTGTTTTTGTGCTTTTCCATATCCAGACTGTTAGCTCTATGAAGGGAAAGGGTCCAAGTTCCGATGCTCACGTTCCCCTGCAGCCCCCTCTCTGCCCTGCCCTGGGTCTGCCCTGAGCTGTGGTTATACCCTGTGTTCTGGGTGGGCTCCACCCACTCTCAGAGCTTCCCTCACAGGCCTGTGTCCAAACCTGGCTCAGTCCTTGGTGCCCACAGAGCCGAACACGGTCACAGAGTCGCAGCCCAGCAAACCTTCTCAATTGACTAAGCTAATGACCATGTCCGTATCGTGGTTTTGGATCTGGTGGTTCTGACCCCTCCTTCCATTTACTTAAAACTTTTTATCGAGGGCCTAATATGTCCCAGGTAGTGTTAGAGGCTCCGGGGATAGATCAGCAAGCAAGACAGGTGAAAATCCCTCCCTTTGTGGAGTTTCCATCCTGAAGGAACCTTTCCTCACTCTTTGAGCACTCCCAGGTCTCTCTTCCAGATGTATTCCTTGGTTGATATGCATTTGGGTGTTAAGTTCTTAAAACATCTGTTGAGTTTACCATGTGCCAGGCCCTGTTCTGAGCATTTTGTATGCATTATCTCATTGGCATCTATATCATTTCCAACAAAACTGTATGAAGGAGGCTATTAATGTCCTCATTTTATAGACAAGAAGCCAAGGAGGCAAGACACCCAGTCTGGATACTGGCACACATTTACACACTTGTGGCAGCTGGATCCTAGTTCAGCCCACCTGGCTGCAGGGCCCATATGCATCCTCACTGACCCAAGCAGCCTCTCACTTGATCCTGACACACTTGTTAGACCTTCACTCTGTCTTCAGGGCAGAAATGCCTCGTAGAATCTTCATGTCCCATGACACCCAGTGCAGGTGTGTGCCTGTCAGGGCTCCTACGTTCCCAAGTCACTCCTTTGCAGGCCATCAGAATGAGCCTGGTTATCTTCCTGTCCCCATCGCCCACACCTGCCCTAAGAATGGGGCTAGTGGGTAACTCAGGCCTCCCCTACTCCTGTGTCCCAGCTCCTCAGTGGGGGCAGCAGGACCATTTCCTTGGCCTTTCACGACTGTTTCCCTGTCCTCCCCTTTCATTGTGCTTCCCCTCACCCTTGCACTCTCTTTTGATCTTGCAAATCCAGGCCCTTGGAGAAATCAGACAGTATGAAATATGAAAACTGCTTGGGAAGTAATTGAAGAAACACTGCGACTTTTGAAACCCGTAGAGATAACACACCTTCTTGCTCACGTTATTTAATTTTTAATGGCAGATTTAATTAATGGAAATCAGGTTCCTGGTTTCAGATATGCATACAGAGCAGCTGGAGGAGGAGGAGGAGGGGTGGCCATTTATAGGGCAGAGGAAAAGACTCCAAAATCAGGAATCAGGAGAGTCTGATGAGAAAGAAAAATTCCCCAGAAATAACAGTTCACTATCAGTGGGTGTTAATTAATGTGTGCAAATTCAGTACAGTGCGTTTCAGAATGACTTCCCAGCAACTTATGAATGGGTAGCAGGCCTCCTTTTCAGGCACAGGCGTCATGGGATTGTGCTGTGGGAACCCAGACACTCTCTTGGTCCTGCAGTTCACTGCCCACACAGCTGCCAGAATGTTCTTTCCGAAATACAAATCGACCCTACCACTCCCTTGCTTAAAAAGTAAAACCTTTGGCCATGGCTGATGTTACTCAGTGGTTAAAGCATCAGCCTGCGCACCGGAGGGTTGCTGGTTCGATTCCCAATCAAGGGCACATACCTGGGTTGCAGGTCTGATCCCCAGCCCGCCCTGGTTGGGGTGCGTGTGGAAGGCAACCCATCAGTGTGTCTCTGTCACATCAATGTTTCTCTCTCTCCCCCCAACCCCCTGCCTTCCACTCTCTCTAAAATCAGTGGAAAAAATATCCTCACTCCTTGGGCGAAGGTTAAAAAAAAAAGAAAACCGAAAACCTTTGTTCCCCACTTATTGACTGTGGGCTGAGGTCCATCCAGGCTCTGAGCCTGCAGTGGAGACCCCAGCCCCCCACCCCTTGCTGAGTCCCAGCTGACTTTCTTTCCAGCTCCTCCCTCACCCTTGCACCTGGTGTGACTATAGCATCTACCCTGGGGTGCCCTCATCTACCCTGGGGTGCCCTCATGCTCCCTCTTGCTGCTGCCTCTGTTTACAAGGCCCCCTCATTATTAGCTCATTTCTGCTCATCCTATAAGACTCAGTTCATTAACAGTGGATGTACCCTTTGACCCAAGAATTTGACTTCTAGAATGTACCATCAGATATGCTCACTTGAGTACAGAGGTATGCTGTGCCTTTCAGCACTGTTTTGAATAGCAGAAGATGGGAAACAGCCTAAAGTGCATGGTGGGGAACTGCTAAAGTGAGCTGTGGGACACCAAGTCCTACCACGAGGTATTATTCGGCAGGTAAAATGGATGAGGCCTCTGAGAAGTAAGTGAAGAATAAGGGGAGGCGTGTCAGAACTGGTGCTGGAAGGTGGGTGTGCATAGGTGAGCCCCCTCAGGCTTGCACAGCAGAGGAGGGGGAGTGCTGAGGTCCAGGCTGTTGAGAGGCTTGTTGAGAGGCTTATTGGTCACCCAATACCTACCCCCTGTCCTTTCTGCTTTTGCCTTTTTAAATCATATATTGTTTTTTCAAAAACATTATTTAATGTGAAAAAAAAAGTTTCGGCTTCGGTCAGCTCCTTAGAAGCCAGGCTGATGCTCTGTCCCAGGCTGTCCTTTTTGGTGCCTCTATGTCACCTGGGGTGACTGGTCGAATGTCTATTGTAATTGTGATGTCGCCCTGGAGCAGGCACACTTGTCTCAATACTCAGTGGGTTCCCAGTATGAATGTCTGTGGCCCCCAGTCCTTCTAGAAGCCCCTTGATGGTGGTGTGGTCCAGGAGTCTGTGGAGTGCCCTGCTGTTGCCAGCAGAGGGGTCTGGGTGCTTTCTGGAAGCCTCAGGGAGGCCTGGTGGACATGGCCATGAACACAGGAAGCCAGCTCAGCACTCCCAAAGTCTGACCAGGACCTTTGCGTACCAGAGGAGCAACAGTGGGGCATCCACAATGCCAGTGTGTCCCAGGTCTGCTCAGGCAGATCAGATGGCAGGGTGGGCAAGTCAGGGCAGGAAGGGGACTTCCTTTGAGTCATTCTGTGAGACAATAGAGGAAGCTGCAGTGGGGTAATCATAACCACTTCTTGGCCTGTGGGCGCTTCCTGTGACAAATCTCGCTGACCACATGTGCATTCTGAGCTTGTAGTCAACTTAACCTCTTACTGAGTTCACCCTTGCAGGCTTGTGTGCCTGGGGATACAGGGTCAGCGTAAAGGCAATGAGCTTTCTGTCAGCCCACAGCACACTGGGCCTTTTGGGGACGTGGATACTCTCTTGGAAAGGGACATTGATGAGTGGGGGGTCTGGAAGATGGGAACCTGACACTTTTCCAAAGAAGAGAAGGCCTGAGCTGTGAGGCTGTCTCATGGGAAAGGAAACAGATTGGGATCGGTTGGGGGTTGCTTAGCTAAGGCACGTGTTAGCTTTAGAAAGTTCTGTGGTGCAGTGTTAGTGGCTGCCATGGATAGGGAGCCAGGAACCACTGGGCACGCTCTCAGCCACTCTGTGAGGGAGGGAGTACCCTGTACAGCAAGGAATCAAGGCTCAAGGAAGTAAGTGACCCAAAGAACACAGCCAGCACATGTCAAAGCAAAAGTTAAAACGTGGGCCTCTGGATCGTGCAATCTTCTGTGAGAGCTCATGAATTGGAGGTACACACTGAGTCTCAGCAGTCCCCACCAGGGTGTCACAGAAGAGCGGAGGGGAGGCCCTAATTTCACTCATCTCTGTCCTTACTCCCTGGTCCAGAACAGTCAGTGTCAGATGAATGTCAGCCTGGTTGAGGCAAAATTGTGATCTCTTGGCTGAAAACATACAGCTCCAGAGAGAGATGTGCTGGACAACTGGGAGTGAGCAGGTACATGTGGGAGCCAGGGCAGCCTGGCTGGGAGGGAAGGAGAACTCCCTATTTATTTTGTATCTGTTCTGTGGTGGGAGCTTTCTCATTTCCCAGCTATGTGCCTGCCTGATGGTCATCAGAGGGAGGTGTTGGCTATCTCCCCAGTTCAGAGGTGAGGACATGTGCCAGGAAGAGGCAATGTGACTGCCCAGGCTCACTCAGTAGCTGGGAGTGGAAGCCTGGCATTGGCCTTACCCCAGCACCACCCAGAGCAGAGTTTCTACACTGCTCTGCCCCAGGTGTGCCTCCTCTGGCACACCCTTCCATGCTGATCTCCCACTTGGCTCTTCCCTGAGGCTGTGGTACAGGGATGGGGGTGATGGCTTGTTCATGTCCAGATTCTACCTTTGATGTTCTACAGGTTCTAGAGGAGGTGCTTCCTGCCCCACCCTGGTTACCTTCCCTGCAGATGGGTGATGGGGCAGGGCACTTTCTCTACCTGACTCTGATCTGGGCATCTGTCACCTATTCCGGTTTGTCAAAGGAGGGGTTCATTCCCCTCAGGCCAGGCTCTCACAGTTCTCTGCAGGGAGTGTGGTGGCAGGTGGGGCTAGCTGGTGTGTATCTTGGTGGCAGGTGGGGCTAGCTGGTATGTATCTTGGTGGCAGGTGGGGCTAGCTGGTATGTATCTTGGTGGCAGGTGGGGCTAGCTGGTATGTATCTTGGTGGCAGGTGGGGCTAGCTGGTATGTTTCTTGGTGGTAGGTGGGGCTAGCTGGTATGTTTCTTGGTGGCAGGTGGGGCTAGCTGGTGTGTATCTTGGTGGCAGGTGGGGCTAGCTGGTGTGTTTCTTGGTGGCAGGTGGGGCTAGCTGGTGTGTTTCTTGGTGGCAGGTGGGGCTAGCTGGTGTGTATCTTGGTGGCAGGTGGGGCTAGCTGGTGTGTTTCTTGGTGGCAGGTGGGGCTAGCTGGTGTGTTTCTTGGTGGCAGGTGGGGCTAGCTGGTGTGTATCTTGGTGGAAGGTGGGGCTAGCTGGTGTGTTTCTTGGTGGCAGGTGGGGCTAGCTGGTGTGTTTCTTGGTGGCAGGTGGGGCTAGCTGGTGTGTTTCTTGGTGGCAGGTGGGGCTAGCTGGTGTGTTTCTTGGTGGCAGATGGGGCTAGCTGGTGTGTTTCTTGGTGGCAGGTGGGGCTAGCTGGTGTGTATCTTGGTGGCAGGTGGGGCTAGCTGGTGTGTTTCTTGGTGGCAGGTGGGGCTAGCTGGTGTGTATCTTGGTGGAAGGTGGGACTAGCTGGTGTGTTTCTTGGTGGCAGGTGGGGCTAGCTGGTGTGTTTCTTGGTGGCAGGTGGGGCTAGCTGGTGTGTATCTTGGTGGCAGGTGGGGCTAGCTGGTGTGTTTCTTGGTGGCAGGTGGGGCTAGCTGGTGTGTATCTTGGTGGCAGGTGGGGCTAGCTGGTGTGTTTCTTGGTGGCAGGTGGGGCTAGCTGGTGTGTTTCTTGGTGGCAGGTGGGACTAGCTGGTGTGTATCTTGGTGGCAGGTGGGGCTAGCTGGTGTGTTTCTTGGTGGCAGATGGGGCTAGCTGGTGTGTTTCTTGGTGGCAGATGGGGCTAGCTGGTGTGTATCTTGGTGGCAGGTGGGGCTAGCTGGTGTGTTTCTTTTGGTTCCTCGGGGAAACAAGAGGAGAGTGCTGGATTCTGGGTCTATGTAGCCTGGAGCAACTTGCCTCTGAGGCACAAAGAAGTGGAATGACTTACCCAGAGTCATACTGCAGTGGCCCCTGGGGTTTAATCCAACTCTACCCTGTTGCAAACCTGGCTGTCCCCACACCAGCCTGGCTCTGTACATGCACATGCACTAGGTAACCTCAGAAAGGACATAAGTACATCCCTTTGGAACCCCCCTGCTAGGCTCTGGGCAGATGGTTACCAAGGTGCCAAGAAGCACCTTGGTGTTGGCAGCCAGCAGGGCACATGCCTGACTCAGGATCAGACCACCTGGGCTGTAGCCCTGTCACAACCACTTGCTGTGTGACTTTGGGTAAGTCGCTTCATCTCTCTGGGCAGCAGAGTCTACCTATAATATAAGGCTTGGACCAGATCCAGACTCAGAAAACTTTTTCTTTAAAAATGGTAAATTTTTTAGGCTCTGTAGGCGATGCAGTCTCTGTCACCAAGACTGAATTGAACCATTGCAGCACAAAGCAGCCACAAACAGTGTGTAAACAAATCCTAAGTGTGGTCATATTCCAATAAAACTTTATGTACCTAACCAGGTGGCAAGCCGGGATTTGCTCTTGGATGGTGGGTTGCCAGCCACCAAACTGGAGGATCCATGTCCTTCCATCCTTTGCTCCTCTAGGATCTGTAGCTGTGGTTGGTCCACAGTGGGAGCTAGACTCAAACTGTGAATCAGTCACCAGTCTACTTTGATACTGGTCAAGAAATTAGCATCTCTCAATTTTTTAAAAATCCTCACCCGAGGATATATTTTTATTGGTTTTAGAGAGAGAGAGGGAAGGAGGGGAGAGAGAAATGGAAATATCGGCTGCCTCCTGTATGTGCCCCAACCAGGGACTGAACCCGACCAGGGATTGAACCCACAACCTTTTGGTGTTCAGGACGATGCTCCAACCTGCTGAGCTCCGTGGCCAGGGCTAGCATCGTCACTTTTAATGCAGCTGCATTCCGTGACAGGGCCGGAGGGAATTTTCATTCTTTGGTAACCAGTTCTCTTTTTCTCTTTGTAGAATGCTGAGATGTATAAACTATCTTCCCAGCAGTTCCATGAGGCAGCTTCGAAAATGGAGGGCACGATAAAGTAAGAATTTGTTTATTGTTCTTCGTAAACTTTGCCTGTGTTTGTAAAAATTCCCACACATGGCTTGAAACCTGCCACCACCTGGCTGACTTCAAGTTTCTCTAATAACACAGAGGACCATCTGTTACTCAGCTCCCTCACCTGGCTCTGAGGCAGCCATTGGTCATCTGTAATTGGCCACATGAGCACTCACTTCTCCCCTAACAACCCTGTGCATGGGAGCAGGGCTGCGGCAGATTGGCAGGGCTGATCTAGGCCGGGTGTCCTGTGAGCTGGCCCAGGAGCTGAGCATCAGGCCCCCAGGGAAGTCAAGGAAGGGGTGCTGCTGGTCCCCCATTTGTGGAGGTGGTTGTCAGGGGGTGGGTCTGCTCCCTGTGGGCATCCCAGTGTGCCTGGCCCTGTGCCACAAGCTCTTGTATGCTGACACTCAGGGTGACCCCTGCTTTCCTCCACAAGGACTGGGGCTCAGGGACACTGACGGCTCACTCCAGTCGCACAACATTGAGGGTAGTGTTTGGTCCCCCATTCGGTCCCCCGTCTGTTGTGCTCCTGTGGGGAGGCCTCAGAGCCAGAACATCGGGATGGGAGGTGCATGCTGCAATGTGTCCAGTATAGACGCAGTTCCACTTAGTTTAGGGTGCAGGTCACGGGAAGGTCTGAGGGGTTCCTGTGGGGAAGGTTCTTTTGTGTGAAGATGGTCTCCAGGGACCCTGTAGACCTTCGTAATGTAACTGGGGGCTCCGACCAACTCCCTCCTCCTCTCTCGTGGGTCTGTCTCTTTCAAGGGTGAGTTGAGGTGACTTCCAGGCAAACCAGTCACAGTGCGGAGTGGTGAGGGGTTGGGACTGGCACCACGAGAAGGAAACAGAAGGTTTGGGTGACTAGGAGGTGACACAGTTCTTGTGAACATGGCTGCTGATGAAAAACATGTGAGGAGCCAGGAGGGGCTAGGGGACAGAAGTGCACTTAGTACAGGCTCAGAGTGTATACAGGACACCTGAAGCTGGGGTAAATACCACCAGATTGTGGTAGAACTGACTAAACAGGGGGGTTGGGAAAGAGAACCAGTTATCCCAAAGAGTTCAAGTCCTGGAGTAGCAATAGGAGACTGGGAAAAAGAACTTTCCAGCCAGCAGATGGAGATGAGGAAGGGTTTTGTGCCTGTCCATTGGGATCCCACAGGGCCTGGGGGTGAGTGAGCACCATGAGCTGTGTGGACCCCGAGGAATGGAATGTTCCAGCTGCCCTTGCCGGGTATATTGGCCACCCCACACACAGAAGCCCCTGTCCTCACAGATGAGAGCCCATCCAGCTCAGCTGGGGCTCATAGATACTCAGAATCACAGTCAGTGAGAGAAAGAGGTTGAGAAGCAGTCACACCTCAGAGGTAGGTAGGTGACAGCCTTCCTAGTAGTGTGACCCCTGGACAGGGCAAAATCAGGATTGGCTCCTCACCCTGGCCCACCCCCTGGAGTGTCTGCGGTGCAGCGATTCCGAGTCCAGAGGCCCCTCCCTCTTTACCTGATCATGGAACCATCGGAGGAGGGGAAGCAGCTCTGGGAAGGAGCCAGGCAGCTTTAGTACTGGACATGCATTTGGTCACCTGCCATGCGGCCCGCCGTCCTGAGAGTTGGGACTCATGGCCTCCTGGTCCCTGGCTTAGTGAATTTGACTGTACCATCATATTCTTTCTCATTCTCATATCCTCTGAAGGCAAAGGGGAGCTGGCGTATGAGGTATATTTTTAGTCTGAGCGAAGTGAAGGGTTGTTTGTTTGAAGCATCCCTTGATAATGACTTCCTTACTAAGCACATTACTAAATGATAGGTCCTCTGCAGGCACTTTAACTGTGTGCTCCCATCTACTATCGTTGGTTCCATTTCACTGATGAAGAGCTGAAGCTAGAGAGGTTGGCCACGGTCACACTTGGTTACCTGCCTGGCTGGGGTCAAGCTTAGCTGAGACTGCTTTGGAGCCTCTGTTTGTCTTTGCTTCCTCCCTTGAAGGCCCCCTCTGGACGTAAGATGGGCAGCAGGATGGAGCTAAAAGCCTTCCTGGGCTTTGGAGTCAGGGTGACCTGGAATCACACCTCAGCCTTGCTTCTCTGACTGGCTCTGTGCCCTTGGGCAAGTCACTTAACCTCTCAGGTTTCCTCATCTATAAAACAAAGAGGAGCAACCACTTTAAAGTGAGATGCCACATAGAAAGTGGACCTATGATGTCTACAGTTGTTGGTATAGTTTGATTTACATTCAAACCTGTAGAGAATTTTTACAAGTTTACTTGAGCCAAACTGATGACAATTGTCAGGAAGCAAACTATGAATTGAGAAAATGCTCCTGAGAATGGCAGTTTTGCTGCATTTTATACACTAGAATCACAGGAGGAGATGTAAGGAGCACCACCTGAAATCTGCTGGTAGATGAAGGGGAAGGGAGAAAGCAAACTGGGGAAATCCCTGGGACTGGATAAAAAAGTAAAACAGAGAGACACTTCTTTTACATTGGTGGGTAGAGGATAGTTAATAATTAACCTTTACGGCACACAAAGATGGTATGTAGGGAACAGATAGCAATGAGGGTTTCTGTGCTCTCCTGCTCTGGCGCAGGGGGTTGTGCCCTGAGGGGTCTGGAAAGGGGGATTCCTCTGACATTTCAAAGGTATGTTATAGATGCAAAAAGATAACAGACAGGCTCACCCAAGGTAAAGATTGGCTGTTGTAAGGAAGCTACAGGCCTAAGACTTAACTATCTGCCAAGACCTGCTTTTACTTAGAAATTTTAATATTCAGAGCATCCTGGGTGGTTACTTTCAGTCTCTCAGTTTATCAGGTTTAGTAATGTGGCCCTTTTTTCGTCCACAGACTGTTACTAATAATGGCAGTCATTTGAATCACCTTTACAACACCTAGCTTGACATACCATGGAACAGATGTAATAAATAGAGTTTACTAAAAAAAATTTTTTTTTTTTAAATTGCCTTTTCCAAACAAATTAAAGTCAGTAGTGTAGAGTTAAAATTATTGTACTTAAACATTAGGGGTGGGGCAGAGTCCTTGATTGGGCGATTTCTCCCAGTTTAAAAGTGATTGTAAATTGCATTGTAAATGCTACAGAAATAAGTGCCAGCTGCTGACAGCAATAATATTGGAGCGTTTCCTTCTTTTAGCAACTTTGAGTAAACTGAATGGGTACTTAGATGGTTAATTAATGTCCATGTATTCACACATTTACTTAACACACGTGTATAGGGTATCTACTATTTGCCAGGCACCATGCTAGGTGCTGGTGATGTAATGACAAACAAGACAGCTTCGGTTCTACCAGCAAGCAAGCTTGTAGCATTTGGGGAATGACGACCAGTATTTTTAAATTAATAGCACAAAAAGCAATTGCCCAAACAATGACTGATTACAATAATGAGCCCTGAAAGAAAGACAAAGTTTAGATTAAAAAGCCCATGTCTGAGTCCCCTAACCCAGACTTGGAAGTTGGGAAGGCTTCTAAGGAAATGGAGTCAGTTGACTCATGCAAAATGAGAAGTTGGCCAGAGGAAGGAAGGAGAAAGAGCATTTCAAATAGGATTACCTGTACCAAGGCCCCAGGGCAGGAAGTAATTTAGCACATTCAAGGAATTGAAAAGACAGTGTGGCTAGAGAGAAATGAATGAAGAGAGACATGGGTGAAGCTGGAAGAAGTCAGCAGAAGCCCGGGCAGGGTTTTACTTGTATCCTGGGAATAGTGAAATACCGTTTCAGCTTTCTTTCTTTCCTAATATATGCATTTGATGTATTAATTTCTCTGTAAACACAGCTTTAGCTGCACCCTACAAGTTTTGATACATTGTATTTTCGTTATAATTAAGTTCAGATTTTTTCTAATTCTGATTTCTTTTGGACTCAGCGTATTTTGAAATGCATTGCTTAATTTCCAAACAGTTGGTAATTTTCTAGTTACCTTTCTAATAATTGATTTCTAGTTCAATTTTGTGATTAGAGGTTTCAACAGAAGAAACATTCAAACCTGTAAAGAATTTTTGTGAGTTTATTTGAGCCAAAACTGTCTACAATTGCCGGGAGGCAAAATCTCAACAGATTAAGATAATGCTCCAGAGAGTGGCAGTTTTGCACCTTATTTTATGCATTACAATCAAAAGAGGAGATGTAAGTGGGTTACATGAAATCCATTGGTGATAGATTAGGGAGGCAGGAGAAAGCAAAGCAGAGAAACCTCTGGGATTGGATAAAAAGTAAAAAGATGGACATAATTCTTTTACTTAGGTAGGTGCAGGATAGTTACCAGTCAACAATGAACTCAGTGACAGCGAGGGGATTTGTGGTCTCTAGAGCGGTGCCTGTGCTTTAAGGGGTCCGAAAAAAGGAAAGTTACTTTGATATTCCAGCGATGTGTTATCGTAGGTGCAAAAAGACAATAGACTGGCTCAGTTAAGGTAAAGATTGACCTTTGTCAGAGAAGATACCAGCCTAGCACATGACTACCCACCATAAACTGCTTTTAGTTAAAAAAAAAGGTTTGATTTCGGACCACCCTTTGTGGTTACTTTAGGTCTCTGAGTTTGCAAGGCCACCACATAGGCCTCCCCTGAGCTTGTCAGGTTAGCATGAGGCCCCTTTTTGTCCACAGAGGTACTCTAAACCCTCTTTTAAAATTTGAAACTTGGTTTATGACCAAGTTTTGGTAAACCTTCCATGTGCCCTTGGAAAGAATGTATATTCTGTTCATGGGTATAATCTTCTGTGTTTGTCTATTAGGTTCAGGCAGTCCATTGTGTTTAAATTTTCTGTGTCATTACTGATTGATGGAGTTATGGTTTCTTTCTGAGATCACTTTCCCTCTGACTGAAAAACTCATTCAGTATTTAGTTTAGTGCAGCTTTACTGCTGGTGGAAGTAGGGTTCTTGTCGTGTCACAAGAAAAAGCATTTTTGGGGACCCACAAGGGAGGATGAGGTTTGATAGTAAGATTTATTTGGGTGAAAATAGAAGGTGGCCCCTGGGTTCCCAGTGTCCCATCTCTGTCCATCCTGCCATGGAAAATCAGGGCCAGTGTACAGACATCCTGTGCCATACTAAAGCTTAGTCCTTTGGAGCCTACGCGGTCTTCCCGGCCATAGGTGGCTACTAAGCGTCTCAGCCGCCGTCCAGGTAGCTTAGCGCTGTTCCCCGCTGCAATCTGTTGTCGTGCTGCTGTGTCCAGGCTCTCTCCGAGCCTGTGTTTAGAGTCTGCCCTGCTGGCTGCCAGCTACATGGCTGCTAGACCCTCAGGGCTGCTACGGAGAGAATGTGAGAACGAATGGGACAAGCTCATGCTACCAAGGAGGCGCACGCGCGCGCACACACACACACACACACACACACACACAGAAGGCTTTGTTCCCTGAGATTAGATTATTTTGGGCTTGGGAAGGACCAAGAGTTTATTCAAAATAACCAATCAGCTTCTCAAGGTTGGGAGGAAGGGGGGTGGGCTTCTGATGGGACCACCCCCTGGCCAATCCATTCTGTCTCCAGGTTACACTGACAGGCCTCTGAGGTCGCTATTTTGGCTCCTGCTGCACAGGTGCTTACCTCCCCCTTCATTGTTTTGTGCCTTCCCCAGTGATCTTGGGATGGGGTGGTTCCCAGGGGAGTGTGTGAAGCTCTGACTTCCTGGTGAAGCAAGATGGCTCTTGCTCCCCAGTTGATTATGTCTGATTCCCTTTGCTTCCTTCCTTTATTAATATCTAGCTACCTACGCTAACAGCTTTGCTGATTACAGATTTTTAATTGTCTGGAAATAGCTTTATATCTGGATATAAATTCCACACCCCACCATAGGTTTATTGTCGTGGGGTTTGATTTTCTTTTGTCAGTTTCAGAAATTTCTCAACCATTATCTCTTCAAATAACATTCTGCCCTATTGTATCTTTCCTCCTCTCTGGAATTTCAGTTACATGTATTACTGTGTCTCACATGTTTTGTGGGGTGTGTTTTTTTTCTATTTTCATCACTTTTTTTGTCATCTCCATGCTGTAGCCTGAGTTTTTTCTGTTGACCTTGCATTTTACTAATCCTCTTTTTAATGTGTCAAGTCTGCCTTAAACCTATTTATTGAATTCTAAGTTTCAATTATTGTATTTTATTCAATTCTAGAAGTTTCGTTTGCTTTTTTTTTTTTTTTTTTAATTTTCAGTCTCTGGTGAGATTCTGGTTTTTGTCATCGATTTTCTTGAACATTTTAATTATAGTTATTTTGAAGTCATCTGAGGGTCTTTTGCTGTTGTATATTTTTTCTCTTGGTCCTATTTATTTGTGTGCCTGAATTTTTGACCGAATGTCACACATTGTACAGTGGTTCTGGAGTATGTTATCTCACTCAGAGATGCTCTGCCCTGTTCCTTGTTGACCACCTGAATGCAGGCAGATCGCCTTAAACCCATGAAGGACTGAGCTGAATGGAGGTTTGACTGCAGTTTTGGTAAAGCTCAGGCTACTTCTGATTTACCCCTATTCCTAGGGAGTGGCTTTCCAGGGTTCCTCTTTCTTAGTGAGTTCTGAACCCCTATTTTTACTTTTTCAGCTCTGTGAGACTTCTGAAAATACTACTCTTTCAGTGGCGTTTTACGTAGCTCCTTAGTGTCTTGCATTAAGTAACTCAAGAATCTGACAAATGCTTAAAAGAGGAAAACCACTAAGTGTTGGCTCACTTCGTTTTAGTTCCCTTCTCTCCAGATTCCTGATCCCTCAAATCCTAGCTGCCTTGGCAGCCTCAGCCTCCAAAGGAATGTTGTCTCTCTACAGTCCTGTGAAATTGCCAAAAGCCCTGCTGGTTTTTCTGCTTTTTAGCTGAAGCTATTTGCCCTATTCTCAGTCTCCCTTCCTGTACCAAGAATTGGCAAAAACTCTGAGGGTAGAAGTGACTCTGGGAATGACTGCTTACCTTTCTACAGTTCCCTTCTTTTCATAATCTTGGCCCTTAAGTCCTACTTTGTCTTAGTCTTTAGATGCTTTCAAACACATTTTTTTTATTCCAGCTTTAAAAATTTTTTTCTCAGAGTAGAGCATAGTTTTTTCATAAGCTACTCTACTGTAGCTGGAGCAGAAATCCTGACTTAGCTTTTGAGGAATGATTAGAGTTTGCCAAGCAGAAAATAGCCATGCCAGGTAAAAGAAACAGTTAAGTACTAGAGTAGAGTCCATCGAACACTGGCTACATTAGCAGCATTGGACACCAATGGCACTGGTGACTTATCTCAACCTTTCTTGTGCCCTCCAAGCTTTCCTGAAGCCTGCCAAGCCCAGCATGTGTGCAGGACAACAGAAGATGGCTGCCCGAGTTGAGGGTCGATAGGGAACTCATGACTGAAGGGTGTTGTTGGTGAGGCTGACATTAACAGTTTGAGGACTCTTGTCTTGGAAAAATCCTATTGTTGGGGTGGAAATGAATATTCAGAGTATGTATGCACATGCACCCACACACGCATGCACACATGCACACCCCTCTACCTCACAACAGCACAGCAGGTGGAATTATTCAGGTTTTCTGAAAGAAGAGATTAAGACCCCAGGGAACATCCTGCATTTATTGTGTCACATCTATTTTTTATGACAACCTTCAGTCCTCTTCCTGTGGGATTCATTCAGAGCCTGTCTCGGCTTCTTCCTGTCGGGAAACTTGTACAGTCCTCCCTGGCCCCACAAAGAGCCAGCCCTCAAAGAAGTTAGAACAGTTGAGTTGAAGGAAGAAGGGTATTAACTGTTTCCTGAAACTGAGTCATTGTTCTCCAAGGACTTTGATCCAAAGGGATCTGATTAATGTGGACACAACCAACTGGAACTTGCTGGAGCGGAGCTGCTGCTATACGCTCTCACCATCACTTGCAAGTGAGGCTTCTTAAATAAACTGTGGGGGAGGGGTTTGGACCCACCTGAAAGAATAAACTATTTTCAGGGGCTTGAGCTTCCCCAATTTGCATCTATTTAGTGCTAATAACAGATTGATTACCTATGAAAACTGTGGTCATGTATTTGAACAAGATGGCATTCTAAACATTCTTTATTGCAGAAAATGTTCAAATTAGTCTGAATTCAAAAGATGTTTCTATCTCTTACTTCCCTATTTTACCTAACCTTTTTAAAGGAGCATTTTCTATTCAGAAATTTACCAAAATATATGGTTTAAGCTTGTGTATGTGGCCCTTTGAGAGGTTAAAAAAATCAAATCTCACTTAATAATTTATTGAACAAATCAAAATTCGGTGAATACATTTCTTTTTTAAAAAACCAGTTACTGACCATCACCCCGTACAGCTGTTATGCTAGGTGTATACACAGTACTCAGGGCCTCGTGGTCACAGGAAGCTCATTTGGCAGATGCTATCATTGTCCCATTTTGCAGATGTAGAAACTGAGTCACTTAACCTCTCAGGCTCGTTTTCCTGGTCTGTAAAACAGAGACAGTGATGATGCCTATTTCTCTCAGGTTCTCCCGAAGACTAAGTGTGAAAATCCTCAGAAGTGCTCAGGGACACACAGCCAGGTGGCAGCAGAGTGGGATTTGAACCAAGTGGGCATGAGTCTACATTTGCTCTTTCCTGCTGCACAAGGATGCTTGCCCTCTCTCAGGAAGTTAGAGGACAGAGGATTAGCTGTTGATTAGTAGACTGACTTACTTCCCTTGAGCTGTAACATTTCTGCCTACAACTGTGTGTGTGTGTGTGTGTGTGTGTGTGTGTGTGTGTGTGTGTGTGTGTGTGTTTTTGCAGGCATTTACTTCCATACCAATGCTGGCAGAGTTCTGAGAGACAAAGATGCCTGGAGAGAGAGCGGATGAACAGGGGTAGTGTTTGTGTGTGTGTGGGAATGGAAAGTCCAAGTGGAAGATGTGGGGTGATAGTGCTCCCTAAGGCCAAAGCCCTGAGCTGGTTCTGTGGGTTAGTGAGTGTGGCTCACCTGCGTAGAGCCTCACTGGCGTCATTTGGGAGAGGGAGTTGGCTTCTTGCCTCCGCCCCCATCCGGACCCCTGACAGACTGTGGATCCCAGCAGTCTCCTGCTGAACCTGGTCATGGCCTCAGGATCCTCAGTGCAACGTTCTAGCAGCTGGTATCAACTCTTCAGGGTTGACAGTCAAGGTGAAACCCATTTGCTATGTGTGGACCCAATGAGTTCTAAAGATAGTTTTCAAATTTGAGACTATGCTTGGCTCCTGATTTCAGAATGCAGAATCTACTTAGTTGTTTATTTTTGCACATCCCATGTTCTGTCCAGAATATCCTCCCTTACACATTATGCTCACTTCAAAATTCAACCTAAGCATCTTTTCTGCTTACTATTTGTCTTACCCAGAGGTCAATCCAATATCTTATTTTTCTCTGCGTCCCCACTGTCCAGCTCCGGACTTAGCTGTGATAGATGCCCACCAAACATGTTCTGGACAGACTGATGAGCTGATGCCTGTTGTATGAACATTAGGGGTAAGATTTAAAAACAAATAGTTCACTATTTAAGCACCTTCCCTGTGGAGGCTTCTGTAGCATGCCCAGGGCCCTGTGTGGGGTAGGGACCCCATGTGGAGCAGGGCTTTGAGGTAAACCGGTGAGTGTGCAGATCCCAGCAGTGCTGCCTGGTGTGTGGCCTGTGTCAGATGGTATAACTGTCTGAGACACACTTCCCTTGCTTTGGAAGTTTGTTTTGAGGGCATCAGGGGATAATTTGTTAAAGCACATAATAAGCACTCAATAAACAGTAGGTATTATTATTTAGAAACTCACATTTCAGTGAGAAAGAGATTGGAATGCAGTAGCCAAAAGAGGATACTATCCTAGGTACATAGAGCGATTCAATGACTGTCTGAATCTGGAGTCATGAAGGAAAGGGAGACCCTGGGACCCCACAGTTCTCCTTTTGGGGATGTGTCCTACAGAGACCCTCCATGTATGCACAAGCAGCCACAGGCAAGGAGGCATTGTGGCCCTGGTTCCAAGTGTGAGGAACTGGAAACAGCCCCACTGCCTGTGAACAAGTCAGTGGATAAGCATTATCCTTGTGACTTTGGAATAGAAAACGGCAGTTAAAAACAATGTTCTGGAACTCTGCATGTTGGGACAGGAAGACGCCTAAGACATCTCATTGGGTGAAAAAGCAAGTTGTGGTTTACTATGTATATGTATACTGGACACATATACACTGGCACTCTAACTGCTCTGTAGGTCTGTGTGATTTATGTGGATAAAGAGAAGAAAGTCTGGAGAACACACTCCAAACGAACACAGTAGTTACCTTGGGCAGTTCCAGGGTGTTCAGAATTATAAAAAGGGCCAAAGGGGACTTAGCTTTATCTGGTATGTTTTTAATTTTGTAAAGAATATGTTATTATGTATAGCTTGTGTAATAAGAATGTAAAGACAATTATAATAGAAGGAATGATGATGGTTTGGGCCCAGGGAGAGGGAGGTTCACAGTATAGTTGGGAATCAGATCCCCAATCTGCAGCTGGCAGTGACCACACAGAAGCAAGAGCTGGCCCTGGAACTGTGTTCCTGGCTGTGAGTGTGAGTATATATGTGAGTGTGTATGCTCATGTCCGTGTGTAAATGTGTGTGTGTGTGTTCGTGAGAGTGTGTGGAAGGGTTGTATGTGTGAGTATGTGTACATGTACAGGTGTGAGGGCATATATATGTGAGCATGTGTGTGCATGTGTGAGTACATGCATGTTCACATGTGTGTGCGTGTGTGCATGTATTGCCTTCTGGTCAAAGCTTGGCCTCTAACTCTCTCTGGTGCCCTTTCCTTGAACTTTCATTCCTTCAAAGACTAAGCCTGTTGGACTAGATCTGTGGTTTTTAAATGTCCTTTAGCTATGGCTCTCATGTTCAGAAGAAATCTGATGTGACATGTGAACACATAAGGCGCAGATAAGCTATGATTCTAGGTGAAGCCAGAATGGACATTCTGAGGTCCTTAGGTCAGAAACCCTATTCCTGGGAGGCTGGAAGTCTGGGTAAAAGGTAGGCTCCTTTCCTCCCAGGCCCCCTGCCCCCTGCCCCCTGCCTTCATTAGGGCCCAGTACACTCATGCAGTATATTGCAGGTGCCGCTGTCCAGGTTTGGGCCAAAGTAACATTTCACATAGTAGTAGGGAGACCATGAAAGATGAACCTTAAGGCAGGCAATGTAGCTTTTTGCTGGCAAATATACCCAAATGTTCCATCCAGAATGAAATTATTGAGCAAAGGAAACTTAGGAATTAGCCAGTGGTTTTTTGTTCTGCATTCTGTATGTGTCACCATCAGTCAAGTGCTGGGCGCCTGGTGCTTCCTGCTGTGCCATTCAGGCACACAGTAGAGAGATTGGCAGGCCGCAGTGGGAGAGAGGCCACAGTGGTTGAAGGGTTGAGTAGGTAAATGCCTCCTGGGAGGGAGCAGGTCAGCCAGAGCATGTAACTATTCCTCTGAGAAGTCCCACTTGTAGCAGGGCTAGGGCCTTGCTGCAGTTTGAAAATTTAAGTTAGATCTAGAGAAGGACTTCCTGATTTGCAATGAGAGATTACAGTGTGATAACTGAGGGAATGAAGCTGTACAGCCTTTATCTTCCTCTGGAGATGTTTAAGGAAAAGCAGCAGTGTAACTGTAATTGGAATGTGCTGTACCAGCCCTCTTCCCCATCTTATCACAAACAACAGAAGGGCTACTTCCTCTGCGTCGGAGTCCACATTCTGTCTCGGCCTCGTCTGGCTGGCAGGCAGCTGGCCACCAGGTTTCTCCCGGGAAGAGTTTCCTGGTGGTTTCTCTTGACCGCTGCTTAGGGCAGGGAGGCCATCCCCCTTCTAGTGACTCATTCCCCAAGTACCAGCTCTGGCACTGTGGGCCACCATCTACAGAAGGGAGTGAGGAGGCTTGGTTGTATTTGTATGTAACTTTATTTTCCCTTAATGTCTTTTATAAGTATTTCTCTTTAAAAAGAGGATTAGGTGGTGGTGATCTGGAATCTCTCCTGAGGCTGGAACCAGACAGGACACATGCATGACAGATAAGACATGGACATGGTCTTTGCCTCCACTGGAGAGCACAGACACTCCCCAGGCACCTTGCTTGCAGCCTTCCCATCTCCCAGGGCAGCACTCTCTCCATCTGGCCTTGTCTCAAGTGTGTCTCTCTGCCCACCTTAAGACAGAATGCCTCCTTTGTGCCCCTTGGACCTGGGGCCCTGGGGACATCCTCTGGGCCACTGGTAGCACCATTCTGCACTTGTGTTCAAGCACCACATTCTACTGGAACACAGACTTTCTGTGGGCAGTCACCTTGCTTTACTTACCTTTCCCCAGGGCCCCATACATATTTAATAAATGGAAATCTGCCATAACATGTGATAATCATACAGCAGTATGAATAAAGCCCTCCCAGAGCACAGGTGGTGGAGCAGTGAGTTCCACCCGAGTGCACTGGGGCTGGAGAGATGAATTCACCTCTATGCTGGATCCAGGCTGGCTCTGCTGTCAGTGGTCAGTGTGAGCAGAGACTCGGGGTGGGGCCTTTCCTTGTGGGGTGTTAAAGGAAGGTAGGGCACCTACGTGGAGACGGGGGACGGGGGGGGGGGGGAAGAAGCAGATATCTGAGGGGGTAGGGATGAGGCTTGGATGCGGCTGGAAGGGCAGGCTGGTCCCAGATACAAAGGGCCTTCTAAGCATATAAAAGAACTTAGAATTCACCCTACAGGCAGTGGTGAGCCATAAAAAAGCTTTTAAGGAAAAAAATTGCCATGATCAGATTTGTGTTTTAGAAAGATAACTAACCGCATTTGGGAAATGAGACAGCATTGGTGCTGGGTGGGAGGCAGGAAGCCTACTTAGGACCCGCTGCTGTACTGCAAGCCAGGAGGACCCACCAGCCAGCAGCCACACTCTGAGGGCCTCTGCGTGGGCATGTTCCAGGGTACAGTGGGGGTTGGGCAGAGAGGGCTCCTGCGCTCAGAGCAGTGAGATGGACAAGTGGTCAGCAGCGAAATAAGATTATTATACAACGTGGCGTGAGGAAGATAAAATAGGGTAACATGTAGAGGGTGACTGGGACTTCTAGATGGAGGATCAGGGACTGTCTCTGACACTGGAGCGGAACTGAGCGATGAGAAGGGGTCGTGCAGATACCTGACACGGGCGCAGTCAATCACTGGGAGACTCCGCACCAGGCTGGGAGGCCCCGGTCCAGTGGGGGGTGGGTGAGGAGTAGGGGGCTCTTGGCTGAAGCTGGGATGAGCATGAGCCTCACAAAGGTTTGTTCACCTCTCCCTCCCCCAGTGCTGCCGGCGACAAGGGGCTCCCCAGCTGCTGGTGGGACAGTGGGCTCAGCGAAAGTCCTGTTGGATTTGAAGTGCCTGGAGCCAGTGTCCTGGGCTGACACCTGACCCCAAACTGGGGAATTTGAAGGGGGTTCTGACAAGAGTAGCCGCAGGCTCCACGGGGAGGGCAGCCTCCACCCGGTGCTTTCATACTGCCTAGAGATCCATGACTCAGGAAACTGGGCTTAGACATGACAATTTGTTAATCCCCTCCCCTCAACAAAGGTGAAACTGGCACTTCATTCTCAGCTCTATTAACGGACTCGCTTCGGGAATAAAGCCAGCGTCCCCAAGCCCAGCTAGGGCTCTTTTCCTTTGTGCCACTTTTATTTTGTTACATTTAGATTAACTTCTGGGGATTAACTGTTATTACAGAGAAAAATATTTTTTGGTGTTAATCAGTGAAGAGGCTAGCACTTTAGATTGATTTTTCCAAGTACTGTTGCCTCCCCTGCCCTGCTTCCTAGGAGAAAGCTTTGCTCAGCTTACTTTGTGGTTATTTCTGCTGTGGGAAGTAGCAGTCTGGTCAGAGGCAGGGCCTTTCTCTCTAACTTGAGATGGGCCTTGGCATTAGCACTGCCTGGCCCTGGGCCCACCCTGCAATGCGGCATGTGGTGTGCACACTATTTCTTCCCGAGAAGGTAGCCCTGGCCAGGGGTCAAGAAATTGTTAGGTGGTAAAATGGTGGCAGAGCTGATGAATTCCCATGATCAGATCTGATCATGGTTAACCACACTACACGTCTCTCTGCAAACACCAAAGCTCTGTTGAGCTCCCAAGAGGCTGCCTGCAGGACCCACCATCGCAGAGGCTGCATACTGCATTTTGGTATCTAGTTCTTCCAGGATCAGGTGGATGTTCCAGATTTATTTCCTCTGCAGCACTCCATAAAAGCGTATTCACTTTAACAGACCTTGACATTTAATGGAAGCAGGTATCTCAGGTGGTTATGTTTGAAGATCTTGAGTCTCCAGAGCATAGGAAGAAAGTCCATGGTGGGGATGATGCAGGGTCTGAATAGTTGGAGTCTCTGCCCCTGCTGTCAAAGAGCTCTCTGTCTCTGCAAGTGCCAGCAGGAGGGCCTGCCCTAAAGGCTTCACCTTTAGCAAAATGGTGTGTGTAATATACACTGGCCACATGGGACACTTGGCACTTGACTCATGCCTTCCCCAAGTCTGTGGTCCAGGCCAGAGTGTACCCTGAGAGATGCAACTTGACTTGTAGCTGTTGATAGCTGGTTTTATTGTACAGGAAAGGGCTTTTGTTTCTGGTATAGTAAGATCCAAGAGATTCAAGATTCATGATTTTAAGACTTCCCCATAAAGTCCAATCTCTGTGGGAAGTTGAGGATATCTACACTGGGCCATGACTAATCAGCATTACCATCTCCCCCCCCCCCCCCCCATGCACAAATGAGATGAGGGTCTGAATTACTCTGCCTGGTAGCAGACCCCTGAAACCACAGACCCCTGGCTGGATAGGCCCTTGGGGTCATCTAATCCAGTACCAGATGTAGACAGGGTTCTTCCTCACCAAGCTGTCCATGTCCATTCCATCTAGGCTTCCAGTTTTTATCTCCTCTCCCTGTGTTTCCTGTTAGCAACAGGCTCTGGGAGCCAGAGCAGGCTGACCAGCCAGAATGCAGTGCACCAGCATCTCCCTTATCTAGACACTGGGCTCTGTCAGCAGCACACTCACCAGGCTGCAGCACCGTATTAGCTTGACTGTGCACCATCTTGTAGCAGGACCCCACCGACCATTCATATAAAGCTTCTGCAAATTCATCTCCATGCACAGCTACTAAGTGCTCTATTTGGACTTGGGTTCAGGACCTTGTATTTTATCCCCAATAAACTTCTTTGGATAGATTCAGCCCAGCCTACAAGCCGATTATTTGGATATGTGGATTCCGTCATCCAGCATATGCACCATCCCTCCCAACTCAGTCTTCCATAAACTTGCCAAGAGTACCTTCTCCTCTTCAACCACGTCATTGATGAAAATGTTAAGTTGCGCAAGGCTGAAGGCAGAACGCCAGCAGAGACCTCCTTCAGAGCTCCCCTCCGACACGTGGGTTCAGTGATACAACTAGATCCTAATGTGCTTCCTGGGACATCCAGCCCATGTTACTTATTCCCTCCCACCAGGCTGGACTGTGAAGGTAGAGGCTGGGGCTAGCAGGCCATTGCACGCCCCTGGCCTCCTACCCAGGACATCTGTTACAGGGAACAGGTGGGAGTGAAATGACATGTTTCCAGTGGTCTTGAAGGTTTCCACTGACCGCCAGTTCCTTTTTTAAGCACTCCTAAACCAGTCTCCTTACTGACCCTTCTAGAAGCTTCTCTGAGTTCTGCCTACATTTTAGGGAATGCACCCTTTTGAAAACCATGAAGTGGAAGACTGTTCCTTTACAGTACCCCAGTGTTCCTGGTTCTTGAGGATTCCTTAAAGCTTACCTAGGTGGTTGAGACCTCAAGTTCTCTTGGTGCTCTTGTGTGCAGGCACAGAGAGGAGCTTGGTCCCCTCTGCTCAACTTCCCACTTATGAAGACCTCCATTTTTGGGCTAGCATCCATTTCATCTTCTGGGAGGTTGTCGGTTATAGTGGAAAGTCATGGGCCTTAAATCCAGGTTGTGCCTCGCTCTTGCTGCATGAAACTTGGCCAGTAAGTCCACTCTCTGAGCCAGTCCTCTCCTCTGTAACAGGGTGACTATCCAGGGCTCGCAGGGCTGTTGCAAGGGCGGAGGAAGCAAGCCTCTGCCCATCCCCTTTCCCTCTGCAGCCCACAGCTCCATCTCCTTTGGAAGCAAAACAGAAATCAAACAAGAGTGCAGCTCTTCCTGCCTATTCCTGCCCCCTACAGCCTCCCAGCTTGGAGTGTCTAGAATAAGGACTTCCTGTCCCACTGTACCCCTCCTGCTGCCTGGTCATTCTCACCTGCCCAGACCAGGCCACCTTGTCCTCAGGAAACCAGCTTTGCAGGCTCCATTCTTGCTACATGGGACAGGTCTCCATGGAGCAGGGCACAAGGGAAACGTAAGGATTTGCTTCCCACTGGATTGTGCCCAGCAGTCAAGGCCTTGCATGGCCTAGCCCCTGTGGGACTGGAACCTCTCTGCCCTTCCCACTGGAAAGTCCAGGCCCTGGATCCCTCATCTAGTCACCCCAGGATTTCCTAGGGGAAATGCCCTTTTTGCTTAAACTAGTTTAATTGGAGTTTTGCATGTGGAAGTGAAAATTCTAGATGTTTTTCATTTTCATTCTGGGTCCATCTCACAAACCCTCAAGACCTGTTTATTGAGTTGGCCTGGTTTTTCATGGCTGACTCCAAGCCTCATCACCACCCTCCCTCTGGTCTTGGTTGGTTAGGCTAGTCTTTGGAGGCCTGCTTGTTGTTTGGACCCTGTTAGGACGACTGGTGCAGTAACACATGTGCCTCACTGTGCAGCCCTTGTGACCAACTCAGGGCTTAAGGCAGCTTGAGAAGCAGGTAAACTTTGACCTCATGCTCCATCAGCCCAGGAAGCCTTTCCTCCTGCCAGAATCCCTCAGAGCATTTCAGGTGGACATGCCTAATATTCCCCTCTCTTCTTAGTTGCCATACCCCACCCTCTAGATCTCCTCCTCCAGAGCTCTTAGAGCTCCCCTTCTCAGTCGTCTGTTCCAAGTAGAAAGGGATCTAATTCCCATACCAGTTCACAGACCTCTGGTGTTCTCTGCACTTTATTTATTTTTTTTTTAAATTTATCTTTATTGTTGAAAGTATTACAGATGTCCTGTTGCCCCCCCATTGATCCCCTTCACCCCACATCTGCTCCCTCCATACTGTCTGTGTCCATGGGTTATGCATATATGCATATAAGTTCTTTAATTAATCTCTGCTCACCCCACTTTCCCTCTGAGATTCATCAGTCTGTTCCATGCATCTATGTCTCTGGATCTATTTTGTTCATTAGATTCCACATATGAGTGAGATCATGTGATACTTGTCTTTCTCTGACTGCCTTATTTCACTTAGCATAATACTCTCCAGTTCCATCCATGCTGTCCCAAAAGGTAAGAGACCCTTTAAAAGAGGGGCCAGGACAGACACCACACAGATAGACGGGCCTCTTCTACTTCCATGGAGCACTGACATCTGCCTGAAATAGGGAGAAACCTCTTACCCCATTTTTATGATGAAACTGAGGCCCTGGTAACCTGCCTGAGGTTGTTGGTTCAAGAAATGGCAGGGCCAGAATTCAGGGCCTGGTCTTTCTTGTTCCCAACCCAGGTGTGTTGGTGTCATCTTGCAGCCACCAAGAGCTCAGGCTCACTAAGGTGCCTGTTTATTGGATCCAGAGACTCTGGCAAGATGCTCTGTGTTGTCATTTGGAGGAGAGAGTCATTTCAAGGCCTTTGCTCTGCCCTCTGGCCCTCAGTAGCCTTGATGGCACAATGTTGTATAGATCTTCTTGTACCCATATACTATAGTCTTGGATTATCTCAGAATCCCGTGGAATGCAGAGTCCAGGGCCCTGCCCCAAGCTGGTAGCCTGAAATCTGCATTATTTTAAACAAGCTCCCTAATGATTGTTATGAGCCCTGCAGTTCAGATTAGCTGCCAAAGTGAATGTGTTCCAGCCAACAAATTACTCACATTTGATTTCCTAGAAAAGCCCCCAGAGAATGCCAGTAAATCCATCCCAGTTTCTGAATAGCTCCAACGGCTCTAGAGGCTGGGAGGGGGGGTCTGCTGTGTGGAGGGGTCTGGTGTGTGGAGGCCTGCAGAGAAGGCCTGAGCTCTTCTACCCAACTTCGGAGTATGCCCTTCCTTCCCTCCTCCCCCGCCCCGGCTCAGACTCCTCCCCAGGGTCAGGCCCAAGAGAAGGTCCTCCTCAGCCTGCAGTCACTGACAGCCCCGCAGGAGGGGACACTGTCCCCAAGTACCTTGAGGCCTGTGGACCTGGCACAAGTTCCGTAGGTGGGCCCAAGCTTTCCTGCTGCCTTGTAGGACTGCAGAGCAGCCAGTACACCCCATGACCAGGCAACACCAGGCTGCCACCAATGGGCATGCTCAGACCTGGCACTGACAGAAAGGCTGCATAGCCACTTTGGTTGTGATGAGCTGTCTATCTGGGCATTGGTTCAGCAGCCACCTGGTATAGCCACCATCACTGAACTCCTGCCCTCTGAGGGGCCTGGGTCCCCTGCTTGAGGAGTTGCCTTTCACTGCCTCCTAAAGGAGAGTCAACCTAGTGGGATGGGGTTAGCATCTGGGAGACTTCTCAGGGGGCAGGGTCTCAGGCTGAGGGGACATCAGGAAAGCTGGGTGATGCCTGCAGAGCAGCCTCCTTCTGTACTGCTGCTGTGGGGATGCCTCGTTCCCTTGGGCCACCCCAGTGGCTTTTGTGAGTGGTGAGCCCTGTACCCAGCAGGACCAAGGTAGAAGGGCTCAGGAAGCTTTGGGTGGCAAATTAAATTTTATCCTGGTGGTGACAACAATTAAGAATAGTTCATTCTTCCAGGTCTCACATTCATGAGTTTAAAAAATTCCCTAAATTCTAGACATTGGTTTAGCCTGTCCCTAAAAATATCCCCCCCAACAATAACAATAATACTCTTTTTCACAATTCATGCTTTTTAAAACTTACTTAAGGAGCGAATAAAATCATCTTTAGAAAACTTTGCTAGTTTGATTGGCCTTTTAACACACAAACCAAGTAAAGCTGATTGCAGCATCAAAATACCCCTCTTTCCACACACACACACACACACACACACACACACACACACATTCTCTTTCACTCATGCACTCACATACATGCTAACACTCACACACACATTCACTCATGCACTCACACACACTCACATATATGCTAACATACTCATACACTCACATACTCACATACATACACAAACTCGCTCACTCATGCACTCACACACACACACCATCTCGCATACATACACACACGCTCACCCAGCCCCCAATGAGATTATACATTTCGTGTTGGGATTCCAGAGCTATTCTCCTGTCAATGACATTAGCTGGGACTTTCCCTAGGCTCAAAGTCTGAAAGAAACTAGGTTGACTCCACAGAAATCAGACCACTGGAATGCAAGCATAGAAATGTGCCTGCCCTTGTATGTATACATATTTATTTGCTGCTAAAGGGATCTGTTAGGAGCCAAACACAGGAAATTCCTACCAGCGAATTTCTTAAGGAGGTTATGTTCACTTTTGTATTGTCAAAGATGACTCTGGCTTTCTAGGTTCTTCCTTTGAATTTCTCAGGGACAGATGAATTGCCTTCCAGACTTCTCCGAGTTGACAGCTGTCAGGAATGCCTGGGAGTTTTACTTAGCTAACAAATGACTACCCTTCCCATTAGTTCTGCAAGCAGTCCCCTAATCAGTGAATTGGCTAATGGCAGTTGGCTCTGGGTTACTAGCCTTGGCATGCTGGCACTGCTGGGGGGAGCACAGTGTCACTGTGCTGCAGGTGCTGCCAGGCTTTGCTGGGAGCCCTTGCACTAGTGCTGCCCTTTTCTGTCTTCTTGGGTCAGGTGAATTGATGTCTACCTCAAAAGGATGTGAGTTCCTAAATGTGGATTAGAAATAATGGTTTGTGGTTGTGAGTTTTGTTTGTTTGTTTTTTATAAACGGGGATTGAAAAAGTGGCCACATTGATGCTGGATGAGAAAACAGTTTTTAAGACACATCTAGCCAGTTTAGGAATCATTTTGGAAAGAGCATGTATCTTGCCATGCGCTCTGGGATTCACATGTGACTGCAAATCACCTGCTCTGTCTCGGACTATTCAAGACACTCAGCCAGTGCCATTGGCAGTGTTTGCCCCTTGAGCCTTAGTTTCCTGTAAGCAGGATGGCAGTGTGTCTGAGGTGTGGCATCAGTCTGTGTCCAGCCTTAGTACTAGGGTGATCTTGAACTAGGAACACTGCCAGGGCATGCCGCCTTATCTGAACTCAGCCTCACAGTGACTGGACCTTGAGTCCCAGACCTACACAATGACTAATCCTAGTCTTGGACTCACACAATGACTAGTCCAGGAGTCCCAGGCTTACATGACAACTAGTCCTTAAGTTCTAGGCTCACTCTGTGACTAGTCCTTAAGTCCCAGTCTCACATAATTACGGGTTCGTGAGTCTCAAGCTCACTAGATGCCTGGAGTTTCAGACTCACACCATTGTGTCCTCTAGTCCCAACCTCACACAATGACTAGTCTTTGAGTCCCAGGCTCACTTGATGCCTAATCCTCGAGTTCCAGGCTCACATGATGATTAGACTATAAGTTCCAGGCTCACAGGATGACTAGTCCTTAAGTTCTAGGCTCACTCAGTGACAAGTACTCGAGTCCCAGGCTCACAGGATGACTGGCCTGTAGGTCCCAGGCTAAAGTTCCAGAGACGAGGACAACACTGCATGGGTGAAGCATAAAAAAATGATCCTAGTCTGGGTTGCCATGTGGGAAATTGTAGACCGGTAACAAATGTAACAAAAGGCTCTTTGCATTCAGGTTTTGTTACTGTACAGATTCTTGCCACATCAGCTCAAAACCTGTGCAGCTTAGTCTAAATGCCTATTTAAGCAAAGGCCAAAAGTCTGTTTGAAGATATAAAGGAACAAATAGGATGTTCGTAATACAAAGCTTGCAGCTAGTCATGAATGTAAAATTTGTGACACTTTCCATACAGTAAAAAAGAGTAGTGAAGCTGTGTTTGTATTTTCAAAAGTAGCAGAAATGCATCTTGAGGAATTAAAAATTATGAAAAGGTGATTATACAGCGTAGCAAATCTCTAACATGGATTAAGCTGAATTGTTTAGGAGGTAAAATACCACGTCCACATGCATTTTGAAGAGGGAAGAACAGTGCTGGGCTGGGAGGCTGTGCTTTTGCGTTCACTTGGGGCTGGTGTGGCAGGAAGTTGCTGGTTCATGGCCCAGCAATTCACATGGATGGAAGGCCTTGGCCACTCCTCTGTAGTGCATGGATGTACTTGACCTATGTAAAGTGTATTGTACAGGGCACTCCCAGACCAAACAATTGCCTGCATCAGGAAACCCAGATAGTGCCCTGTGATGCCCTGGATCAGCCTCTCCTGTCTCCTCTGGTAGCAGAGCCCCCAGAGCATTCCTGGCAGCCCCATAGCCAGGCAAACCTGGGTGCAGATCCTTCTCCTGTGTGAATCCCTAGCTCTGGGTCCTGGGAATCTGTTTCCTCAGTTGTGCTGATACTGTCCTTGCAGGCTGGAGCAGGGATAATAGGAGATGATGTTTACAGAACACCTGGTACAGAGGTTGGCACAAAACAAGGCCTTCAAAACTGTTAGCCCTGGACCCTTTAGACACTATCATCACCACTGGCCACCTGTGGCTATTACATTGCATTTCAAAGACCTAGCACAAAAATATAATATAAAATATCTCAACATGTTGTTTACATGTTGAGATGATAATACTTGGTTAAGTAAAATACATTATTAAAATTAACTTCATTCATTTGTTTTTACTTTTTTATTGTGGATGCTAGACAATTTTAAATTCCATATAAGGCCTACATTCTATCTCTGTTGCATATCACTATTGGTCTGTCTTCCCTCATCCCTTGCCCACCTCCCTTCCTTCTTAGTGCCCCACCACCTCACAGGTGCCCAGCTTGCTAGATGCCAGCCCTGTGCCCCATGCCTCCTCACACAGCCCCCCTCCTCATCTGCAAAGCAGACTTGCAGGGACAGGTGTTATCCCCATTGGACAGTAACGTAAACTGAGGAATTCGATCTGGGTCATGCAAGTAGAAAACTGCGGCACCAGTGATCTTGCAAAACACCCTTTTCTTTCCCCATTTTAAACACGAGGAAGCTCCACATGAAATGAAATGCCTTTGCTAAGGTCAGAAGCCAGTTAGTAGTCGAGTAGGAACCAACCTAAGTTTTCTGGCTCCAGTCCCCTGGGATTTCCCTACCCGTCATGCCCCCCGTTTTATTGGCTGACGTGCGGCAGGGTCTAAGGTGGCACTGAGCTCATTGTCCATGTGGAATTGGAGAGACTGAGCTTCTAAGCAGCAGCTTGGGCCAAGCAATGGACCGCAGGTTTGGATGAGAGATAGAGCTACATGTGGTGCAACCTTCAGGAGCAGTGCGTCTGCAGCTGGCCTAGGGGAGGTGGGGGAAGGTGGCACCTCCTAATCCCTGTCCTGGGACTGTGTGGGTTTGGGAGTCTGATCTGGGTGACCTTGAGCAAGCACGCTCTACCTGCTGTAGTTCAGGGCCTTCATTTGTGTGAAGATTGAATTCTGTTCTCTGCAGGTGCTCAGGACATGGTAGCATCCCTCTAAAGGTTCAGAATCTCTGCATGGGTTGTGCTGTGAGTCACTGGTCTCTCATCACAGTGCTTGGCTCTGCATGCTCTGCATTCTCAGGTGAACCAGTGGGCATATATCGGTAAGAATTTGAGCACAGTGTGAGGCAGATGGGCTTGAAAGGTTTGGGGGGGCATGTATAGCGAGATAGTACTGCAGGGCCCTTGCAGCCTCTTGCTGGGGGAGCTGGAATTGCAATAACCTCTGGGGCCCAGACCCAGATAAGGATCCAGAAGTCTAGAGTCCTAAGCCACATGACTGAGAAAGTGTGGGATCCCCACGCTCTACACAGAGGCCAGGGTGCAGATGATTTTGCTCTGCCGATGGCTAGCAGCAAGGCGTGGGGCCTCCCTGAGAACCCAGAGAAACAGCTCTTCTTATCCAGGTCACTGTGTCCTTGATCTCCTGTCTTATAAAAGCACAGGCTGCAACAATCCATTTTCATCAGGGCATATTGGCAAGGGGCCATTAGCTTGTGACTGTTGGCCTAGGTGTGAGGAAGACGATGACCCTCTTCATGGCCAGCATTGCAGGGAGAGGAGTCCAGGCACTAGCCTTGAACTTCACTACCAGACCCACTGCATGCTAGTGCTGTGACACTGGGCAAATTAGACCGTGTCCCCGGGCCTATTTTGTCAGCTGTAAAGTGGAGGTGAGACAGCCACCCAGTACGCTGGCCTTTAGGTCACGTGAGAGTGAAAATATAACGGAGGAGGCAGAGGCCTGGCACACAGTAAGGACTCGATCAATGCCGCTCGTCTTATTTATCACTGCTGTCGAGTGCACTAAAATCCAGCAGCCAGTTCAGACTTCCAAGTTGCAATTTTTTGTGCCATTAAAAGACTCATGCCAATAAGGTTTTAAATGAAATGCCTCTCATAATAAGAGAGGAAATCCCAGTACCCGAGACGCCCCGGTGCTTAGTCGGGAGAGTGCATCTTCCCCTGGGGCCATCAGTCAGTACAACCAGGCACAGGAGAGGTTAGCCCTGCTGGCTGGTCTGCAGCTCCTCAGGGTCCGCTTCCCTCAGGGCTGCCTGCACATTAGGCCTCCCCAGTCCCACATCCAGTCTCTCCCAAAGCTCTGCTTGTGTGCCCCCAGGGATAGGCGTCACTGCCTCCCAGCTCAAGGGGTCAGGGAGGCGTCTGGTTCCCCTCTTCTCCCTGCACTGCCTTTGTCTTGTTCTCCCTTTGCTCCTTGGTGCTCCTGCAAATATTCCCATGGGTGGAAGAGGAAGACTGGTTGGAAGGCATTTCTGTTTATCAGACCCTTCCTGTGGCCTAGCACCATGGGCACTTTGAATATATCATCTCATTTATTACCCCTGTTCTAAAGGTAGTTGCCCAAGGTGATGAAGCTAATGAGCAGGAGAGTCAGACTGCAACCCATGCCAGGTGCCTCCAGAGCCTGCCCTCGGAGGGAGGCGTGGCGAGGGAGCACAGCCGGGACCAGGTGGTGGAATTTTGAGCGCCAGGAGTTTGGGAAGCCATCAGAAGTACCTGAGTTATGAAATGATATGATCAGATGTGTGTTTTAGGAAGATAACTAGTAGTAGCATATTAAGTCTGTTAAGCCAAACTCTCCCATCCTATCCTGTGCAGTTATTTTTAAACCCCAGTGCAGGAAATTACATTTGTCTTTACCAATTTCGTGCTCATCTCTGCCTATTGTTTCAGCTCCTTTCTCACTCTATGCGTGTGTGTGTGTGTGTGTGTGTGTGTGTGTGTGTGTGTGTAGGGTGGGGGAAGGGGGTGTGTATGCCAGGAGAATGCCTTGAGATCGCTTCCTGCCATGCAGCTACTGGCTTGTGACAACTGTGACTTGCGGCAGTGTAGAAAGCAGGAATTTATCTCTCACATACCTGGGCAGTGATGGAACAAGATAGGATGCCAAAATAACATGACTGATCTTTTAACAACTATGCCAGAATTTACACTTATTCTGTTTACTCTATCTGTAAGCAAATTGATTTGGAACTTCTATTTTAGAATTTCAGAGATAAAACACCCTTTATTTGCTCCTGGTTCAACAAATATTTAGCTCCTACGGTGTGCGAGTACTCCTTACCCTGCACCTCCTGCCTTTCTGTCTTCACCCTCTGCCAGTGTTATCTCTGTGTGCACGTATATGTGATAACACTGTAAGAAAACTTCTAAAATCCATCCAGGTACTGTGCATAGTACTTTAGATATACAATGTGTACATTTGGTGTTTACACATTGTTTGATTTGCTGTTTACTGTAGCATCTTAAAATGATCACTGATAAAAAAAATCAGATGAGTATATATCTTCACAGTTTTCCAAAATGAAAAATAGTTTTGTATTTTCATTTGAAAAATGATATATGAATATTGTAAAAACATGAAATGATGCAGAAAAATATAAACTTAAGAGAATCCAAAATTTCTCCATGCTTATGTTTTGGTGACATCACCCTGCTCACAAGAACACAGATACACAACTGCACAGAAGTGGGATCATGAGCTCCTGAGAAACACACAGTTCAGTGTCTTCTGTTTCCCCTCATTCACATGCCATGAATCCCTTACTGTATCAGGTAAAGTATATTTACATCTTCATTTTTAATTAGTATACTATTCTTCTGTGTGATTATAGCAGAATTTATGTAACCAATCCCTTATTGATGGATCCTTGGGTGTTTTCCCATTTTCTCACCAATATATGAATGCTGTGACAAGCAGCCTTAATCTTTGTGCACTTACTTGTTTAAATCCTTCTAGAGGAAAATATTGGTTCAAAGGATATATACACAGAAAAATGTATCTACCTTTGTATTTATATACTTAAATCTTACCAACTGGCCCTCCTGGACGAGAGAGGTTCTGTACCAATTTTTACTCTACACAGCGATGCTAGAGGGTGTCCATTTCCCCAAATTCCCCAAGCACAGGATTATAACTTTTCTAAAACATCTTTGCCAAGCTCAAAAACAAAAACAAAAACAAATCAACAAAACCTCTCACTTTTGAAACTCCTCATTTTCTGGGGTGTTAGTTAGAGTAAACTTAACCTTTTCTATGTTATTGGCCACTCATCTTCTTCTGTGAATTCCTTACATGGCCTTTGCCTATTTTTTCTTACTATTCCTTTCTAAAAGGTCTTTGTATAATGGTGTTACTAGTCTTGTATCATTTTTTGTTGTAACTTTTTTCTAGTTAATATTTTAATTTTTGCCCTTTGCAGGTTGATTTGGGAGTAGGGATCAAATATATTCTTGTTGTTCACTTTTCTGTTTGTGACTTACATTACCAGGGACCTACTTCCCTCAGTATTCGTATTTTTAGGACTAGTACCTCTCTGATTTTACTTTCTGTCATTAAATTGCTGCTCCAGAGGACCCCCCGGTGATTTATTTAGGTATACGATATGAAGCACAGATCCACCTTTGTTGTCGAGTCCTTTGCCCCATCAGTAATGATAGAAAATTCCACCCAATCATGTGCTAAATTTCTCAGGTCTATTTCTAGACTGTTTTTCAGCACCCATCCGCCTGTTTTAAATATGTTTAAAACATATTATGCAGCAATGGTGGGCTCTTTTTGGGATAAGTGCATCTTTTTAAATGCACTCAGATCCTCTCAAATCGCCAACTTTATTGTTTGTTTTATTTTGAAATATTTTCAAACCCATAAAAAGTTTACAAGAATTATACAGTGAATTCCTGCTTGCCCTTAACTCAGATTCCCTAACTGCTTACATGTTACAGAATTTGCTTTATCACCTTTCCTTCTAGATGAAAGCACTGTCTTATTCCGACACAGTGACCCAGCAGCCCTGAGTATTCTAGTCTATCCCCTGCCCCCCAAGGACACACCCACACCCACGCCCACACACACCAGCCCACACACACCTCTTCTAATCAGGAAACGCGCTGATGTAGCCACAAAGTGCGTGCAGTGTTGCCCGCTGCTTAGCATCATCTCTTCCCTTTCTGGTCCGGGATCCTGCCCAGGTGCCCGTGTTGCACTCACTGGTCACGCATTACCAGTCTTATTTGGTATGGAGCAGTTGCTTCGTCTTTCCCTGACTCTTGTGACTTGGACAGTCTTAAAGAGCACAGCCTCTTTTTTTGTAGGGTGACCCCAACCTGGATCTTCCCAATGTTTCTCATGACCGGACTCAAGCTATGTGTTCTTGGCAGGAAGCCCCCAAACTGGTGCTGTGCCCTTTACGGTTCATCCCGTCCTGCCACTTGTGATCTTGACCTTGACCTGGTTACTTTGGTATCTGCCTGGTCTCTGTGGTACAAAGCCTGCATGTTCCCTTTGTGTTTGCTTAGTATTTTGTGTGTGGATGCTCCATAGTATGCCAGCATTCTGATCCTCAGCAGACCTCTACCCGTCAACCTCCTCTCCCAGCGATGACTATTGCCTGAATCAGCCACCACAATAATGGCTTTAAACGGTGATTATTTATTTCCATTGTTTCTTCTACATTTATGAATTGACATTCTATAAAAGGAGGAGTTTTCTCTCCTTCCCCATTTAGTTAGGTATTCTTTTATTTGTTTATGTTAGTAAAGAGTCAGGGATTCACAATTCATAATCATTGAGTTGTAGTATGTGTTATAATTTATTTTGATGTTCAAAATGCCCTAGATTTGGTCCTTCAAACAGATTCTTCTGTCCTTTTGACACATCTCTTCATTCTCTGAGCACTTCTTTACCTTCTGACACAAGGTGATCCAGGACTACCTTGTTCCTTCCCAGCCTCAGTTCATTTCTGGCCTTTTTGTCCCAGTGTCACTTGTGGGGGCAGCTCTTTCACTATAGCACATAACACTGTAAGCTCTTTCCTGCACCCGAGTGACAGGCTGGCGAGGGCAATATCATCCTATGTCCAGGTGGAGTGTCTTAGCTCATGTGGCTGCGGACAGGTGGGAGGGCTGTGGGAGGCCCAGCCCAGCCCTGATGGAAGCTCCTTGGTTTGTTCATTTGCCATCACTACTGAGCACCTGGCTGCTATGAAGGTGTCGTGGGCCTTGCGGGTCCCAACCGTGAGGCTGGGTGAACGCAGCAGGAGTATCAAGGGCTAGGCCCTTGGGAGCCTTCCCTCAGAGCTGGGGGGTTGGGATGGTAAGAAGGAATCACAGGATAGCTCTGTGGGGCACTGTGGTCCAGGCTGGATGTGAGGGAGGCCAGCAATAGGAGAGTGAACTGTGATCGGGAGCAGGCAGGATAAGGAGGAGGCTGGAAAGTGGGGCGCAGTATGGCTAAGGACAGCCACATTCTTTCAGGAGGTTTGGGGTGGACAGCCCAGGCCAGCCTGCCAGGTTACAAGGGCACCGAGCCAGGCCAGGCAGACATCTAGCGGTTCAGGAGGTTATGGGCTCTGCGCAGAGACTCTGCAAGAACAAGCCCCAGAGACTCTTCATTACGGATGCCCTGACTACTTCTACTGATCTGTGGAATATCTGCTTCACATGCTACGCTGGTGAGGGCCTGTGGAAACAGAGGTAGTAAACTGTGATCCTGCCCTCAAGGCACTCCCGGGCCCATGGGAGATGGCTCCTCACAGGTCTGGCCACGAGTGCTCGGTGCCCTAGCAGGTGATGGTCCGGGCCGGCACCCTTGCAGGCGAGTGGGACAGCAGAGCAGAGTGCACACTGGATCGAAAGGAGGCTGGCAGCATGCCCACACAGGACCACTGTTGACACAGGCGCCCGCGAGACAGCGGAAAGTGCACCGTGGCCTGCTGGAGAGGCGCAGCTTGGCTAGCAGTGCTACAGAAATTGCACTGGTGTAGAACCTTGAGGTGGGGGCGTTGTTCCGGAGAAGAAAGGGTGGGAGCCAAGGTGTAGACTGGTGAAATGTGGGACACTTTGAGAGAAGGAGAGGATGGCCCACAGTGCATCCTCTCACCACCTGTTTATTTAGCACCTACCGTGTGCACCACTGGCCAGGGCTGGGAATAAATGAGCAGTGAGAGGAGTTTACAGGCCAGAGAACAAACAGAAGTATAGCCCATGAGAGCTCTGCATACTGTGAGTCACATGGGCAGGCCCCTGGCAGGCATAACCGCAGGCACAGCATAGGCAGACAGTAGGCCCTCAGCTGGTATCTGTAGCATGCCGTTCCCAGCACAGGAGCACCTTGGTCTTCCTTAGGGGCTTGGGCCTTTGCAGCTGTGCCATGGATGGAGCTGTGCCATGAAGGCAGCTCCCTCTGCCAGGCGGCCTGCTGCCCAGGAGCTTGGCAAGCAGGGGCATGGGAGCAGAGGGAGCCATGCGTGCTTGGACCCTGAGGCCCGAGAGAGTGAGCGTGTTCAGTGGGCAGCAGCAGATCCCTGTGTTAGAGCAGACACGATGGCTGGAGGGTGGCAAGAGCCCGTGCAGGGCAGTAGGGAGATTGGGCAGACGGGCAGTAGGGCAGACGGGCTTTGAGCACCGTTTAATAAAGGGCACTGGGTTCCATCAGTAGGAGCCAAGCTAGGGACTGGCTCACAGTCTAATTACTTGTTAGTCACGTTGGCGGCTGGGTGGAAGGTGGGCTGGAAGGACTAGAGAAGCTCTAGGAAACCATGACACGTGGTGGGGAGTCTGAATTAGAACAGAGGACACAAGAAAGTGAGAGCAGGTACCTAAGAGGTTGGGAACCAGGTAAGCGGGACTACCCCCTCCACAGCCTCCTCCTGCCCTGGTCCCCTTGACCAGGGTGATTCTCAGGCTGAGTCCTGTCTGTGCTGCGTGCCTCCCCTCCAGTTTATAGCTCCACATTTGTTTGTGTGGTGTTTCTGCTTCACTACCTCAGAGGCTCCATGAGGCTTCGTGGGAGGAGGGAGGTACAGGGCAAGGAGAGTGGAGCTGGTCAGCCTTGGTTCTAGCAGCCTTGCCTGTGGGCACGGCTGGGGCTAAAGCATGGAGCTGGAGGGCCAGGCCCAGACATTTGGCCACCGTTCCGAGGGAAGCCCTGGGCCAGTGCACCTGCACTGTTCTGCTTAGAGAGGGCCCTCCACCTGACATTGGCCAGGAGGTGGGCTGGAGGGCAGACTAGCAGAAGGGTTGTGAACTAGTCAGGAGCTGACTGAAGTTGTCCTGATGGGAGACAGTGAGGGCTCAGAGGGAAAGGATGGGGAAAGAAGTGACATCTCCCAGACTGGGGTCCTGGAGGCCCTCAATGCAGTTACAGTGCTGGCTCCTGCCTCTGCTGAGGGCCAGTGCCGGGGGAGGTGGTGTCTTGAAAGCCTTCAGCAGATCCAGGCAGAACATGGCTGGGGCCCTGGGACCCCCCACTCTAGAGCCAAGGCTGCTGAGGGACTACAATATGGGCCTCTAATTGGCAGAAACAGTGCCAGACAGCTCTTCAGTCCCAGGTGGTGTCAGTATGGTGCTCCTCAGACACCAGGCACCACTGTGACCCTGCTGTTTCCTTCCTCATCGCAGGTTTCCAGAGGGTGCCAGCTTGTGTCCATCCCACACGTCTAGTGAATTGGGAGGGGTCCTTAAGGGAAACTGAATCCTCTGTTGTCTTTTCAACAAAGGAACAAAGCCAGGAATGGCCCTTCCCCATTCTGTGTGTGTGTGTGTGTGTGTGTGTGTGTACATGCACGTGTGTGCATGAAATGATAGTCCCAGGAAGAATTCTGTCACAGGCAGCCTCTCCTTCATTGACTGAGCAGCAGCAAGGGGCCAATTTGTGTCTTGTATCCTCTTGTGAGCAGAGCTCTCCCTCGGCTCTCAGCGGTAGGGCTGTCTAGCCAGGCCTTGGCTCTTGGAGTAGCTGCCTCCAGCCTGCGGGATGGGGGCAGCTGGAGGCCGGCGTTCAGCAGCTGATAGTGATCCCACGTGACGTGTCGATCGATGGTGGGATCTTTGGGTTCCACTTACCCAGGCTGATTGGCACATCGTCGATAGCAGCCAGTTAACCAAGTCCTTCGTAACCAGTTGCTCTCGTCAGCACCTCAGCCCTAGCTATGGGTTAAAGCAGAAACCTTTCCTGAACAGCTAGATTGGAGCTGACGAAGATGAATGTCTAATTCACTTGCAATCTCCTTAGTGCTGCGTGTAATAAAAAGCCTGCTCTATAGAGTCATCCCCTGCCGATGTTTCTCTGAAATTAAATAATCAGGAGGACATATAATAGCCCAATTCCACACCAGGCCAATATTATCAGATTGATGTCAGCAGTGATAATAGAAGAAGGAGAAGTTGATGTGATTTCATTTATTAAATAAAATAAGAGAGCACACCAAGAGTTTGGGGCTATGCACAAGAGGATGCTGTGCACACTCAGGCGGCAGACCCTTTTCCTGCCAGCTCAGAGGCTGGCCATTCTGTCCCCACCCTGCTCAGGCCAGCTGCACTGGTGGGACCATTCGCTCCCTGTGCTATTTCCTTCTCACCTTTCCAGGTAACGCTGCCCTTTGTTCTCAGCCTCCTTGCATGGCCGCACGTTCACGACCGTCCTCCCTCACTCCTCCTCCTGTGGATCCGGGCCTGCCACCCCTCTTCCACTCCCCACTTTGAGTTAGCAAACTCCTGGCTCCATACAAGAGCCCTTGACTACTGTGTGATTTGGGGCAAGTGCCTTTGTTTCTTGTTTGTTGTTTTGTTTCTTTCTTGATTGTTCCTTCTTTGGAGTATTTTGGGATTTCCCAAAGGCAGAATGGAGCTAGGACGGACACACTGTGGAAAACAAGGGCTCTTATCCTGGCTCCATCTCACTGTTGTGCAACCTCAGGCAGATCACTTAACCTTCTGAGACTAGTGTCCCCATCTACAGAAAGGGACGGTAATGCCTCACTCACAGGGTTATTGTGGATATGCCTAGGACCCGGCATGCAGTAGGCCCTGGCAGGTATTGGTTCTCAAATGACCAGGACCACACGTCCATCAGATGTAATCTCAGGTGAGGTTGGATTTTCCACCTATACTCTTTATCAAGATAGAAGTGTGCCCCTTGTCATCTCTCCTCCCGTAGCCTGATCTTCACCCAGATCTCTCCCTCCAGGGATGGTTTCGTGGGAGCACAGGGCACAGCTCCACAGACCTGGTTGTAAATTACAGCTTCTTCACTTGCCAGTTAGGTGAAGGACTGCAAGTCAGAGGAACCAGTTCTTCTCTAAATGGAGATAGTAACCCACAGGGGTGGCAGAGACCAGACACTGTGCAGGCCATAGAACCTGGCACTTGCTGGATACTCCTTAAAGGGTAGCTGCTGTAGCCAAGGAGCCTTATGTCATAGAAGTAGCATGTTGCTCTGTTAGAAGGTGACTAGTGATTCATCTGCCTACCACCAATTCCCACCAGTCTGACACTTCCAGCTCTGCCTCTGGAGGCCTGGTCACATCCCTTTCCTGCGTGGCTGACAGCATGCGTTTCCTAGGGCTTTTGTGACAAAGAGCCAAGATGGGACTGGCTCTCCCTGAAGGCAGGAGGTGGGTTCTGTCCTGTGCTCTTTTCCAAGCTCCTTGGCATTCCCTGGCTTGTAGATGCATCCCTCCAGTCCCTGCCTTCCTCATCACTGTGGCCTTCTCCCTGTGTGTCTCCGTGTCTCTCTTCTTCTTATAAGGACACCAGTCATATTGGATTAAGGGCCCTCCCTGCCCCAGAATGACCTCATTCTATCTAATTGTATCTGTAACGACCCTGTTTCCAATTAAGGTCACATTCTGAGATTTCAAGAAAGACATGATCTTAGGGGGGTGAGACTCTCCAACCCGCTGACCTTCATGTGTGCAGATAGTCCTCAGGAGCCCTTGTCTCCATAACCTCACCACGCTGTCTTCTCTAGACACCCTTTTTGCCTGCAAGTAAGAGACACCTAGTCCCAGCTAACATAAGCCAATGATTGAGTGTATTAGCTTGTGCCACAGTAAAGCAAAAAATGGTTCAAGAAGTTCAGGTGGTGTGAGGATGTGTTTGTTTCCTTCTTGGCCATGGCCATGGCTATTGGAAGCCTAGTTTTAGGAAGGGATAAGAAGCAGAAGCTGTTTGGGTTTGAAACCATTTTAGACTTTTTGGAAAGATGAGTGTGTTTTCAGTGGAGAAAGTGAACTGGCAAAGGTCTGAGAGAGAAAGGCCAGTAGGAGAAACCATCAGATGCTGGGGGTGAGAAGGAATTGTTGACTGGCCCTGTAGAAGGACTTCTCCTCTAGGCGGAGGCAGGAGTATGTGAAGGTGGGGATGCCAAGGTTCCTCTGTGCCCTCAGGGCATGATGGCCCCTGGTAGGGAGCCCAGGGAGGCAGATCCTGAGACTGCAGGGAATGGCGTGGGGGAGGGAAGCTGGGAGGGCAAGGGAGAGGCTGTGGAGGAGCTCAAGGAGAGCTGGGCCTCGGAAGGCCTGAGCACTAGAGGAAGGAGTAAGACCTTCTAGAAAGATTGTCTTGGCCATTTGGAAAGCCTTGGGGAGTCTGCTCTGGGAACCACCCAGAATTGGAGGAAGGGGGGCACAGAGGAGGCAGGAGACAGGCAGGTTTGGCCTCTATAAACCTGAGAGGAATAGAAGGTCCCTGTGGATGAAGGATGGAGGATAGTTGGAGGCAAGGACAGAAGGAAGGGGCATCTAGAGCAACCCAGGTAAGGGTAAGTTAAGTCACCAGGGATAAAGAGGATGAGTTTCTTAGCTGTTTGAGAGTTGGAATGGATAAAGCTTCAGTTTTCACTTTGATTGGAGAGACGCAGGGCTGATATAGTAAGAAAGTAAGAGGGAAATATCTAGAATAGTAAGAAAGTAAGAGGGAAACATCTAGAATGGAGGCAGAAGGAGACATTTAGAACAAAGGTAGAGGGAAGCATCCGGAATGAAGGTAGAGGGAAAATGAAGGCAGAGAGAGACATAAAACAAAGGCCAAGGGAGACATCTAGAACAAAGACAGAGCTCTGGAGATATCTAGAATGAGGACAAGAAGGAGACATCTAGAATGAAGACAAGGGAAGACATCTAGAATGAAGGCAGGGGGAGACATCTAGAATGAAGGCAGGGGGAGACATCTAGAATGAAGACAAGGGAAGACATCTAGAATGAAGGCAGGGGGAGACATCTAGAATGAAGACAAGGGAAGACATCTAGAATGAAGGCAGGGGGAGACATCTAGAATGAAGACAAGGGAAGACATCTAGAATGAAGGCAGGGGGAGACATCTAGAATGAAGACAAGGGAAGACATCTAGAATGAAGACAAGGGGAGACATCTAGAATGAAGACAAGGGGAGACATCTAGAATGAAGGCAGGGGGAGACATCTAGAATGAAGACAAGGGGAGACATCTAGAATGACGACAAGGGGAGATATCTAGAATGACACTAGGTGTCCAACTGGGGTGGATGACTGGAGGGATAGTGATGCAACTCACCAAGACAGGAATTAGGGAGGAGAAGTTGGTTCCTTGGTGCTAGATGGTGAATTCCATTGAGGACATGGGAAGCTCGGGTGGAAGGCTCCAAGGACCTGTGGACTACAGGGGTCTTATGATCCAGAGGGTTAATTGTTTTAATGGGGAGAGGAGAAGTTAAGGGGTTGGCAGGAGTAGTTAATAAGTTAGCCCAGGGATTTGCTTGGCAAGGGAAAGGAGCAAAGGGTTTTTGTTCCCAAAGGGGGTAGGGTGGGGCACAAAAGCTAGGAGGTGGAATGGTACCCAGTGCGCAATACCTCGTGGTGAGACAGACTCGCTTCTCAGCCCGGGAACTGGGCTGCAGTCTCGAGGGTTTAAGGGCAGCTTTTCACTGTCCTCGTGGGCCTGTGTGTGGTGCTGTGGGATGAGAGGGAGGAGTGTGTTTATATTCCTGGCTAATACTTTGCCTTTTCTGATGTTCTTATCATGACTCTTACCATGGAAACATGTTATTACCACCAAGGAGGCAGAACTCTGGTTCGTGGGCAGCATTTCTGGGGATGGAATCGGGGGCACAGGAGGCAGGAGGCATCTTACATGATACTGAATGTCCAGAGGTCATCACGTCATCGATGCAGCCTGTTAGCCTTTTGGGGGCCCACACTCCCCAGCATCTGCCTCATCTCCCTGGTGACTGATCAGCAGAAGGGCCTGTTGTCTGAGTGGACAGGGCAGGATCGGGTGGTCTCTGCTAACCTGTGCCCACGTGTAGCCACCACACCCACACTCGGAGCTGTTGGTGGGGCTTGCTGTGGATGCCCTTTGTGCAGCTGGAGCAATATTCAGCCAGTTTCCTGAGTACCCGTGACTCCACCGGACCCAAGTCCTGAGCCGCTCTGCGTGGTAGGGCTCTTTTCCCCATCTGATTCCTGACCACATAGTGAAAGCGGCAGAGCTAGAGTCTTGACCTCCTTTGTCAGACCCCAAAACTTGTGTTCTCGCTGCTGCCCCACAGGGTGCCATGCTCAGGTCTGCTGGTTCCTTGGAGAAGGGATGCCATGATTGGTGCCTGGGGAAAAGAGGTACCAAGATTCCTGGGGAAAGAGGCACCAATGAGGCCTAGGCAAGCTCTGGGCTGGGTCTGGAATGGTATGGAAGCTCAGGTTATAGGGAGAGACACATGTTGAGACAGGGTTCCATTGTCAAACTCATATCTGGAGTCCCAACCCCCAAAGCCTCCTTGTCTCAACTCTGCTCCACCAAGTGCCACCAGGACCTCAGCCTCCCTTCCTCAGCTCTTCCCAGTTCATCTGACCCCTACCCCACCTTGTGTTCCGCACTGACAACCAGGTTGTTGGTGAGAGTGGTCCTTCACAGCACCCTCTTTCAGTCCTGTTCAGCCTCCAGCAGGCACTGTTCGCAGTGTGCAGATGACGAAAGTAAAGGCTAAGGAGGTGAGTGACATCCTTAGCAATGCATGTGAGGCTTCTGATTTGGGTGATGTTAAATACCCCAAAACCAGCGGACACCCTCAGAAAGGGGCACAGGACTTATCTCAATCCCTGGAAAATTCACAGAACACTATAGATACATTTTCGTGTGCATTTGAAGAGCAACTGTTCACAAGACTGAATGTTTTGAAAATCTGAGCAGTTTCTTATGCAGGTTACCATGGACCAGGGCCAGGTAAAGCTGTACTTGGGTAGAATGCGCCTATTTTCATGAAGGGTTTGACTACAGGCCTAACCCTGCCGTGCTCAGAGAAAGCCTTTTATTTGTCGAGCTGTACTCTCCCTGTCAGATCTCATTCAGAGCTGTTTTGCAGGCAAATGGGTGAAATTTCTTCCAGTTGACATTTGCCTACCGTCCTGTCTCCTCATATTGTTCCTGATAAATCCCTGAGGAGAGAGGCCTCTGCAGTCCCAGAGGTGGTGCTGGTGCAGAGGGGATGGATTTCGACGTGGCCCAGTTTCTCCTGAGCTGGGAGCCTGCTAGGTGTTTGGTGAGGTCTGCCCTCAAAACGCACAGTGGCCCTTGTTCAGGGACCTGAAACCAAATGAGGGGACAGAGGGAGAGGGACTGATCTGCCCATTTACAGCCTGCAAAGTGAGAGCCATGTCTCTGCTGTAGTACTGGAGAGGGCAAGGCTCTTCAGGGTCAGGGTTCTGGTTCTAGGATGACTCGGCTGCCCTGCCTGGCTCAGGCCCCACGGGCCCCACCTGACCTATTCCAGGACACCTCTCTGTGTAGACCTGTAAGCCTCATACAGGACTGCTCTCAGAGCAGCTCTGCCCCTACTGAGCCTGGTGCTTCCTGACCAAGGAGGCCCGCTGTGCCTGCCAGCGACCAGGCTGCGGCCAGGCACAGGGCCCCCTGGCAGCCACATGCTGGTGGGTGCTACTTCAAGGGAATGCAAAGGAGGGTGCAGTAAAACCTGTGCCCTCAGGTGCTCCTGCTTTAGGGGCAGCACCCAATGAGAAAGAGCAGAGGTGGGCTGGTGTGAAGGACAACAGAGGTACCAAGGAGAGCCCACGGAAAGACACGGTCTCATAAGCCACACCGTGCGGGGCAGGTCTGAAACGGGAAAGGAGGGGCCTCTGCCTCCCAAGAATGGAGAATCAGACATTAAAACACAGAGGGGAAGGCAGTGGGATGGAGGGCAGAAAGCAAAGATCTATACCTTCATGGCGTTCCTAAGGGAGAGCATGGGACAGCTGAAACTGAAGCAGTTTGCAGAACTTGACTGAGGTGGACTACCCTCCCATTGCCTGCATCCTCAGGAAAAGGGTCTCTTTTTAAAGGCCTGCAATTAGACACATCCATGTCAAAAAACTTTTGACAAGAATCGAGAGACATTCTACAAGCATTGGAGGAATGAGGTGGTCACCCCACTGTACCCCAGTTGTTGAATGTCCCAAATGACTGCCCAGTGAGAGGATCCCCTGATCTGAGGAGCCCATCTGTCTCCCATTGCTGAGAAGAAACCCCACATGTCTTCTTCCAGTAAGAAATCTCTAAGACCTCATTTGTGCTGTGTGGACATGAACCAGAACTGTGTCCTCAGGGGCGAGAACGGCCTCATTCCCTGTGGTCACATCCTCAGAAAGCAGCCTGGTGGGATTGTGCGCTGCTGGGGCAGAGCCTGGTCGTCACGGCCTGCTGGGCTGTCCCTCTGCCCCCTCCTTCCTGGAAAGGGAAAGGCTGTTTCTCCCCACACACCCTTTACCTTCTGAGTCACAAACCTTCAAGTGGGCGTGGCATGACTTCTTTAGTTTAGAAATCATCATTTTTATTCAAGCTTTGGGCCTGGTCTTAGCTAAACATAGTCTTTTCACTCCCCTTGTTAGTGATGGTTTTAGGGGTGGGTGTATGACGCAGTTCTGATGTGCATGAAACAGCAGACCTGAGGTGACAGCCACCGTGCTGGTTTGGTGCAGGGGAAGGAGCGAGATCTGGGCTGAGATGGCGTCATTGATGGTACAGCTGCACTGGAGGTGCCACCTCCAGACTCTTGGTGTGACAGTAAATCCTGGTTGTCTTCCTAAGCAGCTGAGAATTCTGTTCCTTTATGTTTATAACTGATGAACTCAGTATCTTTGAGTTATCTTAAAATAATAATGGTGTAGTAGATGAGTGGGTAAAAAGCTGTAGTACATTTATACAATGGAGTACTACACAGCCATAAAAAGAAGGAAATCATTCCTTTTCAACAGCATGAATGGACTTATGCTAAGTGAAATAAGCCAGTGAGAGAAAGACAAGTAGCATATGATCTCACTTATATGTGGAATCTAATGAACAAAATAAAAAAACAAACAAAATAGAAACGGACTCATAGATATAGAAAACAGACTGACAGCTGTTAGAGGGGAGGGGGATTGGGAGTGGGTGAAAAGATGAAGGGATTAAGCAAAAAACCCCACAAAAACCTTGAAAGACACAGACAACAGTGTGGTGATTACCAGAGGGAAAGGGGGTGGGGGGAGGTAGGGGAGGGTAAAGGGGGAATAAATGGTGATGGAAAGAGACTTGCCTTTGGGTGGTGAACATGCACACAATACATTATGCAGATGATGTATTAATAGAGTTGCACACCTGAAACTATATAACTTTATTAATTAATGTTACCTCTATAAGTTTAATATATTTTTTTTTAATTAAAAGAAATAATGTGTTATTTTGTTCCAGCACCTACTGCATGGCTAGATTTTTAAAATACAGAGATCAGTCCTGGCTGGTGTTGTTCAGTAGTTAGAGCATCGGCCCATGAAACAGAAGGTTCGATTCCCAGTCCAGGGCCCGTACCTGGGTTGCAGGTTCGATCCTGGCCCCATTCTGGGCGCAGGTGAGAGGCAACCAATTGATGTGCCTCTCTCACATCCAAGTCTCTCTCTCTCTTTCTTTCCCCCTCTCCTTCCCTCCCGTCCACTCTCTCTAAAAATCAGTGGGAAAATATCCTCGGGTGAGGATTAACCAAATAAATAAATAAATAATATAAAATAGAGATCCTGGACTGGGAGAACTGTCCACCTACAAGTCCTCCCATGCGACAGGAGCAGAGCGCATAAAGCATATAGTGATGCTTTCATTGCTGAGAACCTTGGGGAGAGGCTTTCCGCGTTTTTACAGCTCCCACTGAACGCCGGAGCCATGGTGGTGGTTATGCTGAAAGGCGGCGGCAGGTGTTTCGGTTCTGTCTAGAGCTGCGCAGGTTCCTGGGTGGACCTGGCCTGAAAACCAAGTCAGAAAATCCTTTGTGGAACCAGTGGGACCCAAGCTGTATAAAAAAATATGTCCCGCCTCCCCCACTCCCTCAGTATGACATTGGGCAAGTTACTTAACCCGCCTGTGCCCCAGTTTCCCGATTTGTGACGGGATGATAAATAATAGCGCACAGTGCACAGAGCTGTTAGCAGCAGGTGAGTAGGGTGGGCCTGGCACGAAGGCAGCGGCAGGAAGGAGTCGGGAAGAGACACCAGTCAGAGGCGCCCAAGGACACTGGTGACCAACTGGAGTGTAATCTTTATTTCACTTTTCTTTTGGTTTCCTATTTTAAAAAAGAAAAAAATTAAGTTTTTGTAGGTTCTAAACCTCCTTTGAAAAAGAAGAAAGAAAAAATAAAGTACTTCCAAAATACTGTAGTGGTTATCTCTAGGAAGTGAGATTCTGAACAGTTTTCTTTTTTAGACATTTCTACAGTACTCCAGTTCTCCTCATTGTGTGTGTAATAGTTTTGAAATCAGAAAAACAACTTTGTATGAGAAAGTAGCTACAGTGTGTATAATCACACGGTCACCATCAGGTTTACAGCTTAGGCCAGAATTGCCCTGGGAGGCGGCAGAGCGTCAGCACCAAGGTCCCCGGCCTGGCTACTGGGCCCTGTCCCCATAGGGCATGACCCCAGGCCCCCTGAGGTCTGCTGCTGTTGAGCCTCCGCCCTCGCAGCGCTAGACCCTGTGGCCCCCTGGTTTCCTCTGAGGAGTTACTGGAAGCTGAGGTGCAGAGCCTGCTGCATGACCCACAGTGTTGTGCGAATGAGCCGATTCCCTCCCCTGCCCGCTGGGACCGAGCCCAAGGACTGCCTGCTCTGTCCCACAGGCCCCGCAGGCTGGAGCCCGTGTGCTCAGGGTTGCAGACTCAGATCCTTCACTGCTACCGTGACAACCTGCAGGAGGTGCTCCTGTGCTCGGACCTGGTCAAAGCCTACCAGCACTGTGTCAGCGCTGCCCAAAAGGTAAGGCCCCGGGCTTCTGGGCTCTGAGGGCGTGGGGGGGGCGGGCATCGCCAGTGCTGACAGCTGTCTGCCACGTTTGCCACATCACACATTCTAACCTCAAGGTCTCTGCCTCTTACACAGTGAGGGACCAGTAGGCCTTAGATTCCCTCAGTCACCTCCTGGTTCAGATGTCCTGCCTGGCTGTTCCCACCAGTGCTCTTGGAAATCTGGGCTAGGAAAAGGGCCTTGTGGGCACTGGGCCCCACTAGGCCGAGTCTAGGAGCAGCACTGGGTAAAATCAGGCCCCACCTTCAGGGGCCAGCCACCTAGTTAAGAGCAGGCATGTGCCACCCATTTCTTTCCTTTGAGCACTTGGGGGTGGGAGCATGGAGGAGGGCCCATGGTGTAGGGTGGGGGGTCATGGAAAAGGCGGGGAAGCCCTATGGAAGGAGAAGAGCCTTGGGGTTCTGGAGGTAGAACCCCAAGGTTAAGGAGCGGGTGTGGCCTGCCTTAGAGGAGGGGACTGAGGGTACCCACTGTCCGCCCTACTTCTGTGGTGGCCTGACGGGGCATGTGGGACCCAGCCTCCGGTGAGTGGGAAGGGTAATAGTCGGCCCAGGCCTCAGGGGGCTGTAGTTATCCTGGACATCTGAGGCTGGCAGCATCCCTCCCTTGAGACATGGTCCCAAGGCCTTGTGCTCCTTTCCTGACCCTCCCAGCCAGTTCCCGTTCCCCTCCTCCCACCTGCCCCAATTCCTGTCCCTCTTCTAGACCATTCCATCCCCCTTTCCCAGCCCAGCAGTATGCGGTTCCAGACTGGACATAGCCCCCCACACAAACACCTAGGGGCACCTTGGTTTGAACTTACCAGAGCACTGGTGTGTTTATTAAAAGAGCTGTGGGGTGGGGCCTTTTTCCTGTGGAAAAGCCTCTTTTGCTCAAGTAGGAGACAAGCTGCTGTGAGTAGTGGTGTCATCCTGTCTGAGGCTCTACCCAGCTCACACCTGCCCAGAGACAGAGCGGACCCAGCAGCAGGTCTGCATGGGATCAGGTAGGCCCAAAGCCTGGGTAGGAGGTCAAGTTTCCTCTTCTCTGGGGAGCATGGAGAGATGTTTGCTCGACTTCAAGTTGAGCAGAAAAGACACTGCTAACCATTGCTGCAGCTCTGTTGGCAGAAGGAACCTGAAGCTGGGCCTGCTTGCTAGACCACACCGGGTGGTTCATGGAGCGGAAGGCTCTTCCTTGCCCCTGTGCATCTACTGAGGTCTTTGCAAAAGTTTGCACAGAACACCTTTCCTCTGACAGATCAACAGGGTTCCTGGGAGAAGAAGGCTGTGACTGAACTCTGACCTGTTCTCCTTTGTAGGGCTGAGAAGCAGCCATCATTCCTGGCCCTGGCAGTGACCTGGAGCCCTGAAGGGACCAGTTATGGGACCACAGCCTGCAGACCCCCGGGACACAGCCATTTTCTGCCGGGTGCCCACGATGCCCGTGTGCTTGGAGCCACCATGTGCTTAAGAAATGGAGGATGTGCTACTGTCTGAAAACAAATAAAGCAGCTGTCTTTGTTTTCAGTCATTTCTACAGCTGGCAGACAGTTGTTGGTGCCTCCTCTGTGCAGCCCTGTACTGGGCCCTGCAGTGTGGGCTGACGAGACAGGCTGCACACCTTGAGGGGCACCCAGCCTCTCAGGGGAGACAGGTGGGACCATGAATCTGCTGCAGCCACAGAGGCAGGTATGAGACGAAATGAGGGGAAAGGATTGTTTCTTGGACAGAGCCAGAACAGGCCAGCTTCCTGACCGAGGCTCTGCCTGAGCTCCAGTTCAAAAGCTGAATGGATGCCTGCTGGACAAGCCAGAGGCTGGTTAGAGTGGGGGCTTAGATGTGGGTTTGGGGGAGCACAGACTCTGCACAGCTGGGCGTTTGCAGAGAGCAAAGTGTGGGCCAGAGGATGGGATGGAAGCCAGGCCAAACTGCCAGGTGGGGTTTGGGGGTCTCTAGCAGGGAGCAGCACTGTTCAGTCCCTCGGAGTGATGCCACCTGCACTCCCAGGGGAGGGTGGGCTCAAGTGGTGCAGGACACCTGAAGGCATGATAAACCAGAGGCTGGTGGGGTGAGCCAGCGGACAGACCAGGGCTGAGCTCAGGAGCTAAAGTGACAGCATCCTGGGTTTGAGTGGGAGGGCGATCAAGGACGATTTCCAACTTTCTGGCTTGGGTGCTCTTGATTCTACAGACTGAAGTGAGGGACACAGATTGAGAGGGGCAGATGACAGCTGGGTTTGAGATTTGCTGTGCTCAGTTGATGTCCAAACACTGGCCTACTAGTCCTTGACCTTTGGCAGCACCCCAGGCTAAGGCGCTTTGAGAGCCCAGGGCTGCGCTCTGTGAGGCAGCAAGAGGAATTTGAGGCGGGGCTTCTGGTCTGCTGACCACTCTGCTGGTGACCTTGGATTTCCTGCTAAAGTTTGTTTGGAGAGCCCCCAGCCATCTGGAGCTAACAGACTGCAATCTTTAACTCAGGCTTTGTGGCCCAAACATCTCTGTTCATTCCCTAAATCCTCATACACAAAGCTCAAGTGGGCAGTTGAGGCTTGGCAGTGTCCCCTTGTCTGAGCAGGTAGCATAAAGCAGTTTTATTCAGCCAGGCTACATACTGGTGGCCGTCTCTAGCAGTTCTGGGTTAGCTTACCAAACCACACAGGTGAGTGGTCAGGAGCTGAGCCCTTCCCAACCTCCTCCTGGCAGCCCAGGGAGGGGCTGGCCCTCTGCAAGGTAGACTCACAGGTCACCTGGCTGACTGATCTTAAGTGTCATCAGAGCAGTCATTCAGCCAGAAACTGCTAAGGCTCTTCTGAGACACTCTTAGAAGCCTCTAGTGTCCAGGGCTTTGTCCAACATCCAAATCTCACAAGAATAACTCCAAACTCCTACCCAGGAGTCACTTGGGGGCAGCTGTGTGGACACATGGGTCTGTGTGCACCTATCCACCCATGCCTGTGTGTATATAGGTGCCTTTATGTGCGTGCACATGTGTGTGTGTATGTACGGCTCTGTGTGCACAGTCCATGCATACCTGTTCATCTGTGCATGTGTGTATACAGGTGCCTCTGTGTGTGTGCACATGTATGCATATGTACTTGTGTTTGTGCACAGGCAGCCAGCCATGTTCACTACCTGCTAATGCTCCCAGCTTCTCTCTACTTGGATCTCAGCTCATTTCTCTGACTCCTCTGGAGTCAGAACCAAGCTTCCCTTGCCTGATGTCTACCCCTCCCCTACTGGGGACTTAAGGTATATATATCCAGAGTCATCTGTACCATTGTGTTGGAGTGTCAGTGGGGGGGGCAGAGAGGGGGCATGTTCTCAGGGTGCAGGCTTTGTGTGCATATGTATGTACACCTGTACGTGACCCGCTTATATGTGGACCTGCATCTCCAGTCCCTCCACATCGCCATACCTAATAGAAAGGCCTGAGAGAGCATTGCATGGGTGAGGGGCATGTCCAGCAGGGTGTGGGCCTGGAGGCAGATATTCCTGGGCTCAGGTCCCAGCTGCACGACCTTCAAAGGGTGTATTAATACCCATCCCACCCAGTTGTGGGGGATTAAATATGATGATGCTGGCTGTGGCATCCAGGATCCAACCAGGAAACTAGAAAGCACTCTAATTATTTAAACATAGGGGATTGAATGCAGGGAGTTGATCACAAAGGAGATGGAGGAGCTGAAACCCCAAATGGGATGGTGTAGTAACCCAGAAATTAGCAAGATTCTGTCACCCCTGGTCTAGTGGGACAAAGGGAAGAGGCAGGATTGCCCAGTGGAAGGAGCCACCAAGGGGACACAGCTGTTGTGATAGGTGCTGCCTGTAGGCTCTCCCCTCCTCCTACCCTCCAGCCTCCATTCATTCGTGTCTCCCCTTGGCTGAACCTAGCAGGGTTTGGAGGGCAAGGCAGCCCCGGAGCTGCCCCTTGCTTGGAGGACTGGCGCTGAGGCCCAGAATGGCAAGCAGATCAGCAGGAAGGCCGTCAGTGTGACCTTTGGGGTGCACTGGGCAGACATGTGTGCCTGTGCTTGGGTGGGTCTGAGTGGTGGGTGCCAGTGGCAGTGTGTACACACACCTGTGTGCATTTGCAGCTTGTATTGGCACATGATGGCCAGCTTGCAAAGAATAGTCCCAGCTATCAGTCAGTCCTATAAGACACTTAATCATGTGCCCGGTACTCTCCCACACCTGCCTCACACAGGCCTACGGAACAGTTACCACTGTTACTGCCCCACTTTATAGACCAGAGACCTGTGGTGCAGAGAATGGGAGTAACTAGCCTCGGATTGCACAGTGCTCAGGTCTGGCACTGCACCTCCCTTTGGGGGCAGGTCCCGGCTATGTGCTGGGCCAGGTTCCAAGGACCCAGCTGAAAGGGGCACAATCTTGTACTTTCTCCTCGCCTGGCTTCCCAGACAGGGAGTGTGGCCCCTGGCAGAAGAAATGGTAGAGTCATTGCTTCCAACGTCATTATTGAACTGGGGAGCCCAGCAATGCCAGAGCAGGATCTGAGCCCTGGGGCAGGACCTCCTTTGAGGTATCAATTCCTTCTCCCTGGGAGAAGGGCCCTGCCTCAGACACACACTGCCACCTTATCTACCCATGGCAGCCTCTGACATTCCTAGTCACTCTAGGCAGCTGGGGTGGGGGCGAGAGCAGGGCATAGAGAGATTGTTCGATGTGCACTGGGCACAGGAGGGCGCAGCATGTCACTGCAGATATGGAGAGGGCCCTGCACTGTGGCCACTGCTGGAGGGGGTGACTCATTGTGACCTCTCAGGAGGACATATTTGGTTAAATGCAGCAAACGCCTTTTGAAGTGTACAAACACCCAAAACAAAAGCAAGGAAATGATGTCCCCCCAATCCACCTGTAGCTGTTTACGAGAGACATCACCTTAATGCTGAGGGTGTGGGTTGGTTGAGAATAGAAGGACAGAAGAAGATACATCTGCAAACGCTGAGGAAGCTGGAATGGTCATGTTCCTATCAGACGTAGTGGACAAGACAAGGCGTGCTGTGAGCAGCACGGGGGCCATTTCAAATGGTGGCAGGGACAGCTTGCGAGGAGACTTAAAAATCCGACTGTGTGTACACCTGGTGCAAGAGCAAAACACACGAAGCAAGACTGACAGGCCAGAAAGGAGAAAGGGCCAAATCCCCCATTGTCATAGGAGTTTTGAGAGTGTGTACCCCTCTGCCTAGCTGTGGCAGGCCAACAGCTCAGAGGAAACCAGAGCTCACAGGTCATGTGTCCCAGGCTGTCTGCCCTGGCCCCTGCTGGGTCTCTGCAGTGCCCGCTAGGCAGCGTGAGTTGGAGTGCCTGAGTGGCACAGTTTCTGAGCCTCTAAGTCTGTTTCCTTATCGACAAAAGGGAGACAGTTATAGGTGCCATCTCTTAGGGGGTGGTGATGACAGGTGTCCCAGGTTTAGGGCTCATTAGGGTGATGGCAGGGGGCCTTCCACTCAGATCCCCTTTTGGGCTGGCCTAGACAGCCTTCAACCCTGAGTTCTCTCCCTCTGAGAAGTGCCTTCACTAAGCAGCCACTTCACCAAAGCCACACCCTAGGAGGCCAGGGGCTGCATTCAGTTATTGCAGGGCTGTCCAGACCAGAAAGCTGAGCAGGGCCTCAGTGAGACTGCTTGGCAGCTCAGCTTGTCCCCTTGCCCTCTGCTCCCTCCCCTTACTGGTAAATGTTGACCTCAAGGGCACCTCCTAATAAATGTCCTATAGGCTCGCCTCTGCCTCAGACTTGGCTTCTCTGTTACTATTATTATATCCTAGGCACGTGAAAACTATGACAACCCCTGATTCATGCTCTCTGGGCTTACAGTCTAGCAGGAGAGCAGACATTGGAGCTCAGTTGTGAGCAGGCCCCTAGGGAGAGGCTCTGGGAGCTCTGGCCCAGGGTACCCAGGCTGTGGGGTCAAGGAGGGCTTCTCTGAATTGAGACTTATTCTGGGATCTGAGGGCTGAACCAGAGTTGGCTAGGTAAAGTGACTGCTATGTTTATCATAGTGTTTATAACAAGGGCAAAGTACTAGAAACAGCCTAAATGTCCAACAATAGGGGATGCGTTAAATAAAATGTGGTGCATCCGTAAGATAGCTCTGTAGCCACTAACAGCAGTGACATGGAGTATGGTTATTAACATGGAACTGCACATACTCTAAGAAAGTAAGTAGTATATTTGGTATGACCCATTTTTTGGATGAAAACTTATCACCTAGACATACGCAAAAATATATACACACACAAAGAAAAAGGCCAGAGTTATACACCAAAATGTTAAGTGGTTTTCTCTAGGGACAAGATTATGGCTGTGTTTTGGTGTGTGTGTGTGTGTGTGTGTGTGTGTGTGTGTGTGTGTGTGTGTATAACAAATATGCTTAACTATATTTTCTGTTGTTCTAAATTTACCTGAACATTTTTATAAAATAATCCTCAGGCTCAGCTCCTCTTGAATGCCCTTGGTGGGTGCATCCCTCCATGGCCTGGGCTCACTAGAGCTTTCTGGCCCCATGGTGGCCCCTTGACAGAGTCCGGATCTCCTTGAATAAGGAGCTTTTCCACCTGCTAAGCAGGGGCAGTGGAGTTAGGAGCGGAACAAGACAGGGCCCTAAGTGTCCCGGGAGGGAGGCCCCCAGACACATGGGGAAGGAAGGGTCTCCTTAGTTATCCATCTTTGTTACACAAACATTGGCATCAAATGCTTGCCTTGTATAGTCATGGTTCTAGAGCTGGAGGTACAGCATTGAGCAAACAGAGGTACCCTGTCCCTAGGACCTTGGAGATCTGTAAGGGACACTGACAAGATAAAATCAATACTATAAAATATTTTGCAATGGGGGAAAAGTAGGGAGCCCAGGAGTGCCAGAGGTGGAGGTTGCCACTTCTGGTGAGGACAGGATGCCTGTACCCTGGCTCCCTGGGGTTCCCCTTCCCAGACAAGGCAGCTGCCAGCATCTCTGTGGCCCTGGAACCAGCACAGTCGAACCCAGGTTGCTCTTAAGGAAAAACACTTCCACTGCATACCTGACAACCTGCCCCATTAAATTTAATGGGCCAGTTATTCCCATTAAATAAACATAAACTAATTATAAAAAACATATTTGCTGAATTCGACTATGGAACGAATAAGCCAATTACATGGCTATTCAGCCTCAAAACACACAGCGATGAGGGGCGCAGACCACAGCAGGGGGTGGGGGCTGGTGGAGGGCCTGGAATTCAGAGCCCCCACCCCTCCCACTCCCTTTCCAGAGCTCAGTGGGCCTCAAGAAAGTCAGTGTCTTGGAGAACTGGACAGACTGGAACCCAGACAGGGACTGACTCAGGCCTGGCGTCAGTCAGGACCCTTTTAGCACAAGTCACAGAACCCTACAAACGGACTTAAGCGAAAAGAGTGTGTTGGCTCGTGATTGAAAAGTCCAGAAGTGGATCTAAGAGCTTAAACTGTGATTGGGCCTGGTCTCTCTCCGTCTGTCTCTCAGCTCTGTCCTCTGTGTGGCCTTCATTCTTGGGCTCCATGAAGTGCCCCAGTGATTCATGCCTTGTAGAGTTTCTCTTTCCCTCTAGCTCCAGCTTAGTGTTTAAAGGCAAAAGACAATAAATCGCTCTAGAGCTGACAAAGTGATATCAGGAACCTCTGGGGGAAGGCCAATAAACATATGAAAAAATGCTTCCCATCCTTATGACTCATCAGGGGAATGCACAATAAAGCCACAAAGAAATACTCCTGCACATCCGTCCACTGGCTGAACCTCCCTGGACAGACAATACCAGGTGCTGGGGAGCACGAGCAACACCCGGGGCCCTCACACTGCCGCCGGGGCCGGTACCCACGGGAATGAATGTGCTCGGTGTCTAGATGGTAGGCACAGAGATGCTCACAAGGCTTTCATCGGAACAGCCTGTGTCCGCGGACAGTGGAATGGGTAGGCTGGCGTTTAATTCACACAACAAAATACTACCAGCAATGAAAAGGGCGAACTGGAGTCCCGTAATGACAAGGATGACCCTCGCATTTCATGGAGCGAAAAAAGCCACATAGAGAGGAGTCCACGCTTCTCAATTCCTAATAAATGACCACAGACCAGCTGCTTCCAACCACATGGTCCTGGGTCAGTGCAGCTCGGGACTCATGAGGAAACAGAAGGCGTAGCCGGCCTGGGCTCCTCTCCCAAGCTCCCCTGGCTGCAGGCAGAACTTCCCCGTGGCTGAAGCGTGAAGGCGAGGCCCCCGCCCCGTGACTCACTCACAGGCCCTCCCTCCCGGGGCACTGACTTCTTCAAAGCCAGTGAAAGCGTCTCTCATGTGCCCCTGAGAGAGAGGTCCCTCACCTTTGCCCTAGTCTGTTGGTAAGAAGCGAGTCACGCACTTTTGGGGAGAGTTGCACAAAAGTGTGACTCCCTGGAGGGAAGTCCTGGAGGATTCCATTTCTACCAAGTTTAAGAGTGAGAGGGCGGTATCTTGAAGTAGCTCTTGTGGAATGATCTCCAAAAATCTGTTGGTAACAGGACAGAAAATGGAGGAGGTCCAGAGCAGGGTGTATAGTTTGTATCGTTTGAGAAAACAGAGAGGCAAGAATATCCATAGGACTCCCTGGCCGGGTGGCTCACATGGTTGGAGCATCATCCTGTACACCAAAAGGTTGTGGGTTCGATTCCTGGTCAGAGCACATAACCTGGGTTGTGGGTTTGATCCCCGGTCGGGGCAAGTACGAGAGGCAACTGATCAGTGTTTCTCTCTCATCGATGTTTCTACCTCTCTCTCTCCCTCCTTTCTCTCTAAAATCAGTAAGCATATCCTCAGGTGAAGATTAAAGAAAAAATATATCTGTGGGTGTCTGCATTTGCTTGTAGCCGTGTACTATGTCTCTGAACTGAGGGCCCAGCAGGGAGACTGATTTTTCATTGTGTATCCTTTCACACGCTACTTGGATTTTTTTAAATCATGAGCATATATTTTAATAACTAAAAAGCCTGTTTAGTTGTTAAAAACCCCCAAAAGGTTAGACCTCTTGAAAGGCAAAGGGTCTGGAGACAGCAGCAGCTGCCACACCAGTGGGGTTGCCTCCACCTGACCCCCACTTTGCTGAGGAGAGGTGAGGGGTCAGTCATATGACTCCAATCAGTCCAGTAAGCTGGCAGGGTCTTCACCAGCAGACAGGCAGAGAACACCTGAGAATGCACACAGAGGAAGGTGGAGCCAAGAAATAGGTGGCTGATGACATTATTGGGTCCTTAAGCAAGATGTCCTTGGAACTTTCAGAGAAGCAAGTCACTGAATGTCCCTTTGGATGAAGCAAAGTTAGGTTTTTGTTGAAGCTGGTCCTGTTCATTGTTCATGTTTGGCGTCCACTATGACTAGCTGTTAAATATTTTGAATGTCGCCCCTGGTGTTTGTCCCTGCCTGCCCTAGAGGGGGTTTCCAGTGAGTGGGACTTGAGCCAGGTGGCATGTGTTCAGGTCCCACCCCCTCACTGGCCTTCCTCGCTGCCCCCTCTTCCTTGTGGGGCCTGTGCCTGTGCTTTCCGGGCTGGTGACCAAAATGGCCAGCTGCATGGCTGGCTGCAGCCTTACCCATCAGAGACACAGGAGAGAAGGGCTGGTCTCTTGCACACCTGACACATTCCCTGCCAAGGACCCATGACACCTCTGCTTCTGACCTGGTGGAGGTGCAAGCCCAGAAACGGTGACATCCAGTGCTGAGGCCTAGGGCCCATGAGCCCAGGGCTGCTTCTGATCAGGCAGGTGGGTGGGTTCTTCAGGGCAGCCTTCCCAGAAAAGGAGGAGCCTATGCTGGGGCTGCTCAGAAAAGATCAGCAGAGTGAATGCATAGGGACAGAGGAAAGAAACATCGTGTGCAAAGTTCATGGTAAATAAAGGAAATCACAAGATCCCCTACGAGGAAGCATGGAGAAGACGTGGAGGGGGTGGAGGGGGGAACCGGCAAGGCCAGGCTGTTGCAGAGGCCTGGCTTGTAGTGGTCAAACACGGGGACTACAGCATCCTCAGCATGTCCCCTGGGCCTTGGCACTTTCCTTCATGCCTCAGTTTCCTCGTTGGTGAAAAGGGGACAGTTGTAGCCCCTATCTGCCCGGTAATATTGAGAGCCAAACAAGGTGCCTCAGGGAGAATTCTCTGTCTGGAGGGTGCCCAGTATTTTCTCTGGTCCTCACAGTGACCCTGGGAGAAGGTGCCATTTGCTGCATGAGCCAGAAAAGGTACTGAGGGATGGAGACATGACTGGAGTGGAGCCCAGGAAGGGCTGCACCCTGTGTTTCTGCCTCCAAAGCCTGTGCTCTTTTGGGTGGGGCCACTTCCCCCAGGAGAGGGTTTTCCCAGGAGGGGTGTCATGGAAGGGGGCACAGGTAGTTCAAAAAGACTCCCCAGGCATTTCAACTTCCCTTTTCATTTCTACTCCCACCCTTAAACCCAACCACATCCATATGGCAGGCAATGCACAGCCACAGAGAGATGTGCATGGGGCTGGGCACAGCCAGGAGGTTCTGATAGAGGTCTCTGGAGATAAGTCTCATTTGAATGGCTGGGAGAGGGCATGTCCCAGCCAAGGCCTCAGATGCTGTGCGGCAGAGACAAGCTTTCCCTGTTGTATTCTCTGAATTCCCCACAGAAACCATAAGAGAGAATAAATGGTTGCTGTGGTTTTTTTGTTTCTTTTTTCTTTAAAGATTTTTTTATTTTATTGACTTTTATGTTTTAGAGAGAGACAAAGGGAGCAGGAGAGAGAGGGAAACATCGATGTGAGAGTGAAACATCAATCAGCTGCCTTCCGCACATCCCGCACCAGGGAAATTCATAGCATTAACAGGCCTACCCAAAGAAACAAGAAAAATTTCAAATAAACTACTTAACTTTACACCTAAAGGAACTAGAAAAAGAACAACAAACAAGGCCCAAAGTGAGTAAAAGGAAGGAATAATAAAGATCAGAGCAGAGATTAATGAAAGTCTAAAACAAATGCAAAAGATCAATAAAACTAAGAGCTGATTATTTCAAAAGATAAACAAAATTGATAAACCTTTAACCAAGCTCATCAAGAAAAGAGAACCCAAATAAATAAAATCAGAAGTAAAAGAGGAGAAGTAACAATACCACAGAAATACAAAGGACTATAAGAAAGTATTACAAACAACTATATGCCAAAAAATTGGACAATCTAGAAGAAATGGATAAATTCTTAGAAACATACAATCTTCCAAAACTAAAAAAGAAACAGAAAATATAAACAGACTGATTACAACTAATGAAATTGAAGAAGTAATTTTTAAAAATCCCAACAAACAGAAGCCCTAGACCAGATGGCTCTATAGGTGAATTTTACCAAACATTCAAAGGAGAATTAACAGCTATCCTTCTCAAACTATTGCAGAAAATTCAAGAGGAATGAAGACTCCCTTGTGCACTGTTGGTGGGAATTAAGACTGATGCAGCCACTGTGGAAAATAGTATGCAGGGTCCTCAAAAAATTAAAAATGACCCAGTGATTTTAATTCTGGGTATAGATCTGAATAAGCCACAAAAAAACTAATCCGAAAGAATACAAGGTGGGGCAAAAGTAGGTTTATAGGTTTATTATTATTTATTATTAATATATAATAATGCAAAAGTAAACTCTGTGTTTTGCATATTCACAACTATAAAGCTACTTTTGCCCCACCCTGTAAATGCACCCCTTTGTTATAGCAGCATTATTTCCAATAACCAAGATATGGAAGCAGCCCAAGTGCCCATCAACAGACAAGAGGATAAAAGTTTTGGTACATCTGGAATATTACTCGGCTATAAAAAATGAATGAAAGCTTACCATTTGTGACAACGTGGATGGACCTGGACAGTATTATGGTGAAATAAGCCAGTCAGAGAAAGACAAATATTATATGATTTCACATATATATGGAATCTAAAGAACAAAATAAACAAACAAAATTGAAACAGACTCATATAGATACAGAGAACAGACCAATGCAGTGCACAAGGGTTCCCTTTTCTCCACATCCTTGTCAACACTTGTTTGTTGATTTATTGATGGTAGCCATTCTGACAAGTGTGAGGTGATACCTCCAGCGGGGAGGGGGGTTAGGGGACTGGGTGGAAAAGGTGAAAGGAGTACAAATTGGCAGTTTCAAAATAGTCCTGGGGATGTTAAATGCAGCATAGGGAATATAGTCAATGATACTGTAGGAACTATGTACTGAGCCCGGTTGGGTACTGGAAATATTAGGGGGAGCCCTTTGTGAAGTGTATGATTGACCATTGTGCTGTATACCTGAAACTAATACAAAATAATATTGAATGTAAACTGGAAAAAATAATAATCTCAGCATGGTAAAAATGCTGGTCACACTACGGGAGAAGCACTTAGATAGGTGGTAGTCCTTTGGCACCATGGGATCCTGAATGCTCTTTGCCTGCCTTCATCCAGGCCTGTTTGTTTTGATAATTGCACCTGGATTTTATTCAGGGGAGCCACTCCCCAGTGTCACCCCTTGGCCCTGGAGAGCTCCCTGATCCTGGCCCACCAAGTGTCAGGTTTTATCCCCTGGCCTCAGTGACTGGTTTGAGGGGGTCACCTGATTCAGTCCACTTCATGAGGCTCCATTTGAGGAATTTCCCTGGACCTATTGGCAAAGAAGTGCCTGGAGCTGCCAAGGCCAGAGCCCACGATGACCATGCAGTGCCCGAGACCCAGCCATGCTTACCTGCTGCTCACCTGAGCTAGTATAAGCCTCTTGGAGCTTAAGCCCAGTTGAGTTTCAGTCTCCTGCAACCAATAGTGCCTGGCTGGTGAGGGCAGGGGTCGCAGGAGAGTGGGCTGGGCTGGTGGGCTCGTCAGTCTTCTCTTCAGAGTGCTGGCACCTGAGGTGAGCCCCTCTCCTCCGGCTTTAGAGCAACAGGCCAAAGGCGTGGAGTGTGGGGAATGGCTCCTGGCCCTGGGGAGGCCCCACAATCCTCTCTGTACCCAGTGGCCAGAGTGGGCTTGTGGACTGCAGCAGTGACTGTGGCTTGCCCTGTGTCCACAGTGGCTGCATGTGGGCTGAGGCTGGTCGCACCAACTCTACAGGGATGTGTGAGGAGGAGCCAAGATGACCCACAGCGCTAGACGCTCAGAGTCAGCAGGCCTAGGGCAAGTCCCCACCAAATATCAAGGAGCCCCCAGGGAGCACCTGCTTTGAGCCTGCCCCCAGTGTGTCTGCACGTGTGTACTCATACCATGGGGTCAGGGGCGGAGGTGTTCCATGTGTTGAAGGAACCCCTGGAGGTCTGTGCAGGGAGGGTCTCCACCTTCTCTCCCCTCTCAGATGCTTTCAGCCAATGTGGAGAGCAGGGTGGGGAGGGGCAGGTGGGAGCTGCTGACTGAAGAAGTTTCCACATCCTCAGGACAGAGGTGACAGGAATGGGGGAGGTGAGAAATGGTTCTGACATGGGGGCAAGGGATAGGCAGGAACCTGGTGGCCGGGGATCAGTGGGCATGCCCCAAGGGTTTTGGGTACCCTGGACATCCTCTGCTCCCTCCCCTGGCCTCCTGCTCACCCATCAGCAGTGGAGGTCCACCCTGGGGAGGAAATAAGGCACCCTTGAGCCTACTTTTGCTCAAAGCTCTGAGTCGCTGGAATGCAGAAGTGGCCCCTGGAGCTGGTCCTGTGATGAGAACTTCCTCCTAAGCCCTGATCAGAGTCGTTCCTAGGAATTGTTCCATGCCATCCAACAACCCCAATGCCCTCTGAACTGCTTGGTCAACAGAAGCAAAAACACAAAGGAAACCCAGAGACAAAGGGCCCAAGCTGTCCCACTGATGCATTTAGCCCCATGGTGCCTTGTGTGAATTCAGCTGAGCCTCCCACCTCTCCATCTGCACTGTGGCGGCCTCCTTGGAGGGCAGAGTCAGGACACACACACACTCCGGGATGCGCAGCGAAGAGGGCAGGTGTCCCTGGGTTAGACAGAGCTCCAGCACGCAGGTACTGCTGCGCTGGGCTCATTGGAGCAACAGTTATTTCCCATTTTCTCTTCAACAAACTGCTTGTTGGGGTCTTCTCCCCATGCTCCTATTGGATTGTTGTCTTTTCCTTACTGATTCTTGGGAGTTCCTTCTATATACTGGATATGCATCTTTTATCAAACATGTGTGTGTCCCAAATATCTTTTCCTAAATCCTGGCCTGTCTGGTCATTTCCTCTTTTATTCCTCTTAATGAACTCTAATTTTAATGAACAAAAATAACCAGTTGTAAGGTGGTCAGATTGATTCATATTTTCCTTTATTTATTTTTGATGTTTTGTTGAGGAAATCTTCCCTAGCCTACAGTCATAAAATAATCTGCTCTGTTGACTTCTAAAAGTCTTGCAGTTTTCTTCATGGTGCTTGGGCCTACGGCTCTCCTGGAATTGATGGTTGTATGTGATGCTCCAGCGTTATATAATCAAATTTCCATCTTGGAAAGCCCTTACCTTTGCCGTATGGGGAGTGGACAGAGCTGTGATATTAGCAGGAGCAGGGGACAGAGGGGGGATGCAGGGAAGCAGTGTAATCTGGTATAATAAGTTTTCGAAGAGAATCCACGGGGCTCAGTGATACAGGGGCCCTGTGGGAGGGTAGGCTGTTCAGGAAGACATTGGGGTTCCTGGTTGGGTAACCATAGGATGTGAGGATGCCATGTTAACTGTGAGCTGGCTGCCACCCAGAGCCTAGCATCTCTCCTGCGTCACCCTGGGAGACAGTGGAGATAGAGGGCTGGACCCCAAAAGAGCGGCCCTGGCTCTTGGGGACTGTTGAGCACAGAGTGAGAAGGGCCTTGAGCAGTGCCTGCCTCAGTGGCTCCACAGAGGATAGGTTAGCAAGAAGCAGACAGGTGAGGACAGCCCTGGTGCCAACACAGGGAGCAGGGATGGACATTTTCTCAGGTCCACTGTGGCACTAACACTACACCTCCTCACCATACCTCCAAGAAGGGTTTCCAATTCCATCTCAGGAACAAGGAATGCAGGGCTTGGAAACAGATGGGATTTACTGCATGTCAGACAACCATGTCAGAATCCGCACCCAGGTGTGTGGCTCAGAAGTCCACAAGAAAGGAAGGTACTTGGGTCTGGTTTGCTGGTTCATGTGTGTGCGGTGTAGCAGAGTGGCTGAGCTGAGACCACAGACTATGGAGCTAGACTGCCAGGAGTAGCCTCCCAGCTCTGCCACCTATCAGCTAGGCAACTTGGGCAAGTCATGTCACCTCTCCTGCCTCAGTTTACCCATCTGTAAAATGTAGCAGAGTCCTGTGTGGAGTCAGTGCTAGATAAGTGCTTGTTCAATAAAATAGTAAATAGAACTTTTGAAAAAGATGCTCACCCTCATTCAGGGGCATGCAAATTAAAGCCACAATGAAAAACCAGTGCATGTCACCAGATAGGCAACCACTCCAGAGTGACAGTACCAAGTGTGGGTGAGCATGGGGGCCACCAGGACCCTCCCAAAGTGCTGCCGGGACTGCAACTCAGCTATCATTTAGGAAAATTGTTTTGGGTATCTGCCAAAACTAAGTGCACAGCTTTGTGGCGAGCTTAGAGTCCACCCCAGCTTCTAACTGCCGCCAAGAGCCTATAAAGATATGTCCATAGCAACCCACTGCACAGTGGCCCTAAACCAGGGGCGCTGGTCCGTCTGCCGAAGGGATGGCCAGTACTGTAAGGACACTACAAAGCGGAGTGAACAAACTGCCCACCAGCAACCCCACCAGCGGGGGTGGGTCCTCGCAGCGGGCAGGTGGCATTTCCGTGATGTCCCACAAGCACAGCAAAGGAAACCCAGGGAAGGATTAACCCAGACAGGGGATAAGGGCTGAGCGAGGGGAGGGAGCGGGGCGCGGCGGGAGGGACCCCTTGGCCAATCTAAGCTCCGATCCCCGCGCTGTGGCAGTTTTCTCTTCCGTGGAGATGACAGCCAGGTTCGCACACAGCGTGAGCACGGAGGTGCCTGCTGCCCGCACCCACCCCGCTCGCCTCCCCAGCGCGGGCTCTCTGGCCCCGCGGGGGCAGTGAGACACGCTCCTGCGCCCCGCCTCCCCTCCCCGGGCACGCTGCCGGGAGGCCTCCCCCGCCCCACCTTCGGGCGGCTCTGCAGCCTGCAGGCCGCGAGGTGGGCGTCAGCACGGTCGACTGCCCTCTGCCCTCCTGCTGGGCAGCCGCGGCCCCCGCGCCCCCGGCCGCGCGGCCTCGGTCCCTGACCGCCGGGGTCGTCCCGCCACGCCCCCCGCTCAGGACCCTGAAGCTGAACTTTCCTCCAGGGTGGCGTCCGCAGCAGTCAATGCGCAGCAGGGGTGGGGAGGGGTGGGTCTTGCAGCGCGGCCGACAAAGGGCACTGTTTTGCTCCCTGGAGAGGGCACCCATGCCATCCAACAGCCGTGGCCAAGAGGACCTGCGGCGCCGCTTCCCGCCTTCGGCCTCGGTTTACCCTCCCGTGAGTGGAAGTTGTGCTCCTAGCCCAGGCACACGGAAGCCCGGCCCAGCCCCTGGAGACCCGGGTTCAGGACAGCCCAGACGCGGGGGCCACCCGGGGACACCCCGCCGCGGCCCCCGCGCGGAGCCATTTAAGGCTGGCGGCTGCATCGCCCTTAGAAGGCGCGTGGTGGGTCCGGGAGGGCGCGCGGCGCGGGGCAGAGCGCCCTCTGGAGGCCGCTTCCGGCCCCGCCCCCGTGCCTGCCCCGCCCCCGCCAGCCCCTCCCCGGCCTCGGGCCGCGCATGCGCGTCGCGCGCCGCTCCGCGGGCGGTGAGATCGAGGCTGGTCTGCAGCCGCGCGGCGCTCGGCGCCCCATTCATGCTGGGCAGCGGCGACGCGGCCACGCAACGGAGCCCGGGTGCGGCGGCGGCGGCCTCGGGCTGGGCGGCCTGCGCGGCTTGGGCGGCCCCGCGGCTGGGCAGGCGGCGGCGGCGCGGGCGGCGGGGCGCGGCGATGGCCGGCGGCGGGGCGTGCCCCGGGGCAGCCCGTGAGTAGGGGCGCAACTTTCCCCTTGGCGCGGAGCGGGGGCGGCTGGGGTCCCCGGCGAGGGCGCCCCGGGTGGGAGACGCCCTCGGGCCCTCTTCGGCGGCCTCCGCTGGGTAGCGGACGTGCGACCGGGCGGACAGGGGGTGTGCGTGGGGGACTGCGGCGCGCGTGTCCGCGTGTCCCTGCGGCTGCGGCCCGTCTCTCGCGTGTGTCCGGGCGCGGCCGCGGCGCCGGCGGTGAGCTGGTCGCGTCTCCGCTCGTCCGGAGTCGGACCCGGCCCAAGGCCCCGCGCGATTGGCCTCGCGCCGGCCGGTCCCGGCCTGCGGAGCTCCGCGGGCAGCGCTGTGTGCGGGGCGCCGAGGCTAGGGCCGGCGCTGCCCTCCCTTCATAGGCAGGAAAGAAAGTTTGCGGCGGCCCCGCGGGGAGGGCCGTTGTGGGTGCCCAGGCCGCGCCCGGGGCTGGACCGCGGGTCGGACCTCCGGCCGCCGGCAGGGCCGGGCCGGGCCGGGCCGGGCAGGGCAGGCCCCGGCAGGGCCGTGGAGCCGGAGGAGGGCGTGCGGGGCTGCGCCCCCGGTCGCCCCTCAGGGCCCCGGAGTGGAAGCTGGAACCGCTTCCTCTGGACCCACGCCCGCCCCTGCTCCCTCTGGCCTCGGGCCCCGGGAGATGGGTGCTATGTCCGCCCCAGGCCCGCAGGGCCGCGCACCCGGGCTGGAAGGGGCGGTCGCCCCGCTCGCCTGGGCCTCCTCGGACCTCCTCCGACTCCCCCTCGCAGGGCCTCTCCAGGGTCAGCCTGCTTCCCTTGGAGGCTTCCGATTGCTTCCTGAAAGGTCCGGGCCTGGTGTGCACTATAGCTGGGGGCAGCGTGGCTGATTGCGGGCTGCCTTTGGGAAGGGGGAGCGGGGCTCCAGGGAGTCCCTTTCCTGCTGTAAGATCCAAAGTGCAGTCCGGGAAAGGGGGGTGAGAGGGGTTCCAGTGACTGCTTAGAGCCTGAAGCTGCCATTCCTCTTCTGTGGGGTGCTGGGGCCACGCCCCTTGAAAGAAAGGGGTGTGTGTGTTGGGGGTGATGTGGACGATGCCTTTGCCCCCTGAACCTGAGCTCTGGCACCTTCTCCTATGCTGGCCCCGGTTCTCTGGGTCTTCGTAGGGAGTGGGGGCATGGGGGAGGGCTCAGCCTTTGCTCCTCTGGCCCCTATGGAGCACCCCCTAGTACCTTTGGCTCCCTGCTGGTTTGGGGGTATACAGGAGAGACCAGGTGTTGCACCAGGCAGCCAAGACTCTGCCCGGCCCTTGAAGGGCAGCACCCAGTCCTAATGCCAGAGGCAGACCGTTTTGCTTCAGGGGCAGGCTGCAAGCCTAGGAGGGTGGCACAGAGAGGCCCCGCAAGGGCATTTTAGGCTGAGGACAGCATGGACAGAGGTCTTGCAAGCCCGTGTGGTTGAGGTGTGTGTTTGGGAGTGGGTGACAAGTGAGATCCAATGGACAAAGTAGATAGCCCTTTTCTGGCCTCATGTGGCCCGAGGTTGTTGCCTTTGTGTTTTGGTCCCCCAGGAAGCCCCCCCTCCACCCTCCCATCCCCCTGTCTAAAGCAGCTGGCCAGGAGGAGAGGGCACCACATCCAGGGAAGGCCAAGTGGTTGACATTTTTTCTGAGAAACAGGACTCCAGTGCCCCAGGTCTTGGTACCTTAGGACTGATCTGGTGGGAGAGCAGGTCTTCTTGGGACCATCTCCCGAGGCCTCTGTTGGGGGAGGTGAGGTGACAGGCAGCTCTTTGTCTGGTTGATAATGGTATACCACTGGTAGTATTGTAGAATCTTCTCAGTACCCCCATGCTCCAAACTGTCTAAGCCCCAGAAGGATCCAAAGCCAGGGATTTGGGGCTTGGCCTCTCCTTCTGTGAAGAAGCTTCTGAGTGAGTGAGGGTCTTTGTTTCTCAGGGTGAGGAAGAGTGGTGGAGGGGCCACTGGGAGAAGGACAGGGGACATTGCTCTCTCCATACTCTGTTGCATAGCTGAGCCTATCCTGTCCAGGAGTGGAGCCTGCTGTTCCAGGCCTGCCTGCTTCTGTCCTGGCCTTTTTCTCCCTTGCTTACCCCCAGTTGGCACACCTAACACCAGTTCAGCTTCTTCCTCCCCAGTCTGGCTCTGACTGGGCCCCAACACAGCCTGCTTCCCATGCCAGGAAGCTGCAGTCATTCTCACTGCCCACTCCAGGAGGTTCCACTCTAGGCCTTTGCTCTTGCTTTCTGCCACCCAGGACGCCCCCTCCTCCACCAGCTCCCACTGTGCCTGGTCCTTCTAGAACAGGTGAATAAACTCCCTGGGGAGCTTCCCCAGACCACAGTGGCTGGTTCTGGTCCTTCCCAGCAGCAGAGCACAGCATGTGTGGTGCTCCGCTCCCCTAGCCCAGCATGGTCCTCCCCAGCACCCAAGGCAGCTTTGGAATGAATGCATTTTTCTCCTGGGCAGACCAGAGGTATGTGGGAGTCCCAGCAAGTCTGCTGGCCGTCCTGGTCTCTGTAGGAGCGTGGGAATCCTTCCCTATCCTGCCTGGACTAGCTGGGTGACCTTGGGCCTATCTAAGCCCTGGGTGCCCTATCTCTAAGATTAGAGAAGTGACCCAGACATCTTTGCTGGCTCTTGTGAGATGGTGAGCATGAGGGATCCAGCCCTGAGTACCAGATCCCCCTTTTCCTGGCTGGCAGCCCCATCCCCTTGGCCCATCCCTTGGCCCTTCCCTTCCCTTCTGGGCAGTCTCTGTTGTGGGAGGAGAGGGGGAGTGGGCCCAGGGTTTGGATGGTGGCTTCTTCAGCTGGGTCTCTCCTGTTTAATATAAAAAGTAGGGCCCGTAATTGCATTAAGATGTGTATAATTATCCCAGAGGAGGGGAGAGCCCAGCCCCTGGTAATTGCAGGTCTGCTTTGAACTGATAAACGGTGAGTGATTCATGTTTTCTTTGGAGTTCACATGCACTCAGCTTTCAGCCCAGGCCTTGCTGCCACTGTGAGGAGCCTTTTCTCTGGTCTGCCTTGCACTCCTGAGCTGGAGGCAGGGTTGTGGGGGGTTGGGGACTCCTCTCCTGGCTGCCAGCAGAGGTCCCTTGTGACTGTAGTTCTTGGGGCTATGTCTGGGCAGAGATCCTCAAGGGAAGGCAGCTGACAGCCTGCTGGGAGGGTCCTACAAGGCAGCACAACCCAGTTTTCTTGCTGGTGGGGTCCTGACTAATGCCTCTCGCTTCCTGAGCATCACCTTCCCTACGTGAGCAGTGGGTGTGGGCATTCACTGGGCAGAGGGTATGTGGAGAGTGAGGACAAGGTGAGGGAGCAGGTCCTGCTCTGTCCAGGACCCGTTCATTCATTCACAAGTACTGGCTCCTGGAGTCAGCTTTGAGGATACTGTGGCAAACCACAGAGCTAGGCCTTGTTCTTAGGAAACTGTCATACTAGTAGTGGGGAGAGTGTCTGGGAACAATAAGTAACAAAGCCATTAGCAAGCTTTGTGCCTCAAATTCAAACTGGGTGACTGGTTGTGAGAGAGCAGCTGCTACCTTCAGCTAGCAGGTCAGGGGAGGCAGCTGAGATTGGGTAGGGGTGTGGGGGCAGGGGAAGGAAGAGCGCTCAGGGGAGGGGACAGCAAGTCCGAGGGCCCAGGGGAAGACAGACATGGAGGCCCAGAGACCATTTGGCCTTATCTGGCAGCCAGCTGCCCTGTGCCTAGCTCCCAACCTGGACTTGGCTGAGGGCCCTTTGAGCCTCAGCTTCCTCGTCTGTAAAATGGAGCTGCAGAGCTATATTAGGGGCATTGTCTGGGAGCAAAGGATATGTGCAGCTCCTGCCAGCACCTGCCTGCAGTTGGTGCTCAGCATCTCTGTGGTCAGTCTCTAACCAGGAGTTGGGTGAGAGGCCCAACACCAGGGCGGGGCCCCTGCTGACTTGGAGAGAGTACTCCTGCTGATGACACCTTGCAGGAGTGCCCTGATCTTCCCCCTTTTACTCATGAGAAAGAAGCTATTGTTATCCCCATTTTACAAATGGAAAAGCTGCTTGGCTACAGGGACAGAGTCTGGATTTAACCCCGTACCTGAGTGCCACCTTCTGGGCTGGGGGAAGATGAGACTTTTCCAGAGGAAGGGACCATGGTAGGATTTAGGGGGGCTAGTGACCTTATGTGTAGTTCAGAAAAGTGCCCAGGCTACTGTGTGGAGACTGGGCTGTAGGTGGACATGAGTGGATGGGGACAAGTGCTGTGGTCATCCAGGTGGGAGAGGGTGTGCAGATTAGAGAAGATTTAGGGGGTGGTGTGACCTGGGGGTTGAGGGTAAGGTCATGAGCATGCCTGGGGCCTGGTATTAGAATGGATGGTGTTGGTAGTGTGATGAGGTAGGAGAGGAGTGTCAGGTGGAGGTGAGCCTAGGGGCTGGTCAGATTGGGGGCTGGTTGAGTGTAGAGGAGCTGGAGGTTGGGGAGTGAGGGCTACAGCTGAGGGGTGGGGTTCAGGGATTTCTCTTTCCTTAGAGCTGGGTTGAGGGTTTTGAAGGGGAACTCAGAGGCAGTTGACAAGGGAACCTGAGAGGGGTCAGGTCGGGGGGACCCATTGGCTGGGGATGGGGATGGTAGGTGGGAGGTACACACAGCTTGGCTTCTGGATCAGTCCTCAGAGTACAGTGGCTTAAAGTCCAGCAAGGGGCTGGCCCCAGGGCCAGGGTGACCCAGACTGCCCTCTACCCGCACAGAATTGCTGCCCATATGTCCTTGTCTGCTGTGGGGGTAGTGCCTGCAAGTAGGATTGTCCAGGGCATGCAAGGGAGCATGTGTCCCCAGATCCTTGAGCAGAGGCTGTCATTCACCCTGAGAGCTTGGAGCTTGGGGGGGCTTGCCCCTAGTACATAGAGAGGCTCTGAGGTAGGAGGGAATGGCTCCCAGTCTAGACCCCCAAGCCCTTCTCACTTGCCTCCTTGTTCCTGGGCCCATTACTTTCTTCCACCCAGCTGGTGATGGCAGGCCTAGGCATTCATAGTGTGTGTCTGGTGGCTAGACAGGTGTCCTGTGCTACGTGCTGGGGTCATAGGCTTGGTCTTGATGACTCCTGGTGTACCCCTTGCTGTTTGCAGGGCTTTAGCCAGGGAGGTGTTCTCTCTTCACCTCTGGTTTTTCCAGGGTTAAATCGTGCCCATGAGGGTGGAGCACACCAAAGACCTCAGCAGATGGTGTGTGGGCATGTCTGCTCTCTCAGGGGTAAGGCCTTGCCCACCCTCACACCTTCTTTTGCTGTTCTCCCCACAGGGCTGAGGCTCCTGGCTCCGTGATGTCCATCCCTGTAGGACCTGCACGCCGAGGCCTGAGGCCCAGGCCTGCCATGCCACTTCTACATGTGAGCCCGCGGGCACTCCTGATGCTGTTGCTGCTGCTGGGGATTGTTCGGGCACTGGTGGGTGCCTCTAAAGCAGGTGGAGGTCCTCAGCCTGTCTTCCGCACCTTCTCAGCCAGCGACTGGGGCCTCACCCACCTGGTGGTCCACGAGCAAACAGGCGAGGTGTACGTGGGCGCGGTGAACCGCATCTACAAGCTGTCGGGGAACCTGACACTGCTGCGGGCTCACGTGACAGGCCCTGTTGAGGACAACGAGAAGTGCTACCCACCACCCAGCGTGCAGTCGTGCCCACATGGCTTGGGCAGCACTGACAATGTCAACAAGCTGCTGCTTTTGGACTATGCTGCTAACCGCCTGCTAGCCTGTGGCAGTGCCTCCCAGGGTATCTGCCAATTTCTGCGGCTGGATGACCTCTTTAAGCTGGGCGAACCGCACCACCGCAAGGAGCACTACCTGTCGAGTGTGCGTGAGGCTGGCAGCATGGCAGGTGTGCTCATTGCCGGGCCGCCTGGCCAGGCCCAGGCCAAGCTCTTTGTGGGCACACCCATTGATGGCAAGTCCGAGTACTTCCCCACACTGTCCAGCCGCCGGCTCATGGCCAATGAGGAGGATGCAGACATGTTCAGCTTCGTATACCAGGATGAGTTTGTGTCGTCGCAGCTCAAGATCCCTTCGGACACGCTGTCCAAGTTCCCGGCCTTTGACATCTACTACGTGTACAGCTTCCGCAGTGAGCAGTTTGTGTACTACCTCACTCTGCAGCTAGACACACAGCTGACTTCACCCGATGCCGCCGGAGAGCACTTCTTCACCTCCAAGATTGTGCGACTGTGTGTGGATGACCCCAAATTCTACTCATATGTTGAGTTCCCCATCGGCTGCGAACAGGCGGGGGTGGAGTACCGCCTGGTGCAGGACGCGTACCTGAGCCGGCCTGGCAGCACCCTGGCCCGCCAGTTGGGCCTGGCTGACAACGAAGATGTGCTGTTCACCGTATTTGCTCAGGGCCAGAAGAACCGTGTGAAGCCACCCAAGGAATCGGTGCTTTGCCTGTTCACGCTCAGGGCCATCAAGGAGAAGATCAAGGAGCGCATCCAGTCCTGCTACCGTGGTGACGGCAAGCTCTCGCTGCCCTGGCTGCTCAACAAGGAGCTGCGTTGCATCAACTCGGTGAGTGGGTGCCTCACCTCCTTGGTGTGGCTGCTCCTGCCCTGCCAGCCTCACAAACTGGGCAGCCTTGGCTCCATGTGACCCGTTCTCTGAAACAATAATAGTGTTGACCACATGCCTGTGTGTCACTTGCCCTATGCCAGGTGCTGACGCTTGCCCATTGTCTCCCAGAAGGTAGGGCCTGTCCCCTTGGTGCCAGCCTCAGAGCCTGTTTGCAGGTCTATGCTGTCCTCTTTAGGAGATGGGGGTGGAGGGAATAGGACATGTCCTTCAGTACACAAGTCCTTGGGGGTGTTGGATGGAGCACTGACCATGTGCCTGTCACTGTTCTGGGTGCTTGCTGGGCCCATGTAGTCTCCATTTTACAGATGAGGCCTCTGAGGCTCAGAGAGATGAGGTGACTTGCCAAAGGTTACACAGCCAGCCAGTAAGAGGCAGAGCTGGGGCCAGACCAGTGTCAGGTGTGCACCAGACACCGTCTCCCTCCCAAAGTCCCCTGTCAAGAGCTCTACTCACCCTTGTTCTGGGCGCCTGGCCATGTGTCTGCCCTCTGGGCCTTTCTGCCCTCACCTAGCAGTGGGATCTGATGATACCAACACTGACATTGGGGCTGCCTGAGCCCTGTGGGTACTGCGAGCTCAGTAGCTGGTAGCCACAGCTCCTGTCCCTAGGCTCTGATTGGGCCGGCCTGAGGCCAGCTGCTTTTTGGGGGACAACTTGTGTGGCCAGGTGGTAGCAACCACTGTTTTCCAGAGGAAGACACCAGGCTTAGAGTTGAACTTGTTCAAGGTCGCAAGGGAAAGATCCGGGAATTCACTCAGGTTGGGGACTTCAGAGCCAGGCCTCAGTCCCACTACCCTTGCTGCCTGGGACTTGCTGGGTGGCCCAGCAAAAGCCCAACCCCACTCTGGCCTCAGTTTTCCCATGTCTCTCCCGGGAGTGACACTGGTTTGTCTCTAGGGCAAGTGGGACGGTGAGGGTCCCCTTATGTCCAGTGCAGTGGGGGCCTTGTGACAGGGCCACCCTTCGCATCAAGGCCCTGGGTGCATAGGCAGATGCATCATTCATCCTCCTCGTGGCCTTTCAAGGGCGGTGTTTTATCTCCATTGTACAGATGGAGTAAGGCTCTGAAGGGCAGTGCCTGCTGCAGTCACACTGTGTGATCTGCATTTCTTGTGCTCATGGCTAGGTCTGTCCCTTTCCTGGGCATTGTTCCCACTTCTTCCTCACATCCCTTCCATTCCCTCTTCCTTATGGCCCAGATGGCCATGTCCCCATCCTGGGGCTGCTCCAGGACCCCGGCCCAGCCCTAACATTGCCTCTTCGCCTTTGCATCCCCTTCTGGCTCCCAACCCTGGTGGCCCTACCTCATTGGTGACCTTTCCCCTGCAAACCTCAGACTCTGAGCCTGGTACCAGAGAGAACAGCTGTCCCCTTTGTCCACCTAGAACCTGCTTCTTTCACCCTGCCCTCTCTCCCTCTTGCGGTGGAACAGCTCCCACATTTCTTGTCCCCTGGCCTTCTCTGTAACTTCACACTCAGTCACCTCCTCAGCTGGGCCCCTCCCTTTGCCTTTTAGGTGTGACCCTTGTCTTCTGTTTTAAATAAACCCTTTAAGACAGGATGCAGTCCACAGCCCCCAAGGGCTGTCCCCTGCTTCTGTGTGGCTATCACTGGTGCAATGGGCCTGGCTCCCTGGTTGGCTGCTTTCTGGTCTTCCCCAGGCTGCCTCCTCCTTCACTCTTCTCGATCCAGGATCAGGCCCTATGGCCTTTGTGTAGTGTGCATGTGAGAAATGGATTCAGCTCTGGGTCCATCTGGGCCTCAGGCAGCCTTGAGGAGCCTTGATTTCTCCATCTGTCAAATTGTTTCAGGAGTCCCTGACCCCTCAGGTATGTGTGGCTGTGCTCTGGGCCACATCCCTCTTGGGTGGCCCTGCGCTTGCCTGTGAGGACCCTCGGTGAGCTCCTTTCAGCTGGTAGAGCTGACCCGTTCTGGCTGTGAGGCCCCACCCTCAGGGAGAAGGTGTTTGGGGCAGGCTGGGCAGCCTAGGGTCTCACCTCTCCCCTCCCACAGCCCCTACAGATCGACGATGATTTCTGCGGGCAGGACTTCAACCAGCCTCTGGGGGGCACGGTTACCATTGAGGGCACGCCCCTGTTTGTGGACAAGGAGGATGGCCTGACTGCCGTGGCTGCCTATGACTACCGAGGCCATACCGTGGTGTTCACTGGCACTCGAAGTGGCCGCATCCGAAAGGTCAGGCCTGGGGGTGTGGGTGGGGTTGGGGGTGGAGTAATGGGGTAGATGGAGCTGGGGGTAGGACACAGCATTGCTCTGTGACCTTGAGGCCAGATCCAGTGTATGAGGAGGTGGGGGTGCCTCCCCTGATGATCATGGGGGCTCGGGTAAAGGGTAAGGGTGGGCCAGGGTGCCTCAGTGGGCCCCTGCCTACCTTCCCCTGCTGCTCCTGTAGGTCAGTGTTGCATTAGACACTGTTAAATCTCTGGCTGGGTGGGTCAGGTTTTGTGAGAAACCCTGACCAGGGACCTGGAGATGCTGTCCCTGCTCTCTGAGGACACATAGTGACTTGGGAAGTCTGTGTGTGGGGGTGGTAGGGGCAGGCAGGTATGCCTGGGCCCCCTCCCCTCCTAGGAATCCAGTGTCTGCTGAGGTAGCCCTCTGCTATGTGGGAAGCCCCCCGCCCTTTGAGGAGGCAGCAAGGCCAAGGGCAGGGTAAGGGTAGTGCTCCTCACCCCCACCCACCATTGCCTCATGTGAGTGAAGTGTGATGACTTACTGCACAGTGATAGGCCCCAGCTTCAGGACGTCCCCTGGGCCTCTCAAGATGAGAACTGGCCCAGCCGGGCGTGGCTCAGTCCGGCCTGGCGTGGCTCAGTGGTTGAGCGTTGACCTAGGATCCAGGCGATCAGGGTTCGATTCCTGGTCAGAGCACATGCCCGGGTTGTGGGCTCGATCTCCAGCCAGAGGCATGCAGGAGGCAGCCGATCAATGACTCTCTCATCATTGATGTTTCTGTCTCTCTCTTTCCCTCTCCTTTCCTCTCTCTGAAATCAATAAAGATACATTTTTTAAAAAAAAAGATGAGAACTGGGGGTGCTGTGGGGCAGGTCCTGTCTGGTGTTTGCAAGTTTCCTTCTTTCCAGCAAGTGTTGGGCTGAGTGGAGCTGTTATGGAACTGGGCTGGGAGGGCTTCCTGGAAGGGCAGGTGGAGTGAGCCACCTTGTGGGTCAGGCTGACTTGGTGGGTGGGTACCAGACCAGAGTAGGATTGGCCTGCTGTGGAGACAGTTCCCAGGGTGAATGTAGGGTGGGGTTACCTACGGGCCGCAGAGGGTCAGTGCAGGAGCGGAGCCTGGTAGATGAAATAACAGTTGTCCTGAGGCCTAGTGCTGACACAGCTCCTTGTTGTGTGCCTGTGGGTGGGGGCTGGGGTTGTCTGTACTCTTCAGCCCCCATGTAGGGTATGCAGGAGAGATCTCCCCATGTCTACATGGTGGGAATCATGTTCCTTCCACCACTCACAGATTCTGATCTCTGAGAAGGGACACCCCTCCCCAGCTTTGGGCTGGGGTGGCCCTGGGGGCCCCACTGCTGACTGAAGAGCACCCTGGGGTGCTGTGGGTGACTGTGAGGCTGAATGCCTGCCTAATTCCAGTTAGTGGGGATAGGGGGAGGCCAGTGCAGATCCTGCCACCTTCTGTGCAAGCCTCTTTGTCCTCAGAACCAATCCTCTGGTGTGACCCACCCCCATACCCCCTAGCCCTGGTGATGAGGGTACTGCCTGTGGCCTGAGTATGGGGCCCTTTCCCTTCCCAGGGATGAGGCCCCCACTCAGAATTCACTCCTTCCTGTCCCAGGGAGGACACACGGGGCTGGGGGAGAAGGGGAGAGGACCAGCAGAGCCTCCATGGAGTGTGCTGTGCAGGTTGTGCCTGGTAGGGGCCAGAGAACCTCCTCTTGAGGTGGGTACATGGGAAGTGGTGGGGGAGCCTCTTGGAGACATTCCACAGGGTGTCCCAGAGCCTGTTACCCAGCAGGAGATCAGGCTCCCTGGGGCTGGGAATGCCTCTCCCAGTCTTTTGATGGCTGATGGCTGGCAGGCAGCTGGCTGAGGTGCTGTCTGTGCCCACAGACCACCCTGCAAGTCTGGGAGAACAGGTTAGTCCAACCCTACTCCCTGCCCCTCCCCCCACCCCCCTCCAGCCCCAGAGCCTCTCCTGGGTGAGGTCTGGGTGGGAGTTTTTGAGCCCAGTTAGTCCTGCTCTCCTGCCTGCCTGACTTCTCCCACAGAGGAGAAACAAACTCGGCATGTAGACTGTGGAGTTGGACTTGGACCCATTAATAAGAGGTTTAATTGGGCATGGGGAAGCCACAGACAGAAGTCCCCTTCTTCCCCGCCTCCTCCAATACCTGTTTTACAGAGCCCCATCCTGGGTACCAGCTCCTTCCACCCCTGGAATCATTAGCTGGGCACCACGCACTGCACATGAGTGGACAATGCACTTTCTGGGTGGTGAGGTCAGCTGTGCCCAGATGCTGCTGGCTCAGCAGTGGCAGTCTGGGAGTTTGGGGATTCTATTGCATTGTTTTGAGGCTCTTCCATAGAAGTGTACCCCTGCCTCATCCCTAGACCTGCCACCTACACCCCTTTCATCCGGATGTACCTGCCTGAGTAGAGGGCATCTCAGTAGGCTGCTGCATTGTTGTTCACACCCCAATTTCATACAAATGGCTGAGCATGGCGTGGTCTCTGCTTTCCTCCTTACCAGCCGTGTGATCTGGAACTGGCCAGTCCAGCTTCTCTGAGCCATGGTTTCCCCGAGTGCAGCTGAGGAAGGAGAGAGGATGTGCAGGCAGGTGCAGAGCCTGATGCTCTCCTGCTCCCACTGAGGACATGTAGTGGGTGCTTGTGTGGTGGCATCTCACAGAGTCCTCACAGTAACCTTGTTATTTGTTTGACAGATGGGGAAACTGAGGCACATGGGTGAAAGTGGCAGGCATCCAGGGTTACTGGCTCCAGGGTCCTTGCTTACGACTGCAGCCTCTCTCCCTTTTGTATGGGTGGGTCCCTGGAGGACAGGAAATGGGAGCCCCTACTTCAGTGACCCTCTCCCTCCCTGAGTAAGCCTAAGGTGGCCCCTCTCCCAGGAGACCCTACAGCCTGCTCCTGACCTGAGCTGCCAGCCTGCAGAGCTCTTTTTTTCCACAGCCCAGGATATCAGCCTGGGACCAGGTGGGGCTCTAGCTCCTATGGCCCAGCCTTCCTCTGTCTGCCTCCTCTTCCTAGAAACTGTGTGCCCTTGAGGCTCAAATTCCACCCCAGGGCACGTCTAGAGGTGGGAACTTAGAGCAGGGTAGGGCTAGGGGGAAAGGGCATCCCCTTTGTCTGCTCCTCAGCCCAGGTTCCAGTCCCATTCTGCCTACCACAGCTCTGTGACCTCCCCTAGGTCCCCATACTAGGCATCCAGCCTTGACCCACTGCAAAGGATGCCTGCTCCCTGGCACATGTCTCCTGGACTAAGGCCCAGTCTGCAGCAGCAGAAATTACTCTACTGCCCCATCCCAACCATGGGGGTGGCTGTAGTCCAAGGGCTAGGGCCCGGGCAGGGAAGGCCATGAGGTGCCCTCTGCTTAGCCCAGCTCAGGGCTATGCTGTTTTCCTACTTGGCTGTCTAGCTACCTCTCCTCTAGGCCTTAGGAAGGGCTGGGCCCTTCCTGCTCAGGAGATGGGTCCAGGCCTGCCTCCAGTGTGTGAGTGCAGCGGGCAGGCATTGCCTTCCTGCCTCCTGTCCTCTGTTCTTGTCCCATGCTGGGGTATGGGCCCCGGGCCCTGGGGAGCCCCACCCACTGCTGAGCCAGGGGCAGTACCTGCTGTGCTGGATGGGCTGCTGTCGCTAAGTGCGTAGCTTCACATCTGGAGCTTCCTGTTGTCACCTTGCCCTTGGGCATCACTGCTTTGCCTATGGTTGCTGCTCTGGGTCTAGACTGCCAGGGACAGGAACACTTCTTACTGGGCCTGGGCTGCTGAGGACAGGGACACCTCTTACCCTCCAAAGACCTTTACCTTTCTAGAAGCTTCCCTCTTAATGTGTCTTTCCACTCCCCTGGCACCACCTTTCCCCCGACAGGATTCTGAAATTCAGAGATCCTGAAAGTCCAGTGGTGCATCCACGACCTGTGTGGAGTGATTGGTAGCAAGTTCGTACTGCGGGGGGGGGCGCGCAGTGTGGGCTCTTCTCAGGATCTCTGTGCACACTGGGGAGTCTTGTGAGGCTGGGGCCAGGGGTGGGCAGGGTTGCTGGCCCCAACAGAGATTCTGGTCAGGACTGGGCCCTAGGCCCCCAAGCCCCTCAGCTTGCTGTGCCACCTTCCCCTGACCTGCTGCCTATGGCCCTGTGGGCCTGCATCTTATGGGCAGACGGGGTGTTGATTTCTAACAACTTGCCCCCCAGAGGCTACAGAAGCTCTGAGGAGCAGCCTGCACTGTCGACTTCTGTGGGCCCACATGTGTTCTCTTGCTGAAACATGAGCCCCGAGCATGTGCACATGGCTGCTTGTAGCGTGTGGCTACTTTGTGACTGACATCCACTCTGGAGGGTGATGTACCTGCAGGACAGTGCACAGCTGTGGACAGGCAGCCCAGAAAGTGTCAATGAGAGCACATTGAGCACCTTGTTTCCTTGGAGCCTCTGGTCATTCCCCTTCTCCAAGGGTTGCTACACTGGTTGACCTCCATTCTCCCAAGGGCTGTGTTGTTGCTTTGGGGACTTCTGTGGCATGGGCCATACAGCACAACTTCTTTTCTTTTCCTTTGCTCAGAGCTGTTTGTGAGACTTGGCCCTGCTGTGTGGGCAGCAGAGATGGTTCTGTGTGGTGGTGGCATGTACTCCACACACATGTGCATGGTGTTCTACTTTGGAGGATGCACATACGTGTTCCATGTGGGTCTGTCACAGCAGTGCTGCTTTGTGAGCTTCTGTGCATGGCTTCTGTGGCTTTGGTTGGTTTTCTACCTGGGAGAAGGGCTGCCAGATCGTCTATGGTTTTTATGTCCTGAATCCCCAGACTAGGTGGGGTTGTGTGGCAGTGCCTGGCAGGGTGGTTGGTCAGCATGCAGCCAGGCTCATGGCAGGTTACAGGTCCTAGTGGTGTTCCTTCCCCTGGGGATTGTTGGTGGAGTGGAGTGGTCCTGGCTGCCTGCTTGCTTGTCTTAGTTGTTGGGCCTGTTTGCACCATGGGTGTACTGCCCCTGCTCACCAAGGACAGTAGTCACTAGAACCTTTGGGTGGCATTGTATTGTGCCCTGCAGACATCAGTGTGACCTGCTTTTTGTGGTTCTTCAAGGTGCAGCTGGTCATGGTGTACTGAGCCAGAAGGGCACAGGGACCTTTCATTCACCCTGCAGGTCTGTCTAGTGCCATCCCAACCCCTTGTCCCAGAGCCCATGCCACATGAGCATTGCTCCTGCTTCCCACCAGATCGTGGTCAGTGGAGTCACTCACAGATGTACACAGAGGGTCCTGCACCAGGCCAAGCACTCCAGGCCCTCCTTTTTGTGGGGTCTGGCTAATCAGGCCTCAGCCCTGGCAGGGGCACCTGGGTACCTTTGATATGAATGACCCTTGTAGGTGCTGGCTAGCAGTGGCCTCCTTAGTGGTGCTGTGCTAAGTCCTTAGCATGTCCAGGCTCAGGACCAGCCTGCTCGGGACAGCTTCATGAGGGCCCAAGGTTACTGCCCACAATATGCAGCCCCCCTCCCTCCCATAGCAGACAGGGCCCTGCCCTCCAGGACCTGTCCTCTTGGGAGTCAGAGTGTGGGAATCCTGGCAGCACAGTGAGATGGGTACAGAGGCCGGAACAGTCCAGGGGTTTAGGAGTCTGCTGGGAAGGGTTTTTGGAGGGAGGGAACAGCATGGCCAAATCTCAGGGGTGCCCTAATGCATGCTGGGAACTGAGGGGAACCTGAGGAAGAAGAGGTATCAGGTGGTGCCTCAGGTGCCCCTTATTTGCCATGTGGTGGGTAATTCACTCGTGACCCTGTAGTGGTCAGCATCATGGGGGTAGGGAGATGTCACACAGGATTCTGGGAGAGGTTTTGGCGGGCTGGCCTGGATGGAGGCAGGGAGCCAGAGGATTATGGTGGCTTAGAGAAAGTAGAAGGGGCTTGCCTCTACTTGCTTGTGTTGGGGACCCAGCGGGTGAGGGTAGTGTGGGCAACATGGGTCTGTGAGGGCCCACCTCTGTGGGACTCTGGAGTCATAAATGGGAGGGTGGGCAGCAAATGGCTTTTGGGTTTGAGATAATATCAGGCCAGTCACTGCTGCCTGCCACAGCATTCTTGGTTGCACCAGGTACTAAATTTCAGGCTGCAGGTGAGCACCCTGGCCACATCCAAGCTGAGGACAATGACATGTGATGTAAGGCCATGTAATCTACTCTGCCTCGTGGCCTAGCTTTGTGCAGCCTCCACAACAGTCGCAGGTTCTCTGGAAGAGCTTTGCACCTCTGCCGTGTGGCAGGATTGAGCCTTGGGAGTTGTCTCCAGGCAGCTTCCAACAGGCTGGCCTCCCCAACTTTTGGAAACTTGAGCTTCTCAATTAGCCCTGTGAAAGGTGGTTGTCTGTTGGCAGATGAGACTGAGGGTTGTGGAGAACCACTGCTTGTGGCCCCTGTTCTTCTCTGTCTGCGAGTTGGAGGTGAGAAAGATAAGATTCCTGGGATCCTCCCCCCACACACCTTGCCAGGTGGCTTTGGCCCATTTATAGCCATTGGGTTTTTTGCAAATCATGTTTTAATTACCCAGTTACTGCCAAGAGGAAATTGCTTTTCCAATATCCAATTCTTCCTGACCTTTCTGAGAATGTTCCCAGGAAGGGGCCTGGAACCTTACCCCAGGCAGAGGAGGAGGGAATCCTGTGGCAACCCATGAGGGGGTAAAGAATGGTCTGGGAGCTTGTGTCTATCAGGGCCTCAGTCATTTGGCCTGATCAGGAAGGAGAGGGAAGATGAGCTCTGCGCCTTGGGGAGTCCTTCCAAGAGAGGGCGGCAGAGGCTCCTTCCCCTTGCACAGCCCCTTCTCGGACCACCTTGCCTCCCGGAGGGCTGGAAACAGGCTTGGCAACTGCATCTCAGGAGGAAGGAGAAGCCTGTGAGGTGCCAGCCCTGTGTGTGGCCAGCTTGCTGGCTGCTGCCCCTGTCCTCTGCCTGTCCTCCCACCCATGCTCCTGTTTTCCCACCCCCACCTCCCGTCTGGAGACCAGGAATTGGCTTGCTCAGTGCACCTTCACTTCACAGAGAATTTAGGGCTGCCATCTTGGGGTGGGCATAGCAGGGAACTCTCTCTTCTCCTTTCCGGCTAAGCTGGGCAGTCCCCTGCCTCCGGGCAGCTAGGGCGCGTGCCGGCCTTGGCAAGCAGCCTGAACAGCCCAGAAATCCACCCCAGTGCCCCCGCCTGCCCTCAGTCTGGAGAATGGGCCCTTTGTTGGTTCCAGGCTGGACAGACAGCTGACCTGGTCCGGCTGTCAGCTGCTTGCCCACAGCAGTTGGCCAGGGCTGTGCAGTGATAAGTGCAGGGGCAGCAACTGAGCCAGCCTGGGGCCGGGACCTCCAGGGCCAGGGGCCACCCACCTTTCCCTATGTGCCTCACTTTGGCCCTGGACAGGGCTCCCTTTGCAGGGACTTGGGGGCGAAAGGGTGAACCTGTTCCCTGGCCCATCTGTGGGAGAGCAGACGATGCCCCAATGGTGGTGGTGTTAGGTGTTCGGCCCATGATCAGTGCCTTGCCTGACCCAGCCCCTCCCTGGGGGTGCTGATAGCCCTTTGCCTCAGCTCAGAATCCAGGGGACTCCCCACTACAGGGGGACAGGGAATACGAAGGGAGAAGTAGACAGGGCTGGAAAGCACAGGCAGAGGCTGGGTGGTGGTGGCTACGCCCCCCTGGGCCAGAGGTGTGGGTGGGTAGGTGACCAGGCCTGGTGCAGCCTGGGAGATGTGACCAGGGAGGCTAGACAGCTTCACTAAGGCCATCTGGGTAGATGGAGGGCTCCTTTCTCAGCAAGGGTGGAGAAGGCCACTATGGCAGAGGGACCTCTGTGGGCAGGGCTGGGTGTGGGCCCTGAGTTTTTTGTGGTGGTGAGAGGAAGGTGGTCACAGCCAGTCCTGGAACGTTCTGGTGGTCTTTGGGGAAAGGTTTTCCAAGCACAGAGGTGACAGCTGGAGGTGGGGGGATCGGGAGGGGACTCCGGAAGTCTCCTGTGTACTCTTGTAGGCCCAGCTGCCCCAGGGTGGGCCACTCCCAGTAGGTGGCCTTAGAGTGGACAGCTGTGGGTGTGGGAGTGGTGTTGGCATGCTCACTGCTGGTGGCATGTTCCACGATGTCCTGCCAGAGGTCTGGCCCTGTGCCTGCCCTGCATGCTCTTTCTCCCTGGAATGCCCTCCTGGTGACATGCTGCATCCATCCTCCTACTTTTGGGGCAGACTCTGTGTTCTCTGGTTCAATTGGCAGTCCAGGGCCCTTGTGAGCCTCAGTTTACGTGTCTGCTACACAAACCCTGCAACCTGAAAAACAGCTGGGTGCAGTGGGCATGTCCCCAGGACTGGTCATTCCCAGCCAGATGCATGCAGGGGCCCTGTTGAGCCTGACCATGGCTATTCAGTGCATAGCATGAAGCTGTCACCCACCTCACATCTACCCTCTGGCCTGTGGGCTGGACCTCCTACACCCCCCCTCGCTTTGCGCCCTTTAGGAATGCTCCGTCTCCCTGAGGCCTGCCTGTGTGTGTTTTAGGGCTGGGGGCCATCCAATGTTGGGCAGGTGGATGGACAGATGATGTGCTTCCTCCCTGTCGCAGCTGTTGGGTGCCACCTGTCAGAGTCGGCATGCTGCTGGCCCAGGGGCGGGGGCATTCCAGAGCCCATGCCTGGCCTGTCTCCCCTCTCCCACCTTCTCCAGGACCCAGGGAGGAGGCCTGCTCTCTGCTCACCCCCTGCAATGACTCAGAGCTGGTGTGACCCTGGATGCGATATCCATGTATCAGCCCATGCCCTCATCCCTGAGAGGGAGAGGCATGCAGGCCTGACCAGGTGGGGGTCAGGATTGGCACCATGTGACCCCTGATGGTCAGAGTGGGAGAGGCTGGGGCCCCTCAAATGTCCCTGTTTAGGAGACACCTCAAGAATGTTCCCTGTCAAGGACCTGGGGGCAAGTGTTCCCCAGTAAGAAAGACTAGCCTGGGGTATTGAGGTAAAGGGCCATAGGCCTGGCACTCAAAGATGGGGTCAGGCTTGGGCTTCTGAGTGCTGCTGGAGGCATCTGCAGGGATGGGAACAGGGGAGAGCCAGGCCTTGGGGAGAAATCCAGAGTCCTGATTCTAATCATTTGGATTAAGACAGTCTTTTTGAGCTCAGGGTCTCCACTGGGGCCCTGCCTTGCCCTCCTGTCTCTTGCTCCCTGGCTGCTGTCCAGGCTGGCCTTGCCAGGCCTATGTGACTGGCTGCTGGGGTTTGGTGATTGCTGTGGGGCTGGGCTACTTCGTGTCCCCCTGTTTGGCACACTGGCTTGGTCCTTATTTAACCCTCAGAAAAGCTTTGGTGTGGAGAGGGCTGTCTGTCATTCCCTTTTGACAGGTAGGGAAGTTGAGGCTCAGAAAGGTTCAGCACCCTCCAGGGTCACACAGCTGGAGGTTATCTGAGCCAGGGCTTAGGCCCAGGCATTGTGGGTCCAGAGACTGGACTCCTGGCTTCTCTGGCTCTCCCTTGTGGCTGATGTCTCTCCTGGGCCCACCCAGCTCAAGGAGCTGACCTCCAGCTCCCTGTGAGCAGCTCTCTGTAATCAGTGCCTGCCTGCACGCTGCCCACCCAAGCAGGGCAGGAAGTTCGTGGGAGTAGGCTAGATGCAGGGTTGGGGTCCTGTCCAGTTTCCACCCATAGGGGCTCTGAGGCTGGGGGCCCCTCACCCGGTACCTTCTTCCCAGAAGCCAGCCTGGAGCCATTGCGGCAGCTACAGGCCCAACCCAGGTTCGCCGTCCCTTGCCCAGCACTGGGCTCTGCTCTTCCTGCTCTGCTTTGACTTAAGCCTGCCTGCCTGGCTGGGAGGCAGCTGAGAGGATGTGCAGCTGAGCAGATGTGGGGGGTGGCTCTGGGCTCTCAGGAATGCGGCCCTCCCAGTCTTCTGCAGCCAGCAGCCTCTGGCCCAGAAACACAGCGCCCCACCCTGGCTGGCCATCCTTGCCCAGCCCCTGTTGGAGCTGGTGCGAGCCAGGGGCTTTTACTTGCCCTGAAGCCCACCACAGCCAGTCAGGCCCCGCCCTCTTCCGTCAGTGTGGGGGTGCAAAGCAAGGGCTGAGCTCTAGCCCAGGCCCTCTCCCTGAGGTGGAGGTGGAGAGGTGGGCTCGCTGCCCTGGTTATAGCCAGAGCCAGCCTGAGTAGGGCTAGCAGCCCTGTGCCCTGGGAGCCTGCCCAGACCAGCTGAGCTGTGCCGATGCTGCCCCATGAGTCCCATCTCTGGAAAGCCCCCTGGGTCTCTCTGTTAATTAAATACATTTGTTTGGTAAAAGCAACTAAAAATACTTGTAGCATTGCAAGCTGCAGAGAAGAGCTCACTAATTAATGCCTGGTTTGTTTGGTATCTGAAATAAGCCTTCCTCTGGGGGGTACCCCAACTCCAGGATGCCCTGGGGCTCGGCCTCTCATACTCAAGCAGCCCCCTCACCCTGGAGGCAACAGGGGTCTCACTTTTTAGCCTTCTCAGCTGTACTGGACCTCCCATGCTCCCTGTAGGCCCTTCTTTTCCTCCCTCCCAATATCCCCTCCTCTGGGAGGCCCAGCCCGTCCCAGGGAAGGTGGTGCGCTTTCAGGGATACCTGGGCCTTTCCATTGGATTTGGCTGTGCAACTCGATGGGGGGTGAGGGATGGGGAGCTGTGGTTCTCTCCAACGCCCAAAGACCCTCACCCCTGGGCTGTGGCCTCTGGTGACTAATGAAGGGGCTAGGCCAGGACCAGCTTACTGGTACGCAGTTTGTCCTGCATATACTGCTTGGGTTGAGGTGGGGGGCCTCCGCCTTGTTCTTGTAGGGCTTTGGAGGATGGCTAGGGGAGGGGCTTGGGACCTACACCTTACGTGGGCATAGGGCTGGGACACAAAGACATCGGCACAGCTTCTCTCAGGCCCTCAATGCCACAGATCCTGGTGGACCTGGCCAATCCCGGCGGCCGGCCAGCCCTGACCTACGAGAGCGTGGTCGCCCAAGAAGGTAGCCCCATCCTTCGTGACCTGGTCCTCAGCCCCGACCGCCAGTACCTCTACGCCATGACAGAAAAGCAGGTGGGTGCTGCACTGCTGGATGCATGTGGCTGGGCCCACACTGTCCATGCTGCCTCTAGGTTCTCCTGGTCCAAGTTTAGAATCCCCACCCCTCCCTGAATGACTTCATATCCATTGGAGCAGATACTTGAATGAAAGCATTATCAGGGTATTAGGGTCATTGCAGGGTTTGGGGCATGCACCTGGGGCCCTGAGTTCTCAAACTGTGACCTGGCCCAGCACTGGCTCATCTGCCTGGTGGGGACTTTGGGCAGCAGCCTCTGTGGGGCCTGTGATTAGCCTGGCCCAGCTTGTCAAGGCTACATGCTTGTGTCCCTGGCTGGCTGCCAGCCTCTGCCTTTCTGCTCTACCTGGTGAACCATGGCAGTTGGGGTGAGGGGGTTGGGAGGCAGGTGGGAAAGACCAAGACCTCTTTCCCTTCCTGACCAGCTCTTGCTTCTCCTCTTCCCCTCTCTGGCTGTCCGGTTCTTCCGCCTTTCCGGGGACCTCAGGTCCAAGCAGGCGAGGTTGGAGTGAGCAGGGCCCAGCCTACCTCTGTGCTTAAGATTGGTGCCACGAAGCCATGGCTCCCCTGGAACCCCAGAGTCCAGACAGATGGGAGAGTGACTGTGGCTGGAGCAGTCAGTTCTCTGGGTGGCTCACCTGCACCAACTTCCTCACTACCTGGTTGTCACCACCCTGGGCTCCCAGGGGAGAGGCGTGATTCAGCCAAGGCCATGTCACCTACAACTGACTTTTGAATAGACCTAGCTAGAGGAAGTCCTGAGATGGGGGTGCCCCTGGAGTGTGGGATCAGGGGGACACATAGTTGTGGTGAAGTGAGACTGGTGGGGGTCCCTGGGATAGGCCTGGTGGAGGCCTGACACAGAGCCCCTACTGCCAGGTGACACGAGTGCCTGTGGAGAGCTGCGTGCAGTACACATCGTGTGAGCTGTGCCTGGGCTCCCGGGACCCCCACTGCGGCTGGTGTGTCCTGCATAGCATGTGAGTCTTGATGGGGGTGGGGATGTGCTGGAGGGCCCTGATGCCCTGGCCTGGTTGTCTCTGCTCTGAGAGGGCCCCAGGTGGCTGTTCTGTGTGCCTCAGGTGGTCACAGCTTACCTCCAAGCTCCTCTGGGTCTCCCTGGGTTTGGCTGTTTCCTGGGACCAGCTGAATAACGGCCAGCTCAGCCACATCCCAGTAAAGACGAGATGCAGTGAAGCTGGTGGGCTTCCCCGAGTGCAGGTGTTGGCTCCTCTGAGCAGGGGCTAGGTGCTGGGTTGCTCCTTGGGCCTCCCTGCCTGCAGCAAGGCCAACCTCCTCTGCCTGTAGCTGCTCCCGTCGGGATGCCTGTGATCGGGCGGATGAACCTCAGCGCTTTGCCTCAGACCTGCTGCAGTGCGTGCAGCTGACTGTGCAGCCTCGCAATGTCTCTGTCACCATGTCCCAGGTCCCGGTGAGTGTGGCTACCCTGCGAGGGCTGAGGGATGGGTGGGGTGACAGGACTCTGTTCACTCACGCCTCCTGCCATGGGTACTCTAGCTCGTGCTGCAGGCCTGGAATGTGCCTGACCTCTCAGCCGGCGTCAACTGCTCCTTTGAGGACTTCACTGAGTCTGAGAGCATTCTAGAGGATGGCCGCATCCACTGCCACTCACCATCCTCTGGGGATGTGGCACCCATCACTCGGGGCCAGGGTAAATGCACCACAGCTGGGTCTGGGCAGTGTCCGAAGGGGCTTCCTGCTAGGGGAGGTGGACTGTCATTTGGGGACAGAGAATGGGTGTCACATGGTGACTGGGGAGGATGGGTTGGCAAGGTAAAGAGTAGATGCCAACCAGGAGCAGTATAGACAGGAAGCAGTGACCATAGGTGCAAAGATGCAGGGGGTCCACCTGGTATGCTCAGGTGTCCACAAGCCGGAGGGGCTTAGGTGCACACTGGCCAGGGGCTGTGCACTTGGTGGTTGGGATGGTCCTTGGCAAGATCATTTCCTGTTTGGGGATTGCCCTACATGGGTGGCCCTTGTGACTTGAGCCTGTGTTGCCCTGCAGGAGACCAGCGGGTGGTGAAGCTCTACCTGAAGTCTAAGGAGACGGGCAAGAAGTTTGCATCTGTGGACTTTGTCTTCTACAACTGCAGTGTCCACCAGTCGTGAGTGTTTCATGCATGAGCAGGACATGGTGTAGCATGACCCAGTGGTCAGGATGGGAGGCGAGTTCTGTCCTGAGAGCAGCCCCCTGGGCAGAGAGGCCAGATGAGTATGAGGCTGGGGCAGCAGTCAGAGCAGGTGTGGCAGAGGTGGTGGGGAGTAATGCACACTGGTTCACACCTGGAGAGTCTTGCTCTTAGGCTCAGTGTGAGGAATGACCTATGGGCACCAGAGCGAGGCAGGGAGCTCTGGGGGTTGGGGAGGGAGGCCGCTGCCTCATCTAGATGGGAAAATGGTGTGCCATGGGACAGGCTATTCAGTACCTGCTTTCTGGGACAGATAGAAGTCCTGGTCCTCTCTAGCTCATGCTGCCCCAGGTGTGAGTTGAGGGGTGGGGAGTGGAGAGGCTGGGGCACAGAGAACCAGAATGGGAGCTTTCCCTGGTGCTGGCCTGGTGCTTGTCTGCTGCCTGTCTTGGCTGAGTAGCAGGTAGAATGGAAGAAGCTGAGGACCTACTGGTATTCCTGCCATGGGCCAGGACACTGAACCTAGAGGGCACTCTCAGCCTCATTCATGACCTGGAGGTGTCTGGCCTTGGAAGGACCAGTATGGGGCATGGGGACTCAGCTGTGCCTGCCTTTGTTGAAGTGGCCTGGGTGTTGTTATTACCTGTCTTTCCTGGGCAGGCTGGGATCTTTGGGGCAGAGGGCAGTACTCCAGAGCTGGAGGGGGTTGAGCATCTCAGGAGAAGCCCAGTGGCTGGCAGGTTGGGATGTCTTCTAGAGAGCCAGTGGCATTTGCCTGGGGGTGAAGCGAGCCATGGAGGCTGTAGAGATGAGGCCAGTCACATGAAGCTGTGGGGGCCAGAGCACTGAAAGGGTCCTGTCCAGGCTCTGGGGACATGTCAGAATGAATGGGACAAACTCCTGCCAGGTGGAGCCTTCAGAGTAGTGGATGTCTCCCATACTTTATCCACCAAAATTGAAAGACAAGACAGAATTTAAAATGCCTTAGTTTCACTAACACATTTCCAGTGGTAATTGTCATGTGTGTCTTGGTATGGCCAGTGGTCCCTACAGTGGACGGTGTAGACTTTAGACGTGTCCATCAGGAAGGCTCTGTGGGCTGGTTCTAGGGTGGACTGTCAGGTGATTGAGGGTCTGGGGGAGGAGCAGTGAAGGAGGGAGGGGAGCTCCGGGCAGTTCAATGGGTAAGACCAGTTGACAGGGAAGGTCTATCTGAGTAGGTGAAGGATCAGCCAGTGCAAAGGCCCTGGGATGGCCCTGTGATCAACCACTGGAGGGACAGCAGGAAGGTGGTGTGGTATGGCCCTGTATAGCAACTGGTGGAGGCAAGTGATGCTCAGCCTTACTGTCCTACTCCCTCCTTGCAGCTGCCTGTCATGTGTCAATGGCTCCTTCCCCTGCCACTGGTGCAAATACCGCCACGTGTGTACACACAATGCCGCTGACTGTGCCTTCCTGGAGGGCCGCGTCAATGTGTCTGAGGTAAGGCAATCTTGGAGAGGATGCTCAGTGTTTCAGAGGTGCAGCAGAACCAGATTTTGCCTGCAGGTGGGCCTGGGAGAGCTCCTATGGGTATCTGGGATGCCAACCACGAGGTCTCAGGCCAACCAGTGGCATCTGTTAGTGGTCACTGGGTCTCTTGTGACCGTTAGGGGAAGTGCAGAAGCCTCAGACCAGTGGGCCCTCCTGGGGGAGGATGTGGAAAGGGGACTGTCCATGCAGGACAGTGGGAGCCTGGTGCGTGAGGTATCTGGCTAGGTGGGCCCAGTGCCCTGAGTCCATGTGGACAAGGGAACATGTCAGAGTATCTGCAAGGAGCTGGTCAATTCCTTGGAGCCATCTGAGGTCTTTGCTTGGTAACTGATAGTAATTAGGTCGTAATTGTTTGGAGCCTGGGCAAGGTACTGACTTTTATTTATGAGCAGTAGGGCCACTACTCCTGGAACCCAGGCTCTCAGAACTAGGATGGGGGGGCACCCTGTAGACCCAGGGGAAGTGGTCAACCTGCCTGGCCATACCCTGCTGGCTCTGCTCCCCCAGTTTCCTTTAAGAGCCCCAAAAAGCTCTGCAGAGCCAGGCCTGGGCCTGTGCTGTGTTGGGACATATTGCAGGCCTTGGGGATTACGGCCTGTTTTCAGCATCTCTATTTAAAACACAGCTCAGTAGCATGCCCCTGGGTCTTTCTCCTCCTGTGGCTGCTGTCAGTGTACTGCAAGGGAGCTAGGCTGTTGCATCAGTTATTGTTGCTGAAATGCTGGCCCTGGGGGCCCCAACTGTTTTTCTGCCTGGCTATTTTTACATGCTTTCCGGGCCCCCAGTCGAGCTTACAGCCCCAGTGCCCCACTCTTGGCTGCTTCTGTCTCAAGGGCCTTTTCAGCTGTGGGCCAGATGGGACCTCTCGGTCACTGAATGGTGGGGTCCTAGAACACTAGGCCAGGCCCTCTGGGCCCAGAGGGGAGAAGGCCTGCCCCAGGGCACAAAATGTAGCCACAAAGTCTGGCAAGTATACAACCCAGGCCTCCTGCCTCTGGTCCAGCTGGCTGTTCCTGAGGTCCTCAATCTGCTGGTGTGTAAAGTGGGCCCAGTGGTGCTTGCCTTGGAGAAGCACAGACTGTACACATAGATTGCAGTCTGGGCTGCAGTGGGGTACCTTCCTCTGGGCTCAGCTGAAGCCTTGTCACCCCCAGGACTGCCCGCAGATCCTGCCCTCCACACAGATCTACGTGCCAGTGGGTGTGGTGAAGCCCATCACCCTCACCGCCCGGAACCTGCCGCAGCCACAGTCAGGCCAGCGTGGGTATGAGTGCCTCTTTCACATCCCAGGAAGCCCGGCACGTGTCACCGCTCTGCGCTTCAACAGCTCTAGTCTGCAGTGCCAGAACTCCTCGGTGAGGCTGGGTGGAGCTGGCAGGGGGCTTTTGGGGACCCCTTCTGCTAGACTGGGCTAGTCACACAGCCTTGGGATCTGGTTTCTGCTCATGAGCAAAAGGACAGGGCACAATCAGGTGTTCAGAGGGGCTTCAGCCTCCCAAGGCAAGTGCCACGCCCCTAAGGTATGCCTGGGTGTGCAGGTGGGGCACTGCCAAGAGCCACCCATATGTTTGGAGGGAGCACATCTCAGACATGGGAGTGGGCAACTTAGATGTGGCGAGATTTGCAGACGTGGAATTGCATGGGGTCTTCAGAACATGGGTGGGGAGGCTATGTTGAGGGTATGTGGAAACGCCCACAGGCTGTCATCACCCAGTGCTTCCTGGAGGGTCAAGGTCAGGGTGATTGTGCTCAAACACCCAGCTCTGTTTATATCTCCTGTGGCCAGACACAGAAATTGTTCATAGCAGACCATGCATTTGCACACTAGCAGGCAGGTGTTGCCCAAGTGCCAAGAGTCAGCTACATTTGGAGCCTTGAATCTAATAGGATGCCATTTCCAAAGCTTTTTATCAGGTTTAGTGAATTTAGTAATAGTGATATTTGCAGAACCAAACCCTTCCCTAATGGGTGGGGGTAGTGGTGATCCCGAGAAGCCCTCTTCCAGCTCTTTCTGTGACCTCTTATCCATTCAGGAAGAATGTAGTTAGGAGAGCAGTGGGTTTACTGCAGTGGCCAAGGCCCTGTTGGTGGTGGTGCTTCTGGGTTCTCTGCAAGGCTTGTGTTTGGCCCAGGAGAAGGGCTTTGAGGCAGAGGTCTGTCCCCCTACCAATGGTAACAGACCCTTGGCCGACCTCTCCTCTTTCCTAGCAGGGTGGTCTGGGGCCCATAGCAAATTCCTAGGGGCAGGTCAGGCAGCTGGCTGGTGCTAGAGTTCCTTGCGCCCTCCTACCTGTCCTGTCCTTTCAGTTCTCTCTTCCTTGCTGTATCACTGACTCCTGCCAGCCACGCCTTCCACCTGCATCTCTGTGTGGCTCCCTGGCCTAGCTTTGCCCACCCTCTCCTTCCTCTCCGTCTAAGGTTTTCGGTCTGTATGTCTCTATTTCCGTCTCTCCACCATTCCTGAGCCTCTGTCACCTTTTCCCCTGCATTCCTCATCCCCTGTAGCTCTCCCCTCTCACCAGGCGCACATTTATCTTTTCTGTAGCCATTTTCAAAGGGAAAGGGAGTATCGGGGAATGTGGAAGGTTCCAGTTAAATTCCTGCAGATAAAATGATGATGAATTGCTCTGGGACAGAGTGGAGGACCTCAACTGTAGAAAATGGGACACAGCTGGGAGTGCTGGGCCTGAGCTCCCAGGGAGGGGCAGTGTCTCCGAGCCTGGGGGTGGAGAGGCTGAGCCTCACCTGACAGTGATTTTTGCCAGTCTATGCCCAGGACATGGGAGCACACCACTTGCACCTCAGTTCACAGAGCACCCCTGACAGGCATCCAGGGGGTCTACGTAGGAAGTCCTGATTTTCTGGTGGGCCTGACTACAGAGGGGAGGTAGGGAGGTCAACCTGGAGGGTGTGCCTCGTGCTGCTGGGGATGGAGGCTTGGCTGGAGAGCAGGGGCCATGGCCACCAGGAAGGAAGACCTGGGGTTGGGGGCTTGAAGGGAGAGCTTGGTGTGGCAGGAGAGGATTAGTTCCCTAGGTTGTTTGGCAGCCAGGTGTTTCTGTTGGGTATCCGGCCCTAGATTGGAAATGCCAGTCTGGACAAGCAAAGCCCCGAGACCCTCCCCCACCAAGCTTGCTCCCAGCATCCAATCCCACAGGTGGCCAGGAGGGGTACACAAATCCTGACCTGCCCCTTGAGGTTTTGGCCTGACTGTACTGCATACTGCCTACAGTACTCCTACGAGGGCAATGACATCAGTGACCTGCCAGTGAACCTCTCGGTGGTGTGGAACGGCAACTTCATCATCGATAACCCTCAGAACATCCAGGGTAAGCCGGGTGGGGTGGCGCTAGGGGTGGGGCCCTGGCTTGCCCCAGCTGACTATGATTCCCCCCACAGCCCACCTCTACAAATGCCCAGCCCTGCGGGAGAGCTGTGGCCTCTGCCTCAAAGCTGACCCTCGCTTTGAGTGTGGCTGGTGCGTGGCTGAGCGCCGCTGCTCCCTGCGTCCCCACTGCCCTGCTGACTTGCCTGCTGCCTGGATGCATGCCCGCCATGGCAGCAGCCGTTGCACTGACCCCAAGATCCTCAAGGTAGGTGCACCTCTTGGGCCACCAAGGGCAGTGGGGTCTCTGACTGCCCAGCTGCCTCCCCTGTGCAGCCCCTTGTGACCCAGGATGGCCCTTACTGGCCTCCCACACTCTGTCTCCCCATAGCTGTCCCCAGAGACAGGCCCACGGCAGGGAGGCACAAGGCTCACAATCATGGGTGAGAACTTGGGCCTACGCTTCGAGGATGTGCGGCTGGGCGTGCGTGTGGGCAAGGTGCTATGCAGTCCTGTGGAGAGCGAGTACATCAGTGCTGAGCAGTGAGTGTCCCCCATGGGTGTGGGAGGATGGAGGGAAGCCCTGACACCTGGGTGGACCCTGCAGCCTGTTGAGGCCCCTGTTGTCCCACAGGATCGTCTGTGAGATCGGAGATGCCAGCACAGTGCGGGCCCATGACGCTCTGGTGGAGGTGTGCGTACGGGACTGTTCCCCCCAGTTCCGGGCCCTGTCTCCCAAACGCTTCACCTTTGTGGTAAGTCCCACCCCAGTCAGCCTGGATTCCTCCTCCCACGAGGTCTCAGGGGAGGTCTGTCTCTGCAGGGACTGACTTGGCCCAAAGTCTACCTTAAGTAAAGGGCTCCTTGTCCTCATGGGCCCCCTCGTGCAGCAGCACCTCTGCTGCTGATCTCTATCTCCCCTCCTCATCTCTGGGGTCTGACTCCAGGTTCCCCTGTACACTTTGGGCCCTGCCTGTGGGCTATGTCTGAGAGCCCATGAGCACAGGGCCTGGGCAAGGCTGGAGATGCAGGCAAGCCTCTGGGCCAAGGGGTAGGCCTTTCCTGGAGCTCTAGCAACTTTCTTCTTCCCATAGACTCCAACCTTCTACCGCGTGAGTCCTGCCCGTGGGCCTCTTTCGGGGGGCACGTGGATTGGCATTGAGGGTAGCCACCTCAACGCAGGCAGTGATGTGACCGTGTCTGTTGGTGGCCGGCCCTGCTCCTTCTCCTGGTAAGGGGTGTGGATGGGGTTGGGGGTGGGGCGGTGGGCATGGCCCACCTTCCCCTTGTGGTGGTTGGTTCAGATGGCTGCATGTCCCCTCCTGTTGCCTGGGAAACAAGGGGAGCATGGAGAGCCTGGCCAGGGTGATCACTATGGAAACCAGTGGTGAGAAGGTTACTATGGAAACAGGCTACCTCAGAGTAGGAAAGGCAGGTGGGGCGGGCTGGCGGGTGGGCAGGGCCTGGCCAGAGGGGCAGGCACAACCATCCTGTCTTAGGGATGGGGAATCCCTTGGGAACATACGTATTTTAAAAAAAATTTTGGGAGAAAAAAGTGCTAACAAAAGCCCTGAGGCTTGAAGTAGATAATTTTAGATTAGGGATGATAATGGAGCGGCCCTTTAAATATTTTCCTGTGGTAATTACCCATTATCAGACTAATTATTGGTATTTGCAGCCTTGCTGCGCTTACGGGCCTGGTGGCTGCGGGGCCTCCCAGCTGTGCCAAAAGAGCTGAGGAGATGGGGACCCAGGTGCAAGTAGTGACTGGCTGGCTGCTCAGTGGGGGTGACCCAGTTCCCCCACTCCGGCCAGTTCATTTTGCCTACTCATGGTCCAGGCCCAGGCTTAGCCCCAGTTTCACATCAGGGGAGGCGTGTACATCACTCAGCATAGCAAGAGTTGGCACTGAGCTTGGCACTCTGGCTCTCCTGGCAACAGAAGCCACAGGCTTAGTGGAGGCAGTGCCACAGCAAGTGGGAAGGTCAGAGTCCATAGGCTCTGTCCCCCTGGTCATCCCTGGGCTTCCTTGAGCTCCCTTACCACTCTACAGGTCTGCTTGTGGTGCCTGCCCAGACTGGGCTCTCACAAGTCCCGGCATGAGTGTGGCCGAGTCACCTGGAGAATGAATGGGGCAGTCATGGTTGCCCCTCAGCTGGTGGGTCAGTCAGACAGGGCCAGGAATACCAAGCAGGGCAGTTCAGAAGGAGAGGGCCAGATTGGGGCCCAAGGTGGTGAGACAAGCACCTGACTCCTCAAAGGGGCTGATGGGGAAGTGACTGAAATAGTCCTCAGGTCCTGGTGTGGCCCATTTTACAAGTGGGCAGGTGAGGCCTGGGGAGTAACTTGTCCATACATCTGTTTTCGATGGAACCTAGAAGCTCAGCCCACCGGGGAGGTGAGCTGCAGCACCCACATCCTCACTGTCCCACCTGGCCCCTCCAGGAGGAATTCCCGGGAGATCCGGTGTCTGACACCCCCCGGGCAGAGCCCTGGCAGTGCCCCCATCGTCATCAACATCAACCGTGCTCAGCTTACCAACCCTGAGGTGAAGTACAACTACACCGCGGACCCCACCATCCTGAAGATTGACCCTGAGTGGAGCATCAACAGGTAGGGCTGCCCTAGCCCACCTTGAGCCCCTGTGATCCACACCATCCAGTGTGATGCTGCTGAGGACAGAGTTATTGCACTAGGTTCTCTCTCTCCTCCATTGTGTGGTCCTGCCACCAAATGTTTTGGTTGTTTGGAGGAACCAGTTGAATTTCTGGTTACATTTTCTTACCGTGGTGGTTCCTGGCTCAGAGCTGGGCATGGGGTGAGTCAGACCCTTTCTGTGCTGCCTGGGTCTGTCTCTCTGGGTGGAGTAGAAACAGCAGAGTTTAAGACTTGGTTACTCCCGTGCTGTAGATGCAGCAACCTGGAAAATGATGGTAAGCAAAAATTTCTCTAAATTCAGATATCTGTGCTCTTAAAAAAGAAAGAACAGAGATAAGATGTTTGAGCCACAGCTCTCAGGATAATGGACCACTGTCCACTCTGAGATGTGGTTGCTATAATCTGAATTCTGGTGCTGAGAGACTGTAACCTGCTTACATCCTCTGGGAAACTGGGTGGTATGTCTGGCCCCACCTGTTTGTGCTGGGCTGGGGCAGAGAGCTTCTTCCCATGACCCTCATCTCCTCATCTTCTAGTGGAGGAACCCTCCTAACAGTCACAGGCACCAACCTGGCCACTGTCCGAGAACCCCGCATCCGAGCCAAGTACGGAGGTGTCGAGAGGGAAAATGTGAGTCCTTGCCCCTTCCCTTCCCTCTCCCCTTCCCCTGCCTGGTAGTTCAGGCTACCTTGGCTGTTGCTGTGCCTGGAGGCCCCAGGGAAAGAAGCCGACCCTGGCCTCTGGTGTGCATATGTGGCTGCAGCCCCTTGGTCCTACCAGGGTCTGGCTCCATGTTCAGAGCAGCCAGCCCAGCATCCTCATGCCTATGTCCCCAGAGTTGCCTGGTGTACAACGACACCACCATGGTGTGCCGGGCCCCATCGGTGGACAACCCTTCCCGCAGCCCGCCCGAGCTAGGGGAGCGGCCTGAAGAGCTGGGCTTTGTCATGGATGATGTACGTGCCCTGCTGGTGCTCAACACCTCCTCATTCCTCTATTTTCCCGACCCTGTGCTGGAGCCACTTAGCCCCACCGGCCTCCTGGAGCTGAAGCCCAGCTCCCCGCTCATCCTCAAGGTGGGCCTCAGTCATTGGTCAAGAGTGTAGGCAACAGGTGGCGGGGGGGGGGGGGGGAGGGGGTGCAGGTGAGGCAGCAGGGCCAATGGGGCTCTCTGACTCACCCCTGCCCTCCAGGGCCGTAATCTACTGCCACCGGCACCCGGCAACTTGAGGCTCAACTACACTGTGCTCATCGGCTCCACACCCTGCACCCTCACTGTGTCGGAGACGCAGCTGCTCTGCGAGTCACCCAACCTCACAGGGCAGCACAAGGTCACGGTATGTCCATAACCAGGTGATCTGTGCCTCAGCCCTGGCTCTGGTCTACTGGGTCCCTCCTGCCTTTGACCTGCTGACTTGGCAACCCCAACTCTGTAACTGAGCCCCAGACTGACCTCTTGCTCAGAGGGAGCCCAGCTCTAGTGCAAGCCCCAGCTCGGCTCTCACCCAGTCTGTGTGCCCCCCTGGTAGGCCTGGTGCCTACCTGCAGTCCCCAGTGTCCCCATCCCTGCTGAGCAGTCCAGGCCAGCGGCAGATGCCGTGGGGATCTTGAGGGGGTGGGGCCAGGAAGCTCTGAGTGTGCATGTCACCTGAGCAGCCTGCACCCCCACCCCTAGGTTCGGGCTGGTGGCTTCGAGTTCTCGCCGGGCATGCTGCAGGTGTACTCAGACAGCCTGCTGACCCTGCCCGCCATCGTGGGTATCGGTGGGGGCGGAGGTCTCCTGTTGCTTGTCATCGTGGTTGTGCTCATTGCATATAAGCGCAAGTCTCGAGATGCCGACCGCACCCTCAAGCGGCTGCAGCTCCAGATGGACAACCTGGAGTCCCGTGTGGCCCTCGAATGCAAGGAAGGTCTGTTGGGGCTGTGGGCAGGGGGAACATGGGGGGTCCCAGGGGTGCAGGGCTCGCTGGGGGTGCTGCTACCTGAGTCAGGGCCTATCTGCCTGCTGATTCCACTCAGTTTACAACATTCCTGATGGCCTCACTGTGCCGGGCTTGATCTCAGTGAGGTAGGCTAGGGCCTGCCTGGGGCCCTGGGGTCATGGGGCAGGTATGGCTTCTTGGGGTGCTGCGTACAATACAGACTCTTTAGCCAGCGAACCCGCATCTGAGCCCCATCTTGGCTGTAGGACCTTGGACAGACATAGTCATTTGTGTCTCGGTTCCTTATCCGTAGGATGGGCATAGTGCTGGTGCCCACTTCACTGGGTGCTGTGAGTGTCCAGGTGGCCCGGGCAGTGCAGCTCATGCTAGCGTGGTGCCTCTATGCCTGTGGCCCGCGTGGTGCTGAGGAGTGGGGCTCTTTCCTTATCCCTCAGCACATGCAGACCTGGCCTGGGCTTGCCTTTGATTTTTGAGGAGCCCTTTCTCAGGGAGTCAGGCTGTAGCCCACCCTCTTAGGGTGGGGCATGTGTATGTCATGACCGTGGGGGTGAGTGGCAGAAATCTGCCCTGACTGGCTTCTGCAGAGAAAGTGCAGAGGAGCTGGCTACCCAGAATATAAGCCTGTCAGGAATCCCTTCCTCTTGGGGCCCCTTTCTCCCTGTGCTGACAAGATGGCCACAGTGGGTGAGCTCTGCCCAACTTGGGCCAATTCCTAATGGCACACCTGGTCACATGCCCCCCAAGCCTATGACCCTGAATCCCCTGATGGAAAGTGGGTGGACCTCAAGGGCAGGTGAAGGTGGTCCAGAGACTGGGGTGGGTTCTGGCAGGCAGAGGCTACAGACGTTGGAAATGGGCGAGCAGTGGGCTCAGGTCAGCAAGCTAGAACAGAGGGTGTCCCCTTGGCTGCCTGTCTCTGCCTGATGTTTCACAGGAAGGCCAGTGTGCCCAAGGCCCTGGCTCATTCCTGGCAGAGATGAGGGCACCACTGCTGGCTAGGTGGGTGGAACTGGGTATTGGCAGCATGAAAGTAGGGGCTGGGTGGTGGGCTGCACAGTGGTCACTTGAGGGTTTGGTTCAGTTCCCATGTATGTGCCTTGGCCCACAATGGCCAGCTTCCCTGGCTAAGTGTGAGATGGTGCCTCAGGGCAGGGTCCTCAGCAAAAGGACAGCCTGGGGCAGCCCCCACCCACTCATGGTCTTGAGCTCTGTGTATGTCTCTGAGCATCATCTAAGGAGTCTGGGGCTGTTACGAGGGGTGAACAGAGCAGCACTGGTGATCAACAGTTACTGGATGTTTGTGAGGTGCTAGGCATTTTGCTGATGTTGGCTAGTGAACACTCACTGTTCTAGAAGGCAGACACTAGCAGTATTCCTGTTTTTAAATGAGGAAAGGGAGCTAAGTGGTAGGGTAGGTTTTGAACAGCTGCATAAGGGCCTCAAGGCCAAAATGAGCCTGTCATCACATTGTTAACTCCATTGGGACCAAGGTAGCCATTTGCCGAGTACCCTACCAGTCCTGGGAGCCCCCTCACTCCTGGACAAACCTACTGGCCCACTGGGCAGTCCTGGTGGGACATAAGCAGATGTGCAGGGACTGGTGGGGTGTTCTGCAGGCGGGAACCTCCACTGGGGCAAGGACGGCTGCCCACTGAGGTGAGTGCATGAAGCCTCAATCTGCCAGCATGTGTAAGTACAAGAGCTGGCAGGCACTCCAGGGCAGCCAGGTAGAGATAACCAGATGCCCGGCAGCCATGCCGAAGAGATGAAGTCCTGGCTCTCAATTAAACCTGTCAGCCATTGCCCAGAGCCCACCAGTCACTCCTTTGGCTCCTGATGAGATAGCTCATCCCTTGGGCTGCTGAAGGGTCAATACCTCACACTTCTGGAATGTTTCTGTCAGGGCCTGCACCTACCTGCCTTTGTTTCTGAAAGAGGCAGAGCCGCCTGGAGTGGGCAGGCAATGTAGAGGGCCTGACGGCCTGAGCTGTGCATTTGGTGGTTGTCAGTGTGGAGGGCTGGGGAGGCTTGCACAGCCCCTGGATCTGGCACCTCTGCCACCCACCATCGCCCTCACCTGGACATGCCCCTTCTCTTACCAGGTGACTGAGTCCAGGGAAACTAGTGTAGGCAACGGGTGCCCCCTCAGGTGGCAAAGAGCTGACACCTATAGTTACTCTACCCTCAAATGCCATTGTGAGGTATGGGGACCCCTCAGAGCCTGGACCTCATCCCAGTGCCTTCTCTGCTCTTGTCTTGGCTAATCCTGTGACAACTCAGAGAAACAAAGGGGTTTTATCCCTGTGTTAGGACTAGGGAGACTAATGCATAGGCAGGTGCAGTAGTTTCCTAAGGTCACCCAACCAGCGAGCAGCAGAGCCAGGGTTTGAGCCTGGACCTGAGTGGGGGTGGGGGAGCCTGGAGGCAGCAGGGCACCTGCCTTGATACCTGGTCTGGCCACAGCCTTTGCAGAGCTGCAGACGGACATCCATGAGCTGACCAACGACCTGGACGGTGCTGGCATCCCCTTCCTCGACTACAGGACATATGCCATGCGGGTGCTCTTCCCTGGGATTGAGGACCACCCAGTGCTCAAGGAGATGGAGGTGGGCTGCTGGCTGGGGCTTATCCCACATCTGCCTAAGGGGGCTCCTTGGGTGGTGGTGGGCAGCTGGAGGGTCCTTATGGATGGCTTGAGCCTGGAGGGAGGGGAGCTGGGAAGCAAGGAGGAAGGTCTGGCAGGCGCCTGGAGTCGGGGGGTCACAGCCCAGCAAACCACCCCAGTAGCTGGGCTCCTTGGGGCCTCCTTTGTTTTATGGGGGCTCTTTTGTGAGGCCCTCTAGTCTGTTTCATACACCCCACAGCTCACCTGGGTGGTTCTGAATGCCAAGCTTCACTGGGCAGAACCTTGGCCCATGTGTGCTGGGAGGCGTGAGTGCCCAGCTGGAATTATTGTAGCTGTTTGGGGCAGGAGCACGTGACTGAGGCAGCATGGAGACTGTCAGGGAGCTGGGGTTTTCTCTGAAGATGTTGGCAGACCCCAGGCTGCTGGTACAACATATCTTCTAAGGGCCTCCCATGGCAGGCCAGGAGCCCAGTTTCTAGCTAGGAATAGCCAGGGCTTTGCAAATAAGGTCTGTCATGTTCTCTAGTCCAGGGCATCCCATCTCTGCGCACCTTGCACGTTGGAGGCCTACTCCCCTGTGCAGTTCCATTGGTGGGATGTCTTCTCTTAAACTAAACCTGAAAGGGCTTTCCTGTCACTCTGGCTTGGGTGCAGGACATTTCCTGGGATTGCTGCCATGTTGGGAGTTCCACTTCCTCCTTCTGTCAGGTCTCTCTCCTGATGTTGCTCTCTGCTCTGTTGGTTCTGCTTGGGACCTGTCATCTGTCTGCCTGGGTTGGGAGCCAGGTGTTACTGGTAGCCTCTGGCACAGCCTAGTAGGGGGGGACCTCCTGCCTAACAAGCCTTGGTACAGATAAGAGAGAGAGCAGGGGCCCTGGAGCCAGCCATGCCTACATTCCACCTCTTTTTCCTACTTCCATGCTTTGTGGCCCTAAGTAAGCCTCGACCCCACTGGACTTTAGGCATCTTCTGTGAAGTGGGGAGGGTGGTTTCTGTGTTGATAGTTGTAACAAGAGCAGAGTGAAACCGTGGATGTGCACTCCTGGTGCCCAGCAGATGGGGTGTTGGGTTGGGCTCCCTCCAAGCTGCTAGGTGGTGGCAGGAGCAGGCCCTCATTTTACACTCATCACTTGCCTGGGTCTCTGCCTGGAGTGGGCTGAGGACAACTGAGGCCTGGACACCTGTCGGTATCACCAGCCTCCGAGGCCTGCTCTCCAACCCTGCCTTGTCCTGTACACCTGGCCTGGACAGTCCCTCGCCCAGAGTACCACCCCCCATGATGCTACTGGGTACCCTGAGCAGGCTCCTGTCCTCCCCAGGTACAGGCCAATGTGGAGAAATCACTAACACTGTTTGGGCAGCTGCTGACCAAGAAGCACTTTCTGCTGACCTTTATCCGCACGCTGGAGGCCCAGCGCAGCTTCTCTATGCGCGACCGTGGGAACGTGGCCTCACTCATCATGACGGCTCTGCAGGGTGAGATGGAATATGCCACAGGCGTGCTTAAGCAGCTGCTGTCGGACCTCATTGAGAAGAACCTCGAGAGCAAGAACCACCCCAAACTGCTCCTGCGGCGGTGAGCCCACACCTTCTACCTGAAGCCACCAGAAGCCCCGCTGGGCGCTCAGCCCCAGGGCGTTACTTTGCGGTTCTGGGGGAAGCCTCTGCTTCCTCTGACCAGATATTGGTACTGGGGACCAGGTGTGCTGGGCATGGGCTCCACTCTGAGGCCATCGGTGCCGGGCCTGAGTCATGCTCAGAGACCTGCTCTGGGGCTGAGGACCGGGGTCTCTACTGCAGTCTTCCTGTCCATGGTTGCCTTTCAAAGCCTGGCCTTTAGAAAGTTCTGTAGAAAGGACCATGTGGATGGTGGGGTGGGCATGTGGTGTGGGCCTGGCAGTGGGAGTTACGTCACCCCTGCCTGTGTCTGTCTCCAGGACCGAGTCAGTGGCAGAGAAGATGTTGACCAACTGGTTCACCTTCCTCTTGTACAAATTCCTCAAGGTAGGTAGGCTGGGGAGGAGAGAACGTCAAGAGGGTGTTGGGGACAGATGGATGGGTGTGAGGAACAAAGGAGACCAGAGATGAACAGTCTCAGCCCAGAGTGGCTCAAAGGGGGCTGGGGCCTCCGTGTGGACTCCCCTAGGACATGCACCCATTGGACCCTATCCTGGCTCTCCATGATGCTGTCCAGGCCTCATCCAGCCACCGAGGCAGGAATAGACACCCCAGCTCTGAGTAAGGCAAGCTGTCTTGGGCCTCATGCCCAGTGTGTGACTGAGCTGGAGTTTGAATACAGGCCCAGGTCTCTGCCCTGTGCCCGTGGCCTGCAGCCAAGGATGAAGGGGGACAACCTGGCAGGATCCTCTGTGTGTCCAGCACCCAGCGCTGGGCCAGCCTGGGGAGATATCTGGGAGTTCCTGTTGGCTCTTGTGGGGGGGGAGTGCACAGACAAGCCCCTGTTCAGGCTTGGGAGGATCCCCCATCCCTCGAAGACAAGCTCTGGCCTGTGGCCATCCTCAGAATGGAGTGGAGGCCAGAGGGTACAAACTGCAGCTCCAAGCTAGATATGGGTCTAGATGGATCCTGTTTGGACTGCACTTAGAAAGTAGGAGATCGCCCAGACCCAGATATCTGGTTTCCCTTGAAATCTGCAGGCTTGGCAGACATTTTCACGAGGTGGGGACAGTGGGGCCCCCAGGCCAAGCCCAGGATGGATGTTCATGCATGCTTCTGCTCATTTCTCTGACCTCTGTAGACACTCTGTAGATGGACAGCATGATGGGCAGTGGAGCCTAATGGCCTGAATATCCCTGTGGTTGCTTCTTAGCCATGGACCTCCCTTTCCTGTGTCCTTACTGAATCGGGGACACCCGAGGGGCCCGTCAGCCCTTCATGCAGAATTCTGCTGGGCCAGGCCATGGTCACTCAGAGGTACCCAGAGCAGAGTCTTGGCTGGAGAGAGAGGGTAAATGGGAATCAGGACATGTGAAAAGGGGGCAGACATCAAGAAGGTGGGTGAGGTTTGAGCAAAGAAGTAAGGGAAGCAGGTAGCAAGGCAGAGGGAGCGACAGCTTTGAGGTGGGCGTGAGGCAGTGTAGGGCAGGGCTTACCTGGGAACATCTGGGCCTGTGGAGAGTCCAGTAAATTCTAGAGTGGTTATGCTGAACCTGGGAGCCAGTAACACAAAGTTGTGCATTTCCTGTAAAATTCTGTGAGACTGTGTGATGTATTTACATGCTCATTAAATTACACTCTGGAAGCCAGGAGAAGCAAGGTTTAGGGACATGGGCCTCTGGGCCCGAGCTATCTTAGCTTTATCGACCCATCTGCTCCTGAGTCTTTGCAGGCAGAGAAAGGGGACTCAGTTTGACAAACCCAGTCTGAGGACCTAAATTGGGTGTGTGTTGTGTGTAATGCCAGGTGGAGGGTCAGGCTGCAGGAAGTAGGGCAAGTGGGGCCGGCGCAGGGTGTTGAAGGCAGAGCGGCTGAGTGGGTGCTGCTTTCAGGGAGCTGTGCTTTGGGATCAAGGGTGGGGGCTACGTCATGGAGGGTCTGATAGGGTATTGGATAGAGGGAGAGGGAGGCCAGGCCTGGCCAAGGGAGCAGGGAGGAGGGCTATAGGGAGGTGGGGGCAGAGTGTTGGGAGCCACGGGCCAAGCTGACTGGTCTACCCTCATGGGGTTACATTAAAAGAGCTGAACAGGGCCAAGGTGTGCTTTGATCTGTTCAGAGCACTCCCCTACTTCCAAATTATGTTTGCCCCTTCACAATATGGTTGAGGAAAGGTGCTGGGCAGGAGGAACCGGCCCAGGACCATTGGTAGAGATGGTCCACACTTACATTGTGTGCTCACACCAACTGCAGGAGGGGTACCCGGCACTGGTCCAGGCTGCTCCTGTCTGCATTAGCTGGCCACTGACTTCTTTGTGCCACAGACTGTTTTGGTTTTTTTCAAGGTGTGCAGTCAGTCCTCTGTCTCTGCGGGTTCTATATCCATGGATTCAACCAACCGCAGATAAAAAATATTCAGGAAAAACATTACATTGTTACTGACAAGTTACCATGTAGTTAGGCCTCTGATCGTTGGGTCTGTACTGAACAGGTACAGACATTATCCCCTAAGCAATATAGTATAACAACTATTTACATAGTATTTACATTGTATTAGGTAATATAAGTAATTTAGAGGTGATTTAAAGTAAATGGGAGGATGTCCGTAGGTTATATGCAGATACTATCCATTTTATATAAGGGACTTTGAGCATCCTCAGAGTTGCTTATGAGGGAGGTCCTGGAACCAGTCACCATGGGTACCGAGAGGCAACTGCACTGTAGTACTTTTTCCAGTTTTAGTAAGAAATAATTGACATAGATCGCTGTATAAGTTTAAGGTATACAGCATAATGGTTTGATTTACAGATATTGTGAAATGATTACCACCGAAGGTTTAGTTAATATCACCATCTCATATGGATACAAAAAAAAATTCCCGTGATAACTTTTTTTTTCCATCGATCCATGTCTTGACTGGAAAGACCTTTTAGAGCTGTTTCAGTTTCACAACAAAATGGAGCAGAAGGCGCGGAGATTCCCGTGCACCGTGTGCTCTCAGAGCCGCCCGTCATTGCACCCTCCACCACAGTGGTACCAATGTTGGCTGCAGTCAGTGCTGCTGTGTTGAGAAACGTCCCCTAAAGGCCATAGCTCACGTGGGGTTCACTCTTGGTGCTGTACATTTTGTGGGTTTGGACAAATGATAGTGACCTGTGTCCACCATCATAGTATTAAAGAGTAATTTCACTGCCCTAAAAGTCCCTGTGCTCCACCTGCTCACCTGGCAACCACTGATATTTTACTGTCTCATAGTTTTACCTTTTCCAGGATGTCCTGTAGTTGGAACCATACAGTAGGTAGCCTTTTCAGACTGTCGTTTTCCACGTAGAAATGTGCACTTAAGGTTCCTCCATGTCTTCCCATGGCTTGATAGCTCATTTCTTTTTAGTGCTACAAATTTTTTAAACACCCCAAGTCCCCTTCATTCTTTGCTATTTTTAAAAACAATAAACATGAACTAGAAAAGTAACCCGTGCTCATTTTAGCATACCTAAACACAGAAGTAAGTGTAAGTGGGGAAGATCCCCTTGTGTGGCATCTGCAATCAGAGCCAGCTCTGGGGTAGACAGGACTGGCGAGCTCTGACGTTGGCTTTCTTCACTTTGCTGTGAAGACATGAGCCTCTTCCTTTGACAACTTTTTCACTCATGGCATTTGTTGTCCAGCAGTGTCTGGAGCCCCGCGCGTGTGCAGGCTCCATGCTGGGCATTGGGATATAATGTGAGTCAGCTGTGCCCTGGCCCTCAGGCAGCTTCCACTCCAGCTGGGAGAAGGCATCAAAGACAACAACAGAAACTGGGGTGTAGCTTTGGCCTGGTGGTCAGGGGGAGCTGTTCTGAACAGGCAAATTGGGCGGAGTCCAGAGGGCCAGTAAAGACCCGAGGGAGAGATTTCTGGCTGTAGGGATAGCCGGTATCGAGGCCCTGAGGTGGGACACTGGGTGGTTGGGAGAGCAGGAGACGGCTTTTGTGGCTGCTGTGTGGGGAGCTGGAGGACAATGGTCAGGGGTAGGAGCAGAGCAGACCTGTGAGGCTTCCCCACAGGGCCTTTGCCCTGGACCCCGGTGCCCCTCAGTGCTGGTGAGCTTCCCTGGGTTAGTGCATCTGTGCCTCTTAGTAACGGGGGCAGCCTCCACCTGCAGTGGTGCGGGCCCCAGCCAGGCGGGCCCCTGACAACCAACAAATCAAGGTCATGCCTAGTGTTCCATGGCACAGGGTCTGCCTGTGCCGTGGTCCAGGGGGGTCCAGAGTGCAGTGTTGGCACCGCATTCAGGCTCCAGCGCGTGGGGTGCTAGGGCAGTGGCTGGGGACTGGGGCAATGGGCCCGCTGAGACCTGCGCTGGGGAGACTTGAGAGCTTCAGTCTTCTTTGGCGTGAAGCCCGCTTGGCCATATTGTGTTCACCTCTGATAGACTCCTGGCATTCCTTCCTGGCTACGGCACACAGGTTTGACAGGGCCAGGGGTCTGCTGTTTAACTCATTCTCTCACACAGTCTCTGTCGGGCTCTAGAACCAGGATTCTACTTGCCTCCTTAAAAGAATTTGGAAATGTTGCTAATCTCTTCTTGTGGAAACGGTACAGAGGCACTGGAGGGATGGGCAGTGGGCAGGGGCGGAAGCGCGTGGGTCCTGGCTGCAGCCTGACTGCCCGCTCGCCTGCGGCAGGAGTGCGCCGGGGAGCCGCTGTTTATGTTGTACTGCGCAATCAAGCAGCAGATGGAGAAGGGCCCCATCGACGCCATCACCGGGGAGGCTCGCTACTCCCTGAGTGAGGACAAGCTTATCCGGCAGCAGATTGACTACAAGATGCTGGTGAGCACAAGCCCGGCGTCCTGCCCTGCCCCACCCATCCTCTCCACAGGCCGGCTCCCTGGGAGGTGGGTGCTGATGCTGTGCCCCTCTTTGCCCCCAGACCCTGAACTGCGTGAACCCTGAGAATGAGAATGCGCCTGAGGTGCCAGTGAAGGGACTAAACTGCGACACAGTGACACAGGTCAAGGAGAAGCTGCTGGACGCTGTGTACAAGGGTGTGCCCTACTCCCAGCGGCCCAAGGCTGGGGACATGGACCTGGGTGAGTGAGGGAGGGGCGCTCACACTAATTGGTAGCGTGGCCATGCTAAGGTTCTGGGCAGTGGGCCTGCCAAGGTGCACAGCGCAAGGAGAGGGGCAGGGCCAGGGGCCACAGGTAATGGGCTTAGAGGGAGAAGCTCAAGCAGGGCCTCTTGTTCCAGGCCGGGCCCTGGCTGCTGGAGGAGGGTGCTGGCGGTCATGGGGAGAAGGGGGTGTTGAGGGCTGGAGGAAAGGGATGTGATCCCAGCTGGGCTCAGTGTGGGCAGGCCAGGGTGGAGGCAGGTGGATAGAGAGTGGAATTAGGGGGCACACTCTAGGTAAGAGTCAAGGGTTGGGGTTCCCAGTTACTGAGGAGGGTGGGCCATCGGAGCTTCGGGGGTGGCACTGTGGCTCGTGAGCTGGGCATGTAGAGGAACCTGCAGAGCTGGGGGAGGGCTAGAGGATGAGGGGCAGGCCTGGGGCTGGGGAGTCCCATGGTAGGCGTGGCTGGAGAGGTGGGGTACCACCACGGAGGCCTAAATGCCAGACTGAGGAGTTGGAAGAGCTTCCTAGAGCTCAAAGGCAGGGTGTTACGTGGGGGTGGGACTGCCGTTGCGGGGCACAGGCTTCCTGCTCTGAGCCGGGATGGGAGCTGCTCTAGGGAGGAAGGGAGGAGCCTTGTTGTTACTCTGATGCTCAAGACCCTGCACTAAGTGCCCCTAGGACACCTGTGCTCCTCAGGCTGAGAGGTGAGACCCAGGAGAGGCGGGGAACGAGGCCCCGCCCTTCACTGTTTCCCTCTCCTTCAGAGTGGCGCCAGGGCCGCATGGCGCGCATCATCCTGCAAGATGAAGACGTCACCACCAAGATCGACAATGACTGGAAGAGGCTGAATACTCTGGCTCACTACCAGGTGGTCCCGCACCCCCTACCCTCTGGCCATGGGAGTGTGGAAGCCGGTGTCCAGACCCCTGGTTGTGGGTGGGAGACATGTTGGTAAAAAGGGGCACAGAGACCACATGTATTACCTTCTCAGACCCAGCACGGGGCCTATCTGGTGGTTCTAACAGCTCTGGAGGTGCACCAGTGGGGAAACAGGCTTAGAGGGGTGAGGTGACTGGCCCCCAGGCATAGCACCAGATGGGCTGGAGGTGTCACCAAGGCTCCCAATGGTGGGTCATGAATCTCCTGGCCCTCTGCCCACAGGTGACGGACGGGTCCTCGGTGGCTCTGGTGCCCAAGCAGACGTCTGCCTACAACATCTCCAACTCATCCACCTTCACTAAGTCCCTCAGCAGATATGGTGAGGGGTTGGGTGGGGAGAGCGGGCATGGCTCACTGGTTTGAATAGGATACCTCCCTTGGCCTCTCTATAGCAGGGCCATGCAAAACTTGAAAGGGGCTACATCATGGCCCATCACTTGGACACTTAGCCTTTCCCTCCATTTGGAGGCTTCACCTTTCCCCCTACAGCATACAGCCATACACAGTAGACCATCTTCTGTCCCTATAACCCAGGGAGGTGGGACTGAGGACCCCAGTTTTCAGATGTGGAAACTGAGGCTCAGACAGAGGAGCTTCTAGCCTGAGGCTCCCCAGCCAGGGCCAGGGTAGGGTGTGGGTGCTGGCGGCAGTGGGCCTGTCAGCTGATTGTGTGGTGCCTGCAGAGAGCATGCTACGCACAGCCAGCAGCCCTGACAGCCTGCGCTCACGCACGCCCATGATCACACCTGACCTGGAGAGTGGCACCAAGCTGTGGCACCTGGTGAAGAATCACGACCACCTAGACCAGCGGGAGGGTGATCGTGGCAGCAAGATGGTCTCAGAGATCTACCTGACACGGCTGCTTGCCACCAAGGTAGGCCTGGATGGGCAGGTGGTAGGGACATGGGTGCAGCACAGCCAGCTGCCCAGGTCACCAAGGAGATGAGAGGTTGCTGGTGGTACCCTGGAGCTCTGCGCCTTCGCCTACCTATAGGGCACACTGCAGAAGTTCGTGGATGACCTGTTTGAGACCATCTTTAGCACGGCACACCGGGGCTCGGCTCTGCCACTGGCCATCAAGTATATGTTCGACTTCTTGGATGAGCAGGCTGACCAGCACCAGATACACGACTCAGATGTGCGCCACACCTGGAAGAGCAACTGGTACCTTTGGAGTGGGATTTGGCAGTCGGGCCAGGTGGGGCACAGACAGGCTAGGCGGGCTGAGCAGCTGCAGGAGGCCTGTTATGATGGGTGAGGGGAAAGCCTTGCCTGGATTTGTTCTCTCCCTGCTACGGTCAGCTCCTCTTTGTGTGGGCCTTCCCTACTCGCCCACCTGAGGAGGGGCATCCACTGCCTCCCATGCTCCGGAACTGGGCATGGCCTCTGCTTCAACTCGGAGGACCCCCTTTGCTGTGGGAGCTTGGTGTATGTATGTGGGTTCATATGCATGTGGGTTCATCTGCATGTTTGCATACACAGCAGGTACAAGGGTGTAAGTGTGGGCTTTGAGGAATGAGCCTGGTGGACCAGGCTGGTGCCAGCCACTGGCAGTGATGAGGATGACAGTGGTAGTGACAGCAAACACTTTGGGACTCTCACACCCTCAGGTAGCCAGCACCCCACCCACAATGCCCACAACAAAAGCCACAAAGGCTTTTGTCTCCCTGAGCCTGACCACATGCCCCTGCAGCATTTGGCCCATCTTCAGAGAAGTTCCTGTGCCTCTGGCCTCTTCCTGCCTGATCCCCTGGTCATCTCCCCCCTCCTAGTACTCTGGCCTCTACATGCTGCCACTTCCCAAACCTAGATGCACCCGTGGGCCTCCCACTCTGCCTGTGCCGCCCGTGGGCCTTGAAGGGGTTCCATGGGGCACCGGGCGAGGCAGCATCATCTAGGTCAGCACCATCCAGGAGAATTTCTGCGGTGACAGAATGTTCTAGATTTGTGCTGCCTAGAGTGGTGGCTGTTGGCCCCAAATGACTACTTCAGCATTTGACACATTACTATTGCAACTGAGAATCTGAATTTTTAACTTTGTGTATTTCCATTTAAACAGCCACAGGCTTGTGGCTATTGGGTAGCCCCATTGATGGCTGTCTTAGGGGTGGCATTTTGGGCACAGGGGTCAAATGTCTGTGGGGATGTGTCCCTGGAGCCCTTCCTGGACAGAAGTAGGGTTGTGACCATGTGTGAGTGCATGTGTAAACATGCGACCATGTGGAGGGACTATCGTCCCGGAGTGTGAGTGGCAGGAGACAGCCCTCACTTCTTGAGTCCTTGGCCCTATCTGCATGGAAATCCATTGTCACTGAGAGTCAGAGCTAGGCTGGCTGGGAGGCCTCCGGCTGGCCCCTTCCCGTTGTCATCTGGAAGGGGTGCTAAGGCCCGGTCTGACCATGCATGTGACCTGCCACACAGCCTGCCCCTGCGCTTCTGGGTGAACGTGATCAAGAACCCCCAGTTTGTGTTCGACATCCACAAGAGCAGCATCACAGATGCCTGCCTTTCGGTGGTGGCCCAGACCTTCATGGACTCCTGCTCCACGTCTGAGCACAAGCTGGGCAAGGACTCGCCTTCCAACAAACTGCTCTACGCCAAGGACATTCCCAACTATAAGAGCTGGGTGGAGAGGTGCGTTGAGTGTGCAGGGCGTGTGTGGGGGGCGCGAGGGCTGGGACCCAGCTCATGCGCCAACTGGCCGTCTGCCTACAGGTACTATGCTGATATTGCCAAGATGCCTGCCATCAGCGACCAGGACATGAGTGCATACTTGGCCGAGCAGTCGAGGCTGCACCTGAGCCAATTCAACAGCATGAGCGCCTTACATGAGATCTATTCCTACATCACCAAGTACAAGGACGAGGTGAGTGTGAACACCAGCCTTGCCCAAGTCTGTCTGCTGCACACCACCCGGCTCAGCCCTAAACCAGGCCTTATCAAACAGGGCTCCCTCCCGGGACCCTTTTGCAACCCACATTCAGCCCCACCTTCTCCCTGGGCCTCTGGGCTAGCCAGGTGCCTGCCTTCTCCCATCTGCTCTCCCACTGGCCATCTCACTTGCTGAGGCAGGGATACAGTGCTGTTGTGATTGCCCACCAGGCCTAACAGGCTCGGCTAGATTGCCAAGCAGCCCTAGCATGCTTCTGGACAATTTAGGGGCATGGGGGAGCAGGGAGCAGATGGCAGTGGCTCCCTGAGAAGGAGAACATGGTGAGGGACTGTTCTTTAGGGGCCCGTTACAAGGCTGACGGGCCTGGGAGGATGTCTGCAGAGCCACCTTCCTCCTTTAGTATCATGTCTGCTGACCTGGAGTGAGGCTGCAGCAGGTCTCCTTGCTGTCTGCTACCCAGAGCCGGGGCTTTCTGAGATGTCTGAGAAAGGAGGACTGATGCATGGGCTGAGTTGGATGGAGCACACAGGGCGGGAGAGGCAGGATGGACGTGGCCATTGCCAGAGTGGGCGTGGTGACAGGACTGTGGAGGCCGGGAGACTGAATCAGCTGTGCTGGGACAGGGAGGCCAGGCTGAGACAAGGGGCCTGTCACTGGGTGTGCAGGCCTTGGGGAATTTGAGCTTTCCCCTCAGTGAGATGGGCCATTGGGGTTTAGAGACAGAGCCATGATCTGACTGTTGAGTGCCCAGGGTGAAGGGGGGAGGCAGGGACTACGTAAGGGCTTGCCCATGGGTGGGAGAGACTAGGACTTGCTTATCAGACTGGCTGTGGGTGTGACTCCAGACTTAAGGTGGAGTGAGCTGTGGAAAGTGGGAAAGTCCAAGGAGTCCCTTGGACTTTTATTTGTTTGAGGGGAGTGGAGCTGGGACTCGGGAGAGACTCGGGCTCCAGGATCAGGGTGTGCACATTGGCAGCTGAGGCTGGAGAAGGTGGCCCTGGATGTGAGTCCAGAGCAGGAAGGGGATGGGCCGAGACTCAGGTGGGGCTGGGTGTCAGAAAGTGAGGTTGGGTAGATGTCCTGGGGCTGAGAAGGATAAGCAGCAGATCCTGGGTGACCTGGTGATACCGCCTGGGGGTGGGACTAAAGCCTGCCACCTGAGGTTCTCTGAGGAGCTCCACTGTAAAGGCGCACAGAGGAACAATTGGGGAAGTGGAGGCAGATGGTGGCATGCTGGTGGGCTGATGCACCAGCAGGAACCAGGAGTGTGAACTCAGGGTGCTCCTGCTTCCTGGGGGGCTGGAAGCAGGCTGAGTTGCAGTGCAGGGAGGGCTTCCAGTGGGTGGCGGCACATCCGTGTCCAGGGTGTCCAGGCCCAGTTCCCATCTACAGATGGGGAGCTGTACCGAGGGGACATGAAGGGCTAACTGTGACCAGAGCCCTGTTTGGGGCTGGTGTTTTGTGGGTCGAGAGTAGGAATAGTGACCAGGTGCAAGGAGGACTCATTCTTCACACCCGTGTCCTGTTCAGAACCAGGCCCCTCAGCTCAGAATGGATGGGATGGAATTAGGTATCTGCTCCAGAGCCCCCTAGCTACTGCCATGTCACTTGCTGATTGTGTATAATCTTCCCAGCTTTCTGGTAGTGGTCCCACGTGAGCGGGAGCCCCTCCAGGCTCCCTTAACACTGCACTTGCCTCCGCAGATCCTGATGGCTCTGGAGAAGGACGAGCAGGCTCGCCGGCAGCGGCTCCGGAGCAAGCTGGAGCAGGTGGTGGACACGATGGCCCTGAGCAGCTGAGCCACCCTGCCACCACTGCCCAACAGGAGATTAGTGAGAGGGCCTGCAAGGGTCGCCTCCAACCAACAGCCAAAGCTGGGAGGTCCCTGGAGGCAGCCTTCCCTTGTGTGTGCCGAGTGCCTGTGTGCTCGGGGTAGGCGTGCAGGCCAGCGTCCTCCCGGCCCTCTCTTCCCCCTGGCAGGGGGTCCTGGTTCCTACTGGTGTGGGTGAGACGGTGCCTGCAGCACCCTCTGTGCCCAGAGCTGCTGGCCACAGGGCAGGGGGAGCCCAGGTGCAGCTGGAGGCCTTCTCCGGAGACTCAGATGACTGCTGAAGACCTGGGGAGTAAGGCCGAGCCCTCTGGGAGGAGAGATGCCAGTCTGGCGAGGCCAGAAGGGTCAGGTCCAGGGGCTGGGAGGGGGTCAGCCTTCTCGGCTTCCCTGGCAGAGTCTAAGGGCTGAGGCCTGTCTGGCAGCCTGGGGAGGCTGAATGCCAGGCCTGGCCAAGGTGAGCTGAAGTCAGTCTGGGCTGTTGCCCCCCGCCTGCCACCCTCACGCTCGCTGCTGCACCACACCACTGTCCTCTGATTCACCGCGTGCTCTCTGCGGTGGAGGCAGGAGCACCTCGCCCAGAGAGAGGCCCAGCTCCCTCCTATGGAGGGGCTGCAGGAAGGCAGTGCTCGCAGCTCCCAGGTGACTTCCAGAAGGACTCGGTGACTCCCTCTGTGTCCTCAGGGCTGTGCCTCTGGGAGCCACTGGGGTCTGGGGCTCCAGTCATGAGCACACATTCCCATTATTTATTCCTCCACTGCATCTGCTCTGGGCATGCTCTCCAGTGTGGAGCTCCTGGGAGCCCCCCGGACCATCCTCTTCAGTCCCTCCATCTGTCTCCCCTGCTCTCACCACCTTCCAGCGGCTTCCAGTCTGGCATCTCAGCAGCATGCTGGCCCCTCAAGCGCAATGGGACATCTGGGGGCTATTTTTTATTTTTTAGGGGGAACAGAAATCCTGCTGCACTCTGCTTGGGCAGCCAGGATCATGGCAGGGCTCCTTGGATCATACTCTATGGCCTGGCTGGGAGCAGGACAGTGACCAGAGGGCCCTGTGGTTGGCTCTGTCCACCCAGCCCTCGGTGAGCAAGAGAGAACAAATTTTTAACTAAACAAAACCTGTACATTAGTATATATATGTGTGTGTGTATATATATATATATATATGTATATATATGTGGCTCTAGCCTCAGTCTCCAGCCCCAGTGGGGTCCTGTATAGTTGACTAGAGGAGGAGAAATTTTACAAACAGTTTAGAATAAGAAAATTAAGGCAGTGGGAAAGCAATACCAAATGGTCGTGAAGCAAGTGGCCGGTTTCCCTGAGCGGAACACCCCAGGCCTCCGCCCCTCGACCTGCGGTTTGTCCTGTTTTGTTCTTTTTTGTTTTTTTTTTGTTTTGATGTAAAAAGGAGAGAACTTCTCTTGGCGCCCCCGTCCCCCCCAGCTTCCAGGGCAAGGGGCTGTGAGTTCCTGCATGACTGTTCTAGCGTTAAGTCTGACTTGATCTTTTTAAAACTGCAAGTGTTGAATACTAGAGATTGTTAGACACTTTTTAAAATGTTTTTTAATTAATCAGTCACTTGTGAAAGCAGACAAGTGGCCCCCCTCTTTCAAGTTCACTTTTTGACGGTACTAAAGATTCCCATGGACTTTAAGGGACAGCTAACTGTGGCCAGCTCCATCTTGAGGTCCCTCCCGCTAAGCTGCGTGAGCCAGTCTGCACACCTTGGAGATTAAAGGGCTGTCCCCTTGCGCGGGGAAGCAGTGAGGAATCTGAGAAATCCTGACTTGGGAAGCTCCTGGAACAGGGGAAACCAATTCCCCCACACCGTTCCCATTCCCGCTCCCGCTCCCGGTCCCGGTCCCGAGGGCAGTGAGCAGGGCTCAGGCCTCCTGCTGTGGATGACTAGCTGGAGCTCAGGCAGCCCCTCCTGACGCTAGTGCAGCCTGTGAGGGCTCCTCCCTGGGCCACCGTGGGATCCAGAACTGAGGCCTGCCACTAAAGATCAAGCTGTCTTTGGTGGCCACTGCTTTGGCCTGAATTCCAGTCCTTGGTGCACCGTTGCCTCCCCTCTGATGCTGCCTGGCTGTGCCTGGGTATGGGCCTCAAGTTTCCTCCAAAGTCTTCCCTGGATGCTGGCTTCTAATTGAAGCCCTGTTCTTCCAGTTCCCTGCTCTGCCCTCGTCTGAATCCAGTTCCAACCCTGCTTCCTGAGGCCTCCCAGCCTGCAGAGAGCTGCACATGCTCACCTCAGGCTGCTCTGGTGAGGAAGGAGGAGGGGTGGCCCACCTAATAGCGCACACCTGTCAGGCGCAAGCACTTTAGCAATATCTGTTTACATGTGAGCTGATCAAGCTGATTCTAAGCCTGCTGTCTGCTCAGTGCAGCAGGTCCCGCACCTCCCTCCCTGCCAGGTCTTGGAGTTAGGCTCTGAGTTCTTGTCAGTGGTTCTCACAGTCCTCTGAGCTCTGTAGCACCCCAGGTGCTGGACTTAGCACCATCACCTCCCTTGTGTTATCCTGCCAGAGGCTCTGACCCCAAGCTCTGGCACTGGCCTGGGGGTGTGTGGGGCCTTGGCAGGAGCCTGGGGATGGAGTCCCACTCTGCAATGAAGGCCCTGCTGCAGTCCCAAGCCCAGGGAGTCTGGGCCACAGCACAGGGTGCTGTGCAGGGACACCTGTCCTGTCCCAGGCACCGCTGCTATGGCCTGTCCTGCCTCGGGCTGTCCTAACCTTCCCCACTCTTGTCTCAGGAGTGCCCGGGGACGGCTCATGCCTTGGTCTTGGAGCCGGGCCACAATATACCTCGAGCTTGCCCTGTGCTCCCTGACCCAGGGCGGAGCAACTAGGGTCACCCCAAGATGGAGGGCCCCAAATGTTCCCACCCTCCCTAGTCTGACCTTGCTGAGAGCCTCCGCCCTGGTTTTTCTCCCAGTTCTGGATGTGATGGCTCATGTTGGTGCTACACAAGCTAGAATAGATATATTTACAGAGAGATATTTTTAAGATGAAGCCCACAATTAGCTGTCCTTTAACGCCGCAGGGCCCCCACCCAAAAGAAGAGCAATCACTAGGCTGGCCTGAGCCGCCCCTTGCCGTTGCCTCTCCCAGGAGCAGTGTGGCTGATGGGATGCTCAGCCTGCAGATTGTGTAAATACACGGTCATTTCCTATTTTCCTGTTCTTCAGATTTAGTACTTGTAAATATACACATTAAGGAGAGATTAAACATTTTTGCTAAAGCTCATGGCTCTAGGCTTTTCTTGCTAAGGGGCGTCTTGGGGTGGGGGTGGCATGTGGCCGAAGACTGCAAGCACATCCCTTGCTCAGAACAGCATTGGGGGCGTGTTGGGACTGTTGACCACAGGTGCTGGTTCTTGGCCTCCAGTGTTTCAGCAGCCCCAGAGGTGTGTTGTCTGGGCCAGGACTTGCATTGCTCCTATGTGCTAAGAACCTGCAGGTGTCCTGGGCCTTGGAGGCACCTTGAAACCCTCTGAGCCTGAAAACACCAGCGCCTGAACACCTTGGCAGCCGGTTGTCCCTGGGGCCCTGTTAGTTGCTTTCCAGAGGCTCCCCAGGGGCTTCTTACATGCAGCAGGGTTGTGGACCCCTGGCTCAAGAGTAGTGGCTCCCAGAGGGCCTTGTTTAAAATGCAGGTGCTGATACAGGGGGTCTGGGTGGCCCCAGGCCTATGGCCAACAAGCTCTGGTGTGACCTGAGGCCATAGTCCTGGGACCCCACCTTGCTCAACAAGGGGCTGGAACTGCATGTCCCTGCTGTTCTCAGCCAGGAGCGCACTGTTGGGAGCCTTGCGGCTGAGAAACCCAGTTTGTTGACCTTTCCAGCACAGACCCCACTGTTCTGTCCCATGAAAATTGTGGGATACTTTGCTGACGGAGAAGGTATTGGTGCAGCCTTTGCTGGCTCTGGGCCTGTTTCCTCCATGGCCCAGTAGGGATGACCATTCCTGCCCCAGAGGATGGGTGAGGGGTCAGATGTGATAAGTTTTGGGTGAAGCAGGCCTGTGTCTGGATGACACAAGTGTGATGTGTCCCCAAACAGCAGATCTGGATCTGCTCTGTACCTGATCTTCAGGCTACCCCCAGGCAATGACAATGACAGAGGCTGATTGCTCACATGTAGTTCAGTCACTGTCCAAGCACAGGTGGGAAATGAACTGGCTTGGACCCACAGCGACTGTGAGGTAGGGGTTATTCTCCTCAACTTACAGACAGGATGCTGAGGGGCACACAGGTGTTGCCCAAGGCTGCACAATGGTAAGGGACAGCCAGGCTGAAAGCAGGTCACAGCAAATCAGGGGGGAGGCTCCCGGAGCACCCTGGGAGCACTCTGGCCTGCCTTCCCACAGTATCTCTCCGTTCCATTCTGAGAGCTCTGACAGCAGGCCATAAATCATAATACCTCCTGCTCCAAAATGGGCCAGTCCTGACAGCCGGGGCTGCAGGCATCATGCTCAGCGCCAGGCTCAATTACGAAAAAGAAATCAGCATAATCACCATGAAATTGCATCGGAAACAAATTTAGCAAATGTGGTCCAGTCTGGGGTGTGACGTGGCCTGTTCTCATGGCTCGGTCCCCCTCCAGCTCTCTGTACAATCAGCCCTGCGTCAGTCACCCTCGTTAGGGCGCCCAGGGCTCCAGCCCCACCAGCCTGAACGCGCGCGATCATCTCTGGGCCGCAATCAGCACACACCGTGCAGTGATCAAGTGCAATTATACAGCTGGCAGTGCGGGAAGGAGGCAGGCGCCTTCTGATTGCCGACCCAGTGGCTCATTGAGGGTATTAAAACTATCAGCTATTAATACCAGGGATGCCTGGCTGCTCCAAGCAGGGCATGTGGATGGGGGTGGATGGGTAGCAGAAGGGCGAGGCTAGCCTGCCATCCAGCACTTTCCGCTGAGTCCCTTCTTTGCGTACAGCACTGTGTTCAGCCCTGGTGAGGGGATGGCAGACAGCACACGGACACTGTGAGCAGGGATAAAGTAGTAGAGCAGACTAAATAAACACCAAGGTAGCTGCATCTGGGTCACATGCGTGAAGAAAACATAATTGCATATGACGGCAGCCCGGGGGCCAGGGAGGGCCGTCCGGGGAGTGGTGTGGAGACATGAGGAACAAGCGGGACCAGCCATGGTGGTATCAGGAGAGTGTTCCCTGAGTCAGGAATGAACAGGGCCTGCTGGAGTAACGGGGGGGGGAGGCAGGGTGGGCAATGTGTGAGGAGGAGAAGGGCAGCAGGCTGGACCCAGGGCGGTCCGTGTCCTGGGGGCCTCAAGCCTGAAGAGGAGTAGGCAGGCTGTTCTGAGCTCCATGGGAAGCAAGGAGGGTGGGCTCTGATTTGCATGGGACTAGAGGGCCAGAGCCCGGAGGAGGCCAGAGACCATTTGGGAGGCTTCTGCAGATGTCCCCCAGTGACCTTGGCCCCAGTGCACCCCTTTGGTGCCTTCCTGGAGACCTGACAGCTCATCAGATGGTGCTACTTTGTGGGAACATGTGGACTTTCTGTTTTGATTGATCATTGGATTGTGAGTGGTAGTGGCTTGGGTCACTTCTGGGCTGGACATCTAGTCCTTCTGGAGTGAGGGTCTGGAGAGCAGAGCCTCCAGCCGGCCAATATTGGGTGCGTGGCATGAGCACAGGACAAAGCTCGGTTGTGCCAGACATGGACATTTGGGGGATTGTTTCTGTGGCACAACTCAGACAATATTGACCGATACAGGTTGGCAGCATTGTCAGCACAGAAGAGGACCTGAGGACAAAGAGAGGGAAGACCCATCACTCATCCATGGACACAGAGCCAGGATTCAAACACAGACTGTCGACCAGCCCACTTGGGATCTTATTACTTAGTTTGAGAAATCAACTTGCCAACATCATTGCTGCATCCAGTTGAAAACCACCAAGAAATACCCGAGCCTATGTTCCTTGCTGGGTGCCCATCTTAACCTAAACTGGCTTGAGCAATGACAGGACTGGTTGGCTCATGTAATAGAAAAGTCCAAGGGTGCATCTAGCGTCAGGCATGGCTGCATCCAGGGGCTCCATGGAGTCACAAGGAATCTGTTTTTCTCCTTCTCTGTCCTCTGTATGGCTTCATTTTCAGGCAGGCTCTTGTCAAGTGGGGCCTAATAATGGCTACCAGCAGCTCTAGACTTAGCAGCTGGGTAACTGTGGAGGAAAGAGACTGCCTTTGGTCAGCACATGTCTGGGTAGGGATTTCAGGGGCCAACTTTAGGATCTATGTCTCTATTTGAACAAATTATCCTGGCCCATAGGATGAAATGCTCTGATTGGCCAGACCCAGGTCACATGCCCAGAGGGAGGACCGGTCAACCCATTTGATCTTCAGTGTTTTACAAATTGTATAGAACTAGGGAGTCTCCTGCAATTTGTAAACTCTGCCTGTGTCTGCACCCAGGATACCTGAGGGGATGGATCAATTGTCAGAGGTGCCCTGGGGTATTTCTGTGATTACCTAGTCTCTTTCTGAGGGCTGTAATTAATTGCTGACTGCCCACTTTAAGCTCTGAAAATTCCAGAGCCCTGTTTACCACCCAGCTTTTGCTGTTTGTGTGACCTCTGCTGAGGGGGCGATCTGGCCTGAGGCTATTCACAATACCACTGAGATTGCCAGGCGACAGGACGGGTGGGCAGTGCCACATCTTTGGGCATGAGGGGTGATCAACCTTGTGAACATTCTGATCCCTAACCTAGAAGTATTTTTCACCAGAGGACTAGAGTGGGGAACTCCAGGGTTGGGGATGGGTGTGGGTTGGTCTACTCCAGTCTGAGTATAATTTCTCCTCCTTCACCCACCACCCTTCACCCACCAGTCCTCCACCCAACTCACCCACCCACCCAACCACTGATCTACCGCTGTTCCTTCATCCTACCCACCCACCAGTCCTCCCCACTGACACCCTACATTGCCATCTACCCACTTCTACCAGCGATTCACTCCTCTCCTTTCTCTCCAGTCTCCTAATTATCCATCCACAGATCCATCAGGTTGGGTTGAGGCAGCGTCCTGAAGGATCCTGAATGCCACATAAAGAGTTTAAGCCTCTCTCCTCTCTTTTCATGAGACTGTTTTTACTTTTTTAATGGATAAAGACATTTTTTCTTTATATAACCACCTTGTCATTATTGCACTAATAAGATTAATATTTGCATATCAAATGTCTTCAATTGCCTCAAAACTGCATTTTCACAGGTGGTTTGTTTGATAGGACTGAAGAGCTGCCTGTCACGCTTGGTTTTCTATCCCCTTTGTCTGGGTCTACACGCCCCTTTTTGTTTTAAAAAACATTTCTCGTCAAAGAAGCAGGGCCTTTGTCCTCAGGACTGATGCAGCGTGTGGCAGCAGTGACTTGCTCCTTTGCCCCTGGTGGCTGGAGCCCTGGATCTAGAAGCTTGGCAGGATTCAGGTTTCATTTTTCCAGGGAGCAGGCCCTGTGCTCAGGGAGCATCTGGCCAGGACCCCAGCCTTGGCCATGCCCTCTCCTGTCACAGCCCCCAAGTGTCCCACTACTTATATGGGCCCCTTGTCTCACCTTTTTCGCTTCTTATGCCACTGGGAGTCCTTCCAGCTACCTGGAATTCTCTAAACACCCCCTCTCCTTTTTAACTTAAAGAAATTATTTAAAAGGGAGACTTTATGGCACTATCATAAGTGGATGACCAGTATTGCTTGCCATAAATAGGTGACTGAAAAAATAGTACAATAAAAGTAAAAATAATATTAAATTTTAGCAACAAGTAGTTGCTCACATAAAGTCCTGTCTGTTAGTTACCAAGTGCCGGCCTGCCAGGGACAGACACCCAGAACCCCGACGTGGCTTTCCCCTCTGTTCTCGGCTGAGCCTCCACATTCTGCCTCCGGGTTCCCCTGCTGGTGGCCCTGGCAGGAGGCCGGGGTGTGAGGAGGGGAGGGCCCTGAAATCCCCCAGGGTGCCCCCCACATCCCCGGCCTGGCACTGTCTGGCAGCCCATCTCAGCCAGTAATGCCACCTCTGCCTGTGGCTCCTTCAGCTGGGTCATCTCGGCTCCTGCCCCCTCTGGCCCCCCCGCCCCCAGTGGGAAGTCCCCTCTGGAGCATTGCTTCTTTTGTGACTGAATGCTGCCCGGGAGAGTCCTCAGCTCCGGTTAAGGTCGGGACTGTCCTGCCTAAAATACTCACGCACCACCCGGTGGGCCCGCCCCACACAGTCCAAGCACCTGGCGTCAGTGAACCTGCGGGGGTGGTGCGGCCCCAGTGCGCGTCCCTGCTCCCGTCCGAGTGGCTCAGTTGCACCTTTCCTCCCTTTTTCCATTGGCTTCCTGCTACCTCATGGGGAAGCCCCAGGGGCCTCCCCCAGACACCAGCGGTGCCCCCACCCCACGTGTGTCTGAGCAGTGCTGCGTCCATCTCCCTGTGGGCGCCGTCTCTCTGGCAACAGCACCACAGGTGTGTGACATTCTTGCCATTCTTTGAATGTTTGCAGGGCCCGAGAGGACAGAGGGGAGGGTGCAGCAACGGTTTTTAGTACAGGAAAGAGAACCGGAAAGGCCTCCTTTCTCTTGCTGAACAGATTACTTAAAATTAGCTTTCAAGACACAAATGTATCTTTAAGTCAGACGTCTGCAAGAGGGGGATGGGGCATTCCTGGCTTGGAAGCCTGCGTCTCATACTTAGCACTGTGTAATGGGGCAAGCCTCTGTCTCTTCCTCAGCCTCAGTTTCTTCATCTGTAAAATGGAAGAACAACTCTAACATCCCGTCTGGGTTGACGGTAGAATTGTATGATAACATCTGTGTAAAAAAGAGTAGCAGGGATTATGTCTGAGATTCGCCCAGGTGTGTTTTCATGCCCTGTAAATCCTATTATCCCGGAGGGGGAATAACTATCCAGAGCAAAAGAATTCTCCCCTCACTTCTGGCTGAAGGGCTCACTTCCTCTGTGAGCCAACAGACAAGAGCAAAGGAGCAAAGGGGGGTTTCTAAACCCCTTAAGCTGCCTCAAGGGCCAGAAGCAGTTTCAAGCTGCAGAGATCACTCAGCAGCCCCTGCCACAGTGGGCAAGGTTGGGGTCCAGAAAGTCAAGAGCGAGGAAGAGGAAGGTACTGGGGTGAGGGGGGGAGCAGAGCAGCCTCCAGAGCCTCCAGAGGAGCAGCGCAGGCCCGAAAGCCAAGGTGCTCAGTAAAGAGCTGAGGCTGAGGAGCATGGGACCAGGGCTGCTGCCGAGCAATTGCAGGGAGGGCCGTTTATGCACCAGCCGGTGACGGTCCCCTGTGGAGTCCTGCAGAGCTTGGCCTGGCCTGCCGGCTGCACGGGGCGCCCCCAAATGGTGAGCTCTTCCCCTGGAGGCTGACAGGGGGACAGACCTCCCCTTCCCTAGTGTCGGGCAGCCTGGTAGGTTTTTCCCCAGACCCCAGTGTCGTACTGGGAGGAAGGAAGAAAAGGGAGGAAGAGCCCTTTTAGGATGTTGAATTGTGACTTAGACATAACTTTTTTTTTTTTTAACAACAGAAACTGTGTTAAAACAAAATAAATATTAAAAAGCACTGGATTGAGATTTTTTTTAAAGTTTAAGGTTTTGTTCCTATTTTCCAGTGGGGCTGAAGCTTGGGAGCAAGACTAGATAACTTACAGACAATTAAGAAGCTACATCAACAAGAATACCTGAGCAGAGCCGAGTGCGTTCCCAGCCCTGGAGCCCGTGCTGGGCTCTGGGGCAGGGAGGGGAGCGTGGGCTCTGCTGCTGCTCTCCCAACTCTGATGGGCACATGACCCCAGCCAGAGCAGCCCTTCTTCCTCTCCGGCTGAGAGCGTCGCCCGAAACTGTTGAAAAGAGAGGATGCTCCCTTACTTGGGATGAGTTTGTAAACCAAAGGCCACCAGGAGCCACTTTAGAAGCCTGCCCAAAAGTGCAGCCAGATCAGACAAATGTGGAGCCAAGAGATGATAAATAGAAGAAAAAGAGGTAGAGGAAGGAGTGGGAGAGAGAAATAGGGAAGAGAAGGGGGGGAGAGCGAGAGGGAGAAGTCAGAGGGGAGAGGAAGACGGGGCTCCTGGATCCAGCTGTACCTAAAGACAAGCTCCATTCTGGCCTTTAACTACATCAGACAACCACTTCTTTTCTCTCCTGGCTTTGCGTAAATCGATCTGTCTTGTGCAACTTCAGGAGTGCAGACCTGCCCTGTCTAAAGCGATAGCCACTGTCTATTGAGAACTTTAAACGTGGCTGTTTGGAACTCACATGTGCTGCGAGTATAAAATGCACCTCTGAATGTAAAATATCTCATTAAAATTGTTTATACTGATTACATGTTGAAATGATAATACAGTATATTGGATAAATAAGGTTAAATACGTTATTAAATTTAATTATACTTGTTCCTTTTTAACTTTTAAAAATATGGCTGCTAGAAAGTTTAAAATTGCATTTCTGGCTCACGTTTTGTTTCTATTTGACAGAGCAGGACTAGATCAATTTTCTAGGAATAAAAGAATATGCGTTTTTATTGCATGTGAGTGTGTGTGTAAGTGTCTGACTTTACACTAGCTGCTTCTGAGGAGAATGATTTCTGCTAACCAGGGGGGTCTTGGCTTTCTGAGTATGTGGTGGATCTCAGCGTGCAAGTTTGGGTGGGAACTGGGGAAGAGAGGAAATGCTCTGCTTTTTGTTTTCTAACAGCTTTATGGAGCTGGAATTCACATATAACACAATTCACCTGTTTAGAGTGTACGAGTCAGTGCTTTGTAGTATATTCACATGGTTGTACAACCATCACTGCAATCAATTTTAGAACATTTTCATCACCCCAGAGGAAACCGCCTCCCCCTTTCCTCCATGGTCCCCACCCTCCTACCCACAGTCCTTGGCACCACTAATCTCTCTGTCTCCATAGAGTTGCCTATTCTGGACATTTCACATAAATGGAATCACACAATATGTGGCCTTTTGTGCCTGGCTACTTGCCCTTGGCAATACGTTTTCAAGGTTCTTCTACATTGTGGCATGAATCAGCACTTAATTCTTTTTTATGACAGAATAATATTCTATTATATTGTTAACCTAAAAATAAAAGGCCAAAGTGAGAGGCAACAAGCATTTATTTGAGATCAAAAGAGTAGCAATTTGGAAAGCAGCAATTTGGGCAAAAATCCAAATAGTTTTACCACGTGCACAAACCTGTTGACTACTTTTCTCTCGGCACTTTGAGAACATTAATCCATTGTTTTCTGGCTGCCATTCTTCTTCTTCAGATGTTGGTCATTAGTCTAATGGTCTTCCCTTGAAGGTGATTTTTTTTTTTACTGGCTATTTTTAGGATCTTCGTTTTATCTCTTGTGTTCTGCAGTTTCGATCCAATGTCTTCCTAATCTTTGTATGATAGTTACAGCAGAATGTGCTAGATATCAACTCTCCCAATGGAGGTCACCCAGAGGTCATTTCTCAGCCTTTCCAGTGATGGTGCAAGGACATTGTTCCCACTGTTCAACATCTTTTTCTCAAAATCACTTCTTTTGATCAACAAGCCCTCAAGGGTACAGGGGCCCTCACCCCGATCACACTACTGTGAGCTGCACTTCTACTCTTTGTCTGTGTCCCACAAGCTCTGCCCCCAGTGCTGCTGATGAAGGTCTTGGGGGTAGGGCTCATGCTCTCCATGGTGTTGGGGGCTGGGGAGAAGCCTATATCCTACCAGGTGCTTCCAGTTCTCTCCTTCTCTTGTTACTACTAACCTTCCACCCCCTCATGGAGCATTGAACGGGAGGCGAGGGAGCTTCCTGTTTCCCTCCTTGGAACCTGCAATCAATGGATCATGGTTAGTTCTTTTTATTTTTTTTAAATATGTCTTTATTGATTTCAGAGAGAGGAAGGGAGAGGGAGAGGGAGAGAGAGAGAAAGAAACATCAATGATGAGAGAGTCATTGATCGGCTGCCTCCTGCATGCCCCCGACTGGGGATGGAGCCTGCAACCTGGGCATGTGCCCTGACCAGGAATCAAACCGCGATCTCCTGGATCTTAGGTCAATGCTCAACCACTGAGCCACGCCAGGCTGGGCCATGGTTATTTCTGAGGGTGATCTGAACCAGGGCACAGAATGTTGTCAAGAAGTTTGACAGCCCTAACCCCAGCCTCTGATAGGAAGAACTTACAAAGGAACTCCTTGCTGGACTTTCTCAAAATCTGAGGGTCTTTTCCAGCAGTTTCCTGGCTCTGGTTTACCTATAGAAGCCCCCTCCCTCCTCTCTCTGCAACCCAGGACCCCATAGTTGGTATCAGGGGTGTCTGCTCAGAGCTGCTGTGGCCACCAGCTGGTGAGAGGTCAGAATGCTCCTCAGCTTAACTTCCCACTGGCTGAGACAGTATCCTTCTGCCTCCACCCACAGAGGTTCCCGGACACCGGGGGATCCTGCTTGGACAGCAATGGAAAGGACATGAAGCCCTGGCCCCTGGCTCATGGCGGGTAATCCTGGATTAGGAAGCAACTGCAAAGCTGTGGAGCCACTTCATCCACGGTGAGTTCCCAGCACTCCTGATAAAGGCCCATTAAAGTTCTCAGGCGGGGGCCCTTGAAAGCTGACAGGCAGTCATTTTTGACTTCTGAATTCCTGCCAATTGAAATACTTCCCCTAGCAAATGACTCTCAACATGTCTCCGACCATGAGGCTGAATCGAGGTCAGGAAAAGATATGTCCCCACAGCTCTGTACAGGTGGGGCTGGCAGATCTGTTGGGAGGGGCCGCCATGAGGAGCAGATGGTGTGTCACCCCGGTGTAGGGTCCCCAGGTTATGACCACTGGACCCTAGAAACTCAATATGCATCAAGGTCTAGTATTCTAGGTATGCTGGTCTGAATGCTCCATCTGTTTCTCAGGTGCTGCCTTTTCAGTGAGACTTCCACCCACCCGTTTGTCGTGGCCATTACCCTACACTCTCTCCAGCTCTCTGTCCTGCTGTAGTTTTCTCCCAGGCACGGATCATCATTTTCCTTGTCTTGTTTCTTGCCCTGTGAGGGCAGGGATTTTTCCTGTCTTGGTCCCTCCTGTATCTTCTGCACCCAGACCAGCGCGGGGCACACAGCAGGCCGTCAGGAAACATCTGCTGCGTGGATGAATGAGTCTTTGCACATGCGTGGCCCATGCTTTTATGTGGCCATCCTCACCGGTCTTCGGCCAGGAGCATCAGCATTATTTCTCCTGCAGGTGTATCACCCATTCCAACGCAGGATTAGCTGTTTCCACAGCCTTTTCCCAGGAATCTGCAGGAACTTCTCCCCTCTCCCCCAGAGCAGAGCCTCTGTGCCCCCTACCCGGAGGACCATTTCTTCTTTTCAGTGGCTCCCAACTCTGACTTGCCCACAGAGCTCTGGGTCCAAACTGCACTCCCCTCCCATGAAGAAGTCACCATAAGCTCAGCATTAGGGGGCTCCAAGGCTGCCAGGGTAGATCGATTTCGAGAGTCCCTGCTCCTTACTTCTCCTGGTGACGCCCTGTGCTGCTCTTCCCAAGAGGATGCACGATCCATCTCCCTGCCCCTGGAGTCTGGGCTTGCCCTGTGGCTTAAGCTGATCCACAAAGTGTGGTTGAAGTGCTGGTGTGCCAGTTCTGAAATGGGCCTCAAGAGGCCTTGCTACACTCCCTTTCTCTTGGGTTATAGGAACACACCTTGACCAAACAGCTGGAGGATGAGAGGCCATGTGGAGCAGAGGCCAGCTGTCCTGGCCATCCAAGACCAGCTGACCCCAAACAGATGGCCTGTGCGCCTGTCAATAATTAATGTTTGTAATTTTAAGCTGCAGAGCTTGGAGTTGCTTTTAAAATGAAGGACACCCAGTTGAATTTGAATGTTAGGTAAACAATAGAAAATTATTTATTGTGTAAACGTAAGAACTGCCCAAAGCTGTAAGAATTCTTTATGAGTTTATGTGAGCCAAAGTGATGACAGTTGATGGGAAGCAAAATCTCAATGGATTGAGAAAATGCTATGAAAAATGGCAGTTTTACCGCTTATTTTATACATCAGAATCAAAGGGGAGCCCAGACAGTGTGGCTCAGTGTTTGAGCATTGACCTGTGGACCAGGAGATCACGGTTCAATTACAGGTCAGGGCATATGCCCGGGTTGCAGGCTAGATCCCCAATGGGGGACGTGCAGGAGGCAGCCAATCAATGACTCTCTCATCATTGATGTTTCTATCTCTCTTTCCCTCTCCTTTCCTCTCTCTGAGATCAATAAAGATATATTAAAAAAAAAAAAAAAATGAAAGGGGAAGTTGCAAGGGGGTTGCATAAAATCCACTGGTGATAGATTATGGAAGCGGGAGAGAGCAAAGAGGGGAAACCTCTGGGACTGGATCAAAACTAAAATGATCGACACACATACCTTTCACATAGGTGGATACAGGATAGTTAACAGTTGACAATTAACTTGATAATGATAACAATGAGGGGACTTGTGGTCTCTGCTCTGGTACAGTTGTGCTTTGAGGTGTCTGGAAAAAAGGATATTGTCCGGCCGGGCGTGCCTCAGCAGTTGAGCATCGACCTAGGATCCAGGAGATCAGGATTCGATTCCTGGTCAGGGCACATGCCCGGGTTGCGGGCTAGGCAGCCGATCAATGACTCTGATCACTGATGTTTCTCTCTCTCTCTCCCCCTCCTTTCCTCTCTCTGAAATCAATAAAGATATGTTTTAAAAAAGTAAAAGAAAAAAGGATATTATTTTGATATTCCAAAGGTATGTTATCAGGTATGTTACTGTAGATGAAAGAAAAAGACGACAGGCTCAGTTAAGGTAAAGATTGACCTTTGCTGGGGAAAAATACCAGCCTAGGACATGACTACCAGCCATGAACTACTTTTAGTTAATAAATTTTAATTTCAGACCATCTTATGTGGTTACAGTAGGTCTCTGAATTTGTAAGGCTGCTACGCAGGCCTTCCCTGAGCTTGTCAGGGTTAGCATGAGGCCCCTTTTGTCCACAATTTCTTATCTGAAATTCAGATTTTACTCGGTGTGCTGTATTTTTATTTGCTAAATTTTGCAACCCTACTTAAGCAACCGTGTTATGGGCTGAATTGTGGGCCCCCCAAATTCACATGTTGAAGTCCTAATTTCTGTACCTCAGATTGTGACTGTATTTGGACCTTGAAAGAGGTAATTAAGGTAAAATGAGGTCATATGGGAGGGCCCTAATCCAATAGGACTGGGGTCCTTACAAGAAGAGGAGATTAGGACACAGAGACACACAGAGGGAAGACCACATGAGGACAAAGCGAGAAGATGGCCATCTGCAAATCACGAGAAAAGCCTGGAAGGAACCAGGTCTGCCCACATCCTGAGCTTGGACTCCAGGCCTCCACAACTGCTGGAACATTAATGCCTGTCGTTTAAGCTGCCCAGTCCGTGGCCTTCGTTAGCAGCCCGAGCGATGACACAGCTGTCCTGGGCTGCCATCTCTGCGGGCAGGTGACGTTCATCGTGCTTTCCCACCTCGGGAAAGCAGCCCCTGCTGTACCCGCAAGCACGTTACCCACGGTGTATGATCTGGTGTGGAGCCGGGGTGTCTGCACTTAGTTCTCAGCCTTTACCAGCAAACAGAGCCCTATAGCCAGTTCCATGCCCATAAAATGAGGATGCCCCTTTTCTGCTTGTTAAAAAACACATGCATTGAAATTGATATCAGAATCATAGGAATATTTAATTCAGTTTTTTCCATTGGTTCTTATTTATTAATCTAAATATTTAAGGCTATGAATTTTCCTCTGAAGACCATTAGCTCTAATGTAGTATTTTTATTATTTCTGGATATTCCAAATTTGGGTTTGATTTCTTCTTGGATCCAAATGTTGCTTACAAAAGGGCTTTAAAATTTTCAGGCAAAGGACCTATATATTAGTTATATCTAGTTTTATTGAATTGTGGATAGAGGCTTTTTTTGTACTTATTTTTTAGCACAATAAAATGTGTATAGCTTAAAAATTCAGATATATTTTTAACCCTTTTAGATACTTTGTTATGTATCATCATCCATATCAGTAATAAAACCATACTACTAATTGTAGACATTTAGATATTAAACACCTGCTGAATTACATCTTCATACAATCAGGATGCAGTTTTTGTATATCCCACTCCTCCTCATCTCCACGTTGTACCTTGGTAGTTGTATTAGTTTTTGGTTAAATCAATGTCCAGTGTTTATATGGCTCGGGTGGGGTGCTGTTCATAGCTGAGTTGCATGTACCAGGGTCACATTTTTTTCTATGTCGCTTTGTCCCTGGAACTGCCCTGTTTTCTACATGAAGATGATGATGGCAATGATTCAAACACTTCAGTAATCCATGAATTTTAATTTTTCTTGATGCTATCCCCTTGGAGCCTGGATGTTTAAATGGACTCTGGCTGCGGTCTCGGGGCTCTTGTTTCTCATCCCTTTTGCTTCAGTCCTGGGCTCCGTCCTGAGGCTGGGAAGGGTCCCCCTTTCTCCCCGGCTGGTGCCCTGTATAGACTGAGTGCACTCTTCGGCAGGTTCCTTCATAGATGCGTAGGCAGAAGGCAAGATTTTTGAGACCCTATGTGTCCAAAAATATTGTATTTTACATTTACACTGTAAATTATGTATTTCACACTTATACTTGATACCAGTTTGGCTGGGTGTTGAATTCTAGGTGGGAACATGGCTCTCTCCAGCATTCGGAGCCATTGCATGTTGCCTGCCAGCTCCCGGGGTTGCTGTGGAGAGGGTGGGCACCCCTGGGACCCTGGTCCTGGAAGGTGAGCTGCGCTGGCCCCCCGAGGCGTGCCTGGTGCCTGGCCTTCAGCGCCCCATCCTTATGGGGTGCGCCTCAGTGCCTTTTTTATTCATCGGGCCTTAGTGAGGCTTGTCGCTGTGGACACGAATGTGACTCGGTTCTGTAATGTTCTCTTTTACTGTTTATTGGATAACTTACTCTCCTTAGTTTTCTGTGTTCTCCCTGAACTCCTGTTATTCAGACATGGGACATCCCGGATTGACTCTGATTTTCTTATGTCTTCTTTCCTTCTGCCCTTTTATCTGACTCCCTGGAATTTCCTCACTGAGCCACCCTATTGAATTTGTAAATTTGTGCTCCCACACATTTAGTCCCTAAGCCTTCCGTAGGAATCGTGGGGTTTCCTCCGCGAGCTCCCGCGCTTCCTCGCCAGCCCCTCCCTGGCTCCCTGAGGGCGCTCGCCGCGCCTCTGCTCTGCTGCCTGCGTGAGCGCCCCCGAGATCCTGCGCCCCCGAGATCCTGCTTTACTCTCCACTTGGTGCGTCCCAGGCTTTCTCCAGGTGATCTTTGCCTGTCTATTTACACTGAAAGGGAAACAATAAAAGCTGATTAAACACATGATGCGTATTTGTAAGAGCCCAAACTGGAAATTACCCAGATCCCGTGGACGGCAGGATGGGTAAAACAGCGTGTCTCCACAACCGAGCGCTGTGGAGCGGTGGGAATGAGCCGTCTACACACGGCTGTGCAGGCGACTCACAAACGCGGTGCTCAGTAAGGGCAGTCAGGCACGAAGCGGTGCACACGCGTGATTCCATTTACACAGTGCATAAAACGGGCAGAATAAATCTGCTGCCAGGAGGCAGGACAGTGGTTCTGTTTGAAATGGGGTGAGGGCCATGAGGGGCTGAGGGACTTCTGTCATGCTGGTATATTCTGCTTCTTGATCTAGGTACTGCTGAAGGGGCACAGGGAAGTGATAAGTGCTTTTTAGTCAGGGAATGTCGTGGGTAGACAGGACACCCATCTTACAGAGGTCCCTTCGGCTGTTTTATGGTATCTAGTTTAGAGAGGGCCTGTGTGACAGCAGGGACCAGTCAGGGTGCTGCCTCACAAGCAGAGGCGGATGCACCCTGGGCCAGTCTGCTGACTTCTCCTCACGTGGTTTATCTCTCCCTGAGGGGTTTCCTGTGGCTCTTTCCGCAGAAGCTCTTTTTACACTGTGTTGTGGGCATGTCTGCTTCCCTGGCTGGCTCCTTCAGGCAAAGCGCATCTTGTGCCTCAGGGCCCTTGTACTTGCTGTTCCTTCTCCTGCAAGTATTTCCTCAGATGCCTGCACTGTATGTTTTGCTCTGTGACCCCCTTCTGGATTTTACTCAAAGCTCTTTCTTCCTGTGAGACCTTCCTTGACCACTCTGTTTAAAAGTATAGCCCCCTGTCTCCCTGATAATTCCCTCTCCCCCTTTTCAGCTTCAATGATCTTCATTGAACTTTTACCATCTCACATACGGTACAATTATTTGTTAATATTGCTCTACGTTTCCCCCATCCTAGAATGTGACAGTGCCCCAGCGCCTGACACACACACAGTGGGTGCTCAATAGTGATTCATAGAACGAGTGAATAAATGGGAGAGTGAAGGATCTCTATGGCCTGAGGGCCCAGCAGAAGGACTAACATAAAGTAGGTGCTGACTAAGTGTTGAATGAATGAACATGCCTCAGAGGACCAAACTGTTCTCTTGATACAATTGGGGAAAACCCTCTCAGAGCTCGTCCTTTGTGCCACCATAGCATTTGAGGGCTCTAGAAGTATGCATGCCCTTGATCCAAGCATCTTGGGTTCCCTGCATCTTTTCGAGAAAGACAGCTCGGACGTGATCCCAGTTTGTCAGACAAGAACCTGGCATCCAGAGGGCTAATGTGACTTTGTCACAGCTGGTCAGTGAACGAGCCAGACTCTCCCTGTCACCATTGCCTGGACAGAGGATTGTCCACATGTAGTTCTGGGCCCAGAACCCACCGACTCACATTTCCTTATCCCTACCATGAAGTGAACACAAAAAATTTTGAGTCTCTCTTTCTGAAGAGTTGTTGCTTGGCAATCGTTGCTAGGCAAAATTCATAATTAATGAAGAGTTCAGGGCTCTTGATTGGAAGCCCTCAGGAATGCCGAGGCATCTGCAGACTATGGTACAGGGAAGAATTCTGAGATGGCCCCAAGATTCCTGTCCCCAGGGGCGTACTGCCTGGATAATCTCCCTCCCTGGAGAATGGGCAGGGCGTGTGAATATGACGGGATAGCAGCTCCCTGGATTAATCCAGACTGGGTAGGATTTTCAGTCATTTCCACTTAAAAATTCTGATCAATTCAAGAAATGGTGGGTCCCCTCCTTCCCTTTGGGGCTCCTGCTCTAGGTGAGCTGGGGCTGCCCAGGAAGGGCCTTGACAATTTCTGAACTTCCAGACAGGGTCTCCTTGAAAACTATTTAGATGACTTTGATTCTAGCCATTTTCTTTGATACGCTACTTCAAAAAACCTTTAATTACTAAATAATAAATGGTCATGTAGACTATTCAAACAATAAATAAATATATAGACTCAAACGTGGAACTTCACCCCACTCTACCTTCCTGTAGATACCCAGTGTTCATGGTGTGGTGTAGCTCTCCTGTCTTTTTCCTATGTACCCCCTCCCCCCCGTTTTTTTCCGTAATGGGTCATACCAAACAAATACCATAGTGCAGCTTGCTTTAACAATATATCTCGGGCTTTTTCCTGCATTAGGACAGATGCCTCATTTAAGTGACTGTATCTGCCTCCTTTGGAAGTACGAACATCTAGTGATGGAATCTAGGTCCCCTCTTTTCCATCTTATTGTCCCAAATACCTTGAAAATGAAGGCTGGGATGCTTCACTTTGAGAAAATCATGCTCTGACCCTTTGAAAGAAGATCCACCTGGAGGTCAGGACAGGGGCAGGGGCTGGGCCAGGGTCCCCCTGTAGGTCAGGGCCATTTCCACAAGGGTATTGGGAGCTAGGTGCCACCTGCTTCCCTGCTCTTTGGCCATGGCTGAATGATGGGCTGGCGAGCTTGGGCTTGAGGACAGCTGCTCCCATGCGCACTTGGAGGCCTCTCAACCATGGGGACCTCTTCCTAGAGATGGGGTCATGGGCCTAGGGAGGGGACCTGAGATCTCAGAGAGGATCCAGCAGGTGATGCAAGTTGAGGTGAAAGGGGCCCCTCCCCCACATGTGTGGACTCCTCCCGTTACCATCAACTCCACAGTCTGCACTTTCTGCCTGCTATTGTGAAAAGGCAGTGTGATGCAAAATAGCATGTAAGAAAAAGGGGAGATGCAAATTAGGGTGCAGTCATAAAGGGAGGCTAGTGAAGATTAAAATAAAGAATTAAGCATAACAGTAAAAAGAATGGATATTTTTATAATGTATGACATAAGATTTTGAAACAAGAGGTTAAAAAAAGAACCTAACAAAGATGAGAACTTCAGAATGTAGAAAAATAATAATAAAATAAAAGATATGAAAATGAGATTTAGGATAAAGAGATAAAAGGCAAGAAACCAATGACACGCCAAGCAGAAAGCTAGGACACAAAGGAGCAAAGGTTATGAACAAAGAAAGTTAACATCCGCAAAATAATTTTTAAGTAGATAAAAATGTTGATTGAAATTGAGACTTAAAGGCTAAGCAGTTATGAGTGAAATAAATATAAAAACTAAAAAAAATATACAATGAAGAAATGAAACTAACTGCTTCCTTTTCTCCAAATAAGATGAAAACAACTCAGTCATTTTCAAAGTAAATAAAATCAGGAAGGAAAGGTAGTAAATTAAGTAAGAATGCAAAAGATCCATTCAAACATTATCCGTCAATAAAGTGACATAAAGATAACAAACCTAAAAGTTGTGAGTAAATGCCAGTTTTTTCCTTCAAAAATCCACACCCCCGAAGGGAGAAACCTCCAGAGACAATCAGAGCCCTCCATTTGTTACCCACCTGCTGGATGGGCCCTGGGACCAGTGTCCCCAGGAGCTTGGCCGTGCTGGCCTCTCTCGCCATCCCGTCTTTGCAGCCTGCATCTGCCTCCCTTCCAGTGTGGACCCTGGAGTTCCCCCCACCACAGCCACCCAGCTGTCCTGGTTATTGAATACCCAGATGATGGATAGACAGATGGATAGGGAGTCGGTGCCGCAGAGTCACCGGGAGGTGTGCTGAACCTAGATCCCAGGCAGGCCGGATGGTGCAGCTCTAACACGCTCAGGTGACACTGACATTGCCGGCTGGGACCGCACTTCCTGTGTACTAGGGGGCTGCTGCTACTCAGAAAAGGAACTAAAATTGGCTTCCAGCTGACGTTCCCAATTCCTTCCCTGACTGTGTCGTGCTGTGGGCCCCTCATCCCTACCGCAGAGTCCCCTCAGCCAAGTCAAGGACTGCCACTTGCCCTCCCCTGCCTCAGTATCCGAAAGGAGCTAGTGACAGCAGACAACAGAGACCCCTCATTGAAGCCAGCCCTCTATCCTCCAGAAGGGGCCACAGATGGACGTCTGTTGAATCAAAGGACCCAAAAAATTACTTCCTCAAATAAAAGAACATTGTGTCTCAGAGATTCCTTCTACTTCCCTTCCTTAAAGAAAGGGCCTGCTTTCCGGGGGCTCAGTCCAGCTGGGAAGACTGGGCCAGTCTGGGTTCCACTGTTGTACAACTTCAACCATTTTATTATAGTCACAGATTCTGAGTTGAGATTTGGAAAGGGCGCATACAAACAACTTGCTTTAAGCCCTTGTCTGCATCCGAGGGAAGCCAGCCAGAGACAGCGGGTCTGGGTGAGTGTGAGGGGCGCCCCTGCCACCCTGCTCCCGCTCTGCCTGCGAGGCCTCACAGGCCCCACTGGCGCCGGGTGCTGCTGTTCCGGAGAAGGGAGAGAAGGGGCGTCCAGCACAGGGCTCTCACCAAGCTAAGAGGGAGGTGGGAGAGGGTTGCAGCAAAGAGAGAAAAGGGGCGGAGGCGGAAGGAAGGTCCTGAGCACCTCAGGGGCCAGGGCGTCCCTTGGTCAACCTTAGTAGGTAGTGTATCGCCCTCTCCCAGGTGGAGAGATGGGGGCTCAGCCAGGCCCACGCTGCCAGGAAGGGTCAGGGTCTGGCTCCGGGGGTCTCTCGGGACATAGGCAATGAGGAACTGGCACTCTGCCTGTCTGTTGCCCAGGTTATGAGCCAGTGAAGGGCAATAGGGAGACGCCTTGCTCTTGATCACTTCAGGGTAAAGGCCGGTAGGCTGAGTGTGTGTGAAGGAGGGGGAGCCACTGGCCTATGTTGGCTGACTGGCTCCCACCCCCATCCCTACCCTCAGGCCCAAACATTGCGTGGAGGCCTCCAGAGTGATTCCCTTTCCATCCCTGACTCCTCCTCCTCCCTGCCTCCTCTGAAAGATGCATGGATTTGAAAATTTCATCAAAGCTGCTGGCTTCTTGGGCTCACAGGAAGAGGGAGGTGCTGTGAGCCCTGGGGGCCTCACGCTGTCCTGCTGTTTGGTCAGTACTGGATGCTGCTCTGACCAAGAGCAGGACTCGGGGTGAGGATCTTCCTGGGCAGGGGTAGTCAGGGTGCCCCTGATGTGCATGCACCTGTGGTGGCAGTTAGACATGAGCAGAGCAAGGGCAACGGGCCAGGTACAGCAGGTCACCAGGGTGGAAAGCCCTGGGTGCCTAGCAAAGGACTCTTGTACGGTGGGACCTCCCCTCCTTGGTGACCTTTCATCCCCTAGCATATCATTAGTCATGCAGTTTGGACCCCCTGACATTTCCTCCCTAGAGATAACATCTAGGCCTCAGTTGTATTTCAGCTCCAGGCCCAGAAAAAGCAGCAAAGCCAGATAATTGACCCCATGGCTGACCTTAGGACCAGCTGCATTGGATAATGACCCCTTGCCCTGGCACCAATCAATCAATCAATGGAGACCCGGACCCTGAAAGGACACACCTGGAAAGCTGCTGAATATTCTACTGAGATCTTCCCCTGGGACCCCCCCTAAAATCTCCACCCTTAAAACCCTTAGGACCGAGGACCCAGCTAGCTCTCCCTCTTAGGAGCACATCTGTGCCTTTCCCTTCCCCACCCCACAGGTTACTATTACCTTCCTCACTCCCAAGCTCCAAGGGCCCTTCCTTTGCCTCTATAGCTTGTTTTCTAAGCCCATTTCTTCTACGAATTACTTCTTCTAACTCTGTGATTTTCTAAATGAATGTTCTCTTATAGTTTGAGTCTTGGTTCTGAATTCTTTCCTAGCCAGAACTGGGACAAAGCGATAGGTAGTGATAAGATGTGGCTGCCCTTGGAGTATACAGTCTTGGAGATGGGGAGGGAGGACACTAATGCAGACCCAGCAATGGGAAAATGTGACAGAAGGATTCCTATGAAGAGGATTGGGCTGGGGTTTGAAGTGTGCATAGGAGTTCACCTGTGGGCAGTAGGAGCAGGGCAAGGGCCTCCTGACTCCTGACCGCCCCCTTCTGGGCCTAGAGGCAGAAGGCAGAGAAAACCCAGCCCACAGCTGAGGAAGGAGGGGAGCTGCAAGCACCCTGGAGCCCACAGTCCTGCACAGGTTGCCCCACCCAGGCAGCCCAAGGATTAAATAGACTTTGTTGGGATTACTGCTGCCAATCAAGTTCAAGTGCATTTTTAAGAGCTTAATTTGCGGCCCCAGGTTTTGAATAAAATCATCAAGTCCAGTCGATTAAACTCATTACGGTGGGTGGACTGGCTGGTATTCGTGCTGCCATCAGATTTGGAGAATTAATTAGCGGCCTGTTATCCTTTGTCAGGATTAGTGGAGCCAGCCCAGAGGCCCGGGGTTTCTGCTAAAAGACAGACATAATCTTTTTAGCAGGACCCCAGAGACAGAGATCTGTGCAAGTTCTGCAGAGCAGGAAGTGCCATGCTGGTGTCTTTGATCCAGTGGTGTGCAGACCTAGGAGCCCGGGGTTGGGGGGTGGGCAGGCTCCAGGGCACTGGTGATTCTGGGGATGGCCAGGGGTGGCTAGAGTTGAGGAGGGCCAGCCTTGTGCATGTGGGACTCACAGGCTAGGCCTCCTTCCTCGCACTTCAGGCCTTCTGAGTCCTTCACCTTGACTGAATTTTGGAGACCAGAGGCCTCCTGACACTTCTGGGAGCAGCTAAGGAGTAGGAGGCACAGAGACCTTGCATGGGCCTCAGTTTTCCTGCCCTCGTTCCTGGTGAAACTGTCCTTCCCCATATCAAGTGTCCCAGGTAGGTTCAGGAAATGGATGATTTCTTTCCTCATGCCTTCTCTGAGGGCAGCAAGGCGCTGGGAAAGGGTTAGCCTCTAAGATTTACTCCCGGTCACCCATTCAGCATCTCGTTTATCCGCCTGAGTCCTGGGTGTAGACTTGTATGCGGAGCTAGAGCAGTGACATCACAGGGTCGCTGAGGTCCCAGTGACCTCCCACCTCGGGGGACATGATCCACTACTCAGTACCCCTCAGCCGACTGGCAGCTGACTAGAAGCCTGAGCTCTATGTGCCATGCAGAGACCCTGAGTTGCCCCCCATTCCCACCTACCCTAGTCCTGGCCCTAAGGTGACCAGCAAAGCCCCAGTTATGGGGGGGTAGGTTGGGGAGACACAAGTGTACACAAACTATTAGAACCCAGAGTGAGAGGAAGTCTTGCTATGTCCTGACGGAGCTCACAGGCCAAGAAGGCTCTCTGGAGGAAGGGATGTGTGGGCTGAGTATTGAAAAATGTACTTTGCAGGCGAAGGGGAGTGGTCTAGGCAGCGGGGATAGCAGCTGTGGAGGTCGAGGAAGCAGGAGCAAGGAGGAAGGGGCTGGCATGAAGATGGCACAGCTGGGCAAGGCCATACCCATAGGCAGCCCCTCTTTCAGGTACACTGATGGTGTCACCAGAGGCCAAGGCCAGAAGGGCTGGGACTAGAGCTATGATCTCAGCCCCAGTAACCTTGGGCATGTCACATCCCTCTCAGAACCTCAGCTTCCTCATCTTAGCGTGGGGACTGCTCTAAGGAGCTCTCAGAAGATGTCTGTTAAATGCCACAGCAGGCTGAGTTTGTTTCCATCCCCGGGGAGGGGACGGGGGTAGCTCAGTGTACTTTTGGGGAAGTATGGCCTGCAGAGATCCTGAGCAGTCCTGCCCACCAGGGAAAAAGAAGAAAGGTGCAAATAGCTTCCCTCTCTGTCCCCAGCCAAGGGTCAGCCCAGCTCTGTCCCCCTCCCCAGGAAGGGTCTTAACCACAGGAACAAGGTCAGAGGGTCGGGGTGGGACTGGGCAGTAGGGGGCAGGGTTCATGTCATCTTTCCCAAGTAGCTTTAGTGTCAGCTTAAAGACAATACCCTGTTTACTGTTACTGTTACTGCATAACAAACCACCCGTCTCGTCCGGCCCCTGGGTGCTGTGGATCTGGAATTCAGGGAACCATATGGGCACAGCTTATCTTGTCTGGCCTCCGCATCAGAGTGGGGAGACTTAAAGATAGGGCTGCCTTCAGGGCCTCTTCCTGTGGCCCAGGGTCCCTCACAGAACAGGGCATGGTGGCCTCAAGGCGGTCGGATTCGTATGAGGAGCCTCAAGTCTCCAAAAGCAAGTGCTCCAAGCCTTCTCTGACTTGAAGTCAGAAGTCGTCCAGCGCCACCCATCTTGTTCTCTGTCGGTTGCCAAGCCCATCCGAAGGCCACCTCTTTTGGGGAGCAGTGCTGAGGAATCTTCAGAGAGGTTGGAGTGGCACTTTATGCACACCAGACATTGCGTGGTTTCTGGGATTCTTGGCAGAGCTCCCTGCCCAGCCACTCCTCAGCTGGATGTCTGACATTCCACCATTAGTGCTGCTTTTTTTTTTTTTTTTAAGTTGACTGATCCCTGTTAAAAATCTCAGTAAAAGTCTCACCTTCAGCCTTCTTAGGCATGACCACTGCAGACTCCCCCTGTGACCTGTGACAGACCCAGGTTTCACCACCCTCAGGATGAAAACCCAGCTCTCAGCCTGGATCCAAGCCCACCCGCCTCTCCTGAACCTTCTTCCTTCTCCATGCCTTAGACTGTGCCCTCTCCGCCACCCATGCCTTTGCCCTTGCTGATCCTTTCTCCTGATGACACTGTCTCTGTCTCTGTCCGGGGCACCTCTCCTGAGACCCAGCATCCCTTAGCTATACCCACCATCCCCCTTCTGAACACCCCTCCCCCTTCTGCTCATACCTCTGTCTTGGTCCCCATCAACCACTGGCCCCCAGGGTGAGTGCCATCTGGAGACAGGGTGCCCGGTATCTGAGCCAAAATAATTTGTAGGCACCCACTTCATATTTGGGTACTTAGTAGTGGGCACTTGGTACTGTGTCAGGCACAGGGGCTGTACAGTGAGCAAGGCCACCAAAGTGCCTGTCCTCACAGCTCACATTCGAGTCTGGGGGGACAGAGTGGAAATCAGCAACCCACCTGTATGGCTTTGCAATTCAGAGATAGGCTCTGAGGCCAGGTGTACCTGGTTCAAGTTCCAGCTTCAGCATTAACAGTTGTAGCAGTCGGCTAATGCTGCAGTAATGCTGCGCAAAAAGGCACCTTAGCCCTACCCTAGCCAGTTTGCTCAGTGTTTAGAGTGTCAGCCCTTAGACTGAAGGGTCTTGAGTTCAATTCCAGTCAAGGGCACATAAATCCCTCGGTTGCAGGCTCGATTCCTGACCCCAGCTGGGGTGCACGCAGGAGGCAACCAATCGATCTGTATCTCTCACTTCAATGTCTCTTTCACTCTCTCTGAAAAGCAATTGAAAAAGTATCCTCGGGTGAGGATTTTGAAAAAAAGAATTCCAGGCAGAAGGAATGGCATGTGCAAAGGCCTTGAGGCCTCTCTGTGTGCATAGAATAAAACTGAAGAGAAATCTGTGCTCAAGGGTTGTTTTTCTCAGGATTAAATGAGGAAATAAAGTTTTGTCTCTCATTTGGGTGGAAGGGGCTAGACCATGTTTTCTGTGGCAGCAGGAGCCTAAATCCAGCCAAGCACCCTGGGGGGGAGCAGTGAGTGGAATCACACTAGACCTGCTCCCTCTGAGCTAAGGTGGCAGTGAGAGGAGTGTAAGACTCTCAGCACAGCCTCTGACCTAAGGAGCCTGCATAGCACTACAGTGACCGCACACCTTGAACACCCTGGGCTAAGGAGTTCGTGTCCCCTCCCCTCCCACCAACCTAGCAGGGCCTAGCCCCTTCCTGCCTTTCTGCCAGAGGAGCCCTGCCTCTGGTACAGCTGCTTGCCACCCTACATCTGAGGGTCCGCTCTTGAGCTCTGGGTTAAGGTGTGAGAGGGAGATCTCATTTCTGAAGGCTGAGGTCTGATCTCTGCCAGATTCCTGAACTTCTCCTCTCCCCTGCCACCCCCAAAATGGCCAGCTGAGTTCTCTGGCTGAGGTTGACCCTTCCACTCTCCTAGGAGTTGGTGTACAACAGCCCAGGCCCCCCCCCCCATGTTGGGAATTGATGACACTGAGCTGCCCCCTCCCTGCCCCTTATGACCCTGCTAATTCAGTGGAAGGGAAGGCTGCCTCCTGGTGCTGCTGAGTAGCTCTCTTCTTGTTTCAAAGAGCCTCAAGAAACAGCAGGAGAGAGATTTAATTGCAGCCTGCCCAGCAACCGCCAGGGCACTGACCCCCTCCCTGGCCACACCCCAGGCTTGGCATGCTTTAATTAAAAACAAAGACTGCTCAGAGGAGCCGCTCTGCCTGTCTGCCTCCTGCTGGTGAGCAGAATGGGGCCGGCTGGCCACCATGGGATGGCCAGTGACCCTTCGTGGGCAGGCGCAGGGTCTGAGGCTTTGCAGCAGTGGACAGAGGGCAGCAGTCAGCACTCAGGGGCTAGTTTGGAGCACGTTCCTTGGGTTGTTATTTTCTGATCATTGGCTGCAAAGACAGCCAAAGGCCAGCTCGGAAGTTTCCCTTTCTTGAAAACCCACCTTCTTTTCATTGTTGGCACACTGTGAGCCATGCCAGTCGGGCTGTGGCCAAGACGATGCCATTTTCTTTTTTTGCGTGTACCTGTCCAATTTTCTTAACACCATTTATTGAAAAGATTGTCTTTACTCCATTATATGCTCTTGCCTCCCTTGTCAAATATTAACTGACCATAAAGGCATGGGTTTATTTCTGGGCTTTCTGTTCTGTTCCGTTGGCCTATATGCCTGTTCTTATGCCAGTACCAGGCTGTTTTGATTACAGTGACCTTATAGTATAGTTCAACATCAGGTATGGTGATACCTGCAACTTTGTTTTTCTTTCTCAAAATTGATGAGGCTATTTGGGGTCATTTTTGGTACCATATAAATTTTTGGAATATTTGTTCTAGATCTGTGAAATATACCATTAATGTTTTAAATGGAATTGTATTAAATCTATAGATTGCTTTGGGTAGCATTTTAATGATGTCAGTTTCTCCAATCCATGAACTCGGTACATGCTTCCACTTATTTGTATCTTCCTCAATTTTTTTCTTCAATGTCCTATAGTTTTATTTTACCTCCTTGGTTAAATTTATTCCTAGGTACATTATTTTTTTTTGGTTGCAATAGTAAATGGGATTTTTTTTAAAGTTACTCTTTCTGATAGTTCATTATTGGTGTATAAAAATGCCACCAATTTCTTAATATTAATTTTGTATAGTTGCTGAATTCACTTATTAGATCTAGTAGTTTTTTGGGGGAGTCTTTAGGGTTTGCTATATATAATATCATGTCATCTACGAATAATGAGTTTTACTTCCTCCTTTCCAATTTGGATGCCTTTTATTTCTTCTTGTCTGATGGCTATGGCTAGGACTTCTCGTACTGTGTTTAATAAGAGTGGTGAAAGTGGACACTCCTGTCTTGTTCCTGATCTTAAGGGAAAGTCTTTTAGTTTTTGCCCATTGAGTATGATGTTGGCTGTAGGTTTTTCATATATGGCCTTTATTATGTTGAGGTATGATCCCTCTATTCCCACTTTGCTGAGAGTTTATGGTTTATTTTTAATTAAATTAATTTTTTTCCTGGAATTTATTTTATTTTTATTAGAACCACATTTCTCATGGCCCTGAATAGTCCCTATCACCCAGGAGTATCATGTGAGTACCTGCTCTCTCCCAGGCTCCCTTACACCCCGTGGCTCTTTCAGTTGTTTTGTATACCATGGCTTTATAACAAGTTTTCATATCGGGGAGAGTAAGTGTCTTCCTCAGTTGACTACTTTTCAACATCTCCCTGTCCATTCATGAATGAAATCTTCCAGGTCCTTTTTTCCATGATTTTTTCAAAGTCAAATGAATAAAAGTCTCATTTGAGTTTTGTTTTGTGTGTGTGTTTTTAAATATATCTTTATTGATTTCAGAGAGAGGAAAGGAGAGGGAGAGAGAGAGATAGAAACATCAATGATGAGAGAGTCATTGATCGGTTGCAGCCTGCAACCCGGGCATGTGCCCTGACCGGGAATCGAACCCTGGATCCTAGGTTGATGCTCAACCGCTGAGCCACGCCCGGCTGGGCTCATTTGAGTTTTGAATTGAATTGTTTCACATTGTCAGGTCAGTTAGTGTTGAATTTACAAAAATGTCATACTAAAATCAAATCTTCCCAACAAAGATAGGGCACAGGTCTCTATATATTCAAATCTCTCTTGTACTTTTCTTCTGAAAGATATTTCTGGAAACTTTCGTAGTTAAAAATAAAAATTTTGTATTGCACTGAAGCCAGAGAACGTGGTCTGGACAGTTCCTCCATTTTTGTTCTTTTGTTGGCAGAATTTATTTAGGCATTTTAATGGTTGCATATGTGACCAGTATATTCCAGGGGTATTGTAAAGGAAGATGTGTTTTCTGTTGGCAAGGTTTAAAGTTTTATAGGCATGTACCTCCCCCCTCCACTCACACACATGCACACGCACGTGCACACATACACGAAGTGTTATTAATTATATTATTCAGAATCTTAATTGCCTCCCTTTTGTTTGCCTACTTAGTCTATGAGGATTGTGAGAAATGAATTATAGTCTTCAATTAGTAGAGTATTTTCACAAAACTCCCTCATATATCTAAGAGATTTTACTTTCTATATTTAAAAGCAGTGTGATTTGGTGCATAAAATTTCATGACAGCTTGGCGCTCCTTGTCCATGTAATGCTCTTTGCTTTTTGTCTTATATGCTACTGCATCTAAAATGAATATTTGAGCCGTGCAGTCCTCCTGATTTTCCATCCTGGTATATTCTTATCTTTTGTAACTTTGCTTTGGAAATGTCTCTCATGAACAGCACTTGGTTGGATTTGTTTCACTCAGTATGAAAAGGTGGACTCTTTCATCAGGTTTACTTTATGCTTACTGTGAAACAGTAAGGTAAGCATGTAATGCTGTAATAAATAACTTCAGGCTCACTTCTGTCATCTTCTGGTTTCTGCCTTTTCCCCCTTAAGATTCTGTTGCCATTCTATTTGATTTGTATATATTTCAAGGTTTTGGAATGTTCACGTATTCTGTTTTTAGCTTAACTAATTTCAGTTTCAAATACACTCTTTAGCCCTATTTTTCTAGTTGTCAGATTCAAGAGTCAAACACAATATCTTTTGGGGTTCCTCTATTTAAGACAACTGTTAGGATTTTTTTTTTTTTTTTTTTTTTGGTGGCAAGAGACAGGAATCCAAGTCAAACTACCTTAATTGCAACTGGAGTGCCTTGGCTCCCTTAACTGCCAGTGCAGTGGAACTGCAGCTTCTGATGAGGCCAGATCCAGGTCTCCGGGATCGACACCCAGTCCTATGCAGACAGCAGTTTGTAATTATGGACTTGAAGGTCTGTCTCCCACTAGCTGGACAGCTGACTGGGTGAGTCTGTTAGGACTGCTTCTGGCTGACTTGAAGTGCTTTAAGACATATGTATGTTTGATGATCTTACATAAGAGTAAGTTGGGGGATAGCCAGTGGTGTGGACTGGAAAGAAAGGACTATTTTCATAGATATGGGTAGGCTCAAAGGGAATCACAGGGTTGTTGAGAAATTAGCACAGGCTGGGAGCCGTTGGCACCTCCAGGGCTGACGGGCCAGCAAAGGAAATGGTGTTGCCAGACCCAGGGGAGGGGGAGGTCATTTACAGATGTGGTCTGGGAGGAAGGGACGCAGCCACTCTAGATAAGGAAGCCCACAGAAGGGAGGAAGGGGAAGAAACACACTGATATCTGTACATGTCTCTGATCTCTTTCCATCCCTTCCACTGGCCATTGTCGCTGAAAGGGAGCTGAGCTAACCGGGGTATGTTGGGGAGACCCCTTGGGCGCAGAGTGGGTGTGGTGGGTGGCAGAATGGAGAGTGACCAGTTCAGCGTTGTTTCTGAGACTCTACAAAACCAGAGTGCATATCCGTCTCTGGAATTCTCCGGCCCTCTCACTGTGGTTGGAGGATGCCTGCTGCTCCAACAAGCACCTCATGCTCACATGGCAGCATTTCTACCAGGACGGGAGAAGGTGGGCGCAAAAGACCTTCCTGTGTCGCCCAGTAGATCTCCCCAAACAGCATGGCCATTGCTGGGCCACATGCCCGTCCCTCTGCCAAATATATTTTTATTTTTTTAAAATATACTTTTATTGATTTCAGAAAGAGGAAGGGGGAGAGAGAGATAGAAACATCAATGATGAGAGAGTCATTTATCAGCTGCTTCCTACACACCCCCTGCCGGGGATCAAGCCCACAACCCGGGCCTGTGCCCTGACCGGGAATCAAACCTCAGTCTCCTGGATCCTAGGTTGATGCTCAACCACTGAGACACGCCAGTGGAGCCTTCTGCTGACCTTTTAAAAATCAACTTCATTGCGGTGTAATTTACATGAAATAAGTTGTATCCACTTACTGTGCGCAATTCAATGAGTTTTCACAATGGTGTTTACTCACGTGACCACCCCTGAAATCTAGCTGCAAACCGCTCAGCCCTGAAGTCTCCTCGCAGCACCCAACTGTAGCCTCAGGCAACAGCCAGTCTGCTTTCTGTCACGGAGGGTATTTTGCATTTCCTAGAATTGTATGAAAGTAGAGTCTTATTTACCCAGCGTGTTCTTGGCTTCTCTCTCTCTTGTGACGGCTTTGAGAGTCACCCACTTGTGGCTTGTATCAGTGGCTCATTTTTATTCCTGAGCACTTTCCCTGTGTGGACGCCCCACACTCTGCTGACCCACTCTTTCCTTTCTGAAGCAACTTCTCTGGGCTTATAGAAGAAACCCTTCTTCTCAGCCTCCTTCTCTGGATTCTTTAGTCTCTGACCCCAACATTAGGGCCTCTGGGGTTTGGATTGATCCCCTTCTTGTATCTATTACCCAGATTCCCATGGTGGTCTCGCCCTGTGCCAGGGCTTCTAACACCTAGAGCCCACTGACTCCCCTGGGGAGCCCCACACTGTGCATATAGTTGCCTTATTACCATCTCCCACTGAGCATGACTGTATTCGTTTGCTCTTGCTGCTGTAACAAACAACCACAGACTTAGTAGCTTAAGTAATACAGATTCCTTCTCTTGCAGTTCTGGGAAACAGGGTGTCGCAGGATGGCATTCCTTCTGGAGGCTCTAAGTCAGAATCTGTTTCCTTGCCTAGAAAATAGCTGTTAGAGGCTGCCTTCATTCCTTGGTATGTGCCTTCCTCTCTCTTTGAAGCCAGTGGTATAGCAGCTTCCTCTCTCTCTTCTCTCTTTGCTTCCTTTCCTTACCCTGACCCCCCCACTTCCTTTCAGGGACCCATGTGACGGCAGTGGGCCCACGTGGATAATCCAGGATAACCTCCCCATCTCAAGATCTTTAATTTAAGAATCACATTTGAAAAGACTCTTTTGCCGTATGAGGTGATGCACTCTGGAGATTAGGACATGGATAGTGTATGTGTGTGTGAGGGGCCTTATCCCACCTACCACAGTGTCCAAGAGGCACGGTTGACCTTCCTCCCCAGCCAGCTCCTCCTCAGCTTTCCTCCTTTCCCTCTCCCACCCCCAAAGTAATCTGCCAGCAGAATCTCTTGGCTCTCCCTTGGAGGTATACCCAGAACCCGCCCCCTCTCTCACCTGACAGGTCAGAGCCATGCGCAGCTTCGCCTGGGTTAATGCAGTAGACTGCAGCTGGCCCTCTGCTGTCAGGCACTCAGAGGGGCTCACCAGCCTCGCATGTGTGCTGCCTGCCCCTTTCTGGCCTTATTTCTTGCTGCTCCCATCCCCCTGCTCCTCTGCACTCAGGCGTGCTGGCCCCCTTGGTCTTTTTGCACCAGCATTCCCTCTGCCTAGAGCCCCTTGCTGCCTTTTCAATGAGGCCTTTCATGACCACCTCCTAAGCACCCCTCTGCCAGCTGGCCCCTCCCTCGCCCGGCTCTGTTCTGCTTTGCCACTGCGTTTAGCTCCTCTCACTTACCATGTACAGTGTGCTCTGCTCTCTTACCACGGTGCTTGTCTACCCTGTTAGGATGCATGCCTCACAAGGGGGATCCCAAGTGGAATGCAGTCCTGGGACGTGATAGATGCTTAGGACACATTTGCAGGAGGGGCGAATAAAGAATGGAAGTCAGCAGGAGCTCCCGGAGGACGCCTGAGGTGCCGGCTGCCTGGGGCTGGGTTCAGTGAGGAGGATGGCAGCCTGTCGGAGCTGTGCTGAGAAAGTTCCCTCCTTCAGCCTGGGTGGGTTCTGGACTGGGCTGTAAGATGAGGTGGGGGCGCAGGGGCTCCCTGGCAGGGCCACTGTGGGGCTCTGCCAGGAGAGCTGTGCTTGGCCGACAGCGGGGAGACGTGTGAGCAGGGGCTGCACTGTGTGTGGCTGCATGGACGTGCCCATGAGCAGGACACTGTGTCCACATGTGTGGGGACTTTTAGGAGTGTGTGCCTGAGGCATGATCTGTGTACGTGTGGGTGTGTCCCTATTTATTTATGAGTGTGTGTGAGCATATGTGATTGTAAAAGTGTGTGTTTATGTCTGTGTTTGAGAGTATGAATGCACCTGTGGACACATGTGTGTCTAGATGTGAGCATATCTGGGTGTGTTTTGTGAGCATGTGTGAGTGTTTGGTGTCTGGGTGTGTTGAGTGAACACCTGGGAGTGAGTGTGTGAGTGTGTCTCTTTGGGTCTGGGTGTCCACACTGTCTGCAAACCAGTATACACGGGTATGTGTGGTGTGTCCATGAGACTGTGTGTGAATGAATGTGGGTCTGTGTGGCCAGCTCTGTGTCCGTGTGTGTCTCTGGGTCTGGGTGTTTGTGTGTGTGAGTTGGAGCACATGTGACATGTATGTAAGTGATGTCTGTGTGTGGTCCTGGACAGGTGCTCACGTCGGCACCATCCAAGAGCACCAGTTGGCAGAGAGACTGTGTGCTCTGACAGTCTCCGCAGCCTCATCTTGCCAAGCCCTCAGGCAGGTCTGCCGAATACTAGAGCCCTTTGTCCTATTGCTGTCACCAAAATCTTTGTCACCAGGCATGGAACTGGAAAACAGCTAGCACAAAGGGGCCCTTGAGCCCGGGCCCTCACCCTCCTTCCCCTAGCGCCTCACTCCTTTCTGTCAGCAGGGCCACTGGCTTGGGTTAACTGATTGCAGGGAAAAACCCATTAAGCGCCTGCCTCTCCCAGTCATCTGTTATCAGCTGTGTCCTCGCCGTCCCGGGCTGACGCACACTCGCTCTTCTTCACGTAATTGAAGAAAGTTTTCCTATTACCTGCTGTCTCTGGCGGGCTGGCCCTGCACGCCCTCCCCTTCTGCCCCTTTGCAGTCACGCGGTTTCTGGTTTCTTTGCCTCCTTCTTAAGAAGCTGACCTAATTTCCACCCTTTGTCATTTTCTCCCAGACTTGGAGTCAGCTTGCCCCGAGCCGGGCTTCACCAAGCCAGTCGGAGAGGTGGCCTTGGGAAGGGCTGCTCCCCATCTGGGGCAGAGTCCGGGCCGGTCAGCCAGCTGTCCGGAGGAAGAGCAGGGCCCAAAGGGCCACTTTCTGGCCATGCGTCTGGATGTCTGTGCAGCCTCTGAACCCCAGAGTCCCTGCCTGAGCTTGACAAACTGTCACAAGGTGACAAATGGAGAGCTCCAGGCATAGTGCTGCCCCTGAGGGGGGCTCCCATTGGGGGCCCCTGTCCTGACCTTGGCTCCCCAGTGAACATGGTTATAAACAAAACACTTAGCCTTTCTCCCCACAACTGACTCCTCCCAGGGTCCTTGGGCCCCTACTTGTCCCAGAGGATGGTCCGTCAGAGGCTTTCTCTTCCTGCCTTGGACCTGAAATGGCAGGTTGGTCTCTCTGGCATTCTGCTCTACCCCCTGGTTCCCCCCACCCCTCACACTGGCCTCTCAGCCCTTTCCTTCCTTGTGATGACTCTCTCCCCTGCCTACGAACCACTGTATTCTGCAACGTGGGCAATGCCCGTCAGCCTTGGCTCACCTCCTTGCAAGAAACATGAACCAGGCTTTGTCCTAGCTGGGGCTGGGTTCTGCTGAGCACTGGAGAACCTGTGGGGGCCATGAGAGGGATGGTTCCTGCTTGGTGCCCCAGACCCAGCAACCAGGTAGAGCTCCAGTGTGCATGGCCTCACCCCCTGCAGGAGAAACGCAGGGACACCCTCAGATGCCCTGATTCCTGATTCAGGCCAACAAGCTGTAAACAGAGCTGGAGAGAACTCAGACCACACCCTGAAGCTGGTGCCCCAGGAGGTCCTGGTGGGTGAGACCCCAGGGTGCAGCTAGCCAGTGATTTTGGGGGCTTTCCTGGTATTTAGCTCTGCTTCTCCCTACCTCGCCGACTCCCCGGGCCTTATGCTTTCTGGACCTTAGGTAGCTGCTGCTCCAGGCCCTGCCCTGAGGACCTCTACCCCCTGCCTCTTCCCAACCCCTCACACTGTCAGAATAAGGCTTTCAACCCCTGGAGGGCATCAGATGCAAGGGGGAGCTACTCTGGCCATCTTTACTACCACTCATATCCCTCTGGTGCCCCTGAACTTGGTCACTCTGGGAGGAGGCATTCTGGGCCTCCCACTCCTGCCTTTCTGTGCTCCAGGATATAGGGCAGCCAGGGCCAACCTGGGAACCAAACTGTGCCCAAGAAGGTTCCACTTTCTCAGAGTAGTGATGTCTGCATCCCACTGGTCCCTCCAGTCCAGACTCCTCACCTGGGTAACCAGGGCCAGGTGTGTGAGGAACCCATCTCAGGCCTGCAGCCTGCCCCTGGCATCACCATGGCATAGAGCAACCCTCAGGGCCTCAGTGGAGATAGGCTGGAGTGGGCAAAGCCCTCCTCACCCTCTGCCATCATCACCAGGTCACTCTGCCACTACAGCCCACCAAACACCTGAGCCAGGCTATAGGAGGTCTTGTGCCAGTCCCACAATGCCTTCCAACCCCCACACCTGGGACATCTGTGCTCCCAAATGCCCTGCACCCCCCACTATGGGGCTTTCCATTAGGAGCTGCTCCATTCTGGCCATGTCAGCCCATAAGATGGCATATGTCAGTCTCTGATTAGAGAGGCTAAGTGGCATCATGCTTCAGCTTGACAGCCCAGGTAAATGACCAGCGCGCTCATGTTGGCACATGATTCACCTCCCTGTTCCTCAGTTCCCTCATCTGTAAAATGGGATGATACTAATAGTTTCTGCCTCAGGTTGTTGTGAAATCAGATTAAATGAGTTAATAAATATAAACCACTTGCAAGAAGAGTGCCAGCACATGGTGAACCTTCAGTCACGGCTCCTCTGCCCCACACCTCATCCTCACCAGGTACCACCACATGTAACTACCCTCCATGGTCTCCACGACCCCTACGCCCTGTCCTAAACTAGAGCCGAGGTGTACGAGCACTGCCAAATCAGAACAGACCCTGGGTGTCCAACGCCAGCTGCTCGTGTCCCTAGCTCCTTCCTGTCACAGCACATGCACACACATGTGCATACAAATGCACACACATGCACACCTACACCCACACACACGCCTCGCTGGGACCCCTTCAGTTCCATGGGGCCATCGCAGCCAGTCTAACTCACCCTGCTGCCCACCTGTCCTCCAGGTGGGGAGGGTGTGGAATGAAGGGACTGAACCTGCTGCTCTATAAGGCACTCTGCTACACTGGCTGTGTTATCTTTGGCACTTCCTTTACCATGACTGGGTGCCTTGGTGCTGGTTCCTGGGCCTCGGTTTCCACATCTCTGTAATGAATCTCCCAGCTCAAAGTCTCCATCACAGTTCAAGCAGCTGACTGCAGCATCCTGGACTGCAAAGGACCAGAACTGTGTGCCTGAGTGGCGAAGGTCCCAGAGAGAGGGGACAGTGATGGATAGTGCCTGCCCTGCCTGCAGCTCTGAGAAGCACCGTGGAGAGAAAGATGTGGCCAAGTATTCTTCTCTGGACCAACTAGAGGTCTTTGCCCACGCTCTACCCCCTGCCCGGAATCCTTTTCTCCGGCTCCACCCAGATGGTGCCTCAGGTCACGAGGCTTCAGAAGCAGAGGTAGGTCCTTGGCCTGGTCCTGGAGGTCAGATGCCCATCCTGGGGCTCTCATAGGACCATGACCCTCACTGGGGTTCTGCTCAGCAGAGTTGCAGTCTGACAATTACTTTTGTAATGGTTTGATGAGTATGTTTATTTGCAGTAGACCGTCAGCTGTGAGGGCTGAGCTGTTTGCCTCTACGCGCCATTGGTTCCCCAGAGCCTGGCAAGTGCCTGTCACCAGTAGGCACCCAGCAAATATCTGCTAGATGGAGGGACTGTTGCACAAGGGCCTCTGGACTGGGGAAGAGCTGGGAAGGGCTCCTGCAGTGAACGATTCCACCTCCTCTCTTTCTGAGGATGCTCTGGCCCTGCCATAATTGCTGGACTGCGTCAGGGGCAGGAGATGTCAGCGATCTGAGAGGGAGCCTCTAAGTGACAGGTACTTCTTAGCTCCAGGCGCACCCCGGGCCCAGGCTCAATTGGCTGCTCCAGCAGCTCTGTTTCCTGGGCTAATTGGGGAAGGGTTGGGGAGCCAGAGTGGGGGAAGCTCTATTCTGAGCTCAGGCCAAAGGCACTCACTGGTGGCCATGGTGAGCCAATTGTGTGTGTGTGAGAGAGAGAGAGAAAGAGAGAGAGTCTGTTGTTTGGAGAGAGACAGACACAGAGATGGAGAAGATTGTGTATGTGTGCACATGGCACAGGTGTGTATGTCTGGGCCTGCCTAGGCTTGTGACTGAGTTTTATATGTACATTTGCACATGAGCGTATGCTTCTGTGTCTTTGTGTGAATGCAGACGTGTGCCTGTATATGTATTTATTTCTGTTTGTGAGCATGTGAGTGCATTTGTGCTTTGTGTGTGCGTATGTGTGTTTGTGTCTGAATCCGTATGTCTGAGTACAGGCTTTTATAACATATATACTTGTTCCTGTGTAAATAGTTATTTCTATGGGTGGTGTTTGTGTCTTGTGAGTGTGTCTATCTATGTGTATGTGTTTATAGTCTAAATGTGTGTATGTATGTATGTGAGAGAGAAAGAGAGAGGAGAGTACTTAGTGAGAAGTGAAGTTGTGTGTTTGTGTGTGTGTGTGTGTGTGTATATGGAACACTGTGTATGAGTGAGGAATGCTTAATGAACAATGATTGAAGTGTGTGTGTGTCTGTGTGCATGTGTGTGTGTGCTCATGTATCGCACTGTGGATTTACCCTTGGTGCAGAGCTTCCTAAAAGTGACAGGTGGGAGGGCTATTACTTTCAGTTGTGGGCCCAGTGACAGCCCTCACCTCTGCAGCTCCATCAGTTCCCCTCCTCCCCAGTTTCTCTAAGGAGGACCAGCCCATGGAGATCATGGTCTCCTGATCACCCAGCTCCTCTTCTGGGCTCCTGCTTTATCCTGGCTCACCTACAGCAGCCCCTTGAAAGACCTGGAGCCCCATGCCCGCACCCTGGGCACACTAGCAGCATCTGCAGACACTTTCAGACTGGATGGTGAGGGTCCCTCTGAGGACACCAATACCACACTGGGTCTTCCCATCGAGACTTCCTGGCATGTCCCTCACTTCAGTCTTCATGCACATCAAGGAGCTTACAGAATCCTGGCTTTGCTAGGGTGATCACCTCATAGGACAGGGCCACTTTGTGAATGAAAGGAAGCTCCAGGGTGGTTCACATGGAACAATAGGCACCAACCAGGACTGTCCCAGGCAAATTGGGTGACAACCACCTGCTCCACTGTGCGCATCCTGCAGGTGCCATCCTGCAGGTGCCATGTTCGCTTTGCTAAGGCAGCCTTCTGGCTCTGCCCTCCTGGGGCTAGATGGGTGGAGGGTGTACCAGACCTTCACACAACACTCACTTTGGGAGCACGTGTTCTGTCCTGGGTACAATGCTAGGCACCAGGGAAGTCAGGAAACACATCTGTCCCGGTCCCTGCCTTCCTGGAGATTAAGTCCTAATGGGGGTTGAGGGGCACAAGGCAGAGACACTAAACAAATAGCAACACAGGCAAATGTGAAATCACATCTGTGGGGAATACCATCAAGGGAATACAGTGTCACAGGTGTCAGAGGACTTCCAGAAGGGCTCCGAAGCCCAGAGGTGGTTGGGCCGTATGTGCAAGGCCCCTGGGTCCTGTGCCTGGTGAGGGGGCATGAAGCTGGGGAGGAAACTGGGCTGTGGAAGTAGGGGAGGGATGGGGTTCTGAAGAGCTTGGCAGTGCTCAGTGCGGCCCCTTTCTCCTCTGGCTGTATTAAGAAGGCAAATGTTGGGAGATGGGGAGGCCAAGAGGAGCAAATGCAGGGGCCTGGACTGACCAGGTGGCAAGGGCAGTGCTGGGACTGAAGAGAAGCAGGGTGGGTGGAAGACGGGGTCAGGGAAGTGTCTAGACTTTTGGCTCATCTTGTGGGGCCCAGCCACACTCTGGCTGTTTGGAGTACCCCTGGGTCTGGTTTGGAGACAGATGAGCTGAGGACTGCCTGGGGTGGGCAGGAGATGGCCCTGGTCCAGAGGGACAGAGAGAATCCCCAAGGGGTCAGACTTGCCACAAGCTGCCAGAGTCCAGACCATGCCGTCAGAGAGAATCGAGCTTTGTCGGGTTCTCTCTGGGTGTCCTTTGTATTGCCCTTGCCAAAGGCATCATGGGTAAGCGAGAGGGAGTCCTTGCTTCCCCAGGACAGCCCACAGGCATCCCAAAGGCAGCGAGATGGGCATTCTCTCCCCAGCGTGTGCGCTGGCCTCTAAGCTCCACAGAGGGGAGGGGCAGGGAAGTCTCGGGGACCATGCCAGGGGGAGCACAACACATCAGGAGGACCAGGCCTTCCCTGCAGAGCTGGCCAGACTGTGGTGAATGTCGGAGCTGGGGCTCATTGCAGCCTCAGTCCTCCAGGACACTTGTGCCCTGGGATGAGCAGCACTGGGCGCAGGGAAGGGCTTTTCAGTGGACACTGTGGTGCTGTGCCTGGTGGCTGCTGGGAGCTTTCAGCTGCCCCTTCTCCTATCGCCCCAGGCTGATGGGGCCCCTTGCTAAGAGACCTCTGGGAGGTTGGGACTTCCCTTCTCCCTGGGAGCGCAGGTATCCTGACAGGGGGTTCAGGGTTTAAGACTCCAGTCCCCTTGCCCAGGTGGGGCTGCTGTGTGCTCTGCAGGCTCCATCTCCACAGGATCTGGCGGAGGAAGGGGCTGCAGAAACCCCATCCGTCACAGCACCTTTCCTGCCCTGTCCTTCCCTCACTCCCCTCCTCCCCCAGCAAGTCACCAACTTGAGACACCCCTCCCATGGGGTCTGCCCCTAAAAAAGCTGCCCAGCTGTTTGACATGATAAGTTGCGCAGATAAAATAAGGAATGAACATATGGAGGGACGGGCTTGCCTGGGGCCTCACGGGCTCTGGAAATAGAGCTGAGGGGCCTTTGGTGGCACTGTCCCTCTTCACAGGAGAAGAAAGTCAGGGAGGGCAGGAGTGGGGCCTGCCAGGGGTCCCAGTGAGGTCAGAGACTGGTCTTCATGCTGCCTGACTTCGCAAAACAACCTCCTTATTAAAAAGTAGAAAATCTTTTCCCAGATCAGGGTTTAAAAAAGAGAAGAAAAGAAAAATGGAGAGAGGGGAGCCAAGCTGAGGGAAGCTGTGCTTGTCCCTGCCTCAAGCTTACTTTGGGGAGAGCTAATGGGAGAGAGTCCACCTTGGGAGATCCAGCGAGAAGGCACTAGGGTGCCTCTGAGGCTGGAGGAGACCTGAGGGGGCTGGGCTGTGGTCCTGCCTCACCCTCCACCTCCACTGCCAGTCGTTTCCATGTTGGCACCTCAGGACCTCCAGACCCTCCAGGGCTTCCCACTGACAGCTCAGAGCTCCGCTCCTACCCCACCCTGTCCAGTGGGCCAGAGTCCTGGAGGCTCAGGCTCTCTTCTGCAAAACCCAACTTAATGACAATGGAGCTGCTCTGCCTCCTGGGGTCAGGGCCTTAAGCAAAGGAGTGGCATGAATCAATGCTCAGAGGCGCCCCCTGCAGGCAGAGCAGTAGTGGGCCCTTTGGGCTCCACCTGAACCTCTTGGAGTCCCTGATTTCTCCCTGTAAATTGGGATGATGGTGTGATAATAGGGGCCAGGCCTTAGGGATTTTGAGTAAATGAGTTTCCTGTGAAGAGCTGGGTACCTAGTACCCATTCATATCAGCCATGAGTGACCCCACTTTTCCTGTCCAGCCTCTCCATGAGCCATTGGGAGTGGTTTGAGGTGGCCACAGGTGAGGGAGTATACAGAACAGTGTCTTATAGAATTAGCTGTGGATTGGGCAGGGTCTTTCCTTGCTATGGGGTAGAACCTCATTGAGCTAATGAGGAAACTGAGGTCCTGGTGGAAGGACTTCTCCAAGACCTCAGGCCTCCTCCCCAAACACAGGTGACCTGCTTACAGTTCCCTTGAGAAGGATAATCTGATCTTGAGCCCTTCTGGGAACTGTCCTTCCTTGAAAAAACCCCCTGCCAGGATACTCCAGGCTATGCAGGCGTTTGTGATGCCAGTGCCAACTCCTCACTGACAGGCAGGCCTGGGGAACAGACCTCAGTTAGCTCCCTTAAACTGACAGTTATTGCCACAGATAAGGGCAGAGTAAACACAAACTCCTTTGATGCATTCACTAACAGCCGTTCTCCGCTTATAGACACCACAGCAAGCAGGGCCCTCGGCATGCAAAGGCCAGCATGCTGGGCATGGGTCCTGGCTGGCCACCGTCTACTGAGCTGTCCTGGGCAAACCCTCTCTGGGCCTCAGTTTCCTCATCTGTTAAAGGCGCAGTTCCCATTGGACTGCCTAGAAGGAGCTGAAGTTCTGCGAGTTGATGTGTGAGTACATGCAGCGTGTGTGTCAGCTGTCAAGCACAGTGTTTTAAAATGTGCTTATTTATTTGGCTTGTTTGCACCTTATCTCCTCGCTGCCTTTATAAATATTTATCAGTGTTGTTGCAGTGACATTTCCTGGGAGGAGGTGAGATGAGGCAGGGAGGATGGGATGTCAGAGGGAAGCTAATAGTCTGAGAGAGCAGGGCCAGACCCCAGACCCAGTGGTGGGCGAGGAGGGAGCCAGGGGCTAAGGTTCCCAGGAGAGGGAGAGAGGCCTCCGATTCAGAGACCTGACCCAGGACCCACCAGCTTGGATTTGAAAGTGGGACCCAAATTTCAGAACATCAGGTGGAGCTGAGTCAGGCTCTGAGGAGTGTGTGACTTCTGCTACCACCCACATAGGTACTTATTAAATGCCAACTGTTTGTGTTGACTTGCTATATGCTTGGCATTGTTTTGCGTGTTCACTTATTTAATCTTTACAAACAACTCCATGATGAAGCGACTCATCTCCCCATTTTACAGATAGGAAAAACAAGGCACTGGATTTAGTTACCTGTCCAAGCCATGAGTTTTGAAGCACAGAGACAGATCTGATCGTTGGCAGCTGATGGCAGAGCCCCTTTCTTCACTACTTCTCTATCCTTGGTGCATCATTTCCATCTTTCACAATCATCTCTTAAAATCTACTTCATACCCAGCAGCCCTGACCTCACTCCTGAGGCAGCAGAGATGACCAAGCCCAAGCCCCCAACCTAGAGGAGCTCAGGGTCTCCTGTGGTGACTGAGGGCCAGTCACCCGAGAATGCTGCTGTATGGCGATTATTCAGAGACCAGTCAGCTATTCAGACCAGGACAAGAGCTCTCGCCCTAGTCTGAATAGCTGGCTGGTCTCTGAATCTCTGCCAGCTCAGTGCCAGCCGGCTAACCTCGGCTGCCCAGTGAAAGGAGCTAGCTCAGTCCAAAGTGGAGAGGGAGGCCTGGTGACAAAGATATGGAGTTGGGGGGGCTTGGAATCAAAGAGGAGTCCGAAGTTTGGAACCCGAGAAATGGAGAGAAGTTGGAGTATGTATCAGCTAGCTTTTGCTGCCTAACAAACCACCCCGAAACTTCATAGCTTAAAAAACACACCATTTATTTAGCTCACGACTCTGTGGGTTAGCTGTTGGGTTGGACTGCTCTTGCTGGGCCCACTGGGCCTGAGGCCTCCCCTGGGATGGTGAGCCTTTCTTCGTTTCATGGGCCTTTCATCTTCTAGTGGGCTATCCTGGACATTCAAGGTCAGAAATGTGCAAAACCTCTTCAGGCCTGGGCTCAAAATAATATTGTTTCCAGTGTATTCTCCCTGTTAATGGCCAAGCAAGCTCTCTGTCCCCATGATGTCTTTTTCACTTTGGGGGTGCCTGGACTCCTCCAAGATGGCTACTTAGTAAGTCCTATTTGAGCCAAGGTGTAAGGAGCTGCTTTGGGGGCAGGGCTAGGCTCTGGCCTCAGCTGGGCCGTCCAGAGCAGGGGATGGACAAGGTCTATGCTCTGAGGTGTGGTAGCTCAGGATCATTTATTCCTTCAGTAAGTTGGATCTATGGGATCACTTAACATTGAAAGAGTGTCAGTTCTCCTCCAATGTGTAAGTGCAAAGCCATCTAGGTATCTTTGTGACTAAGTGCAGGGAGAGGACTTCTTAAACATAATTCCATAGCATAGGCTGTAAGATAAAAAAGTAGGTGAATATGCTGTCATCAGCATTTAGGATTTATATTCAATGAAGGATACTGAAGGAAGTTCCTAGACAGGTGGCTGACTAGCAGGAGATATTTACAATGTCTAAAACTGAGGCAACTCTAGAATCTATACTGGTCTGTAGATATATTAACTGTTTAGTATCTACCACTACTACAGAAAAGTTTATTAAAATGACAAGAAGTCACTTTCACCTGCTTATCTGGCACAAATGGAACCGCTGTGTGATGCCAAGTGTGGGAGACAGTGGGCCATAGGAACCTCAGGTGAGAATGCAGGTCCATGTGGTGCTAGGGAGGGAGATGTCACGGGACATACTCAAGTTGAATACGTGTGCATGACTGAGCCAGCAAGCCACTCCGGCACACACCCTGGGAGGCCTCATACCCTTGCATGCATGTGGACCTGTGTGAGAAGGGGCATGCAGGGTCCTTTACGGGGTGAGGAGTGGGGGTGGGTAAAGTCACAACTGGCAACATAGAACAACCCTAAAAATAGTGCTGGGTGGGGAAAAAGACACAGCATGAAGTTCAAATATAATACTATTTATGTAAATAAAAATTATACAAGAAAGAGCAATGCTCATTTTGAAAGCACGTGTACAAAGCACATGCATTGAACACAGGATGGTCACCTTTGGATATTGAAGTGAGAGAGGGGAGAGGGGAATAACTATTAATAGCCAAAAAGAGGGGAATCTTTTAGCTATAAATTGAGGAGTGTGATTAATGCATCCCTCCACACCTGGATCCAGCTGCCCAAAACAACAACAAAACCCATAAAAAACCCCACACAATCAAAATTGCAGCAGGAACTTTAAAATGAACATAAAAAACTTATTCTAAAATTTACATGTAAGAATAAAATTATTTAGATAGTGAAACCTGTTTTGAAAAAGGCAAGCAAAGACTGTCAACTTGCCCTAATAGATTTGAACACATCCTGCAAAGCCGCGGTGATGGGAGAGAGAGACCGGCATAGGAACAGACGTGAGGTGAACGTACTCGCGGGGCCAGCCTGGGCAGAAGTCAGGATGCTCTGTTGCGTGAAGCTGCTCTGCTGCGTGCTCAGCAGGCCGGGCCGCCTTCGTGCAGTGAGCGGTGATGGAGCATCGCCTGCGCCGCTCTGGGGCTGGTGCTGGGGTACAATGGTGAGAGTGTTGTTTTTAGTGCCAGGGGACAGGGCAGAAACAGTCACACAGTCACTTTCATACAGTGATAATGAGCTGTGATGAGAAAGTAGGGAGTCCGGGGGCACAGGAAGGGGGAGGTGGGGGGAGGTGGCCAGGAACGCTTCCCAGGAGAGGTGGCATTTTCTTGAGATCTAAAAGATGAGTCTGTATACTCTAGGTGAGGTGTGTGGTAGGGGTGGGGTGGGAGGTGCTCCAGGGAGGAGAGGTGTGTACAGGGTCTTGTCCAGAGGCAGGAAGATGGGGTGAATTTGGGAAGGTGGGGTGGAACCCTATCTTGGGATGGAGTTTGGAAAGCCCCGGAAGACCTTAAGCTCCTATGTCCTCATTTAACCCCTATCACCATTCCATGGAGGTAGCCTTTACTTCCCACAACTGTCTCTCAGAACCATAATAAACTCATAGAGTTTTATAGCTGAAGGGCCCATATTCCAGATGAGGAAACTGAGGCTCAGAGAGATGAGATGGGTTGTGAAGGGGGTAAGGGAAACGAGTCTTATGGAGCTGTGCACAGCCTCCCCAGATCTCCTGCTCTCCAGATAATCCCTGCCCTTAGCCTGGCAGCCCTAGCCCCGCAGCACTGGCAGGGGGACCCCCCTCCCCTGCTTCCTCTCTCAGGAGCCCAGGGCCTCCAGTTTAAGCAATGCTGGCCGGGTGTTTAAACACTATCATTGATTATTGTAAGTGGGCTTATGAGCCTTATCGGCTTAGATTTGTATCTGCGGGAGAGCTATTCATCTTAAATAAATATGTTTTTAATAATCTCCAAGTATTTATGGAGCATAAAGCTGTCAGGCAGACTGGAGACAGGGATTCCTGGAGCTGCTTCCTGAAGGCTGCTCCGCGAGAGTCATAATTAAAGACGGTCCCAGCAGGGCAGCTTGCTTCTTGCTTCCGGGAACAAACGGAAGACTTGGGTGATTATCACCTTCAAGTACTTTTAATAAGCCAGTGTTGGTTATTTAACCTATAATAACCACTTAATAAACATAGTAAATTACTTGCAGGTTTAGATATATTCTCTGCTCCTCCCTTGCCCCTCCCAGGGCCACCTGTGTCCTGGAGGTTTTGATGGGAAGTCCCAGAGAGAATGTTCTGCCCAAGCCCCTGCTGCAGTGGCCCTGACATCTGGGGAGCACAGGGTTAGGGTGGGGGCCTTGGTGGGGCAGGGGCCAGCTGTGGAGCCTTTGCCTTGTTTTGTGCCTCGGGCCAGGGTAGGTGTGCCGCCTTCCCGGTGCCAGTAGGAAGGCTAGGAGGCAACCAGGAGGTCAGGGCCACATGGGGAGCAAGTGGCAGCTGAGTGGAGCGGGCTACTGGTGGCTGGGTCAGACTGTGATGTCATGTGTCACCACAATGACCCAGGCTCTTCTGTGGCATGGAGGCAATAGATAGGGCACTGGAACCTGGAGGGCAGCAGTGGGAGTGACCCCAGGTCCCAGAGGCTGGGTGACTGGTTGAGATTGTGTGGGGGCAGGAAGAGAGCTTTGGGTTTCCTGGCCTTTAGCCTGACCCTCTGAAGACCGTGAAGCTTCCTCACTTTGCTGGATTGTGACACAAAAGAGGGCACAGTGGGAGGCTCTTGCCCTGCCTGTCCAGGTGCATGGTCCACAGGGCCATGTGGCTTCAGGAGTGCTGCCTGGAACTCGATGCTTCTCTTCCCCAGTGGTACCTCATCAGAGGAGGGCCACACGGAAGGCATTTTTTGAATATTGTTAAGTGTGACAGTATTGGGATGCTGACCAGATTTGAGTGGAGTGCTGGCCTGTCCAGGGTGGTCTTCATGCTAAAAGAGGTGTAGGACACAGCAGGAGTCCCAGACAAGGCCCATGAAGCAAGCCGGGGGGAGGGGCAATGATGGTTGTGGAGCTGTGGGCCACCCAGGGTCTGGGACACAGCATTATTGTTGGGGTTGGTGGCGATGTCTGGCTGCTGCACACTAGAGACCAACCTGGGAGATGGTGGGCCATGGTGGCAGTTCATGAGACACTGATGAGATGGGCAGGTGGAGGCAGGCACTGGGGAGGAGCCGCCTGCTGGTGTCTCGGGCGGGCCTGCCGTTCTCGAGCACTCTCGCTCTCCTGCATTTCCTCTCCTCTGCTCCTATTCTTTCTGCTATTGAGTCTCTTCTTCAAACTACCCCCAGCTTTCACATTTTTTTAGTTAAAATATTTATTGTGAAATATATTACACATTCAAAAGTGTGCAAAGTGTATATGAGTGGTTTAAAGAATAGTAAAATGAGCTTGTAATGAATAGAACATTCCCAGATTTCAGCAGCCCCTGTGTACCCCGACCATGCCTCTCCCCCAACCCCCCAGCTATTGTGAAGTTTGTGCTATCGCCCCATGCATTGTGTAGCCTATGCCTATCTATTGTTTAGGCTTTCTGTGTGTGTGTGTGTGTGTGTGTGTTTAATTTTACATAAATGGAATCAGGCCTGTGTATTGTGACTAAATTCTCTCAGGTGGCATTGTTTCTGAGACTCGTTCGCACTGAGGTGTGTCCTATAGACTGATGGCTCTCAGTGCTGTGTGGAATCCCGCTGTTTGAATATACCGCTATTTATCTGTGCATTCTGTGGTGGGTGGTCTATGGATTGCTTCCCGGACTTTTTTTCAGCTCAAGGACAATGCTGCAGTGGGTACTTTAGATACATTTCCTGGGGCACATACTTTTCTGGGGTGTGGGAATGAGTTTTAGGGTCATGAGGATTATGGTTCCCCAGCAGGGACTGAGACCCTCCTCCAGTTTTCATATTCTCCTTGCCTGCCCCACCCCCACTCCCCTTTCCTGTCCCCATTTCCTGATAAGGTAAAATTCAGACATGTGTTGATGTACCTGCTGAGTTTGATGAGAGCCATCTGGTGTTAAGGACAGAGTGGGGGGATGTTCTATAGAAAGTGTCACGATGAAGTCTAGTGGGAGGGGGAGTGCTGTGCTCACCTCAGTTTAAGCAGGCCATTCTGGGGGCCCATCTTTGCCCCCTCTTGTCTCCTAGCTATACTCTGCTGCTCCCTCACAGCTGCACCATTGTCCAAAATGCAGCCCCTGGTTGAGGAAATCAAGATGCTCTTGTCCTCAAGGCAGCCTATGTCTTTCTTGGGGTTCAGCTCTCTTTGGAGCAGAAAGCCTCTCCCAACCCCACATTAGTTCTGGGCTCCATCTGTCCTCAGTGCTTGGCCTGACTTCTGTGGGAAGCTGGGAAATGTGGCGATTTGGTTCTTTGTCACTGGTTTTCCAGGTGGTTTGTAAACACTCCCAAGGAAATGCTTCTCAGTAATAAATGAGACCCCTGTGCAAGCTGAAATTGTATGAGCAATTAACCCGACTGGCCTGATGCCAACAGGGCGGCCCGCTGCTTCCCTGGGAGAAAGTCCAGGACCCCTGGATATGACTCCCTCCCCTGCTCTCTCTCACCTGGGGGATGTCAGGCAGGAGTGGGTGGGGGGTAGGCGGGTCCCGGCAGCCAGGGTTGCAAAGGGAGGGCCCTCCTCCCTGCTTCTGACAGCCCGACCACCCTCCATGGCTCTAAATCCCTGGTGGTTTCTGAGGTTGTGGAGACCCAGAAGGGCATCCTTAGAGGTCCCCACCACTGGGAAGCCCCCACTGATGTAGATGTTCATGGCAATGAATGGGCTGGGGGGCAGGCAGCTCAGGCTGTGTGTGTATGTGTCACAAAGATGACAATCACAGTCATTTTCAGCATAGCATTCAGACACTCCTGTGCCCAGCAAAGAATCACAGGGGACACTTTCCTCTCGTGAGACTCTTTTTATAAGTGGGGGAGACCCTTGCCTGGACTGAGCTGTGCCCCTATTAGCTGCAAAGGAGGCTGGGAAAGAGAATACCCAGCACCCAGCATTTTTTCACCCTCAGCTGGAGAAGGCAGACTGTGCCTTCAGGAAAGGAAGGAAGGGATGACTGTGGTAGGCAGGGTTGGGCCGTGAAGGCTGCGCTGCAGTTCACTAGTATGAAAAAGGAGAGGAATGGGTAAGCTGAGGGCCCATCACTCAAGGGACCATTACTCCCATCCAACAGTCTCCACTCACCACCGCCCTCCCCTCTGAAGGTCTGAGATGAGGGAGAAGAGGGGTTGAAGTGCAGGCTCTGGGTGGCTCACAGCTGGGGCCTAACTGGCTTCATGGCTTTGGGGACATCACAACCCTTGCTGAGCCCTCACTCCTTTGTTCCATAGAGTGGGCGACAGGGCCTCTCACTGAAAGTTGTGTGTGGATTCAGCAGGTTAAATGCCTGTGTGGTTTGGCACATGGAAGGTGCTCAGACCCATGCACTTGACTTTCAAGCTGTGGTTACTAAACACCTACTATGCACTGGGCCTAGCGGGCTCTGCCCTCCTGGAGCTGCCATGCTCAAGCGAGGCCATTCCAGAGAGCTGCGGAGAAAGTTAGCAGGATAATGTAGCACTAGCCAGGGCAAGCTTCACATCTTAAGTCTGGCAGTCAGAAAGGGCTTCTCTGAGGAGGTGACAAAGGGCTGAGACCTGAGTGATAAGGAGAAGCCAGCAGGGCAAAGATCTGGAGCAAAGCACTTGGGAAGAGGTATCAGAATAATGAAGGCCCTGAGGCAGAAGTGCGCTGGCATGTTCCAGGAAAGCCAGGAGGTGAGTGTGGCTGGAGGAGAGAGAGAGAGAATATGCTGGGGGGAGGGGGAGAGGCATGGTGGTGAGGGAAAGGCTGTCACTAGAGAGGCAAGCTCCACCTGAGCTTTGTGGTTTCTCAGTCCTGAGGGGAAGCTGAGCCCTGACCAGGGTGCTGAAAAGCTAGCACAGGGCTGTGGCCCAGAGCAGGCACCTGGACTGGCTCCACTTCCTACTGCTCAGCAGCCTTCGGCAAGTCCCCAAACTTCTCTGTGAGCAGCTTTCTTCTCCACAGCACAGGGCAACAGTTAGCACCCACAACCCGGGGCTGTTATGGAAGAGAAGGGCCTGACCCACTGCAGGCCCACATCCCACGTCAGTGGCCACAATTTGTGCCATGCTCTGTCGTTCCTAACTGTGCCACCTGGACAAGTCTCTCTCCTTCTCTGAGCCCCAGATATGTTGCCTATCATAGAGGTAGGGACAGTAAGGCTTCCTGGGCACAGTGCTAGGAGGACAAGGTGAGGCAGTTGGTGCCAAAGTTGGTGCCCTTCCCCCAAGGGCAGGGAGTGCTAGACCCCTGGGCTCCAGGGTCTTTGCTGCATTAGTTGAGATGGGCCCCCAAAACTCTGGCTTTATGGTGGAGCCTCCCTCCTCTTGGAGTTAGCATGTCCCTCACTTATTGGGGCTGGCACACCTCACTGCCTTGCAACCCATGGCTGGACTTAAGAAAGCTGGTGGCGGCCTCCTGGGACCTGGCCTTCCTGAGTGGGTGTCTGGGAGCATCTGGCAGGAGGAAGGTGTTATAAGAAAGCCAGTGAGCAAAGTGTGAGGCCTGCTCTTTCCTGTTAATAGCTCACACAAGAGCCTCTTGGCCATCAGATTCAATTTATTCCCATCTGGCCCTGCTGTCTCCATCAATTCGGCTAATAAAGAGAGGTGGACGGCCATGACCTGGGCCACCACAGATGCCTCTTCTAAGCTAATTAATAAGCCTGACAATCCCTTTTAATACTTCTGTGCTTAACACCCTAAAAGGAAAAAAATGAACTGAGGATGGGGGTGGGGGGAACACGGTGGGAGGCTGCAGCTGGCTGGTGGTGGGGGAAGGGAGGGGGTCTGGCTCTGCCTGGGGAAGTGGGGGAGGCCAAGAGCCCGGCTCCAAGAGCCCAGCCCCAGACCCTGAGTGGCTAGGCTCCCTGTCTGAACCTCAGTGTTCTCACCTACGAAGCATAGTGCATGTTGATAAGAGGAGCAAGGGACAAGATGGTTGGTGCTGAGCTCCCTTTGTGCACGACAAACCCCAGGGGAAAAGGCATTCAAGCATGCTGTAATGTGTATAGGGCAGTTCAGGAAGAATACATGGGAGTCTGGCAGCCTGGTGGTCTCTGTGAGAGAGACTCACCTTTAGTAGTAAGTGCCAGGCCTCGTGAGAGTGGATCGTGGCTCCGTACTTCTTAGGTGAGGGGCCCTGAGCAAGAGTCTTCCCCTCTCTACCCTCAGTGTCTCCTTCTGTTCAATTCAGATAAGAATAGTGCCTTGCACCTAGGGCTATTTTATGAGGATTACACAAAATAATGCCTATAAGATGCTAAGCTGCTTCCTCAATAAACATTAGCTGTAGTATTTTAAAAACACAAAATTTCATCCTCCTGTGGTCTCACGGGTTCACCCCTGCCTGCCCAGGGCCAAGTCAAGGGTAAGATGTTTCTTGCCATGGACAACAGCAGACCTCCCAGCCCATAGCACCTGGCACTAGAACAGAGAAGGACATTGCCCTGGGTGACTACACATGTCACTTGACTTCTCTGTGTCTGTGACGTCACCTGCAGAATGGAGTCCTTGTGTCCAAGCCACTGCTCTGCCCAAGACAGTGGCCAGCAGCTCTCCCTACTTTGAGGATGGACTCTCTGTCCATGTGCAGGGCGTGTGGCCAGCTCATGACCTTCAGCTGTCAGCTCCTTCAGGGTCAGCTTCAGCTGCAGAGAGCCGAAGCCTCGACCTTCCAGAGCAGCCCACATCCAGTGACTGACTGAGTGAGGAGGGGGCATAGAGGCTTACCCATTTCAGCCCAAAGAGAAACAATCTGGGCAGGCACAGTCATTCCAGAACTTCCCGATGGATAAGCTGAGGCTTTGCGAGGCCTTTGCTCTCTATTGCGGAACTGCTGTTCCACTGGGGGTTCTCATAACAATCATGTGGAACATACCCAAAGCAAACCTCAGGCTCAATACCATCTCACCCGGTGACTCACAGATGCGTTTCTCCAGCTCCTGGCTCTCCCCTGACCTCCAGAGTTATGTGTCCACTCAACCGGGCAGGGGGATGTGGGCAAGAATGTGCTGTATTCAAGGAACTAAAGGAGCCCAGAGAGGATGGGGACAGAGGGTTGGGAGCTGGGCTTGGAGGGTGGGCAGGGGCCTGACTATTCAGTTCTATAGGCCACGGTGAGGAGTTTGAATTTTGTATAAAGTGGTTGGAGAGCTTAAGTTGGGCAGCAGCACCATCTGGTTCCCATTGTGAAAGATCATGCTGGCTGGCAGGTCACATGCTCGTATCTACTGCTGTACAACAAAGGACCCCAAACTGAGGGCTGTAAAACAGCCATTTGGTTTTGCTCACAATTCGGTGGGTCAGGACTCTGGGAAGGGCTCAGCTGGATGGTTCCTCTGGGCTCCACGTGGTGTTGGAGGGCCAGCTTCTTCATCTCAAGTCTGGCCCCTTGGTGTTCCTTGGCCTTTCCCTGTCCTCCAGGTGGTGTCTCGCCATTCAGGCCTTCCCAGTGTAGCTTGCTTCAGTTTCTCGCACATGGTGGGTTCGGGGGTGAAGGGGATTGAACATCTTACACAGCGGAACTGGAAGCCGTCAGGCCAGGTAAGAGCTATGTCCAGAACAGGTGCATCACCACTTCTGCCATATTCTATCAGGCAGAGGAGTCACAGGGCCCTCCTGGGTTCAGGGCGTGCAGAAACCGTGTTCACGCTTCATGGATAGTGGGGTGGCAAAGCCACACAGTGGAAGAGTGCTGGGACAGGAACAGTGCGGCAGCCCTGGGCAGTGGGTGGATGGTGGGTGAGAGTGAGGGACCCCCAGTGGCCGTTAGTTGAGGGAGAGCTGACGATTCTGGGCACAGGGTGGTAGTCATGGGGAGAGAAGTGGATGAATTAGAGAGAGGAGGGAGGCAACAGTCATAGAATTTGGTAGTTTAGTAGACGGGATAAGGGAGAGAAAGGGGTTAAGAGAGATTCCCGATTTTTTGGCTCAAATCACCATATTAATTCTGCCTTTTATTTTCCGATGCTTTGACATCCTGAGGCTGTGCTGACCCCTCCCAGGGTCAGTCAATTCCTAGACAGTAAAGGACTCATTTTTTTAATTTTTCCAATACAAACTAAACAATCCAGAGCCCACATATCCCCACCTCCTCTTTGGGGCTCTCACACTCAGAGCCACTGTCCAGCTGCCTTAATCATGCAGAACCAGGTCCCAGACAACTTGGGACAGCCCTACACTCAGAGTCCCGAATTATTCAAACCAGCCAATCCCAAGCTTGTTTACTCCGCCTCACCTGTTAATTCCAGCTGAAACCACAATGAAGACTCTTGCCCACCCCTAGCCTCCTGACTGATCCTGGGGCTACCCAGTGTGCCCTCCGCACCAGCCATAGCATGGCATGCCTCCCCCTTGGGGGATCTTGGAATACAATAAGCTACCTTTTCGATGGCAGTTGTTTAATGATCTGTTAATAAAGCCTGATTTGTACACAGCCATGGAGATCAAGACACCCTGGGTGTGTGCACTGGGGGAGGGCTGCCTTCTTTGGCTTTCCAGGCTGGAAGAGAAAGGGCAGAGAAAGCCCATGCTCCTGAGGTTGAATCTGCCCAACCCCTCCCACCCACACCTGTCCATTTCTCTGGCATGAGAGTGTTCCCATGGCAACCAAGTGACAATGGCCAATCCCCTTCTCCAATAGGTGACCTCCACTAGGAATTGAAGAATGGAGAGGGGATGAATGGTGTGTTTCTCTTAATTAAAAAGAAAATATATAGCTTTAGTTTCATCTACATTAAAAAACATCCCAGGAGAGATTGTAGATATCCCACGTTCTCCCATCTCTAACACAAAGACTATTTCCTTTTCTTCAGGACCGATGCTTTTACTTATTTGTTCAATGGACATTTCCATTTTCCTCCACTACAATCACAATGTACACATTGTATGTGCTGGCCATGGGCAGAGGAGACCTTTTCTTGGATCTCCATGGTCTCCTGGCTGGTGGTTTTTGATGGCTTAGTTAGTGTTGTCACAGAGGGGAGCAGGGTGGGTGCTTCTTACCTACAGCTGTTCAGTACAACTGGGCAGCCACAGGCAAGGAGGGATGTCTACAAACAGGACCAGGTCCAAGCATGACATGATCGAGCATGCCCCGGTTGGCCTGCCAGATCTGAGGGAGGGGCTAGGGTGCAGCCGGGTCCAGAAGCCAAGTCACTGTGGGTGGCAGAGGTGGCTGCCAGGCTGGGCAGGAGCCCATGGCCAGCTGCTCCCAGGTTATATTTAGCTGCTGCTGCCCAGGACAGCAAGGGCACTGGGGCATCCCAGGCAGATGCACCATACGCTGCTTAAGCGGTTCTGGCACTGGGCTTATTGATGGTTTCCCATTTTGGAGGCATTATTTAAAGATGCCTCAACAAAGGAAAAAGAGGGGAGGGGGAAGCTGTTATAGAATAAAAGAGACTTAAAAGAAACACAGTGACCAAACACAATGCATCACCCTTTTTTTGCACCTCAACTTCAACAAACCAACTCTAAAAGCTTTAAAAGTTAAAAAGTTATCTAAAGAAATTCAGGAAAATTTGAACATGGGCTGTGAATTAAAAGATCTTAAAGAATTGTTAATTTGGGGAGTATAATTAATTATGATTAGATTTTTTAAAAGTCCTTATCTGCTAGAGACACAAATTTAAGTATTTATGAACAAAATGAAATAGTCAAGGATTTGCTTTACAATATGGAAAAAAAAAAGCATGTGTGCGCGCGCGCGTGTGTGTGCGCGCGCCTCTGTTGGGGGGGGTTGGAGATGAAACAATATTGACTGTGAGCTGATAACTGTTGAAGCTGGGGGATGACACATGGGCCCATTATCCTATCCTCTTTATGTACCTTCGTGTAGGTTTGACATTTTCTATAACAAAATGGTAAAAAGTGCTCCAACCAATATATTCTTGTTCGTGGCTTTTTTCACTCCTTTTGCATTACTTTCTAAGCATGAATTCCCATGAGTGGTATTACCAGATCCAGGCTCTGACATGCAGTCAAAATCACTCTTCGATGAGACAGTGCCTGTTTATGCGGCTGTGAGCGGGGGGGGGGGGGGGGGGGGGCGGGGGCGCGCCCTTGCTGGGCAGGCTGGCTGGCACTTATTTTGATCTTTTTAAATCTTCACCTGAGGATATGTTCGTTGATTTTTAGAGAGAGTAAAAGAGAGAGAGAAACATGTATGTAAGACTGAAACATCGATGGGTCGTCTCCCGTACCCACTCCGATTGGGATCGAACCCGCAACCTAGGTATGTGCCCCGACTGGGAATTGAAGCTGCAGCCTTCTGGTATACAGGTCGATGCTCCAGCCAACTGAGCCACCTGGCCAGGGCAACTTATTTCAATTTTTAATTTTACTAATTCAATAGGTGTAAAGCATTATTATTTTAATTATTTCATTTTCAGCTATTTGATTATGAGAGAGGTGAGACATTTGGCCATGGTTAGCCATTAGCTTCGTTTCCTTCTGGCCCCTGGCCCTTTGCACAGTTACCTATAGGATCTTTGATGCTACTATTTTCAAATATCTGCCAAAGCTTCAACTACGTTTCCAGGAGATTTCCTGTGACAGGGTAGCATATGGTCAGAACTTTAATTTATCTAAAGTTTAACTGAGTCTATATAAAGAAAGCACAGATTCTTTTTCCCCCCCAAAGTTGATCTCCAGACAACTCAACATCATTTTATAAATTACTTTTCCCTTCACCATCATTTGGTCTCGATTATTGTGTGAATGATGAACTCTTCCCATATCTGATGGGAGACTGTTTCAAGGCTCTGAATTCTTACTCCAGCCTCATCTCTATTTGGGAGCCCGCACCACACACTGTACCAGTAACTGCTACAGTAGAGTGTGTCCTGGCTTTGTACCCAGGCCTGTCAGACCCTATTGTGGCTCCTACACCTCCCCACGGTCCCCAATATCCTGGACCTGGAGTTAGGAAACTTGGTCTGAATTCCAGTTTTGTCACCAGCTGTGTGTCTTTATACAGGTCCCATGGCCTCTCTGAGCCTCATCTGTAAGAAGGCACAATGTGCGACTTGTCACCCAGGTGAAATGTCTGCACTTAATAGGTGCTCAGCACATGCTTGCAAGTTAGGATTTAACTGGTTCCTGGGGTTAAGCGAACCTGCAACTTGGTTGGGCTTGGGAGAGTTCAGGGTGTCTCCTCCATCTCTCTTGGTAATGCTTTGCCAGCCTGCAGAGCCAGGGGTTGGTACTGGTGTGGCTGCTGGGCACCGAGGCACCTCATACCCCCCACTTGAGCCACAGCTGATCTTGGCCCTTTTCCATGGTTACCTCAGGATGGGGAGTACTCATGCATCCTATCAAGGAGGCTCTCTCAATATGTGGCCATCAGTTTATCCTGGCATGGGGCAGGGGTAGGTGGGGCTGTGTGTTCCTCCTGGCAGGGGTGGGCCAAAGGGCTCAGGTGGGGAGTGTCACTGAGCAGGACCAAAGAACCAAGCTTGTCTGGCCAGGGTCATGGAGTGTGTCAAGTCTGGTGTCCAAGAAGCAGACACTGAGATGGTAGGGGAGGAAGCGGACGCAGGAGCAACGGGAGAGCCTTGGTCCAGGTGCAGGGCTGGGGAAGGAGGGGGGAAGGAGGGAGGACTGGGAGGAAGAGCCTCAGACTGCAGTGCAGCCTAGAGACACCTTGGTCACACTCAGGGGAGCCCCAGAGCTTAGACTGCCCGTGGGAGCCCTGGGTTGAGCTGGAGCAGCAGCTCCAGTCCTTGGCCTCCACATGGCCCCTGAAAGCACAGGAGCTGCAGGCTGTCAGGCAACCACACTCCTCCAGCAGGCCCTCTGCTGGAGGGACCATGAGCTGCCTCTTGCCCACCATGTACCTTTGAGGATCCCTGCCCCTCCCCTTAGGTCCTGACATGGTGGGAGTTGGCATCAGGCTGTCATCTCATCCAGGCAGAGAAGCAGCATCACAGCAAGCCCAGGGAGGGCTGTCACCCCTCCTGACGCTCTCATTCCAGTTTAGAGAGAAACTGATGGCCACACTGATGGCTCCCAGGGCATTGTTAGATGGAAGGCCCTGGGGCTGTGCTGGGACATTGGAGCTCAGTGTCTGCCTGGGGTTGTGAGGGGAGGGATGAGAGATGTGAGTGTGTGGGCAGAGGGGTGCTGTGTGCCCACGTGGAGGGGCTTTTGTGGGAGGCGTGAGTGAAGGGAGGTCTCCAGAGTGCTGGGCCGAGAGCTGAGCTGTGAATAGAGGTAGAATTCATGGGGGAGGAGGCAGAGGAATGTGCTAGAGAAAGGAACTGTGTGGGCAAGTGTGCGTGTAGCCCATGGTAGGAGATGGCTGGGTAGGAGGGGCAGAGCCAAAGAAAGGAGAGTAGGGCATTCAGGAGGTAAGAAGGTGCTGTGGAGAATTGTTCCAGGGGAATTCAGGGAGGGAGTTCATGAGCATTGGTAGTGTGCCTACTCCCAACTGATCACGAAGAATGAAACATCTTTTCTTGTATGACTCCTTTCATTGGCCTCTGACTCATCTTAATGGACCCTGGTCCACTTTGCTCCAGCTACATGGGCCTCTCTCTTCGGAAGCCTCAGAGCCTTTGCCTTTGCTGTTCCCTCTGCCCAGAGCACTTTCCCCATGTGAGCCTCTGCTCATCCTTTTGGTTTTAGCCCCAAAGTCCCCTTCTCTCTGATCACCCCTCTAAGGAAGCCCACCCAACAGTCTCTATTATTACATCACCTGCCTGGCTGTCTTTATAACACCTACCACAACCTCTAATTATCCTGATAACTTTTTTAGCTTACTTGTTTCTTGTCTGCCTCTCTCCACAGGTTTGTCAGCTCTAAGAAGACAGGGACTTTGTCTGGTTCATGACTGTAGCCCCAGCTCCTAGACCGTGCCTGACACAGTAGGTGCTCCGCAGGTCTTTGTGGAGTGAGTGGGTCCATGGTGCCTTTAGATCCTTCCCCTGTGGAGGCTGAATACTGCCCACTTAATTTTCCATGAGGAAGCAGAGTCACTGCTCTGACACAGTAGGGAGGGAAGGTGGATTTCCACGGGAGCATGTGGTAAGGACTGAGGGGTAGACACTTCCTGACTGAGCAGCCTTGTGTTGGTCAGCTGCCCCCTCTGGGCCCCAACTTGCTCATTAAATGAAGCAGAAAAAAGAACAGCCCCTCCTGTGGGGGCCATGTGAGAGTGGGAAAGACATCCTACACAATAAAAACATTCTACACTTAGCCCCTGGCTGGTGTTGCTCAGTAGTTAGCACATCAGCCCTGTGCACCAAAGGGTCATGGGTTTGATTTCAGGTCAAGGCCACATACCAGTGTTGCAGGTTCAATCCTGAGCCCTAATCAGAGCACATGCAGAAGGCAACCGATTGATGTGTCTCTCAACACACCGATGTTTCTCTCTCTCTCTCCCTCCCCCCTTCCTCTCTCTCTATAAATCAATGGGGGGGGAATCCTCTAGTGAAGATTAAAAAACATCCTGCACAGTGCCAGTGCCCCCTCCCCCAAACTTCTCCCCTTCCTCCTCTATGCCACATCCAGGACACAGATGTCCCAATCACCTGGTAGCTGCTCCTCCTAAAAAGTTGTAGGCCTCTGCCCTGAGCAGGGAGGAGGCCTGAGCACGACGCTCTTCTGTAGAGTGGGAGATGTATGAGGGATTTATGGGCCAACACTCAAAATGAAAAGTGATTCAATCCAATTCCAGGGTGGCAAGAGGCTTCCTGGAGCCTGGCTAAGTGGGTCTGGAGCAGCGATCAGCCTTGCAAATCTTTTAGCGTGCTTTCGGCATCAGGGACCTCCCCGAGCATGAGTCATTGGGGTAGGGAGCCAGGAAGCTGGGGCAGCCAGCCGGCTGCTCATCAATTAAACTCCTCTCCATTTAATTAAGACATAAAACATCACCCTGTGTGTCCGTGAGAGGGGCTAGACACACTACCAAAGGCGTGGCAGCCGCTGCAGTTGCCCCCTGCTTCCCCAGATCAGACACCTGCCGGACTGAGAGGCAACCACCAAGTCACACTGCCTGTTTTCCTGCCCAGGATGCAGCATCACAGGTGGAGGCTGTTTGTTTACATGCTGCCAGTGACATGCAGCTCACTACCTATGTCCCTCTGCTGACCAAGGCAGGCCAGGCCAGCAGAATAGTCTGGGCATGGCCTCTGGGGCTTGCTGCCTGGGGTTAGACTACTTGGCTGTGTAATTTTGCCAATTCCTAGCCTCTCTGACCCTCAGTGTCTTCATCTACAGGTGGCAGGACAGAAATAGCATCTGTGGGTTATTTTGAGGATTGAGTTAATGTACACAGGGCATTTGGGCTGAGCCCAGAATGTAGACTTCCTCTCTGCACTGGCAGCTGCAATGCCCTCCTGCCTCTCACCCCTCTGCCTGCTGCCCCTCCTTTGACAGTCCACTCCGCCCAGCCTTCTGCCCGTGGGCACTATGCCTGGGCCTCAAGTGACCTCCAGGCCATGCATGAGGTGCCTGGTCCAGCTTAGCCTCTGGACTGGGTGGTCTGAAGATAAAGCCACCTCCATGTCTCCAACGACCAGCATAAGCCCTTAAATAGGCACACGGACATCAGGTTTCCCGGATGAATGAATGAATGAATTCTTCCTTCTTGGACTTTTTTGGGCCTCAGAAAGTAAGAGAAAGAGGAATGGTGTGCTAGAAAACTGCCTTTATGTCAGGCAGACCACTTACAGTTCCAGTTCCCTCAGGAGGTCCTTTACAGCGCTGAGCCTCAGTGTTCTCATTTGTAAAATGGGTGCCACATAGGCGCCCACTTCGTATCCATTTTTCACTCCTTCTTCCTTGTTTTGTGGGAGAAGCAGCTATTATCTCCACACGGCTGAAAAAGCATCCCTCTCCAGGCTCCCTTGCAAGCTGGGGGAAGCCAAAGAACTGTTGGCAGGGTCTTCTGGGGGTTCTGGGAAGTCAAACCTGGCACTGGACCTTCTTTCTCCACTTCCTGCCTTTAACTGGAATGTGATGTCAGAGGCCACAGGCATGAGGACCAAAGCCAGCCTGCCGAAAATGGCAGGGCAGAGAAATGGAGAAAGCAGTGAACCAGAGCTGGGACCTGCTGTCTCCGGACTCCTCACTGCGGGACAGCAAACCTCTTTAGGTTTAAGCCTCTGCACATTGGTATCTTCTGTTCCTTGGAGCCGAGTGCATTCCTAATGAGTGCTGTGATGTCACCTCACGTGGAGCACACAGCACCCACTCCCCACACAGAGCAACTGCTCCATAAATGTGTGTTGACTCACATCCAGCCAGGCTCGCTGCCTGGCTGACCTGCATGGCAGAGCTTCACTGTCAGAGTTCGCCACAAAATATACCACGGCCACAGCCTGCCCTCGCGACGAGGCCAGAACCCACCAGTGCAAGGTGGTCCCACGACAGGGCGAGCAAAGCATGCTGACGGACAACAGTCACCTCCAGTTTGACCTGGGGAAGTTTTGTAGCAGCCTCGGCCTGTGAGCTGAGCCTGGCAAATGGGCATGGCGTTGTCACAAAGAAATAAGAGGGACACCCATCCAGGTGGAGGGGGCCATAGGTGGGGAAGCCCAAGGCAGCACCTCCTCTTACCTGGCACAGGTGGTGTGGGAGAGTACAGCGGGGTGGGGGCAACCTGAATGTCAGGCTTCATTCTGTAAACTAGCGGCCCCCCAACCTCCTGTCACTGTATATTTGGTCATGGTGTTGGACCACGTATGCTTTTATTTACTTCATACGTTTTCTGTAATTCTGTTCACTTTAAAAACTTAAACAAATGCATCTGTGAATCCTCACAAAAAGCTGGAAAGCCAGTTCCCTTTGCCATCACAGGAAGGCAAGTGTAAACCACACAGTGAACACCTACAGCAGCAGTCAGTTCGCCCGGCACTTTCAACCTGCCAAGGCCGGGCCTGATGCCTGCACTCCCCTGTGAAAGAGGGAGATTAACACTTGTTAGAGAGGCGTTAAAGACAGTTTAGAAGCAAACTGAGGCTTTCTGAGGGATGCAATAAGAAGGATTAAGGCAGAGAATGAAAAGGGATGAGTTAATGGCAATTGAAGCACGACCAAGGGCAGAACCTCTGAGGACTGTGAGGCCAAGCGGGGCTCTGAGCAAGAAGAAAATGTAATCAGTGGGGTTGACATGGTTTGATTCACGCAGGGCAGCGATTTTCAACCAGTGTGCCGCAAGAATTTTTAAAACATTCAATACCTGGCTATTTAGTCAAGGGCACTGACCTCTTTTCCCTTAGATTGTCAAATAAAAAAAAAAATAGCAACTGCCAACATAACAATAGCTGTCTGGTGTGAATGAATAAAAATTATACCTATTTTTTTGGTCAGATCGGCAAAAAATATATTTTTGGTGTGCCGCAGAATTTTAGTAATCAGTTTCTGTGTGCCATGGGGTGAAAAGGGTTGAAAATCGCTGATGTAGGGCAAATGGGGATATAAGGGTTCCGTAGGGGAGTGGAGCTGCGGTGGAGGACTTCCAGAGTAGTTTTTCTGTCTCTTTCTGCCATCCCGGGGCCAACCTCTGCCTCGCCTGCTGGGTGTGAGGGTCAGTTTCCACTTTGATTCCCCTTCTCTCTGGATGGGAATTAGCCTCAGATGGGCAGGAGAGGCCCACACATGGGCCCACAAATGGAGAACGTGATGAGGAGAGGTCACTGGACAGATCCCAGAACTTTTGATACTGGATTGTGTCCTCAGGAACAACCTCTCCCAGAACCAACGTTCTCCCAGCCTTCCCAATAGCAAGGACACAGAGGGGCCACCAGGATGGAGACGGACAAATGAGCTTCCATCTTTCAAAGGAGGGCAGGAACCCATGAGCTGGAGGAGATCAGTCCTAGGAAAAATTCTAGTATAGCAGGACAGTGAGAAGCGAGGAAAATCCCAGGCAAGTGGAGTGGGGAAACTGACAAGAAAAACAAGGCCATACAGTTTGGGCAGCTTGCCACCAGCTTGCAAAACCGTGTCTTCCCCAACCAAGGACACTTGAGAGCAATGGTTTATACCCTCCTCCCCAACCAGAAAATACATAGTTTAAATCACCCTGGCCTGGGAAAATGAAGAACAAAGACCCACTTAATGCCATTTGTGCCAGCTACACCCCAGGACACGTGCAGTTGGGGAACAAATAACAAAATCCCCATTAGCGCCAGATAGATCGAAGATAAAAGTAAAATGGACCGAAAAATAATCCAAAACTCCCCTATCCACTCATTTGGATGCATCAGCACATTAAAAATGTACCTGGAAAGCTGATGACTATTCTACTGAAAGCCTCCCCTAAGAGTCTCATCTGCAGAAAAGGAGAAAAGAGAATAAAAGGCCTCAGGACGAAGACTCAATGAGGGCTCGCTCTAGAGCAGGCCCAGGCCCCCCTGGGCATGGACTCTTCATTCCTAAGGGTCCCATGACACTTGCAGCCAGGGAAGCGGTGGGCAGCAGCAGCTCGACCTGGGCTCACCCCTGATCCTGCCTCCAAGGCCCCCTTTTTCTCTGACTTCCCAGTGAGCTAAAGCAGCCCCACCCAGGCTCACTTCTCTCCTGTAACATTTCTAGAGAACCAAAGCGGAGCACCGCCTAGGCTCTACCTGCTGTTTCTTCTACCCCAATTTCTTCCTCTGTTTCATTGTCCCAGCATTAATAAAAGTACTCTCAAACCCACCTGGGCTCATGTTGACTTCTTTCCTGTATGAAGTCAAGGACCCGCACACTGCTGCAGGCCCGAGGCAGACTTGCTCCGGGCCGGCCCCTGTCCGGCAACACTGGGATGGACCATCAGGTGCACAGTTCGATCACCAGGAGGTCATGGGGCTCACTAAGGACATTTCAGTGGAAAACCGGTAGCATTTGCCACAAGTAGACGGCACTCATCAAATAAATACAATGAGAACAAAACAGTGCCACTCACTAGATATCAGCTCTCATTGCTATCAATCTCCATTTACTTGCACTTCTATGTGTCTTAAACAGAGCTTTCTTTATTGAGAAAAGACATTTTAAGATAATAGCTAATATCACTTAAGATTCTCTTGGGCAATCAAGAGTAAAACAGGCCTCTCAGTTTATGACCATTTATTTTTATTTATTTACTTATTTTTATTGAGGTATAATTGACATATAATTTTATATTCATTTTGACATAACAATTCAATACTTGTATACACTGTGGAATGATCACCACAATAAGTCTAGTTACCATCTGTCACCTCACATAGTTACAAAAATATTTTTCTTACAATGAGATCTTTTAAGATTTACCCTTTTAACAACTTTCAAATATACAATGCAGTATTATTAACAGTATCCACCATGCTGTACATTATATCCCCATGACATTTATTTTATTTTATAACTGGAAGTTTGTAACTTTTGAGTCTCCTCACCCATTGCTCCCACTCCCACCCTGCTTCTGTATAACCATTTTATAAACATTTATTTTGGGGTAAATTCTAGCTAATGCAATAACACAAGAAACTGAAATAGGAGGTATAACTTCTGTAAACAAACAGACAAAAATGATCGTTAATTAATGTGTGTACAATTAAATTCCTCTGAATAAATAGGAAATTCATTGCAGTTTAAGGAGCTTCTGTAAGTAGCTGAATGAAAGATAATTATACCCCAGTAAATAGCTTTCCTATAAATACAAGTTGCCAGTTTTTAAAAAATTGTGGTAGACACAGAATGTGCCATCCAGAGCCCCCCATTCCATTCCCCTCCACATACACACTGCTAAATCACTGAAAAATAAATTAGAAATATTGTGATACTCCAGGAGGCATCTCCCCAAAGTAAGAATATTCTCTCACATTCACATATACCGTTATCTTACCTGCAAAAAGATCAACTTCACAATGTTATTCAATATTTACTTGACTCCACTTCACAATGTTATTCAATATTTACTTGACTCTGCATAAATGTCCTCATAATATATTTTATAGTTTAAAAATCTAGGATCAATCAATAACGATGCATTAGAGTTGATTGCTATATCTGTTGAGTAAGATACACATTTTTTATTCTCTTTTAATTCAGATTAACTTAAATGTATCCTCCTTTTTACCTTCTACTGCATAGTGACATATATAGTAAAATGTATTAATCTTAAGTGTACAGATTAATGAATTTTTATTGAGTTATAACTCATATACCATATAATTCACCCCTTTAGAGTGCAATTCAATGTTTTTAAGTAGAATCATCACTAATTCCATAACATTTTCATCACCCCAAAAAGAAATCCCATTTCCGTTAGTAGTCTCTATTCCCACCTCCCCTTAGCCCCTGGCAATCACTAATCTAATTTCAGTCTCTATAGATTTGCTTATTCTGGACATTTCATATAAATGCATGACTTCTTTCACTTAGGATAATATTTTCAAGGTTTGTCCATGCCATAGCATGTGTTCGATTTTATTCCTTTTTATGCTGACACAATATTCTATTGTATGTATATATATTTTGATATCCATTCATGAGTTGATAGACATTTAGGTTGTTTTTATTTTCTGGCTACTATGAATAATACTGCTATGAACATTCATGTACAAGTTTTTGTGTGGACTTGTTTTTATTTCTCTTGAGTATAGACCTAGCAGTGAAATTGTTAGGCCATATGGTAACTCTATAACTCTTTGTGGAAATGCCAAACTGTCTTCCTCAGCAGCTGCATCATTTTATATTCCAGCCAGGAATGTATGAGAGCCCCACCTTCTCCATATCCTTAGCAGAACTAGTTATTGTCTATTTTATTATAGCCATCCTAAGTTGGTATGAAGTGGTATCTCATTGTGGTAGATCTGCATTCCCCTAAGGACTAATGATGCCGAACATCATTTTATAAACTTATTGGCCATTTTTATATCTTCTTTGTAGAAATGTCTGTTCAAACCCTCTGCCCATTATTATATTGGGTTATTTTGCCTTTTATTGTTGAGTTGTATGAGTTTTAAGAAATCTATTCTAGATGCATGTCCTTTATTAGATAGATATATGATTTACAAATATGTTCTTCCATTCTGTAGATCTTTACATTTTCTTGATTGTGCTTTTGAAGCTCAAAATTTTTAATTGTGATAAAGCCCAGTTTATCTATTTTGCATTGGTTGCTTTTGTATTAGGTGTCATATCTAAGAAATCATTGCCTAATCCCAAAGTCATGAAGGCTTACACCTATATTTTCTTCTAATAGTTTTATAGTTTTATCTCTTACATGTAGGTATAAATTTTCCTCTGAGCACTGCTTTCACTGTAACCCATAAGTTTTAATATGTTGTGTTTTTGTTTTCATTTATCTCAAAGTATTTTCTAACTTCCCTTGTGATTTCTTCATTGATGCATTGGTTATTTAGGAGTATGTTGTTTAGTTGCCAAACGTGTGAATTTTTCAAATTTCCTTCTGCTATCGATTTCTAATTTTAGTGCAATGTGGTTGAAGAATATGCTTTATATGAATTCAGTCTTTTAAAATCTATTGAGATTTTTTTTATGGTGTAACAACTGATCTACCCTGAAAAATGTTTCAGGTGCCCTTGAGAAGAATATGTGTTCTGCTATTGTCGTGTGGTGTGTTATATAGATTTCTGTTAGGTCTAGTTGATTCTGTTTCCTTTTTGGTCTGGTTAGCCTATCTATTAATAAAAGTGAGCTATTAAAGCCTATTATTGTTGAATTTTCTGTTTCTCCATTTAATTCTGTCAGGTTTTGCTTCATGTATTTGGGGGCTCTGTTGTTAAGTGCACATATGTTTATACTTGTTAAATCTTCTTGATGAATTGGTTCTTTTTCTACTTATTTTATTTTATTTTTAATTTATCTTTATTGTTGAAAGTATTACAGGTGTCCCATTTTTCCCCCCCAATTGACCCCCTCCATCTCGCTCACCCCGTCATTGTCCGTGTCCATGGGTTATGCATATATGCAAATAACTTCTTTGGTTAATCTCTTCTCACCCTCCACCCCCCTTCCCTCTTCCCTCTGAAATATGATCGTCTCTTACATGTGTCAATGTCTCTGGATCTATTTAGTTCATTAGATTCTTTTGTTCATTAGCTTCTTGTTAAAGAAGACCCTTCAACATTTCCTGTAGTGCTGGTCTGGTGGTGATGAACTCTTTTAGCTTTTCCTTGTCTGAGAAGCTCTTTATCTGACCTTCAATTCTAAATGATAGCTTTGCTGGGTAGAGCAATCTTGGTTGTAGTTCCATGTTTTTCATCACTTTGAATATTTCTTGCCACTCCCTTTTGGCCTGCAAGGTTTCTGTTGAGAAATCAGCTGACAGCCTTATGGGGACTCCCTTGTAGGTTACTAACTGTTCCTCTCCTGCTTCCTTTTAGATTTTCTCTTTGTCTTTAATCTTTGTCATTTTAATTATGATGTGTCTTGGTGTGGGTCTCTTTGGGTTTGTCTTGACTGGGATTTTCTGTGCTTCCTGAACTTGTGTGACTTTTTCCTTCAACAGGTTAGAGAAGTTTTCTGTCATTATTTCTTCAAATAGGTTTTCTGTCCCTTGCTCACTTTATTCTCTTCCTGGTAACCCTATGATATGAATGTTGTTACATTCATGTTGTCCCAAAGTTTCTGTAAACTATCCTTACTTTTTTAAATTCTTTTTTTCTTTCTGCTGCTTTGATTGGGTGTTTTCCGCTACTTCATCTCCCAAATTGCTGATTTGATCCTCTGCTTAATCCAACCTACTTTTAATTCCTTCCAGTGTGTTTTTGAGGTCAGACATGGTATTCTTCATTTCTGACTGGTTATTATTCATGATTTCTATGTATTTTTTTCATACTGATGTAGCTCCTACTAAGTTTCTTGTAATTTTCACTAAATTCCTTGAGCATGGTTATAATCATTACTTTGAACTCTGCATATGACAAGTTCCTTGCCTGCATTTCAATTAGCCCTTTTTATGGAGATTCCCCCTGTTCTTTCTTTTGGGGCTTGTTTCTTTGTCTCTCATTTTAGCTGTCTCTTTTTTTTTTCCTATGTATTGGAGAGAACTGCTATGACTCCCAGTCTCCATGGGGTGGCTTTATGTAGTAAGTGTCCTGTGGGACCCAGTGGTGCAGTCTCCTTGATCTCCTGAGCTGGATGCTCTAGGAATGTCCCTTGTTTGGGTCATCTGGGCCCTCCTGTCGTAATTGGGTCTTGATTGTTTTTGGCCCATTTGTGGATGAGATCAGCCCTCAGGCTGGCTGACTGTGAAGCTCACTCCTGACCACATTGTGCAAGCTATTGTATAGGTGCCCACAGAACAAAACAAAACTAAACAAAAAACAAAACAAAAAAAACACCACCAAAAACAAAAAGAAAAGAAAAAAGAATAAAAGATTCATGAAAGAAAAAGAACATGATAAGAAAAGAAGAAAAAAGAATATGAATGGATAGAAGGAATAGAAATAACTAAAACTAAAAAATAGAGAAAGAAGAATGGGAAGGGTGGGGGAAGGATTAAGAAAAGGAAAATAAGAAAAACAGAGTAAAAGAGGAAGGAGAAAAAAGATATAAAAGAGAAAAATAGAGAGAAAAGAATAAAAAGAAAAAAGTGGAGCTCGCCCCAGCAGTTTCATGCCTGCTGCGATCTCTCTTTGGATATGCTGTTTGTGAAGCTTGTTAGATTCTGCTCTGATGCTGTCAGACACTGGCCACTTTGTGTGCTGGTTCCAGGCCTCTCAGGGGGTCCTCTGGTGCGAGCCAATATCAGATACTGTCCACACCTGGCTCTCAGCAACCTGTCCAAAGCTGCGGTTGATCCACAGCTTGTGGTTGCCTCTGTGGGCTTGGCTGCACACAGGAGGGACCAAGCTGCGCTCCAAGGCCAGCTTTTACCAGCACACAGTCCAGGGGCAGGTCAGCAGATATCCCAAGGCACCCTGGGATCTGCCTCCTCCTGCCTCCACCTGCCAGTCTTAGTCACTGAAAAGTTTCCATTTCTAAAAGGTCCTCTGGCCGAATTGGGAGGATGGGACCCCCGGATCTCCCTTGAGGCGGAGGTGCTGTTCAGACTTCAGGGAAAAGGGTGGATGTGTTCCCCTGCCCCAGAGCCACATATCAGAGTCTGTATTTTTTCCCTGACCATGGCAGGGTGGAGCCTCTACTAGGCAGGTCGGTGGCGTTCTGGAGCCCAGAGGTTGAGTCAGCTGGAAGCTGGGAGGGTGTTTCTATCAGCTCTCCCGTGAGTGGGAAGTGCCTGCCAGATTCCCAGGAAAGTGGGGAGAATGGGCCTGCCCCAAAGTCAGTCACTGACACCTCCTAAGTCTGCCCAGACATGTATGCCCCAGCCTATGCCACTGGGTCCTCAGCAGGGCTTAAAATGCAGGATGAGACAAGCGGAATTCCAGAGGGTGGGGTGAGTGGGATTCCACAGGGCGGGGTAATTGCTCTTCCACAGGCTGATGCCCCTGGGAGGGGCTTGCTCCTATCAAGAAAAATGGCTGCTGTGGCATCTGAAGATGACCCAGCACAGGGATCCTGGTAGCTGCTCCCCTATGTCTCCCCCATGTCTCCCCCCAAGGCCACCCACTCCAGACTCTCCTCAGGCGTCTCCAGTCTGCACTGCCCTCCCTCTGCCAGAGCCCAGGGTGAGTGACTGTGAATAAAAATCTTGCATATTGGCCCTTTTAAAAATGTGGCTTTGTCTCCAGCAAGCTCGGCTTCTCCTTGCCAGGCGGAAAGCCTGCCGCTTTTCACAGCTGGATGCTGTGGGGGCATCTGTTCCTGGCTCTGGTGCTTCAAGCTGGGGTCTAGGGTCTAGGCTTCGTGCCTCTCAGAAGGAACATCCTGCAGCTGAGATATTCCTCTAAATCCTTGCCCTGCCGCCCATGGGAGTGGGGCCAGCCCCTCTAGAATCTCTGCCCTTCCTACCAATCTCAAGGTGGCCTCCTCTGCCAGTCCTTGGTTAAAAGTCTCCTTTTCAGATAATTTTCAGTTAGTAATTCAGGGCAATTGTTCCCCAATTTAGTTTAACTTCCAGTTTTGTTCTGGGAGGAGGGGTGAGAGAGATTCCCCTACTCCACCACCATCTTAAAATTCTCTCATTCAGGGTTTTCATTACAAAAGTAGTATAGTACATGCTTATTATAGAAATATACAGGAGCATATGAAGTAAGAATGGAAAATTGTCTGATCATTCCCCCTATGTCCACAGGCAACCATGCCTAGCCCTTGGATGTGTGCCTTCCAGTCTCTTCTAAATAGCTGCGTGGAGACAGGATTTACAGGTTACAAAATTGCCCCACTTAAGTGGGCACCTCGTTTGTCATTAGTGAGTTCATAGGGTTATGCAACATCACAGGCCCTGTTTTCAGCGTACGGTTAGCTCACTTTACCCTTACAAGAATGAGGGAGTCAGAATTATGTCATGTCCAAGTGGTGAAACCAGGCTTCCCACCACAGCACCTCACCCTGGACGCCTCAACCTGGCCTGTGGTTTCACCGCCAACCGTAAGCATGGCCTACTTGAATTACGGCTGGGCCATCTGAGACACTGAAATCCTTCCAGAAGAAAGCAGCCACCAGCCTGGCCCCTCTGAGATGAACGTGCAGGAGGGAGGGCCTCTGGGCCTGCTCTTACCTCATGGGACCTGCCAGGGGAGTTGCCCATGGGTATGGACAACCACCTTGAGAGGCACTGGGCCTCAGCCTTCTGAGAAAATTTCTGCTGCTGCCCTTGAAGCTGGCTGGCTTCTGAGAGCCCAGGAGACCTAAGCAGGTGGAGTTTCTCTGATCAGACATGGAGGAAACAATGGGTCTGCGGTTGGAATGGTCCTTCTGCCTAAGGTTTGAAGCCACAGGACTATTGGCTGATGAAACCTTGGCCTCAACTCAGCTTCCTCTAGCCCTTCTGCCCTCCTCTCTCCTCCTTGCTTACTGGAGAAGAGCTAGACTTCCTCTAAAGAAGCCTATCCAGCTGCTTCATCCAGGATGAGCTAGCACCTCTTCTGCTTAATCCAGCCCCCTCTGCCGCCCCTCCCCCCCATTAGCTCTCTGTGGGTGAGATTTGAACATCCAATTTGGCACCCCCTGGGTCCTCCCTGCCTTGCTCCCTCTTTCGGGCCCAGCGCCACCCTCCTCACAGTGAAACCCCTGGCAAACAGAGTCTGCTCTGAGCCTCAGTGGTCCACAGGCAGGCATGGAGCTTAGAGGACTCTGGGGGCTGGTTTGCAACCCACCCATCTGCTCTGTTCTCCCCAAATAGATCTCCATAGACCAACTTCCACCACAACAAAAGCCTCCCACTGGAGTCAAAATTGCCTTTTTCAGCTAATAATTCATTCTTAGACATGGAAACAGAATAGCTGGGCCAAAGGGAATAGACCTCTTAAATTTGAGAGCAATTTCCAAATTGCTCTCCCTAACAGTTATATCCATTTAGTCCCTCCAATCATGCATGTGAACATGTTTTTCTCCACAGCATCAGATCCCCACTTATTAAACTCTTTAATCTGCCAATCGGACAGATGAAAAATAATATCATGTTCTTGCAATTTCTTTAACTTTCTCTGGTTACTCTTAAAGTTACAGGATTCTCATGTGTTTATTGACCATTACAAGTCTTCCCTGTGACTTGGTTGTCAATAATCTTTGTATTTCTTTTGCTTTCCTAGTTCTGGTTTTTCTTAAAAAAATTATTTTTGGCATAGAGATATTTGACATTTTTTTGTCATTACATCATTTACACTTAGTGGTCTCTATCTTCAGTGACATTGCCAGGAAAGCCTTCCCATCCGGCACACACCTTTTCTTTTTCAGATTGTTTCTGGTTTTGCACAAAGATCCATCCTCTGGGTCTGCATCTGTAGTGGCCACTTTTCACAGGCACTCAAACAAATATGAAAGGATAATTCTGTGTCCTGGTTCCCAAACTCCATTTCTACACGCAGCCCTGTGCTGACAGAAGCAGGAGTCTGCAGGGCTCGGCCATGGCCTTGAGATACTCGTCCTTCCAGTCCTGGGCCTGTCCCGTCTCCCGCAGTGACCTGCCCTATAGGCCACGACTCTTTCCTCAACCACCTGCCCCACTGCCTAATGCCTCTGTCTGTCCAGATCACTCCTTCTCACCCCTGTATTCCAAGCCTTCTTCTAGTCCACATGGTTTTCCTCCTGTCAGCCCAGCAGCTCTTTCCTGCCCCCTCTACCTCAGTGTCCCCCTTCTCCTTCCCTGTGCCCATTTACTGCTCCGTCGCAGTAATCACCCACTTTGCAACAGCTTCAGTCCCCTTGCCCTCCCTCCTCATACTCACCTGGCCAACCCCCTTCCCCTCCATGTCTTCACCTGAGCAGCTTAATGTAGCTAAAGAGACACCATATCCTTGCTGATCACTGTGACATCCCACTTGGAGGCCCTGCACGTGCCCTGGGCTGTGTATTCCCTTGGTTCCCTCTCCTCCCTTCTCCCACACCCAGCACCTTCTCCCTCTCGGGCAGTGATCTCACCAATGAAAGGGCAATCCCATTCCCCAACACCCCCCAGCAGCCCACCTACCTGTATCTGTGCTTGATCCTACCACAAAGCACCTTCGAGATGGGCTAGCACAGCCCCTACCCCTGCTACTTCTCTGCCTTAGCCCCATCTGCCCCTTTTCTTGTCTCTTGCTCTCCTGGATCATCCCAAGGAGCATACAAGTGTTGTATTATCCCCCTTCTTTAAAACAACACTTCTTACATCCCAAATGCCCTCCATCTGCCACCCTATGCCCTGCTTCCAACCTCCCACATGCCTCCCCACCCCGGTTCTCTTAGAACCCCTCCATCTACCTAGCTCTCATCTCTGCCTCCAGTGACCTCCTGGATACTAAGCTATCTGTGGCCTTGCCCCCGCCCATTCTCGACCTGTTCACAGTGTGGGACACTGTTTCCTGCCATTAGCCACTTCTCAGTCTTGCTGTGTCCTCGCAGACTCTCAGTGTTCCTCCCTGACTCCCCCTGCCTCATCTCTTCCTCCACCCTGCCCCTGCTCTTCCTGCCCTCCTCTCCCCCCAACTCTCCTCCTATCCCGTACTTACTCCTCCTGCCCTTATTGTCTCCTCTCCCCCCACTCCCCTCTGCCCTCATCTCCTTCTCTACCCCACTCCCCCTAAAGGGCTCAGGACACACACGGGGAGTGGGCTCCAGGCTTAGGGCCTTTGGGGCACCTTCCTCCAGAGCTCCAGGACTTCCTTCCACAGCTCTTCCAGACTTACACAGAGAATGTCCCCTCCTCATCCCTCTCAGATAGCTCTCTGGTCCCTGCCTACCACTCTGTGCCCTCCCCTCGGGGCATTTCAGGAGCACCTGCCACGTTTGGCTTTTGTTTGAGTGTAGTGTCTGTGTTCAGCTCTTGGGACCTGAGATTGTGTTTGCTCTGTTCACAGCTTTATACTCAGCCCTTGGGACAGTGAGCCGTACATGCTGGGTGGCCAATTAACAGTTCATTTTCTGCGTGTGACCCTCCTGTAAGCACGATTATGACTTGGGGACCTGCAGTGGCCCCACTGCCCTTGGCCAACCCCACTTTGCAGCCTCGTCCCTCAATATTTCTGTCTTCTCAGCCCCAGTGAGCCCCTGCCAGTTCTGCACACCCCAGGGACTCTGCATAAGAAGTTCCTTTCCTTGGAATGTTAACCTCCCTCTGCCGTCACGACCTCAGTTAAGATTTCACCTTCTCTAGGGAGACTTCTCTGACCCCTCACCTCCAGCCCCTTTGCTGTCCTATAGAGGGGATGATGCCTATTAACCTAGTAGGAGTCAGTCTTGCTAAGGCCCGGTTTCCTCAGGTTTCATTTGGGCACAGTGCCACCAACTCACTTGCAGAAGCTGAGATAACTTGCATAAGCTGAGGTACTCCCAGAACCATGCCTTTCCTCTCCTTGCTGACTGAAGGGTTTAGTGGAAGGTCCCAGAACCTCCTTCAGGATGCCGGGGGCTTTCCTGGCTGCCTGAGCGCCCTCCCCTGAGTAGGCTGTTCCTCCTAGTTCTCTCACCTTCTGCTCCTCTACAGAAAGCTGGGCACTGTGTGCTCTGGAATGAGGCCACTGTGCAGAAGCCTATTTTAGAGGGGCACCAGTCTGCACGCAGAACCAGCCCTCCACATGGCTCCCAACTTATGGGGAAGCCGAGCTCTGGAGGATGCAAGCCTTGGGCTTCCAGAATGGGCTTCCCTGCAGCAGGCCTTTGGTCTGGGGCTACAACGAAGAATCCCTTTAGCTTATTTCCCTTCCATGTGGGACTTCCACGTCAGGTGCCTCCATCTGCTCACACATCATGTGGGACAGTCCTAGCCTTTCTCCCTGGATGGGCATCCAGCCTCCAACCAACCCAGGCCTTGGGACTTCAGGGAGGTCAGCCTCTGGGTAATTTCTCCCAGCATGGGACTTCCCTCCCTTCCACACACCCAGGCCCTGGGCTCAGTAATCAAGCATCAGATGACTCCCTCCAGCCCAGAACTGACACCTATCCCCCAGCCTGGACCCCGCACCAGGCCTGCTCCCCTTGCCCTCCCTGCAAAAGTTGTCATTATTTCTCTGGAGGTGATGAAGCCTCAGACACCCCCCACCACCATTACTCAAGGATGGGGGTTCTGGTGAAGACCTAGGGAGAGTCCCCCCAGTGTTTTGAAAGACATGTGTACTTGGACCACAAGTCCTGGAGCCACTGCCACTTAGGAGAAAGGGAAAAGGACATGCAGGATTCAAAGGGGGAATTTGCCCCTTTGCTTCCATGCCTTTGCACATGCTGTTCCCTCAGCTTGGAATGCCTTTCCCATCCCAACCACATCTGGCCTGTTCAGCCTTCAAGAACCCACGTAGGAATTTCCTCCAGGAAGCCTTCCTTCATCTCCCCTGGTCTGGTGGAGGGACCTCTCATCCATCTCTCATTGACCACATGGGCCTCCATATTTTGTTCTGAATGACGTCTGCCTCATAAGCATCCCCCACCTCCAATCAGGGTTAAGTGAGACCAAATAAGAGAAAGTTTATATTGTTTACTAGCTTGTCTATCATCTTACATAAGAAACAGATCGATCAGTTTTCACCAAATTCGAAGGGCATATTTAGGAAGCTCTGAGATAAAAATAGAGGCTACGAGACTCATGCAAGACGCATTCAGGCTCGAAATGGCCCTGCCTCTGCAGCCAGCATGCCTGGCCCTGAGCCCTCTGCCCTGCCCTGACAGCGGGCTCCCCGGCGAAGCTGTGCAGCGCTGGCAGGACCTCGCCTCTCTAAGCCCCCTCTCCACCAGGAAAACCGGCAGCAGCTGCATCGGCACCGCAGAGCTGTGCCGCGTGTTCTGAGCCTGTGCCTGCAGAGTGCTCAGGGCGGTGAGCACAAGCCCTTCCCCTCATTATCCCCAGGGCTCTGATCTCTGGCCTCACCTCTCCACAGGATGAAGGGTCCCCAGGGGCTGGCGAGTTTCTCATTCCGAGCAGCAAAGCAGCAGCAGCAGCACAAGCAGCCTGGGCCTGCTGAGTAATGGGGCTCTGCCAGGGGACATTAATGACTCCAGCCAGGCAATTATTTTTAATGAGTTCAACTTTCCCGCAGGCTATGAGACCTGGGTGGGGGTTCTTCAGCCACAGGAAAGGGGGACCATCAGAAATTCCTGTGAATGAGCCAGCACCCATTGGAGGGCACCCACTCCTGCTTCGCCTGGCATTTCGAAAGGAAACTCATGATTGTAGTTAATGGAAAGACAGTAACAACTGCCACAGGTAAAACAACAAACCTGAGCTCTGGGCCGAGCCAGGCAGCAGGCTGATGTCCACCCTCTTCCAACCCCTGGGACCTCAGAGCTGGGCGAGTTCTCAGAGGTACCTTATCAGATTTGCTCTGAGTCTGAGATTTACTCTCTTTCCCTTAAAAAGGGTGGCTCACAAGTGTTAGGAAGGGTGTAGACAAGGCAGCCACGTTCTCCTACAGAGAGTCACTGTCACTCAGCACACAAGCCCTGAACTTCCTAACTTTGTCTCATGTCCCCAGTGGCTCCCAAATCCACTAGGATTAGACAAGGCAATGGGTGTGTCCAGGGACCCAGGGAATGCTCATTCTGGCAGGGAGTTCAGAGGGCTTAGCAGGTGTCAGAGGTGGGCAGGGTCTGGGTCCTGGAGAGGCTGCATTTGGCACCGGGTGGGGGTGGAGTGAGAAAGGGCTGCAGCTCCCAGGAAGTGCAGCCACGTTCAGAAGGGCCCGCTGCTGGACCTGAGCAGGGTGAATCGGTTGCTCTGCATCCTGGAGACATCACAGTGGCTGCTGTGAGTGAGGGAGCAAGGGCCAGGCACCCGCAGACAAGGGCAGGGTGGAGCTGCTCTTGGAGACTCCTTTCTTTCTCTTCACCACAGCTTCCACCTGGTTCAGCTGCAGCTCCTCCCTGAGGCCTCCTGGGCAGCCCTGTTCCCGCCAGCTTGCCCTGGAGCGAGGCCACTCCCACCACTGATCTTCTTTTCCCTTCATCCTGTGTTTCTTCCAGGACCTCTCTCCACAACCGAGACAAGAGGGAGTCTGGGTCTCTCTAGGAGCAGTTCTTGAGGTTGGCCACCCGCTCACCCCTGACTCCCTCCCTACCCAGCCCCACAGTGACTCCTGACCCTTAACCCCAGTTACACCCTGACTTTGACCCCAGCCATACACTGGCATCTGGCAGCCATGCTCTGACCCTTGACCTTTGACCCAGCCCACATGGACTCTTTGACCACACCAAGCCCCAACATTAGTCAGGCCCTGAGGGCTGACCCTGGCCCCAGTCTGAACCACACCCTGGTTCAGCCAGTGAGCACTGTGCTCTAGAGGCCTGGGGTGTGGTGTGGGTGCTGGTGGCAGGCACATGGGCAGTGATAAGGAGGCGGAGGCCACTTCCCTTTGTGCACTGGGTGCCAGAAGCAGGTGGTGTCTGGGGCCCCTGCAGAGATGACAGACCCATTCTCACCGCCCAGTTGCTAGGTGACCTTGGAAAGGCAGCAGCAGTCCTGGCTCTGGAGCTCAATTTGCTCAAGTGTAAAAACCGGAGTCTTGTGAATTCTAAAGACTTTTACAAGAAAACAAGCGCTAAGGGACCTGCCCAGTGCAGATCAATTGAGATAATGCATTTAAAATGCTCAGCACAGTGCCAAGTGCATCGTGAGCATTCAATAAATGCTAGTTATTAATGCTACTATTAATACTACCCCCCCCCCCGCCCACGTTACCAGGCAGAGGGGGATCGGTCAAGCTGCAGAGTGCAGGAAGGCGCTGCCCTGGCCAGGAGAGCATTTCAGTGAGAGGAAGTGGGAGGGTGGCGGACGGTGGGGAAAAGAGGTACCGGGCAGGGAGAAGGGAGGCTAGGACCCTGGGTGGGGAAGACAGTTAACACTTACTCCAGAGTGCCAGAGCCAGGTCCTCCTGGATGGAGACTGTCCAGTCATCTGTCCTCCCCCAGCACTGGCTGCCTTCAGCCCATAGTGGCCCTCTGTGTGGAGGAGGCTGTGGGGTTGCTGGATTCAGTAGTGTGCTCACAGGTGCATGGCTAGCCCAGGTCTACAGGATCCCAAATACCTGCCCACTCCACACAATGTTGGCAATGAGGAAGGCAGGTAGGAAGGTGGGGAAGGGGAACAGGGGCCCACATGCTGGGAGAGGAGTAGGGAGCAGGTTCTCCTGACTCCCAGCCCCTCCATGGGCAGAGGTAATGCCATTCTTGCTTTCTGCACTTGGATTTCACCTGTCACAGTGGGAACCACCTCCCCTTCCCATCCCTACTTCTCCAACGTCACCTCTGCATCCTGCTGGCCTCAGTGTGGGCATCTGAAAAAAAAAAAAAGAGAGCCTCACTCAGCATTTCTATGAGGACTGGAAGTAGCAGCTATTTATGGATGCCAGCCAATATGCTAAACTCTTCATGTACCTTCTCAATTCATTTGTGTTTTCTGACAATTTTTTCCAAAGGGTAGTAGAGCTTCCACTTGTGGCATGTGAGGTGATATTACATGGGCACAAGTCAGGAGTTAAATAACAGACCAGATCTGTAAGGTCTGAGGGAGTATGTCAGGGCCAGAGTGCCTCAGGGAGGGGGACAAGGTGGCAGGCGGGCTGAAGGAACCAGTGGAAGCCAGCTCACATGGTTCCTTTACAGATCACTTCAAGAAGGGCTCTGGGAAAACATTAAAGGCCTTTCAGGAGGGTGGCAATTTGATATCCTATATATTTTAGGAAGTATACTTTGCCTAAAAGGTGAAGAAGATTGGGAGAGGTCACAGCGATGATAAGGAAGACAAGTTAGAGCTGCAATTGGGAGAGAAAGAATGGTAACCTGAGGTAGGAAGCATTTGGCGGGTGAGCAGTAGGAAGGGAGAGAAGTAGAAGATCTAAGATTTTTTTTTGTTTTTGGAGGTAGAATGTGTTGGGTGTTGGTGACTAGAGAGAAGGAAAAGCTGTGGGGGGATGTTGTTAAGGTTCCTGGGTGGATAGAAGAGACAATGATGTACACAGAGAATGCTGTGTGAGAATCAGCTTTGGAGGGATAATAGTGCGTTCATCTTTGAACATAGTGAGCAAAGGGCTTCTGTGTGATCCCAGGGAGATCTTGAATAGGTAGTTGGATACGTGGCTCTGGGGCTAGGGGGAGAGCAGAGATGAAAGTAGCTTGAGGAGTTGTGCTCTTCAATGAGACACACAAAAATAAGATCACCAAGGGAAACTATATAGATGGTGAAGAGAATTCTATTTATGCATTGTCTTTAAAATCAGACAAAATACAAAAATGTGCAAAGTAACCACCCTGATTCCATATTTTATTAAGATCTTAGGCAGTGAAATAAGACAAAAAACAACAACTTAAGACATATGGATTATAAAGGAAAAGAAACAGGCACTTATTATTTTTTGTAGATAATGTGATTTTCTATTTAGAAAATAAAAAAGAATCTTGAGACAAATTACTAGCAATAATAGCAGAGTTTAGCCATGTAGCTGAATGCAAGATCCATATCCAAACTGTATATACAAATGTCAATTGTATTTTTATACATTATCAAGAAACTTCAAAATGTATGCCATTTATGTAGCAACAAAATCTACAAATGTAACTGGGAATAAATCTAACCAAAGTTGTAAAGACCTGTGTACAGAAATGTATAAAATGTTCCTGAAGGATATGAAAAAACACTAAATAAATGAAGACATACCCCTTGTTTATGAATTGGAAGATTTAATATAACACAATCTCCTTCAATTTACCTAATGATTTAATACAACTCCAATCAAAACTCAACAGAATCACTTGTGGAACTTGACAATTTGCTTATAAAATTGAAATGGAATAGCAAAAGACCAAAAATCCCAGTGGCTTTATCCATCAAGGTTTACTTCTCATGCGAGGGTGAGCGTGAGTTGGCTAGCCTGCCTACCTGAAATACATGATGAAATGGAGATCACTTTCACTCCCATTTCATTGGCCAACTCCAGCCACATGGCTCAAACTAAGTGCCTGTGGGGAGAAGCACCTAGATATTTGATGTGGACCAACTTTCTATCTTACAGGAGGTTTGCACTGGAAAAGTATTCTGGAATTTTTAGCCACTTCTCTAACACATATGCACACCATAAACACTTTTAAGAAAGGAAATGTATCAATCATTTAGGGAGATGCTATAGGGTAGGGGTTAACTGTGCAGACCCCTGTGTTGTCCTGGTTTGCAGTTCCAGCTCTACCACACCCTGTACAAGGTCTAGGGAAAGTCATTTGACTACTTTAAGCCTTAATTTATACATCTGCACACTAGAGATTAGTAATGGCATCAAGTTACAGAGATTTTTCTAAGGATATTTTGAAATAATGGATGAAATAATAAAACAATAATGAATAACATTGTTTGTAAGCAAACAAATAGTACTTATTATTCTTATTAGCATAGTCAAATGATATTGTCTATCGAAGAAACCTAAGAACAATATAATTAAGAAAAGTCCTTAGTTACAAATTTAAATGTAAGAAGCTAAATTATTTCCTATATATTGTTAATAACCAACAACATGGCAGAATGAGCTAATGTGGACACTGCCCCTTGTACACATATACATGAAATAGAAATTTGGGAAATGTATAAATATAGAGCTACTCTTAAAAAACAAAAATAGGGGAACCCCTGTATGTTGTTAATAAAATAATTGATGTCATTGTCGCCCTCATAAATAGTAGCTCAGAAATAAATCTTAGAAGACAGAGGTAGGGGTTTTAATGTTCTCTCTGGAATGGAGACTTCCCTTCTACCCCCATATTTGAGAGTCAGAAGAAAGACTTTAGTTAAAACCCGGAGACCTGGAAAAATTGCCCTCAGTGAAAGAGAAACTAAAATAAATATGCCCAGCAACCCAGAGAAGCAACAAAGAAGCTTAGCTCTACTTAGACTATCGACAAATAATAATAATAATAAAATTAAAATTAAAATTTCTAGGCTCTTAATCATGGTATGAAGTCCCAATTTATACTAACCACATGTTGCAGAAATCCTAAAGACGAGATATCAATTTTTAAAATCTTACCCCATACCCATGAAATTAATTAGGCTAACTAGCTAAAGAAAATAAAAATTTGATCTCAAGCAATACTTCCACAATACACAGCATGAGAATTCTCCAAAGGAAAAACATATCCTTGGTGAAGATGAGCTCATAAGTGAAAACTACAAACACAAGGCCAGTCTTACCTCACCTATAGCTGTGCTCACTTCCTCTACACTTGATTCTTTTGAAGCAAACCCTAGGCATCATAGCATTATATATATATAATAAAGGCTCTTAACTCTTACCTAAAAGATAATAAAGTGAGTCTCTGGGAGAGTCAACTGAAAAAAAATAGGAAGGACTAGCATACCAAGAAATTAAAATATCAAATCAGTTTGAAGTATAAAGTAAATGTGTTTAAAATTATTGAAATAAAATAGAAACATAAGCCAAAACAGGGAAATACGAAAGCATACGAACATGTAGATTTAAAAATAAATGCAACTTTTAGAAATAAGTATAGTCATTGAAATTTAAAATTAAGTGAATATGACATCATTTTAAAGGTAAATAATTCAAACTTACTACAGATCGAGCTGCAAAGAGATAGAAAATATGAAAGAGGGGCTAAGTAACATGGAGGAGGAAGGGAAAGCACTCAACATACACCTAATGGTTGGGGGGAGAAGAGACAATATTCAAAGAGAACATAGCTGAAAATTCTCTGGATTGGAGGTAAGAGCTGAACGCTCAGAGGGAAGAATCAGAAATTGCAAGTAGGATTAAAAAAATTAATTTACACCTAAACATAATGTGAATTAAACTGCCAAAAGCAAAAGACGAAGAGAAACCAGACCCCCCACCATCACCAAAAAAAAAAAAATTACTTAAAAATAAACTAATAGACTGACACAGACTTCTTGTTGGTGGCAGTGGAGAAAAGAAGGCCATACCTGCAGAGTGCTGAGAGAAGAAAACCATCAACTCAGATTTCTGTGCCAGTCAAACCATCATTAGAGAAACGAAAATAAAGCTTTTAAGAAAAAAAAATGCAGAAAATGTATAGCTGCATCCAGATTCTAAAGGCAGTTCCTAAGGATGATCAGATACAAGAAGTAATGATGAATAAATAATTGATTAACATGAGAAACCCAAATGAGCCTTCAGTACAGAAAAATAAACAATGACTGTTGGAAGAGGGCCTTTATAAATCAGATAAAATTAAACTAATGAACACAATGATGTGGCGGATATGAGGCATGAAAGGAGCTAAAACACTTTAAGGCAGTGGTCCTTAAACTTTGCTGCACGTTTGAATCACTTGAGAATCATCTAAAATTCTTGGTACCCAGGCTGCTTTCAATACCAACTCAATCAGAGCCGCTGGAGGGGGACCCAGGAAACAGAATCTTAATGCCTCCTCAGGTGATGCAACGTGCAGCTGGGTTTAAAAACCAGTCTCCTGAACTGACTCTGGTTCTCAGCCTTGGCTGTCCTTGAACTCACCGGAAAACTTTTTAAAAACACTGATGACTGGGTCCCACCCCCAGACCATCAGATGGAGCGTGGCCATAGAAAACCCTCACAAGGAAGGCACCAGCCTCACTTCCTATGGTAGATTTCTTCACAAAAATAATGAGCCGCAGAACAAACAAGACATAGGAAACAGAGTTTCGGTTATCCCTTCACTATTCAGATTTAAATCTATCACTGCCGCAGCCCATGGTGCAAAAGCAAATGAGTTTTTGCTGTGACACTGGGTTCTGTTTAATGTTACAGGCATCATGCAAGGGCTGCTGAGTAGTAATTTGGTTGGCCACCAACCAAGAAAATGATAAGGACTTGGAGAAAACAAGGAGAGCAGCTTTCAGCTGCTGGATGTGGCAAACACAGTAATTATATGTTTTCACTAAGAAAACACTTTAATATACTTTCAATACACACATATAAAGAGTACTTAAATGTTTTTCTCCCCAACATTTTCCCTGTAAAATTGGCATATGGCACACTGTCTTCTGGCTCCAGATAAAAGATGTCAAATTAGCATGGGTCCACTGCTCCCTAAAATAGCCTTAGAGATACCACCAAAGGCAAAGGGGCTGTTAATGGACTTGTCAACCAATACACAAACAGTGACCCCTACCCCTAAGAGCACCTGACTGTGGTTCACCCCGCTGAATGGGTGGGGAGATGGGCAATGGCAGTCCTGAGTGAAAGAGGGCTGTGCCCCTTGCATGGAGAGAAGTAAGAAGGGGGTACTTTGGGGGTAACTCTAGTCTACCTACACTGTCTTGAATAAACCATAGCCTTCTAATCCCCACAGTAAAGCAGAAATATAGCACTCGGTCAAATGAGCTGATCTGGAATATACATGGGGTGTTTGCAAATCAGTGGGAAGCAGGCAGGAAATCCACTACAACAGTGAGCAAAAAATAGAAGGGGCCATCCATGGAAGGGGAAGCTCGAGCAGAGAACAAGAGAAGTGATGCCCCACCTTTCCAGTTATTAACGTAAAACATCACATCAATGAGATGTGACTGCATACCCGTCAGATAGCAAAAGTGAGAAAATTAGTTAATACAAATGTAGGAGAGAAGGTGGATAATGGAGAGCCTGGTGCACTGCTCGCTGGAAGGTGAACTGCTTTGGCTCTTCTGGAGAGCAAGCTGGAGCACTCAGGGGCAGGCAGGGGCCCTGCAGCCCGCCCTCCTGAGCATCGATCCTGGTGGGAGCCACACATGAATGAGAACCGCGCACGAGGCTCTTCCATCACAGCATTATTCACGGGGCTGCGAGGGTTGAGGGACCTACACGGTCAGTGCCAGCGAAACAGATAAACGCGTGTGCCGGCGTGTCCTGGGGACCACCCTGTAGCAGCCCACAGCGACACGGACACAGACTGTTGGGTGGCAGAGGGGAGACATACAATTAGGCCTACCAGCTGTTGCCATTTACGTAAGTTGAAACACATACACAAAGCAATACAGCCTACCTTCCACAAGTGCTTGTATCTCTAAACGCACAAACCAAATCCGTGGGATTGGGTGCCACTGGAGGAGCAGTGAAGGATGGTGGGAAAGCGAAGGAATGCCAGCTGAGCCCTGCCTGGAGGGAGGGGGGGAGGAGGCCCTGGCCCGAAGAATGGGGCAACTTAGCCTCCTGCCCTTGAGGTGGCAATTTTAAAATTACATGAAACAGGGTGATTTTTTTGTATAACTGTATGCCGGGTATAAATATGCAAATATGACTATCTTTTCCTTTTTTACGATCCAATCTAGAGGTTCAGCTTTTATAAGCTCCTGCTTCTGGATGAAGCTTTCCATTTCCTCAATCTGTTTTCAAACCAGAACCACATTGTTTTAAGGTTGTGGCTTTATTTATTTTAATATCAGCTAGAGAAATTCACACCCTTGCTTATATTTTCCAAAATTTACTTTGCTGTTCCTCTTCTTTTGTCCACATTACTCTTGTGGTCAGTTTTTCATTTCGGACAAAAATTCTACTGGGGATTTTGAATTACATTGAAATTAGTAAATTGGGTAAGGAACTGTTAGTTAGCATTTTTTTAAAAGTAAACTTCAACTTCAGAACAGTTTTAGATTTACGGAAAATTACAAATATAGTACAGTTGCCCTATACCCCACACCCAGTTCCTCCATTACTGACATCTTACCTTAGTTACACTTAATGTACATTTATTATAATTAATGAACCAATATTGATACGTTATTGTTGTCCATACTTGATTTGTATTTCCTTATATAGTAACCTTTTTCTGTCCCAGGATCTCACATCACATTTAGTCACCATATCTCCTCAGGCTTCTCTTGGCTGGACCAATCTCTCAGATTCCCCTTGTTTTTCATGACCTTGACAGTTTTGAGGAGCACTGGCCCGGGATTTTATATAGAATGTCCCTCAGTCAAGATTAGTTTGGTGTTTTTCTCATGATTAGACTGAGATTGTGTATTTTTGTGAGGAGGATCATACAGGTAAAGTGCCATTTTTATCACATACCATCAACGTGACAGATCACTCTTGGTGTTGAGCTGGGCCCCCTAACAGGTCATATCTGTCAGGTTTCTCCACTGCAGAGTTCCTCTCCCCCTTTCCACACTGTCCTCTTTGGAATAAGTCTCTGAGCACAGCCCAAACTTAAGGGTTAGGGAGTTTTGCCTTTTTCAGAATGTCATAGAGTTGGAATCATACCATATGTAGCTTTCAGACTGGCTTCTTTCACTTAACAAATATGCATTTAAGCATTTAAGACATTCCTCCAGGTCCTTTCAGAGTTTGATAACTTTTCTTTTTATTTCTGAATAATAACCCATTTTATGAAGGTAACCACAGCTTATCCGTTCACCTACTGAAGTACATCCTGTTTGCTTCCACAATTGGTCAATTATGAATAAAGCTGCTTAAATATCTATGAACAAATTTTTGTGTAAACAAAAGTTTATACACGATTATTTGGGTAAACGCCTAGAAGTGGGATTGCTGGATCACACAGTAACCACTATGCTTGGCTTTGTCAGAAATGGCTGAACTGTCTTCTGAGAGGCTGTATCGTTTTTCGTTCAGCACTGAATGGGAGTTCCTGTTGCTCCACACCCTCACCAATAGTTGGTGTTGTCAGTGTCCCACATTTTTAGCTATTCCAGTAAGTGAATAGTGGTATCTCCTTGCTCTTATAATTTTAAATTCCCTAATGACAAATGATGTTGAGCATCTTATCATATGCCCAGTTGTTATGACATTTTAAAAGGCATGTGGCCCAGCCAGGCATGGCTCAGAAGTTGAGAGTCGGCCTAGGATCCAGGAGATCACGGTTCGGTTCCGGGTCAGGACACATACCCTGGTTGTGGGTTCGATCCCCAGTAGGGGGAATGCAGGAGGCAGCTGATCAATGACTATCTCATCATTTATATTTCTTTCTCTCTTTCTCCCTCTCCTTTCCTCTCTCTGAAATCAATAAAGATATATTGAAAATATATACATATATATGTAAAAGGCATGTGTTCTGATCCAGAAATAAAGTTATCCACTGTTTTGTTTCTTCAGGAAAAAAGATAAACCTTTAAATTTTTTGGTAAAAGTTATTTTTAAAAATATGAATATTTTCTGTCTTTATTGTAATCTCTTTTGATGGTACTATCTAACTGATTATTTATTTTATATAGAAAATCTATTCACTTGATTAGTTATCTTGTATTTATACTAAAGCCTCTCACTAATTTCCAGTCATTTTTATACTATTGGGAAACATAGGTATATAAACATGTCATTGGCAAATAATTTATAGTATTTTTCTTCATATAGAAGACTCATACCTCTTATTTATGGTTCATATGTAATTGAAATAGCTAGAAACTACAAGAAAATGTTCAATAAAAATGATGGAAACCAATATTCACATTTTATTCTTAATTTCTATTAGACTTTAATGTGATGGCTGCTGATTTGAGATTGAGTTTCTAGGATTAGATTTTTTTTAAAAAAGAATCATTCTGAATACTCAATTTTTCTGAGGGAATTGAATAAATTACTCAATTAAGCATTGACAATGAGTTGTAGAAGTTTTTATAAAAAAATGTTCACAATATAATGTTAAGTCAAATCCAAGGTCTAAAACTCTGTATAGGGTGTGATTTGGTTGTGTAAGGAAATGGTGATCATTGCCTGGTATATTGTACATCTGCACTCCATCAGCTGCAGTCAAGGCATAGCTTTATTACTCTCCTATCCCTGCCTGGTCACATGATCCACAGGTCTCCTTCCACACCCCCTGGCCATATCTGGCACTTTCAGGAATGAGAAAAGCTTCATTTTCAAGTGTGAAAAAAATCCAGCCAGTTTAAATAACAACTTAATCTCACATACAACTTATAACTGTTTCCTTCCTCACCCCCACCAGGACCAGCAAAGGGGCAGAGAGAGGGCAAAGTCTGCTTTCAACCCCTTGCTCCATCACCCCCCAACACGTTTCTGGATTTTCTAGGATAAAAGGAAAGAGGCAAAGGCCTTTTAATTTGCTGGTGCTGCTTGTGTTTTTCTCTTGACTGTTGTAGGCAGCTTTTTGTGGGGTCTTCAGAAATACCCCCACAGGGACCTCTCATTGCATCACTCCCTGACATGGGCAATGTCCATCACTCTTGCCTCACCTCTGCTCCTGTTCTCGGGGATATGCCTACAGTCCCTTTTGTGGGAACACTTCTGCCTGGCAGGCAGTCTTCAGGGTAACGTCCTTCTGAGGAGGCTAATGGCCAATCTACTCATTAGTGTCCAAAGACACAGAAGACATTGAACATCCTTGCTCTGATAAGCTGTGCCTGCAGGCTGTTTTCATGTTCCCTGCCCCTACCCGCTATCGGGAGAATCACCTGCCAGCCTCCTGTTGATAGCTGGATGCCCCCAAGAACCATCTGATGCTTCAGTCCAATAGCAGTGCAAGTTTCCACGGCCAAGATAGCATCTAGCCACTGAGGATGACCTTGGCCTCCCCTATGGCACACCGCCCCAGTTTCTATAGTGACTCTCTTGCGGATCTCATACCTGGCCTGAAGGAGGGAGGCGCCCTCCTCAGCTATGGAGAGTGGGGTGACAAAGAATGCCATGCCCTCCACCTCTAAGCACTTCCTGCAAGTCACCTTTTACTCTACTGAGCCACTAGTTCCTGATTCAAGCTGGAGGTGATGGATGACAATGATGGGCCCAACTTGGCTGTTACTGCATTTTGTGTGAATGTGTCTCACACCAGTCTTTCAAATAGGAGAACGCTTCTCCGAAACAACAGCAAGTGTCATTACAATCCTGAAATCAGATGGGAAAGACCACACACAAAGTGGTCTCTCTGAGAAGCAGAATATGGGTGACTTATTTCATTCTGTATGCATATCTCTTATCTGGTGGGCTGCCATGATTCGGAAAACCTTCCCTCTTTGACGGCAAAGTACTCTGATTCTTCTGCTTGCAATGAAACAGAAATCGCAAGACACCAGCAGCCAGATGCCAGCTCCCTTTTACATTTCAGAGCCTATCACTAGCAAGCTCACTCGACTCAGACGGGCATTCTTTCACACCACTGCCCTCGTCCCTTCCGAATGGACTCTTGGGCAGGTTTCACAGTCCTTCTGGTTTCTAACAAAGAAGAAAATGTCTGGTCTGATGTGATAGCAAACTCCAGACTCTTATCTAATTTAAAACTTGTGCCCCTCCAGCCAGCTAGGCCTTCGGTGGAGGAAGGAACGCTGGTTACCCTTTCCTCTCTCTCCTCCTCTCTGCCTGCTAGATCCCGAGGCTCCCGAGGTCCCCTGTGGTTGGGGAAGGCAGCAGGGCAGAGGGTGCCAGGGCTCCCTGTGTGTTGATTGCCCTCATGCTGGCTCTTCTCTCAGGGGAGCCCCTGCAGCTTCCTTAGACGTCGCCTCCAAGGGCCTGCAGCCACAACTTCCTGCATGGGCAAGTTCTTCTGTGAGGGCCTCTCTGCCCTCCCTCTGCATGTCCTCGCTCCTGGCCGTCTGCCCCACTCAGGCTGTCTGGCCACCTCCCCTGCAGGTGGTCGTTCTGGGTGGAATCGCTCTTCAGGTGCCTTCCCGGGGCCTCATCTGGCCTGTAGGTCACATGGTCATGGAGGGAGAACGCTCACCGCCTCTGGGGCAGCCAGCCCTCCCTGCTTCTCTCCTGGACATGGCTTAGGCGTGACTACCCCAGTTAGGGGGAGGGGGCTTGCCAGTCTTTCAGATTTGTCCCCCTGAAGCCCTTCACTTGAGGAGGGAGGAGAAGGCAGCAGAGTCCCTGCAGCCTCTGCTCTCCAGCCTCTCATCCCATGGTCGATCCCGAGCCCTCCCTTCTTGGCCTTTGCAAGTCCAGCGCGGATTTTGTATTTCGTGGGAATTGTGTTTAGCTGTATTTCGTAGAGCTCTCCAAACCGTGGCCTGAATACATTATGAAGTCATTTTGCTCTCACCTAAAAGAAGCCTGAGGATAGGAATCCGGAGGCCGGCCTGGTGCCTCCAGGGGTTTCCCACTCTGCCTCTCAAGTTCTGACCCACATCCTCATGTCCTCAGGATGGCTGCCAGAACCCTAGCTTTTGTATCTGTTTCAAGCAGAAGAGAAGAAAAGGGACAGGCCAGGAGGATGAGCCTCCTTTCTCTCCCCTGTGCTTTCTTGTGTCACAGGCTGCACCACTGCAAGGAACCCTGGGAAATGTTTTAGAGCTGGTCACGTCACCACTGCAGCTAAAGTGGGGAGAAAGGAAGATGAATGTCAGGAAGAGATGATGTATCTCCTCCACAGGAAACCTAGCACCTGCCTGAGGATGTCTTCATGGCACAGTGGGCTCAGGACCTCAGCCAAAACGGAGACTCCAGGGAAAGTCCTGCTTTTACCTTCTGTTTTAATACCATGCCAGATATTTCCTGCACTGACCCCAGCCCACCCTCAGAAAGGTGGGATCCCTCAAAGACCTGAGCACACGCAGCATGCTGAGGGGTGGGCGAGAGAGAAGAGAACGGAGGTTTTTTTCTAGAATGGTCACAGACGCTTCATAAGCTCCACCAGGGGCTGAGGGGTGGGAGGCTCAGGGCAAGGGGAATGGTGTTGGCATGTTCCAGCCCTTTTAGTGTTTTCTCTTGAAGCATAAAATTAGGACCCAAGTTAACATCTAATTAAAATACATTTTTACCTTACTTGGGATACCAATAAACAAAATTTTCATTAGTTTTTATACATATCAAAAGGAAAAGCAAGCAAAACGAGATAAAAACTATTAAACAAAGAAATAAACTCATTGCTCAAAGGACCTTGGGTCTCTGCCGACCCCTTGTGCTTCACCACGGAGAGCTGTGCAGATGTGGCTGACCCTATAGCGAACATGGCTCCCACCTATTAGTTCCACCACCTCCCATGAGAAGGTAAAAGATCATCTCCAAGAACTCTGACATTCTCTCTCTCTCTTTAATTTTTTTTTTTTAAATCAAGGTTTATTTTGATTTTTAGGCTCCTTTGTTTCCTAGAAGTAAAAACATTTCCTCAAAATAAAGTTTTTCCTTGAGTATATGAATTTAATAAAGCTTTAAAATTTTTTGAGTGTTTTCACACACTTTAATTCTTTTTATTATTGTGGTAAGAACACTTAACATGAGATGTACCCTCTTAACAAGATTCTAAGCCCACAATACAATATTGTTAACTATGGGCCAATATTGCACAGCAGAGCTCCACAACAGGGGACTTTCATAGTATGTTTTCCCCCCATTCTCCTACGATAGCACACTCCTTGTGTATTTATATATATTTAGAAGAAATTGGTTTATAAGAATTCTATTATGAAATGTTTGTGCTCTGAGCTGGTGTGGGGACTAGCAATCTCCTCGTCGGTGAAGGAGGGGGCTTGGCTGGGAGACGTAGTCAACCCAACAGCCTTGCCCGGGACAGAAAGGAAATCAATAAACCTGGACAACAGAAGATGATAAATTCAGACTAAACAAGGAAAGAAATAATTCTTGTGGCTAACCTCGGCCAGAAATTTCACTGGATGTTTATAAAAGCTGAAAATTTACTCACTCTCTCAAAGTTTGGGGAAAAAACCCTACCCATCAAAACTTCAGAGCTGTCATTGAAGGTCATTTTTTTCTTTTATTTGGATTTATCATACTCTTTCCTGGTTCTTGGTGTATCTATCTTTCTTCCTTTTTTTGAGTCCGTTTCGATCATTTGTATTTTTTTAATGAAACCTCAGTTTTTCAAGGTTTCAAATCTATCAGCGCAGAGTTGCATGTGGTATGTATTTATGACGTGTATATTTCCTCTGCCAGTAGATACAATGCCTTTCTCATCCCAATGTTGTAAAAATTACCTTTCCCATGGCTTAGTTTCTATACTGCTAACAGGCCACAGTCAATAAATTAGGGGCCTCTGTCTTCATTGCATTGGCCACTAGTCACATAAGGGTCTTTCCATGAGCTGAGTTACTTGTAGGCCACCTCCATCAGTGTTTCCTTGACCCCTTACATCTAGCTGCCATTCCTACTTAATATCTTTCTTAAAATCAACTTACTACTTTTTAACTTTAATTCTTATTTTTTAACTTATGCTCCATTCCTACCCCATGTAGAACTACAACACAATCCTGACGCCAACTGCCCTGAGTCAGTGTTAGCCCCACAGGTTTAGGGGCAAAGTCTTCCACAAGACTGGCCCACTTCACGTGCCAGCTGTACTTCTGGTCAATCATCTAAAAAACCAGGATCCCATGACATTTTCAGTTTTGAAAACTTGTTAGAAGAACTCACTAACTCATTAAAAGTTCTATACTTAGGATCATAGCTTTATTATTTTTTATTTTTAAGAAATTATCTTTTGTTGGAAGTATTTTCCCCATTGCCCCCCTCAACCTGGCTCCCTCCCCAGGCCTTCAGCACACTATTGTCTGTGTCCATGGGTTACGCATATATGCATGTAAGTTCTCAGGTTAATCTCTTCCCACCCACCCACCTCCGCCTTCCTGCTGAGATTTGGCAGTCTGCTCCATGATCTATTCTTTTTTTACAGCCAAGTAGTATTCCGTGGTGTAGATGTACCACATCTTTTTTATCCACTCATCTACTGATGGGCATTTGGGCTGCTTCCAGGTCTTAGCTATTGTAAATAGTGCTGCCATGAACCTAGGGGTGGATATATTCTTTCTGGTTAGTGTTTTGAGAGTCTTAGGAACACCCAGAAGTGGGATTGCTGGGTCAAACGGCAGTTTCATTTTTTATTTTTGAGGAAACTCCATACTGTTTACTACAGTGGTCTAGTTTTAAATTTGAATTTAAAGTGGTTGAATTTCCCTGGAAATGACTAGATCAAAGTTCTGCCATCTGAAGAAGGGAGCATGAGGTGGAGTTAAGTACAGATAGGTAAATGCAAAGTACTACAATTATTTGTCTTCCTGAATACTAGACTCAAAAATAGCACATCTGTTAGACTTACATCACTAGAATGATGAAACATGTCACACCCGTAAAATAAAATATCAAGTAAGCATTCAAACATGCTTCAAAAAGGAACAAAACATGAATACATGGTAATGTGTTGGGGAAATGTTAAGTAAAAATGTATATTAAAAACCTCATAAATAGTGTAATTCAAAGTTTATTTTATATATATATGTGCATGTATATACATATATACATATATATATATATATACATATATACATATATATATATATAAAATTTATAGAAAAAAAGGCTGCAAGGAAATGCTCCAAAATATTAACAGCAGTGACAGCCTTATGAATTATTTTAATTTTATTCTTTACACTTTTCTGCAAGTTCAGGGATTTTTGTCTTTCTTCTTCTTTCCTTTCTTTCTTTTACTGCAAACATATATTAATTCTATAATCATAAAATAATATACACTGAAAAGCAAAACAAGCAAAGAAGGTAAAGGAAACACCGAGGTGGCTGGGCCTACCTCTGAAGCTGAGGCCTGGGACTCAGCATTTGCAGGAGGCACAGACAGGGTCAAGGAAAAGAAACCACCACCATGACCTCAATGACCTATGAGACTTGTTGGGAAAGGCAGTCATGCTCAGCTTGCTTGAACCTTGCAAGGTGGCATAAGATTGTGCCTGGGACCTGGAACATTTCCCTCCATGGAAAGAAAGAACCCTTATAACCTGTGCTGGGCACATCTCTTTCCTTGTTCCAGGCTTGATGTGTTCTCCTTTGTTCTGCTTAAGCATGTGTGTCACGTGGCACCTGGCCAGCCCCACTGCTGCATCTGTTCCCCAAGTGGAGGGAGTGGGGCCCTTTGGCTGCAGCACAGGAGAGGTGCATATAGACCATCACCCTGTGCAGGCTCTGGGGCAAGACCTGCTGGACACGAGGGATAGATGCCCGCTATTGAAGTTGATCTTGTCCTGTCTCTGCTCTGAGTAAAGTGTTGTTCCATCCGGTGCCTATGTGAGTTGTATCTTTGTTGGCGACTCAGACACCTGCAAATTGTTACTCCCAGTGGGAGGCAACCAGTGTTACTTACTCAGCAACACTAATGGCTGTTAGCTCCACATGCAGTGCAAAATGTCTAATCATCTTGTGCTCTGATAAGGCTGCATTCTTCATTGATCCCTATTTCACAGTTGACGAAGCTGAGACTATAATGGTTGAGCAACCTGTCTAGGGCTCACAGCTGAGACTCAAACTCAATTTTGTCTAATTTTAGATCTCCAAACTGGAGAGAATCTAGGCCATTGGCCTGTCCCTCCTTACCTCAAGAACAATGGGGACTCCCAGGGTCAACACCACAAATCCCGCCTTCTCCTGTCATATCATCCAGGTTAGGGCCAAGTTGTGTATTAGGCAGCCTCTGGGACCAGGTGAGGCTGTACAAGATTTTGGTTAAATCACTTCCCAACACATTGCATTGCTCCTGCCCCTTGATGCTAATGATTTACCTCCTGAATCTCAGACACTTCGCTTTCCTAGGAAGCCTAAAGTCCAAACTTACTGCACTTTCATTTTGTTTTTACATTCTAATTCATTCATTCATTTATTTATTCAATCATTCATCTATTTGTTCACCAATGCATCAAACAACTAGTGCTGGGCAGTATGAAAATAATTAACCAACCAAGAGTTATAAATGGGACTTGTAGGTCAAGGTCAAATAGCAGACACCCCACATGCATCCCCAGAGTGTGGAGGAACTCACATACTTTCTTGAATTTTAATAACCTAGCTAAGTTTTAAAACAAAACTGACAATTTCAGGTGGTAGACACAGAGAAAATTCAGTACAAGTAAGATAAAAACTTCATGGCTCTCCCTGGCCTAGGTGGTTCAGTTGGTTGGAGTGTCATCCCGTACACCAAAAAAAAGAAAAGGGTGAGGGTTCAATTCCCGATCTGAATACATACCTAAGTTGTAGGTTCAATCCCGGTCAGGGGGTGCCTACAGGAGACAAGAGATTGATGTTTCTCTCTCACATCGATGCTTCTCTCTCCCTCCCTCTCTCTCTAAGATCAATAAACGTATCCTTCAGTTAGGATAAAAAAACCCTGCATGGCCCATGGGGGCCAGGGCTCCAGGGATGGGGCAATAAAGCCTGGGCAGGGTCACAGACAAATACTGCAGCCTCTGTCTGGGGCAGGATCAAACGTGTGATCCCTGGAGCAGGCACATATACCTCTCCATAAACAAAGATTGTGCTTTGGTTTAAAAAGTTAATATGTTAACATCTTTTTGCTGTACTTGCAACTACATTTTAATGGAAATGTGCAGCTTACTGTGTTCCCAATAGCAAGAAATTTGGCACTGTCTTGTATATCTTGAGTTGGCTGCAGTTTGCTGGATTAGTGAGAGAAATAGTGGGTTAATTATCATCAAGGTAAATACATACCTTTGCATGAATGCTTTCTTTGTACAAACATTTTAACAAATGTAGTTGATTTTAATAAACATTTTTTATCTTAATGTTACAAGTTAACACTTTTTTAAACCATTATGATACATTTTTCAATATTATAGGAAAATGGATCTTAGCAAACAGATGTAGACAGAAATTCAACTTTCGGAAGGCAAGACATAAAATAACTAGAGATTGAACTTAAATTTTATGGTAATTGGTATGCAAATATTCCCCATCATTCTCCTAATCCATCTGATGAGATGTGATGGCTAGCTTATTGCTCATCTTTTCAAGGCATCTGTGTTAACAGATTCTCAATTTTTAAGGTTCTTCATTAACTGCTAGGCAAAGCCCATAGCTTCTGCTTCAGTTACATTTTCTAGTCAAGGCTAAATTAGAGAACATGGGCTTATACATTTCTGCTCACATAACTGGGATCAGAATATTTATGCTCACTGACTGTGGAAACTCTCTGCACCAGCACCTACTGAAGCTCTCCATGGTGTTGACCAAGACGCTAGTGGTAGGCCCATGCTGACCCTCCTTCCAGCCTTGCTCTTATATTTGACCCCCTTTGTGCCTCAGATGCTGGTACTGATAGTGGCTCAGATGCTGGTTTCATCAGCATGGCCTTGACCCCAGCCATGGTCTTTGCCCTGGTCTGACTACCCCTTTGAAGCACACTGAGTGTCTTTGTGCCCTTCTGGACCCCTTCACCCAGTCTATCCCACCTCTTCCCAGTCTTGCTACCCCTCTCTAAAGTTCCCTAGAAGCTTCTGGGCTCCTCCATAGCAAGCCCTTTCCAAAGGTCATTCTCTTCCTTTTTCAGGTTGCCTCACTCTTCACGTCCCATCAGAAAATGCGTCCATTCTCTCATGTTGTGGACTAGAGCCAAGCCAGCATTAATTTTGTCCTGTGTCATTTCTGAGTCTCATGTCTAAGTCTCACCTCCCAAATAAACTGAGTTCTTTGAAGACAATTATCACAGTCCCTCCTCTTTGCATCCTCTTGCTGTGATGGGCACAGACTGGGCATAGTGGAGCTCTGCCTGTGCAGACTATTGGATGATTAATGACTAATAGCTAATGGCTAATTCTAACCCTATATGTGGGGCTGAGAAGATGCTGCCATCCCCCCTTCTGCCTTCCTCCACCTTGCATGGGAGTCTTTGTCTGTCTTGGGCATGGATCTGGGCTGCCTGGTGTGTAAATTAAGGAATAATAGAGCTGCCGAAGCATAAGCCCTCAATGATGGGAGGATGTGTTTGTCTGCTAAGAAGTAATTTCAGCGAAAATTAACTCCATTTCAAAGGAAAGAGGGAGGCTTGGCATAAGCTGGCCAATCCCAGAGGACAATAAAATTACTTCATCAAAGCTCTGCTTGTTTAAATTAACCAAGTGAGCACTCCAGGATCCTGGCTAGACACGAGTAACTAGGTTTTAATGAACAAAAATAGCTTCTTGGATAAATAAGAAAAATAAATCACAGCCTACCTCTAGCACAAGTACATGTGGTACCCATCTCAAGGACAATCTTCCCCCAAGCACATGATGACCATGAGTATCCTGTACAGCTGTACACACTGTTGGCATTGGCTGTGTGTCCCCAAGACTTATTCTTGGCCAAAATGACCAGTCTACACTGTCTTCAATAGCTTTGCTATCAAGGACTATGCTCTTGACCGTGTTGTCTTGGACAGCAAATCCCCTCTGGCTCTGTACTCATGATTATGGACTGGCACCCGAATCCTGGGAAACTAGGAACTCTGATAATTTCTTCTGTGACCGTCTTCTTGGCCAGCCATGTCCGGAACAGTTGCTCATCTTTGTCTTATCTTCTACATTGTATCCTTGATCATGATGTGCTGCTCAGCTGTGTTCTGAGCAACTGTTATACTAAATCTGTGACCTTGGCCAATGTGGTTCAATCCACAGATATCTAGATATCTAGGTCTATCCTGATCAGGCCCATGGTGATTGTGTCTTGACCTAGATGAGTGTTTGACTGAATAACTGAGTACTAGATATGAGAGGGTCTGCCACAGCTGATGAAGGTGGATTCCCCACGGTTGTCTTTTCTGTTCATCTGGATAAGGTAAGAATCTTCTTCTTAGGTTTCATCAACAGTGGCATTAAGGAGGGCCTTGGGTGTATAGTCATCCCTATCTCCCTCCCTCGCCATGTCAGCTGAACAACTTTATCTGTATGTAGTTTTATGTATGCTTGCTGTAGCTGTAGAGCCTGTACCCTGGAGTCAAGTCTAATTTTTTAGCTTGTCTGAGCTTTTACTCTAGGAGTACCATATTGGTCTGCCCACCATTATGGAGCCAATACTGAAGGGACACAGCTGTGTCCTTGGTGACTCTTCATCACAGAGAGCCCTGCCTGCCTTAATGGCATGGCTACATTTGCACTGGGAGTTCCTGAGGCACCAAATTCATTGGCTACTGAAGAATCTGAATCTGTTTACTACTTGCTGTCCACTCCATTTGTTCATTCATCAGTCAGGCCCGGTTCTAGGCCTTGCTCACCTGGGACTCAGCGGTGAACAAGGGAGATGAAAATGCCTGCCTTCATCAAGCTTTTATTCTCCTGAGGAGAAAAGATCTGCAAAATGATATGTCTGGTAGTGTTAAGTGCTGTAGACAATCACAAAGCAGGGCTTGGAGAACAGGGATAAGTGTAGAATGGCTTCCATTTCAATAGGGTGGTTAGGATACTTCTCCTTGAGAAGATAATATTCCAACACTGAAGTCAGGGATGAAGTCAGGGATGAAGCCATGTCCTTCTGGGGCGAGTGGGGGAACATCTGGTCAGAGCTCAAGGCAGGAGAATGTTGGGTACTTTCCAGGAATGGCAGGAGGCAGTTCAGATTAAGTGAAGTGGGAAAGAGAGGAAAGCAGGAGGAGCAGAGCCGGAGAGGGAGCAGCGGCTCCATCGGAAAGCCTCTAAGACTCGGGCTCTGCTCTGAGTGAGATGGAAGCCACTAGAGCCTGCCCCCTTTTGGACCCAGGCTCTTAGTCCCCAGCTGTCAGGAGAGCTGGCTGCTGGGGACTGGCAGCTGAGCCATCTCCAGGAGCTGCAGCTGCCAAGACTTACCCTTCCCTGGCAATGCCAGGGTGAAAAGGTCCAGCCCTTTGGTCTCAGTTTGGGATGTCTGAGGCCCATTCCAGCCCCAGAGCTCTGGGAGTTCAGTGAGGCTGCACTGCAATCCAACTGCTTTCCCTGCCCAAGTTCCTCCTCCCTCCCCCCTTTCCTCCGAGGTGCTGCTCAGAGAGGAGAGCGCTCCCAGCAAACAACCTGCCAGCACATTTCTGTCTCTGAATCTGGCTCCCAAGAGGAAGAGCTACCAGCAGAAGAGACTAAATCACCTGAAAGACAGTACAGCCTTCCCCCATGCTAAATCGAAGGCTCCTTCATGCTTGCTGGTGCTCCCTTCAAGGACAGGAAGGCAGCACCTCTGGTTTTCAGAGAGAGCCCCGTGATTGGGCCTTCAGTGTTCCCCTCCCTCTACAGCACCGCCGCTGGATTCAGCACAGATTTCTGAGTTGGAGTGTGTGGATGCCCCCTTTCCCAGTATAAAAACTGATACCATGTCCCATGCTCTATGTTTTCTTGGGTGTTTGTGTTGCCTCCTCGATTCATGATACCAGCCGCTTACCTGGGACTGCCAGATAGTTGATGTTTTACCCCAAAAGGAAATCCATTTACAGGTGAGATTCAAAACAGCAATGACTGTTTCCTCCAGTAAGGACTTACCACAGCCCCCTCCTTCATCGCCACCGTTGCCCCATGCCCATTTCTCGGTGAAGAAGGTGCTGCTGTCAATCAAAATGACCACAGGCATTTCAGCCATAAGACAGATAAGTCTTGATGACCATAGTTAACACTATTGCATGTATACAGGAAAGTTATTGAAAGAATAGACCCTAAGAGTTCTCATCTCAAGGAAAAAACATTGTTTTCTTTTTCTTTTGTGTCTATATGATATGATGGGTGTTAACTGAACTTATTTTGGTAATCATTTCACAACATATGCAAGTCAAATTATTATGCTGTGACCTTAAACTTATACAATGCTGTATGTCAGTTATATCTTAATACTCTGGAAGAAGAAAAAGACCACAGCAATTCTGATTAGAGACAGCCTTGGTCCCACACAGCACTCCTGTTAACTGGTCTAACAAGCCTGTGACCATGGCTCTCTGCAGGGAAACCTATCCTGGAGGGTCGAGACTATATAAACAACACATCACACTAATGAGAAGAGATAAGCAACCAACTAGGAAAATGGCCAAAAGATATGAATCCACTGAAGAGGAAATAGGCCAACTGATGCAAAAGATGCTAAACCTTACCAGTAATCAGGGAAATGCAAATTAAATCGACCGTGAGATATTGTCTTATTTACCCACTCAACTGACAGAAATTGGTTTGATAATATCCTGTGCCTTTAAGGTTGAAGGAAATGGTTTACTCCCGTGCCCTGTGAAAACGAGTGTGACACTTCTGCATGTGGGCATGGGCCCTGGGGAAGCCCCACCCGGCGTGTAACCAGGATGCTAAATGCAGACATTGGAAACAACTGTATATCCTTCACCTGGAAAACAATTAAAATGTTTTGTAATCACACAATAAAATATTGTGCAACAACTGAAAACCTGAGCCCAAATCTACATGGATTACCAACATCCTGGAAGGAAACCCATCAACTTCACAACGGTAAGAGGTTGGGTTTATCTGGAATTTTTTTATTGTTTTAAAAGAGACTGTATAGCTGTATCTCTGTGGAATTAGAAAATCATGCCAGGAGTCTGTCTTGGGGGGAGGGGCACTTCTCTCCTATCTGTTCTTGTCCCTGTACTCTGCCAGTGAGCTCTTGTGCGTCCATCACTCACCAGAGGACAGTTTTGTCCCAGTTCCCGTGATCTCCCATTGTTATAGGACCCTCCCCACCTGGGTCCTTCAGCATGCATCCTTTTTTGCCCTGCCAACCACCCCCACAGACCTCTAGTTTGAAATCAATGTGAGGGGTGGGGAACAGGATTGAGAAAGGCACACTTTGATTAGGGCCATCAGACAGGTAAAAAGATAATTGAACCAACTTCTGATGCAATTAACTGTTGCAATTCTGTGTGTGCGTGTGTGTGTCCTTTTTATCTCTGTCCCTGTTTCTCTACCCTCTCTCTCCCTCTTTCCTTTAGTCACCACTTTATCCCATTTAATAGTGTGTGCATTCACACAAAGGAATCTTGTGACTCCCTGTAGAGGTGCATTTTACAACGAGTAACCAAAGTTCCATAGTGGAACTGTCCGGGCACTTTGCTCATTTAACGCATATTACTGAAGACCTACTATGTTCTGGGTGAATCTTATAGGTGGTGAGGATAGAGCAAAGAACAAAACAGATGGTGCTGCTACACTTGGTGTGTTTATGTTCCACTGGACCCAAACAGGCAATCGACAATCAGATGGTAAACATTTCAGGGAAAGCAGTGATGAGCACTATGAAGAAACTAATAGGTGAGAGGATGGAAAGTAAAGGGGAAACTCTTAGATAAGGTGGTCATGGAAGCCTACAGTGCGTGAAGTCAATATGCATTTCTTTATTTTATTTTTCCCAACACCATTTATCCCCTCTATGCCCTCTTCCACCTCCCCTGCACCCTGCAATCATCACACTGTTGTCCATGTCCATGGGTTCTCTCTTTTTTTTTCTTCTTTTTTGCTCATTCCCTCCACCACCACTCTCCAACACCCTGTCCCACCAGAGCTATCAGCCTGTTCCCTGTCTATGAGTCTGTCTCTATTTTGCTTGGTAGTTCAGGTTGTTCATTAAATTCCACAGATGAGTGAAATCATATATGGTACTTGTCTTTCTCTGACTGGCTTATTTCACTTAGTATAATATTCTCCAGGTCCATCCACGCTGTGGCAAAGTGTAAATTTTTCTTCCTTTTTATGGCAGAGGAGTATTCCATTGTGTAAATGTACCATAGCTTTTTCATCCACTCATCTACTGATGGGCACTTGGGCTGCTTCCAACTCATGGCTACTGTAAATAACGCTGCAATGAACATAGGGGTACATATACTCTTTCTAATAAGTGTTTTGGGTTTTCTTCAGCTAAATCTCCAGAAATGGAATCACTGGGTCATAAAGCAGTTCCATTTTTAACTTTTTGAAGTAACTCCATACTGCTTTCCACAGTGGCTGCACCTATCTGCATTCTCCGCAAAGTGCACAAGGGTTCCCTTTTCTCCACATCCTGGCCAACACTTGTTTTTTGTTGACTTATAACCATTCTGACAGGTTTGAGGTGATATCTTATTGTGGTTTTATTTTGCATTGCTCTGGTGTTTAATAACACTGAGCATTTTTTCATATGTCTCTTGGCCATCTGTATGTCCTCTTTGGAAAAATGTATATTCAGGTCTTTTGCCCAGTTTTTAATTGTTTTTTTGGTTGTTGTTTTTAGTGTTGAGTTTTATGAGTTCTTTATAAATTTTGGATATTAACTCTTTATCAGATGTATCATTGGCGAATATGTTCTCCCATTCAATGGGTTGTCTTTTCATTTTGTTGATGGTTTCCTTGGTTGTGCAAAAACTCTTTAGTTTGATGTAATCCCATTTGTTTATTTTTTCTTTTGTTTCCCTTGCCTGAGGAGACATATCAGAAAAAATATTGCTACAAGAAATGTCTGAGATTTTATTGCCTATGTTTTCTTCTAGGATTTTTATGGTTTTGAGTCTAATATTTAGGTCTTTAACTCATTTTGAATTTATACTTGTATGCAGCGTAAGAAGGTGGTCTAGTTTTATTTCTTTTCACATATCTGTCCAATTTTCCCAAGACCACTTACTGAATAGACTGTCTTTAGTCCACTGTATGTTTCTGCCTCTTTTGTCAAGTATTAATTGACTATAAAGGTGTGGATATGTTTTCTGGGCTGTCTATTCTATTCCATTGATCCATATGTCTGTTTTTATGCCAGTACCATGCTCTTTTTAATTACTATGCCCTTGTAGTATAGTTTGATATCAGGTAGCATGATTCCTCCAACTTCATTCTTCTTTCTCAAGATCGCTGCTGCTATTCGGGGTCTTTTGTGGTTCCATATACATTTTTAAAACATTTGTTCTAGTTCTGTGAAATATGCCATTGGTATCTTGACAAAAATTGTGTTGTATATCTGTAGATTGCTTTGGGTAGTATGGACATTTTATGATGTTAATTCTTCTAATCCATGAACATGGTATATGCTTCAACTTATTTGTATCTTCCTCAATTTCTTTCTTCAGTGTTTTATAATTTTCCAAGTACAGGCCTTTTACATCCTTGGTTATATTTATTCCTAGGTATTTTATTCTTTTTGAAGCAATTGTGAATGGTTTTAAAATTTTTTTTTAGTTTCCCTATCTGATAGTTTATCATTCGTGTATAAAAATGCTAACTGATTTCTGGATATTTATTTTGTATCCTGCTACTTTACTAAGTTCATTTATCAGTTGTAATAGTTTTTTGGTGGAATATTTAGGGTTTTCTACATATAATATCATGTTATCTGCAAATAATGACAGTTTTACTTTGTCCTTTCCAATTTGGATACCTTTTTATCTCTTCTTCTTGTCTGATTGCTGTGGCTAGGACTTCCAGCACTATGTTGAATAAGAGTGGTGAAAGCAAGCATCCTTGTCTTATTTCCAATCTTAAGGGGAATGTTTGTAGTTTTTGCCCATTAAGTATAATGTTAATTATGGGTTTTTCGTATATCTCCTTTATTACATTGAAGGGCCCCTTCAGTGGGGGTGGGGGATGTAGTCAAGAACCCTCCCAGCCTACCTCCACTTTAGCACCATCTAACCCAGCTCTAACTCTGCAGTTGCATGCCAGGAGGCCCAGGCATGCCCACCCAGCCAAGGCAGGATCACCGCGAAACCAACTGGAGGGGTCAGAAGTGATAACCCTTGAGAAGCCAGGTGAAACTACCAACTCCAAATACTTGCCAGTACTCCTTCACATGGGGATGGGCAGTGACCTCATCAGAGAGTTCCTGGATAGCTCACTGATCAAAATGCCCACACTTATTCCTCCTTTTGGAGTCAATCAGTCAGTTGACATATTTTATTGGGTGTCTATGAGCATGGTAGCAAAGGAGATAGAGTCTGTCGTGTTAGATTCTGGTGGTCATAGACAATAGATGCACACCCAGAGGTCTGATTTCAGGGACTCACCCAACCTTGGTGGGAGAGGGTTTCTAGTTTTGCCCAAGGGAATCGGACACTCTGGTTGGCCAGCTTAGGTTATGTCCCCTACTACCATGGTAGGGAAGGCAGTCCCAGCAGGTGAGATGGGACAGTTCTCCATGCCCACATTGTAGACCTCAGCCCATTGATTGGTTATGAAATCAACAAACAAGTTGTCTGAGAGAGAAGGAATACTGGGGAGGCAGCAACAGCAGCCATCGCTACAAGAGAATTTAGAAAATGACCATCCAGACATGAGTTAGCAGCCTGGGGACCCTTTGAATAGAGACAAGAGCAGGAAGGTAGGTGGAAAGGAAATAGAAACAGTGTAGAGTCACTTCTAATATGGACAGATGGGAAGGTCTGGGAATACAGAGAACAATTCCCCATTGTCCATCCTTTATACATAGACGTCCCAGGTACATGGTCTTTCCAGTTATTTCCTTCTGGCCTCTAACATTCTTTTCCACAAATACCCACAAAATGCTTTCTAACCATACTGTTAAATACTAAAAGATGAACACACGTGTATGTATCCTGAGTCTCAATGTATATTTTTTATTTCTGTGTGTCACAAAAATTGGGAAAACATTGCTCCAAACCATTTGCACTTCTGATATAGTGAAATGAGCACTGATTTTAGATTCCAGACCCGAACCTGAACCTCACAGCCATGGGATTCCAAGCAGGGGAACTGTCCTTTCTGACTCTGTCTGTGAAATGGGATAAAAATCCACCCACCCTCAGCCCCAGTTAATGTAGAGTGAGAATGAAACAGCATATCAACAAAAGTGATTTCTAAATAGTTAATAATTCCTGTACAAGTGCATGATATTATGATGGCTAATAATAGGCCCTAGCCAAGAACCCATCTTACACCACGGTCCAGAAAACCAAGTCTTATTCTTTGATTGCATCTACTTAGCCAGCTGTTCAATTCCCATATGTTCCTTTCTCTTCCAAAGCCTTAGTCGCCAATTGGAATGAAAGATAAAAAACACCATCTGGGCATCGAGTCCTTCGGTTCCCTGCCCAGGACATCTCAAGGCCAGGCGATAATTTTCCAGTTTCTCCTGGCACTCTCATTTCCCGCTGGCTGACTGTGCTGGCATGGGCCTAAGAGTCTAGGCAGGCTCTCTGCCACATTGCGGATGGTTCTTTACTTCCCATCAGAAGGTCCCGTGGCTGCTGGGCTCTGCCCCCGGCTGTCCTGTTGGAAGTGACTGCCTACTGGGCTGCTGCACTATTGACTCCTCAGCTCTATGGCTCCTTTACAACATCAGACACATCAGTTCTCCCACCCTTGAGGCTGCATTGACAGGTGGCGAAGAAGCAATGGCTTTTGGCCCTGACCAGTGGCAGCTAGAGGTTTTTACAGACGCTTCTGTTTGTGAGTTGCAAGATGTGGTGGATGGATGCAAACTTGGCCCCAATTCTTCATCCCTCCCTGGGACCATACCCTTTGCAATGTGGCTTCGTAACTCTTCCCATCAAGGTGTGGAATCCACTTCCCCACCAGGCTGGCTTGTGACTTCCTTTTGCCAATAGAATGAGGTTGGGAGTGACATTGTATCAGTTCCGAGTTTAGGGCTCAAGAAACCTTGCAGCTTCCACTAGATCTTTTGGAACATAACACCTGCTATGTGAACACCGCTCGGGCTAATCTGCTGGAGGATGTAAGCATCCAGCCAGCCCTCCAGGATGTGAGAAACCTGCACTTAAGGCCACTGAGATGTCTACCTGACCCTCACTGGCCCCAGAGGCTTGAGTGAGCCCACCTGACATCAGCAGAATTGCCCAGTCAACCCATACTCTCATAAGAAATAATGTTTGTTGTTTTAAGCCACTAGGTTATAGTATAATTTGTTACACCACAATAGCTAACTGATAACATAAGATTATGCCTACCTCCCCTTAGGGGAACTTGGAGAGAAGGTAAGGACTCTGTTAGGTTGTTACAAAGATGTATGTGCCTCACTCCAGCCAGTCTGGAGAAAGCCTGAGAACCCTGGAATGAGTTAGGATCTAGCCTCCCTATCCTGAAGCCTGGGTGATAAGAAAGGAAGGAGAAAGGGCACAGAGCATTACAGCTAGTAGGTTAACACTAAATATTAGACATGCTTGTCCCTCTCTCCCACCTCCTCTCACTGTCTCATCTTCTCTCCATTCTGGGTGCCCCCCCCACACACTCCTTTCTGGTCTGCGAGAGAAGTCTCAGCAATCTTCTTGCTTAATTATGCTGAGCAAGGGAGCTAGCTGTCTCTGTGCTAGCTAACCAGGTTGTGCCCCTAGATGCACTTTTTCACAAAGGCTTACCTTGGTCTTCTGCTAACCCAGTCATTCCCAAAGAATGAATGATGCTGTTGCCATTGGTGACACCAGCAATGATTTTGGTAGTATAGGGACAAGCATTTTAAATTCTAATAGTTTCATTTTCCATTGTAATATTCTCATGTATTTACTTTCAAATATATTCAAATAAAATATATCTAACCCAGGCAATCTATGATGTAATGTTTTAATTTAAAATAAATTTAAGTGTAACTGGATGCTAAAATTGGAAATTTCAGTGAAGGTGTCCAAATGCAATAGATGCTGCTCCCTGAAAGTGATGCAAAGCCAGAGACAGGATTCACACAGGAAATGACCAGAAATAAGAGTCACTGTCAAGGGTAAAGGATCTAGAGTGGAGAGGGGTGTTTTCTGAAGAGGGTCGTTGGGGAGAGCGTGGCGCATGTGCTGGGAGGTAACCAGGGGGTATGACAGCTCTTCCCTCTTACTTCGTGAAGGGGGGCTCCAAAGAGAACTTCAGGAGAGCTTGGCACATGTCTCTGAACTTGGGAGACATGGGGAATGGTCTGTGATACATATCTGAGGAGTGTGACGGCAGGCAGTTATGGATACATGTCCCAGGAAAGATAAAGAGCCACACTGAGAGCACGGGTGGTCTGGGTGCTGGAAAGCCTGAAGGTTGTGGGGGTTGGGGATACAGGGAGATGTTGGTTAAACTCCCACCTATAAGATTAGCACATTCTGGGGATCTAATACACAACATGGTGATTATAGCTAATAATACTGTATTATATACTTCATACTTAAAAGTTGTTAAGAGAGTAAATATTAAATGTTCTCACCATAACAAAAGAAATGGTAATTATGGGGCAAGATGAAGGTGTTACTTTGGGGCTAATCATATTGCAATACATAAGTGTATCAAATTAACATGTCGTGCACCTTGAACTTACACAAGGTTTGCTTCCTACCGCCTCACCTCAGGAGGCGCCTGATGCCTTTCTGTCCCATAATTGGAGATGCTAAGTGTTACCACTTTGTTAAGGTGGTGTCCATCAAACCTCTTCATCCTGAGGCACCTTTTCCAATTTTAAAAATTAACAAGTATTCTGCAGGTGATACCTTGAGACTCTGTGAGTCTCCAGCTCCCTATTCTTTGATGATCCTCGCCTGAGTCACTTATTAGGTTGGTGTTTGCAAAATGAACTATGTAATGTATATGTGATAGACGCTATAGAAGCATCATCGGAAGGTGTTACCAAAAAAGATGAGTGAATTAAGATGTGGAAAAGATGCGACCAACGCAAGACCTGAAGCTGCAGAAAAGATATGTAGGCTTGCTACCACAAAGATTTGGGGCATACATTTGTCTCAGGACTTCTAGCAGCTAACATGAAAAGAAAAATGTTACTAGCTCCTTCATTCATCTGGGATCCACACTGAGAAGAGGGCTGCCAACAGTGGGGGTGGGGCAGAACGTCCGAGGAAAGGGCAGCTCTCTCCTTACCCGTTGGGTGACTCACATTTCACTGCTGACTCCAAGTTAAATGTGGCTGATTGAAATGGGTATCAACTTCAGCTCCATCCTGAATTCCCGCTAAAATTGCAGTGAAAGGACTTTAAAGGATGGTGATGGGGCATAAGCTCATAAGGACAGAGAGAACAGGAGAAACAGTAACCGGTGTCAGAGGAAGGAGAAGACTGGGTGAGGTAACTTAATTAGCAGCCTGAGGAATGCTGACTCCTGAGCCTGCTGGCGGCGGGAAGCCTGCTACCCAGCCTCCGAAAGGCTCAGGAGCTGCAAGCACGGGAGCAGTAGGAGAGGGCTGGTTGGAGGCTTTTTCATAAGTAGTCAGATCTCCAGGCCTCTTCCACAAGACTGCACAACCTCATGCCAGCAGAAGACTGAAGGCTAATTCTCCAGAAAATACAATAGCGGTCTCTAAACTGGGCAATAGCAGGCACAATTGGAATAGAGAAAGGAACAGAGGAAATAAGTGAGTTAGCACACTGGATGCCAAACCTCTAGCCCTCTCCCTGCCAACACCCCAGACACTGGCACATAGCTACCCTCTCCAGGCAGAAACCTGAGATACGCTGGAATCTGACCAGATCAGGGAGGAAGACTTTGAGGGATGTCCCAGGCAGATCACCCTACAGTGACGCCCACAAACAACAGCCATCCCTCCCCCCCCCACACGCACGCACAAGCACACATTCACTCACCTACAAACGCACACGCGCACAGGCATGCACACAGAAGTGCAGGCGCACACACAGGAATTCCCACTGATATTTTAGTGCCCTACTTTCAAATGTAAATAGACAATAAAGGATCAGCAGACATCTGAGGAAACCTCTGATATGCGAGGAGGGGGTCAGAACAAACAAATAAATGGGAGGGGGGGCAGCAAACCAACTTAAAGGAAACAAAGGTTATGCAGGGAGAGGGGAACTTCAAAATCATTATCATTAAAATGCTCAGAGGGATAAGAGAGGATATTCTGACCCAGAACAGAGTATTATTAAACAAAAGGAACACAGAAAGAAAGAGCTCTTGGGAATTAAAATGTGATCGTAGAAACGAAAGTCTTAAAAGAAGGCTTTGAGGGCTACAGTTCAGGAAAGCCATAAAGGAGAGGAAGGAAAGAGAAAAAGGAATAAAAGGATAGGAAAGTTTGAGGAGCAATTCACCCCAGAGGGAAAACAGTCCCAGACACACACAGAGCGGGGGGCCCGAGGCCCTGGATCAGGAAGGCCCCATGCCCCAGGGATGTGGGGCTTCGTCAGGACGTGAGGTGAAACTTCAGATCCCTGAAGACAAGGAGAAGGCCCAGAAAGCTTCCAGAAAGAGGGTAAAGCAAGACAAAACAAATATAAAAACTGTACAAATTGCCAAGGATTGCATTGGCACTGATTCCCAAGGCATCCCTGGGATCCGGATCGCTCCAGTGCCCCTGAGAATCTCATTTCCACCCTCCGATTCTATATCTGGCCAAGTAAGAGGGAGAGGAGAGTAAAAATATGCTCCAACATCCAATGTCTTGAAGCCAAGGAGTAAAACGAAAAGGTAAGAGAAATGCTGAGCCAGAGAGGAGGGTAGAGGCCACAGTGGTTACTCAGAGGTCTGAGAAAACATTTTAGGGATTCATGGTAGAATAGCTGATAGTCTGAAGATACAGAGAGAAAATTGGCTCAACTGGAGACCGTTAGAACATGAATCCAGCACAAGTGAACAGAAAAGTAATATAATAGATTATTAAAAAATTAAGCAAAAAATATTTTTTACATTGTACCTCAATAAAGCTGGGGCAAAAGTGCAAAGACAATTATCAATGCCAGCGAACAGAAATGTTTTCAGGAAAGGAAAATATTCATAGTTATGGTTTAGCACCAAAAAGTTGTGTAGAATATAAATACTGGTCTGACCCACATTGCAGGAACGGTGATAGAATATGCATGTCTACTGGGGACGGGGAGAGAGCCAGGTCTGTGAGCAAAATGCTAAAGCCTCATTTTCCCTGGTGGAAGGTCAACACACATTGCCTGGAATGGAACATAAAATAAAAATAACAGCATAAGCATGTTCCACAGAGGTTAGGAGATAAATTCCTAAAGGATCAGTGAAAAGAGTTGAAAGTGTTTTCCTCTGAAAAGTAAGAAATGAGGAGAGATGGTATAAAGACTGCTATTTTTCACAGCAAACCATGTAAAAATGATCTGTGACTCTTTAAATATGTACACTTACAACTTAGATTTAAACAACTGAAAGGAAATTTTTAAAAAATAAGTCAATGTTCAGCCCTGCCCGGGTGGCTCAGTTGGCTAGAGCATCATCCCCTACACCACACGGGAGGCAACCACTCGATGTTTCTCTCTCACATTGATGTTTCTCTCTCTCCCCACCCCTTATTAATGAAATAAATAATAAAAATAAATCAATGTCCAGCCAAATCCTTACTCACATGCATGAGATCAACAGAAAGATCACCCAGACATATATGAGTTCACAAGTTACCACCTTCCTGAAAACTCAGTAGGAAAAAATATTCTACCTCATCAAGATTCAGAAATGGGAAAGTTAACTTAGAAAAGAAGGGGATTCTGAATAGGGGCAATTATTCTTGAAAGAGAAGATGCATATGATAAAATATATGAACAAATTAAAAATGAAGATTTGGATCTAACCTCCTATAAAAACTGTGGAGGGGGGTAGGCTAATTTCTTTCTACATAGGGGGAATCAATAGTTACCAATTTATTCTGATGTTCATTTTTACAATACATGTCCATTTAAAAATAAAGGCAAACCAGCAAAATTAAACATAAGAAATATACTTTCTCAATCACTCCAGGGAAAACCAAAGAAAGTAGAGTTAAAATGGCAAAAAATCAGAAAGCAAACAAAGACAGAATGCATAAGACAACAGCAGAAGTAAGACCAAGTAGTTGTGACTGTTTAACATAAATAGGTTTAGTCCTTCATTAAAAGATAAGGGTCAGAAAATTTTAAATAATGCTCTTTTGATTGACTGATTGATTTTAGAGAGGAGAGAGACAGGACAATTTGTTGCTCTGCTGATTTATGCATTCACTGATTGATTCTTGTATGTGCCCTGACCAGGGATCAAACCCCCAACCTTGGCGCATCAGGATGATGCTCTAACCAACGGAGGTAACCCGCTATTTGTAAACAAAACGTCTAAAATAAAATGGCATGAAAAGTTTTAAAATAAATGGATGATAGTGCAGTCTGGTTGGACCAGAGAGAACATGGAGTAAAATATGAAGGTCAACTAATGAGAGCGACAGGCAGGCGTGATGCCTGCCCGGGAGTCAGGCTGCGCTCTGAGCTCCTGTTACACGCTGTGAGGGAAGGAGACCCCTGGGGCGGGCCACCACTATCTCCACCTTGGAGCCGATGAAACAGAGGCCAGACAGGTGCTACAGTTGGCATGACCAGTCAGTGGCAGGACTGGGAAAGAAATCTTGGTCTGGCCAACCTCAGAGCTGTGCTTTTTCCTTTCTCCCTGTCAGTGCACAGCTCTCATGATGGAAGGACATGCCCAAGAAAAGCAACCTCAGTTGTCAGGGGACCAGGGTCCCTGTTCCTCACTCACACAGTGAAGTCCAGGGGGCTTCTGATGATGGGGGGCGTCTGGGGCAGGTGGTACTCCTCTCCTGAGCAGGTAATCCTATCCAGGCAGGGTCCCCAACAGTCTATCCGTGGAGTCCAAATCTATCCCACTCATCTCTGGGGATAGGCCATGGGCAGCAGCCCCCTTCCCCCAACAGAGGGTGCCCGTCTCTCTTCACCCACACTCCTGGTCCTCTCTCACCCTCCTCCTGGCCTTGGCAAGAGATGTCAGCTCTCCTGTGCTTGCTCAGCCCCGGCTGCAGGGGAGCCTGGGAAAGGTCTTTGTGGGGAGCTGGCCTCAGTGGGCCATCTAAGAGCCGGGAAGATATTGTCACTGTAAAGGTGAACTGCTGCATGTGGCTTGTCCCCTACCAGACTGGAGAGTGTATGGGGCCTTCCCATTCTGACCCACATGACCAAAAGGACCTTTTTTGCCCTGGTCTAAGGAAGTCCATGGGGAACTCCATCCTACCGCTTGTGCTGAGAGCCAGGTTGGAGAAAGCAGACAGACTTAAAGAAGGGAAGACAGGCATCATAGCCAGCAGTTCTACAGGAAACCTGAGCTGTCCTCGAGTGGCCCTCAGTTACGTTCTCGTTCTCTCTTTCATCTCTGTCTCTCTGTGTATTTCTGTCTCTCTGTGTGTCTCTGTCTCTCTACCCCATGGTCTCCTGCCAAACACCAAGGGCTATAGTTGCTGCACATCTGTCCAGATGTGCTCATGAAGGGCTGTAGAGACTTGGCACCCACCCTGTGTAAAGATCCCTCCTGTTAGGATTCCATGACAATGCTCTCAAGGGCTTTCTCTACCCAGCTTTTTAGCCTAAAAGGGAGCTCTTTTGCCAGGTGACTGGTCAGCAAGGAGCACAGATCAGTCAAGACTCTGTTTCTCTGAGTTCAGGTTTTGTTTGTTTGTTAATTCCACATATAAGTGAGATCATATAGTGTCTTTGGCTTATTTCATTTATCGTAATGCCCTCAAGGTCCACTCATGTTGTCACAAATGGCAGAATTTCCTTCTTTTTGTGGCTGATTAATATTCATATATATATGAATTATATATTACATATATATATAATCTTCTTTATCCAATCATTTGTCGATGGACACAGATTGTTTCCATATCTTGGCTGTTGTACATAATTCTCTAACAAACATTGGGGTGCTGACATACTTTCAAAATACTGTTTTTGCTTCCTTCAGATAAACACCCAAAAATAGGATTGCTGGGTCATATGGCAGTTTTATTTTTAGTTTTTTTGAGGAACCTCCATACTGTTTTCCATAGTGGCTGCATCAATTTATAGTCCCATGTCTGACCTATTTTGATTCCCGGCTTCTCTGTTGCCTTCCTGCTCTTTTCTAAACCCCCCCCCCCCAGAATGGCTTTCCTCTTCTGCCTCCACATCTGCCACTGCCAGAGTCCCCATCAGGGACACACCAGTGCTAAGTGACAGAAAATTGAGGGCCTAACCCCAAAAGTGAGACTGCTTTTTCTCCCTGTCCTCTGAGGAGCCCTTTGTATGGCTGAGGAGAGACAGGTGCAAACTTTGTGCTTCTGAAGGAAGCTGCAGAGAAAGGATATTAACCTGAACAAAACTTAGAGCTTTAGCAGCTATATTCAAATCAAATGTGATTTTGATATTAATTCAAACAGCCTTAGCAAAAGAGCTAAGAAATTTTCTTGAAATCTTAAAAGGAATGGAGAAGACCTATGAATTCTAACAGCTAAGAACTAGTGAGATGAGTAGAGATTTAGAAGATCAGAAAAAAAATCTACTTGGAGCGGGCCTCGGTTCGTGGATAGCAAAGGTAGCATCGATCACGACGCTGCCATGGTGATAGGTGGATGCTTAACGCCAGACACAGACAGGAGCCAAGTGCTCCTTCACATAAAAGTACTACAGCTATTCTTCTACCAGGAGCAGGATCAAAGTCATGTTCACAGGAATGGAAAAATAAGAAAAGAAGCCCAGTACTGCACCACAGCATCCAAAAGTGCTCTCCCGAGGTAGAACAGTGGGAACCTTTGGGAACCAACATCCAGCTCCCCCAATACACACCCACACCAACACCCATCTTCCTTCTGCTCCAGTTCCCCAAATTTAGTGGCTTAAAACAACAACCATCATCTTATTATCTCTCCCACTTTTGTGGGTCAGGAATTCAGGAGGTGCTTGGCCAAAAGATTCTGGTTTGGGACCTCTACTGCTGTTGCAGCAGTGGCTGGCTGGGCACTTCTATTTGTGTAGCCTGGGGGCCTGCCCATGCAGTCTTCCGGGGTGAGCTAGCTTGGGCTTCCTCTCAATATGACTGCCTCGCAGCAGTCCAACCACTGACCTGCCTGGGGCAGGAGCTGCATGGCCTTTCCTCACCTAGCCTCTAGTCGTGCAGCATCACTTCTGCCACATTCTACTGGTTGCAAGTGAGTCACAAGAGGAGGTAGATTAGACCCTAGCACTTGATGCAGCAGTGGCAAGCTTCTAAAGGAACACCTGAGGCAGGAAATGCTGTTGTGGCCACACTACCTGCATCCTAGGAGAGAAGAGTAGAACTGGGAAAATGCTGATGGAACAAATGCCAAAAAACAAACAAATAAATCACTAACATTTTCTAGTTTGATGGTTGAAGGTGAGAACAATCCGGGGGGGGGGGAAATACAGAATGTCTTTTTAAGAGTTTCCCCTTGCCCCTGGCCCGGATAAATAATATGGAAACCCTAGAGGCATTTAGTGTACTCCTCATGGCAGGAGATTGTTTTTGGAGGTTGGAAATAAATGTCTGCCACTGTGCTCTCCAGGAGAACATTCTGCCAGGATAGAAATGTCCCACATCAGCCTTGTCCAGCTCAGGAGTCACAAGCCACATGCAACTACTGAGCCCTTGAAATGTGGTTAATGCAAGTGAGGAACTGAATTTTAACTTTTATGTCATTGCAATTAACTTTAATTTAAATAGATAGCCACATGTGTCTAATAGCTACCAAATCAGACAGTGCAGATCTGGAACCAGGTAACTCAGACAATAAACTAAAGCTGTGGCTAGAAAGAGAGGAGAAAAGAGCAGAGAGCAGCTTGCCTGAAACATATCTTCCCCATTGCTGAGGGGGCCCTCTGGCTTGCTGCCCTCCCATTGGCCCCTTAGGAGAAAGGAGAGAGTTCAATACTAAAGGCTGGTTCAAGCTCACATTCTCATAGAGTAAACATTAACTAGTTACCATTCTTCTGAGGAATTAGTCAGTGCGATTAAATAAGTGAATAAGATAAGGTGCATACAGATTGGCAAGAAAGAGAAAAATTTATAATTGAAAGTGGTAGTATGGTATCATTGGCTGAAATAGCAAGTGAATTCACTAAGGTTTTTAGTTATAAAATTAACACATCAAAATCAATGCCTTTTTATATAAAACATAAATAGCTAAAAAATATAATAAAGAAAAGAGCTCCATTTTAATAGCAACTGAAAACATAAAATGCCTTAAAAAATTAAGAAATGTGAAGGACTTACATGAAGAAAACTGTATAAAGCTCAACTAAAAGACAAATTAGGATAAGATAATTGGAGAGTCATACTTTTTATTAACCAGGGAGACTTATGTAAAGACATCAATTCTCTCTAAATCAAAACTCTAATTGAATTTTTTTGTAAAAAAATTCAATTGAATTTGACAAAAGTACTCAAAATTTAAACCAATACATCAATGGCAGAGAATAGAGAACCCAGAAATAGACCCCTGAATATGCGAGTGTTCAGTAGCTAATAAAAATGGCCCTAGATGGAGCAGTTTTAGGAGTGATGTGAGAGTGTAATCCAGGCAAAAACGGGTTGAAGAGTGATAAATGGAATTGTACGGTGAATATAGAAACTCTTTCTGGAAGTTTGCCTTGGTGGCACCAAGATTTGCAAGTGCTTTAAGCTCTCCCTCCCATAATCTCCAACATCCCCCCAACAGTCTCCTCAAATAAACATACAAATTACTAAGAAAGACAAATTGCATAAGCCCCCACCACCTCACCTTTAGCCAACACTAAGCTCCTCCTAAGAGAAATTGCAGAGATGCTCCAGGCTGTGAGGGGTGAAAAGTGAGCAAACAGGAGCTAGAGAAGGAAACAGGATGTAGTTGGGGGTGAAGAGTGTTCAGGGAGTTGGAAGTAGCAGTCCCAGAACTCTGCCTGCCTGCTCTTTCCCCAACATGCTCCCTGGCTGTGCCCACACTCCAGTGTTCAAACTGTAAACCTTCAGTGGGGTGGCTGCCCCTGTGAGGCTGCAGAGGCTGTGTCTAGCCAGACCCCAGGATTCTCCCCTCAACTTGAGCCTCATATCTGCCCCATGGTTATCACTACAGGATTCCAACAGTCCAATTCACACACTTGGAAGATGCACACAAGCTATTTCTCTGGCTCTGGCTCTGCTTCAGGCTAGAGACAAGGAGAGGAGTCAGACACCAACATACAGTTGGACTCAAGGGTGAATAGGCCAGTTAATGACCATGCAAGGAGCTGTGTGAGTGCTGAGTGGCTTGGGAGACTTGGAAAGGGTGGCAGGAAAGCTTTGTGGAGATGGCTTTTTTCTTTATTGAGTTATAATTGACATACAGCATTATATTAACTTCAACTTTACAACATAATGATTCAATATTCGTATATACAATAGTCCCCGCTCATCCATAGTTTTGCTTCCCACAGTTTCAGTTACCCATAGTCAACTGAGGTCCAAAAATATTAAATGGGAAACTTCAGAAGTGAATAATTCATAAATTTTAAATTGCATGCGGTTCTGAGTAGTATGATGAAATCATGTGTCGCCCCACTCCATGCTTCCCAGGCATGAATAATTCCTTTGTTCAGACTATCTACGCTGTATACAATACCTGCCTGCTAGTCACTTAGTAGCTGTCTTGGTTATCAGATCAACTGCCACGATATCATCGTGCTTCTGTTCAAGTAACCCTTATTTTACTTAATAATGGCCTCAAAGTACAAAAGTAGTAATGCTGGCAATTTGGATATGCCAAAGAGGAGCTGTAAAGTGCTTCCTTTAAGTGAAAGGGTAAAAGTTCTCAAATTAATAAGGAAAGAAAAAATATTGTATGCTGAGGATGCCAAGATTTACGATAAGAATGAAACTTCTATCCACAAACTTGTGAGGAAGGAAAAAGAAATTTGCGCTAGTGCTGGGAGTGAGAGAGAGAGAGCCCACATTCACACAACTTTTATTGCAGTATATTGTTATAATCACTCTATTTTATTACTAGTTATTGTTTTAACATCTTACTATGCCTAATTTATAAATTAAGCTCTATCATAGGTATGTATGTATAGAAAAATAACAGTATATATAGGATTCAGTACTATCCATGGTTTCAGGCATCTACTGGGACCTTGAGATGTATCTCTTGCAGATAAGGAGGATACTGTGTTGCAAAATGAGCACCACAATAAGACTAGTTAACATTCGTCACCATACATAATTAAAGAACTTTTTTCTTGTAATGAGAACTTTTAAGATTTACTTTTATAGCAACTTTCAAATAAGCAATACAGTATTATTAACTATAGGTACCTTGCTGTACATTATATCCCCATGACTTATTTTATAACCCAAAATGTGTACCTTTTGACTATTTTGCCTTCTACCTCCACTCCTCACCCCCACCAGTGGCAACCATCAATCTGTTCTTTGTATCTATGAGCTTGTTCTTTTTAAAATTTTTATTCCACATTATAAGTGACATCATACAGTATTTGTCTTTCTCTATCTGACTTATTTCACTACCATAATGTCCTCAAGATCCACCTGTGTTGTTGCAAATGGCAGGGTTTCCTTCTTTTTATGGCCAAATAATATGTCATTTTATATATACACACACCACATCTTCTTCATTCACTCATCTATAGACACTTAGGTTGTTTCCATATCTTGACTATTGTAAATAATGCTGTAAGGAACATGGGGGTGCATATGTCTTTTTGAGTTAGTGTTTTCATTTTCTTCTGATAAATACCCAGAAGTGAAATTGTTACATCATCCGGTAATTCTCTTTTTAATTTTTTGAGGAACCTCCATGATATTTTCCATAGCGGCTACACCACTTTACACTTCCACTAACAATGCACAAGAGTTCCCTTTTCTCCACATCCTCGCCAACTCTTGTTATTTATCTTTTTGTTGATAGTCATTCTAACAGGTGTGAGGTGATATCTTATTGTGTTTTTTTATTTGTGTTTTCCTGATGATTAGTGAGTGATGCTGACACCTTTTCATGTACATGTTGGCAATCTGTATACCTTCTTTAGAAAAATGTCTATTTAGATCCTCTGCCCATTTTTTTAAAATGAGGTTGCTTGTGGTTTTGTTATTAAGTTGTATGAGTTTTTAATATATTTTAGATATTAACAATTTATCAGATATATGATTTGCAAATATTTTTTCCCATTCAGTAAGCCTACTTCCTTTTTTTGCTAGTTTTCTTTGCTCTACAGAGGCTTTTCAGTCTGATATAGTCCCATTTTTTTGTTTGTTTTGCTTTTGTTGCCTTTGTGTTTGACATCAACTCTAAATAACAAAAAAAATCACCAAGACTGATGTCAAAGTTTTATGGTTTCAGATCTTACATTCAAGTCTTTAATCCATTTTAGAGTTAATTTTGTGTATGGTGTAATATAATGGTTAAGTTTCATTCTTTGTGCATTTTTTCCCCAACACCATTTATTGAAGAGACTATTCTTCCTCCAATGTATTTCTTGCCTCCTTTGTGGTAAATTAATTGACCATATGTGTAGGTTTATTTCTGGGCTCTCTATTCTGTTCTGATCTATGTGTCTGTTTTTATGCCCATACAATATTGTTTTGATTATTTTAGTTTTGTAGTATAGTTTGAAATCTTGGATCATAAAGCAATCACTTTGGCTATATTTGGGGTCTTTTGTGGTCCCATACAAATTTTAGAATTATTTAATAGAATTCTATTTCATTGTAATTTTGATATGAATTGCTTTGGGTAGTATGAACATTTTAACAATATTCTTTTAATCCATTAGCAGGCAATATCTTTCCATTTATTTGTGTCTTCTTCAGTTTCTTTCAACAATGTCTTATAGTTTTCCTTGTACAGGCCTTTCACCTCCTTGGTTAAATTTATTCCTAGGTATTTTTTTCTTTTTGGTGCATTTGTAAATGGGATTTGTTTTCTTCATTTCTCCTTCTCATAGTTTGTTATTAGTGTATAGAAATGCCACAGATTTCTGTATATTGGCTTTGTATTCTGAAACTTTGCTGAATTCATTTTTTTAGTGCTAATAGTTTTCTTTTTTTGGTGGAGACATTAGGGTTTTCTATATATATAGTATAATGTCACCTGCAAATAGTGGCAGTTTTACTTCTTCCTTCCAATTTGGATGCTTTTGTTTCTTTTTCTTGCCTAAGTTTTCTGGTTAGGGCTTCCAATACTGAGCTAAATAAAAGTGGTAAAAGTGGACATCTTTGTCTTAGACCTGATCTTAGAGGAAAGGCGTTAGGCTTTTAACACTGAATGTGACATTAGCTGCGAGCTTCTCCTATATGGCCTTTCTCATGTTGAGGCCCCCACTATACCCACTTTGTTGAGAATTTTTATCATAAACGAATGTTGAATTCTGTCAAATGCTGTTTCTGAATTTATTGAGATGATTATATGAACTTTCTTCATTTATTAATGTGGAGTATCACATTGATTGATTTGGGGGTGCTGAACCATTCTCAGCGTCCCTGGAATAAATTCCATTTGATCACAGTGTAGGATCCTTTCACATGCTGTTGAATTCAGTTTGCTAATATTTTGTAGAGGATTTTTGCATTTGTGTTCATCAGGGATATGGCCTGTAATTAATAATTTCTGTGGTATCTTTGCCTGGTATTTATATAAGGGTAATGCTGGCCTCATAAAATAGTTTGGAAATATTCCCTTCTATTCAATTTTTCAAAGAGTTTGAAAAGGATTGGTATTAATTATTCTTTGAGTGTTTGGTAGAATTCACTAGTGAAGCCATCTGGTCCTGGATTTTTGTTTGTAGAGAATTTTTAAATTACTGATTCAATCTCCTTACTAGTAATCAATTTGTTCAGATTTTCTAATTCTTCATGATTCAGTCTTGGAAGGTTGTATGTTTCTAGAAATTTATTCATTTCTTCTAGGTTTTCTAATTTGTTGGCATATAAATTTTTGTAGTAGTATATTATGATCCTTTATGTTTCTTTGGCATCAGTTGTAACAACTCTTTCATTTATGATTTTATTTATTTGAGTACTATCTTTTTTCTTGATTAATCTAGCTAAATGTTTGCCAATTTTGTTTATCTTTTCAAAGAACCAGCTCTTTTGGTTTCACTGATGTTTTCTTTAACCCTCACCTGAGGACATGTTTTTATTGATTTTAAAGAGAGAGGGAGAGAGAGAGAGAGAAACATGAATGTGACAGAGAAACAGCAATTGTTGTCTCCTGTATGGACCCCAACCAGGGATCAAACTCACCCCACAGCCTGGGTATGTGCCCAGACTGGGAATCAAACCTGAGACCCTTCGGTGCATGGGATGATTATTTAACCAACTGAACCACCCTGGCCAGGGCAGTTTCATTGATTTTTGTATTATCTCTTTAGTTTCTATTTTACTTACTTTTGCTCTGACCTTTATTACTTTCTTCTTTCCTCCGCTAACTTTGGGCTTTGTTCTTTTTCCAGTAAAGTTAGGTTGTTTATTTGAGCTTTTTCTTGTTTCTTGAAGTGCACATTTAACGCTATAAACTTCCCTCTTAGAACTGCTTTCACTGCATCCATAAGTTGTGGTCTGTTATATTATCTTTTTTGTTTGTCTCAAGATATTTTTTTACTTTGCTTTTGATTTCTTTATTAACCTGTTGGTTGTTCAGTAGCATGTTTTTTAGTTTCCACATGCTTGCACCTTTTTAAAATTTGTAAATTTTTTAAACTAATTTCTAATTTCATATTATTGTGGTTGAAAAAGATGCTTGATATGATTTCAATCTTCTTAAATTTGTTAAGACTTGTTCTGTGGCTTAATACTTATTTTGGAGAATGTTCCATGTGCCCTTGAGTAGAATGTGTATTCTGTTTCTTTTGGATGGAATGTCCTATATATATCTGGTGTAGTGTGTCCTTTGAAGCCCACGTTTCCTTATTGATTTTCTGTCTGGATGATCTACCCATTGATATAAGTGGGATATTAAAGTCCCCAACTTTGTGATCCTATCTATTTCTCCCTTTAGGTTTGTTAATATTTGCTTTATATATTTAGGCACTTCTAGAGATGGTGGCTTTTAAGCTGGCTCAGGAGTAACAGGAATTCAACTGGATTAAGATGTGTGTACAATAACATCTATTTTGAGAGCACCTGTATGTTTTCCACCCATGCCTTTTATTCTTCCCTTGGCTTAAAAACAAACATTTTTCTTCTAGGAACCACCCATTCCCAGGCCATATGGCCCAATAAGAGCCAAGATCATATTGGACTTCTAGGGGGAAATGGTGTTCTCTTTCTGCTGCTGGCTGCGGTGGTGAAGGGATGTGAACACAGGAGCTGCTGCAGGGGGAGAGCCCCCACGCAGCCCTCAAGGATGATAAGCTGGGCTCTTGGAGCTACTGTTTGAGATTTAGGATCCAGTCTCAACAGAGGAGCCCTCTAGACTTTTCCTTTACCTGAACCCTGTCCCTTTGTCATTTGTGCTAGTTTGTGCTGAGTTTGCTGCCACTGGTGTTATAAAGAGACCTGGTGGCAAGTATGGCACAGTGTCCTGGTGTCCAACATGCACAGAGCACATGGGGCAAGTGCAGAGGTTTTCTTAGTGAGGGGATGGCACTTTAATTGGGCCTCAAACCAGGTAAAAATGTGAGGAAAATATATAATAATGTTTCTGTAAATACATTTTGAACTATCAATTTCTAACAATACAAATATCATTTTATTCATTGGATTTATAAGAAAATACAATCTAACTTTAAAAAAAAAGACAGATATTGGATCTGGCACAGGCTATTGTCTTAGGGTATCTGGCAAGAAGGAAGTTAGTGCTAAGGCCAGCAGGACAGTGACGGACGCAGTCACTGAACAGAAGAGTGAAGGCATGCCGAGGGCCAATGCCCATTCTTCCTTCCAAGTGACAGACTTTGCGTGCCCACTCCATGCCAGGCAAACCTCATGCTGGAGACCAGGGACACAGACAAATTGGACCTGGGGACCTCTTTACCATCTGTAAAATATCTCAGACGTGGCCAGCAGGGATGACAAGGTCCCTGTGGTGACTGAGAACATGGGCAAAAGCTTTGCACAAGGCCTGCAGACAATACCCCTGCAGAATGGGCTCGCTCACTGCCTCTCCCTGACTCCTCAACCCAATAACAGCCATCTTACCCATACAGTTTATCAGAAATGCATGCCTCCTTCAGCTCTACCCTAGGCCCTTTGGAGCTTGATACCTGATTTTAGAGATCAGAGTGATGGGCACCATGACACGATGCCCAGATCCCCCTTCAGGAAGAAAGAGCAAACTCCCTGAGCTTCCAAGGGTGCTGTGGGCAGAAAGGTTTGGCAGTCAGTTTCCTTAGGGGTCACTCCCAGCTTCAGATGCCACCACCCCAGGAGGACCATTCATGCAGGTGCATCAGCGTCTGGACCACCTCCCCGATGCAGGACAGCTCTGGAGGCCACTCGAGCTCTGGGCCCCAAGGACTCACTAAAGCTGTCATGGTGCCTGCTACTGCTTCCTCTCTCCCTTGCGTTGATCCCCAGGGACCTTCCGCAATGGACATCCTGCTCATGAAGCTTTGTTTCAACCTCCCCTTTGCAGGGCTAGGTTCAGTGCCTTGCCCGAATCACTCACATGGTACAGGAACCCATGGTTCTCTGACCCAAGCTGGTGGAGGGCTGTTTGAGGGGCCACCGCCAGTCTGACCAGCATATGTTTACCTCAACACAGGCCAGCATTATCTTCTCTTCTGTGACTCCAGCCAGTCACGTCCCAGCCCGGGATGTGCGGAAGCCCACAGCCATGGAGACAGCGCTCTCCATGCTGGCACGCATGCCAGGGCGGCTCTCCCTACCCCTTCCCCAGAAGGTGCAAGCAGATTTCTCACCGTCTGCCACTGCTCATTGTTGAAGGAAAACTCCACATCCCAAACATTTGTTTAGAGGGAATTAGATCATCACCTCCTCACTAATGAAGCCAGCCTGTGCAAACAGAGAAAGGGAAGACGGCAGGTTGTCTGTCTCTAGGGGTTGCGGCCCAGAAGTTGGCACCCCAGGTGTCTCCAAGGTTTGAAAGAGGCTTACGCCAAGCTAGCTTGGAACCTCCCCAGGTGATGTTTGTCTCAGTGGCTGGGGATCCTGGCCCTGAGCCGGGGACTCTGCAGCAGCTTTCCGAGGCCAGAGCAGGCCTCTGCCACGCTCTGAACGCAGCAAACCCCCTGCTCTTCCAGACTAAGCAGCTGCGCCTTAAAGCCCTGCGCCACCACAGGCTCCTCTGCCAAAGGATCAGATGCCCCCCTGAGGTGGAACAGCCACCCCCCTCACCTTTCTAACTGGAGACTCCGCAGGGGAATGGCCTTGCCTTTTACTATTATTTTAAATTAGGATGTAATTCACATAACATAAAACTCACTGTTCACATATATTTTCAATTCTATTGGGTATATACCCAGGAATGGAATTGCTGGGTCAAATGATAATTCTCTGTTTAACTTTTTGAGAAACTACCAAACTGTTTTCCATAGTGTTTGCATCATTTACCTTCCCTCCAATACTGTACCAGGTTTTAATTTCTCCATATCTTTGCCAACATTTGTTATTTCCCTTTCTTTTCCTATTGTAGCCCTCCTAATAGGTGTGAAGTCATGTCTCCTTGTGGTTTTGATTTGCATTTCCCTACTGACTAATGATGTTATTCATCTATCCATGTGCTTATTAGCCATTTGTATAACTTCTATAGGGAAATATCTATTCAAATCCTTTGTCCATTTTAGCCCAGCTGGACATGGCTCAGTGGTTGAGCATCGACCTAGGATCCAGGAGATCAGGGTTCGATTCCTGGTCAGGACACATGCCCAGGTTGCGGGCTCGATCCCCAGTGGGAGGAGTTCAGGAGGCAGCAGATCAATGACTGTCACCATTGATGTTTCTATCTCTCTCTCTTCCTCTCCCTTCCTCTCTCTGAAATCAATAAAAGATATATTTTTTAAAAAAACAACAAACAGACAAACAAATCCTTTGTCCATTTTAAAATTGGGTTATTTTTTATTGTTGAGTTGTATGAGTTTTTATATATTCTGAGGACTAGACTCTTATCAGATATATAATTTGACAACATTTTCCCCATTCTGTGGGATGCCTTTAACTTTTTGGATAATGTCCTTTGATGCATATAATATTTTACTTTTAATGAAGTATAATTTATCTATTTTTTGTTTGATTGCTTGTGCTTTTGGTGTCATATCTAAGAAATCATTGCCTAATCCATGGTCATGCAGATTTTCTCCTGTGTTTCCTTCTAAGAGTTTTATAGTTTTAGCTCTTACATTTAGGTCTTGGATCCATTTTGAGTTTAGTTTTGTATGTGGTGTGATGTAGGGATCCAAATTCATTCTATTCAGTTGCCCCAGCATTATTATTTGAAAAGACTATTCTTTCTGCATTGAGTAGTCTTGGCGACCTTGTCAAAAATCAATTGACCATAAGTTATTTCTGAACTCTCAATTCTAGTCCATTGATCTATGTATCTACTTCTATACCAGTACCACAAAGTCTTGATTACTATAGCTTTACAGTTCTCCAACTTTGTTTTTTCCCAAGATTGTTTTGGCTCTTCTGTGTCCTTTGTAATTCCACAATGTGCATAGCTTTTAATAAAGTTTACAAACTTTATGCATCTGGAGCCAAACAGGTATGGTAAGTAAGCAGAACCAGCTGGTTTCAAAATCGCACCCCCGGTCATGTTCTTTGGACACACACAACTTGTTTACATCCTAAACACATGGGAATGTTCTTCATTTTCACGTAGAAGTTTGCTTTCTCCACTTTTCCTTGACACATGCAAGGGTACCCCTTTCCCAGGTTCCTTTGCGGTCAGGAATGACATTGAGACAGGCCAGACACTGGCTCACAGGGCCACACAAGAACATGCACAGCATCTGAGAACAAATGTCTCCTTAAATGTGGGCACTTCTCTTGCTTTGCCCTAATCCCACCTTATTTTGTCTGCCCCTTGCTCTCTTTGCTCTGAACCTCAGGTGTGATGCTCAGAACCAAGCAGCTGTCTAGTGATGTAAGGCAACATGATTAAGGGCAAAGGTCACTGTGCTACAAAAAAGAGGAGAGCCTGGGATCTTGGAAGGCTGCCTTTTCAAGGTTCTTATGCTGTGGAATAATCACAGGTTTATCAAGATATTGCCTGAAGCCCCTGAAAGTTAGGCTTTCTGTTACTTTCTGCCCAAAGCATTTCCAATACAGTAGTCCCCCTTATCTGCAGAGTATACATTCCAAGAACCTCAGTGGATGCATGAAGCCATGGATAATATTAAATTATATATATATATATTATGTTTTTCATACACATACATATATTTTCACTTAAAGGAAGCACTGTTCAGCTTCTCTTTAGCACATCTGAATTGCTAATATTAATACTCTTGTGCTTTGAGTCTCTTATTAAGTAAAATAAGAGTTACTTGAACACAAGCACTGTGATTTGGCAACATGGCTACTAAGTGACTAGCAAGCAAATAGTATATGTAGCATGGATCTGCTGAACAATGGGATGATTCATGTCCCAAGCAGATGGAGCAGAATGGCATAAATTTCATAATGCTGCTCAGAAAGGTGTGATTTAAAACTTATAAATTGTTTATTTGTGAAATTTCCCATTTAATATTTTCAGACTGCAGTTGACTGCATTGGAACTGAAACTATGTAAAGTAAAACCACGGGTCAGCAGGGGACTACTATATATCAATTTATGGCAAGTAATAATGGTTTTTTTGTTTAAAGCTGTAAAATCACATTTTTAAGTTTTAAAAGTGAGTTGAGGTTTTCATCAAAATTAAATACTCCTGATTTTCAAAAGGCACTTAAAAGAATGAAAAAGCAGCCAAGGACTAGAAGAAATATTTGCCAAAAATATATCTAAAAAACACTGATATCTAGAATAGAAAATAAACCCTTGCAACTCAGTAATAAGACAAATAACCCCCCCAAAATGGGCAAAAGACTTAAACAAGCATTTCACCAAAGAAAGGGCACAGAGGGCAAATAAACATCTGCAACAATGCTCAACATCATTGATCATTAGAGAAATAAAAATTAAAACCATAATGAACTACCACTTCACACCTACCAGATTGGCTAAAATTTAAAAGCTTGCACTATCAAGTGTTGATGAGGACACAGAGCAACTGGAATGCTTACATATTACTGGTGGAAATGCAAAATAGCACAGCCTCACTGGAAAGAATTTGGCAGTTTCTTATAAAGTTACACTTACATTTACCATAGTACCCAGCAATTCTACTTTTAGGTGAAAGAAATAAGCACATATGGCCAAAGACCTGTACACAAATATTTATGGCAGCTTTATTTATAATAGGTCCACTGGAAACAACCCAAGTGCCCCTTAACTGATGACTGGCTTAAGAAACATTGGCACATCCATGCAATAGAATACTACTCAGCGATAAAGAGAAATCAACTATTAATACATGAAACACTATGGATGAGTCTCAAACACATGTTCAGTGAAAAATGCCAGAATAAAAAGGCTATATTGTATGAGTTTATTTATAAAATTCTGGAAAAGACAAAGCTACATGGCACAAGTCAGTCCAGTGGCTGCAGAGGTTGAGGGTGGGGGAAGTGATCAACTAGGAAGGGGAAGTTTGGGGGTAAGAGCACTGTTCTGCATCTTTTATTTGTTCATTTGTTTATTTATTTATTTTTAATTAGAGCTTACATTCCATATTATATTAGTTTCAGGTGTACATCATAGTGGTTATGTGACAGGATAGTAAGAAAATAGGAAAATTCCTGGGTAAGTGGAGTGGGAAAACTGAGACAAGAAAAACAAGGCCAAACAGTTTGGGCAGCTGGCAGCCAGCTTGAGAATTGCAAGACCTTGTCCTCCCCAACCGAGGACACTTGAGAGCAATGGTTTATACCCTCCTCCCCAACCAGAAAATACATAGTTTAAATCACCCTGGCCTGGGAAAATAGAGAGCAAAGACCCACTTAATGCCATTTGTGCCAGCTACATCCCAGGACACGTGAAGTTGGGGAACAAATAACAAAAACCCCATTAGCATTAGACAGACCGAAGATAAAAGTAAAACAGACCAAAAAATAATCCAAAACTCCCCTATCCACTCATTTGGTTGCATCAGCATGTTAAAAATGCACCTGGAAAGCTGATGACTATTCTACTGAAAGCCTTCCCTAAGAGTCTCATCTGCAGAAAAAGAGAAAAGAGAATAAAAAGCCTCAAGACAGAGACTCAATGCGGGCTGCTCGAGAGCAGGCCCAGGCCCCCCTGGGCATGGACTCTTCATTCCTAAGGGTCCCACGACACTTGCAGCCAGGGGAGCGGTGGGCAGCAGCAGCTTGACCCGGGCTCACCCCTGATCCTGCCTCCAAGGCCCCCTTTTTCTCTGACTTTCCAGTGAGCTAAAGCAGCCCCGCCCAGGCTCACTTCTTTCCTGTAACATTTCTAGAGAACCGCCTAGGCTCTCCCCTGTTGCTTCTTCTACCCTAATCCATTTATATTAAAAGTAATTATTAATAAGAATGTAGTTTTTCCATTTTATTAGTGACATTTTTTGTGTTTCTCCTCCTTCTCCATGTTCAGAAGCCCCTTTGCAGTCTTGGTGATACTGCTTTGGTGGTGATAAGCTCCATTAGCTTTTTCTTGTCTGGGAAGCTCTTTATCTCTCCTTCGATTCCATATGACAGCCTTGTTGAGTAGAGTAATCTTGGTTTTTATCACTTTGAATATTTTTTGCCGATTCTTTCTGGCCTGCCATGTTTCTGTTGAGAAATCTTCTAATAGTCTTATTGGAGCTCCTCTGTAGGTAACTACCTGCTCTTCTCTTGCTGCTTTTGAGTGTTTCTCTTTGTCGTTCACCTTTGGCATCCTAATGATGATGGGTCGTGGTTTGGGCCTCCTTTGGTTCATCTTCTTTGGGACTCTCTACCCTTCCTGGACTTGTATGTCTATTTCCTTTGCCAGGTTAGGGAATTTTACAGTCATTATTTCTTTAAATAGGGTTTTAATCCTTTGCTCTCTCCTTTTTTTGGTACCCCTATAATGTGCATATTGGTATGCTTGATGTTGTTCCAGTGGTCCTTATCACCTGGAGGGGGTAAGGGCTCAGCAAAGAAACAATGGAGCCTGCCAGAAATTCCATGCTCAGAGAGAGTTGTCCTATCTCCAGTCCCCCAGCCCTTGCCCTGAGGCCAGACAATTCATTTCCTCCCTTCATGCCCCTCCCCTGGAGTAAGAGAGTGTGTGCTCAGGTCCTTTAAGAGGATGCCTAGGTCTACAGCAGCCCTCTAGCTCACCTGGAAAAATCTCCACTGATTTTTGCTGTCATGTGTCATGGGAACTTCTCTTCTGGGCAATGGTGCTCTGTTCTGAGGAACCAGGTGTGGGGCTAGGACCCCTCGCTCCTCAGGGAAGACCTCCACAATCAAGATATCTCTCTTGACCCTTAACAGCCACAACTGGATGTGAGACCAGCCCATCTCATGATGTGGTCATGGGAGGAGGCAAGCACAGCATTTACCTACTTTGCCATCTTGACTAGATGTCCCCCACTGTTTTGTATTTCGATTGTGGTGCTGTTTACACAAAGGAATGCATTTGTGAAAACTCCTAGAACCACATTCTAAAAAGGATGAATTTACTGTATGGAAATAAGAACTTAATAAACATGACTTTAAAAACACACTCTAAAATAAGACTGAGGCCAATGATTTGGTGAATGACTACACACAAACACAATATGTAAAAACTGAATGTTGGACAGTAAAATGAATAAATTGTGGTTTTTGGCTCAAGCTTGATTTGGGAAAAAAGATAACATTATGCTAAGAAGAAGAAGCCAAATGCAAAAGGCCACATGCTATATGATTCCATTTATATGAACGTTCTGGAAAAGGCAAAATCATAGGAATCAGATTGGTGATGGCCACAGGTTGGGGGTGACAGACAGGACTGACAACAGAGGGGCGCAGGGACATATTTAGGGTGTTGACACTGTTCTGCATCTTGATTTTGTTGTAGTTTCATGACTGTTTGTACTTGTCAAAGCTCACTGAACTGCACAGTTAAAAGGGGTAACTTTTACTGTATGTAAATTCTGTCTCCAATTATGTAAATTATATACACCTGACTTTTTCAGAAAGTAGGCTGAGTGAGAGAAAATTACTAGAGAAATAACCATATAGGCGGTGTGCAGATACAGCAAAAATTGTGGAGGTAGGATAAAAATAAATATATTTTGAGAAGACTTAGTCCCATTTATATCTCTATCTAGAAAAAAAACTAGCTGAAGAAGGTGAGTAGGTTGTCTATTTTATCCCATCTAATCTATATAATTTAATATTTTTGTAGTTTGTCCTAGGGTAACAATTAAAATGTCAATGGCAAAGTCCACTGTGGGGAAAGCAGACAGTTGACTTCTGAGTGGGCCCACCCTCAGATTCTGCCATTGTCACCCACGTCATTCTTTCACTCATTTATTAAGCAAGCAGGATACCAGAGCTTCTCTGGTGCGGCAATTGAAGGGTGTTTCACAAGGGACCATCGACAGTGGGTAGGCAGGGTCAACCAGAGAATACTGGTGAAGCACTTACAGAAGCCCTTATATGCCTAGACCTGAGGGGCAAGCCAAGAAAGCAAATTCTAGAATCCAGACAAACAACCCGTGTGGCAGAGGGCACCCGGTAAGAGCTGTGGCCTCTGCAGGGGAACTCAGAGAACCTGTCGCCCAGTGGGGGACATAGGGAAGAAATCCCCCACCTCACTCTCCTTTAGTCTCCTGCTGGTGCCTCCAGCCTGCAGATGCCACCTGTCCACAGGGACAAGCTCCCAGGCACAAAGCAAGTAAAGGACAGTGGTGGGTATGCGGAGGCACCTGGAGAAGGTCCAGCACACCACCTCATGGAGCTGTGTTTTAACATGTAAGTTTTATTATCATTCAGGTCTGATAAAGCCAACAGATCAGGAGATAACTGCTGTTGGAAAGATCGTTGGTTATATTCACGGGTCCTTAAAAACAGGAGATATTGTTCACCATGCAGGGCCACACGGGAAAGCATCGAGGTCGGTTATGAGCAGGGAGAACTGTGGACAAGAGCCTTTTCTGTGGCTTCTGCAGGAAGGAACTGGTGAGGCAGGGTGAGCAGGCTTAGCATTGGCTGGCTTGAGGAATTTCAGTAGGCTCTGGGGTGTAGGAGCTCACTGAATTATCTGGTACCTGGCCCTGGGTGATTAGGGCAGGTGGAGAGTGGCCCTGAGCATGAGAGCTCTGTAGAGGAGGCAAAAGTGAGCTCTGAATTGGTTGGTTTGCATACAAAAGGTGTGCTGGCAGAGGAGTCATTAACTCTCTAGAAACTGGCTACCCCAGGAAGGGCCATTCTTCCAGGGTCAGCAAGTCCCAGAGGTCAGAGCTTCAGACACAGAAACTAGAAAATGTGTCTATTACAGGTCGATATTAGCTCATATTGGAAAGGGCATGGTAAGGGTGGATGGAGACTTAAAAGTTGCTGTCACTCTGGAACACGTAAAGTCTCTGCAAAAGTGTCTCTCTACAACTCAGGCTACCACCCAGTACCCCGGGGTAGGGGATGCCAGATGCCCAAAGAAGTCATTCGCGGTGTCAGTCCTAATTCACATTATTCTAAGAACCAGGCACCCCAGGTCCTAGTGGTTAAAGGGCCACAAGAAGTGGTGAGCTCCTTCTTGTCCACCTTCCCAAGGCCTCCTACAGGCCTCACACCTCTTTAGTGGTGCCCTCCTGACACCGGAGCACATGCCATCCCCTCCCTCCCAGGGGCAGCCTAGCCCCTGGCCTGTATCTTTCTATCACTCTTGTTTCCAGTCCTGATTCCCTCCCATCCCAGACAGTGAGCTTTTCAGGTTCATAATCACATCTCCCTTTAGACCAACTTGGCAGGGACCCAGCCCCCCACTGATCCAGTCTTGCATATGGTGGGAAACACACCTGAGACTCCCGGGCAGATTCGGCTGGCACCTTGAACTGCTGGGGGCGAGGCTTGATGAGAGGAGGGAAGCTTGCACCTTAGGAAGGAGACACCACATCAGGTGAGACAAAGACAGTGACACTGTCCCCACCATCCAAGCTCACCCTCCCTGGTACCTACTTGCGCTGTCACCATCATGGGCTGAGCAAGGGCAAGACGACAGGAAGAAATAGGGTCAAAGCAAATGGGGAAAGAGGGGCCAAGGACAGGCCTGGGATGCCCCAGGAGGAAGAGGGAGGCTGAGATGGTGATGGAGAAGCCTTTCATGGGTACCACTTAGGTCATTCCTTCACTGAAAAGGCCCCTGTGGCCTTTGTGGAAGCGCTTGGCTGAGGCACGGCCAAAACCTCCTGTGGTGAGCTCTTCAACTGGTGGGGGATGGGTAAGTGCTCAAGGTCCTCCCTGCTTATACCTCTCAGGAGCTCCCCTGCCTTCATCCACCCCAGCCTGCCTCACTCCAGCCTCTACACCACTCTGCAGCCTGGCGTGCCCTACTCTCCAAGCCCCTGACTCACCATCCACCCCACAAATGTCTGCCCAGCTCAGAGATCAGCTGGGGGGCCTCTCCTGCTCCCCTTTCCAATCCCAACCTCGTGGGCAGGGGCTGTTATTTCTGTGTCCCTGGCTTCCTGTGTTGCATTTTCATTTTTGTATTGTAGTGGCCGAATCCCTCCTCAATGTCCTCATCTGTAAAAAGGCTTGCTGTGCTGACTAAATGGAGAAAGGCACATCAGCGTTTAGAAAAAAAATAAATGCTAGTTATAACGCCTACTTGTTATGATGGCTACGTAATCACTATTATAACTGATCGCTCACCCGTGTCCTGCACAAACCTGACTCTTGCTCATAGAATAAGTATATGCTCACACAACAATGACAACTCCAGAAGCAGATGGTCAAGTCCAGTCCAAACTCACAGGATTCTTGGCTTGGCTACTGGGTAACAGGGGCTAGTGTGCTGGGAGCTGTGCAGGCATCATCTCTGTTAATTCCCATGACAACCAAATCTGAGCTGGGCAAAGGAGAGCAGAGGGATGCTTTTGGAAGGCTGCCTGGGGAGAGAGGGCTCTGTGCTGATTCTTGAATGGCCAGAACTTGGCCTCTTCTGCTCACTTCTTGCTCCTGGCCCCTGGCTTCAGATAAAAGACTGGCAGGTAGCCCAATGTCCAATGTCCTGTGCATGGCCACAAAAGGCTCACCTTGTGCCATGCTGTGATGCTGTAGGCTGAGGGGGGTCTGGAATTCCTCAAGGGCTGAGCAACCAGAGCCAGCCATGAGCGATGCCAGCCCCAGTGCCTGGCAAATGGCTCCAGGACCTCTAATCACCCACTCCTAGCATCTGGCCATTAAATCCCTCCAGACACAAAAGGGGTAGCTGCACCCTCCCCGCCTGCCTTTTAGTCCGACACAGTTAGGACCCATTATTTCTCTCACGTTGATTCTTGAAAAATCGTTTTAAATTGTCACCCTTTTTTCCGCTTTGGAAAAGGAAAGTGCCAAAGAAGATGAAAACAGAGCCGTGTACCCACACACCCTGCCTGGCTCCTGGTCTCCTCCCGCCTTGATCCCTCCATTTCTCCTGACCTGTTCCCTTGGTAACCGTCAACTTACTCCTGCAATATTCAAAGGGAATCTCACAACTGCACATCAAATGAGACACAGGGGGTGTTTTCAGTTGTCTGAGACTTACGGACAGACAGATATTCAGAGATCCGGGGAAGACACAGACACAAAGAGAAAGAGGTGGCCAGAGAGATGGAGACAGAGAGAGACAGGAGAAAGACCCAGCACACGCAGACGAAGATGCCCCTGGAGAAGGGAGGTGGGGCCAGAGATGCCAGAGCTGACAGGCAGAAGGATGCAGAGACAGACACTCAGGGTGACGGTAGGACGGAGACAGATGGAGGAGAGACCAATCCAGAGAGACAGACAAAAGACAGACAGACAGACACAGTGAGATGAAAAGGAAGCAGAACAGAGAGACGGAGATGTGGGACCCGGCAGGGGCGGGGGAATGGAAGGGCAGAGAAGAGAGGGAACAGAGACAGGAGACGAGAGGAGGCAGAGGGAGAGAGCCTGAAGCACCTGGTCCTAAGTACGGTGGCCTGGCCACCCTGGGGCCCCTCCCAGTCCAGGGAGGCTTCCCTCCTCCAGCCTCCCCCCCTCCACTCGTTCGCGCTTTTCCTCCTGAGCAGGCTGCTCACCCCAACCAGACAGCTCACCTGGTTCCCACACACCTTCTGCCCCTCTTGCCTTTGTCAGCACTTCTTCGCAACCTGCCTGAGGGCATGTCCCTTCCGATGGCTCCGCTGTCCCTCCCTGGCTGCATTATGCTTTCCTAAATAATTTGCCACAGATGCTAATAGTGGAATTCTAGGTACCTTGGAAGACAATAGGAAGGGAAGTCCCCAAGGCACCCCTCAAAGCACACTGTAGGGGGCCCTGTCTACATAGAAACTCTGAGGAGGGCCTCAGAAATTCCCCCTTAACACTAAGGATTGGGGTCCGTGTGTGGGCTGACATGGTGGCCACTTGAGGAGGAGGGAGGGGTCTCAGCAGCAGTTCTGCCTCTGTGCCCTTGACCCAGCACCTGACCCCTTAATCTCTGCTCAGCCCCCTGCACCCTACCTCACCCAGGCCTCAGACCCCTTGGCTGTCAACATCTGACCTGAGCCTGACCATAGGAGGACTACCAGCTAGAAGGCTGGGAAGATGAACTAGAGAAGTACAGATGCTGAGCTCAGAGTCAGGGGGCCGAGTGCAAAGGCAAAGTCAGGGTCCCCCTTGAAGGGAGCACGACAGACAAACCTAAATCTAAACCCCCACTCTGCCACTGACCAGCTGGGCCACCATGGGCAAGTTGTTTAGCCACTCTGGGCCTCAGTTTCCTTATCTATAAAATGAGTAAATACTCCAGAGTGACTGCACAGTTAGGCATTGAGAGTGTATATGTGTAGTGAGCTGTGATACAAAAAAAAAAAATAGTGACAATGACGATGATAATTCATAACTTCTTGGCAGAGACACAGCTGGATGCCTGGCTGGAGATCTCAAACTCAGATGCCTGCTGGGCCAGCAGCAGGGAGCGTGAGGAGCAAGGTGGGACCTCAGGGGAGGGAGACAGCAAAGCTCCTGGACCCATCCACTGCGTGGGCCCAGCATGACAAACTCTGCCAAATTTTCAGAAAGAGCTGGAGATATACCAAATCTTTAAGTTGTACGTATTGGTCACCAGTTCCATCTGTAAAGCACTCTGTAAGGCCAAATAAATTGGCTGTGGCCCCAGTTTGTAACCTGAGTCACAAGAGACTACAGGCACAGGAGCCCAATCCACTAGCAGGGGGCACCCAATCCACAAAGGGGGCACTTTGCAGGGGGCATCCTGCAAAGAGCAGGAGCAGGTGGAATCTGCACATTACGTGCCTTAGGGGCAGGGGAGGCTGTACTGCAGACTGGACCCCGTTCCCCAGGCCAGCGGGTCAGACTGGAGGACCCCATTCCCCAGCCAGTGGGTCAGACTGGACCCCATTCCCCAGCCAGTGGGTCAGACTGGACCCCATTCCCCAGGCCAGCGGATCCTGACCTGCACAGGGCCCAGAACCCCAGGAGGAATAACTGCAGTTCTGCTGCAATTCCACCCCCATCTGCCCCAGTACACAGAGGACAGCAGGCCCTGCCCTCAGGGCCACAGAAACAAGGCCCCCAAGATTCTGGTTCCTGTGTGGGCTCTGTGAAGGGGAGAGTCAAAGACCATGGTTCTGACATTGTGTGTGTGGCGGGGAGGGAGGGTGTCATTTCTAAAGTGTGATTCAGAGGGTCTGGGTGGGCCTGGAATGTGCATCTTAAGACACATCCCTGGTGGTTCCCATAAGTGCACTGCAGACCCACTGGGAAGCACTGGGCTGGGGCAATGCGGTGTCCTGTCCCCTCCTGGGCCAGCCCCATGGCTCTGAGGATCTGTTGTGTTCCCCCACCAGATCCCTGACTCCCCTACTGCTGGCCAGGGAGACCCCCACAGCCTCTGCTGCCTCCACACTGCTGAATCTGAGGAAAATGTAGGGACCCCTGTTGCTTTGTGACTCACAGGGAGGATTGACTATGCAGGAACCAACCCTACAAATGTTCCCACAGATCCCCTCTATCCTACTGCTCATGCCCTTCCCAGCCCTTTAACCACCAGGACCCTAAGAAATGGGGGTGGGGGTTGGGGACTTCTCCTGGGGAAGGGGAGGGAGGTGGAAGGGGGGAGGAAGGCACACCTGAAGCTGCTTGGGGGGTTGTCTTTGGAGGCATGGTAGACACCAGTGGCCCCAGAGGCGCAGTCTCTGGAATGCCCAGTCCCCAGAGGGCAGGGACAGTTGGTGGGACACACCCACATCAGGACAGTCTTGTTCAAACCTGTAGAGAGCGAGTCACTTCCTGAGGGTGTGGGTGCCCCCCCCCCCCCCCAGCCAGCGAGCTCAGGGTCCCTGGCCTGGCCACACCCGCAAGTCAGCCTTCTTGCAGTTACAAGAGAAGCGCCCCAGCCCTCACAATCAATTCCCCTTTTGCTTAAGCTAGCTGGCTTTCTGTCACTTGTAACCAAATATATCACTGCAAACCTACTGACTCAGAAGTTTTGTATTTTTAACAAGTTTCAGGTGATTCACGGGCTGGACTGTGCCCGAGAAGCACTGACTACAGCACTGCCAATTAGGCTGCGGGTGTTCTGGGACTTGGCGCACCTCAGCGTTGGCACCTGCTCTCCCCTATGCCAGCGTCGCTCATCGAACTCCGTTATGTAACCCTAGCGGCCTGGGAAGGGAGGAGGCAGCCGCTGCGCCCAGTCGCTGAGCAGCCTAAACCATGAAGCCCAGCAGGGTGAGCCCCCAGAGGCCTTATCTGCAGATCATAAAATGCACAGGATGTGGGGATTGTGCTTCTAGCACAAAGGCTTGAAAAGACACTGGGCTGGGCATGGGGGTCAAAGGTGACAGGGGGCTCCCTGCCTTCCAGAAGGCTCCCACGTCAGGGAGAAGAGACCCCTTCATGAGGTTACCACTAGTGAGCACATGACTACAGACTGTGCAGGAAAGGAACAGGGTCTTGGCACACATTGTGTTTGGCCCCCAACGTGTGTTCTCTCCTTCCTTCTCATCTGGGGACATAACCACCCGAACACTCCTCAGCCTCCTCTGCAGCTACATGTGGCCACATGACAATGTTCTTACCAGTGGGGGTGTGGGCAGAAGTGTGTGACTTAGAAGTGTCTCATGGTTGGAGGGGTGAGCCTTTCCTTGCCCTTCCTCCCTCCTCCTCATTGGAATGCTGCTGTGATGGCCAGAGCTGAGGCAGCCTTCTTGGTCTATGAGAGGCATGCGACATGTCAAGAACCGTGGAACAAGACAGAAGCCTAAGTCCCTGAGGATTGTGGAACTGCCACCGAAGTCCAGAGTGCTTACTTCTAGACTTCATTTACAAAAGAGAGAAAGAAACCTTTAGCTTGCCTGCCGCGGAGATCCTGATGCAATGGTGCTCTGAGAAATCATAGATGGGGGAAAGGCCTCCGTGGGGAAATCTCCTTGGCCTGGAAGATGAATAGGAGTTGGCTGAAGAGAGCAAAAGGGGAAGAGCTCTCAAGCTGGAGGAAGGACAGCTCCTCAGGCACTAAGAGGAGGCCATGGAGTGGAAAGGAAGGAGAATGGGTTGGCAGGGGCAGGCCACGGGGAGCCTGTGGTCCCAGTGAGGGGTCTGGGCACAAGCAGGGGAACAATCTGGAGGGATTTCGTTGTAAAACACCTCCCTCTTAAGCTGGGAGCATTAAAGATCCCCAATTCTGCTTAGCACATGCCACTCTTGTTAGTGGGCACCATTATGCCCCTTTTACTGATGAATAATTGAGCCCTGGCCAGTTTTGCTCAGTGGTTAGAGCAGTTAGAGCATCGGCCCATGGACCAAAGGGTCTAGGATTCGGTTCCTGGTCAAGAGCACGTACCTCAGTTGCAGGTACAATTCCCAGCCACATCTCTCACATCCATGCTTCTCTCTCTCTCTCCCTGTCCCCCTTCTCCCTCCTTTCCACTGTTTCTGAAAATCAATGGAAAAAATATCCTCAGGTGAGGATTTAAAAAAAAAAAAAGAATTGAGGAGGGTAGATGACATGCTCAGGACAATTCAGCGCACATGAGTCCCAGGCAGGATTTGAGCCCAGATCCATCTGCTTCTCAAAACCTGAGCTTTCCCTATATTATGCTCTTGACCACTCTCAGGTGACTAGGTTTCTGGTCCAGCCAGGTCCACCAGGAGAAGAACATGCCACCTCACCCCTGGCTCCAAGCAGTTGAGGTTTTCCAATGGTTTCAAGGCTTCAGAGATCACTGATTCTAAGCATGCATGGGCAGATGGGGAGACTGAGGCCTAGGGAGAGGCTGGGCCCTGACCAAAGCCACACAAACCATCTGTGTTGACTAAGGATTGGGAGCAGGCTTTGCTGGTTCCCAAGAGAGGCCAGCAGGGGCCAGGAAGCTGGTCTGCAAAACTGCCTCTTTATTCAAACCCAAGTGGCCATCTCAGACTTAGAGAAGACAAGCGCCATCCTAACACAAACCCTAGAGGGACACCTTCACATCCACTGTCCCTTCTCCCCTGAGCATCATTTCCTCAGAACCACCTATTGAGATGAAATTACTTTGTAAATTAGAAAATGTTCTGCTAATATGAAGGCTGGATATAATTAGGTATAGCAAGAGTTGGTGCCTTCATGGTGTTTGAATATAAAAAGTTTTGTATGCCCCCTCTGATTATCTTATCCATGACAAGATTCACTCCATTACCAAGTCATCCCTCCAATTACAGTACTGTCTATTTTGAATCCATTCTGGGAAATGCAAATCCCTGCTAAGAACAATAAAACGTTGTCTAATTAATCATTTACACTTTAGTATAAATGAGTTTAGTACAAATGAGGGGAGGCTCAAACAGGAAAGGGAAGTTTATTAGGGAAAATAATGATGGGAGGAGATAATTACAGAACCAAGCACTGACTTGCTGGGGTGCCACTTCCTCAAGGTGAGGTCAGCCCGGATACAGTTGAGACCACCAGCCTCTTAAGGCCTGGAGGTGAAGGAAGGCCCAGGAGTAGCTCAGAAAAAAGGGATTGGCTGCCTAATGGTAATGTGGCCTTTCCTTACCTATAATCTCTCTTTTTTACTGGCACTACCACACAACCTGCAAATACACTCAAGATTCTCCCACTCAGAAAACTCCCACCACTCCTCTTTCAACATCCCTGAGCATCTGAACAAAAAGAATATGAGTTTTAGAGTTAAATAGTCCTGAGTTTCATGATCGACTCTGTCATTAGGTCCCAAAATTGCTGCAAAAACCAACTGTTTTACTCACCTTTGTACCACCGGATTGAAGCACAGAGCCTGACACAAGAAACAGCCTCCAAAAATATTCTTGAGCTGCATTCTCTGATCCGCAGTGTCCTCACCTGCAAAATGTCACCAAGCAAAAACACAATAAAAAATAATTTACTTACACTAACGTGTAAATGACTGATGCGATTTTGTATTTAAATAGGGGTATGCCTGGATTATAAGGGGCACCAATGGTAAATCTTTTCTCACAGAGCAATAGTGAGAACTAAATGAGATCATTTGTTGATTAATGAAGCAAATATATCGTGAGAACCTAATGTGTGCCAGACACAGTTCTAGACACTGAGGATAAAGAAGTCAACAACAAAAAAAGCTCCTGTCTTCATTTAGCCCCTGCTGACATTTAGTGTGGAGGGCAGACAACAAACTAACAAGTAAATGAATAATAATATGTAATTTAAAGTCAAATCATGATCAGTTTATTGAAGAAGATTAAAATGGAGTAAGGGGACAGTGTTTGATGGTAGAGTGTGATTTTATTTTCTTGGGTGTGTGTTTTGTTGTTGTTTTTATTAAATTTATTGGGGTGACTGGTTAATAGGGTCACCATATAGGTTTCCGGTATGGATTTCTATGTTACAAGATCTGTATATTGCACTATGTGCCCACCACCCAAAGTCAAATCATCTTCCATCACCATATATTAGGCCCTCTTCACCCCACCCCTTTCCCTCTGGCACCCCCACACTGCTGTTGGTGTCCACAAATTTCAGTTGTAAATCCCACATATTAGTGAAATCATATGGGTCATAGTTTTATCTGCCTGACTTATTTCACTTAGCATAATATTCTCAAGGTCCATCCATGTTGTTGCAAATGGCAGTATTTCATCTTTTCTTTTTACATGTTTTCGAGTTTTTCGGGTATATACCCAGGAGAGGGGTTCCTGGGTCATATGGTAGCTCTATTCTTAATTTTTTGAGAAATCCCCAGACTCTTTTCCATGGTGGCTGTACCAGTCTACATTCCCACCAGCAGTGCATGAGGGTTCCCTTTTCTCCACAACCTCTCCAACACTTGTTTTCACTTGTCTTGTTGATAATAGGCATTCTAACACGTGTGAGGTGGTATGTCATTATAGTTTTGATTTGCATTTCCTTAATTGCTAGTGAGGTTGAACATCTCTTCATACATCTATTGGCTGTTTGTATGTCTTCTTGGGAGAGGTGTCTATCCAGGTCCTCTGCCCATTTTTTAATTGGGTTGTTTGTTTGGTGTTGAGTTTTATGAGTTCTTTATGTATTTTGGATATTAAAACTTTGTAGGAGCTACTGTTTGCAAATATCATCTCCCATTCAATCAGCTGCCTTTTTGTTTTGTTGTTGGTTTAGGCACCATAGGGAGGTTGAAAATGCAAACCACAGAGTGGGAGAGAATATCCACAATATCTACATCTGTGAAATGACCCATATCAGAATAGAAAGAATCCCTACAAATCAATAAGAAAAAGACACACTACTCAATAGAAAAATAGAAAAATGTGGACAGATCTTCAAACACAAGATATCTCAATAGCTAGTAAACACATGAGATGGCACTTAACTTGATTAATCATCAGATAAATGCAAATTAAAACCCCAGTGAGTTACTACTACACACCTTTCACAACTGTTATAATGAAAACAAAAGAAATATACCACATGTTGAAAATACTGGAACACTCTTATGCCACCAGTGGAGGAGTAGATTGGTAAACCACTTTGAAAAATAGATTTGCGAGTTTCTATTAAAGCTGAACACATGCCTACCCTATGCCCAAGCAACTCCATTTCATAACCAGATTATTAGGTATATATCTAATACCTCATTGAAAAGCATCCATATGTTCACCAAAAGAAATATACAAAAATGTTCATAGCAGTATGTTTGTGAGAACCAACAAGAGATTACTAAATTCCCAGTAGCGATAGAATAGGTGAATGTAGAAATCTTAGTAGCAAAGACAAACAGGAAACCACAGTAAGACTGCACCCTGCATTTGTCTCTCACCATCTCCCAGCCTCTGACCATAGTGTTGAGGTAAACTGACCCAGGAGGTGGAGAAGCTGATAAGCCCTGACTGATACACTACCTACTACAGAGAAGAGAAGAGTTATCTAAAATCAAATGTGACTATGGCCACTTCTGCTTTCCAAGTTATGTTGCACATCCAAAATAATGAAGAAATGAATATTTTTTTCTGTGCCCTTTTTAGATGGAAAATTTTGTTAAAGAAAGGGGGTCTGGAGTAGGTGGCCACTGTTCAGCATAACACATAAATCTACCTACCTCATGTAGGGTAATGAATTGGGGGAGCTTGAAGTAAAGGGTCCTGGAAAAGAGAGAAATGGTAAGTCTGTGGAGAGGGGAGTGAGATCAACGTCTTGGGGGCCTTTTGGGGTGAGGGAAAAAAAACCTTGAGGACAGAGGATATCTCTTGTTTACTTTTAGGTTATTTGCTGGGAGATGATGTGACATATCCTTCTTCAATCTTCTTAAATCTTCAGCCAATTTTGTAACATACCCATCTGCCTGGTGTATGGAAAAAAGAATGTGTCATATATCAGAAGCAATCGAAAACAGAACAGAGACAGTCCATATGGTTGAGAGTGACAATCCAAAAATGGAACAACAGAAGTTCAGAACTAAGAGTGAAGCAGGAAAATGAAGCCGCCTCCTCCGGAACACCCGGAGAGTCTGGGAGGGAACCAGTTATACCCATATTACCTAAACTATTTTAGAGTATAGATATCAAGGAAACGTTTCCAACCTCATTCTGTAACACTTGAAAAAACGCACACATGAAACTCATTTTGGCTTATAAAAAGATACAAAAGTCCTTAATAAAATATTGGCAGAATGAATCCAGTAAGCCAGGAAGAGAATGATATGCTGCCATGCAAGAATACAGGAATGCAAGGCTGGTTCAATATTGGTACATCTATTGGTGTTATTCATAACATTAATAGGATAAAAAAGAGAAGCTGTGGTTGTGTCCATGAGTACTAAAACGGAATTTAATCATATTAAACATTCCTACCTGATTTTTTTAAAAAGCTTTTAATAAACAAAGTATACTGGATAAAGGTTCAAGATGGTGGTAAAGGAAGATCCTGAGCTCACAGCCTCCTATGGACACCCAAAGCTACTGCTACATATGGAACTGGAAAATTCTCCCTGGAAAAGACCTGAAAACTAGCAAAACAGCTCTTCCATACAAAGGATAAAAAGGCCATATCAAAATGGGTAGGAGAGGCAGAGGCCCTCAACCGCTGTGCAGAGACCCATAAGTGGGAGGGACATCACAAGCACAGAACTCCTCTCTGGGGAGCAAGTGGTTTGAGCCCCACATCAAGCACCCCTGCCCTTGGGACCTGCACAGGAAAGAAAAACATCTGGTTTTGAAAACCAATGGGGTTTACATAGAGGAGACCCAAAAAACTTGGAAACTGGGACCCTGCTCTTAAAGGATAAGGCACAGACTCACTTACTCTGAGTCCCAGGGGGAAAAAAAGTAGGAGTTTAAAAAGTGCCTAGACCATATTTGAAGAAGATTCATTACCTAATCTTAAATCATATGCCAGAAGGACAGAACTCTGTTGGAACTCTCTCTGGGAACAGAGGTGCTGGCAGTCACCATTTATTCATTCTCCTTCTACTTTGTCAGCCTCGTGTCTCTGGGTAGTATATTTTGGTACTTGTCTTACCCTGGCTCTTCCTTGCTGCTCTGCCCCACACAGCCCTATGCTCCACCATCACGGTATCATCTCCACTCTACCCAGCATAGGCTCGCCCCAGCCTGGGGCTCCTCCACCACTGCCCCTATCCTGCCCGCCCAGGAGGGTGCATGTAGTCCACACAGGGGATACCCCTTGAGCTCCTGGCACTAGAGGCTGGGGCAAAGGGCAGGGGGGAAGCTTGTGTTTCTGAGCCCCAGGGTACTTAAACAATCAGAGAGACAGTTCTTGGCAGGCTACAACCCCCAGGACACTGCATAGGCCAGACTGAAACATACCCTTAGTCTTCCAGTGACCACTCTTTCAAGACTGGGGAAGACAGCTATTTTGTTTAATACACAGCAACAAAAAAAAACAGGGAGTTAAGAAAAATGAAGAAACAAAAGAATATGTTCCAAATGAAAGAGCAAAATAAAACCCCAGAAACAAACCTTAATGAAATGGAGATTAATTATTTTGCTTGATAAAGAGTTCAAAGTAATGGCCATAAAGATGCTCACCTATCTTGGAAAAAGAGTGGATTAACACAGAATTTCAACAAAGAGATAGAAAATATAAGAAATACTAAACAGAAGTCACAGAGCTGAATAATACAATAACTGCACTGAAAAATACACTAGAGGGATTCAATAGCAACCTAGATGAAGCAGAAGAAAGGATCAGTGACCTGGAAGACAGAGCAGTGGAAATCACAGAGTAGCAAAAAATAAAAAGATATAAAATGTGACTTTACAAATATAAAATGTGAGTGAGCATCCAAATCAGAAAAGAAAAAGTAAAATTGCCACTAGTTGCAGATGACATGATGCTATATCTGTAAAACCCTAAAGACTCCAACCAAAAAACTGTGAGAACTAATAAATGAATTCAGTAGTTTTTCAGGATAAAAAAGCAATATAAAGAAATGTGTGGCATTTCTATACACTAATATAATAAATAACTATCAGAAAGAGAAATGAAGAAAACAATTCCATTTACAAATGCATCAAAAAGGAAAAAATACATAGGAATAAATTTAATCAAAGTGGTGAAAGACCTGTACACAGAAAACTATAAGACATTGATGAAAGAAATTGAAGAAGGCACAAATAAATAAAAATATATCTCATGCTTATGGGTTGGAAAAATCAATATTGTTAAAATCTCCATACTACTCAAGCAATCTACAGATACAGTGAAACCCCTATCAAAATTCCATTGGCATTTTACACACAAATAGAACAAATAATATTAAAATTTGTATGGAACCACAAAAGACCCTGAATAGCCAAAGCAATCTTGACAAAGAAGAACAAAACTGGAGGTATCACACTGATTTTAAATTATACTACAGAGCTACAATAATCTAAGTAGTATGGTATTGGCATAAAAATAGACACACAGATCAATGGAAGAGAATAAACAGCCCAGAAATAAATCCACACATATATGGATAATTAATGATATATGGATAATTAATTAATGACAAAGGAGTTAAGAACATATGATGGGTAAAGAATAGTCTTTTCAATAAACGGGGTTGAAAATACTGGGCAGCCACTTGTCAAAAAATGAAACTGGACCACTGTCTTATACCATGTGCAAAATTAACTCAAAATGAATTAAAGGCTTTAATGTAAGACCTGAAACCATAAAATTCCTAGAAGAAAATATATGCAGTAAGCTCCTTGAGATCAGTCTAGTGGTGTTTGTTTAGTTCTGACTCCAAAGACAAGGGAAACAAAAAAATAAATAAACAAATAGGACTACATCAAACTAGAAAGATTCTGCACAGTAAAGGAAACCATAAACAAAGTGAAAAGACTACCTATCAAGTGGGAGAAGATATTTGCAAATCATATATTCATTAAGGAGTTACTATCCAAAATATACAAAGAACTTATACAATTCAACAGCAAAAAAGCAGTAACACAATTAAAAAATAGGCAGGCTATCTTTATAGACATTTTTCCAAAGAGAACATACAGATAGCCAACACACACATGAAAAGATGGTAAATATTATTAATTATGAGGAAAATGCAAATCAAAACCAAAATGAGATTTCATCTCACATGTGTTAGAATAGCTATTTTAAAAAACAAGAAATAACTAGTGGTGGCAAGGATATGAAGAAAAGGGAACATTTGTGCAGTGTTAGTGAAAATATAAATGGGTGCAGTCACTATGGAAAACATTATGGAGCTTCCTCAAAAAATTAAGAATAGAACTACCATATGATCTAGCTTTTCCATTTCTAGGTATTTATCTGAAGGATAAGAAAACACTAACTTGAAAAGATGTATGTACCCCTATGATCATTGCAGCATTACTTACAATAACCAAGATATGGAAACAACTAAGCGTTCATCGATGGATAAATGGATAAATAACATATATATAATGCAATACGACCTGGTTATAAAAAAAGAAAGAAATCTTGCCATTTGTGATGACATGGTTGGATCTTAAGGGCATTATGCTAAGTGAAATAAGTCAGACAGAGGAAGATAAATACCATATGATCTCACTTATATTTGGAATCTAAAAAACAAAATATGCAAAACAAAACAAAACAAAAACAAAGTCATAGTTACAGAAAACAGATTGGTGGTTGCCAGATGGGAGGGGATGGGTGAAAAAGGGAAAGGGATTAAGATGTACAAATTGACAGTTATAAAAACAGTTACAGGGACATAAACTAGAGCATAGGAAATATAGTCAATAATATTGTAATAACTCTACATAGTATCAGATGGGCACTAGACTTATCAGGGGACCACTTCGTAAGTTATATAAATGCCTAATCCCTGTCACACACCTGAAAGTAATATAATATTGTATATTAACTGTAATTATAAAATTAAAAACGCATTTTTAAAAATAAATAACAAAAATCATTTTTTATGATGAAAGACAAAGTGTGTTTTATTAGGAAGTTCTTCAGGGAAGAATTCTCTTGTTCTCCAAGGTAGAGCTGCACCCAGTATCCTTGATAACCCTTTCACTCCTTCCTTATTTCTCTTCAAAACTTTCTCATGTATTTTGTCCACCTTGGTCACATTTGCATTTCCATGGCCCAGAGGGATTTCTGCCACTCAGCAAATGTTGAATAAATCATGAGTGAATTAATAACAGAAACAAATCAAAGAAGCCCACTCTCAAGATTATTATTCAACATTGTCCTGAGGATTATAGATATGGCAATAAATAGGAAAAAGACAAGATATAAATATTGGAAAGAAAAAATAAAACTAAAATCTTTGTAGCTGATATAAATATTTACCTAGAAATTTCAAGAAGAGAATTCAGATGGTGTTGATATAATATTAATATAAAAATATCATGGTTTCCAAAAATCCTACGTCAGAATGTTACCAGGCCCAACAGTCACACAACTCAAAATTATTTAAAGCAAAAAAGTTTTGTTTTGCTTTGTCTCATTAACTAGACAGCTTTGCAATGGTTCTGTCTTTAGCACTTCTAGCTCCAGGGCCTCCATGATACCAAAACATCTTTTTATTTCCTGTCCATCGGAGTCTCTGCCTATCTCTGTCTACTCCATTCCCCAGGCAGGAATTGTGTAAGTATCTGGCCGAATGGCCACTGGCAACCCTAGACATACAATTCCAGCAGGAAAAGTACTTCTCTCTTGCCATACTCACATATTTTTTTCCAGAGAGAATTGTTGGTGGTTCACTTTGGGTTGCCTTCCCACTGCTGAGTCAGTTACCCACCACGCTGTAGGTAATCAGTAGCATTTCAGCCAGGGTCATATGACTATCCAGTGATTGTGTGTGGCCCGTCAGAGGAGGGTATGGACATAGATTGGCAGGTTCGTCAGTACCCGATGGAATGGGGGAAGAGTTCCTCAGGCAAGAGATGTTGTCATCACCAAAAAAGGGGAGGTGGTGGCAAGCAGTCTGAAAAGATGAAAACCACAGCTGCAACAGCCCACTACAATCCACCCCTTGGCCGCTCGGAAGAGAAACACACGCTTCTCACTACACGTAAAATCCCCAACAGTCCCCTGCTTAAGTTATACTTTCATCCCACATAAATCCAAAATACACTCCTCTCCCCAAAGAGAGACAATCCAAAACCTCATTCAAGTATTGCCTGCCACCCCAAATCCCAGGTCTTTGAGCAATACGCAGTCCTTTAAGTATGTTGTAGATAACCCGACCAGCCATTCTGAATCATAATTTCAACACGTGCTATCTAGAAGGCTTATTAAGGCACTTAGAAAAAGGAAAAGGTCCGGCTACTTCCTTTCATTCTCGCCATCTCTTCAGTGCCTCCATGCAAGCAGTCTTCAGCTCCATCTTCCTGTTCACAAGTCACCCTCAGAGGTGTCCATTCACCATTCAGCCCATCTACTGCACTTTAATCTCAGTGAGCATCGTTCCAAGATCTAGAGTTGTGCTTTTTCATGCTACTATCATTTTGTCCGTCTGAAGATGTGAACTCCATTGTTAAGCTCTTCTCTTTGCCCTACTAACTGCATCTCCTTGGATGTTTGTTCTTCAGCTGTTGAGCGCTATAGAATGAGAGTTTCCCTCATGGCTCCCACGATTCTTGGATGGCTGTTCATGTTTGGATATAAGATACCGAGTTTGCTCAGCTGGTAGATGCTGCTTCTGTTTACTGTGGCAACTGTGCATGACCTCCCAGGTTCTCCCACGGCCTGTCTGCCATTTCTCCAGCACCCCCATCATCTGAGCACCTTCAAACAGCCACTGCACTGCTCCAGCCTGAGACAGACCTCCCTTCTTGACCCATGTTGGGGATGGGGGGAGGAGCTTCTGCCAATTACTCAGAACCTGGTTTCTGTGTCCAGACACCTCAACAAAATCCTCAGCCCCCTCCCAACCCTGTTCTGTCTTTGACTCCTGAGTTGAGGTGACCGCAGGAACTCATACCTGTGACAACATGTTTGGGATTCTTCATTAATCCAACCCCCTCTGCATTTTAATTCTCCCCGACTTGGGACAGCTCTGGGGGCCACTCTAGTTCCAGGCCCCAAGCTGCTCAGCGACCCTGTCTGCTCACTCCTCCTTCCTCTCTCCCTGCTTCAGGCTTAGGCCCGGGCCCTCCTGAAGATCCTGCTGGTTGCTCCATGGGAGCACCCACTGGTCACGCCTCCATGAGGCAGACAAATAGCAAGGCCAATAAAACATCAAGTGAAGGATAGCTTCCCACACTGAGGCCTGTGGAGGACAGGATCAGGGGGCACTGGGGACCGAGGGGCATGGAGAGGCAACCCAGGGCAGACAAAGGACACCTAAGTGGAGACCCAGAGATTTTAAAGCAGACAGCCTTGCTGTCACAGCCAGGAGAGAGCATGGGGCGGGGGGGAGGGGGGGGTGCAGCAAAGCCCAAGGCCCAAAGTGGCAAAAATGGACAGGTACAGTAGGCCAGGCCTCAGTTCTCAGGAACAAAGTGGTCAGGGTGCCTGCACGGTACCTGGCAAGGTACCTGGAGTGTACCTGGAGAGATAGCTGGAGGGTTGTCTAGAATGTACCTGGAGTTACCTGAAGGGCACCTGGAAGGTACCTAGAGGGGTGCCTGAGAAATATCTGGAGGCCAACGTGAAGAGAGCTTGCTGGCTGCAGACCTGGCGAGGAGGGGCTCAGACCAGCCCACTGTAGAACTAAACTGTCTGCATCCTTCTGCCTGGGCTGGGGTTGGCTGGGCCAGAGGAGCCGGCAGGCAGCAGTCCCTTTACCTTGCCCCCAGAGGACTCTCATTTAGGGCCAGGGCACCCTCTGGCTGCCCTGATTCTGCTGAGGATGTAGAGGCTCTGTTCCTCTGGGGCAGCCTGGACGAAGCTGCTCTAAAATCACCCAGTCAGCCCTTTCACTAGCAGAAATCCTCCACTTCAGGCATTTGCATCCAAAGCAATCCACAACCTACCTCCTGCCCAGGAAAGGTTTAATCTGCCGGCACTGGAGCTGTGGGGCCAGGAACAATTAATTAAAAATCCCAAGGAGCAGCCAGCTCTCATTAAATCATGCATGCGGCTGGGGGAATGGGGCTGTAGGTGAGAACTCCTCTTATGTTACTGCATTTTCTCCCTAGCCAAGCATTTTCTCATCTATTATCTCCATCGATCCCGGTCATGGTTCTGAGAGGAGGGGATTATTATCTCCATTTTGCAAGTACAGAAATGGAGACTCAGGTTAAATTGTGTGTCAGGGTCTCCCAGCTCCCAAGCAGTGGGGCTGAGATTCACACTCGGCAAGGCCAAGTCCTCTGTGCTCCCATCACACTTGGGGCCCCACACAGCTCTCTCTGGTCTCCTGGGGGAATGAAAAGCTACTCTGGAGTGACATTAGGAGACTCCCACCAGCCCTGCTCCCCAAGGCTGCAGAGAATGAGCTCCGGTACAAGGTCAGGGTGGGCCAGAGGGAGTTCATAGAAGGCACCTTTGACCCTGAGGTGCTATGAGAGTATGAATGACCCTTCACTGAGGGGGAATTTGTGATTTCTTCAGAGAAAAACAGAAAAATTTAATTGCATAAATATAGGGTGGGGAAGACACAGCCTGAAAAAAATCATAAAAATTCTTCAGGGGCTTTAGCCAGCCACAAGCTGACCATAAAACCAACACTTAAGACAGAGCTGTCTCAGTATCTCAGGTTACATCACAAGAGGCATAGTGACCAGAAATAGAGAGGCGGCAGTTACAGGCAGGCCACATCTGGAATTCAGATTACAACTTTCAGCCCCCCAAGGTTCTCTGTCAGCCCATCTCTGCCCTACTCTGGGGACCAAAGTCAGGATTACAGGGGGTCTGAGAGATTCCTTTATTGCTCCTTCCTATCTGGTACCAGGGGAGTGGAAGGGATGAAAAGAGCCCAAGAGAAGAGCTGGCCAAAAGCTGGGAAACTAATTCCCCACCATATCAACTGTGTAATTGGGCTAATTCTGCAGTATTTGTGTTTCTGGGCCTTTGTTTCCCTTTGTCTGTATAACTCCTGATTGGAACATTTGCTGTGGCTTTTGTGTGGCTCTAAACTCAATCCTCTTTGATGATGTATATGAATGTGTTTTTGATGGATGTTTTCCAGGGCCCTTTGTTGCCTCAATTATGGCATAATGAACAAGAATTGTTTCTATTTGTAAAACAGCCCGGCCATTTTCCAATTCCCAATTTGCGGGACAATGTTTCTTAATTAAGCACAAAGACTTGTCACTTCATCTACTGTCAAAATCCCCAGAGAGGCAGTGATGGAGGTGCAGGGAAGGGAAGGGAAGCCTAGTAAACTCAGATGGGCCCAAAGGGGCCTTGGAAGCACAGTTAGAAGCTCCCAGAAGGGAGGGGCTATGCTAGATCAGCTGTGGTGGCAGCACAGTCCTTAGAAGAGGAGAGAGGGATTCCTGCCCTGGTCCCAGAGCCACGGCCTTGAGTGAGTGAGCGGGAGACTTTTTCCCTCCCTGTGTGCAACATTTGTACTAAGAGCAGGTCTCTGCAACAAACTGACTGAGTTAGACTCTGGCTCCACACTCAGTAGTCGTGTGTTCCCAGGCCAAGAGTGCAGTTCACCTAGAAGATGCGAAAGAGTAAAATGCTGATGGCCCTACCTCCTGCGGTGAGTGGACAGTTGGAATGAACGAGCACACAGATAGTGCTTAGAACAGCTCCAGGCAAGGGCGAGCCCCGATAAATTTCAGCTGTGACATTTTTTCTGAAAATAGCACCCTCATTTCCTGGAACACCCTCCCCAACCTCCTGTCAGAATTGCTGCCGTGAGCTGCTGCTACTCCCGGGCCTTTGGAAGAGCTGGGCTTGCTGAGGGACTCATGCCAGGCCCGTCCTGGTGGCAGACTGGCAGCAACAGAGCACGGCAGGACATTCCTAGAAGGGCACTGGTGGAAACCAGGAACATACTGTCAAATTAATGGAAACACTAGGTTGTCTCCATCAGGCCTCACTGCTGTGGGCTGGAGTGAGTCGGGGAAGAATGGGTGGACTCCATGCTTTCAGTCACCGGGCTGAGCCGAGAGCCCATCCTCAAGAAGCTCACATTTGAGGGAGTCAGATGGTAAAGAACAGCTCTAATAAAATCGTAAAAATGTGTGTTAGACAGTATAAAGCCTAGAATATAAATAGAGAGAGGTCACGGGATAGACACCCCAGGGGGCCACCATTTAAACAGGTCGGTGACATTGGAACAAGCAAACCACTCGGATTTGGGGATGAGCGTGGGGGAGGGGACACAGAGGACTATGGGCTTTATTCTGCGTGCAGTGGGCACCATAGGGAGGTTCTGAGTAAGAGAGGCCTGCCTTGCCTGCTTTTTACTGGGCCTCTCTAGCTGCTCCCCTGGGGAGGCTGGGAGGCTGTAAGAGTCATCCAGTAGGGAAAAGACGGGGGCCGTGAACTCCAAGGTTTTGGCCTGAGTGACTGGAACAGGGCACTACAGTCCACTGTGAGCAGGAGGTGGCAGGGAGGACAGCTTTTGGAAGGAAGAAGAGCGTGTGCACATACATCTTGCACAGGGGCCTCTGTGCACCCCAGGAACTGTCCAGCACCACACGGGTTCAGGAGGCTGGGGCTCTGACCAGGAGGCCCAGGCTGGACCTTCCACTGACAGATGGGTGAATGCAGTTGCAGGAGAATCACTTTCAAAAGGCAGGAGGTGGACCAGTCCCCAGGGAGGACAGTGGCCAGACTGAGGTCATTCAGGAAGCAGGAGTGTAGAGTTGCTGCAGACTGGCCACTCCCTGCGCCCACGCTGGCATGTGGCCAGGAAAGGGACCCACCGGAAATGGGCTGCCATTGTCCTGAAGATGAGAGATCCAGGCAGAAATTGAGCGAAAGGGGATGGGAGGGTGACGGGGTCTTCCCTGCCCCCTCCCCACGCCTAATCTGATTAAGGACAAATTGAGCCTGGGGTGCAGCAGATTCTGCCTGTAGGGACCCAACCCACCTGCTCTTCATAGGTGTGTTACAGGTGCAGAGAGCTCTGGGTTGCCATGGCAACGGAGCCAGGGATCCGCTAGAGCAAACCCAGAAGTGGGGGCAGCCCTCCCACCCGCGCTGAGGGTCGCTGGAGTGAGGGGGGTCTCCAGGTCAAGCCCCATGGCAGGTGGTTAATGAGCCCCACCCGGGCGGTCCCTAGACACCCGACCGCAGACCGCAGCAGGCTCTACAAGGGCAACTCGGCTGACTGGCGGGTGGGTCTCTTCCAGCGGGGAGCAGGCAGTTTGCAGCAACCCTCTGCCTCCTGGCTTCTGGGCCCTGACTCACTGAGGGACCCAAGGACCAACCGGCTAAAATAAAATGACCCCTGGGAAACTCACTTAGCATCCCTAGCCAGCTCACCTTCAAGAGGTGCTGACGGACTCCGTGGGACAGTCGCTCTCTCCCCAGGCTCGGAAGCTCAGCCTGAGAATGGGCGTCTCCACTCCTGCCACAGCCCCTCCAGTTCCTCTGTCCTCCTTCCTCAGCAGCCTGTCCTGACAACCTGTCCCAGGGGTCACCGTCCCTTCATTTCTGGGGACAGCTGTCTCCACCCACTTTTACAGATCCTTTCACTGCCTGTAAAAGGTGGCCTCAGGTCGTTCCCAGCCAAGGGGAGGGAAAGGAAAGCTGACTTTCCAGAGAAGAAATCAATCCACCCCTGGCAGCTCATTTATCTTGCTCTTCCTCCCCCCTCCCTTGCTCTCCCCCTCCCTTGCTCTCCCCCTCCCTCCCTTGCTCTCCCTCTCCCCCCTCCTCCCTCCCTCCCTTGCTCTCCCTCCCCCCTCCCTTGCTCTCCCCCTCCCTTGCTCTCCCCCCTCTCTTGCTCTCCCCCTCTCTTGCACTCCCTCCCCCTCCCTTGCTCTCCTCCCTCCCCCCTCCCTTGCTCTCCCCCCTACCTTGCTCACCCTTTTCCCCTTCCACCTCCCAAAGAGCAAGGCAGGCCCTGCCGCTTGCAGCCCAGGTCAGGTGGACCCAGAGTGTCCCTGCTGCTCCTCTGAGCCTGCAGCCACAGGGGGGAGTCTGTCACTAATTTCAGGAGCCACTAGTCAAAGGAAGAGGAGGGTTGTGCTAGGATATTTCACACAGGATAAACTGAGGCACGGGGGCTGAGCTGGCATTCAAACCAGGCAGTTTCCTTGAGTCTCTCTGAAAACCACCACATAGTGTCACCTTATGAAGGCACCAAAGGGAGTTAAGTAGGCAGGGTGGGCACTGAGGGGAGAAGGCCCCGGAAGGCCCTTGCACTCAGGCACAGTTTTCACCCACGAGACAGATGTTTCGTAGTTAACTTCCAGGTGGATTTAGAGGACACCTGTGCTTTGTGCCTGCTTCCCTTCCCTTTTTCTTATTCTAGTAATGGTCCCTGATTTCTGTTTGGGGGAGCTCCCTTCCCCTGAGAAACTGGCCACGGCGGGGTTTCTCAGTCAGTTTCATGCCCCTCTCTGAGATTCAAGTAGGCTGGTATCCTCCGTTCTGAGCATTTGTGAGTGCCATGTGCCGGGTTGGTGCCAGTCATCTCTGCTTGCGATGGAAAGGTGCATTCCAGAAGGAGAAAAGAAAGGCACCCTCCCCCAGGGACAACAGTAGCTAAGTCCCACTGATTGTTGGTCCAGGCCAGGGCCTGCACATGCAGGTTAGTCCTCACACCAGCATCTGAGTTAGGTGCGAATAGTATTGGCCTTTCTTATGGATAAGAAAACAGGCACGAAGAGGCTAAATGACCCGCCCAAGGTCAATTCAACTTGCCTACAGCCAGTATGCAGCAGAGACAGGATTTGAACCCAAATACTCTGCCTTGAGCTCTCTACTTTAAGCCTTACACTGTACAACCTAAGGTATAAATCTAAATTGTTGGGAGCATTCCAAGGTGTCATGATTTGTCAGGGGCAGGAGGGCAGAGGATGGTGACAGAGAAGGGGCTGCCCACACCCACGCTGGCACACTCTGAAGGCCCAACCACCAGCGACTATAAGGCAGTGTGGGAAGGTGTGTTCTGACTCTGTTTCTCGCCTCCCCAGGGCCAGGATGATGAGATGATGGTTGAGGTGACAGCCAGTCACAACATCATCACCTTACTTGAGGTGTTCTCTAACTGAAACATTAAACTTCAAGTGAGCCTAATTTCTAGGCAGAGAGCAACTTTGCACAGGAATTTTGCAAGCATTACATGTTTCTTTCCTTGTTGCAATCTGTATAGTTTATCTTCTGAGACGGGGCTCATGACTAAAGAACAAGTCTCACAGGCAGCTGCTACGAGAAAGAAAAAATACCATTTCCCACACAGCAGATAGTGGGCTTTCAAACCTATAAGGAATGTGATCTGAGCAAGAGTCTGCCAGAGCAGTCCCTGTCTTCCCCTAGTTCAACTGTTTCTTTCCCCACTTTTGTCACTTTCACACTTCAAGACTGAGAACTGATTTTTTAAATTTTTATTTATTTTTACATTCAATATTATTTTGTATTAGTTTCAGGTGTGCAGCATCATGGTTAGACAATAATATACTTTACAAACTGTTCCCCAATATTTCCAGTACCCACCTGGCACCATACATAGTTATTACAATATTATTGACTATATTCCCTGTGCTGTACTCCACATCCCCGAACTACTCTGTAACTATCAATCTGTACTTCTCAACCTTTTCACCTTTTTCACCAGTCCCAACTCTCCTCCCTTTTGGCAACCATCAGTCTGTTCTCTGTATTTATAAGTCTGTTTCTGTTTTGTTTGTTCATTTATATTGTTCTTTACATTCCACATGTAAGTGACATCATATGAGTTGATCTTTCTATGTCTGACTTATTGCACTTAGCATAATACCCTCTAGGTCAATCCATGGTGGCACAAATAAGAACATTTCATTCTTTTTTATAGCCACATAATATTCCATTCTATATATTACCACAGCTTTTTTGTACTTTCATCTATTGATGGGCACTTGGGTTGCTTCCATATCTTGGCTATTGTAAATAATGCTTCAGTGAATATAGGGGTATACATAGTCATTCAAATTAGTGTTTTGGGATTCTTGGGATATATTCCCAGAAGTGGAATTGCTGGGTCATATGGTAGTTCCATTTTTAATTTTTTGAGGACCTTCTATACTGTTTTCCATAGTGGCTGCACCAATCTGCATTCCCACCAAGAGTGCACAAGGATTCCCTTTTCTCCACACCCTCCACAACACTAATTGTTGATTTATTGATGGTAGCCACTCTGATAGGTTTGAGGTGATATCTCATTGTGGTTTTAATTTGCATTGCTCTGATGTTTAGTAACATTAAACATCTTTTCATATGTCTATTGGCCATCCTCTTTGGAGAAGTGTCTATTCAGGTCTTCTGCTAGTTTATTAATTGGATTATTTTTCTTACTGTTAAATTTTACAAGTTCTTTACACATTTTGATTATTGACCCCTTATCTGATGTATCAGTGGTGAATATGTTCTCCCATTCAGTAGGCTGTCTTTTTGTTATGTGGATGGTTTCCTTAGCTATGCAAAAACTTTTGGGTTTGATGTAGCTCCATTCATTTATTTTTTTTCTTTGGGTTCCTTTGCCCAAAGAGATAGATAAGAAAAAATATTCCTACAAGAATTGTTCAAGATTTTGCTGCCTATATTTTCATCTAGGAGTTTTTTGGTTCTGAGTCTTACATTTAAATATTTATCCATTTTGAGTTTATTCTTACATATATTCCCTAAATCTGCCTGTGCACCACCTATTCCCTAGGTTCAAGCCATCACCATCTGGTCCTTGCTGACCTCTCCTGATATTCTTCTAAGACTAGCTAGGTGACAGGCAGAGCTGTCTGGAGTCAGATCCTACCTGGGAGGCAGGTAAGGGGACCTGGCAGAAACTAAAGAGAGGAGTTCGACCAAGAGTAGTTGAGGGGAATCCCCAGGACAATGGCCACACACAGTGCTGGCATCATGCCTTGGGTCTGAGGGGCAGCAAAGGGGTCCTCCCCAGATTCCTGCTGTGGAAGCCTGTGGCTGGATTCAGTATCTGCTTTGAGCCCCGGGAGCAGGTGGATGCGAAGCTAGGCATCTGCCTGCCTTTGCTGGAACAGGTGCAGCCAGAGCTGCTCAGGAATTCACAGTTGGCTCTGGGGGCGCCCTCACTGCCCACACTCCTTTAAGCCCCAGGACAGGCCCTGGAGCAGGTAGGAGCAGAGGGCAGGCTTTGCTCCCAGGGCAGTGCAGCACTACAAAGCTCCTTGTCCCTCCCACCCCAAACAGAAGCAGCTGTGCATGAACTAAACACAGGCCCCCACAGGTGCCTCTGCTCCCAATTTATTGGTATTTCATGCAAATTACCTGAACATTAAGGAGAAATCCATGTCTTGGCCAGGACATAGTTCATTATGCACATTTATACAAGTCATGAGAATTTCTTCAAATAGAGACTTAGAATGCCTTCTCTGCAGAAGCTGGTCACAGAAATCACCAAAAATAGCAACCAGCACAGTAGTTTTGACAACCTGGGGTTTATTTCTCTCCTGGTGCCACTCCAGGTGCTCATAGTGGTCTCTGGGAACCAAAACCCTAAGTTGCAGGTCAAGGTGCAGAAGGGCATTGCTGCTGGACCCTGTGTACCCGTCAGCTGCACTGCACCCTGTTTCTTGTGGACAGATCTTGTTTTTTATGTGGTTTAGTGCAGAAAACAAGTACCTTGACACACACCCCAGCTCTACCAGCTGTGAAGTCTTGGTCTTTCTGAGCCCTAGTTTCACCATCTGCACAATGGGCATTATACCGTCCTCCCTAGTCTGCTGTGAAAGTTAGAGGTGATGTATGAAATGCACACAGCAGGAGCCTGAAAATGGTACCTACTGTTTTGTTATTCCACGGAGCAGACAGAAAGGGGTATTGCGTGCTGGGAGTTCCAGGAAGGGAAATGGGCTAAGCAAGATAGGAGATAATTCAAGGTGGGGACAGACACTGAGCCCCATTGCCTACCAAGCATAGCACAAGGTTTCCCTTGACCTCTCAGGAGGTGTCCCAGAGGGGAAAGGAAGTCACCCTGAACAGAGAGAGCCAGCAACTCACTGATGCCAGGGGTCCTAGTTGGGGTAAATCTTCTTGTACCAAGAGTGGATAGGGGCTAGGTCTAAGGAGCCACTAGAGGCAAGATCCAGCCAGTTCACCAGAGAGAAGGGAGGAGGCTGGCAGGCTGGGGCAGTATCCAGGTTGGCTCAAGACTGGACAGGAAACACAGGTAGGCAGAGCCCAGGTGGTTCTCAGAAACCAAGGCACTAGTGGCCCCTCCACCCTTTTCCATGCACACATGGTAAACTGAGCCCCAGAGGAAGGGCGGGGGGCTGAAAGTGATACTATTGTAATAACCTGGTTATTATGAACAGGAAAGGAGTCAAGGAAGACTAGCTAATATAAGCATGCCTTTTATACAGCTTTGCTAATTTTACACTCTCCAAGTCTGTACCCTGCTGGTTGATGGGGGAAGGGACTGAATGATGGCAGTTTGGACGCATGCCCAGTAAAGTCTGAGTGACGTGGGAAGGCGCCTGTCTTTCAGTCACACCTGGGAACAAATTATTGGCAGGGATGGGCATGGCCACTGCAAGTGCAAAACCTGAATATTTAAACTTGTGAACAAAGGAGCGCTCTCCTGGTTTTTTCTCTCTCTGGCACACCGGGCTCTTGGGACTTCTGCTGCAGGGGGCTGCACTCCCCTGCACCCACGTGGCTCACGGCCATGTGGGACTCCACACAATGGGCTAATGGACTTTACTCTGGCCTCAACGCTGACCTGGACCTGGCTGCAACATGGAGTGGAAGCTGTGGACACCGGCCCTCCTTTCGGCTCTACGGGAACCCCGGCTACACCACTTTCAGGACTGGTTTAAGGGGCGTGGGACTTTGGAACTCGAGGAATATAACTCCACACAAATAAAATCTTTTACCACATTTCATTGTCCTGTGCGAATCTTAGAAAATTCTTTTCCTAAAGATATCACAAGACACTCGCTCCCATGAGCTACCCAGAAGTTTGATTCTCTGGTGACAAAAGCACAGTGAGCAGGCAGCACTAGGGGCCAGTGAGGGCCTACTCTGGTGGCCTGTGAGTCCCAGGAGCTGTGACAGTCCCTCCTCCCAGCCTGGGTTTCCTAGGAAACGGGCCTAGTGCATCCTGCCACAAGCAGCCCTTCCCCCACACACCTCCGCAGCAGAGAGCCCAGCTTTCTCTTCCAGAGGCGGGGATACCCCCAGGGAGTGAGGACTGGGGAGCTGGAAGGCTCCCAACTTACTAGAAGGCACAGCCACTCAGCCAGACTTGAATGTGGTTCGTTCTGGGTCTCAGATCTCCACAGTAGAAAAACTTTTAAACAGCATTTAAAAGTATTTCTAGCAACATGGAGAGTGCTGAATACCAACAGCTAACACTCTTGGAGCCCTTCTGGAGCCAGGCTCAGGCTCCTGCAGCCCATGTGACTATCCTTGCACCATTTCACAGATCAGGAAAGTGCTCAGAGAAAGAAGAAGTTGCCCTAAGCCCCAAAACTGGAGGGTGACAAAGCTGGGATTTAAAGTCTGCACTTCAGCCATTCTGGAAAATGCTAAATTCTGTGAGCAGTAAAAACAGGGACTGATCTCTCTGTCTCTCTGTCTCTCCCCTTTCTCACTCCTTCCCCCTCTCTTCTTTCTACTTTCTTGCATTGCCCAATGTCCTCTAATGAGGAGGTCAATTTTTAATAGAACTGAGAGGGAATAATAGCCCTGGCTCTTTTCCTTAGAGGAGCCCCCATCAGCACCCCTCCTTCAGCTTGTGGATCAGAGATCACAGGTAACCAACCACAGCTCATCCTACCCAGCGGTCTCAGCTTCCTAGTTATTCTGCGTCAGCTCAACACAATACAGCAGGTATTGGGGGAGGCCAATGACACATAGTATAATTTTTATGTGCATCTTTCTGACCATTTCAATGAAACTGTGGCTCTGAGCTCCCCAGCCTGACATAAAATTCTGGGCCCACAGTGACCTGACCCTCTAGAAGTGATGAGAGAGTAAACGTCCTTGGACCAGTAAGGCCTTTGCAGGGTTTGCGCTTTTTGGACTGCACTCTGGGACTCTGCTACCATTTGAACAAAACCTTTCCAGATCCCTCCAAACATTTCCTGAGCCCCTACTAAGAGTCAGAACTCACACCAGGTGCTAGGGACTCTGAGATAAAAACAAACCACCCCTTCCCTTAAGGAGCTCAAAGCCTAGAAAAGAAAACGGACAAGGGCACAACTGAAGAAAATGCAGTTTGTAAATGCTCAGGCGGCAAGGGCTGGGAAGTCACGAAGGGCTTCCTGGAGGAGGTGAAACCTCAGCTGCTTCCTAAAGGGGCTATAGGTGCTCGGAGGCTGTTTTGTGCTCCCTGCCGTCCACCTCGCTGTCCCTTTCCCTCTCACCACACTCACACAGGCTGTGCAGCCCCAACTCATGGCCCCTCCCCACGCTGTCCCCCTGCCTGGAATTGTCCCTCATTGCTGCTGTCCCTGCAGAGTGCTAGCACACAGTAGGTGCTCAGGGAATATTTGCTGAAGGCAGAAAGAAGGAAGACACAGGAAAAGAAGGCAGGATGGGAGAGGAGGAAAGAGAAGGAGGCTTCAGGAAGAGGAGGGGAGACAGGCCTGTGTGTCTGGGCACATTGGCCTACAGAGGGGCTTCCTGTGAAAGGTTAGCTGGGAAGTCCTGATTAGATTTTGGACAAGTGAGTGACACTTTGGTCTTTGTTTCAGGGAGTAAGGAACGCCTGGAGCGCTCTAGGCAGCCAGGAGCAACAGCCCCCACAGAAGGACATATGGCCCATGCCTGCCCCCCTTTCTCTGGTAACACTTTCCACTTCTGGAAAAATTCTTCCCACTGCCTGTGGCAGTGGGGAAGCTTTGCAAGTGTGTGCACACACATGCATGAACATACACCCACACCCCATCCTCTGGTGGAGGTATGTGACCTGAACGGGCCAACTATAGATCACTATGCCCCTGGAAACAGTGACTGGTCTGAAGGGAGCAAGCTGGGGTACAGGACCCATTGGGCTGTCAGGAGCTCTCTCTGGGACTGACCTATGCATGCTGAGGCAGAGAGGCTTTCTTTCTGCTAAACTGGCAGGAAGTAAATCTGGAACAGCCAACAGTCATATCCCTGCTCCTGGGAGAACTGCAGAAGGAAGCTGCCAGCTGGAGGGAGATAAAGAGAGACACACAGAAGTGGAGCTGATGTTATCAACTGCGCCCTGGATCCGACTGTGCCTGAAGGACTTCCCCTGGCTCTGCCACTCACAACAGATAGAGGTTCATGAATACAGACAGTGCTGCCTGCAAATGAGATGTCACAAGACACAGGCCCCAAGATGTAGAGCTGCCCGAGTGGAGGTGAGGAAGCAGTGGGATTACCCAGTCCCTGACTCGTCATGCAGCCGTGAAGGGGGAGCGATTCTGTCACAGACTATGTGTAGAGACCAGCAGTTATTAAGCAAGCAAGCACAGGCTGCAGGCTTCCACCGCCGGGCCGAGGGAGGAAACACAGGGCTGACCACTCCCGCCACCTTTGACGTGGCACACTGAGGGAAAGGCGGGTCCACCTGAGGCCCAGAAGGATCAGGCTGCAGCTCTGTGGACAGATGTCCTTTAGAAGTGCCGTGAGAACCTTGAAAAGTCCTCAACTCCCCTGCAAGGAAGGGGCCATTAGTGTCTCCATTTCACAGATAAGGAAACTGAGACTCAGACAGGTAAGGGAATCAGGGCCAGTGCAAGCCTTGGTGGTGTTAGGATTTGGAGCAGCTCACAGAACAGACTCCAACAAAGGCTGGCTCTAGGGAGCATGGTCCAGCAGAGGGGGTTAGAGTCCTCGGGAGGCCTGGAGAAGCAGACAGGGGAACTGAGGCAGGGAGCCCTTACGGGCAGGCAGAGCACCATGGTGAGAGGGTAGAGGTCCTGTACTATCTGGGCTAAGACTTTAAGGCAGGGGACTTTTGAATCTCACCTGTAGAGGCCATGCAAGCTCAGGGACTGGCAGGGCTGGAAGGTGGCAGCTCCAAGCCTTTGCTGAGCAGGTGGGGAGGCAGGGCCAACCAAGGCCAATCCCCCACTGTGAGCTAACATTGATTTCTGCTGCCCCCCCCCCCAGCTGGGGTGGGGACAACCAGGGGCGAGGGGCTGGGTTCAGGACATCAGGCAAGCTCTGGCTGCATTTGCAGCAGCTATAAGAGCCCGTCTTCCATCTCTGTGCCTTACCCCAGCCAGCCCCATCTCTGTCATCACAGCTGCCACTGCCTCTGTCACCAGTGGGGACGGGGGAGCCGGGAGAAGAAATAACAAACAGACCCAATCTCCCCAAATCAACCTGTCACCGCAAGGGAGAAAATTAAGAGGCTTGGCCAAAGCTGACCTTCTGTTTACATTTTCCTTGGAAACGTAGAAATAATTGCTGTTGCTGCAAGGAGTCCTATTCAAGCGCGGCCAGAGATGACACTGGAATCTTGAATCAAACTAAGTGGTTACTATGGTGTCAACCTGAAATTATGAATCTCCAAGCCAGCCAGCACAGAGGCGCAGAGCCGGGGCTACACAATTAAAGCGGAGAGACCAGGGAAAGAGAAGGCGCACTGAATTTCAATAGCAGCAAAATTGCACTTCCAAACATGGGAATAAAAAAAAATAAAAATAAATATGTGCTTATAAATGCAGCTAGAGGCATGACCAGGGCCAGACACAGTCCCACTTCTGTCACCCACCCATCACCTCCACCCCACCGTGTACCCTCCCCACCCCCACACCTGTCCCACCACAGAGCCTGGGGACCTGGAGCCCATTTCTGTTGGGCACCATCCTTGACTCCTCTCTCTCTCAACCTCCACGTGGAACCCATCCACAGCTACTGTCGGCCCTGCCTTAACACATCTGATATGAGCCCCCCTCTCACACCACAGCCACCACCCTGGCCCCAGGCCTTCATCTGGACAACAGCGCCTCAGGGGAAAAGCCAGACCCCTTGAGCGGCCTCCCACATCTGTTCAGGTCTGATCTCACTCCTTTCTGACCTATCTCCCTCCTTCCTTCCTGACTCCAGCCACCCTCATCTCCTGGCTGTTCTTGGAGCATGACAGGTGTGTCCCTGCCTCGAGGTCTTTGCACTGACCAGTCCCCTCTGCCAGGAGAACTTCCCCCAAACCTCTGTGGCTGCGGGGGTCTGCTGTGCTCACTGCTGTGTCCCCTACGCCTGGAACAGCACGAGCATGTGGGGGTGCTCAGTGAATGACCAGGGAATCATTCCCCATCTGCTGAGCCCCATCTTTACCATGAAGGGCAAACGGAGGTTCCCACAAGCAAAATCCATTCTGGAAGCCTGCTTTGTTCAGCTTATACCACTAGCCTGCAAGGCATTTGTCAACTTGAATTCATTAATGACAAAAATAGGGAGATTAAACATACAAATCCATATTTTTGACATAGAAGTTATGTGTTTTTTAAAGGTCTAGTAGAACTTTCCCATAAACCCCTCTGAACCTGGTGCCTTCTTTTTTATGGATGTCTCTTTTTGCCCCTTGCCTCTTCTCGAGTCGATGCTGGTGTATTAATCACGTTCCTGGTTATTGACCACAACGGGCGAACTAAGGCGGAAAGCTGGACACCACAGGGTGTAGGGAGCTTCCCGAATTCCCGGGAGGGGGAGGGACACAGACGAGGCTGAGGAGTAACTCCCAAGCCCCCTGAGAGACTGTCCTAACAGACCCCACTGCCTCTGCGGCCCACACCGGCTCCTCTGCCACGGCCGCCCCCAGGAACGAACGCCTTGGCCACAAGAGCTGGACTCTCTGCAGGAGCCAGCTGCCCACCCCTCACTCCCACCTCGGGGGGTGGCACCTCGGCTTGGCCGGGTCCAGGGCACAAGCTCCACTCCAGCTGTGAGGACAAGAGAAATGGAGCTTTCAGTTTCTCACCCCTGGAGTGGAGGGAGGCCCTTCCAAAGGGATGGGCCCAAGTGAGCTGAGCCAAGATGCAGCATCTGCCATCTTGTTGGTTTTTTCCTAAAATGTGTTCATTTTTCCTTTGGACTGTCCAATTTATTGGCAAAATTTGTATCTTTTTGTAATTTGACATATCTGTGTATCTTTAATGCCCCTTCTTCATTTTTATGGTTACTGATGTGTTTTCCCGATCAGACTTGCTGGTTTTGTCTAGCTTATCAAATTTTTCAAAGCACTGTTTTTCATTTTTATAGCTTCAGTCTACTATTGTTTTATTCTGTTTCATTAATTTCTACTCCTTTTCTTTATTAATTTTTCTGCCTGCTGTCTTTAGATTTATCTTGATGTTCATTTCCAAGCTTATTGAGGTTAATGCTCAGTTGCCTTATCTTCTGATCTTTCCTCTTTTTTAATGACTGCATTTAGAGCGATTCATTCACCTCTAAATATACCCGTCTTGGGAGGTATCCTGTCGGTTTTACATGCAGTGCTTTTAGTGCTGTTCATTTCTAGTAGTCAGTAATTCAGTTCAGATTTATTGTTTAATCACATTATTTAGACTTGTTTTTAAGTTTCCAAGCAGATAGATTTAAGGACGCTATCCTCTTGTTAATTTCCAGCTTTATTTGCACTGTGTTTGGAAATGTGGTTGGCAGTTCTTTTTCATTTAAAAAAAAATGGTTTTAAAAAGCAAAGGCAATATAAAAATATAGTATACCTTGTAAAAGAGTCAATTAATACGGAAACTTATAGAATCAAACGTATAAAAAGGTTGCCGTTTGCCACTATTCTTTCTGTCCAAGTTCATTCTTACTTAGAGTTAACATCTACGAATAGTTTGGAGAATTATTTTTCAGCTCTGAGTTTTAACTTTACATATATATTTAAGGAGTTAAAAAATACTTCTGGAGCATTCCTGGAGTTAAAAAAATACTTCTACTTTAACATGTATCTTGAAGAATTCTCAGCTAATATCCAGCCACTTCTGTTTCCAAGTACATGAATTTTTGTTTTCAAATAAATGTACCTCGCTCATAAATTTTGACATATCACTTTCTCATTGTTGTTCATTTTAAAGTAATTTTTATGTTTTGATTTACCTTTTAACTCAATAGTTGTTTATAAAAGAAAGTTTTTAAATTCTTTTCCAGATATATATATATAGCAAGGAAGATGGAAAACTCCATCTTTTTCTAAGAGAACTAGGCAAGGGTGTTTTAAAAATAGAAATATATAAACCCATATTGTTACCAGAACCCCAGTGTTTTCCCTTGGGTCCACCTGCCTTCGCTCACTGGCTCAAAGAAATGCATGAATGGAGTTTGCACTATAGAAAGAGAAAATAGTTTAAAATTGAATTGGCCAATATGGAGATAGGGAGCTTTTGCCCTAAATAAACCAACTCCCTGGTGGCCTGTAGGTTACAGATTATATAGGGCAAAATCACAAGCCGCAGTGGGTTAGGGACTCGGGGATGTGCTGGGAGCTGACTGGTTGAAGGTCAGGTAAGGGTAATAAATCATTTCTTTAGGCCTTGAGGACAGCCTTGAGGTCTGTTCCAGTATGCCTTTGTTCAGTCTCATGGGAAAGTAGCCAGGGGTTGTTCTAGTTTAGGGCTCAGGAACTGAAACAAAACTTAGGTCACGATGTTATCTTCAGCCTGCCAGGGGTCTGGGGCCATGTGACCATTAGGCAGGCCTGGGCTACTCTCTTCTGTCCCAGAGATTGCTGATTATCAGGGGTTGCTGATTGAGGAGGAGACATGTGGGACACCTCTGGGGGGAGAGAGAAAGAGAGAGAGGGATATGATTTCTAGAGCTATGATTTAAAACTAAATTTAATCAAAATCATAAGGACCCTCCATTTCCATATCATATGGTAAAAATTTTCCCAAAACCAAAATAAAATATTAATAAATTATAGCCATAATATAACCAAAAGATTATATTATGATCAAATAGGGTATAATTTAGTAGTTAAAGGACAACTTAACATTATGAATGTAATACTCACTATATTAACAGATTAAAACAGAAACTAATATGATCAGTTTATATGGATACCCCAAAGAAGCATTTGATAAAATTTAATATTCATTTCTGACTTGTAAATCCAATAGTAAGCTAGGTACAGAAAGGAAATTCTTTAATAATAAAGACTGTCTAGTAGAAACTCTTAGCAAACTTGATACTTACTAGTGGAACTTGAAAAGCATTTCCATCACAGTCAGGAACAAAACAAGGATGCCCGCTTCTGCCCCAACTCTCCACCTCTAAGAGAGTTCAGGGAACTCAGTGCTTAGAGTGCCCCTGAGATCTGCCCGCCTTGCCTTGGGGTTATGCTGGCTGGGATGCCCCATGTAGGGTCCTCAGATACCCTGCAGTGAGAACAAGAAAGAAGAGTCTCTGGAAAGAAAAAAATTAAGCTGTCATTGTTTGCAAGTCATACAGTTGCCCACCAAGAAAAACTATGAAAACGGGTAAAAGAGTTCAGGAGATGGCCAGACACAAAATAATTCCAAAGACACAACATAATCCCAACTCAACAGCCATACCCATTTGGGGGTTGGGGTGGTGACCAATGTATCCCATTCACAAAATCAACAAAAACTAAAAAAATCATTACTAATGATTATAACAAGACCCATACAAAATGAATGATCAAACTATATAAAGGAAAACTTAAATGAGTAGAGAAACATATTAGGGTCTTAAACACAAAGAGCTCAGATATCCCTGAAAAAAGTCTATAAATTCACTGCAAACAAGACACTAAAAACAGACTGCTGGCTCCCTGCCCAAAACCCAACACTGGTGATGCCACAGAAAAGAAAGGGAGGCAGATGGATCCGAGGAGCTAGCATGAAACTCTGAGACAGAAGGTGGGTAAGTTCTGTGTGTGTAAGTGAGTGTATGAGAATGCGTGATTGTGTATACGTATGTGAGTGTGTGGGGTATGTGCGGGGAGGGGATGGCAATCCAGACTGGAGAGGAGATGGGCATTGCAGGAGTGGGTCAGGGGAGGGGGATGCTTTTTCATGTGCTCTTTTCTCTCCCTGGCACCCTTTGAGGGGACTGCTGACAATCCCATCACCTCGAGGTGATAGGAAAAAAACAGCAGCCCCGGCCCTGGCTGCAGAGTAGGGCAGATAACAAAAGGAGGAGCCGGTCCCCAACATTCCCCCTGCCCCTCCCCACTTCACACATGAGCACAGGGTCATTATAAGGGAAAGAGTGTGTGTTAGGTTTAAAGGGTTGATTTTTAATAGTAGAACTTGTACTGTTACCCATTGCTGTGTAACAAACCATCCTAAAACTCGGTGACTTAAAATCCTGATTTACTGCTCGTTCTCGTGGCTCTGTGAGCTGATTAAGCCTGGCTGCGTGGTTTTCACCGGGTCCCTCATGCAACTGAACAGATGGTGGCTGGGGCCGCAGAAGACTGACCTGGGCATCCACAGCCTCTCGCTTACATGCTTGCGGTTAATGCTGACTGTCGGCCGGCAGGTCAGCCGGGCAGCTACTCACAGCGCCTGCGTGGGGCCTCCCCGTGTGGCTTCGCTTCTCCCTGCTCGACACTTAGGACCCAAGGGGAGTGGAGCACTAGAATTCCAAAAGACCCAGGGGAAGCTCTAAGTTTTCTCATGACCTAGCCCAGAATGTCATTCCTGACATTTTCTATAGACCAAGGTGAGTAACTAGCACCTGTCCACAGTCACAGAGAGGGGAACACCAAAGAGGTACTGCTGACAAGGAATCACTGGTGGCCGCTTTGGTCTATGTACCGTCACCTTCCTGCTCCCAGGACATTGCCTCTTCCCCTCAGGAGTGTGTATTTCCCTTTGGAAGTGTAAGCAGTCAAAGCTACTTTGCCTGATAATGAATACAGGGGGGAAACATTCATAAGTAAAAGTCTAAATATGTCAGAGGTAAGCATTAGAAAATTAAAGTGGAATGCCCAACTTTCAAATCAACAGTAGAAAATGTGATCTATCTGTTGATATATGGCAAAATTTTCAAAATAACAAAAATATGAACAATAGAAAAGAAAAAAGAATTTGAGAGAAATAGATCTTAATATAACAGGGTTTGAACTAAGTACAAGTGGGGTAACTGCTCCAAAACAAAAGAGGGACTTTTTTAAAACAGAATTCAGTAATATGGATTCTGCTGGAGAGGCAGTTAAAGAAATGGAATAAAAGGCACAGAGAAAGACTGAAACAGCCAAATAAGGAGTAAAAGAAAGTCAGCACAAAACTTGTCACCCAACAAAGAACAAATGTGTTCTTTTTGATGGCATATGAAACATTTATGAAATCAACCATGTATTAAAGCACAAATGAATTTTTTAAAAATCAATTATATGATTATAACCATAAAATAAAATAAAATTAGAAACAAAAAGAGTAACTTTTAAAAATTCCCCCATATCTGAAAAGGGGGAGAAAATTGCAAATAAATACAATACAGAACAAAAAAAGAAAATAATTACAGTCATAAGAAAAAAAATCAAAATAACCAAATATTGTGAACAACTGTGTATCTACAAATTTGAAAACATGGACAAAATAGATGAGTTTACGGCAAACTATAAAGTGCCAAAATTGGAGCAAGAAGAAATACAAAACGAATGAATCAGTACCATTAAAGAAGCTAAGTAGCAGTTCCCCCAAACCCTCAGGCCCAAATCATTTTACATGTGAATTCAACCAAACTTTCAAGGAACAGAAGATCCCAGTAACAGGCAACTTGTTGCAGAAACTAAGAAAAGAGAGAAAGCTTTCCTAGTTATTTTACAGAGCAAGAAAATATCAGTTCCAACACTGGGTAAGGACATAGCAAGAAAAGAAAATGACAGAGCCATGTCACTTACGAATTTAGACGCAGGCATTTTAAATCCAGTACTTGCTCATTGACCCTACCATCATATTTTAAAATGTAATCTATCCTTTGGTTCCATTTATATAAAATTTTGAAGTATCAAAGCTAATCGGTGGTATTAGGAATCAGGATGGTGGCCACCCCCCCAAGGCAAGGACTGGAAGGAGGTAAATGGTCATGTTCTGTTTCTTGACCAAGAGGCTGATTCCACAATTATGCTCACTTATCATTCTGTCTCTCTTCTGGATGTAAGTTACACTTCAATGAATAATTCACTTTAAAACAGTGACATACTTGCCCTGGCTGGCATGGCTCAGTGGTTAGAGTGTCGGCCCACACACTGAAAGGTCATGAGTTTGATTCCCAGTCAAGGGCACATACCTGGTGGGGACATGTGTGGGAGGCAACCAAGCAATGTGTCTCTTTCATGTCAATGTTTCTCTCTCCCTCTCTCTCTCTCTCTTCTCCTTCCCCCCTCCCTTCCACTCTCTCTAAAAATCAATGGGAAAAAAATCCTCAGGTGTGGATTAGTAACAACAACAAAACAAACAAACAAACAAAAAACCAGTAACATACCTAGTAGGATTTATACAAAGAACAAAAGGATGATTTAATATTAGAAAATCTGCCCGGCCAAGTGTGGCTCAGCGGTTGAGCATTGACCTAGGATCCAGGCGATCGGGGTTCGATTCCTGGTCAGGGCACATGCCTTGGTTGTGGGCTCAATCATTGATGTTTCTATCTCTCTCTCCCTCTCCTTTCCTCTCTCTGAAATCAATAAAGATATATTTTAAAAATAAAAAGTAAATATTAGAAAATCTATCAATGACATCCATTCATTAATAGCCTAAGGGGGAAGTCACACAATGATCTCAATAGACCCAGAAATGGGACTTATTAATGTCCAATACCTATTTATACATATAAGAACTCCAAGAAAAGAAAAGCAGCAACAAATGGGAACTTCCTTAACCTGATAAAGGCTGTATACCCAAACCCACAGGCCATCATTCTTTATACACAGACATGTTAGATATATTCTCTTTAAGATCAGAAATCAGTCAAGCACTTACATGTGGATTCTAAAAAACAAACAAAAGCCAAAAACCAAACTCATAAAAAAAGAGATCAGACTTGTGGTTACCAGGGGCAGAGGATTGGGGGAAGGGGAGCTGGAGAAAGGTGGTCAAAAAGTACAAACATGCAGTTATAAAATAAGCAGTAGGGATGTAACGTACCACAGGATTACTACAGCTAACACTGCTGTATGGTATGTGGGGATGTTGTTAAGATAGAAATCCTAAGAGTTCTCAACACAAGAAAAAAAAATTTTTTGCCTTTTTTTTTTATAATAATATCTATATGAGAAGTTGGGTGTTAGTTGAACCTATTATGGCAATCATTTCACTATATGTATACGTCAAACCATCATGTTGTACACCTTAAACTTATATAGTGATGAATATCAATTATTTCTCAATAAAACAGGAAAAAAATTGGGGGGAAAATCAGTCAAAGATGCCTTCCCAAGCACTTCTGTTTAACATAGTACTAGAGACAATAGTGGGGAAATGGATTCATTACATATGACAAAATAAAGTTGAACCTCTACTTTTGATTATATACTAAAAGGAACTTCATCTTCGAAGTATACATTAATCATTTACTAAGATGAAGCTGAATATGAAAGATAAAGTCACAAAGCTAATAAAAAAAAAGTAAGTGAACATATTTGTGACCTAAGGATGAAGGAAAAGTTCTTAAACAAAACAAAAGCATAGATCATAAAGTAGAAAAATAGGTGGTATGACTCTATCAAAATGAAGCATTTGTGTTCAATAAAGACATTTAGTCAAAGATATAGCCAAGTGATAGAAGAATATCTAAGAACCAAGAATATGCAAGAACTCCTAAAATTAACAACAGAATAATCAAGTTAACAGCAAGAAGATAAGGGATATGATTAGGCAATCCCGAGCAGGGGAAACCCAAATAGTTCTTAAGCACATGGAGAGATGTTTAACTTCATTCATAATCAGAAAATGCACATTTAAACAAGTACCCCATCACAGGCAAAATTAAGAAGTCAGAAAATATCCTGCATTGGCAAAGATACAGGGAACGAAGAAGACCCAGGCGCTGAGCAGGAGTGAAAATGGGTGCAGCCAGGCTGAAGAGCAATCAGACAGCATTTGGTGAAAATTAAGTGATGCAGCAAGCACATTCCTGGAGCAGGCCCTCAAGAAACGTGAGCAGACATCCAAAGGATGGCTGTGCAAGGAGGTTCATCAAGAATTGTTTGTGGAATCACAGAGTTGGAGGCATCATTTGTAGCTATTACTAGGGGGATGTTTAAGAAAACTGTGATAGATGCTGCCAAAGAGATACTATGCAGTTGCTAGAAGCAACAAATTTGATATACACACAGCTACATGTATATATTTTATAACATCATGATGACTGGAAAACACTTTGTGTATAGACACAAAACAATACTAAATATTTTATAAGGGCTAATAACTATCCAAAGACATATGTAAAACAAATTAGATGGTACCTGCATAGGAGTTCTGGGAGATTGGGGAGAAAAGGAAAAAAATAATATAGGAGGGGAGATCAAGATGGCAGGGGAATAGGTAGTTATTACACTAACCTCCTCCAAGGACGAAACTGGAATTACAACTAAAATATAGAGCAATGAACCCGAACAACTAACTGAAGACTAGCTGTACAGAAGTCTTATAACCAAGGATTTACAAAAGAAGCTACAGCAAGACCGGTAGGAAGGGCAGAGATGCGAAAAGGGTTGGCCCCACTACTATGGGCAGCAACTGACATTCCGGAGGGATAGCTCAGCTGCAAAGGCCCCCCCTGAGAAGTGTGGGGTCTCAACCTCAAGCTGGGCTCCCCAGCGCAGAGCACCACAGCCTAGAGAAGGTACCCGCATGACATCTGGCTGTGAAAATCAATGGGGATTCTGTCCACAAGGGAGAGACAGAGTCTGTTACAGACACAAGCCCCCTTTTAAAGGGCCAATGCACAAAAGAAGGCAGAGTGAATTAGAGTCTCTAGGGATAGAGCTGAAGGGACAGCTCCCAGGATACCTGTGTGAGTCCCTCTTCCACACTGCAGATGCCATCTTTCTTGGATGGAGCACTCCCCTCCATACAGCATCAGCCTGGGGGAATGCAATAAACCCATCACCTGGATTCGTTGCAGCCACACCCTGCAGGCCTTGTGCCCAGAACTAGAGTGAATATTCCAGAAATTGATATGGAATCACGAAAGACCCTGAATAGCCACAGCAATCTTAAGAAAGAAGAACAAAGTTGGAGGCATCACACTACCTGATATGAAACTATATACTACAAGGCCATAGTAAGATTTGGAAGCAGCCCAAGTGCCCATCAGTAGATGAGTGGACAGAAAAGCTGTGGTACATTTACACGATGTACCCCTTAACAATAAAAAGGAAGGTAATCTTACCTTTTGCAACAGCATGGATGGACCTGGAGAGTATTTTGCTAAGTGACATAAGCCAGTCAGAGAAAGAGAAGTACCATATGATTTCACTTATATGTTGAATGTAATGAACAAAATAAATTAACAAAAAAGAATAGAAACAGACTAATAGATACGGAGAACAGACTGACAGCTGTCAGAGAGGAGGGGAGTTGTGGGGCTTGGTGAAAAGGGTGAAGGGATTACAAAAAACAACAACTCAGAAACAGACAACGGTATGGCGATTTCCAGAGAGAAAGGGAGGGAAGTAGAGGAGAGTACAGGAGGAATAAATGGTGATGGAAGGAGACTTGACTTGGGGTGGTAAACACACAATGCAATATACAGATGATGTATTGTAGAATTGTACGCCCAAAACCTATATAATTTTATTAACCAATGTCACCCCAATAAATTCAATAAACAATTTTAAATAAAATAAATAAATAAAATTATAAAAGAAGAAAAAGACATTGCATGGATGATAATGGCAAACCATGAAACAAGGACAAATTATTAACTCAATGTCTTTCCCCTGGCTTTAAAAAACACACACAAATATAGTTATTAAATGAATGCAATGTACCAGCTATCAAAAGCCCAACAGAATTTTTCTGAAGAACTAGACAAATTGGAAGGCACAAGAATAGACTCCAATAATTAATAATAATAATAATAGCAATAAAACCGTTGGTGTATATATGTGAATCTTGAACACAATAAAATTGGCACTCTACTTCACAGCATACACAACAATAAATTTCAGACAGATCAAAATCTAAACATAAAGAATCTATAAAAGCTTGAGGAAAAATGTGGCACAAATTGTCTGAACTTGGGGCAGGAAAAGCCTTTCTAAGCAGAATCAAAGACTGAGAAATCATAAAGGAAGCCCTTTTGATTACACGCGATGTAAAGTTCTGTGGGGGCGCAGGGAGGAACGCCATAATCAGATTTCAAACACAATGACAGGCCAGGAGACAATACTTACAGCATTTATTACAGGAAATGCACTGATATCAACAAGAGATAAAGAGCTCCTAACACAATGAGCAGAAGACAAACAACCCAGCAAAAACAATGGCAAAGAACATAAACAGAAAATTCACACACAGAGAAAAAACAATCAACCATAAACATATGAAAAGAAGTCTCACTAATCAGGAAACAACCAATTAAATTTAAAAAATCAAATTCCAGGTTTTGCCCATTAGATTGGTAAATATTATAAGAATTTGTTCCATCTCCTGTTGGAAAGGCTGTGAGACGATGAGTGCGCCCATTTGCTCAGAGTAGTGATTATATTTTGTTTGAAATTTTTTACAATTTTCTGCTACTGTTCACATGTATTACATTTGCAATTAATTTTAAACACTAAGATGATTAATCTATTTTTTTGATTTGCAAAGATAATTCATGCTTATTTTAGAAAACTCGGGTAATTTGGAGAGATATTCAAGCAAAAGTCACACCACCCGGAACAATCCATCACCATCATTATGGTGAGCGTGGCCTCCAGGCCTCTCCCTAGAGGTATATGCATGAATGGGTGTGTAGGAGACGTGTGTGTTTGTGTGTGAGCACGCAGTGCACTCACATGGCCCTGTGTGGGTGTTACATTTCCTCTCGCTGTTGAGGTCTCTGGGCTGAACCCCTCCCTCAACTTGGATCAGGGCTCAATGCCAAAGTGAGCCCAGCTCTAGGATGTGGGGACTCCCGGCCTCAAGGGAGAGGAGCAGGCGCCCAAAGGCAGCTGGGAGAATTAGCTACCAAGGGGCTGGGCCCTCTCAGGGGCAGGTCAGAGGCAGGAGCAGGTAAGGCAGGAAGCTGGATCGAGATAGCTGCTTGGAAGGTTCTTTTTCATTGTGCTCCACCTCCTAGGAGCTGGAGCTGGAGCTGAACCTGGAATGTGTTAACATCTCAAAATGGCTTATGCAAAAAGGAGGAGAAGGGGAGGAAGAGGGAGAGGAGGAATGGGGGAGGGGGAGGAGCAGAGGAGGACCGGGGAGGGGGGGAAAGGGAGGAGGGGGAGGAAGGAGAAATGGTTTAATAATTTATAGGTAAATCACTTAAAAGTTCAAGTGTGGTCTCCCTCAGCCATGGCTGAATGGTGGGGCTCATATGACACTGTCCTTTGCACTTTCTTTCCTAGCTTCATCCTACCCATTCTCCATTTCTGGGCTCTGTCTTCCCCAGTGCTGGCTACACTCTCCATAGAGTAGTCTCTGCCAGGTCCAGATTCAACTAGGAAGAGGGAGTTTCCCAGCCCTTGCAACCCAAGTTCCAGAATTAAACCTCAAGGGCAGGCTCAGGTCACATGTCCACTCCCTGACCCAACCCCCATGGCAAAAGGATGAAGTACCTTAAAGGGTCAAGGCTGGGTCCACTCAGCCACAATTGCACTGAGCCAGGAGGACTGGTTCCCTAAAGGACAATCAAAGTGTTGTCACCAGAAGACAGGTGCGGGTGCTGGGTGGCCCCAAACTGCAGCTGTGTGATCCTCAACAAACATCTTAATTTTCTGATCCAGTTTTTTACAGCTCTAACACAGAGATTTAAATTTCCATTTTGTGCTATTAAATTAAATAATGTATGGGAAGCCTGAAGCACAATGCCCAGCATATAGTAGGTCCTCAATTACTATATTTTTCCTCCTGCTTCTCTCTTGCCCATTTCCCCTCCTCTCAGGGTGGGGAGCAGAGGTGGAATCCCTGGGGGAGGGCAGCTCTTCCCAGTGGCCTTGTCTCAGGGGAATATAAAGTCTATGATCAACGAACATGCTCAGAAATGGAAATATTTGCCCAAGCCTTCAGAGCTTTAATTAAAATTAGTATACCTTATTGAAGCAGAAAGTTCAACACTGCACATGTAGAAGAATCCATTTAACCAATTAGCTGAGTCAAACTTGGCTGTCTAGGCTTCAACAAGGCCCTCCACAATCCCTCTTGACCCAGAGTTGCAGCTAGTGCCTTGTACAGTAGATAAGTGGCGCAGCTAAATGGATGATCCGTAATGTGACAAGAAGGAGTTCTGGGCAAGACGGGGGAGGAGAGGAGGGCTGGCAGTGCCCCTCCTAGACCACTCATGCTCTGTGAGCATGGCTGGAATATTATAGACTTGTGAGGTCTGTTTCAGACTTCTGACCTCAAGAACTGTAAGAGAATAAATGTGTATTGTTTTAAGCTGCTGAGCGTGTGGTGGTGTTATAGCAGCAGCAGGAAACTAACACATCCTGCCCGGGCAGACCCATATTCTCTCCCTGGTCTACAGCACCAGCCTCCTCATAAGTCCCCTGCAGTAAGTCACTTTGGTACACTGCTGGCAGAGGGTTTTTAAAAACCCAGACTGATCATATCAACACTTTGCTTATAATCAAGGGTTTCCATCACCTTCAAGCTTCAGTTCCTCATTTAGGACTTTGTGGCCTGGCGCCTGCCATCCTTTCAGACCATTGCTTGTCACTCCTCTTGCGTTAAGTAGGGCTCTTGTGATTATAAACTGCATAATCCCATCTCACACAGGCTTAGTTAAAAAAAAGGAAGGAGATCTGTTGGCTCACATGCCACAAAAGCCTTGCTTCAGGCACAGCTGGATCCAGGAACACTGCCAGGAATCCATCACTGCCTACTTCTGAGCTATACTTTCCTCTCTGGTTTTCATTCTCAAGCAGACTCTCTCCTCTTGGTGGCAAACAGCCCCCAGGAATTTGAGGCTTGCATTCTATCAGCTTAACCATCCCAGGCGGATGAAAGTGATCTTTCTCCTCATAGCTCCAGCAAAAAAACTCAGGACTCACATGCACTGACTGTGATTGGCTCTGCTCAAACCAACCAATCATTATAGCTAGGAAGAGGCAGGCCTCTCATTAGCTAGGACTGAGTCATGTGCCCATAAATGGACCCAGAGGGCAGAGTCAGCCCCTGCAGAACTGCATAGACTGAGAATGGAAGAATAGCAGCTCTAAAAGGAAAACTAAGGAAAGGAATAGCTGCTGAGTAAGCAGGAAGGACAGATGCCCACACCATACTACAAATGCCCAATGTACCACATACCCTGCTTCTGCCCTACCAACCTCTCTGCCTCACGTCCATCCCCTCGCCTCAGCATGCCTCTTCCAGGAAGCCGCTTTAATCCACAGACCTGGTTAGCTGCCTCCTTTGGGCTCCCACAGCCCTGGCTCCTGCCCATCTCTCCAGCACACGCTGACACCATGTGCTAATGGCTGACTCCCATTCGTTTGTCTCCCACCCCAGTGGCAAACTTGACGGTTACTGGCTTTGAGTACTGACCATGTGCCAGGCACTTCCCTGAGTGTCTCACAGAGTTTTAATCTCATTTAATCCATTCAATATTCCACCTAAGAGTTAGACACTATTTATTTATATTTCTAAAAATATGTTTGTATTGATTTTTTAGAGAGAGATAGAAACATCGATGAGAGAGAAATATTAGTCAGCTGCCTCCTGCATACCCCCTAGTGGGGGTCAAGCCAGAAACCTGGGCATGTGCCCTGACCAGGAACCAAACTGGTGACCTCACCAGCTGGGTGGTAGACACTATGTTTAATCCCTCGTTCAGGGCTATCGACTGAGGCACAGATAAGATGGGCAAGGGCACCCAGGCTGCCTGGCTGCCTGTGTGCTCTCAACCTTGATGCCACAGCCCTCTCTGTAGACTGTGAGGGAGCAGAAAGTGAGTTTGGATCACCTGGTGTAAGCTCTGAATGCCACTCTCTTATTGACCATAGGTCTAGGGGTCAAGCAAATGTAGGTTCCATTCTGGGTGCTCTGGTTCTTTGAGCCATTGAGCAAGGTTATAGTATTCCTGGGGCATAATTTCCTCATCTTTAAAATAGAATGACAGTAGTGCCTACCCATTAGATTTAAGCCAAGATGAAAGGAAGTAATGTTTTAGCACTTAGCACAAAGCCTGGCACATAGCAGAATTAAAAACGTTAGCCACAGTGATGCTGAGGCTAAGGGGACAAGCGATTTGCATCTCTCATATACTGGAAAAGAGGAGTGCTCCTTTCCCTTCCCCCACATGACACACAACCAGAGAAATGGGTAGACTTGAGCTCTTTCTAGTTCTGTTTAAAACCCTTACTACATTCTTTGGGAGAGGAGGTTTTGATACCTGGCTCTTCTCAGAGGACTATGCCCCAAGAGCAGGAGAAGCCAGTCCAGCTGCTGCGGTTGCCATGGAAACCATTGAATGTACATTTTATTTCGTGCCTTGCCCAGCTAAGCTACTGATTCAGTGGGAGGGAGAGAAAGTGGGAACAGTTTCCTTGCCAAAGTGAAACAGAAAGGGCTGACCCAAAGTGAAAATGAAAGAAAGTGTGGTCACATGGAGCAAAACTTGGATGTGAAGAAGATGGAACAGGGGTAGGCTGTGTGAGTTCACCCGCCAGGGGACAGCAGGGGTACTGAAGGATCTCTCCGCTCCCATTAACTTACTGGCACAGGTAACAACACTTGAGTCACCAGACCCTAGCTTCCAAGGTTCTAGGCTACCAGTTGTGTAACCTAGGGCAAGTGGCTGAATGCCTCTGAGTCTACTTTAAAAAACAAAGGATAAAAATACGTCTTCAGTAGGCACGTGGATAAAAAAGTGTGGTGTATATATATATGCAGTGGAATATTACCCTGCCCTAAACAATAATGAATGAATGAAATCTTATCATTGGCGACACCACGGATGGACCTAGAGGGTACTATGCTAAGTGAAATAAGCCAGACAGAGAAAAACAAATATCATATGATATCACTTACATGGGGAATCTAAAGAACAAAATAAATGAACAAACAAAATAGAAACACACTCATAGGTACAGAGAATAGACTGATGGATGCCAGAGGGGAGAAAGTTGGGGAGCAGGGTGAAAAAAGTGATGGGAATAAGAAGTACTAATTGGTAGGTACAAAATAGACCTGGGAATGTAAGGTAAAGCACAGGCAATATAGGAACATAGTCAACAACACTGTAATAGCTATTCATGGTGCCAGACGGGCACTTGAATTATCTGAGGGAACACTTTGTAACCTATATAAATGTCTATCCACTGTACTGTACACCTGAAACTAATACAAAATAGTGTTGAATTTAAACTATAATCAAAAAATAAAAGAAGAAAAAAAAGTATGATTTTTGACAATGGAGCCCAGCACATACAATGGGGTAAAGACAGTCTCTTCAATAAATGGTGTTGGAAAAATTGGACAGATACGTGCAAAAAAATGAAACTAGACCACCAACTTACGCCATACACAAGAATAAACTCAAAATGAAAAAAGACTTAAATGTAAGTCAAGAAACCATAAAAATCCTAGAAGAAAACATAGGCAGCAAGATCTCAGACATCTCACGTAGCAGAATTTTTGCTGATACATCTCCTAGGGCAAGAGAAACAAAGGGAGAAAATGAACGAATGGGACTGCATCAAACTAAAAAGCTTCTGCACAACAAAAGAAACCATCACCAAAATGAAAAAGGAACCCAGGGTATGGGAGAACATATTCACCAATGATACATCTGATTAGAGGTTAATTTCCAAAATATATAAAGAACTCATATAACTCAACAAAAGGAGACAAACAATCCAATTGAAAAATGGGCAGAGGACCTGAATAGACACTTCTCCAAAGAGGACATACAGATGGCTAAGATACATATGAAAAAATGCTCAATGTCACTAATCATCAGAAGATGCAAATTAAAGCCACAATGAGGTATCACCTCACACCTGCCAGAATGGCTCCATCAATAAATCCACAAACAACAAGTGCTGGTGAGGGTGCGGAAGAGAGGTAACCCTAGTGCACTGCTGGTGGGAATGCAGACTGGTGTGGCCAATGTGGAAAACAGTATGCAGTTTCCTCAAAAAATTAAAAATGGGACTGCTGTTTGGTCCAGCAATCCCACTTCTGGGAATATAGCCTAAGAATCCAGAAACATCCAAGAGAAAGAATATATGCACCCCTCTGTTCATAGCAGCATTATTTACAATAGCTAAGATCTGGAAACAGCCCAAGGGCCCATCAGTAGATGAGTGGATAAAAAAGCTGTGGGACATTTACACCATTGAATACTATGTGGCTGTTAAAAAAAGGACCTCATACCCTTTGCAAAAGCATGGATGGACCTGGAGATTAGTATGCTAAGTGAAATAAGCCAGTCAGAGAAAGACAAATATCACATGACCTCTCTTATACATATGTAGAATCTAATGAACAGAATTAACTGACAAGCAAAATAGGTCCAGAGACTTGGACACAAGGAGCAGACTGACAGATCTCAGAGGGGTGGAGGAGAAGGGTGGGAAGAGATTAACCAAAGAACTTATATGCATATATTCATAGTGCATGGACACAGATAATAGTATGGTGAAGGCCTGGGGTGGGGCTGGGGCTGGGTGGAGGGGGGAAGTGAGGGGGAAATAAGGGACATCTATAATAGTGTCAACAAGAAAAAATAAACTTAAAACATATTATCACACATAAAGTATGTCTCTGAGCCTGTTTCTTCATGTGTAAATAAATTTTTAAAAAGTGGCTAAAAATAGCAGTCTGATAGACTTGTCCTAGGGACTTCATCACCTCTGCAATATCAAAGCCTCTTCTGAAATGTTCTTCTCCTCTCTAACCTGAAAATCCCTCCATTGTCACCGATAACATTAGAACCCTAGGAGGGGAATCTTGTCCCCAGAAGTTGCTGTGAAAAAGTTTGAGGTCACCGATGAAAAAGGTGACTCGGGAGAAGACTGAGAAGGAAAACTGAAGAGAAGGGACACAGGCCAGGTAAGATTTGATGGAGCAATCTGGAGTAGAAATCCGGAGCCAAGAATGCTGTAGGAAAAATGGACCTTGGGGACCGGGAGGGTGGGGCAAACTCTGCAGCCCAGAGGAACCCTGGGTCCACTGCTGGGGCCTGGAGCAGCTGGCACCCCCTCACAACGGGCACTGGTGCCTGCATGGTGCCAGTTCTCTTAGAGGCTAACCGTGCAGGCTGCTGAGCTGCAGCGGGGCAGGGAAGTGCAGCGCCTCAAGTCCTGGGGCTGCCAGTGCTCTCCTCTGGGCTGATCAGGGCTGCCTGAGCCTTACCACATGCCAAGGGCACCCTGTCACACGTCCTGGTAGCTGCATTGGCAGAAACACTAATTGGGAAGTGAGACAAGCGGAGTGCCTTTAATGAGCTACCTTGTTGTAACTCTTAACTGGTTGGCGTTATTTACAGAGATTCCACTAATGAGGTGCCTGTCAGAAGGGGAGCCCACAATGGGGTGGGGGAGGGGAGAGCGGACCAACCTTTGGGACAGAGGCAAGATTCAGAAGAAGAGGGAAGGAAGCCCACCTTTTCTGAGCTCCTGCTGGATCTGAGGCCTTTCATCCGCATGATCTCACATATCACCCAGAGACCCGGGAGGTATGGCTGAGGACAAGGGCAATGAAACCTGCCAAGGTCACACAGGGACTCCAGTCTGAGCTGCTCAGACAACCAACCCCTCAGGAACCTGCCACAGGAAGAGAGCAGGCCCTCCCAGAACCAACCTGGCGGAAGGAGCTTGTGCCTGTATAGAAGCACGTCCTGGGACGGAGGCCACCCCCACCCAGCATTCGTGTGCACCCAGACATTCAGCATCCACTCAAGAGGGTGCTCCCCTTAGCGCTTCTACACCCCCACTCACTGGGTTGATTCTGAATGGGCCAGCATTCTCCCAGCCAGCCACCCTTCAGGGCCCTCCTCCCGCCCTTCAGGCCCATGGCCAGGGGCTCTGAGTTCGGCCATCAGCAGGAGAGGGGTTTGCTCTGGTTCACCTACACGCTCACAGTCCATTCACTTTCAATCCAGGGGAAGAGATTTGGCTGCAGCTTGACTGGGCTCAGCCTGGATCAGGGGCAGGGCTCAGGCTATGCTGGGGATGGGGCTCAGGCTGGTTAGGTGAGATTATTAGTCTGTGGTTTAGAGTTTCAATGGACCAAGTAAAGGCTCTGACCTTTGGTCTCAGTTTTCCCACCTGCAAAATGGACCGCAGATTTCCAACTTTCTACCTGCCTTTCTGGAACATCATGAGATCCTGACAGGAGTTGTAAAAGTGCCTTTGCAAACTGTAAGGTGTCCAACCTTGGCCTAATTATTATTGTTATCAGTGGTCCTGTGGGTGCTGATGCTGACACCAAGCTCTCCATCCTGATGGGAATATATCTCCGGCTTAGTCTCTCATCCCACCAGGCCCTGAGCTCCCTTCTCCCCTTTCCATTCTCATTGTCACATACCCTCTCCTCTCTGACTACCTGTCAAGATTGGCATCTCTTTAATTATAATGTCTATGTGTTTCTTTAGGTGCCATGTATTCTTCCTGACAGCAACCTATTTAAAATAAAAGTCAAATACTCAGAACTTTGTTTAAGAGCTGCGTTCTGGGAAGAAAATGATTTAATTGCCAAATGTTGCTAATTTCATTCTGATATGGTAGCAAAAAGAATAAATATATATTCAAGAGAAACAATGAAAGTAGCGTGGGTGCAAGGATGGCATCAGAATGTCAGAGCCAGAAGCTCATCTCAGAGCCTGAGCAGCCAAACTCCTTCCCCATTTCAGAACGAAGACACTGAAGCTCAGAGAGATTGACTTGCCGAAGGTGGCCCAAGCCTGGGTGAAAGACCCAAAGCTGACTAATGCCCACAGGCTCACGTGGCCTCCATGTGGCAGCTGGTTGATCCGGAGAACAAAAGCCTTACATTCTTTCCTCATATCAGCATTCAGGCCATCTGGGGTGCTGCCGGCCTTGCAGTGCTGCTGCGTTCGCAAGTGCTGCCTGCCAGGGGGCCTTGTCCTGGACAAGGGGGCCTGCAGAGACCTCCTCTGACGCTGGAGATCTGTCCCTAAGTAACCAGGATAGTGGGCACAGTCCCACTGAGCAGCCATCTGTGGCAGCTGAGCTGTGAGGCTCAGGAGCCAAGTGCCAGCATCCAAGACTGCTGTCCAAGGGCCAGAGCTGGGGAAAGGGCCAGTTGGGGCAGGGAGGGCTGCTTTCCGAAGGATGTGTCTCTGAAGCCTCTTAGTAAAGACAGGCAGCTTGGAGGGAAGCTACAGTAAGTGGATGGACCATTGTTTCTGAATTCAGACAGCCATCAATTCAAATTTCACTAGACCCTTCCCTTGCCAGCAACCTTGATAAGCTGCTGAACCTCTCTGTTTCCAATTCTGCATCTAGCCATGTGATCAATGGCACTGATCATACAGAGTTGGTCATGAGTCTAATGAGTGAACATGTTCCATGTGCCAGCCCAAGGATGTTCTCTCGACACCAAAATGACAGCAGAGGCCTACACCAGCAAGCACAGCATAGGGACCCAAAGGCCCTGCTCAGTCACAGGCATGTGTGCAGTCCTGCTTGTGCTATTATAAAAGTGTAATTTGAAGGCCAGAGCTCCCAGGGTGTCTCATACCCATGGCTCTCTATGGGCTCATGGCTTGCGACTTCATTTGTGTGCCTCTTTTGACTTTGCAACCTTGGAGGGACTCCTGGCATAGCTCCAAAGGATGAAAGCCTGTGCTTTCTCCCTCCCCTCCCACTCCTGGCCCATGTGCTCCCTTCTTTGCCCCAACTCTGACACCATGGCCCATCCACATCCAGTTCCCTACTCAAGTGGGACCGCCTGGAGAGTGGGGGCTATCTCACACCCCTACATGAGAAGAGGTAGGCTCTTGGCAGATACACATAATCATTCAAGAAACAGAGGTTGAATCTAGGCTCTGGGGACACACATGTGAACAATTTTGACAAGGGCCAAATCTTCTTGGACTTCACGTTTAGTAGGAGAGATAGGCAATTAACACTTCAATTAGCAAAATAGCTTAAGAAAGAGAAGAGAGATAAAACAGGGCGATGTACTAGACAAACAAGCGAATGTATGAACAAAAGAGCAAAAAGTAAGAATGTAAATTTCACTTCAACAACACAGGAAAATTTTATAGCCTCAAACAGGAAGAAAATGCAAGAGGCTCAGTGAGGAGCTGAATCTTCAAGCTTAGTGATTACACTCGTGCATTTTATCCAGAAATTGGCCCCTTCTTCCCACGTCCATTGCCACCATCGTGGACAAGCCCTCATCTTCTCCCACCTGCACTACTCCAGCAGCTTCCTGGCTGCATCCCCCAATTCTGCCCTTGATCCCACTACGGTTAACTTTCAACAGAGTTCCTTTATTGAAAAGAATGATCGTTTTAAAATGTAAGTCAGAGCACACCATTCCTCTACTCAAAACCTTAATGACCTCCATGCCACTCTGAATAAAAGCCAAGATCTTCCGAGGACTTAGAAGACCCTGGGTGACCCGACCCTCACACCTGCTCCTCTGGCTTCATCTCAGTGCTCTCCCCCTCGCTCACTCTGCTCCAGTCACAGTGGTCTTCTTGCTCAGTGTCCCCATACACACATGTTGTGAGGACAAAACAAGCTAATGCCTGGTCGCGGTGAGCAGCCAAATGCTAAAAGACATGAATGAGAGAGGGAAGGAGAAGACTCACCACCGGTTACGTGTTGTCAGTGCTGAGTGCTCAGCAGACATCATCCCACTCAGGAGCTCAGTGAAGAAAATACTATTATTGGTCCCATTTTCCAGATAAGGAAACAGGCACAGGGTTGTATGTGGAGTCTTGTCAACCCCTGCGGGGGAAAGGGTGGGAGATACATCAACTCTTCAAATGAAGAAAATTATCCAAAAGCAGCCACCCTTTTAACGTGTCTACTGCCAAATTTCTAACAGACCCTTTACTACAAGACCTCAAATCCTCAAGGCAACTGTCTGAAAATTTATAGGTGAGGCCATTGAGACCCAGAGACTTGCCTGAGATTACCCAGCTAGGAAGTGGCAGGTGTGGCTGGCTCCAGATCTTGTGCATTTTCTGGAGCAGTGTCCCAGCCATGGAGCTGTCCTGCTCAGCTCTCTCTTCCAAACAGAGGGCGGACGCAGTTAGGGCAGCATTTAGCCACCAGCCTCTAGCCACTGTGCCTTCAAAACCCACCACAGCTAGAGAGCAAGGCCACACTCTTCACTAGTCAAAAACTGAGTGTGGCGGCAGAACAGGAGCCTGGCCATCGCTGCTCAATGCAAGGTATCTCTATGCGCAACGTACCAGGGATTCCCTGCTGGGCTGGCAGGCTTTCTGAGAGCTGTCCTGTAGGCTAAGACCCTTCTTACCCAAGCCTCTTTAGTTCACTCTCTCTTTTTAGAAGGCTTGGACCTGCACTGAGTCTGAGGCTCTTACCACTCACTCCTGCTCCCCCTCTCCTTTATCTTTCACAGGCATTCCCTGCAATAAATCCCTTACAATTCTAACTCCATCATCTTGGCATCTGCTTTTCAGGGACCTTAACTAATACAGTACATCATCTTTTACCTAAACTGCAGGGAAGACTACTTGAGTATGGAATCAGGCAGAGCACAGCAAATGAGGGTGGCTGCTCATTGCTTCTATGGTCCCAAGAAGTGTTGGGGGAGGGAGGGGGAGGCTGAGGGAGGGAGGGGCACTGGAGCCCTCTGACCTTTCATCAGGGGACAGCACCAGGCTGAGTCTGACAGAGTCTGACCAACTCCTTAGGCTCTCTGGGCCTCAGTCTTACTTGTCTGTGAAATAGGCATGCTGATATCTACCTCCACCATGTTGTCCTGAGAACTGCAGAAAGCATCTGCTTTAAAGAGGTGATGACCAGCCCTGGCCAGTGTGGCTCAGCAGTTAAGAGAGTCGGCCATGCAATGAAGGGTCATGGGTTTGATTCCCCGTCAGGGGCACATACCTGGGTTGCAGGTCGGGCCCGTGGGGGAGGCAACCAATCAATGTGTGTCTCTCTCTCTTTCCTCTGTCTCTCTCCTCCTCCCTCCTTTCCAGTCTCTCTGAGAAGCAACGGAAAAAAATATCCTCAGGTGAGGATTAACAAAAAGTAAAAAATAAAATAGAATAAAAAATGACCACCAGGAATGTGAGATTTTAGGTCCACTTCATTGGAACCTAGATGATCAGAGCTGGAAAATGTCATAGAGACCTACACTTTCATTATTCAGGTGGAGAGGAGACAGAGAGGGGAGAACCTTAGGCAGGGAGAAGCATCAAGGCCTTAGCTTAAGCAGCTGAGGTCCCTTGGCCCCACCCCAGAGCCCAGCAGGGCATCTATCCCCATGCAGCACCAGCTTTTCCTTCAGCTTCCAAGAGCCCAAAATGTTTGACTTAACCAGGCAAACAGTGAGCCAGGCAGGCCTGACTCCCAACCTCTCACCCGGTCCCCAGGCAATTCAGGGACTTGGTGGGGAGGACAGGGCCAACCCAAGTAAGAACCACTTTTCATGAAGACTGTCCGCGGGCAGACAGAAGGGCAGCTCAGAGGCTGTGTTTCCAGGAGGAGCCTGTGACAGAGACCATGGCAAATAGAGGTTGATGCCATGCTTGAGCCCCGCCCCCACCACTGGAAAAGAGATCCGGAGGAGAGGACAGCCAGACCCACAAAGATCCCTGGGGCACAGAGAGACAGGGCCATCCCTATATGAGTCAGAGACACAGACAAGACAGGAGACGGCATAAGGCAGAGAGACCAGGGGTAGAGAGGAGAGGTGCAAACAGATGGAGAGGGAGAGGCTGAGACGGAGAAATGGGGGAGGGGAAGAAATGCAAAGGAAAGGCGAGAGAGACGAGATGGATGAAAACGAGACGGAAAAAGGAGTGCAGACAGCTCGGGGTACAGGAAGGGGCAGGGGGTGGGCGCGGGCCCAGCTCGCCGAGGCCAGCACGCCCGGCCCGCACCGGCGGCCTGGGTCGGAGCGGCCCGCAGCCCGCGGCACCCTGGCCTTTGTTCTGCGGCTGCGGCGCGTTGCCGTGGGCCCGGAGCGCCCCCTGCCGGCCCTGGAGGGTCGGGCGGCAGAGCGCACTCGGCGACCAGCCCAGCGTCGCGCCCCGGGCCCGCCCTGCAGGGGACCCGGGTCCACTTGCTTTTCCGTGGAAACCGAGACCCAGAGACAAGTCAGCAGGGCGGAGAAGAACCTAAGCCAACCAGGGCCCGCACCAGAACCGCAATTCAAGCCTGTGGATGCGGACTGCCCTCTTAGAAGGTAGTCCCTACCCCAGGGGCTGCAGATAGGGGGCCTTTCATCCCAGGAGGACTCAAAGGCCCCTGCGGAAGGCAAGCACTGCAGTTCGCCAAACATCTGGTAAGGACTGCGACAAGGGATGGCAGGTGGCCCTAGCGCAGGGACGCTGCCCCGAGCCAGGGAACTCCTCCCCAGGGGAGCCCTGTCTTTGCCCAGTTTTCAGATTCTTTCAAAAGGAGTCAGAAGCCCAGCCTGCGTGGCTCAGCGGTTCAGCATCGACCAGGAGATCGCGGTTCTATTCCAGGTCAGGGCACATGCTCAGGTTGTGGGCTCCATTCCCAGTAGGGGGCTTGCAGGAGGCAGCCGATCAATGACTCTTTCTTATCATTGATGTTTCTACCTCTCCCCCTTCCTTCCTCTCTCTGAAATCAATAAAAAAAAATTTTTTTAAAGAGTCAGAAAATTCGGGTTTTTGTGGGAGTGTCCCACAATTCAATAGCTTTGCAAAACAGTATAGGAAGAGAAAAATGTGGATTCGGCAAGCCACCTGCTGGCCTTTGCCAGCTAAGAGTGTCCTGCAGTACTTTTTCTCGGATTTCACTCATCTGTACAGACTAGTGCCTTATGTGGGTATTTCTTTAATGTTTTTCTTCACTTAAATACATTTATTGAAAAAGGAAGCCCTATATCCCTATTGTAATTAGAAAGTCAGTATCTTGCGCCATAAAAGATACTGAAGTAAAATAGGACCATTAAAACAAAAGGTTGGCCCTGTTCTACCTCATATTAAGGCATTTGGTGGACATCTCACTTGTGAACTGCTGATGTGTCACCTCTGATAGAAGGGGATGGGGTGCAAAACTGATCTTTCTTGGGCCCTAGGAGTGGCCTTGGGAGCCTCTGAACCTGGGGAGGGCACCCAATCTGTGCCCTGTTCACTCTTAGCACCAAGGGAGTAGAAACCTGGGTGGGCAGGGGCTGACTTCCCCAGAAATCACGGCATAGAATGCACCAGAGCTTGCCAGAGAGGAAGTGGGGAGACAGAGCACAGAGACAGTGCCTTAGCCATGGGATAAACCAGGACTTTCCCAATGAGTCCCACTGTAGTGGCTGGTGACTTTGTTACTCCCCTGCTGTTTCCTGTAGGGAGCAGCTGTGGAGCCCAATCGACTGGGAAGCAGGGGCCTGCAGTGAGGCAAGGGCCCATCCTGACATCAGCGGAGGAGAAAAAGCAGATGGATGGTTGTGTACAAAGAGGCAGGAGGCAGAACCCAGGCCTGGGAAAGAGAACAGGGCACTGGGATTCCCAGGAAGATCTCCAGAAGCTCCAGGCGCTTAGCCAGCAAAGGGGCTTCTTAACACAAGTCACTCCCCTGCTTCAAACCTTCCAGGAGCCTCCTCCACATAAGAGATCAAGACCAAACTCTACCTAGCTTCCAAGGCCCCACATAAATTGTCCACTCACCCACCCCATGATTTCTTTGCCCCCTCCACACACACACACACACACACACACACACACACACACTCCTCTCAGCCCCACTGGCCTGTTCTCCTGCAGAACAGGCCTCAGATGAATCTTGGGAATATGAGTAGGAGTCAGCCCTGTGGATCAGGCCAGGCAGAGGGAAGGGAAGAGGCTGCACTCAGCCGTGGAGCCGTGAAGCAGCACGCCATGTCCCTGGGCTCGGTGAGGCCTGTAGGTGGACATAACGGGAATGAGTGGGAACAGGCAGGCAGTGGTGCAGTCACACTATGGAATATTAGGCAACCTATAAAAATTTAATTAACTCTCCACCAATAGAATTAAAGGGATTTCTATACAGTATTGTTGAGTGAGAAAAGCAATTTGAAGATAAGCACGTACGAAACGATCCCATTTCTATAAAACAATGGCAAAAATACTCTGTGAGTGCATATGTATAGCTGAGTATGTCTGTACAGGAATTCATTAACACAAAGCAAAAACAGAAGGATACATGCTGGGTTGTTAACGTGGGTTTTCTTCAGGGAACCCAATTGTGGGGGAAGGAAAGCCAAGACAAAAAGGATATGAGCAATAAACACTGCCTTTTAAAGGATGTATGACCACAGTTAGGCATATCCCCCGCATCCACTCGTCACCAAAGCTAGACATGCGGGAGTGACTTCAGCCAGTCCCTGCACCTCACTCCATACATCTGCTCCTGTATGGATGATGACATCTCCCTAACTGTCCCTGATCCACCCCCACAACACACACACTACATTTACATTTGGGCTCTCCCACCTGGCTCATTCCCCACACAGCCAATCTTCTGAAATTCTCACTTGCCCTGAGAGTGAAATCCACCCCCGAGTATGGGTCCCAAGTTCTTTCATCTCTGGTCTTGCTCCCTCTGCAGACTCAGGCCTCACTGCTGCCACCCCCTGACTCCCGCTGCCAAGTAGGGCATGGTCCCTGGCACCGTGTTCCCCTCAACTCTGAGCCTTTACACCAGTCAGAGCAACCTTCATTGGTATTCGCTAAATTCCAGTCACAGTTCCAAGCACTGGCACTTATTAAAAGCATTTCATCTTCACAACAACCCTAAGTGTATAATATTGTTAAGTGTATTATATTTCACAGATGGGAAAACGGAAACAAAGAAAGTAAGTAATTTTGCCTAAGGTCACACAACTAGTTAGTAGTCCTGCACTTTTGAACCCCTGCACTGAACCCTCTCTTCTCATGCCTTTGAACACACTGTTACCTCCATCTGGAACTCTCTTTGGTTTCTGTCTTCACTTGGCTAAATTCTGATCACCACTAGATCTCAGTTGAGATATTGCCTCCTTCAGGAAGCCTTCTCTGACCCCTAAATCCAGGCTAGGCATTCTTCCAATGCCCTCTCCCATGGCCCAGCCATCCCTCAATCATAACACTTATGATTTATGGGGTTGCTGAATGTCCTCACTAATCTGTGAGCTCCTTGCAGGCAGGCACTTAGTTTACTGTTTTGAAGATGGGCCCTAGTCAGTGAGCTCCTTGCAGGCAGGCACTTAGTTTGCTAGTTTGAAAATGGGCACAAAGAAAGCCAATGTTAGGAACCCACTCAATATCTTTTGGGTAAAATAATAAATATCATTGCATCAGATAAACTAGGATTCACTTGCTCCAAGTATGGTGGGTGGGGGAGGGGAGTCCTAGGCGGGTCCCTTTCAGCACCACGGAGAGCTCCTGGGGAGCCTGCTGCTGCTGCTTGGGGCGGGGGTCTCCAGGTTTGCGCCTTTGTTCCCTGGGTTCTGGCCTAGACAGGACTCTCCAGGCTGGAACTCTTGGTGGTGAATAGCTCAGGTCCCGGGGGTGTGGGGGCTGGGGATGGGGCGAGGAGTGAGTCTGAGAGCTGGAATAAGCCAGTCCCCTGGGCAGAGCAGCACCCCCACTCCAGGGTCCTACTGCCAATCACACTCCATCTCAAGATACTTTTTAACCAACACAAAGTTTAAAAAAGTAGAGAGCCTCTTGGAACCTGCACCAGATTTATGTGTTTTCTTGAATTATTGAACTAGAAAGAAACGAAAACATCAAAATACTCTTTGTGCCAGGCTCGAATTGAGTGGCTGCCTCATTCAGCCTATGTCTCAGCCTGACTACAATAATGAAGCAGTAGAAGGGGTGATGGATTGAAAAGGAACTAGGCTCAGTGGGAAACCTCAGATTGCCACTCACAGAGCACAGGCGAGCTTAGGAGGGGGAGGAGAGCAGAGGGACATGACTGACAGGTGAGGAGATGGAGGAGAATGGAGGGGACTGTGGCTGGAGGAAGCTGAGGCACAAAGCAAAGCTCTCCCCTTTTGTTAGTTCTGCTCACACATGCTGGACCCTGCCCATTACCAACCCCAAACCCCAGAAATGGGCCACTGCCCACTGCTGACTGCAGACTGGAGAAAGCCTGGCAGAGGAGTAGACAGATGAGCCAGACCCATCAGTGCTCAGGAGGCTGTGCAGGCCGCCAAGAAAGGGCATGCGAGAGCTCACCGGGCAACCGTGGGGGCCCAAGGCAGAAGGGACAGAGTGTGGAGAAGATGTGAATAGCATGTTGGCAGGGACCAAAGCCTGCAGCTACACGTATACAACAGGCTGCAACATGGCTGAACCCCTCTCCCCCACACACACGCACACCAGAGAGGTGCCCAGCACCATTGTGTGGGTGGGGGGAGGTGCTGTGGCCAAAAGGACAGGGAGAAATTGGGTGCTGGAGTCCACTCTACAGCCAGGCTTTACAGGCCCTGGAACCTGCAGAAGGGACACTTCAAGGAGGAGAGGAAATGAGAGAGGCTGATGAGTCAGATCTCAAGGTCCTAGAGGGAAGAGAAGCCTGGCTCGTTTTGTTTTGTTTTTAAGGAGCATTGGCTGAGCACTTTCTCTTTGTGCACGTTGCCCATGTTTGCAGCCTGCACGCTCTCGACAGCCTTCAGAGGTGGGCTCAGCTATTTTTCCCCAGAGCTCAGAGAGGCAAAGTAATTTGCCAAAGTCCACCAGCGATGGAAATGGGGCTCTTATGCAGGTGTGCCAGACTCGCAAACAGGAGTGGAGTGTGTGGGCCCTATTCCAGACTCTCCTTTGTTCCTCCCCTTGCCTTCCAGCTCCTTGCACTAGCCTTCCTCACCACTGGCTGGCTTCATGCTTGAGAGAGATGCCACCACTGTGAATCAAGCCTTGCCTACCTCCTCAGTGGGGCTGGGTCCCAGGTATATGGGGGAGGGGAAGAGATCATGCCCTCCTGGTCCTTTTGAAAGAACCATGCAACTACTTGGAAGAAGTGACAGGGCAGCCCTAGGCACGAGCCTCACCTATAGCATATCCAGCCTTCAGTTGTCCTCTTGCCCCATTTGTCAGCTCTCTCTGGGCGCCACCTCTCCTGGCTCTGACTCGCTTCTCTGCCTAGCTGAGCATTTCAAGGATCCAGCCTCCAGCCCCACACACCATCACCTTAGAGACAAACCTTTCCTCAGATTCACTCTGTGAAAATCACTCATGTCTATTGGTTCATTTAATCCTGACAACAATCCCATGTTACATATGAGGAAACTGAGGCAGCAAATGGGCCCACAGCTTGTGAGTGGCTCATCCCAGGCAGTGTGACCCAAAGCTCCATGCTCTTAACACCCTGCTGTCTCTTGGTGGCTTGTAAGTATGTGATTCTGAACATGCAAGGTACCCATCCCACCTCAGGGGTCAGGGAGGGCATCCAGGGCTGTGACCCAGGGCTCCCCTCTCTGCACTGGGCCTGCTATTGGGTGGGTGGTAAGTAAGGCCATTGGCTAAGCCCAGAAGAACTGCACAGCCCAGCACCCGCACCGCCGAGGCGGCATGGCAGGCTTCCACAATGAAAGCTAATTCCTCCATTGTAATGACTGGAAGAACCGCTGGCTTCTGACTCCTCGAAAAATTACCATGAGACCTCCGTAGAGTAATTCACCAGATAATTACATGGTAGCGGGTGAGGGGTGGGATTCTTCTCTGCAAGGTAAAGAGGTAGCATTTAATTTTGAGGGGAATGTCTAATCCTATAATTACTCAGTAAAGTCCCATGTTCCCGCCAACCTGATTTCCTGCAGCCAGCCTGACCTGCAGAACCAAAGCAAGTAGGGGCCTCTTCCCCTCGAAGGAAACGAGGAAGGGGGCAGGAGGAGGATGGACCCTCCCCGCCCCACCCCAGCAGACCTCTTCTCAGGTGAATTATCCTCCAGCCTTGCAATACAGTGGGAGAAATAGGCAGGGCAGGAAGGGAACCTTCTTTTGTATGCTGGAAATGAAACTGACACCAAGGGAGAAGCCTCAGGTATCCCCAGGCAAGTCGGCAGTTCAAAGTATGATCATCTAGACTTCGGTTCAAGCCCAGCCACCTCAGGGCAACCTAGTCTCCCTGGGACCAATGTCAGTATCAGCCTAAGGGAGCTGAGCCACACGGCATCAATTGTGGATTGTCACTAACAGTGCTGCCTAACAAACACCTCAAAACACAGGCTTTAAAAAACAAACATTTACAGCAGGTCCTCCAATACAGTCCTTTTGTTCAATGTAGTTTCATTATAACGTTGATGAGATATCATTTAGCTTATGGTAAAATTGGTTTCGTTATATGTCATTTCACTGAAATATGCAGAACCTATCAACCACGCTGTGTGAGGACTCACTGTGTTTCTCATGCCTCTCAGGTCAGCTGGCAGCTCGTCTGGACCTGTGACTCACTCACATGCCTTGTGACATGGCTGTCAGCTGGGGCAACAGGTGACACAAGTGCCCATGTGTCTTTCATCTTCCAGCAGGCTCGCCCAGGCTTGTTCACATGGCAGCTGAGCAGTTCCAAGAGCCACAGTGGAAATGAGACCCAGGCTGGGAAACAGAACACTGTCACTTCTGCCACATTCTGGCCAGCCCAGAGTTGGGGGGGTGGTGTTGGTGTGGGCCGACTCTGCCACTTGATGGAAGGGGCTGTATCACATCCCAAAATGTGGACACAGGGAGGAATAAAGAACGGGACCCACTTTCGTAATGAGTCTACCACGGACTGCCTCCTGGGGTTACTGCAAGAGTTATGAGATGCGGCTCACAAGGTTTTACACACGTAAATGTTCAGTAAAGCGGAGGCCGGCTTGTTACTGAGACTAATAAGAAAAGGAGGCTAATGGCAGAGATGGGCACAGATTCCTGGTGCCTAAACATCCAAGCTGCTGGCCTTTCCCTCTGCAGAGAGAGCGGCGCAGTGGAAACAGGCAGCACAGCCTGGATCTGGGCCCCTGCCCTACTTGCCTCTTGCTACAGTTGTGTGACCTGAACAACTCGCCGCCCCTCATCACCTCAGCATCTGCAGCACAAAGGGAGGTGAGCGGCACAGAAGCGGCACAAGGATGACAGCGACATGCTGCATGCCGAGACAAAGCTGGCCCCGGGTACCAGTCGGTGTGTCTGTCTTTTTAAATCCAAGCCCACTGCCTGGAGATTTGTTTAATTCTACTTCCTGTAGTTTCTATTATAAGAAAAATAATTTCCTTTCATTCCCAAATATTACATTATTCTATAATTCAGAAGTGTTTCTTCAAATTAGATATTCCTTCACAGGGATTCTGGTGCATTCCCTGCTCCAGCCCATCCCCACCCTGCACCCCACCTACCCCAGGCAGGACTGTAATCTCATACCCCTTCTCCAATAGTCACTACCATTTCTTTTTATAAATTCAGTTGTCATTGTGCACTCTCCTTTTTATCACTGCAGGTAAGGGATCTCCCCCATATCTACCACCCCCAATTTCAAATCTCTTCCCCAAGACCCCACTACCAACACCATCTTCATCTCCCACCTAGCATCACAAATATTAGCACATCATGTCCTTCCAGATATTTTTCTATCAATTAACATATATAAATTTAATTAATTCTATTAATTTACATGTATATGTATGTTCTTACAGAAAGCATATTATTATTTCATGTTTTTTCATAAATGGTGCATCATATGTATTAATTTGCAACAGTCTGTGTCACCCAAACTGTAAATATCTACCTTTATGGCATGCATAGACCGGGTTCATTCTTTTTAAATGTTGTGTAGTATTCTGTAGTATAAATGAGCCACAGTTTATTCATCCATTCTCCAGCTGATAGTAAAAGTACTCATTACAGCACCGTTCTAAACAAAGGTCTAGAACACGTATTAACTCATTTAATCTCTCACATCAACCAACCATGAGGTAGGCACTACTATCATTTTCATTTTGCAGTTTTGAGGAAAGCATGGCACAGAGAGGGTAGGTGACTTACCCAAGGTCACGCATCAAAGAAGTGGTGAGGCCAGCAATGGACATAACGAAAGATGCTCAACATCACTAATTATCAGGGAAATGCAAATTAAAGCCACTTGATATCCCCTCACACCTGTCAGAATGGCTGTCACCAATAAATCAATAAACCACAGGTGCTGGCGAGAATGTGGAGAAAAGGAAACCCCCATGCACTGTTGGTGAGATTGTAAATTGGTGCAGCCACTATGGAAAACTGTATGGGTGTTCCTCCAAAAATTAAAAAAAGAACTACCACATAACCCAATTCCACATCTGGGTAGTTACCCAAAGAAATCCAAAACACTAATTCGAGAAGATATATGTACCCCTATGCTCATTACAGCACTATTTACAGTAGCCAAGAAAACAACCTAAGTGTCCATCAATAGACAATTGGATACAGAAGAGCTGGGTACATACATACAATGGAATATTACTCGGCCATAAGAAAGAATGAAATCTTGCCATTTGTGACAACGTAGATGGTCCAGAGGGTATTATGCTAAGTGAAATATGTCAGACAGAGAAACACAAATACCATATGATTTTGCATATATATGGAATCTAAAAAACTAAATAAACAAGCAAAACAGAAACAAACTCATGGATACAGAGAACAAATTGGTGGTTGTCAGATGGGAGGGGGTTTGAGGAGATGGGTGAAAAAGATGAAAGGGATTAAGAAATACAAATTACCACTTATAAAGATGGTCACAGGAATATAAAGTACAGCATAGGAAATATAGTCAACAATATTAAATCTAGGTATAGTGTTGGTTGAGTTTTAGACTTACTGGGGATTACTTCGTAAGTTACGTAAATGTCTAATCACTATGTTGTACACCTGAAACTAGTATAATATAGTACATCAACTGTAACTGGAATATAAATTTTTATAAAAGAAGTTTATGCAACATATATAAAGAATTCTCAAAACTCACATGCACTCAAAAAGCAGCAAGGCCAGGGCATGAGCCTGTGTGGTCTGGCTCGAGTCCCTGCTCTCAACCATAATGCCACCCTGCCCCTCACAGCATCTGTGTGTACGTAATTGTTTTGTGTCTTTGTTGTTGTTTTGGGGGGGGGGGTTAGTTTGGGGTTTTCTGCCTTTGCAAAAGTAGCCCCACCATTTTAATTTACCCCCAGTTTCTTTCTTAGAATCCAAGTCTTCTCTTTGTTGCACTTGAGGCCAACTTGCCTTCAGAAACACCTCCCTGCACGTTACCCTTCCCCCATCTTGACTGCGCTCCCTGAAACAGCTTCACGCACAGCTGGGGGCCCTCTGTGGATCATCCTGAGGCATCTCCACAGCCAGAACTTCACCTCGCTGCTCTGACCTGCCCCCAGCTTGTTCCCAGGCCGCAAGCCTGGGTGGGCGAAGAACCCAGAGTGTGTGGTGCAGACTTTTCCTTCCCACCTAAACTCTGTGCGCTCATCAAAATGCAGGGCGATTCCTGAGCTGCCTGGGGGGATTAGCTCCTAGGAGGAGGCTTCACGGGTCAGGGATTAGCCTGGGGGGGTCAGTCCATGCAGAGTCTAATAACAGAAGGCGGTCCTCAGACTGGAAACGCTGAAGGAGTCTCTGTCAGTCCAGCTCCCTGAAGAGCCAAACTATGTGCCAAGGCAGGATCACAGAAGGCAGGAGGCACATCTAGAAATAACAGTGGTTCAGTATACAGCAGGGGGAAAGAGGAGCCTGGGGTGGGATGGATGGGCACAACCTAAACCAGGGAAGCCCTAATGGCAGGCTAAGGAATCTGCCTCAGTGCTGAAAAATCAACGCAATGGGGTTAGCCTGGAAGAAAGGGGAGGGTGTGGCAGGAAGGGAAATGGCCCTGGCAATGGCCTGGAAGTTTCAGAGTTTGCCAGATCTGAGAGAGGTGACACAGAAGGCCCACAGGTCAGCAGAGCCATAGCCTGGGATCTCAAAGCCACAGGCTCCATCCTGCATTTGCCCAGAGCCACAGAGGTATCTGACAGGAACATGAACAGATCCAGCAGGACTGAGGGAAGATTTCTCTGAAATAGGAAGAGATGAGGGCAGATATTTCTGTGGGGTAGCTCCACCTGAGTGGGCTGGAGCCAGGCCCCATTCCTGGGGTGGCAGGGAAAACAGCCTGCCAGGGCTTCGGCAGAGAGAGAGCACTGTTCATGTCCTCCACCCTGTTTCCTCAGCTCTAATCCTCTTGGCTTTTCCCTGAGTCCAGTGGCTTATGGGGCCTGAGCCTGCTGCAGCATATTGGAATTAGCACCGCGCACAGTGCTGGGCTGTGAGTGGGGGGAGAGCACCAGCAGCCCCAGGACCCGTGAAGGCCCCTGCCCCTCCCCAGGTGTTACCTCCCTCGCTTCCAGGTGGTTCTATGGCCATCATAAAGGTCAACACCCCTTAGTCACTCCGCCAATTGGAAGGGGATGCTGTCCCAGCATACAGCAGGTGCTTAATAATTACTTCTAACGTGTTACCACACAGGCTGCAAACTGCGTTCTGAAGTGTCTAAGCTCAGCCCCAACCAGGATGGAAAAGGGTGAGCAGGGGTTGGCTAGTGCAGGGTCCTCTGAGAGGGAAGGTTTAGCATGTGGTTAAATCAACATCAGATCACCATTGCAATGCCAGCTGTCTTCACAAAGACACAGACAGGGCCCCTCTTGATTGTCTGGGACACATGCTAGGTGTCTTGGGTGGGGCTGATCCTGAGACAACAATCCAGTGCAAGTCACTTATTTGGGAGGTAGACTCAGGACCATTAGGGAAATGGGGCTAAGACAAGGAAGGGAAGGAGACCAATGCTGTACAGCCTCAATCACCTAACCTCTCTGATCTTTGTTTCCCCAGTAGAACTAGATATAGTAATATCTCCCTGAGAAGATTTGTGTGAGGCTAAAGGGAGGTGCCTCACAAAAGCAGAATGGGTCAGAGTGTCAGGGTGCAGTTCTAAGCACCAAGGACTAGCCAAGCCTCATAACAAATGACCTACCTACACCCCATGTTTGCAAGGCCACAGGCCACTGTCCCACTGCCTGTTTCCAACTCTAGACCTCTACAGTACCCCTGCTGGGGACTCTTTCAGCCCAGCCAGCAGACTCTGTCCATTGGCTCCACAATGGTCTAAGTGCATGACCTTCCTGTGGGACTCCTGGATCCTTTGGAGCTCTCAGTGGACAGCTGGGGAGAGTGACACTTTTTATTCTGAGCTCTGCTGGCTTCTTGGAGCCCCGCATGGGTAAAAGTTGGACAATCCACACCACCCCAAGTTGGGAACACTTCAAGGCTAGAGTGTTCACAACCACAAGGTCAGCTGTGCCTCAACACAGACCCACTCTATGTAGGGGCCTGGAATCAAAGCATCCAGCTAATATCCTAGTTGATCACAGAATGAATTCTGACTCAGTCCCTTGCCAGGTGCCCTGTGATGCTGGGCAACTTCCTTAGGCCCTTTGTGCCTCCTTTTCAGCATCTATAGAATGGGGCTGATAACAGTGCCTACCTTCTGGTTTGTTAGGAAGCAATTGAGCTCATCCATGTAAACGGTCCAGGCACACAATAAATGCTAAGAAAATGCTGGCTGGTAGCCTTACGCTGAAAGGAGTGATCAGGGGTCCTGATGGCAGGGGCCACCCAGGGGTAGTAATCTTGAAGTCAAGTTCAGCTAGATAATGTCCCAGTGACTGAATTTACCAGGAGCACTAGGGAGCCCTCCCATACCCATGACACTGAAGCTAAGGGTGGAGCTGAGAGAGCCTAAACCAGGAGCACAGACAATGAGAGGGTGACAAATAAGCTAAAAAAGGAAGATGGGGGTATTCAGAGCCCCCAACTAGGCCTGAGCTCCGAGATAAGCATTTAACCAAAACTGGGTTGTAATTGTACTATGTCTGGCATATCTAGTCCCTTACACAAATTACCTCATTAGTCCTCACAATGTCTATTAGACAGAGCCTAGTATCAGCCCATCTTCCAGATAAAGAAACTGAGGCACAGAGAAGTCAGGTTCTCACCCAGGTGGCAGAGCCAGGATTCTTCCCAGCGAGCCTGCCTTGAGTCCGTGTGCCTCTCACCCACGGCTTTAGAACATCTTTTCTTCAGATGAAGGCGGTGGGACTGTTCCTAGAGTTGGCTACTTAGGTTGTATTTAGGACACAGAGACCACTCTTAAGATGCTTTACCCTCCCCTGCCTCAACCCAGACCCCCCACCCTCTCCCAGGCCCTATCTCCTCCCTAGTGTGCCCCTGCCAAGCTCTATCTCTTCCCTGATCCCCTCTAGGCACCTCTCCCCTCCAGCCCCACTGTACCAGGCTTCATCTCTCCCCCCCCTTGCCCCCTTAAAGTGCCCTGTCTTCTCTGCACCTTTCCCTGACCTGTACTTTCTCTTCAGCCACCTCTCTGTGTGATCTGGATCTCTGGATTTGGTTTCCTGGGCATGAGAAGGGGAGGGACAACAGGAGAGTTATCGACCTCTCCTTCTTTGGGGGACCTGCCAGACCCAGATCCCCCTTAGCCAGCTCTGCTCCAAACCTGGGCTCTCTCCCTGCACCTGCCTGCTGCAAGCAGGCCTGGCCATTCTATGCAGAAAATGGGGGGCGGGGGGAGCTGCTTCCCTCTGGGCCCACAGCTTCCACATCAAACCGTCCTCATTAAGAAGCGCTGTGTGTGCCAGGGTGACATCTTTATTCGTGTGCCCGGAGACTTCAAAGCCTTCAGGAAATCTCTTCGGTAGATTGGACATGAAAAATGCTGGAGATGAGATAGAGCAAAGCAGCAGCCGGCGCTCCGGGCGTTAATTAGGCAAAGGGTGGGGGTACAGGATGGGACAAGGAATCAGGGCTGCCCAGCTGCCAGCCCAAGGTAGAGGGACTGAGGGTCGGCTTCTCCCGGGCAGAGAGGCCCAGCCTGCCGCAGGAGTCCCAGGTCCCTTAGAGGTCAGAGCACCCCCACCCCACTTCAGGCCAGGGCCTTGGAGATGGGTGAGGCTAGACCTTAGGGGAGAATTCACTCTGCAGCAAACATGACAAAGCTGGGAAGAAGCCTCTGCTCCACTGCTGGTCCACAAAAGTGGATGGAGTTCCAACTGTGCAGGTCCGGGAGGCTGCTATGGGGAAGAAAGAGGGGCCGAGACCACACCCCAGGAGCTCAGTTCTCCTGGAGAAGCTGGTCTGGGAGGCTGTGGGAGCTGGAAATCCCAGGAGAGAACAGTCCGTGCAACGGCCTGCGGTCTTGCAATGGCAGTCTTCAGTAGGGGGCAACGTGGTCACTGTTAGGGTTTTGAGTGTGTTTTAGTGGCTCTGCTGGTAGCTGGGTATGCGGGCAGGGATCTGGAGAGACAGAGGCCTAGAAAGCAGTCAGGAGCCATGGCTGCAGTCCCTGTGGAAGACGTGGACCTGAAGCAAGGGGCAGCCACACGCATAAGAGGAGGTGGGAGAATGGGAACCAAGTGAGTGAGCAAGTGGAGGCAAGGAGAAGGGTCCCAAATGATATCCAGATTCTCAGTCCCAGGACCAGGCAGAAGCTGGGGCCATCCCCAAGGTGAAGACATGGAGGAGGAACAGGTATGGGGAGGTCACAGGGGCCTGTTGAGTTTTCAGTGCCTCTGGGACATCTGGTGGGATGGTCAGGGACAGGAGAGCTTTAGAATCAGAGCCAGAGGAGGCATGGGAAAGAGCAGAGTGGCCCACGGTCCACACAACCAGGATGGATTGGTGGTGGGGGCAGAGGTGGACTAATGTCCTGTCCCCAGGGATATTGTCTCGGGCCTGGTGAGCCAAAGCCTCCACAGGGGCTGAGAAAGGAGGACACAGCCTGACCACAGAGGAACAGTGAGGAGCCTTGGGAGGAACTCCCATCAGGCTGAGGTGTCACAGAGGACCTTCCCTGGCAGAGCAAAGGCGCCATCAGCTTTAAAAGCAGAGAGACAGATAGGCCTCGCCACTCCCACCATGGTCCTTGCTGGGTGTCTGGGGGGGGGGGGGAGAAAATTAAAGCCAAGAGGCAGGACTCTGGCTGTCCCCACGGGTGCTTCCCAAACCATTTCTGAGGGAAAATGGAAAGAGGAAAACCTGTGAGCTCAGAGGGTAGCTGAGAAGATTTCTTTGGGTTTTCTGCGCCTACTAGATGAGAAAAAAAGTTTTCATACATTACCTTTCCCTCTGCCAGATGGGAAGGGAATATGGAGCTATTGATTTGCCCATTTGGAGTGTCTACTTTGATTTGGTGTATGTCACCCTGGTGACTAATTGGAAGAAGCTGCTGCTTCTGACCCAGGGGAGGCTTAGGGGTCTTCTGGCAGGTGGTGGGGACCCTGTGCCTGTGGTGGGAATGGGCCACACTACTCCCGGCCCCGTGGCAGCCACTCCAAGACAGGTTGGCCACGGCAGAATCTTTGGCTGCTTCTGCCCTCAGTCTGAGCCCTCTGAGGGCAGGTCTTATGCCAGGAAGCTGTGATTCTGCTGGCATCCATTTCCTTCTTCTGGAAATGGGCTCAGTTTCCCCTTGGGGAATCACATGCCCCTGTCTAAGTCCGGAGTCTCAGGTGGAGCCCGATGGACCCAGGCTTTAGGTTGACCAGATGACCTGGACTTGGCCGATGAGAGTGCTATATATCCCTAGTTGTCATGATTGGTTGGGGAGGGTGGTCACATGGCCCAGGCAGGACGATCAGAGGTGATCAGACTGGAGATTTTGCACACTTTTGGCCAAGAGGCAGGTCCTGTCTGTCACTGGGGGTCGCTAAGGTGGTAGGACATTGACGAGGAGATCACCAGTCTTTGCAGCAGCTTGGGTTCCCCAGTAGACTCTGAAACAGATTTCAGAGAGCAGGACTTTCATTAAAGGGGGCCCTGGGGATCTGTCCCCTGGAAGGTAGGAAAGCAACAAGATGGACAGAGGGAGAAGTGACAGCTTCAGCTGCCCGCTAGGATCTCTGGCCATGAGTGGCCATCTTTTTTACTGCTAAGGGATAAGTGAATGAAAACCCAGAAGTAAGAAATGGAGTCGTATGGGGACTTGAAGACCTTGTTTGAGTCCCTAGGTGATGCAATGCCTAATCCATGCCCAGAATTTTTTGCTTAAACAGTTTGAACTGGGCTTCTGTCCTTTGCCATTGGGAGGGGTGGACACCCAATCCAGGTTTGACCAAATTAGTTGTTTTAGTGCTTAACACAGAAAGGACTTGTGGTGACAAGATCTCTGGTTACAAATCCAAGGGTCAGAGGGGAGCCTAGGTCAGAAGGCAACACAGGTCAGGACTATGGCGCTCAGAATGAACTACCTGGATGGCGTGGGGAAAAGAGATGCACAGAGAAGGAGGGATGTATGCCGGTACCCACCACACCCTCCAACCCCAGCCTCCCAGTGCCCATTGAAGCAGCACTGGGCGACACTAACACTGACCAAAGGGAGCTCCACATTCCCCTGGCCACAGTGGTTGGCTCGGGTGTGGGCAGGTGACCCTGACAGGACCAATCAGAGTCAAGGTACATCACACCCAGGCACTCTGCCAGAGTTGGTATTTCTGGCCAGGTCCCACAGTTCACTTTTCCACTACCCTACTTACACCATGTGGTCATCACCTGACCACCTTCCTTCATATCCCCCCTTCAGCCCAATTAGAAGCAGAACCCAGGTTGCTGAAGCCCCACTCTGTGCCCTTTGAGCCAGACCTCTGGGCTAAGAGAATCCCCTCAGGGGCAGGACTAGGGCTCCAACCATCTCTGATTAGTCTGTCACCTGCATCTTCCCAAGGGGCTCTACACATCTAATTCACACTGAATCTACATCCATTTAAGAGTGTCAAGCAGAGGTGGGACTGGAAGAAGCAAGGAGAGAATAGGGGGAGTTCAATGACAGGGGCACACACATAAAAACAAAGTTAAGTTGAAGGAAAATGCCCAGCATGTCCTCAAGGCTCTCCATAAAATTCCCAGCAATCGGGGAGGGAAGACGCTGCATTCGCCCTTTCTGAATGCCTCTTGTGTGCCAGGCTGGCCTCTGTGGTATATTAAATGCTCACATAGCACCCCTCCGGGCAGGTTTGTTCATCCCATTACACAGATGAGAAGACTGAGGTCCCAAACGGAATGGCTGGTTGAAGACTGACAACTTTTTTAATCTTTACCCGACCAGAGTGTGTGTTGGGGGGGGGGGGGGGAGAAACATGGATGTGAGAGAGACACATTGATAGGCTGCCTCCCGCAAGGGCCGGGAATGGAGCCTGCAACCAAGAATCAAACCTGGGACCCTTCAGTCCACAGGCCAATGCTCTAACCACTGAGCCAAACCGGCCAGGGCTGCCTGAGAACGTTGTGGCCCTTCTTACTCCCTCACAATGAGGAATTGGGGACAGGGTGTATTTGGAGTAAAGGGATAAGAAGAGAGAAATAAATCTGCAGAAATAATTCAATTATCTCCAGAATGAGTCCCCAGGATTACAGATTATCCTAGCTGGAAAGACCCTGGGGTCACAGACCTGGTATCCCTTTTCACAGATGGGTAACTGAGTTCCCGAGCAGACCCCAAGTCCTGAAAGAAGTGACAGGATCAAGAATAAAACCAGGGTCTCCTGCCACCAGCTGGAGGCTCTAGACACCCCTTGAGCTTCTTCTGCTCCTTTCATCCCTCTCTGGGTCAGTGAGGGGGCAGGAAGGTCTGCAGATGACCCCTCCGACTGAGCTCTGAGCTGCCTTTCCTTTGTTCAAACCCATCATCTTTTGTAATTAGAAAATAAATTACTTTTTCTCATAAAAAGCATGCCTGGTGCTCGCTACATGGAGAAGAGGAGAGGAGGCAGGGAGCAGTCTGCGGCCTGGCAGGTGGGGAGCCAGCACCCTCTCGGCCTGCGGCTGGCTGGGGCTTGCAGACAGGCCAGAGCAGGAGCAGAGGGCGGGAGGGGATGAGAGGGCGGGCGCAGAACCAAATAGCACTTTGGTGTCTGCAGCACCGGTCCAAAGCCAAGAAAACAGAAGCCACAGCATCTCTGAAAGAGGATCCCTTAGGTTCTCACTCTGAAGAGAAGTGGTTTAAAGCAGCCCTCGATGCTCCCTCCCCATTACGTGTGTGAGTTGACAGCATTCATGTCGCTGTGGTTGTCCGGCTGGAGTCTGCAGGACCAAGGCCCCCACAGAAGTCTACTGGCCTAGGGCTCCCTTCCAGGCCCCCACTTTTCTCCCTTCACTCACCCTGCTCCAGCCATTCAGCCCCCGGCCCCATCCTCCCACCCCACGGCCTTTGCCCCTGCCATTCTGTGTGTGCAGAATCCTTTCCCCCACGGCCTCCATCCGAAGGCCTCAGCACACCAGGCCCTTCACTGACACCACTCCCCGCCCCCACTCACACTTTCTCTTACCCTTTCCTGCTGTGGTTTCCTCCAGAGCACGTTCCACTTTCGGAAATACTATCAAACTTCTATTCCATGTATTGGTTACCTCTCCCACTGGGATGGAGACACTCAGCCCTGGGCCCCCAGCTGATAGCAGACCTGGAGTGTTTCGGTGCAGATGATAGAGAATGAAGAGACTGGCCGTGGGGTGCCATGGAGAGGACCATGCCTTGCCAGCATTTGCCCTGTACAGCCTTCCAGCAGATGAAGTGGGATCTGCGCAGTATGTCTTGGGTCCCTCTTATGGCTGCAGCCCCGCTCCCACCCCAGCACCCCACGGATAAGCCCCAGGCTCACCCTACTGGAGCCCACCAAGGGCTTTTGCATAAGCTGTCACCTCCTCCTGGGTGCTGTGTTTTCATGCACCCTCTCCACCTCACCACCCCATCTTGCTAACTCTGTTCACCCTTCATGGAAGCTGGGCCATCACCACCTCAAGAAGTGACCTCTGAAGGACAGGCCCATGCACTTGCCTTTGGAATACTTTCTGGTGCTTCTGACAGTCGTTTGTGTAATTCTTTGACTTATATCTGCCTCCCTACACATGACTACCAGCTCCAAAAAGTCAGTGAGCACATCCTTTTATTTTGCCTTCTTTCGTTCTCTATTCTGTTCTACTCTGTTTTAGTATAATATGCATAGAGGCACACACACAAGCCATGAATGTGCAGCTCACTGAATTTCCACTAGTGTACACACCTGTGTAAACAGGACCGCACTCCAGCTACTTCCTCCATCACTCACCTCCCCACCCCAGGGTGACCACTACCTTGAGTTCCAACAACCCAGATTCACTTTGTTGGCTTTTTAACTTTCTTTATGTTTAATCATATAATATGTGCTCTTCTCTCCATCAGAACCGTTTCTGTGAAGTTCAGCCCATGATGCATGTGGCTATAGGTCAGTGGTTCTCCTTGTCACACAATATTCCTTTGCATGGCATACCTAAGTTTATCTACCCACTCGGAGGTGAACATGTGAGTTGCTTCTGGTCTGGCTTATTATGGATAACGCTGCTATGAGAGTTCGTGTGTAAGTCTTTTGGTAAACATGTGTAGACATTTCTCTTGCGTGTAAACTCAAGTGTGGAATTGCTGGGTCATGGGACAAAGGTGTGTTCAGCTTTAGTGAATAGTTTCTGATGTGGGCATACGAGCGCCAGGCCACCCCTTCTCGCCCTCACTTGGTAGGGCCTGTCCTCTTCATCTGATGGCCATTCTGATGAGCGTGTCGTGACCACTCAGTGGACCACATCTCTTTTCACTCAATCTTTATCTCCATGCCTGACACCACAGTGAAGGCATTTACTAAGTATTTTTTGAAGAAAGAAGAGAGGGAAGTATGGAGGAAGGCCGGGAAGTAAAGTTGGTTGATTCTGCCTCTAAACCCTCCTGCAGCTGCAGCGCATGGCTCCTGGAAGCCAGAGGGCTCCGGGGCTCCAGCAGGAATGCCCTCAGCCCCAGGGACAACCCCTCAGGCAAAGATCAGAAGTCTAGAACAACATAGGCCCTTTAATCTGGCTCTTACTAAGATGGAAAAACTCCTGGAGGGTTGGCAGGAGGTGGACACCTCTGGATCAGCACGACTTCCCTGGGAAGAAGAGAGGTAACCAAAATAAAGAGAAATGGCCTCCAAAAAAAGAGAACTTGAGATGCAAAGGGCAGGGTGGGGGTGTAGCTGGGAGTCACCAAACTTCTCCTTTGTTTACCAAACATATAACAAAACCAGATGGATTGCGGAACAGAAGAGCACGATTGAGGCTTCCACATCAAGTGGACAGAAAATAAGACTGGGGGTGGAAGAGCTGGGGAGGGGTAAGATTCCTGAATGCATGTGCACATGTATGTGTGTGTGTGTTTAAACTTCAACAAAAGAAAGCAAGGATGGCAATATTCATATCAGACAAAGCCAACATGGTAAATGTTGTCCAGGGGCTCACTGGGTAATGACTGCTTTCCACGTGCTGGCTCATTCCCCCCTCACAGTAACAGCTCCATGTGGAGACAGTATTCCAATCCCCATTTCATATTTGAGAAAAACTGAGGCACAGAGAAGTTACATAAGCAGCCCACAGTGGATACTTGCAGTATGGCTCTGGAGTCCATGTTGTTGGATAATCACAAAAAGGTTCAATTAGTCATGTCTTTCCTTTTTTTCCTCACACTTTCAAATACCAAATAGCAACAAAACACATTTTTTAAATGTTAGAAATAAAGATGTTAGATGTCTCACCATAACAGAGAAATCTGGCTATGGTGAGACATCTAAATTCACTAAAACTCATTTATGAAACATTAAGTAAACAAAAAATAAGCACAGAGGATATGAGCTATATAACTGAGAAGATAGTATTACTCTATAAGCATCTACCCCCATACCCAACAAACAGAGAAGATATCCTTGCTTGAGGGGCCATGAAACATCTTTGAAACTGATCGTATGTTAGTCATATGCATATCAAAACGATGTTTAAACAGATTTTTAGAGACCACAGTCCTGACCATGATAAAGTAGAGCTAGAAATAAATACTTTCTAAAAATTACAAGAAAATCAACCCTGGCCAGTGTGGCTCAGTTGGCTGAGCATCATCTCGTGCACTGATTTGATTCCCAGTCAGGGTGCATAGCCAGGTTTCAGGCTTGATTCCCAGTCTGGGTGCCTGTGGGGGCAGCCAATCAATGTTTCTCTCTCTCTCTCCCCCTGTCTTCCTTCCTCTCTCTCTCTAAAAAAAAAAAGTCAATTTTTTTTTTTAAAAGAAAAAGATTTTAAACTACTCTCCTAAATAACATCTAGGCCAAGGAGACTGCCCACAGCAGACTGCCTAGAAAACAAAGCCCCACGAATCAGAACCTCTGGGACAGTCCTAGCCGGCCTCTGAGGCTCCCCTATAACTTTAAATGCTTTTATTGTAAAAAACCTGCTCGTATGCACAAAAAGAACATGAACAGATGAGGCTTTCAACCTCAGATTTTTGAGAAATGAATGAACCCAAAGGAAAACAGGACAAAGGAAATAATAAAGATAAAAGCCAAGAAATAAATTAGATAATATAAAAGCAGTGAAAATGATAAATACCAAACCTGGTTCTTTGAAAAGAAACTAATAAAATAGAAAAATCTCCTACAAATCAAATCAAGAAAAACTCTGTGAATGTGAAGGTTTTCCCACTTCAAATTCAATGCTCTTTAATCCTTTTGCAGGCAAGTGGACTATTATAATGAGGGGGGACATCTCCACTAAGTCCACCGGAAGGGAAAGCTGAGCAGACTGTGCTCCAGATGTCCTTCTAGAGCAGCATCTGTGGAATTGGGGACATGAAGCTCCCCCAGCCTCATGCTGGGATCAACCTTATTCTTGGGAGGCCCTGTGAAAGCATCTGTGTCAAGCTGTCCTTCCAGAGGTCCTGAATGCGTGGAATGGGTGGATCCCAGTGGCCCACTGAGTCCATTCCACAGACATGAGTGGTAAGCTCAGACAAGCTAAGTGACATTGAAAGGCGCACCAGCATTGTCCACCTCTGTGCCCCCTAGAAAGGCCTCCCACCCAATCATCCATTTCTCTGTTCTTAATTTTGTCTGATGAGTTTCTTTTCTGAATTATTTTCATATTTCTAAGCAAGGAGGCAGAAGTCTCAAAGGATTCCAGTGAACAATTGGCAACTCTTGTCACCAATAAACTACTTCAAAGTTCACGTCTCCGCATCCCCTGGAATGGCTGATGCCTGATGTGAGGGCTGATGCCCACTCAGAAGTCCCTTCTCAATTCTAGCTGCTTTCCCCTCGAGGCCTCTTCACACAGCCCTCCTCACAAAATAAACAGAAGCATTTGTTTCATCACTGTTTTGATATGTAGATTAGATGAGTTAACAGCTCACCAGGACCACGATGATCACTGAGAGTAACTAAATCACAGAAAGTAACTAAGTGGAGAGTTAAAGGCCAAATTTATTTTTAAATGCTCTCACAAATCATTTCAAACTGATAGCTCAATTTAACATTTTCACATAACTGAGTAGGTTTTAGGGAGGGATAGGATGCTGGTATGATGTCACAAGAACTTAACCTGGTTTAAGCAAAGCCAAACAACACAACACAAAACAAGAGTGACTCTCGGCTCCTGGGGGGCCAGACCGGACACTGGGCTGCAGCGAGGCTGTCCCAGCCTCTCCAGCTCCCCAGGTCTGCTCTCCTCAGAGTGCAGCCAGCTAGGCACCCAGGACCTTCTGAAAGGCCTGGAGAAGAGGCAAGGCCTAGGGGACCACAGGTGTCACCCCTGACCAGGCCACACAGATTGACTTTGCTCCTCAAAAGAAAATAAGGAGACGGTGCCACTGGTGAAACAACAGACATCCTAGGACAGGTGTGGAGGATCCTGAAGGTCTAAGGCTAGGCACACCTGTTCTCAAAGATGGAGGCCGCGGGGTTTACCACTTCCAAAGAGTTCAGCAGAGCCAGAGCATAAAAAGAGGAGGAAAGATGGAGAAACGGTTACAAAATTTAACAATGATTGAATTCAGATTTCTCTCCATCATCCTTTTGATTTTTCTGTTTTCATAAGAAAAATGGCAGAAGGGTTGCCAGCTAAAATTGTTTTCAAATAACAAGGGGGAAATGCAGATTTTGCTGATAAACACGGGTTTATTTGCATAAACCTGAGGACCCTGTTCCCCAAGCATGGTGATTTTCCTGCACACCCCCACTCAGCAGACAGAAGAGCCCCTGCAGCAGAGACCCTGGCAAAGGAAGCCATATGGCTGGGCCCTGGGTTCTCCAGGAGCCGTGAGCTCTTTGCACACAGGCTGGTCTCCAGACCAGGGACAAGGCATGACAGCTGCCTGTCTCTCCCCTCCAGCTCCAGACCGTGACCCTCCTGCCCTCAACAGTCTGCCAAACAGGAGAGTGCATTCTTCCTGGGTATTAATCCAACCCAGGAAGCGGGAAGGAAAAGGCCTCTTCACAATGAGACGGGCCCTTCCTCCTAAGGACAAAACAGGGGTGTGGCGGGGACTTCTGTCCAGGGAAAGACAGATGGGGAGGCGGGAGCAACGTGAATGACACATAAAGTAATGGGTTTAGAGCTGATCTGTAAACACTCAGATTTCATCAATGTTTCTTTAGATAAAGAAAGACAGCACATCAAAAGGAAGCAGCCAGAAGATGCTGGAGGCAAATAGCGAGGCGCAACTACCAGCTACACCAAGTCTTTGCTGGGGGATCTTGGACAATTATTAAACTTCCTTTTGCCTCAGTGTGCTCATCTATGAAATGGGGATAACAGTACCTCCCAGCAGGGTTGTTGTGATGATGAAACAATTCTCCAAGGGTCCCCAAGTTAGGGAATGAGTTGTAGACCACAGCTCTGTTAACTGCATCGCTGTTAGAAACGGTGGCTGATGGCTTCCCAGTCCAGCCCCCACCCCTATCCCTCCGGTACAATTCTGAATTCCCTTTGATCCTCTGTTCCCCCAACCTCACTGCTGGAACACACGGGTGTGTTTATTGAACTCTTTATGGTTCCTGGAAACAGATCCTAACGACCTTGAACAGAAGAGCTCAATGCAGTGTCACGTGGAGCCCCCTGTGTTCCAGGCTTCTGATCCCAGTTGCCATATACAAAGAACCAGACCTGGACTAACACCATCTTAAATGCATCTGCACCTCCAGAAGTCCCAGGTAGTGCAAACAAGTTCAGGCTAAGAATCCCCATCCATGGTGGGAAAGTCTACCCACGTACACACATGTACACACACACTCACACCCAGAGGAGATAAAAACAAGAATCTGAAGAAACACAGTAAGTACTCTATACATCTGCAGAGCCTGTTGGTGGCCATCCTCTCACCTGGGCCACACCACCCTGTGCCACCGACCCGCTCGGCTGCGGAGAAGGTCCTCCGGCTCCAGCTCCTCATCATCAGAAATCATGGATGCTTCTGACCTCGTTCCCTTCCTGACCACTTCAGAAATGCCCTCCTCTGCTTTAGCCTCAGGGCTCTTATGAGCATCAATCTTACAGCGGTTTCTCTCGGGCTGCTCTGCACGTGTCCCCAAAGGAGCAGCCAGGGGCAAGGTGTGTGCCCCAGCTGAGGGGCTGAAGGCTCCAGGAAGGGGTCGGTGGCCCAGGGGCCACTGGAATCTTTAGGTCTCTGTTATAGGGGTTGGCATGTGATGGCCCACAGGCCAAATGCCACCTGCCACCTATTTTTGTATAACCCCCGAGCTAAGAATGGTTTTTACATATTTAAGTGGTTGAAATTTTTTTTGAAAGAATAATATTTTCTGAAAGTTTCATAAAATCTAAATTTCAGTGTCTGTAAATAAAGTTTTATTGAAACACAGCCACACTCATTTGTTTGCGAACTGTCTGTGGCTGCTGCCACACTGACAGCAGAGCTGAATCACTGTGACAGCAGCCATATGGCCATAAAGCCAGAATTATTTACTGCCTGTCTCTTTGCAGAAGAGCTTGCTGACCTGGCATCACTGTCCCAGTCCTTCACTCCTCCCCAGAGAGCCTGGAGACAGTATATTTTTCTTCCCACTTGATGCCAAGTTTGGCCAAAGGTGTGTGAGCAGACCAGAAGGTGAGCAGAAGCTTTAAGCAATGTGTCTGGCTGGTGTTGCTCTCGTGCATGAGAAGAGCGTGCCTGGAGACCCACTGCTCCAAGTAGCATGAATGACACTAAGCAGACGTGGCCCAGCCTGGCAGTTAGTCCGGGTCAGCAAAAGCCCTTCTGCCCAAAAGCCTGGGTGGAAAGTAAGCTCTTACCGTAGGAGGCCACTGAGTTTTGGGGGTGTTGGTTACACAACACTTTTGTGGCCATGGCTGACTGAGAATCTTTAACAAGAATGCATAATAAAAATAACTAAGTAGCCCTGGCCAGTTGCTCAGTGGTTAGAGCATCGGCCTTCCAACTGAAGGGTCCTGGGTTCGATTCCTGCCAAGAGTACATACCTGGGTTGCAGGCTCAATCCCTGGCCCTGGTGGGACCCACGCGGGAGGCAACCAATTGATGGGTCTCTCTCACATCAATGTTTCTCTCTCTCTCTCTCTCTCTCCTTTCCACTCTGAAAAGCAATGGGAAAAAAATATATCTTCAGGTAAGGAAAAAATAAATTAAAAAGTGACTATATATAACATTTGTTAGTGTTCAGAAGACTTTCACACCCATTTTACCATGAAAGCCCATTTTATGGGTAATGATAATAAGGGAGCTGGTGAAGGCAAGCCTCCCCACCTCTGGGTCTTTGCACTTGCAGTCTCCTCTGTCCAGACTGCTCTTCCCCTGGACACCCACGGGAGCACTCCCTCACCCCCGCCCCCCCAGGTATTTGCTCCGATGTCACTTCTCAGGAAGGCCTCCCTGACCATTCCATTATAAATTAAAATTCCCGTCCCACTGGCATTCCCTACACCCATCCCTGCTTCTTTCCCCCCCAGGATGTAGCACCCTCTAACAGGCAATATCGTTCTCTTATTTATTTCATTTCCTTCCTCTCTTCCCCCGCTAGGATGTCAGAGAAAGTAGGGGATATCGGTTATACTGTCAACAATGAAAAGTAAACTTAAAAAAATAATATAAATCTTTTAAAAAAGAAAGTTAAAAGGCAAGCCACAGATTGGGAAAAGACTTTAGTAACATATATGACAGACGAAAAAATTCATATCCAAACCATCAGCAAACACTCATTAATAATTTTGGTAATGCAAATTCAATGAGATACCCTGACACACCCACGAGAATGGACCAAAAGGTCTGACAACGCTAGGTGTTGACATGATGTGAAATCACTGTGATTCTCACACACTAATGGCACAAGTATAAACAGCACTACTATTTTGGCAGTGAGCTTAATATTATTGAATGAACTTGAAGACAGGCATGCCTGTGACCCACAATTCCACTCCTCAAAATGTGTGCACATGTACAAGAGGTGTCATAGCAGCGTGTGTAAAGTGTTCAAGATAGGTGCAAAAATGTCATAGCCACGTTATTCATAATAGCCCTAAACTGGAAACTATCCACATGTCTATCAACATGAAAATAAAAATGTGAGTTGTGATATTTCTCTAATGAAATGCCATACAACAATTAAATACACTGCATTATGCACAACAGCATTGATGGATCTCACTGACCATGCTAAAAAAGATGCCAAATAAAAATAAGGCAAGATTCCATTACATTTTTTAAAAACAGGCAAAACCAAGCAATCACGTTTAGGGATGCATACCTGTTACAGACGCTCCTTGACTTACGATGGGGTTACATCCCGATAAACCCACTGTAAGTTGAAAACATTCTAAGTGCATTTTTTAAAAATATGTTTTTAATTTCAGAGAGCAGAAGGAAGAGGGAGAGGGAGATAGAAACATCGATGATGAAAGAGAGTCATTGATCAGCTGCCTCCTGCATCCCCCCCAACAGGGATAGAGCCCGAAACCCGGGCATGTGCCCTGACCACGAATCGAACCGTGACCTCCTGGATCACGGGTCGATGCTCAGCCACTGAACCACACCGGCCAGGCTGTAAGTGCATTTAATGCACCTGACCTAGCGAACGTCATAGCTAAGCCTCGCTTACCTTAAAAGTACGCAGAACACTTATATTAGTCGAAAGTTAGGCAAAATCATCTGGCAGCTGCTGCCCTGCATCGTGAGAGAGTATCGTGCTGCATATCTCTAACCGGGGAAAAGATCAAAATCGAAAGTTCACTTTTTTACTGAATACATATTGCTTTTGCATCAGTTGTGAAGTCGAAAAATCATGAAGCCAAACCATCATAAGTCCGGTACCGTCAGTATAGTGATAAAACTATATAGAAAAGAGGGGAAGTGATTACCGTAAAAGTCAGGACAATGGTCATTTGGGGGAAGAAGGGAAGGGGTAAAGATTAGGAGACACATTAAGGGATTTCTGAGGGTACTTACAGTGTTCAATTTTCTGCCCAGGTTGGTGCCTCCCTGAGTAGTATTTGCCTTGTGGTAACTCACTGAGATGTACATTTCGGTTTGGTGCAATTTTCTGTTATGTGTCCATAATTCACAATAAAAAATTATTTTAACTGCCTTTGTTTCTTTGGTCCCAATATTTACAGTCACATAGATTCTTAACTCTTACTCTTTGGAAGCAGCTTACACTTTATAAAAGTTTCTCGAAAACATTAAAACACCGTGCTAGCAAGTGGCTGTTTTCCCCTTTTTTAGTTAAGGAAACTGAGGCTGGGGCAGGGCCATGAGCAGTGGCAGAGCAGGAACCAGAACTGGAATCCATCCATGCAGTCACATCTGATCATTTACTTTTTCATAATGGATGTGTTGGGAGGAGGGCCTGCAAATCATGCTTTTGTAAATTGATTTTATTTAAAACACACTGGGGAGCCTCCCACTCAGGAAACCCCAGACTGAATTCATTTATTAATTGATTCAGCAAATATTTATCAAGTGCCTATTTTATTCACAGAACTGTGAACCCCTTTGAAACCTAAAATGTTCTTTCATCAAGTGACTAACAGCTCCCTTAAGTTATTGGTTGCACAAGTCTATATTTTCAGATGCTGATACTTTTTAACTTTTTCCCCTTATTCTAAAAATAGTGCATGTTCTAAAAAAATCTTCTAGAGCATTTAGAAAACACAGAAAAACAAAAAGAAGAAAATAAAATTATCTATACGCACCACCAAAGGATAACGATTGTTAGCATTTTAGTATATACCCTTTTAAAAGTTTTTTCTATGCATGTATGTATTTTTTTTAACCACATGGAACCATACTGGCATTTTCATTTCATTTTTTAACCAAAATAGATTCATCTTAAGTTTTTTTTTCTCTTTTTTATTTTATTTTAAATATCCAATTGGAATCCATCCAGAAAAACAGGGAGAAGTATCCCAAATACATGGGCCATCCCGCCTCCCCATTTGGGGGGAAGACCTCCATCAGATGTCAGGGACAAATGGAGAATGCATCACTCACGCATGCTGGGCATGCCTTCTCCTGGGACACTGCCTTGGAAGTAGGCTCAGTGTGCAGGGGCCAGATGCTCCCCACAGTCAACACTGCCCGAGCACAGCACCAGATCTGTGCAGACTCAGCTCCCTGCTCCCAGAGGAGCCTGCAGAGCTATAATTAGGAGGCAACTAACTGCCACTGAGAGAACATAGCAGCTTCCTCCTGATCACCTTTGAGATTTCACCAAAATTCTCTGGGCCTTTATGGAAGCGTGGTTCTCTGTTGACACAAGTCTCACTGGTGGATTTTCAGCAAAGTCTACCTGTAATCCTGTGGACATATTCTATTTTATGAAAGAAGACACTACCAACTCTGGTTGTTGGCAGGACCTCAATACTTTTCAAAGAGCAGAAAATTCAGTAAGTTACACCTATCAGATGTTGGGTCTGGCCAGCGAATGGCTGTCAGAAGTAGTGCTGTCCCTGTCCTCTCAGAAGGCGAAGAACTGGTGAGGACTGGGGGGGAATGAGAGTAGATAGAACAAATACAGGGCATGAGGGAGAAGGGAGGGAGCTGATGGCAGATGGCTTCCCAACCAGCGAGGTCTACAGATACCAACAAGCCAGAACTGCACCAGCACATCAGGGAGTGAACTCGTGTCACCTGCACAAGGAGAAGCCAAGGGGCCTGCCAAGTTTCAACAGCTTGATCTAAAATCTGGATCCCAGGAATTACTGAAGGAAAAAGACACCATCATAAAGAAGTTCTGACCTCAGAATGAATATTCAGGAGAATATAAAGCATGTTAAGACCCAAGAACAAGTGACACAATCACCTTGAAAAGTTAATCATGATGTAATTGTATCCCCAGTGGGTTACATATCAACACCTTCTTTGCCATAACACAGGCTCTTTTATCTTTTTATTTTAGCACCAAGAACAACCTAGGGAAAGGCATTTTTATAGAACAAAACAATTCTTTCAGCAAAGACAAAGTCACTGATTTGCTCAGATGACAAATGAATTACAAGTGAGGATTAAATCATCTTAGCCAGTGAACTGCTTACACCCTCACCAATTTGTTTACCATTTATAAAACCTTTTTAAAGAAAACTTCTCAAAATATATACTGGAATAGTCAGAGGGACTCACCAAAGCCCTGCTCTCAGATTGGTAACTAGACCCACTTTTAGAACTCTTCTCTTCTTTTTTTATACCCAGCATCTGAATCTTTTCTCTGTTAAGAAATTTCACCAAAGAAGTAATGGGCATCTCCTGAGACCCTGAGTTTGGACATAGGCTCATATATTTTGACACTTGGGGGACCCCCTTTTGAAAGGGTGAATGCTTTTGATAATAAGAGAATTGTATTGTGTCAGCAGCAAATACACATGTACATTTAAGTATGTGAAAGTGTGGAAAGTAAAGTGCACACTGATATGGGTGGTCAAAAATGGTGTAGTGAAGGAAACCTGTTTTGCTGCTTGGCAAGTGAATTACCCTCTGCTATGGACTAAATGTTTTCATTCCCCATGCCCCTCATCAAATAAATATGTTGGAGCCCTAACCCCTGTGATGGTATTCGGAGGTGGGGTCTTCAGGAGTGATTAGGTTCTGAGGATAGAGTCATCATGAATGAGATTAGTGCCCTCATAAGAAGAGACATGATAGAGATTATCTCTCTCACTCTACCATGTGAAGGCATAGTAAGAAGGCAGCAGTCTACAATCTAGGAAGAGAGCCCTCACCAGGAGCCAAATTGGCCAGAACCTTGATCTCAGACTTCCCAAACTCCAGAACTGTGAGAAAATAAATGTCTGTTGTTTAAGCCACCCAGTCTATGGTATCTTTGTTATAGCAGACTGCTCTAAGACACCCTCCTATGAGTGACAAATCACCACCTTATGAGATTTGGCAGGAGGAAGAGCCCACTGACTACTTAGAAGCAGCTAAGAAGCCAGGGTCCTGCTTCCCAGCCTCATTGAGAGTTGGCAAGAACACATGACCCAGGCTCTGCCACACCAAGATGCACATATGGGGACTGGGGGCATGGTTCCAAGTTGTGCAGCAGGATTCTGGGAGTGGAGTCCAGAGATTTAGCAGTGAAAATGATCCTGTAGATATTTTTATAATTCTGTGAGACGCCCATTATCCTTTTAACAAGCTCTCTTTCTCAGTAAATGAGCTAAAGTTGTTTCCTGAGCTTTCCAACTAAGAAACCAGATTGCTAGACTATGAAAATAGTAACATGCTATGTAGTGATGAAAACTACTCTGTCTTTCAAGATAAAACAGTATCGTTTAACCTCTATGAAAATCTAGAAATTTTTCTTGAAATCTGTATTTTCTAAAGACCTAGGTATGAATTTGTCATATCACCTATACCAAATATGATATATAAACTGGATGACATTGATTGAAAGCAAAATTGTTTGAACATTTAAAAATACAAACAAGGTTGTTAAAAATGGCCCCATTAAATTGGTGTTCTCTCCTGCTCACTGAAATCTCTCAGAAATAGCAAGAAAATCAAACTTTACCTTCACCAGAACTTGGATTTAGCTGAAATGCTAAATCAAAAAAGTAAAGTATTAAAAAATCAATAAAAGTTGAGTGGGAATGTAAGAGAAAACAGAGAAAGTGCCCTTGGTCGCAGGGACCAGAAAGAGTTGACGAGGTGCAGGTATACAAGTAAGGATCAAAATCCTTAACTGTAAGAGCAAAATCATTTTTGATAAAGAAAAAAATGCACTATCTTCTCTGTACTCAATTGGGGTCTGAAAAATAGTGGGCTGGGTTCAGCAATCAGTCCCAGGCAGGGGGAAAACATATTTGCAACAAACCACCCGGCCATGAGACCCCATGAAAAAGAGAGATGCTGATCTGGGACCAGACCTACAGGGGTCTGCTCTGATGGGTAGGGGCAAGTCAACACTAAAAGATGCCCACACATTAACTACCCCCAGCCCTGGTGAAAAACCTGGCCCTCTTCCACTGAACCTGAAAGAAACAGCTCGTCCATGAAAACCTGCGTTATGCAGAGGTGGGTAATCAAAAATAATTTGGTACCATATGTTTATGAAGATATTACAATAAATGGAAAATGAGAAATCTCACAGAAAAGCATATGGCAGATGAATACCATTTACAAGAAATGTTGCTCCTGAGCAGCAGCAGAATGAGACACGGAGTTTTTAATTAATGAATTAAATTATAAATCACAATCATAAATTACCAAGACGTAATGAAGTCACTGTCAGTATAAAACAAGAGTACAAAGTAGATATTAGAGCTTCACAAAGATGTGGATAGGCAAAGGAGACAAAGCATAAGCTGGCAGAGCTAGAAAAGATCAGGAGCAGCACAAAAGATTTCAGATGGAGCTCACCTGTCAGTTATCCGGACCCTCTTCCACACGGGTCCCCCGATGTCCCCCAATACTGTGGTTCCAAACTTGCCACAGACCTCGTATGCAATAGTTCCTTCCCCGTAAACTGTCTTACGTATACAGGTACTGTAGCTACCAAATTGACCCAATTTGACAGGATTTATCTTTTATTTGAATTCTTTTATGCTTAGTAAAGGGAATGTTCTGAGAGGTTTCTCACCCTCATTATTTCTACATGACTCCTCGCTGCTCTTTTTTTCCTAGTGACTGTTTAAATTGTTACGCTGCCTCTTTGTACATGCTAGGTTTGCGAGTCAGAAGACAAAATGTGTTTCCTCCATCTCATGGTCCTCCTAAGCTCTCTCATGAAGTGGAGCTTTCTTCTGGATGTTTGTCACATGTGTCTTGTTTGTCTTGTTTTATCCTACTGACCCCTACGATGCTCAGCTTTCCCACATGAAAATCAAGGCACATTCTTATCACCCTTTCTAGCTTCACTCCATGGGGTGGGTCTTCATCACAAATGCCCTGCACAGTGTCCCCAAGAACTATCTGAACACCCATGTTCATGGCAGAGTTATTCGCAATAGCTCAAAGGCGTAACAATGCAGGTACCCAGGACAGGTGAATGGATACATCGAATGTGGTCTCTACATACAGTGGGATGTGATTCAGCCTTTAAAAGGAAGGAAATTCTGACTCATGCTGCAACGTGGACGAAACTTGAGGACATTATGCTGAGTGAAATCAGCCAAACACAAAAAAGACAAATGCTCTATGATTCCACTTATATGAGGTCCCTAGATTAGTTCAATTTAGAGACAGGAGGTAAAATGATGGTTTTCAGGGGCTAGTGTTTAATGTTGACAGAGTTTCAGTTTGGGAAGGTGGCAAGAGTTCTGCAGATGTGAATGTACTTAAGGCCACTGAACTTTACACTTAAAAATGGTTAAGATGAGCCCTGTCCGGTGGCTCAGTTGGTTGGAGCATCGTCCTGTACACCAAAAGGTTGTGGGTTCGATTCCCCATTAGGGCACATACCTGGGTTGTGTGTTTGATCCCTGGTTGGGGCATGTGCAGGAGGCAACTGATCAAGGTTTCTCTCTCTCTCTATGCCTTCCTCTCTTTCAAAAATCAGTAAACATATCCTTGGGTGAAGATTTAAAAATATGGTTAAGACGATACATTTTTTGTTATGTACATTTTATCACAAATTTTAAAATCTTTTAAAAGTTTTTAATGCCCTACATTAAAGCTGATTTTTTTTTTTTCATGAAAGTAAGTTTCCCAAATCTGGACAGTTACCTTGGAAAAACAATTTTTTTTGTCCCTTCATCATTTATCCCTTTGACCCAACTGGGTCTGGTTTGGAAACAGATGACCTGGGATGGGGTGGTCAGCGTAGCAGTGAATCCCTCAACCTGATGACCAGCTCTGGAGGAAGGCCTGTCCCCGGGTCAAACAGTTTAGCAGTGGTGTAAGGATTTAACCGGAGTCCCCATGTCTCCTGCACTTTGCCGCCCCTCTCATAATGCACATTCGAACATGTTCTCATGTGAACAGAATCTCCTAGAAGTTCTCTCCAGAAGCTGTGGGCAGAGTTTTCCTGAGTCTTGATGTCTCTTCCTCGGGTTCAAAGAGTGCTGAGCACTTGCACTCACATTGGTAAAAGGACCCTGAACACTCTTCCTGGCTAAACCTCCGTACACTTATACTTCTGATTTATAATCTGTTCTTCTCCACTTAACACATTACTGTGTATAGCGTTTTATGCCATTAAATGGTCTTCTGCAACATTGCTTGATGGTTGCATAGCATTCCATTGTATGAATGCAAAATACATGATTTAATCACTTTTTTTTCCCCAGATTGTGGTTGTTTCTAACTTTTTGCTATTACAATTGCCCCTACAGGGACACAATTGCAGCTAAATCTTTACTCACTTAATTATCACCTTGAAATAAATCACTAGAGGTGGAATTGTTGGTTTGAAAAGTGTGTGCATTTTAAAGGCTTTTGCTACATTTTGCCAAATCGCCCTCCCAGAAATGTTCTACAAATGTGCACTCAGACCAGCGGGGTTTGCAAGTCCCCGTTTCCTGCACTCCCCCCACCCCTAACACTGGGGCTTATCTTTTGTTTTCTGAGTCTCTTGCCAATTACGCTGGGTTAAAAAAAAAAAAAAGCATCTTGTTTTCATTTGCATTTCTATGATCTCTGGTAATGTTGAGCACTTGTCATATATTTATTAGCCACTTGTGGGCCCGTCTTTGTCGCTGTCCTTTGTCCGTTTCCCATTGAGGCACCCATCCGCTCCTTAATGGCTTCTGAACGCCCTGCGTGTACCTGCTCCAAGCGAGGCCCAGCTGCGCGGGCTCCCTCTCTGGTTGCTATGCAGATGTGCCCGTGGTGGGGGCCAGTCTCCATGGCCACAGCTGCCCAGGTCTCCGCGGAGAGAGTGGGGAGCGTTACCATGGCGACACCCAAGCCAGGCCTGGCTCCCCTCCCACTCCCTGAGCAGCTTTCCTGGCCATGGTGCTAAGGGCCTGGGCACCTGCTTTTCAGGCTGCAGGGAAGGACTCGGAGGGTTGCCCATGTTCTGAGACAGCCCAGGAGAAATTTATTGTCTGCACAGTAATGCCTGGGATATGCCTGGCAAGGCAAGCCACATTCAAGGAATCAAAAGCTTAGACTATTTTATCCCTAAATACGGACATGCAGGATAAGATTAAAAGAAGCCACTCATGGCAAACTTAAAATCGTGTCCCATGCCCAGACCAGATGATCTGGAATGCACGAAATGATCATTTTATCTTAAATATTGGAATTGTCTTGTTATCAGCATAATCGTGGTGCATTATTTGAGTGAAGTGTGTTTAAAGTGCTAATTTGTTAAAGCCGCCATTTAAAATAGAGACTAACTTTTTAAGCCATTGAGGCATGTCATCATTTTTTAATAAGCAAAACTCCTAAAGAAAAACCAAAGAAAACCAGCAGAACAACTGGAAGTGCCAAGGCTTCTCTCGACCTTGCAGAGAACCTGTTCTCCCATTTTATGAGCTGGATTTTGTCTTCCCCAAATTCACATGTTGAAGTCTTAACCTATGAATATTCTCCTATAGACTTTTCAGAGGAGGTGGGAAGGCTGCACTTAAGACCTAAGACAGTATTTGGAGACAGGGCCTTAAAGGTGAAATGAGGTCATGAGGTTGGGCCCTACCCTACTCTAATATGACTGGTGTCCTTATAAAAAGGAAATTTAGACACAGACACACAGATGAAAGGCACAGGGAGAAAGCAGCCATCTCTAAGCCAAGGAGAGACGCCTCAGAAGAAACCAACCCTATGAACACCTTGATCTTGGAATTCCAGCTTCCAGAACTATGAGGAAATAAATGTTTGTTGTTTAGGCACCTAACCTGTGGTACTTTATTATGGCAGTCCTAGCAAACTAATACACCCCATATCATCTCCTTTCACTTCCTTTGTGACACAGGGAGCTGGTAAGGTATTGTTTGTTTGTTTATTGATCTTAGAGACAGGAAGAGAGAGAGAGAAACATCAATATGAGAAACATTGATCAGTTGCCTCCCACACACACCCTGACTGGAGTTCGAACCTGTAACCTGGGTATGTGCCCTGACTGGGAATCAAACCCGCCACCTTTTGGTGTAAGGGACAATGCTCCAACCAAAAGAGCTACACCGGCCAGGGCAGGGAGCTGGTGTTTTATCAAACTCACTGTCAGATGCAGACTCTGGGGTTCCAGGAGGTCAGGGGGGCTGTGGAGAGAGGACCTGGAGTCAGAATTTGAACCTTGGTCAGCTCATCTGTAGCAACATATTCTCCCCTCTGCATACACTCTCTAAAAAAATGACTCCAGAATTTTTCCTAGGAGGTGGGGAGGCTGCACCATCCCCTTGCTTATAATCGGGGATACTGAATGAGAGGTTGACGTCTTCCCTAAGGTCGATCCTGCTCCACCACCGTAGGGCAGCTGAAACAAGGACTCTCCCTTCATCACACACCCCAGCTCAGGGTAATCCTTTACAGGTTGAAGTTCTTTCTGCCCTGGATTAGAGTTATTTATAGATTTTAAATTTATTCATTCCATTACCCAACTCATATTTATTGAGCACCTACCATGGGTCAGGCACTGGGCTAGGTATTAGGGAGACAGTAAGGAATGACAGGGACAAGTCCCTGTCCTCATGGTCCTCATATTTTAGGGGAGACAGGCTATACCGGTGTAAACTAATAAAAGATCAGTTTAGAGAGTCCTAAATGCTAGGAGGATAACTTAACAAGTGACAGGACAGAGAAGGGTTGGGGCAGGAAAATAACTTTAGATAAGGTAGAGGGGAAGGTGACATTTGAGCTGGGATCCTAATGACCTGGAGCAGCCAGCCATGTGAAAAATGGACGAGGCATGCTCCAGGTGGAAGGGAGAGCAAGTGACATCCTGGGGCTGGAATGAGCATGGGATGTCCAAAGCACAGTAAGGAGGAAGGTGTGGCTGGGACATACTGAGGGTGGGAGAAAGAGGAGATGAAGGCAGAGCTGTCTGGGGACCCAGGAACAATGAGGAACTTGTCTTATCCCACCCTCAGGAGCAACATGCCATTGGAAACTCCAGCACTCAGGCCCTTTCCCTGCCAGTGCCATCTACGTCTGGGTGGCCTCCTGGGAGGCAGAAGCAAGGGATATAAGAAAAAACATGAATTTTGTAGTAAGAATTAAACTGGAATCTCAGCTTTGAACCAGCAAGCTGTGTGACCTTAAGTAATTTTGTTGGGGATGCTGTCCTGTGCAACCCAGTCCCCACTTCTGGACCAAGGCACATATTTCCCCCAGGCTGGGAGTGATTGAAGGTAGGTGGCTGATGATTGAGTCCTTGGGTCATGGCAGCTGCTTTGCCTAAGGTCACACCCCTCCCAGAGGAGAGGGGGAATGGGGGCGAGCATCTCACAGCCAGTAACCAGCTGATGAGGAGTCCAAAATGCTGCCCCTTAATTAGGAAGGAATGCCAGCTCTGAAAGGTCATCCCAGCTGGGTACAGCTAAGGCCTCTGCTGCAGCTGCATCACAGCCCAAGCGCTTCCTCTGCCCAGCCCGCCCCACTCACTCCCCACTGGCTTCAATCCTGCATCTGCTCCCTGGTAAACCTCCTGCACACAGACCTCCATCTCGCAGCCTGTTTCCCAGGGAACCTAAGACGCACTTCATCTCCCTGAGACTCGGTTTCTTCAGATGTGCAATGGCTGTACAAAGTTGTGAGGTTAAAGAAGAGGATGCATTCAACGCTTCTAGCCCAGGAAATGGAAAGTCTTGAATACATGTTATTTTCCCCACTTTCTGACCTTCATGTGCCATTTAGTCTTACACATATATGTATTTCCCATGGGGGCCAAGCCACGGCCTCACCCGAAGTGAGTGCTCAGTGTGTTCTGGATTAAGTCGACAGACTACACATGACAAGTGCTGCACTTGTCACATTTATTAGAAGATGAAGCAGGAACTGCTCGTTGTCCCCCAATATCCATTCTCATCTTCTCACAAAAACAGAACTCTAGACTTTTAGCTGGATACTGGGACTCCCGGAATAAAGACTACTTTTCCCATCATTCCTTGCAGCAAGCTGTGGCCATGTATCTAAATATTGACCAGTGAGTGCGCAGAAATGATTTGTGCAACTTGGAATTGTGCTCTTAAAAAAGAGTCATGCCCGGCCAGTGTTGCTCAGTGGTTGAGTGTCAACCCAGGAACCAAGAGGTCACTGGTTAGATTCCCAGTCAGGGCACATGCCTGGGTTGTGGATTTGATCCTCAGCAGGAGGCCTGCAGGAGGCAGCCGATCGATGATGTTTCTCTGTCATCAATGTTCCTATCTCTCTATCCCTCTCCTTTCCTCTTTCTCTCAAAATCAATAAAAGCATAGAGAAGGAGAAGTGCTACTGGTAAAACAGTAGGGGTGGGGTACAGGAAGTTGCCTTAGAGGAGCTGGGACAAGCCTTGTCAAAGCTGTGGCATCTCAGGGATGCCCTGATGGTGGAGCAATCTCCCTAAAGACCTGGAGAAAACATTTGCCAGGCAAAGGGAAGAGCCATAGAAAGGCCCTGAGGAAGAATGGGCCTAGCCTGTTGGCCCACATGGCTGGAGTATGGGGATGGAGTGCGTAGGGGAGGAGGCTGCAGTCCCCAGAAGAGGCCAGGTCTTGCGGAGCATTGAAGACCTGCAGGAAAGCACTGGGAGCTGTGCCCTCTCCTGCCTCCCAGGATTGCCAGTCCTTTGCCCCAAAGCTGCAGGTGAATGCCCCTGGGCTCTGGGTTTCAGGAAAGGAAGGCACATCCCAGAAGGATCGGATCTGGGTGCTCTCTCAACTTCTCTGGGAGCTGCTCACCCCACTCTGGATGGATTTGCCTTCACTTGCGTGCTCAGGGTCAGGCCTCAGTCTATAGAACCGAACCCCACCGGATGCTGGACCTGGTATTCACGCCGTCTTGTCCTCACATCCCACCAGTTGAGGCCCACGAGGAGCTCCCTGGTGGGTGGGGGGCACTGTGGGAACAGTAAGCCTGTCTGTGGGCACCTGCTCTTGCCAACCCCAGAAGGAAGGCAGGAGTGGAGGGGACGGAGGGAGAGCTCTGTCCAAGGACAGAAAGGGCTGGGAGAGGCAGCCTTACAGTGGGCCTGAGGCCAGAACAAGGCTGTGCTCTGAGCAGGTCTGGAGACCCTCCCCCTCCAAGCACAGCGCATCCCTCACAGAGACACCTTTGTCTTCCAGGCCACTGGGATGACTAGAGTCCCTCGTTGCTAGGTGACGGGAACTGGGTGGGGAGCCAGTAGGGAGCAGGGCAGGGTCTGGTGGGCCCCACAGTGGGGAAGCCTGCATAACCAGACACTCATGGAGCCCACAAACCACCTACATACAACCTGGCAGCACTCAGGGACACACCCCCACACAAGGGCAGACACACTCAAATCATTGCAGGCACATGCCCCAGAATTACCCAGCAGGATCATATCTACACCTGTCAAACCTTCCCACAACAATCACATGCTTGTACACAAACACACACACCCCTGCGCAGATCTAAACATGCACTAAGCTCACAAACAAGCAGGTCTGATTCACACACACACAGGTGCACGCCAGACACCACCTACTTGTGGTCACATGCGAGCACTCCAGAAAGAGGGAAGGGGCCTGATCATGTAGAGTTGGCCGTGTCCAGGGACACAAAAGAGAAACCCCCAAGAAAAATTGCTTCCAGCTTATCCACACCATCACACCGTCCCTGCACACCTCCTACCCCAGCCCAGCCCGTCCCCTGGATCTCAGATGTTATCCCCAACTGCAGGAGCCACCTTCAGCCCAGATCCAAGGCCCTTCCCCACTGTTGTAGCCCTCACAGTGGGGAGACCCTGACCCAGCCAACCCCTCACTATGCCCCATCCTTTCATTTATTCATGCTTTAAAGCAATATTCACTGGGTGTTTGGGGACTCTGCTGTGAGGAAAACAGCTTGTCCTGCTCTTAGGACATTTACAGTTTCATGGAAAATGAACATATCAAGCTTATAACAGGAGGCCTTGACCTAGGTTTGGGGTGCCCTGGGGAGATAATATTTGGGGGGTTCTGTCAGAGGTAGAGAGATTCTAAGCATGCACAAAGGTCCTGAGTACAAAGTGGATGTAGGGATCTGAGGGACAAGCAGACACCAGGGCGCTGGTGTGCAGCTAGTGCACAAAGGAAGAGTGGCAGGGTCAAGGCTGAGGTGGGACCCCCAAGCCCTCTGGTGCCTGGTCAGGACCACCTTTATCCTGAATGCAGTGGGGGCCATGGAAGAATCTGGGCAGGCAAGCGGGGTGGGTTCTGGTTGGAGATGTAGAGGCGACACCGTGGGGATGGAGAAAGCAGGCAGATGTGAGCTCCCTAGTGGGCGGAGGGTCACAAGCCTGGGCGTGAGTGGATGGAAGAGGGAGGAACAGGACACCTGGAGGCTCACATTTCTAGCTCAGGCAACGGAATAGATGGAGGCCCCTCCCTGATGTGGAAATTGGAGGGCATGGGGCTGGGCCCACTCTGCACTCCATCCTGCCCTTGCCTGTGCCTCGCCTCTCCCCACCAGAACCACCACCTTCTATGTTCCTGGCAAATCCAAACTCTTCCTCCATCCCTTTAGCACCAGCCTGATGCTGGGCAGCAGAGCACAGAGACCAGAGGCTCACCCTCCCAGGCCTCAGGTAGATGACGTGCACCCACTCACTGACCAGCACTGCGGCCAGCACATGTCCTAAGGGAAGGTAGTGGTCACCAGTTTGCCCACTAAAGTCCATCTGGTCCAGGCTCCCACCCTGCATTTAGTCATCATGTCCCCTGAGTCCCCTCCAGTCTGGGACAGCTCGTCTGTCTTCTCTTGTCTCTCCTGACCTCGTTCCTTTTGAAAAGCACGACCCAGTTATTTTGTAAGATGTCCCTCAGTTTGGGTTTGTCTGTCACTTTCTCATGGTTCCCTTGGAGTTGTGGGTTTGGAGGGAGAAGACCACATCACTTCACAACTGGGGTGCCTCTTACTCATGTGGTTTAGCTCTAGTTGAGGTGGTACCTGCCAGGACCCTCCACTGCCAAGTTTTAGCAGTTTTCACTCCTGTAAGTTTCACGGGAGCGGAGCATATGGGGGGATGACAGAGGCAAGGAGGCGGCCCAGGCCACAGATGGTCCTGACTGTGGCTCAGACCTTCTCTCAGAGGCAGAGGGCTTCTGAAGAGCACCAGGCAGAGATGCATCGGGGTTGGCTGGGAGTCGTTCAAGTCACGGTGGCGTCTGTGTGCAGAGAGGGCTGGGAGGCAAGGGAAGAAGCGGGGGACAGCCCGGAGACCAGAGCAGTGAGGTCCAGGCGACAGGAGAGGTGTAGGAGAGAACAGGAGGTAAATTCAAGAGCAACGGCGGAGGTGAGACGGAGAGGCCTCTGAGTGGTGCTTCTCTCGCTGGAAGGAGCAGAAGTCTGAGAAGTTAATCCCTTGGAGGACACGGCCTGCCCCCCCCATGCAGTCCCACCTGCTGGCACAGCTGGAGGTGCTTCATGAGGGCCACGCATAGCAGAGCACCTCCTGCCAGTGCATGCAGGCGCCTCCCAAAGCAGACAGCCTTCAGACTCCCAGCGAACATCAGCTCCTCCTGGGGCTCTGGCCTGCTCGTCTGCCCTAAAGATTTTAGACTTGCCAGCTCCTACAATCGAGTGAGCCAATTTCCTGAAATAAATCTATCTCTGTCTCTCTATATAGCTCTCTCTCCACACATGCACATACACACATGTACATGCAAACATACACACACATGCATGTGTGCACATATAGGCACATATAATTCTACAGATATACACATGCATAAAACACAGAGACACATACAAACACATATACACATGCACATAAACGCACATGTACACACACATATGCACACACACTCATATATAAGCACATATCCTATTGGTTCTCTGTAGACCCCTGACTGCTGCAATCTCTCTAGGGAGGTGCTCTTGGAGCAGAGATCTGAATGAAGGGAAGAGGGTGAGCTATGCAGGGACCTGGGGACAAGGATGGCAGGTGGGAGCTTGCTGTGTTCCAAGGAAGCTGGAGTGGTGGGGAAAGTGGGACTGGTCAGCGGGTCACAGCAGTGTGGGTCTGTCAGGGAGACAGAGACGGTGCTTTATTCTGCATGGAGCAGGGCCTGGGAGGGAAGTGACACTTCCTCTGGCCACTGAGTGGAGGGTGAACTGTTGGAGGCCTGGGGGAGGTAGGGATGCCCAAGGAGGCCTGTCCTCCAGCTGGGAGGGACAGCCGCTTGGACTAGGGTGATGTGGTGGAGCTGGTGGCATGGTAATTCTGGGTGCATTTGGAGGCAGAGTCAAAAAGCTCACCTGCTGGCTTGGCTGTGGGCTTTGAGGGGACAACAGGACTCAGGGAATAGGGTGTAGTCAGGTCCTTGTTTTAACGCCAGATGCTTCCAGACTATATAAGTCCGTCTCCCGCAGTGGGCTCCAGGAGGACAGCGACAGGGTGTCTTCCAATCCTGTGTATCATTGTGCCCATAGGGCTGGATAAATATTGTAAAATTAATGGATGAACTGCCTCTGCCCCGCGCCTGTGGCCACTAGTGTGACACCACGGGCTCCAGGCTAAGGTGTGGCCGCACCTCATAGGCAAGGTGACCAGCAGCCCAGCCTGCAAGGAACACCATGCTGAGCGCAAGAGCTTGGCTCTGCCTGAGGAGCTCCCACAAGTTGAGAAGATAAGGCACAAAATAATTAGGGAGCACAGTGTAGAAATGCTACATTTTGTGTTTTAATTCTCTGAGCTGAAGGAGTGAAAGGTAGAAGGTTATGCCAGGCTCGTGTGGCTGGGGTAGGCAGCATGTGCTGAAGGGGCAGCCACAGGGGGGACAAGGTTCTGGGCGGGAACAAGGCATTAGCAGGGGATGGTGCAGGGACAACGAGAAGGGCACCCCCCATAACCTGCTGGAGCAGTGGGGGTTGGAGGTGACACAGGGTCACAGGATTATGCTGGGTGAACACTATGTGACCTCAGCGGGCTTCAGTGGCTCAGTGACTTCACCTGTGACATGAGTTGTTGGGGTTACCCAACAGGACAGTCTATATACAGATCCCAGCAATTCCAGCACAGGGTCTGGCACACCAGGGATGCCGACACAGGAAGAGTCAGGCAGCCACACAGACAGAGGAACACAGGCAGGCAGAGAGGGAAGCAGTCAGATGAGACAGATGGTGAGGCCCGGGCAGACAGACAAGCAGGAGACAAACACAAACAGCTGGTTTGTGTCTCCCAGCTCCAGGCCCTTCAGGAGCCCTGACCAGAGCAGGTCCTACCCACATTTGTCTTACTCTGAGAGGCAGAAAGTCTGGGGCTGCCAGGTGGCCCAGGGCCTGGCAGAGTTGTAAGGGACCCCATGTGGCTGGCTGCAGGCCTTGGGGAGCCAGGGTCGAGGGGCTAAGTCTTTCAAAGGGGCTCAAGCAAAAGGAAGTCAGAGCTCGAGCAGAGGTGAGCCTGGGCAGGAAGGAAGAAGAGGCAGCAGGGCAGTGAGAGTCACTGTCCTGAGCCGGGCAGTCAGGCCAGATGCTGGAACAGGAGCGGCGTGTCCCTAGCACCGGGAGGCAGCCCAGCGGCAGCAGGAGGTTCCCTCTTGGCAGCACTGTGTTTGCAGGCTGGCTTAGCATCCGCCGCCTGTTAAACAAATATTGTGACAGACCTGCTCCCAGGGACAGCAGCGGCACTCAGCTGTCACTAAGGGTGGCCCGTAATGGGGGCACCGTGCATCACAGCAGAGTATCTCGTTCCAGTGCAGAGGCAAAGCGTTCTGCCTAAGCAAACACAGGTCTTGGCCACAGTCAAATGAGACACACCACGCAGGACACACAGGGGAAGAGGCGTGGGCCTGGGCCAAGGCCGCTCCAAACTTGGGCTTCACACACACACAGGCAGGAAGGAGGCAGCACCCACGGTCCCTCCGGCCCCCACCTGGCATCTACTTATTCGTCCAACAAATATCTATTAAGTACCTATTGTGTGTGGGCAACATCCTGGGGCCAGGGATACAACAGGAAACAAAGCCGCCAAAAGCCTCCCTGGAACTTACATCTTAATGGGGCAGTAAAGAGCTAAGAAGAAAAACCACGATGTGAAGGGGATAGAGTGTGACAGAGACCTGCCAGGGATGGCACCTTTGAGACCTTCGAGCAGAGACCCAAAGGAAGTGAAGGAGCCGAGTAGGGATCCAGAGGAACAGCATCCAAGCGTCAGGAAGAGCACGTGCAAAAGCCCTGGAGCAAGGCCCTGGAGCTTGGCGCGTTCTGGGGCTGATAAGGAGACGGGCGTGGCTGGAATAGAGTAAGGGTTGAGAAGAGAGGCGGGTCAAGAGGCCTGAGAGGTACCAGGGACGGACTGTGTGGGTTTTTCCTCTGTGGAAGGTAGGGGCATGGAGGGACAGGATCTGACTTCAGTCTTGACAGGGTCCCTCTGGCTGCTTGGCGGGGGCCGGGCGGGGGGTAGGCTGTTGCAACAACCCAGGAGAGGAGTGGGGCAGCTCAGACCAAGGTGGTCACAGGGCGTGGGGAGAGTGTATTTTGGAGATAGACATGGCTGAATAGACCAGGTGTAGGAAGGGAAGGGACGGGAAGGAGAGGAGGCAAGGAGGGCCCTGGGAAACCCCACTGGGTCCTAGGCTTCCAAAACAGTGCTGAATTTTCTCATTCACGCACTCATTCATACATTCATTTTTCTTTTCGGAGGAGAGGAAGTGGGGGAAGAAATAAAGATGTTTATTGCAGCATTAATTATAAAAGTAAAATTGGACATAAGCTACAAGCCTTAGCAATGAGTTAATAAATAAATTGTTGCTCCGCCATACAATAAAAGAGTAAGCCTCTCAGAAATTTAGGTCTTTGGAGAGTTTCCAAACCATTGGTCTCTCTTTCTCCAGCCATGAGCAGAATCCTGGGAGCCCTGAGACAAAATAGCCCCAGCCCAGTCCATAGTGACAGCAGGGGAGCTGGAGTGGCCCCTGACCAGCCAGGCAATGACAGTGAATCCAGTCCTGAAGGAGAAGGGGACTCAGCTGGGACAGGGAGGTGCTTCCACGCTAAGATCAGGAGGGGAGTGAAAGCAGACAGCCTTCTGGGGAGTGGGGTCTGGGCAAGAGGCTATAGAAACTGAGAGGCGTTGACCAGCTGACTGAGGATGTGGACTTTGTTCTGAGGCCTTCTGGCAAATATTGAAGGACTAGACATCGTCCCTGGTGGCCATGAGGAAGGAGACTGGCGGGACTGGGGTTATGATGAGGAAGAGGGGCAATGACCTGAGCTAAGGCAGGAAAAGGTATATCACCTATCCCCCCAAGAGGACAGAGGTCCCTGTGCCCTGCCACCAAGACCCCCACCAGATCCCCACCCTGCCCTTGCCTGCTGAGCCTGTCGCTGGCCCTCTATTCACTTAGCCCAGGTCCCAGCCTCACAGTGTGACAATGGGGAAGTCCCTTGTTCTCTCTGAGAGTCCAGGGAAGGGCTGAAATGACCAGCCAGTCCTACATTCACGCTTCTCCTAGTCGAACCCAGAAACACTGGGCCCAAGGGGGACCTACAGTCCTTGAGAGTGGAACGCTGTATCCACCTTGGTTGTGCCCCTGAGCGCCCAATTTCGGCATTTTTAAACGAAGCCTCCAGATGGACCTTGGCTCCTGGGGAGGGCTGGCCAGCTGCTGCACTAACCTGGCCAGCTGCTGCTCTGGCACTCAGGGAGTTTCTGCTAACTGGATCCTCAGGGAAGGAAAACAGCCTCCCTCCCTAGCCAATCCATCCGTCCATCCATCCATTCATTGAGAACCTCCAACGCAGACAAGGGCACTGAGCTCGGCTCTGGGGATGCTGGGGTGAACAAGAGAAACTACTCACAGAGGGAGCTCACACACCACTAGGGAGCCCCATAATAAGTGCACAGGGAGAGATGCGATGCAGTTTGGGGCAGGCAGAATTCAAGAGAAAGGAGTAGTGTTGATTCAGAGGGTTGCCTCTCCGAGGAAGTGACAGTTAAGCTGAGACCTGGATGGCCAGTTGGATTGAGCGTAGGGGGAGGAGGCAGAGGGAACAGCAGGTGCAAAGGCCAAGAGACCAGCTTGAACATGGGGGGCTGCTTAAGTACCAGCAAGAAAGCCAGTGGCTGAGGCTAGTGGGCAGGAAAGGTAGGGGGCTTACCAGGGAAGGGCACTGCAGACCGAGGAAACTGCAAGTGCATGGCCTGGAGCCATCACAACCTTGAGGCTCTGTGGGAAGGGAATGCAGGGCGATGTGTGCACTGTCAGTACAGGGGATGTCAGCCAGGCGGCAGGGCGTTCATGCAAGCCCGGGAGCCAGGCGCGGGATTCTATTTTAAAGTGACAGGAGCCCCCAGAGGGTTTGGAGTGGAACTCAGTGGTGGGCTTTACATTTTACAATGAGGCCAGCGCAGGCCGACTCCTCCCCTGGGAGGGTAAGGCTCCAAGCTCCAAGCAAGAAAAGGAAGCCAGATAGAGGTCCTTGGGGTCGGGGTCGGCGGTTGGTTGGGGGAGGGGCAGGATCACTGGCCGAGGTCCCTGGTCAATGGGTGCGGGCGGGAGGTAGGGTCCGGGGGAAAGCACTAGCCCCGGACACCCAGATGGGGTGGAGGGGGGAGTGGGGGTGTCAGTAGGGCGGTGGCGCAGCTCCGATTTAGCGCCCCGCCACTTCCAGAGCGGGGCAGCAGGGCGCGCCTGCCGATCAGCGAACCGAGAGGAACCGCCGCAGCCCGGGCGCCCCCGCCCCCGGCCACCGAGCTCGGTCTCGGTGCGGCACCGCCCCCTCCTGGCCGCGCCCAGCATAGCGCCCCGAGCTGCGCAGCGCAGGGGTGCGCCGGTGGGGGGCCGCGCCCGGAGCCCCGCAGCCTCCTGAGGCCGCACAAGGGGGCTTAGGACCCCGGGGACCAAGGACTGCGAGGACCCGAGCGCGTGAGGGAGGCCACGCTCAGCCCAGGCCCTGGTCTCACGAGTTCTGTGACCTTGGCCAGCCCGTCCCTGCTCTGGATCTTGCTTCCCAGTGGGACACCGCCAAGGTCACCCAGGGCGAGCAGCAGGCCTGGAGCCTGGGCAGTACAAGAGCGCTGTTCAAATTGGCCTTTTCGTTCTTTTTTTTTTTTTTTTAGCTCTGGAATGAAACACACCTAACTTTGAACTACAGTCTGGTATATAAAGATGATGGTTTTTGGAAGCAAGACACTCCCAAAGCCAAGTGTTTAGCCCTAATAAAACATGCCCAAGGAACTATATTAATATTTAAAATGCACCTAAAGCAAAGAAAAAATCTCAAAAGATAAATAACAAACTGGAGAAAATATTTGCAACTCATATCACAAAAGTCTAATACGAAATCAGCAAGCTTTTTCTGAAAAGGGCCATAAGGTAAATATTTAGTTTTTAGGCTATAAGGCCTGTGTTGCAACTACTCAACTTTGCTGTTGTAGTGTGCAAGCAACCAAAGACAACGCATGTGGCTGTGTGCCGACAGAATCTTATTTTCAAAAAATAAGTCAGCAGGCCAGAGTTAGCCCACAGGCCACAGTTTGGTTGAATTTAACCAATATATAAAGAGCTCCTAGAAATCAATAAAAGACAACCCCATAAAAAATGAGCAGAGGATATGAACAAATGTTTTTAAAGAAAACTCAAAGCCCCTAAAGATATGAAAAATGCCTGGCTGCACATATGGTAAGAGAAATGGAAATGAATGACTTTGAGATATCATTTCTCCCCTGTCAGAATGGCACCTTTGGCAGGTGCTGACATACTGTGTTGGTAACATTGTGGGAGACAGGTCCATTGCTCATGGGAGTGCAAAGTGGACATCCTCTAGAGGGAAAGCTATCTGTACTCTCTTTAAGGGCACCCAGCAACCCCATTGCTGAGCATGAGTCCTGCAGGTGTACCTAGGTACCATGAAATTGTTTGTTTTCAATGGTATATCAGAGGAGCCATTAATGCTGTGTTTGGAATAGTGAAAATGTTGGAAACAACACACTCGGGATCCAGTTACAAAAACTCTGCTTTGGGCACAGAACGGACTACAACACAGTTGTTAACAGCAGTGGGAGGCTCTGAGGCTGATATGGAAAAATCTGCATTCTGGTAGACATTGGGGCAGGTTAGGCAAAGCACAGTACAGAACCGTGTGTTCAGTGTAAGGCCCTTGTGTAGAGACCAGGTCTGGGAATAAGTTGCCTTATTTGCGTGCATTTGTATTTGTGTAAAGAAACACTGAAAGGGAAAGGATCCCTAAGAAACCAGTAAAAATGCTTACCTGCCTGGGTTCAGGTACAGGAAGAAGAGAGAAAACTCTCAATATAGATCAATAAGCCCTGTGAGAATAAATTTTCTGTTCAGAAATGTTAAATTGTTAAATCAATGTATGTGGCTTTGACGAGGAGTGAGTGGAAGAAGCCAAGCACAGAGGAGTATATATAGACTCTGCAATTTGTGTGGGAAAAGGCATGTTTCCTTCTGTGTGGAGTATCTCCGAAAGGACAACCGCCCTCCAAAAAAAAAAAAAAAAAGGCTGGCAACAGGGGCCTCTGGGAGGAACACAGAGCCAGGGGTCGGAGGGACATTCACCTTTCCTTGCTGATCCTTTTGGATGGTGGCATTTGGTTTTTTTGCCATATATGTGGTTCGAAGTTTTCAAATCGAAAGAAAAAGATGAAAAAGGAAGTGGATAAGAGCCCACGGGCTGCTAAAATAATACAATTAACACACACACACACACACACACACACACACACAGTCTGCCGTGAGCCAGGCAGGTTCTCTTTTAAGCGTTTGCATACATTAGCTCCTTTAACACACCATCAAGTACTAGTGTTACCTCCACCTTACAGCTGAGGAAATGGCCAAGAGGTGAGCGCCCTGCCCAGCCCCCACACAGGTGGGCACGCTGCCCATCGAGTCCTGGAGATGACCCCGGGCCAGCAACTAGAAAACACTGACGTGGACCCACACTGCTCAGCATTGGAGTTCCCGCTATAAAATCCTCTCAACTGGTTGTTCAGCTTTTGTTTGAATACCTCCCAGGACAGAAAGCTCACCACCTTATAGGCAGAGTGTTCTAGAGCCAGATGGTTTCATGGAAAAGTTCCTCCTCACTCAGTGGGTGTGCCTCCTTGCCCCTGGGGCCACCTGCTCCCTCTGTCAGGGAAAGCCACATGGGCACACAAAGACCAGGATGCCTGGACTGTTCTTCAGCCTGAGCAGCCTTGGCTCCTGAGGTAGCCCCTGTTGTGTAACTCAGACAAGGCCCTTCCCCTTTCTGGGGCCATACGGATAACACATCCCCTTCCACAAGGTTGCTGTGAGCATCACAGGAGCAGCGCCAGCATGCTGGGAGTCCCCAGGCAGTCTTTCCTGACACTCCCCTTTACTCCGTGCTCTGGCCATATTAACCTTTGGTGTTGCCCAAATGAGTCAAGTCTGGGCATGCTTCGGGGTCTTTGCACCTACTGCTCACCCTACCTGGAAAACTCTTTTTATGTCTGCATCTTCCCGTCCTCAGGTTCTTAGCAGGAACGTGACCTCCTGGGAGTGTTCTTCAAGGCCTGTTCTAGCTAACACAGCTCCCCATCCACTCCCTTTGCTATCTTCCCATTTCATTCTGGAATCATCTTGCCTTTTTGTCACATCACTTATTATCTGCCTCCCCTAGTATAATATGAGCTGGAGAGGACACGGACCTTGTTTGCTCCATTTACCATTGGTCACAATGCTTAAGACAGTGCCTGGCACATAATAGGTGTTTAGTAAATACACAACTGGATGAATGAATCCAGAGCCTGCAAGGGTGCCACAGACCCACAGGGCCATGGGTCTAAGTACTGAGCTCTGAAGTCTGCCCTGAGCAGCCCACACTCAGGCCCATCACCAGCCCCTGCCCTTTAGCCCCCCACCCCACCCCCCACCCCGGCTCTCCCATTCACCACACAGGGCAGAGGTGAGGCCAAGAGGCCACCCTCCCAGAGAAACATCAGGGCTCTCAATTCAATTTAAAACACTTTATTGCCTAATTGCTCTGCTCTTCAGTGCAGTTTGTTAGCAGAAGGGATTCTGCAGCAGCCAGGCCAGCCTAGCAGAAAATTGGCATTTCAGCCAGAGGGAATTAAAGAGACAGAGCACTGAGCTGCCATTGCTCCCGGCTGCCCAAAGGACCCCTACACCACCACCCCCAGGCCCACGGATGCCTCAGCCACCCGCAGGACAAGGGAAGGGAGCACCGGCACAGAGCCCTTACACACACAGACACACGTGTGGGTTTGCTGGGAGGTGCCTGTGCAAGGGGACAAGCAGATGCTTCTGCCAGCGTGTTTGGACCTCTCTGCTGTGTGCTTCCCTAAGCATGACTGTGCTTCCTTTTTCTGTATGTTTAAGTCATGCTTTCAAATAGGGAACACATGCAAATAGTGTTTTAACTCAAGGTATAGGCGACTTTGCAGCTATCATGAGCCTCTCTCTCCCCCATCCTGATCCCACACCACCAGTTCCCTTCCCCAGGCACAGGCTGTTCTGTTTCCTGTGGGTTCTTCTAGAAATATTTTATGTTTATGTATGCATAGAAGCATTTTGCTACAGATGATCACACACTATAAACACTGTTCTGTTTTCCCCCCCACTTTGTATTTCTTGGAGACTGTTCCTCATAGGAGCTTATCTAGAACTTTCTCTCTGTAACAACTGCACCGTCATACCCATCTGAATGACTGCCTTTTGATTTCTTTCATCAACCCCCTATTGCTGGATATCAAGGTTGTTTCCAACCTTATGCCTTATAAGCAATGCTGTGATCTCAGTCTGCTTCCTTACCTCATTTCCCACGTAGGAGGATATGTGTGTAGAATTCATATTCCTTTTCAAAATCAAGTTTGTTTGTTCCCACCTGCAAAGCGACACTCACATCCTATAAGAATAGGAAAAGCACCGCAACCCTAAGATTTAGAAACAACCTCAGTTACACCCAGCCCCTACTCCCTGCTAATTCTGACTTCTATTTTACCCAAATGGGTTTGTGGCATTCAGACTATTTTCAAGCTGCTTTCCCCCCACACTCAACAATAAATGATGTCCACCTTCCACACAAGTAAACAGCTTTGCCTTTCGTTTGCTGGCTGACTATGACTAGCATGCCATTGTGTCCCACTACAGCAATTCAACCACTCCCTTACTGGAATCCGCATTGTTGCCAGCTTTTTGTTATTACAAGCTGCACTGCAGGGAAATTCCTTGAAGCCAAGACTTGGGACATATCCTTTTTTCTGTCCTTTGGGTAGCCCCCCAGAAATGGAACTTCAAGGCCAAAGGATGTGTACTTTTGTTTTGGCTGCACATTTTTAAACCATTTGAAATGTATTTGTGTATGTGTGTTTCTGTTGTATGTCTGTAGGCCTGTGCCTGTAGGTTCATGCAGGTACCCAAGTATATCTGTTGTGTGGCTTTGAGTAAATGAGTGTGTGAGCTTCCCCTCCGCCTGTAATCTCTAAACCGCTCAGTGCCACCTGCCTCTGCCTGGTAGCTGGGAAAATGCTGGAGTGTCTCCCTTGCCTGTACAGTGCCACAGCCATTGCTCTGGTTCCTGAATTAAGCCAACTCTCCTCTGCCCTGGATCCTTTTAGTAGCCAGCATCAGAAACCCAACCCAGGCTCCTTTATAAGATGGGGAGAAGTCCAAGTTATTGGACCCAGGACCTCAGGCCCATGCAGATTCAGGTGTTGAAAGAAGTCCATTCAGAAGCCTGTCTCTTGATGCCGTTTTCTCTGCCAGCTCATCCGTGGGCTGGCCCTCTCACGTGGAGGTGAAGACCGCCTGCAATCAGCTCCAGGCTATAGCTTCTCACTTTTGACACAACACCTTCTCTTTTTCTTACCGGTACAGACAAAAGCTTGAAATTTCCTCATGGAACAAGGTGAAATCACATGACCCCCCTGAACCATCACTGCATCCAAGGGACCATGGTGCTCTCATTGGCCAGCCTGGGCCCCAGGCTACCTCTGCTTCCAGAGATTGGAGCCAGCCCTCCTGCCCCATCCTGCCCAACTCTGCCAGTGCCTTCCAGGGCTCAGCCCTGCTCGCTGTGGCCCTGCCCATGTCTGCTCACCTGGAAGCCAACAATGAAGTGGCCAACTATTCTCACTAGTTGCCTCACCCCTAGGATACCTGCAGGCTCAGTGGAGACTTCCAGAAATCCAGAGGGCTTCCAGCCACGCAGGAGGAGAGGAGCTGGGGTTGGGAGGGCAGAAGCATCATTTCAAGTGAGAGAAATCACAGGGAACAAGGTTTGACTTGCTTTCCTTTGCAAAGCACTAAATAATTTGACCAAAGAGGTAACTGGAAAACATTTGACCATTTCACTGGTACAGAGACATCTGTAAATGTTCCCACCACTGTTCCTATTTTCCTACATGGTCCCTCTCAACCTAAATGAAGGGAGGCCATTTGAGGTTGAGACTAAACCTTCACCATATGTGATGCTTCCAATCCCAGGTCTTATCAGGCTGGATTTCTGTGCTTCAGTGAACTTCTATTCATCCTGCAAAACTTAACCCAAAGTTGCTTCTTCGGCAAAGCCTTCCCTGGCTTCCTCTGGCAGTATTAGTACCTCTGTCCACTGGCAGGTCTAGGGTGACCCACCCCTGCCCTCTGAGCATCCATCATCTATCAGTACTCTCAGCTGGGGGCTTGGTCTAGGGCTTCTGACTTCCCCCAGCCTCATATCCCTTCAGTCCATGAAAGAAAAACTTAGGGTAAGGTGGACATCCTGATCACCTAAAGGAATAAAAATGTTTACATTCATTCAATCAGTGTATATTGAGCACCTACTAAGGAGGCTTTGTTCTGAGTACCCTGAAAGAGATCATAATAATCAAATATAACAAATAAATAAATAGTGCATTACAAAGGACGGTGACTGAAGGAGGGTCAATGTAACAGAGCAGTTAAGAGCATGGGCATGGAGCCAGACTGCCGGGGTTTGAATCACAGCTCTCCCAAATACCAGTGGGGTGAGCACGGCGAGCTCACTAAACCTCTCTGAGCCTGTTTTATCATCGGTAAGGATAAGAGCAGCCCCTTCCCTTTTCATCCGCTGGGAGGATTAAACGAGCCATTGGAGGTGAAGTGCCTTAGAGCAGTGCCTAGCCCATGGCAGGAACTACACATGTGTCTGTTGAGCAAACAGCCTAGTACAGGTAGAGGGGCACCTATCTTCTTTGGTAGATCAAGAAAGGCTAGTGTTTGAGCAGAGGCTGGAGAATAAATAGGAATTAACCATGAGGGGTGAGCAGAAGCATTCCAAACAGAAGGAGCCGCATGTACAAAGACCCTGACCAGCTGACATTTAGGGGCTGAACATCCCACCATGGTTCACCTGGATCAGAAGAAATGAGAGGGGTGGGAGAGGCAACCTCCATGAGCTATGGTGAAAAGGATGACACCTTATATATAAAGTATGACAAGAATAGAATACAAAATAGAAGATATTCAATATCGGATGTGCATTAAATTTCCAAATAAAACAGTTTAAATATGTAAATGAATCTTGAGCTGACTTCTACAGACACAACTTTTTTACACCAATATATCAGGTGTCATGCTTGAGCCGACTAAAGACAGTACCTCACCAAGATTTATGGACAAATAAAAGTGCCTCTATAAGGCTCTTGATAGTCACTGTGGATGAGACGCTCAGGTACTGAAAAAGGAGAGCGCCGGCTCGGCCCGCGAGGCTGCTACAGAGCGCCCTCTAGTGGCAGGTGGGAAGGCTACAGGGTGACGTCTCAGTGCCTGAATTAGTTCGCAGGGGGTGCCAAAGCAGTGTCCCCATATCATTGCAAATGAATTTAGTTACACGGTTGTAAAAATCTGACTTTGTAGCTATAAAAATTCACAACCACAAACAATCTGCCACCCTCAGTGGCTGGTAGATTAGTGCTGGGAAGCTCAGGATTAGAGGCGTCCACAGACTTGGCTGCTGGAATGTAGACAGGGGAGTGTGGCTCCGGGTGAAGCAGGTGAGGAGAGGGGGGCCTCTGGCGGCCTTAGGGAGGTCCTGGGGAGCTGTGCTAAAATGAAGTCATTGAGGGGATGGACTGAGCAACAGAATCAGAGCTGCATCTGGAAAGATCTCTCTGGCTTCAGTCTGCAAAGGGGATGGGGGCAGGATTGGAATGACAGCATTGGTCTAGAAAAGATGGGATGGCAGCAGGGACCAGGCTGCTGGCAGGGAGGGGAGAGGGACAGGTAGATTGGGGCTATGTTTCAGAAATATAAAGTGAACAAGACTTGGTGACCTAATGGATGCAGGGGGTGAGGGAGTGGGAGGAGTCAGGAGGCCCTCCAAAGCCTGGCTTCCAGAGCCGGGCAGGCCCCTTTGGGATGGTAGTAGTTGAGCTCTCCTTAGCTGGAAGCCAGCTAGAATTGGGAATGGGGAGTGTTATAGGTGAGCACACATCCCAGGTTTCTAGGGACAGTCCTGGTTTATTCCTATCATATCATTGTGACCTCTTTCACTCTCAAAAGTATCCGTAATTTCCTCTGAATAATAAATTTTAAAGACAGAAAGAAAAAAGGAAAGCTCTTTCTTACAGTGGAAGCCAAACTCTAAGTTTGGAAGGAAGACATAATACAACTGGAAAGTCATTGTTTGGCAACCAGCTCAGCCATAATTGTTTCTGGCAAGAATCAAAAGACACTAACACTAACAGGTGAGAGGTGGGTAAAGAACAGGGTGTATACACAGGCTCAAAGTACCCCCAACGAGGCGCATTGCTTAGAGAGGGGGAAAGAGTGACTCTACCGTGAAGCTTGGCCGATGCCTCCTTTCGCCTCAAGTGGTGAGAGTTAACACCCACCAGTGAGACAAGGTGACACCCTGGGTCCCACTAGGGTGCACTGAGGAGAACGCACTATCACTTCTGTGATATCCCTCCTGAAAACACATCACCTGACTCTAATCAGTGGAGGCAGTTACTCTATAAACTAACTGGCATGTAATGTTCAAAGGCATCCGAGTCATGAAAATCAATGAAAGAGTGAAGAATGTTCCAGATTCAAGGAAACTCAAGAGACAGGAAAACTCAGGGCAGCACGTGGTCCTGAACAGGATTTTTTTGCCATAAAGAATATTGTTGGGACAATTGGCAAAATGTGAACAAAGTCCGAGGATCAAGACTATACTGTTCGTCTGGCCAGTGTTGCTCAGTGGTTGACCATCAACCTATGAATCAAGGGGTCACCAGTCTATTCCCAGTCAGGGCACATGCTCACAAGCGTCCCCAGTGTGGGGTGCGCAGGAGGCAGCCAATCGATGTTTTTCTCCCATTGATGTTTCTCTCTCTATCCCTCTCCCTTCCTCTCTCTCTAAAATCAATAAAAACATATTTTTTTAAAAAATACTTTAAAAAAATTGACCTTTAAAAAAAAAGACTCTGCTGTCCTATCACTGTGATTTCCCTATTTGGGTGTTTGCGCTTTGGTTGTGCAGGATAATGGTCTATTTGAAGGAAATTACAAAATCTGCAGTGAAGGGCAGCCTGCCGGCCATTACCTTCAAACTGTCCAGGGAATAATTCTTTGTACTATCCTTGTAGCTTTCCTGTGTGTCTGAAACTGAGGCTGGAGGGTAAGGCCCTCACCCGACATCACTCTTCCAAGCAGCCGGACTAGCTCCGAGCCCTCGGACCTCTTGCCTGCCGCTGCATTCCTCTTTCCCTCCCGCCTGGGAAAGGGTTCCCCATTCAGATGCTCAGGTTCCCCCAGCTAGGACGGATAAGAGAGGGCAGGTCTGCGACACCTTTAGCAACCCCCAAGGATCGTACAGGGCAGGTTGTAGTTTATCTGAAATTACCAAAAATTCAGAGAGTGTGTCCCAGCAAGATGGTGCCCAGAACACGAGCTGTCCTCTGAGGGCCGCCGTGGCAGGGGCAGTCAACACAACCAGGGTCTGTTTCCATCTGTGATTTAAAATCACTTTGTCATCAGCATCCCAAGAATTAGACTGGGAGAGGAGGGGGGAGGAGGGAAGGGGGGGGAATGAAGAGGAGGGGAGGGGAGGGGAGGGGAGGGGAGGGGAGGGGAGGGGAGGGGAGGGGAGGGGAGGGGAGGGGAGGGGAGGGGAGGCAACCTATGGATGTGTCTCTCACATAGATGTTTCTCTCTCTCTCTCCTCTCTCTCTCTCTCCCCCTGTGTGTGTCTCTGTCTCTCTCTCTGCCCCAATGATGGCTGTGATACTTGGATCCAGGTGATGAGGGTTCGATTCCCGGTCAGGGCACATGCCCGGGTTGCGGGCTTGATCAGTGACTCTCCCATCATTGATGTTTCTGTCTCTCTCTCTCCCTCTCCTTTCCTCTCTCTGAAATCAATAAAGATATATTTTTAAAAAAAAGAAAAGAAAAGAAAATGCATAGCCCGTGACCCCAGCAGTTCTGCCCCCCACCCCAGATACAGCTGAAAGAGCTGTTGCCCACGCACAAGTAAACCAGAAAGTCAGAACCCAGGATGTGCATCAGAACACCATCTGCTTTCACAGTTTGGAAACAACCTGTCTGACAGACGTGACAAGTAAATGATGCTGTTTATGTAACAGAGTACTATGCGGTAGCTAGAAGTATCAACATAGATAAGTCTCCCAAACAAAACTGAATGAAAAAAGCAAGTTGTAGAAGAAAAGGATCAGCATGCGCCCGCTTGATTAATTTAAAGCCAGCAGGGCTGCTATGCGTTGTTCACAGATCCACGTCTATTTGCTGTATCCATAAACACAAATTCAAGATAGAGGGATAGGGATTACGTGCTGTGGGGGTCAGGGGAGGGAGTCAGGAAGGGTCACATGCAGGGTTTCATCGTATCTGCGATGTTAAATTCGTATGGTTGTTTTAAAAATACCTATTTGAGTGGCTATGGAAAAAGGTAAAACTGTGACAAGCTGATGGTATGCGCCACTACCAGTTAGTTCATTTACTGATTCTTCATAGTTTTGAGTACGTGTAGTAGAGGTTGCCAGCTGCCTCCCCAATTTATTTATTATTTATTTCCTTCCTTTCTTCTTTCTTACTGATTTATCTGGGGCAGCATGTGCCCAGGTCAAAAGAAAAAGAGAAAGAAACCCCTGCATATTCCAGGATCCCTCACAGTGTGGTGGCCAAATCAGCTATTTTTAGCCAGCAAGGTGAAGGGGAGAGTTATTAAAGGCAGCTTCTGGGAAAAGTCCTCAAACAGACAGGGTAGCAACTGACAGCACGGCTTCTCTTCGCCCTTCACCCTCACCCCTTTCTTCTTCCTACTGAGGACAGGACCACTGGAGCTGCAGCCACCATCCTGTGACCAAAGCCACCTTGAGGGTGGGAGCCAAGACTAAGATGGCAGAGCATAAAGGTAGAGGGACCTGGGCATTGATGAGATCTTGAAGCCGGGCACCAGATCTTGAAGCCCTAGACTGTTCCCTCCTGACCTCATTTCATCAGGGAAAAATAATCTCTGTATTTAAGCCACTTGGATGGGGATGTGTCCCAACAACAGCTGCTCCTCAAAGCACACTCGGAGCCCGCGGTCTCTCACCGCGGATGCAGTGACAGATGCCCGAGTCTCTTACCTGCTAACCCTCTGTGCTCTGGGCCTTTCCAGAGTCTACTGCTCAAGCTTGTTGAGTCTGCCTTTTTCCCCCTCCTCTTCTTGCCAAATAATAAAATTTCAGCATTAAGCTTTGAAGACTCTAAGCCTTTCCTGGTGAAAGAAATCTCGGCAAGAAAAGAAAGAAAATGTTCCCATTGCCTGACAGCTCCAAGAGCACAGATGCTCTTCAGAATCACAGAGTTGGTTCCAATAAGGGGAGAAATGGGAATGCTCACCAAAAAAGTGTATCGTCCTACTCTTTGGGGTGGAGGCTGACGTGAAAGTGTAAACTCCTGTCCTACTTCCTGTCTGTAAAAAAGTGTCCTTAGAAGCGTGATTTGTACAAAGGAGCCGTTGGACCTGGCTGCCCTGTCCTGTGAGATGGGACCAAAGTCCCCTTTTAGGCTGCAAGGCCCATGACGGGGGGTCATACGTGATCATTTCTCACCCTGCAAATAATATTAAATGTAGCATCTGTTATTTTCTAGAATTTCTGGGTCAAACCATAAGAAGCTCGTGGCCACTTGAAAGGAGGAAAAGATTAAAACTAAGACGTTGTTAGATTCCCTATTTGAACCAAGATGCCGAGAGTCTTGTCTCACTGAAATCAACACTGGTCTAGCAGTCTTTGCTCGTGGGTCTCCCTGCCCAGAATGTCCTCCTACTCTGCCCCCTTCATTTCACTAACACTGGCTCCCCCTTCAAGCCTGCCCAGAGTGTCCATCTTGGAAGGACCCTGCCTGTGGCAGAGCTGGGTCTCCTTCTCCATGCCCTCAGCCCTCCCATCTGCCTGGTGTAACCCCCCCTTCATTCACATTCGCCAGGGCTCCTCCAGTCACAAGGCACAGAAGCCCGATTCAAACTGGCTGGGGCCAAAAAGGAGCTGCTTTGCCTCCTGTGCCCAGAAACCCAGCAGGACCACACTCAGGCACAGATGGATCCAGGTGCTGGGTATTTGCTTCTGTGCTTTGCTCCCTGTCTTGGCTCTGCTATACTTTGGAATGGCTTCATTCTCAGAAAGACTCTAACAAAGGGGTAACAGCAGCTTCAGACAACATTCCACCAGCCCAGCCAACTCTACAAAAAGAGAAGTCTTGTTCTCAAGGTCCAGAAGCAGCTCGTTGATCCTGATTGGCTAGGCCCAAGTCTCACTTGCATCCCTGAGCCAAAAACGGTAGCCTCACATGGGCTAGGCCTGGGCCCACCCATGGGTGGGGTGGGGCTGAGAGTCTGAGAATGGGGATTTGGGAGGACCAGTCCATAAAAGTGAGAAATAGAGCCCTGGCCGGTGTGGCTCAGCTGGTTGAGCAGAGTCCCATGCACTGAGAGGTCACCAGTTCAATTCCCAATTAGGGTACATGCCCAGGTTGCAGCTCAATTCCCAGTAGGCAATCAATCACATCAATGTTTTTCTCTCTCTCCCTCTCCCTTTTTTCTCTAAAATCAATAAAAATTAAAACATTTAAAAATAAAAAGACTTTCAGCTGTGGAAATTAACTTTTTTTACAGTGAGAAATGGGGTTATCAGTAGACTAAGCAGTCACAAAAGAGCACAGCAATGTGAGGTTGGAACTTATTTTCTTGATTGTCACCTGTGTCTGGACCACTAAACAGTAGGGACTCAGGAAATGTTTGCGGAATGACACAAATGGGGAGTATAAGGTGCGGCCTGGGAGATGTTACTTCGATGCTATGCCATTAGAATTTCTCTGCTATTTCACATTCCCATACGTACAGGGGCCAGGCGTACAGTGACTGGTGCAGGCCAGGGAACTTGTCAGAACCGGGGAGAAAAGTGCCCCAGTCTGGGATTGTTTCATCTTGTGATTTTTAAATTTTTTTAAAAATATCCAAATATCTGGAAGTGTATGTGAAATCTAATATTTAAATTCTGACAACTAGTTAAAGAAAAATTTTAAGCAAGTCCATGGCCACCTGTGCTTATGAGGATGATGAGAGTCAGTGTTTGAAATTAGAATGTGAGGGGAAGAGCAGGAGCCTTCCAGAAGGCCACCTTCTGGGCTAGGGGGCTGCCTGGGGCTACAAGAGAGTGCAGTCACCCCACACAAACCCCAGGGGCAGGCCATGGTGTGAGGGCCCAGCCCAAAAGGAAGGCCCATCCCCTCTGGGTGGCCCTCAGATTTTCCACCTGGAATCAGGCCTGTCTTCCCCAGAATGCCCTTCAGCCCAGCAGAGCAGAACTGATTTTGCATCCCAGGGCGTCCCAGAGCCCCTAACAAGAACCTGACTGGAGCAGCTTCAAACATTCTTCACAGCAGGTGATTGAGTCTTGATTTGCTGGATGTATTCAGCTGAGTCACCAGCTCCAAACAATATGAGAAATAAAACACTAGCCACGCTCGAGGCCAGCAGGTGCCTCCTAATGTACACGGCCAATTACAGGAGCTCTCTCATCAGCAGCCCCAATGCTCCCCATCCCAACCCCTGCCAAGGTCCTGCTTAGAAACAGAGGGTAGGCAGACCCCAGATGAAGAAGCTCTTTGCCAGGCTTTGCACAGCATGGGGATAAGGGGTTTCACAGAGGCCTAGGAGGCCTGATCAGTGCCACATTACAGGTGGGGAAACCAAAGCACAGAGAGGGAGAGGTCCTGCCAAAGTCACACATGAGGGAAAGACAGAGCTAGGACTGGGAACTGGGTTGTCTGCCCCATGCCCAAACAGTGTCTATTCTGGATCCCACTCTGCCCTAAATGCCAGGAAGTTCTCTGTCCCTGCCTTGGCAATCCTTTGGGGGTGTTTTCTGCACCCCCCAGACTGGCTGTGGAGTGGCTGCAGTTTCCTCACCTTGGTCCAGTGGCCCCAGAGGAAAGGCTTGGAGCCCTTTCTATGCAGGAAGTGTTTCTGTGAGTCTTAGCAGTCAGGTACAGTAGTTAGAGGCATAGTGTGTGTCTTAATAGAGTGAAACTGTGAAACCAACATGGAGCGTTTAGAACTACAATGACCACAGCCCCCTGGATAACAAACAATTGTCATTATCTCCCAGGATAACCAACAGCCTTGAATTCCAGCACAGGGCCCAGCCGGATGGCCCTGACTTCCTCTCCTGCTCTGGTTCACACCTTCCACACCTGGTGCTGCTGGAGTGCAGTGTGGCAACCCACTCTCCACTGGGCCCACCTCCCAGTTCCACTTCCCATGAGACAGTAATTGCACATCTTTGAGCCCTGGAGTCCTCCTTTGTAAAATGAGATCAGCAAAGAGTACCTATCTCACAGGGTACTTATGGGGACTGGCAGAACTGTTTCTGTCGGATGGCCCATGGGTATGAACGAGGGTAACTGGCTCTAATAGGAGACTGGCCCTCTGAGTCACAGCAACCCCATGAAACCTAGAAGGGCCTACCTTGCCCCTGTGCTGCTGGGACTGCGTCTGAGGGCAGAGCCCATGTACAGATCCCCAGGGACACAGGGTACTCAGGACCTACATCCTTTAGGTCTCACTCGGCGTTTGTAGTTCTGGCGAATGTGGGTCTAGTCTCTGACTCAGTCAGACCACCCCTCTGCTCCAGGCCACTCTGCTCACTGGGGTTTAGGACCAAGTGGGTATCTCTGACCCCTTGCTCCTCCACAAACCCAGTTTTGAGAATCAGGGTACACAATGCTGAGGCTAAACCTCCTTTTCTGATGGTTCAGCTGCTCCTTCTCTGGGCTGGCTGTTTCCTCATGACCTCCTGCCCTAAGGAGGCAGAAGGGCAGACTTGTTCTGCAGGAAGAAGTGGGAGCAGGAGTTCTCTCAAGCAGCCCATCTGCCACAGGCCTGGTGACACGGTGCTGGACAGCCAGGTGGCAAGTATAGGCAACCTGAGAGTTGTTGGAGACAGGCCCAGGAAGCTAGCTGCTCTGAGGGGCAACTCCCCTCATCCCTAGGAGAAAGCATGTCTGCCCTTCCTGGGCTCAGGACCTGGGACTGCAAAGTACAGGCAGCTTGTCAGTAACACCTTATCAGGGGAGGGACAATGCTTCCTATGTTGGCTTTCTAGGAGGTAGCTCAGTAGAGGGTACTGGAGACGCTCCAGTGGTAGCCATGGATGTCAGTGTTCCCTCAACTTCACAGGCCCCATCTCCAAAACCAAGCCTGTGCCACCACAATGCATCAGTTCCTCCCCAAGGTCACACGGTGGAGGTGAGGCTGAAAGGGAGAGGGCTAGGGTGTTTGAGTTATGAGCTTGGCCTTTTCCTCTGGCTGCCAAATGACTCAAAACCAAAGTTAGCTGTATCAGCAGCAATATGGACATGTGGATCCTACCTCTTATTTCCATTTTCCCATCTCAGTGTTTTACTCTGACTTTCCCCATTTTCACCTCATCGTATCCATTCTTATTATGAATATCATTCCCCACCATCTTGTATTCTGAGTGCCTACTGTGTGCCAAGCACTGTTCTAGAGGCTAAAAATAATACGCTCTCATTATTGTTCCATTCCCAAGTGCCAGTCATTCACACTTACTATTTTCTAGTCCTTACATAAATACATGCAAGACAGGCCTTCTTATCCCCTTTTACAGAGGGTAAAACTGGAGCTGCAGGAGAGTAGCTGGCTCAAGCCAACAGAGCAGGAGCAGAGAAAGGACAGGGCCCAAAGGGCTTATTCCAACCCCCACACACTTCAACAGAGTGGAAAGACAGCCCACAGAAATCACAACTTTTTTTCACGTTTGTCTCCTCCACTCAGTCAGGGATGGCGAGGGTCAGATTTCTCTCCACCTCCCAGCAGCCAGCAGGGCATGTGCACTGGCCAGTAATTCTTGGTTGAGCATCCCTGGGCTCAGGATGCAGAAGGATCTGCCAGGACCTCTGAATACCCCAGCCCTTGCGCTCCTAAAAGGAACCAGTTCCAGTATTCCTACAGAATCTCCACAGCGACACCTTCGGTTCCTTTTCCTTTTTATTAAAAAATAGATCAAGAAAATATACACACTTCAGCCCACCTGCCAGAGTGAGCTTTGAGAAGGCCAAAGTGCTGAAGGGAGGGGGCAGGGGCCAGACCAGTCCTGGGTCCCCAGGCTTTCTCCTTTGGAGGAAAAAAGTGCCCTTGGCCAGCATAGCCAATCCTGGCCTTAAGGGATCATAATCTGGGCATGTTGCAGAGCAGGTCAAGGGCAGATGGAAGAGGGAAGGGCAGCTAGAGCAGAGATGGCTGAGGGCAACTTGAGGCCCAGAGGGAAGGATAGAGCCTGCATAGCGCTGCTGCCCACACAAGGTCCCGTGACCTTGTCCTCCTTCTCCAGGGACTCTGCGCTATCTGGCCTCCTCTCTGACCTGCCCTCCATGGGCCCCAGCACTCTTTCCAGCCAGGCAGCTGCAATCAGGCATTGAGAGCCTTCCAGCGCTCGCTGTCTGTGCTGTTGATGCTGCCAGTGTGGCAGGGCATGGAAGCAATGTCATCCAGGTAGGACACCCCGCCGGCAGAGTCGAACTGTGTGCTGGCAGCACCTGCTGCCTCTGGGCCCTCCCGCCGGGTTACAGCATAGGGATGGGGCAGATGCATGTCCGGTTCCTCAGTCTCATCCACTTGGCATTTGTAGGAGAAAAGGATCTTGGGCTCCGAGCTGGTAGGGAAGATAGAGGGCAGGGAAGCCCCACTGTCTGAGTCGAGGAAGACCCTCCTTCATTGGGCAATAAGGCCATCAGATCAGGAGGAAATGCGCTTACAGCTGCCTGACACCAAACCTGAGGTCCCTATCACTTAGACTATAGAATCCAACAGGACTAAAACCCAGCCTCCTCCTCCTGGCTGTGTGCACTTGGGCAAGAGGGTCTGTGTCTGCTTTCTCACCCAAAATAAGTGCAACAACCCCAACCTCAGAGGCTCTTTGTATAGGGTGAAAAACCTGAAACGGTACCTGGCTCAACATGCTTAGCAAGAATTGGTCATGACCTTCACCCCTGCACTCTGAGCTCACCCAATCCCTCAATCCTCAGGATCACTTTCTGAGGGAGAAAGAATTTTCAAACAGGAACCTGAGGCCAGATCAGAGCTAGGCTGGAATCAATCTAGTCCTTCTCGCTTCATCTCTAAAGCACTCTCCCAGCTTTTTCATTCAGGAGGAAGGCTCCCCCACCCACCCTCAGACCTGACAGGTGAGGAAGATGGGGTTGGGGAAAAATGCCTGAGCTCCTACCACCTCAGACGCCTGGGGTCCAACCCTCAATCCCACATGTCTTTAGCATCCCATCTCCCTAACACACCCCCAAACACACATGTACACAAAAGTGCACCCCACCCCATGCTCAAATACACACTGGACTCCCCCAACCGGGCTCCCCTGCCCAGTCACCCCCAGCTAGAATATCAGCTCGGTGAGCATGGGAATTTGTGCATACTTTGTTCCTAGTTGTATCTGCAGCTACAGCAGCGCATGGCACAGTGAATATGTGCTGAAGGAATGAATGAACTAATAATCTATTCTGAAATAAAAAACAGCAAGTGCAGAACAATGTGCATAGCCACTGTCTCTCTTGTGAAGTGTATATGCCCGTTTGTTGCATATATAATAGACATGTGTATATATGCATGTATACATGTGTGTATGTATATGTACACATGTGTACATATGTGAGTGTATATATGTATGTGTATAAGTGTTTCATGTGCGTTTGTGTATGTGTACTATCTTAGCCTGCATCCGGAGCAAGGGGGCTCTTAGCTGTACCACGCAGGTGCACACACGCAGGAAGCAGAACGCGCGGTTCCGCCAGCAGCCAAGCGGGGGCGCACGGAGCCCTCCAATCCCGGGCAGCCGGCTGGAAAGCTGGGAGCTCTGCCAAGACCTCCAGCACACTATGGTCTCCCTTCCTGGGCCCCTATGGTTGGACTCACCCGAAAAAGCCCCGGAGGAAGGCCACGTAGATGAGGGGCGCAAAGAAGCTGAAGTAGAGGAATGTGGTGGCGTCCACACAGCTGGGGGAGGAGGGTGGGTCAGAGCAGGCCTCATTGGGTGGGACCGCCCCAAACTCCCCTTCCCAGCTCCCCCAGCCTCCATACCAGAGCCCCTCGATGATGTCAGCGCAGAGCAGCGCGCTTCCCAGCCCCTGCAGCAGGTTGAGCAGCGCCAGGATACCTGCATACACATAGAAGCTCCTCCGCGCTGGGAGGGGGGGGCGTGAGGTCCTGCCCTCTCCTCCACACATCATCCCCAATGTGTTACTGGGACCCCTCAGTCCCCCAAGGAACCCTCCTTCCCTCCCTCCAACCCAGGGCTCTCCAGCTCCAGGCCGCAGTGGCCCAGACTCTCCCTATCCCCTCACCCCAGCCCCTGCACCCAACAGAGTCCTAGAGTGGCTCACAAGGCAGGGAGATGCGATCCTTCAGAGGGGTCTTGGGAAGCACCACCACCAGAGAGTACACCTGCAGAGACGGAAAGGGGGCTGAGAAGGGTGCTGGGGAGCACCAGGTCCAGAGCTAGGCCAGGTAAACCAATGTGTCCAGGCTCTGGCTCACCCGGCCACCCCCGGACCCCTAGGACCAGGGTCCACCCTATGCCTCACCAGGAAGAAGAAGCAGGAGCTGACCAGCCAGAAATGGCGGCCTCCGTGCCCATATATGTTGAAGTCCTCAGCTGAGAGGTGGGCATCAGGGTACAGGATCTCCAGCGTCCCCTGCAGGGGCAGGCAGGTGAGGGCATCACAGTCTTCTGCCACTTGGAAAGTCCCCTCCCTGGGCCCTTCCCTAATACAGAGTCCCAGAAGCTCCCACCACACCAAGCCCAGCCCCAGCCTGGCCCCCAGAGGTTCCTGCTCCAGCTTGCTCTCTGGCCATACCCTGCCCATCTAGCTGCAGCACCCGGAACAGGGACAGAGCTGTGCAAGGGGCAGTCCCTGACCCAAACTAAGAAAGAGGTCTGTGGATGCAGGGCTCAGTGTGGTCTGCCGATCTACAGTCTCCTACCTGGGCTGCTTGTTAAAACTGCAAGTGATGGGCATCCTCCCCTCCTCCACCCCAATGTATTAGATGGGAATCTGGGAGGGGTCCCCAGAACCTGCCTTGTTAACAAGTACACCTGGTGATTCCTTAGATGCACTTGAAGTTTGAGAACATTGCACCTGATAAACATTCAAACCCTGATCCAGGACCAGGAGGCAGTGGATGCCTGGCACTCACTGACTACAAACCTCCTCCAGGGAGCCCCCAGGGCTGCTCTGTCCCACCTACTCCCTCTTACCTGGGTGACAGAGTAGGCCAGGGACAGCACGGTGGTGATAGCCAGCACTCGCTTGATGCTTGATTTGCTCTCCAGGTGACCTGGAAGAAAGGTGCTGGTCAGTCAGCAGGAGCCAGCCCAGGTGACCGTGGTGGGATTGGCCACCAGCCAGGGAGGGGCAGGGAGAGCATTGGCCCCAGCAGCAGACGCACCAAAGGCAAGGCCCAGGATAACCACACTCAGCTCGATGGCCAACAGGAAGAAGCGGGTAATCTCCCACAGGATCTGGACACAGAGTGGGCAGAGTGTCAGCCTGGGGGCCCAGTCACCCCTCTCCCCAGTGCCCAGCACCCCCTTGCCGGCAGGCCCAGCCACACCTTATCAGCAACAGTTGCAGCATCCGAAGTGCTGACGGTCATGCTGACCACAGCCCGGGCAATGCCCACCAGCGCTACCACGAACACCTGGTAGGTGAGAGGGAGGTGTGGTGGAGTCGGAGAACCAGATCTGGGAATAGCAAGGACAACAAACCCACACCCCACATCTGCAGTAGTTCTGATTCCCCAAGAATGGAAGGATTCCAAACTAAACAAGTCAGGAGATGGGGAGACCACCCTCCACCAGCCTGGTCCTCCCATCTTGGGCCTCATTGTCCCAGATACACTGATGGCTATGGAATGGTTAGTAGGGTGACATGGTAAAGCCAGACTGCCTAGGTTCAAGTCCCAGCTCTGCTGCTTCCTGCCTCTGTGACCTCAGGCAAGTAACCGCACCTCCATGCTTCAGTTTACTCATCTATGAAATAGAAGTAATAATAGCACCTACTGCATCTGATCGCCAGGGGATCAAGTGGGTAAAAAAATGTAGAAGTGTGCCTGGTATCCAGTAAGAGCTAGGGCCACATCTGCAGTTAGTCTTGTCATATTAATGGTTTTAATTCTGAGATATGGGGGCTGGGAAAGGAGGCCACAGAGAAGAGGCATCACAGACCCTAGGGAAGGTGCTACAGGAGTAAGTTTGGCAGAAGTGCCTGTGCTCAGCATCTGTGGCTTTCATCAGTCTAGTATCCACCCCCTTCCTCTGGCAACAGCCTCGTTCCTCTCCTACCCTCCTCCTTCACATGGTTTGGGAGTAGAGGCTGACCCCACTCCTGGCTTCAGGGACTGGCCTGTGACCTAGGGCTGTCCATTCTTGTATGCCATTCCACCAGTTTGGGATAGGGGTGGGACCCAAGGGAGTTGAGTGAAAGTCATAGCCAGGACAAGAGGTGCAATCAATGAGAAAGGAAGCTGAGGGGGTGAAAGCCCAGAGCTGCTGGAGCTGCCTGGCTGCCATAAGGGTGGAGGCTGCTAGAGACAGGGACATCAGAAAGACACCAAGCTGAGAAGGAGATAGAGACAGTGCTGGACAGCATCACTGAACCTCTGAATCCAGCCATGCCCAAAGCCCTGGGACTTGTCAGTTTCTCAGTCAATATATTCCTTTTGGCTTCTGTGGGTTTAAGTTTGGTTTTCTAACACATAAAAACAAAAAAGCCCACATTCATACTCTGTCCTTTGTGCCATGAAAGCCATGCCCAAGCCTTGGGGAGGCCTACACCACTCAGCAGGGCAGGCTGCAGAAGCAACAAACTGCCATGTGCCTACTGTATGCGAAGCCCCACTGGGCAGGAGCTATGCACGCTGTCATTTGGTGCTCACAGGAGTGCTGAAAGCTAAATCAAATCCAACACACATCACCTGGTAGGGCACTGAGGCACAGAGAGGTCAAGCCACTGTCCCAAGGTCATTCTGCACAGCTGGGGCTTGGAGGTGGTCTGCCTAAGTGCACTCTTACCACTGCCTCCTCTCCAGGACCAAGTCCCCAGGAAGAAGAGGGTGGGGCCAGTGCTGACTCCTCTGGCCTTGCCTCACGTTCCTGGGCACTGGCCCTGGGTTCCTTTTCCCTGCCCACTCCCCCGGAAAAAACATCTGCCTGACATACAGTAGGTGATTAATATCTGCTGAATAAATACACAAACAAGTAATGGTCAGAGAGGCTGCGGGAGAGGGTAAAGAAGAAAGCAGGCCTTGAACCCCATCCCTACTCAACACCACCTCACAGGGGTGGGGTCTAGTCAGCAGGCCCACCAACAGTCTCCCCTGCCTCTCTGCATTCCCGCAACTCATTCTTCTGACTGGGAAGCTCTGGCCCAGGCCACAAAGGGGAGGTGAGGGAGCCACTCAGCTCTCAGGTAGTAAGTGATAGCTAAGAGGCATAGAAAGGAGAGGACTCTGGTTAGTCAGGCCTGAGCCCTGAAGAAATGGAGCTGGACAGCCCACATCTGGGACTGGCACCTGGGGCTGCCTTCTCAACTGCAGCCCTGCTACCTCTCCCCTGGCAACACCCACCAAGACCATTGAGTAAGGAGAATACAGGCTCTCCCAACAGGCAGGAAGTCTGCTCCAAAGAGGTCTCAGATGGATGGATGGATGGATGGACAGATGGATGGATGGAGGCTCAGTGGCTATTTTTCCCCCACTCAGCATCCATTCATCTTCCCTCTAGTAATGGTTCCCCAATTTTCTTCCAGGACCACCATCCTCCTCTGGTCTAGCTGAGGTGACCCCACCTTCCCAGCTCCAAAGTACCCCTTTCCCCACTAGTCACAGTAATCGGCTCAGGGCTGAACACAAAACCAAGGTGAGCCAATCAGAAGGAAGTCCAGGTCTACACTGGAGGTACTATTTGCTAGAGTTGGCAGGGAGGCAGGATATTAGCTCTAAGCTGCTCTTGGCTATCTTTCACACTATATAGGGAGAACTCATCTGAGATAAGGCCAGAGGGGAGCAGAGGTGCAGAGAGAGACAGAGTCCTGATGACATCACTTAATCCCCGGGATCCAGCCATACCTGAAGCTGATTTTTCATTAAAGAGGCACTTAATAATTCCCTTCTTTGCTTAAGCCAGTTGGAGCTGGGTTTTCTGTCACCGATTAGAATGAACTCACCAGGATATAGAAGGTGATAAAAATGGGGCTGGAGGTGATGCAGATCTTGGCCCGAGCAAATGGAAGCTTCCACAGCAGGAAAATGAAGAAGAGCACATTGGGGATGAGCAGCAAGAGGTCCCAGTACCGGACCCTAGCAGACAAGTATAAAAACCAGCTCACTAGTGAGGTTATATCTGCATTCCACCCCCATCACTGTGTGTGTCTCTCTCTCTTCTCTCTCTCTCTCTCTCACACACACACACACACACACACCATGAAAACCCACTCACACATAGCCAGCCACGCAAACAAGAATGTGACTGCCTTACCTAGAGGTGCCAATGTCCTCGTAGAGCAGCAGCAGGCAGCGATGTGGCACACTGATGTTGGGAGCCAGGGGTGGGGACAGCACTGTGCTTCTGTTGGCCCAAATCACCTCCTGCAGGGTTTCCATCCTGCCAGAACCCTGTCTGGGGGAGTGAGAACCACCACGTTAAGCAGCACAGAGGTTGTGTAGCCCTGGGCCTCTGGGTCTCAGGCACCCAATGGAATACAAGAGTGGCTGCCCACAGTGAGCCTGCTGCTTGTTCCCCATCACACCAGGCAGGAGGTGAGGTGTGGTGCTCCCGCACATGTCCCAAACCAACCCCCACACAGGGGCCCAGTCCCTTGTCTCAGGCTCTATCTCATGAACCCCAAACAATAAAAGGCCCCCAATGCTTGAGCCTGCCTCTGTGCCAGGCAAAGCAATACATGCTATTGGCATCACCTCGGTTAGTCCCTCCAGTCCTGGGGGGCTGGGGAGAGACAGGGGTCATGTCCTAGCCTGTTCCTTACTTCCTTGTCCTCTCTGTGCCTGTTTTCCCCTGTCCCTGGAATGGGGGTAACAAGTGTCCATCCTGCGAGGCTGCAGTGAGTACTAGATAAGCGATGTTGGATGCCTCCAATAGCCAACACACATGAAATTCTCAGTAGCTGAACTTTGGCTCCAACTCTCCACATCCTGCAGAACCCACCTGGAGGCTGAATGCAGCCACAGCTGCCAAGTGCCAGAGTATGGGATCATGCACACCTCAGGTGGCCCTCAAGCCCTTGTCTCCCTCTGCTCCCACCCTGGAAAGGCAGACACAACTAGAGGGGACACTGCACCATCCCTAGTAGAAGCACGGAGGTCTCTAAGTAGAGAGGGTGAGAAAAGAGGAGGTGCTGTGGAAGGAGGTAGAGGGAGCTGCTAAAGCAGTGAGACGGGGTGGAGGGGGCAGTCAAGCACCCACATGATGATCTAAGAATGGGAGATTAGAGTCCAGCCTGAAGATAGGAGGCCTGGTGGTTTAGGGTCCTGGAGCCACCCTGAACAACCGAGGCAGTCTTGCAGGTCACAGGACTCAGAGAGAGTAGCAGTAGAGCTGGGCCTGCATTGACAGTGGCAGGGACTTCCACAGGGAGCTCGGGGGCTCAGGACAGGTGAGCCAGGTGTGGCCTGATCACCAGAATGTAACAGATGCCAGCGTTTAAAATGATAACTTGAACAGAACTATGACGCATGTCTCCACTTCCAGGTATGTTCATAATGGCCCCAGGCTGGGGGCAGCCCAAATGAGAATGCACGTGAGAATGGCAGTGCTCACATGAACGACACTGGAACACTGCGCAGAAATAAAAAGAATGAGTGACTGCTTCAGGCAGCAACACGAAAGGGCCTCACAGGCAGGAATGCTGACAGAGCCACACACAGGAGCAGAGGTGCGGCTTGACCCCATGCAGGGAGCTGAGTGAGGGTCACCTCTGTGAGGGTGGAGGGTGGAGGGCAGAGGGGTGGAGGGAGGCACACCAGCTTCTAGGTACAGTGGTGCCTCAGTTTTCCAACATCTCCGTGGATGAACATTTCAGGTTACAAACGCCGTAAACCTGGAAGGAAATGCTTTGGTTTCCGACATGCCTCGGAAGTCGAACGTGCCACATGGCTTCTGCTGAGGGCAAGGTCCTGAGGCCTAGCTGTTGGCTGTGGATCCCTCAGTTTTTGGACGTTTCAGAACTGAACGGTCTTCTGGAGCGGATCACATTGGAAAACCGAGGAACCATTGTACTTGATCTGGGTAGTGGGTGCACAGGAGTGCTCACTGTGTCACAATTCACTGAGCCATGGACCTATGCTTTGGGCACCTGTATGGGTTACACTTAATCTTAAAAATTGAGATGTTCTTTTATACTCCAAGAGCATAGTGTCCCACTCAGCAAGGAGCAGCCCAGGACGCTAGACACCTGTTGGAAAGAAGAATTTGCAGCATTGCAACAGGAACCCATGCTTATCTGGCACTAACAATATTCCTGAACAACAGCAGGCTGAAGAAAGGGTTAGAGGGGATGCAGGGACATCCTCACTATTTCTCACAGCCATGAAACGTGAGCACTGCCTCTGGCTTAAAGGGAGACGACTCTGAAGGGTTATGCTGAGACCTTGGGCTCAGGCCCCTCCATCCCTCTCTCCAACAGGCCACTGACTGGCTCTGGGATCACGTGACTACCTGCAACTTGAGGACATATCAACAGTGAGGAATATTAAAGAGAACATATGCCTGACACATAATAGATCCAAAAAAAAAGAAGTTGGCTCCTTCCTATTCTCCTCTAATGGGAAAGGTAGCCAAAGAAGCCCACCCTTCCCTTCATTCATGCATTCTTGCACCCACCCACGCAGCAGGCAGTACTGAGCACTTACTGTGAGCCAGCACTCCATATTCCTGAGGGGGAAACTCAGCTCCCTCAGTCTCTGTCTATGAGATTTAGGTACAGCTGATTCTACTCCTCCACAACTCGAGGGAATGTGCTTGTGATCTAAGCCTGACCAATCAGGACACTCCACTGTCCTGACCAATGAAAACCAGCCCTGAGTATTTTGCTATAATTACTAGGAAAGAAATATTTTCTGCTGAGAGCAGTGAGCTAGGCCTGTATTACTTTGACCCCATATATGGAGACCCACGTAAGAATAAAGCCACTACAGAGGAATGTATAGCTGAGAGACAGGGAGAAATAGATCCTGGAGATAGATCCTCATGTGAGCCCCTGGACCCAGCCATGCCTGAAGCTAGTTACTCCCCCTGGACTTTTCGGTTATAAAACCCCAAAATTCCCTTTTCTGCTTTGGCCAGTTTGAATCTAATTTCTCTAATTTACCACTGAAAATTTTCAAGCTACACAAGTTACAGAGTTGAGCAAACCTGGTTTGCACTTCTGGCTCTGCCATGTACTTGCTGCATGACCTTGGGTGAGTCATTTCCCCTCTCTGGGTGTCACAGGGACAATAACACCTACCTAATGATGGTGCTGTAAGGACCAAATAAGACCAGAGAAGTAAATGTGTATAAAAGGTCACACACACAAAGCTAGCTGCTGCTCTTCTTCTCAGAGAGGCTGGGGGACGTGGAGAGAAGGATTTTGGTCACAGGTCCAAGGACCCCTTGCGAAGCCCCAAGTGCATAGGGTCTGAGATGAAGAATGAGAGTGTCAACTCCTTCCCTCCAATTCCCCTGCTAATTCTGCAATAACAGCAGAGAACACTCCCTGAGCCCTCCCACCTCCTCGAGAAATACTTTCATTATCCTCACTGTACAAAGCTCAAAGATAGGCAGCCACCTACAGGGCCCACAACCCAGGCTGTCTCCAGAGCCCAGGCCCCAAATCAGCAACTTGCCAGGTGCCCCCCTCCAGACCTCAGTTTCTCTGCCTGCAGATGAGAAGCTGTGCTTCTCAGACTTGAGTGCTGTTCAGATCCAGCAGGCCTGGGGCGGGGTTGACAATCCACATTTCTAACACAATACCAGGTGACGCCACTGCTCTGAGTTAGGAGGCTGTCGGACACCCCAGAACTGCCACTCTGTGTAAAAGCTTATAAAATAACTAACTGAAGCAATGATTAAAAAAGTAAAACAACTCTGAACATTATGTGCAGATACAGGGCCAAGTGCTTTACATTTGGTAACACACTTAACCATCATGCCAGCCTCTAAGAGAAAGGGAATTACTATTGTCTCCATTGTACAGAGGAGGAAAGGAGAGGCACAAAGGAGTTACGTTACCGCCCCACATTCTCCTCCCCTCACCAGGACTGGGCTCCTGGCCTTGGGGGCAGAAGCCCTGAAGGGACAGTGGAGTCTGCAGGCTCTGGAAACATGGATGTGGGAAGGATAGTAAAGACAGGGAAGGAAGGGGTGGAGCCCAGACCAGAGGAAAGGGGAAGGGGATTCTCAGAGGAAGTGGTCCTGGGATGCTGAGTGCTCTGGGGCAACCGCAGGCCTGCCAGGACCAGAGAACCTGGGACAGTTTCTTCCACCTGGGAAGGACTCTCCTGATGTTATTAACCTTCCAGAAGCCATGTTCCCACCCACTGCTTGGGCCTCCACTTCTCTCTCTCTGTCTTTGGCCAGACTGCGGGGCAAGATGCCAACTAGGCCCAGGTCATGCAGTGCTGGACCTGCTGTGAGCCCCTGGACAGGGCCTTCCCCTCTCTGGACCTCAGCTTTCTTATCTCTCATCTGTGCAATGGGATTGACCAAACCTCTCCAGAGCTACTAGGTGGGAAACCTGGGGAAATCAGAAAGCCCTGAGGAGAGGCTATACTTCTTCATAGTTGTTGTAACACCCTTGAGTGCTTCCAATCCCTAGCAGGCTGTTGAGCTTTTAAACCCCCTTATCCTCCAGCCTTGGTGGACACTGTCCTAGAGAGGCCACTCCTAGTAAGCTGCCAGCAGCCCAGCCAGGAGCCCCCAGGAGGAAGAAGAGCCCTGGCCCCGTCCCTTGCCTTCAAGGCCCAACCTGATCTGAACCCTGCCTACTGCTCTGCCTCATTCCCTTCCACTCTCCAGCCCTTGGCTTTCATCTTGTTCTCCAAAAGTATGCCTACCTCAAGGCTTGCTCTTCTCCCAGCATTGTCTCACCATTCTGGCCACTTCCTCAGAGCAGCAGCCCTCCTAAGCCATCTCGCACGGCTAGCCCACACTGTGTTTTCTTTTCTTTTCTTTTTTTTCCCCCTTACTCCTCACTCCAGGATATTTTTTCCATTGCTTTTCAGAGAGAGTGAGAGAGACACATTAATTGGTTGACTCGCACACGCTCCCCGACCAGGTCTGGGAATGGAGCCTGCAACCAAGGTACATGCCCTTGACCAAAATCGAACCTGGGACCCTTCAGTCCACAGACCAACACTCTAACCACTGAGCCAAGCTGGCTAGGGCCACACTGTGTTTTCTTTACAGCACTTGGCCTCTCTCTGAAATAGCACTAGCTGTGTGTTTGTTTATTGGCTGTCCACCCCAGGTCTACTCAGGACCCCACACAAAATAAGTTCTCAACAAATGTTATGATTTGGACAAATAAATCCCCAGTACAGTGCAGTCAAGCCCTTCTGGGGAGTGGGAGAAAGATCCATCTGGGAGGACCCCACAGCAGGGTCCCCACTGCAGAAGTGGAAGGCACTGTCACTCCCCCCTCCTCCCCCCAGTCCAGTGGAAGCAGAGTCCTCCAGCCTTCCAGATGGCCCCTGGTGCAACAGCAAATCCTAGAGGGGACTGCAGCCTCACCACATAAACAACACTGCCTGCTCCTTTCAGGCTGCTGAAGGCCACAGCAAATCTGGAGGCAGGTCCTGTCACCCTGTTTGTAGATGGGGATAGAGGCCCAGATGTGGGTGTGTCTTGGCCTAGATCTCTTCTGCACAGCCTCAAAGCACAGGGGCAGCAAGCACTGCTCACTAACCACAGCCCTGGGCCTGTGCAGCTATGTGTGTGGTCACTGTCCCCTCCCAGGGCCTTTCCCTCCCCCCAACCCCCCATGGGGCTCCCAGTTACCCTGTCCCCTCTTCCTCTGAGTCCTCACACCCAGAGGCCCCCTTGGCCCTCTGAAACTTCCTCAAGGGTGTGTTCTCTGAGGCGGTGCAAGAAGTGGTCACACCCCAGAGAAAGCAGGAACAGGTGGGCCCCGGTCCAGCTATGATGGGGATGGGGGTGCCCATCAAATCCCGGCTCCCTCACAGCTGCCCCGAGGGGATCCTAGATGAACCCAGGCTCCAGGAGCTCCCCGCCGGGGAGGGATCAGGGAAGGGCTGCAGATGCGGCAGAGACCGGGGGCGTCTCTGAAGTGGAGGCGCCAGCCCAACTGTAGGGCTCCATGCCGTGACAGGAGGTGCCCTCTTACCTGAGGGCCCCGAGCCGCGCTCAGGCCCCGCCGCCTCGGTGGCCCATCCGCAGTCGCTGGACTCCGGCCTCCAGCGCCCGGGGCAGGTGGCCAGGGCCTGGGAGCGTCGCTCAAGAGCCGCGGGCGGTCGGCTCCACGGAAATGAGGGGTACGAGGCGAAAGCGAGGCGCGGCCAGCGAGCCGGGCCCACCGGCTCCCAGGACCCAGTGCGGCTCCTCCTCGCAGCGGCGACCCGGAAGGAAGGCGCGTCCTTTTCGTCCAGCTGGAACTGCAAAAACAGCCCGAGTCCCGACTTGGAGCACTGGGCCCGCCCCAGCCCCCGATAGCCTATAGGAATAGTGCTACGTCGAAAAGAGGACGCAGGCAGCGGAAGGAGCCAATCAGAGGCCCAGTGGGCGGGGCCCCCTGACCTCGGAGACGGCGCTCGCCGCGGGGGACCGGAGGCCGCTGCGGGCGTGGGAAGCGGCTGGGGTCGAGGACGCTGCCACCTCTCGGCCCCCGCGCCTGTCAGCGGCTGTCAGTGGACCAGCTCGCTCCAGCCAGCGCTCCTCCTCCCGGCCCGGCTGGGGCCTGAGGGTCTGGGGAGGAGCATACCCGGGCAGCCCCCTCGCGTGTCGCCGCCGCCGCCGCCCCGTGCGCCCCAAGCGGCAGCCCCGCCTGGCGACCTCCGGTCACCTGGGCGAGGAAGGAAGGGTAGAGACAACCCCGCCCCCGAACGACGCGTTTCCACCGGCCTGCCACGCCGCCTGAATGGCCTCTATCAAATCGCCCTGGCTTTATTGAGCCCCGTCCAGGTGCCAGGCACTAATTTTCACAACAACCCTACAGGGTGGCTATTAGTAGTGGCATTTTACGGAGGAGAAACACGAGGCTTCCCGACGTTAAATAACATGTCCAAAGCCACACAACTAGGAAATGACAAAGCCCAGACGCTAGGGATTGAACTGCACCTGCTCGCAACTTCAACAATCCTTCAGGCAAATTCCTCTAGAAGCTTTCCCTGTACACGCCTTCCTGACAGCTATGCGGTGTTCTCTCCCCGCCCTTCTCACGCGGGCCCCTCGGGATCTGCCTCCCTACCCCCACCCCCGCTCTGAATCCTCATTCCCACCCACCCCCTCCTCATTCAGCTGTTCAAGCCACAATGGTTTCTGTTTATCTTCCTTGACTATACCAAGCTTGTTCCTACCTGTGGCTACCTGCATCTGTCCACTGCCTGGCTGGCTCTTTGTCACATATCCCGCTTCTTGACATTCTAGCTAAAGTAGCTAGCTGTCCAGTCTTTTTTCACATAATGCCCTTTTGTTTCTTTCTGAGCACCATCTCACTAACATCATTATATTCATTTACTTGCTTCCTAGTCATCAGCCTTCCCCCACACACACCAAAATGTCAGTGCTATGAGGACAGAACTGTGCTTGTCATATTCCCTGCAATGTCCTGAGGCTGACTCAGTGCCTGATGCAAATTGTAGACACCCACTTATCACAGTAAACCCAAGATACACATCCCCTAATAACAAAGTTACTTCATAGTTGGGCTGGAATGAGATTGGACCCTGTTCTTCACCTAGCTCTTGTTCTAAAAGAGAGGAAGAGTTAGGATGTCACCACCTTGTGACCATTTGGGACTTGGCTTATCTGGGACTATCCCAGCCTGGCCCGAGGTCAGGGTGCACAGTTTCTGTATCAGCCAGCGGAGGCTGTGCTCCATGCCCATGCCTGCCTTCATGAATGAGCTGTGGGAGTCAAGGTCAGCAACTAGAGTTTCTGCCAGGAAGTTACACACATCACTTCAACTCACATTGGTGAAAGCAAGCCCTAGGCCACTTCTAACCTCCAGGAAGCAGGAAGCTTCTCTCCCACCATGTGCCAGAGAAGGAGAAATGGAGTATCTGTGCCCAGACTACCCTCCACTTTATTTTTATGCTTTTTGAAACAGTCCAGAATTCCTGGGAAGAAAAAAGTTTTGCTCCTACTATCACAACGCACAATTCTGCATTTTGTACTCTGAGTCTTGAGGTCCTCATGTAGGTTCCTGTGGATCTTATTTGTAGAACTGAAGGTTTCTATTTCACCCCCTCCCTTCATGGCAGGCAGTGGCTTCTCCACTGCAGCATTCCCACACACAGGACAGAGTGAAGTATCAGCAAATGTCACTAAATAATAATCTAATAAACAAAGATCTGACTCCCAAGTTCTGTTGCTTGCCCTACACCAGGTTCTGGGGTGGTCATCCTCTCTAGGCCATGGCTGACAGAAAGGATCCTTCTATAGTATTGGCTCACTTCTAGCAATGGGAGTCCCTAAATAATAGAGACAAGATGGTAGTGTTCAACTGTTAGGAGCAAAGTGGGTGCAATCATCATATAACCATTGAAGTCAAAGCAGCAGCCAGAAGGCTGAATAGTTCACTGGAATAATTAGCAGAATACCCACATTGGTCCCTTGGTTTGAGTGGTGAGGGTTTTCAAAGAAGTGAAGGTAAAGTGAAAGTCCCTGAAACTTCTCCTCACCCACCCACCTCAGCTAAGATAATAAATAACAATATCCCTTACCAGGGAAAATGGCAGAGATTAGTGCCATCCTTGAAGACCTAAAACATGTTGGCTCAGGTAGATATCCAACAGTTAGTTAAACTGGCACTATCTACCATCTTGACACCCCCTGGTTGGCAGTCTCTGAGATGGCCCCCAATGATCCCCTCTCCTTGACAGTGCGCTGAACCTAACGACTGACTTCTAACAGGATGTGGCAAAAGTGATGGAATGTCACTTCTGAGACATGGCTTCTGTCTTGTATGGCCTCTCTAACCCTCTCATTCACTTGCTCTGAGCAAAGTCAGCTGCCATATTGTGAGGCGCCTATGGAGAAGCCCACGTGGCAAGGAACTGAGGAGGCCCCCACCCAAGAGCCAATGTGAAACTGAGTCCTCATCAAACAATCAAGGAAAAACTGAAACCTGCCACATGAGGGAGCTTGGAAGCAGGCCTCCCTGAGCTGAGCCTTCAAATTAAACTAGGGCTCTGGCCAGCCGAGTGTAGCACCACTCGTGCAGCCTGAGTGAGACCTTGAGGCAGAGGCACTAGCCAAGCCGAACCCACATCCAGACCACAGCCACTGAGATAACATGCAGCAACTGTTTTAACCTGCTAGATTCCCACATAATTTGTTATGCTTAAATAGATGACTAATACAATCCCATCCACCATCTCTCCTCTGGCTTCTCCCTCGGTGGCTCCCAGTATCCCAACTCCTGCCCAGCATCCTTTGCTGGTGCATCTTAACTGTTAGGGTTTCCCAGGTACCAGGTCTGGGCCTTCTTCTCTCTCTCCTCTCTGCACTCACTATCTGGTTATCCAACCACTCCTAAGGCTATTTATGGCTGTAGCCCAAACTCCTTCTGGAGCCCCAGACATGAATGAATATCAAATGGCCTCCTAGATAACTCCACTCAGGACCCATGTTCAACACAGCCAGAAACAAACTCATCCTTTCCTCCAAAACTTACTTGCCTTCCTCCTGCATTCTGCATCTCAGAGGTAGTGCCATCATCCGCCTGGTCACCTAAACCAGAATCCTGGTGTCATACTGGATGACTCCCTTTTGCTGTCCTCAATCCCCAAGGCCAATAGACTCCATCTCCTAAATATTCCTTGGATATTTTCAGTCTTCATCATCCCTCCTGCCCCATATTCTGGGTCCCATCCAGAGATGCTTGCTCATTGCACTAAAGTACCAAGAGGGCTGAGATCCAGCCTTGCCCTGCTCAACGAGGGACCTGTCTTAGCCTGAGCTGCCTGTAACTGGAGGAAAAACCACAGCAACCGCCTCCAACCTGGTTCAATCCACCTCCCCCAGAGGCAGCCTGAGGGATCTTCCTAAAACCCACAGAACTCGCCAAACCTGCTCAAAACCCTTCCGTGGCTCTCTACTGTCCTCAGGATAAAGCTCCAACTCGCTAGAAAAGCTTGGAGATGGTGACCTTGGCTCCTCAAGTCTTGTCCCTTTCTACGCATCACAAGCTGTTTAACCCGGACTACGGAATTGCTTGCAGATGCTCGCTACCTCTTTACAAATGTCGTTCTTTAACCGGGAGCGTCCCTGTATTTTGCTCCCCTCCTTGAGGATAACTCCTCCGGTAATATCGGAAGTGGCTTCCTACAATTTCGGAGCATTTCGGCGCTTCGAAGTATTCAGCCTGGGAGCTTTTGGAGAAGCTGAAACTGATTTTCCACTCCTAAGACAGTTAAGACCTCCGGAAACAAAGCTGTGAATTTCAGTTGCCTCATCTATAAAACGGCTTGGTCACGCAGCGAGCAGCTGGGGCGGGTCCTCGTTGCCCGCACCCGCAACTTCAGCTCCCAAACCGCTGAGAGCGGCGGCGGCGGCGGGAAGCCGGCCACGCACAGCTCAGCTGGTCCAGCGCCTCCAGCATCATTGGCTCGGCCCCACTGGCGTTGTGGGCGGGGCCTCCGGGCGTCGTGGGCGCGGCTCCCCCCGACCTGCCCCCTGCGCGCCCGCTCGACGCAAGGTGACGCCGACGTCATGACGCCCTGTTTCTTCTGACGCTTCCCGGGCTGACGGATCACGTGAGCCACTTTTCGCGCGAAAACTGGTTGTTGCTGGAGTTGCGGAGGAGCGCGGCGGTAACATGGCGGTGAGCTCGCGGGTGCGGGGCTTGCGGGTGGTCTCTGCGGCTCACAAGTCAGTACCGTCTGAGGCGTGGGCAGTGCTGGGCAGCGACTGGGGCACCTCTGGGGGGTGGTGTCGCTGCGCATTTCTTAGTCCTTGCCCTCGCTGGGCTCATATCCTGCCCCTCCTCCCCCCAGCCGGGGATCGGTCCTTCGGCTGAGGCTGGGCCCCTCGGCTCTGGTTTGTACCTGATGTCTCTCGGGATCTGCAAAGCCAGCGTGCCCCGCACCGTTCGAGTCCGCCTGGTGATGCCGCCTCTCCCGCTCCAGCATGGGGACGTTGGATTCCCGAAGCCGAGCTCAGCCCGCCTGACCACTATCACACATTCACTCCGCACATGCTTGTTGGGCCCCCTCTCTGTGCCTGGCTCAGGGTGTAACCCAAGGCAGACAAGGTCCCGCAGCTTCGTGCCCTTCTTATTGTAATATTTTTGGTCTCTTTGTCTTGTTTATCGTCTGATCCTCCCACCAGTCTGGAAGCATCAGGACCTCTTATATTTTGGTTGCTCTTGTATCGCAGTGCCTGGCACAATGTGGGTGCTCAAGTGGGTGGGAATGCTTGCTTACAGGGAGGAATAGACGATAAACAAGTTACATGAACATGCGAGGTTTCCTCAGTGAATTGTCATGGAGAAAACATGGTATTGTGAGTGACCAGATGTTTGAAGAAGGGATGTTTGAGCTGGTTCCCATGTGTTAAGAAGCCATTGGCTCAGCTCAGAGGGGAGCTTTCTGTGTAGAGGGAACAAACAGCAAGTGCAGTCTTGAGGCTGAAAAGGATTTGGTGTGGAGGACAGGATAACTGGTGGGGAGGATAGGCCACCTTATAGAATGCGAAGTCAACCCTCACCCTCTCTGTCTTCCCTTGCAGGAATCATCTGAATCCTTTACCACGGCTTCCAGCCCAGCCCGCCTTCGGCAAAGCAATGATCCTCTCACTTCCAGCCCTGGGCGAAGCTCCAGGCGCACAGATGCCCTAACCTCCAGCCCTGGCCGTGACCTTCCTCCCTTTGAGGATGAGTCTGAGGGGCTGTTAGGCACAGAGGCACCCCTAGAGGAGGAAGAGGAGGATGGAGAGGAACTCATTGGAGATGGCATGGAGAGGTACTTTCATTCAAGACCCTGCACTCAACAAATAGTTTTGTAGAGAGCCCATTGTGTGTCAGCGACCTTGCTTTGGGTGCTGGGAAAACAGACAAATCAGAGCATGAGAGCATATTGGTTCAGGATATGGGGGAAGACAGACAGCTTCGTGGGGCCACAGTGTAGGTCCTTGTAACTTGCTGTATCTAAGACTGCACTTAAGGCCAGGGTAAGCACCACCTCCATGAGATGTGTGCCCCAGGGGATAAAAGGGGTCTCTAACCTGGTAGACCATATCAGGGATGTCAACTGGGAAAGACAGGAAGCAGGCAGCTGAGTGTTTTTCTGCAACTTCAAAGAAACAGGAGTGGGGGCTGATGAACCAGGATTTAGATTCTAGTCAGCAAACATTTATTGTGCCTAATCTGCACCAGACTCTGTGTTAGATACTTTCACACTTAGTAAACATAAACATGTATTAAAGGTTATTGAGGCTTAATGCTAAGATAGTGGAGTAAGCTTTGCAGGGAAGCAAAGTTAGATTTCTACTGCCTTACCCCCATATTTATAACTGGGATTTGGTAGATGCATCAGTAATAGAATTATGTGAATGCCCAGGAACCTCATGAACAGTCTCCTTTTGGGACTTTCTTTCCTGAGACTCGGGTTTCCAAAATTGGTGTATGAGGACTGTACAGGCCATCCCACAGTCCACAGGGAATGCTTTGTGAGCCATCCCACAGACTGTCCAGGGCACTGTGGACCATTCACATCTTTGCTTTAAGCACTGACAATCAGGCTGGGTGTGCAGTACAGGCTAAACTGGAAGGAACGAGGAGTCTGGGACAAATCAACCCTGGACAGGTCCTTGTGCGCTGTGGAGTTGTTCAGGCAGTATACCCCTCCCTCATCCTCTAGCCTGGTTCCACCTCCTTTCAGAGAACAAGAGGAGAGGCCCTTTGCAGAGGCCTCTGGATAGAGATATCTGAGGACTATCTGGGCCTAATTAGACTTTGTTTTTGTGGGTTTTTAACAAACATGTTTACTGAGCTATAATTTATATATTCTAAAATTTACCCCTTCTAAGTATACAGTTCAGTGTTTTTTAGTCAATTTCCTAAATTTGGCAGCCATGACCACAGTCTAGTTTAGAACACTTCCTTATTGGGAATGTTTATCCCAATAAGACCCCTTGTGCCTGTTTACAGTTAATCCTGGTTCCCATCCCCACCCCTAGGCAGTCAATAGTCTGTCTCTTTAGATTTCCAAATTTGGCCATTTCCCATAAATGAGATGGTAATACATGACTGGCTTTTGCAACAAGCTTCTTTCACATTGTATGGTTTTCAAGGTCCATCTGTGTCCTAGTGTGTGTCAGTATTTCATTCCTTTATGTGGCTGAATAATGTTCCATTGTATGGACAGACCACTTTTTAAAATCCATGATCAGTTGATGGACATTTGGGTTCTTTGCACTTTTTAGCATTAAGAATAATGCTGCTATGAAGTTTTTATGAGAACATGTGTTTTCAGTTCTCTTGGGCACATACCAAAGGGATGGAATTGCTGGATCATATGGTAATTCTATGGTTAATCTTTGAAGGAACACCCAGGCTATTTTCCAAAGCAGCTGCAATATTTCACATTCCCACAAATGGTGTATGAGAGTTCCCATTTTTCCACATTCTTGCCAACACCTGTTATTTTCTGGTTTTTGATAATAGCCATCCTAATGTGAGGTGGTGTCTCATTTGGGTTTTGTTTTACATTTCTCAGATGTTTAATGATACGGAACATCTTTTCACATGATTATTGGATATTTGTATATCTTTAAAGAAATGTGTTCAGATTTACTTTTTTGAGTTGTAAGAATTTTTTAAAGAGTTTTTATACTGGATACATATTTGCAAATATTTTCTCAGTTTGTGGCTTGTCATTTTCCTTTTTTTAATGGTATATTTTGAAGCACAAAAGTTTTTAATTTTAATCAAGTCCAATGTGTCAGTTTTTTATGAACTAATTAGAATTTTGCTGAGGACGGTTTATGTGAGTCAAAATTCTTGAAGAGTCAGATACCTTTTCCCTGACACTTTAAGAATTCAGAAACACGTGATCCCAGACATCTGTATCTGGATTCTGTTTCTAGCATCAGCAGTATATGATTACTTGTTCTGAAAATGTAGTTTGACAGAGTAAACAACAAGAAGAAAATCCCAAATAGTAGTAGTTGCTCTAATCACCACTTACCTGACAAAAGGGAGAGTTCAAGAGGATTATCTTGGGGAGGCATTGTGGCATCAGGGAACAAACTTTGCGATTTGTAGTTAGACTGTATTTTGGCACCCAACTCTACTGAGCAACCACTGGCAAAGGTGATATCATCCCCAATGCTCGATCTCCACATCCACATGGAGCAATGATGTTTACTTCCCAGCATTGCAGGGAGGAGTGCAGAACTTTGCTCTTCAGGGGTTCCTTGTTAAGGCATCGTTCCCCTTCAGATAACTGATAGATGACATTGTGGAAAATGACTCCTTGATGGCCTTGAAGAAACTGAGAGGCTTGAGCCAGTGGGCAGGCATATCAGAGAGGCTGGTTTGGCTAATGTCAATAGAAGACCTTCCCAGGACTTGAAGGGGTTTGAGGCGGCATTGTCTGAGAAGGAGAATTCCTTGGGGAAGCTGGGGTTGGCTCTCTGAAAGGCCTTTCTGTGTGAAGATTTTGTGGTTCTTCCAATTCCTCTTTCTTATTGGGTACTTAAAGCTGCCTGGGGAGCCCCTTCCCCCTTTTTATTGTGGAAAAGTACACATAACATAAAATGTCTCATCTTAACCATTTTTAAGTGTCCAATTCAGTGGCATTAAGTACACCCACATTGTTGTGTCACCATCACCACCATCTCTAAAATTTTTTCATCTTACCAAACTGAATCATACATTATTTGTCTTTTTATGACTGGCTTATTTCACTAAGCATAATGTCCTCAAGGTTCATCCATGTTGTAGTATGCGGCAGACTTCCCTTCCTTTTGGAGACTGATTAGTATTTCATTGCATGAATAGACACTTTGTTTATCCATTGGAGATCCTTTTGATCCTTCTGTGTTTCTGGCCTGAAAACTCTTCAGGCCTGCCCAGGCCCATGCTCCTGGGCCACTGGGAACAAGCCTGGTTCCTGGGTGGCATTTGGGTGTTCTTGTTTTTTGGGGTTTTTTTTTCATACTAACAGGGTCCATTTGGGGGGTCTCTCAGGGATTACCGTGCCATCCCGGAGCTGGACACCTACGAGGCTGAGGGACTCGCCTTGGACGATGAGGACGTGGAGGAGCTGACAGCCAGCCAGAGGGAGGCGGCGGAACGGGTCATGCGGCAGCGCGACCGTGAGGCTGCTCGGGGCCTTGGCCGGATGCGCCGCGGGCTCTTGTATGGTAGGTTGAGATGTTATAACCCCCAGGGGACTAGCCTTGCTTCCAGAGCCTCAGAGCTGGGAAGGAGTGCTAGGGAAGACTTCATTCCAGGATGTCCCTGTCGTCCTCAGACAGTGATGAGGAGGAGGAGGATCGCCCCACCCGCAAGCGCCGCCATGTGGAGCGGGCCATGGAAGACGGTGAAGAGGACGAGATGATTGAGAGCATTGAGAACCTGGAGGACCTTAAGGGCCACTCTGTGCGCGAGTGGGTGAGCATGGCAGGCCCCCGGCTAGAGATCCACCATCGCTTCAAGAACTTCCTGCGCACCCACGTGGACAGCCATGGCCACAATGTCTTCAAGGAGCGCATCAGTGACATGTGCAAAGGTTTGGATTCTGTACTCACGGCCTCTGCTCACCACGGTCCACCTTGCAAAACTATCCTGCAGAAAATTATCACTTTGGCCCTGTAACAACACATTAAATAGAGACACGGAGTGCAGGGAACTTTAAATAACTTGCCTGTTGCTGGACAAGAGCTAGGATTTGGTGCCCACGATGTCCATCTTTCAGACAAATACAAAAAGTATTGCAAGTCTGCACTAGGACAGGACAGGGAGCACATCGCTACCACAGAAGTGTATTTTAACATGTTTAAAATTTGTCAGGTTTGCGTTGGCTGGGTGGCTTGGTTGGAGTGGTGTCCAGTACTCCAAAAATATTGCTGGTTCAATTCCCAGTTAGGGCACATACCTACTTTGCAGGTTTGATCCCTCGTCGGGGCATATACAGGAGGCAACTTACCAATGTTTGTTTCTTTCTCTCACTCCAGCCCCTCTCAAATCAATGAACATATCCTTGGGTGAGGATTTAAAAAAAATTTTGGCAAGGTTTATATAAAAATCTGGATTATTACTTTGATCATAAAGTAGCGGCATAGTTCTGTGGGACAGAACTATTTTAAAAGGAAGCATGCAATTCTTTGTTTTCTGCTGTCCCCTCCACTTCCTATGTTTACATTTAACACAGTTTATTCCTTGGTTTCCTTCCTGGCCCTTACAGGCATTTCAAGTTGCAGCCCTGCTATATTAGTCACTCTGTATATTATTTACTTCCTCCAGCGACTTCATACTCTATGTGACATCCTCATTTTACAGATTGGGAAGTTGAGGCTCAGGATGTGTCACTGAATTTAAGTTACATAGCTAAGGCAAGGTGGACTTAAAAGTGAGAGCTGGGCTTTCTAGTTCAAAGTCAAGACCTTGAGAGGGCAGGCTCTCTCTGCACACAGTGAGACGAAGATCACTTTCTCTGGCTTGATACTTAGTTTAATTCCCACCTCTAGAGAACCGTGAGAGCTTGGTGGTGAACTATGAGGACCTGGCAGCCAGGGAGCATGTCCTGGCATACTTCCTGCCAGAGGCGCCAGCAGAGCTGCTACAGATCTTTGATGAGGCTGCTCTGGAAGTCGTTCTGGCCATGTACCCCAAGTATGACCGCATCACCAGCCACATCCACGTGCGCATCTCCCACCTGCCTCTGGTGGAGGAACTGCGCTCGCTGAGGTGAGCTGAGGACAGGGTGGCTTCCGAGGGTCCGATCCTTGGCACCCTATGGCTCAGGAATCATTCAAGAGAGCTTTGACGGGGCAGTGGTGTGGGTGGTGGCTGCAGCCAAGGAGAGCCCTCAGCCGTAAGTTCTGGCTTGCACAGGGGTGGGGTGTGACAGATCTGGTGGCGCCAGGTCCCAGATTTTTGGGATCTGATGTTGGAACTCTCTCATGCCGTCCTTAACCTCTGCAGAGGGTGTGGGTCAAGCATCCGGGCTCTAGGCCTCTGATTTGCCGTCTCATCTCCACAGGCAACTGCACCTGAACCAGCTAATCCGTACCAGCGGGGTGGTGACCAGCTGCACAGGCGTCCTGCCCCAGCTCAGCATGGTCAAATACAACTGCAACAAGTGTAGCTTTGTGCTGGGCCCTTTCTCTCAGTCCCAGAACCAGGAGGTGAAGCCCGGCTCCTGTCCTGAGTGCCAGTCATCTGGCCCCTTTGAAGTCAACATGGAAGAGGTGAGTAAGCACACAGCACTGGCTGCTCTCTGTCCCTGTCTCAGGGGTTCCTGGTACGTAAGGCCTTCCAGACCTTTTAGGCAGTTTGGAAAATCAGCATGGGCAACTGAAGGAAGCAAGAGGGCATTGTGTACTGGCCAGACCATAGGGCAAACCACATCTGTCTGGCCAGCCTGTTTAGTTTTGCCCACATGGTGTTTTCAAAAATTCAAGCCAGTATTTAAAAATTAGTTGATTTTGTTGAAAACATCAAAGTTTATGGCTTCTTGTGAAAAATGGGAAGGTCTGGCTAAATTGGGCTGACTTCTTGCCCAGCTGCACCCTTAGCAGGGCACCTGCAGTCCCAGCGACACTTTCTCTTGACATTTCTGTCTTTCTCTCTGGTCTTTGGTTGGGGGCCCTTGGATTATAACCACCTTAGACACTACTGTGCTGTATTCAAGAGATGCTGCTGAAAGCTTCTGGGCCTTATGGCCCCAGGCATGTTACGTATGCCTTTGTATTTTAAACAACTTCATCTGTAACATCACGGTACCTGCAGTGGATGCACAGATCTCCTTGTGCCTTGCTGCCTTAAGTGTTGGCTGCTAACCTGTACTGCTCTACACTTCTGAGAAGTTCCCTAGCCATAGCCACTTTGCCAGAAAATGCCTAGGAAGTTGCGCTTGTGATAGCCCACAGCCCAAAACTGACCTGTTTAAGAGTTCAAGTACACCTTGCCTGGTGAGAGATATCTGTGAGACAAGACTTTGCCTGAGCCCATGCCTCTGTCCAGGCTTCTCTGCCCTGTCTAGCTTCCCTTATTTACAGATTGCACCTTTACAAAAGTCTCTTGCATAGGAGCAGAGCTTGAGGCTCTGTTTCTAGGGAACTTGAGACAGTAACTAGTAGAGGATTAATAATTATTAATTATAATTATAAACATTTCTAGAGTACTTTCTAGGTGCCAGGTGAAACATATGTAGCCTTTATCATACCCTATGAGACAGGTATTATTACCCTGTTTTACCAATGAAGAAATTGCCTGAGTTATACTTCCTAGCTGGAAGTGTAACTCAAAGGATTAGAAGTCTGACTTTTTGACTCAGAGCATACCCTTTAAACTGTTGTATTACATGGTCTTCTTATATAGTAAGTGAAATAAGGGACATTAAATTGCACGGCACAATGTTGGCACGTGATATTTGATAATTAGAGCCCACTCTATATGTAATTGGTTACTTAGGCATTGGTTTAAGTGTTTTGTATGTATGACTAGATTTAACCTTCACTGGGAGGTTGTATTTGGCAGTATTAGAATCTTCATTCTGTAGAGAAGGCACAGAGGGGCAGTCACCTGCCCAGGATCACACAGTGTAAACCACAAAGCCAGAATCTGAATCTAGGCAGCCTGGATCCATACACACAAGGGCTCAGCTCTGGCATGTAATAGGTGCTTGACCATCCAGGAGTCAGAAGGCATCCAGCGGGGTGGTTTCTGTGCAGGGACCTTCCAGTGATGTGCTGGTCACAGTGGGCTCATTGCCTGCTGTCTTTGGCTCTTTGTTTCCTGGTCAGTAGATGGAAATAACAACACTGCCTACTCTCCCTTATGGTGCTAAGGTCTCAAGGTAGGTGACATAATTTAGTGTTTGGAGGAGTACAAAATCTGCCTCACAGGGACAGGTCCCATGACTGTTTGTTTGTCCCTCACAGACCATCTATCAGAACTATCAGCGCATCCGCATTCAAGAAAGTCCTGGCAAAGTAGCGGCTGGTCGGCTACCCCGCTCCAAGGACGCTATTCTACTCGCCGATCTGGTGGACAGCTGCAAGCCAGGAGATGAGATAGTACGTGGCCATGAGTGGGCTAGGAGGGAACTGAGTTGCTAAGGAGATTGGTGTGAGCATTTGTGGTGGGCCAGGGAGGGGTCAATGGCAGCTAGGGAGTAGGCTGAGTTCTTGAATGACCCTTGGACTGGTTATCTGGAACACTGGGTTGAGGATTAGTTGTGCTTTGGTTTTGTTGAGTTTGTCATCTTGATGTCTGTAGCATGGAAGACTTGAAGGAAAAGCCACTGGATGAAGCCAAGCATGGAGGTAGGGCTGGCCCCCCTAACCGTCTCCCCTTTCCCTAGGAGCTTACTGGCATCTACCACAACAACTACGACGGCTCCCTCAACACTGCCAATGGCTTCCCCGTTTTTGCCACGGTTATCTTAGCCAACCACGTGGCCAAGAAGGATAATAAGGTTGCTGTGGGGGAACTGACCGATGAAGATGTGAAGATGATCACCAGCCTCTCCAAGGACCAGCAGATTGGGGAGAAGGCAAGTTGAAGTCTCCCAGGGTACCGTGCTTTACGAGGAATCCTGGGGCTCCTGGGGGCATTGTGGGTGCCCAGGGCTCACTGCCCAAGCCTTGGCTATTACTCTAAGCTGCCCTAAAACTTCAATCTTAATTCCCAGGTATTGGAAACTGAGGTTCCCTTATTTTACTCCCAGTGGCAGCTCCGTAAACTTGTCTTGATGGGGTTCCCCACACTCCAGGGGGAAAGCATAAATGTTGGCATCAGGAATTAGCCCAAGCTTGTGTCCTCACCCAGTTAGGACAGGGTTTCCCTTATCTTCATGCTTCCAGGGAAGCCAGAAAGAGTAACTCTTCTCTTGGCTGGTCGCAGAGGCAAGACAGTTGGATCCAGCACTGTGGGTGTGTCTCCCTCAGCACTTCCAGTGCTAATTTGCCATCAGAGGCCCATTCCCGGGGCCTGGTGCTTACCAAGCCGCTCAATCTGACCTGTGAGGATGCAGTGCCTTGCAGAGGATGGAAAGGTTGAGAATAGTGAAGGCACAAACATGCCACAGGTGGAAGCTGACTCCTATCAGCAAGATGTCTCCAATGTCTCTAGTTTCATCTTTAACATTCAGCAGTTATGTGTCCTCTCTCTCTCTCTCTCTCTCTCTCTCACACACACACACACACACACACACACACACAAATGGAGACTGTTTCAGTGACTCACCAGTTGAAATGACCTGAATTCCTGGTGGCTGTGTCTCCCAGTGCTCTGTGTTTATTTTTCAGTACATCGCCTGTATATTGCATTGTGTGCTTATCACTCAAAGTTTAGTCTCCTTCCATCACCATATATGACCTTCTTTACCCTCTTCAACCCCCCCCTTAACCCCCCGCTGGTAACCACCATGTGGTTGTATATGTCATTGAGTTTTATTTGATTGTTTTGTTTGTTCATTTGTTGCTTTGTGTTTTATATCCCACATGAGTGAAATCCTATATTTTTCACTTTTTCTCACTTACTTTGCTTAGCATGATATTCTCAAGATCTACCTATGTTGTCACAAATGGCAGTATTTCATCCTTTCATATGGCTGACTAGTATTCCATTACATATATGTACCACATCTTCATTCATTCACTCATTGAAGGACACTTGTGTTGTTTCCATGCCAGACCTGGCTTTGTGTTATATTTCTCCATCACAGCCCGGCCAGGAGCCAGACACTTAACGCCTCACTTGGATAGAGCCCACAAACACCTGTGAATTGGGTAGTGTTATCTCTTTTCCATTTGAGGAAACTGAGGCTCGGGCCAGCCAGAGAGCCCATGTGAGGTGTCTTCCTGCTATTAGAACTTGACTTTTATCTCCTTTTTGCTTTTGGTCTGCAACCTTGGGGTAGTTCTTTCTGAACTAGGATGGATAAAGGGGTCTGACCAAAGTTCTTTTAAGTGTTAAGAGTTCTGTGATTCTCAGAAAGAGCCAACTAATGACAAGGCCCCTAGTTGTAGGGCAGGGCTTAATGCCAAGACCTGGTGGAATTGAAGCTGCTGTAGAGTGGGTGCTTTGGGGATGGAGACTTCCCCACCCCCTGAGACTGGAACAGGACGGTTATCTGCCCACACTCAAGAGCAGAGGTCCTGTTTCCATAGCTCTATTCCTTCCTTCCTCAGATTTTTGCCAGTATTGCTCCCTCCATCTACGGACATGAAGACATCAAGAGAGGCCTGGCGCTGGCTCTGTTTGGAGGGGAGCCCAAAAACCCAGGTGAGCAGCCTCTGCAGGGAATTTAGTAGGAGCTAGATTCTACATGTCGAACAAGGTAGGTCTATTTAAAGCTTGTTAAGAGGTGGCCAGACCATGTGAGGCTTGGTCATTGTAGGGAGAACATAGCCTGTGGCATGGCATCTTGAGCATCAGTTGTCCCTAGCTTTCTACCACTGCCTTCCTTTGTGATGCACAAACTCTTTTCTTTGCTTCACTCTTATTTTTTAAAACTTTTTTAAAAAGTTGCTTTAACTTAAAAATAATACATCAATTTTTTATATGATGTATTTTTTAATACATCAATTGTATTTATGTTACATTTTCTTCAATTGTTAGAAGTCACAGAAAAGCCAAAGTCACTGTTGAACATCACCCTTTTTAATCCTAGTCCCTTCCCTGTAGGTCAACTCTGCTGGTCATTGTGTTGTGTGCATTCCCATACCTTTGTGTAGCTGCTCATAGACTTAACACATGTACTTAGAAAACACACCATTTCACACACAAAAATGCATGTTTCTCTTCACAGTTCCTGTATGTGTATATAAGTGACTGTGTAAAGTATCCACCATACTTTTTCTCACTCAAGTAACACATCTTTGGTATCTTTTGATATTAGTGCGTACTGAGCAAGTTCATCCTTTTAAGTTTCTGTGTCATGGTTCACAAAGCGTAATGTATTTGGTTATCCTCCTAATTGGAGAACATTTAAATTGCTTCCAGTCTTTTACATTTACAAAGAACATATTTGTGCACATCTCCTGTGCACCCATTTTTCTGGATTCAGTGCTCAGAAGTGGGATTGCTGGTCCTAGGGTATTGCGTCCCTTTCTGGAGAGAATATTCCTTTGCCATTCATAATAGGTTGAGAAATTGGAGATAAGCCCTGTACCGCTCACCTCCCTTGTGACTCCACTCCCTCTCCTCCCATCCTTGCCTCCAGGGGGCAAGCACAAGGTGCGAGGCGACATCAATGTGCTCTTGTGTGGAGATCCTGGCACAGCCAAGTCTCAGTTCCTCAAATACATTGAGAAAGTGTCTAGCCGTGCCATCTTCACCACCGGCCAGGGGGCTTCAGCTGTGGGCCTCACGGCATATGTCCAGCGGCACCCTGTCAGCCGGGAGTGGACCTTAGAAGCTGGAGCCCTGGTTCTGGCTGACCGAGGAGTATGTCTCATCGATGAATTTGACAAGGTAGGTCCTGGGCCTTGTAGGTGATGGGATTTAGGGTGTGTTGACTTTGCCCTCAGTGGGGGACAAGTGTTAATGCAGCGTGTTGGGGAGAATCATGCATTTGACTCTTGCAGATGAATGACCAGGACAGAACCAGCATTCATGAAGCCATGGAACAGCAGAGTATCTCCATCTCGAAGGCTGGCATCGTCACCTCCCTGCAGGCTCGCTGCACTGTCATTGCCGCTGCCAACCCCATAGGTACACCAGACACGATAGCTGGCGGGACTCAGGGCTTGCTAAAGGGGACAAGACCCAGAGAGACCCTGCCTTTGGGAATCGAACCCATAGAGCCCCTCATGCAGTCGCAGATCTGAGTTAGGAATTATGCAACAAGAGGCAGTTCTTTCCTGTGTGTCCTGCCAAAGTAGGAAAGGGTACCCCTGGGTTTTTGTTGAGCCTTGTTCTCAACCACCCATGGCCATTCTTCTCGGAAGACCTGAGAGGAGAATCTAGGTCATGTCTAAACGTGGCTGGAGTCGGTTGTTAACCCCAGCCAGCAAGTGCTTAGAGCCCAGGCACCCTTGCCTGTCTAGTTGGCTGTTCCTGCTGGGAGACCGGAATGCTTTCTGTCTCGAGCCTTTCGGGCCATTGCTCAGGGAAAGCGCTGTATCACCTCTTGTCTGAAGTACGTCCCATTCATCAGGTGCTGAATCTCCACCCTCTTCCAGTTCCTCTGCTAAAGTTCTCTTCCCTTCTGTCACCGAAGCACCTTGGGGTTGAGAGAACTTGCTATGGTTTGAGAAGAGAGGATCTGTGGGAACATGATCCCTGATCGGTTTCTTTGTGTTACAGGGGGCCGCTATGACCCCTCCCTGACCTTCTCAGAAAACGTGGACCTCACGGAGCCTATCATTTCCCGCTTCGACATCCTGTGTGTGGTGAGGGACACAGTGGACCCAGTCCAGGTACACAACCCCATGTCCCAGGTTCCCTGCAGTAAGTTCTGGGAACCTCTAGTGAGGTTTCAGGCCTATGTTGTGCCAGGCATAAGGAAAGGAGGCACCACATGGTCCATGGTGTGTTGTCCACTCTGGTCCTCATGTGCAAAAACCATCCTTGATTTCTCTTTTCCTTTACTGTCCCCCCTTCCCAGCCATCCACCCAACACAGTCAACACAGTCCATACTCTACCACCACATTCTATTGGTCCCACCGCCTGAGTTCACTTGCTGCTTCCCTGCTATAACCTGAGTTCCAGCTTCTCTTGGTCTGACCGAAGTGCTGTGGTGTCTGGTGGTTAGTCTCCTGGCTTCCGCTCTCACGCCCATTTAGACCACTAGTTAGACGCCAGGCTGTCTTGAAAGCATAAATCAGCTCATGCCTTTCCTTCTTAAGAACCTGCTAACAGCTTTCTCTGTAACTATCAGGGAACCCATCCTTGCTGTGGCTGCCCTACGAGATCTCTGCACTCATCTCTTCTCCTTCCTTCCTTCACTTTATCCAACACCTTAAAGATGCCAGAGCTTCGAACTTGCTCTTTTTCCTTCCTGGAATGCTGTTCTCCAGGATTGTCAGATGACAAAGGTATTCTAGCAGCCTTAGCTGGAGGAGTCTTCTCAGACCCTCGCCCATTGCCTTATTTCTCTTCTTAGCACATGTTACTTTCTGTAGCTGATTTTTAACACTGTGTCTTCTCTACCCTCACTAGGAGGTTAGCTTCATAAGGGCTCGGTCACATTTACCAATGGACCCGGGTACCTGGAGCTGCCTGACACATAGTAGGCTTGGTATATAAGTGTTGAGAGAACATTCTTTTGAAGCACATCAGCCTGTATTTCTTCCAGCTAGCTGACTTCCTCCCAGCCAGGCCAGGAGACTCCCTCTGCAACCTGCCCTCTTCCATCTTGTCTTAGGATGAGATGCTGGCCCGTTTCGTGGTCGGCAGCCACATCAGACACCACCCTAGCAACAAGGAGGAGGAGAGGCTGGGTAGCAGCCCAGAGCCCACCATGCCCAACACATATGGTGTGGAGCCCCTGCCGCAGGACGTCCTAAAGAAGTATATCATCTATGCCAAGGAGAAGGTCCACCCGAAGCTCAATCAGATGGACCAGGACAAGGTGGCCAAGATGTACAGCGACCTGAGGAAAGAATCCATGGTGCGGGCCCTGGGAGCCAGAGGGCTGGGCAGGGTGGGGTTGGGCAGGGCAGGAAATAGGCAGCAGCTTTCTCATTCTTGTGATCAGTTAATCCAAAAAGTACTAAATCAGGAAGGTCTTACAAAAGAAACTTACATATCTCATACATGAAGTGTTTTGTTTTACTTTTTTTTAATATATCTTTTTATTGATTTCAGAGAGAGGAAAGGAGAGGGGGAGAGAGAGAAACATCAATGATGAGAGAGTCATTGATTGAGCCCGCAACCCGGGCATGTGCCCTGACCGGGAATCAAACCCCGATCACCTGGATCCTAGGTCAACGCTCAACTGCTGAGCCATGCCCGGCTGGGCAGAAGTGTTTTGTTTTAGATGGCATTTACATGTGTGTTCATTTGTCTCTGTGAGTATAGGACCAAGGTCTTTCGATGGCCACTGTTTAAGTTCCATGTCGACTTTGCATAAATCTCACCCAAATGAACAGGTGCTCTGAATTTGTTTCAGTCCTTTCATGGTGGGATGAAGATTTAAAGGCAGCTTGCAAGCATTTAATGCAGAATTCTTGTAGATTGGTCCTTCTCACCCACCTAATCAAGACAACTTTTTCTTTTAACCTTTTAACTTCAAGTCTGCTCAGAGCATTCAACTTAGTTTTCATAGAAGCAACAGCTTATTTTCTCTGCTTAGTACATGGCTAACAAGGATAGCTGGCCACAAGTACAACAGACTCTGGGATGCCTATAAATGAACTGCTGGGAGCAGAATGTGTAGGCTGATGGTGGCAGGCCATAGCATAGGGCTCCATTGGCACTACCACACTTCAAGGAAGAACAGAAAGTGTGAGCTAACCTGGTGACTCTGGTGAGCACTTCTTCTATAGGGTGGTTAGATGTGCCCTCTGAGTTTGGGCTGTCAGCACTGCCACTATCATTTCCTTGCTTCTCTTCTGCCTAAGAAGATCTAATGCTGTTCACTCCAGGCAACAGGCAGCATCCCCATCACGGTGCGACACATCGAGTCCATGATCCGCATGGCAGAGGCCCACGCACGCATCCACCTGCGGGACTACGTGATAGAGGATGATGTCAACATGGCTATCCGTGTGATGCTGGAGAGCTTCATTGACACGCAGAAGTTCAGTGTCATGCGCAGCATGCGAAAGGTGGGTGTGAGCTGAGGCAGGGTTCCTTTGGAGCTAAGGGTCAGCTTAGCACAGGAGGCTATACATGGCCATCTCGAGACACTGGCCACTGGGCTTGCAGTGCTGCCTGGCAGCAGAAGCTCCCTGATCTGGCTTCTCTTGCTGGTGGTGAAGGGAGGATGGCAGGAGTGGGATGACCACATCCTTCAGTGTCTGAGTGTCTTGGTAGGGAAGGATGGTGATTTTTGCTCTTCTCTCATGCAGACCTTTGCCCGCTACCTTTCATTCCGGCGTGATAACAATGAGCTGTTGCTCTTCATACTGAAGCAGTTGGTGGCAGAGCAGGTGACATATCAACGCAACCGCTTTGGGGCCCAGCAGGACACTATTGAAGTGCCTGAGAAAGACTTGGTTGACAAGGTATGGGTACAGATGGGAGGGGAGGGCAGGGTTAGCTACCTGGGGAGCTGTCAGTCATCTTTGGGGGCAAAAGATCCTTGCTCTGTCAGCGAGTGGGTGGACCTTAGATGAAAGCCGTTTATCGGGTGTTTATAATGGCAGAGCACATTATAATCTTGACAGCAGCCAAAAGAGGTAAGTCTTGTTACTGTCATCCCATCCTACAGAGAAGACATCACAGAGCACCTGAGTAGCTCTCCTAAGTTCACAGGCAGTTGACAGAGCTAAGATGGGAAGCCTGTGTCTAACTCCACACCCTGACACAGCCAGCCTCTGCCCTGGTTGATTTTCCCCATAATGGATATGGGAGCCCTGCCCAGCCTGCAGTGAATGGGCCTAAGAAAGCGAACTGAACCCAAGGCTATGTGGACTTGAGCATTCTGGAATCCATTCCCACAGCTCACTTGACCTTTCCTCCTCTTAGGCCCGTCAGATCAACATCCACAACCTCTCTGCCTTTTACGATAGTGAGCTCTTTCGGATGAACAAGTTCAGCCATGACCTGAAGCAGAAGATAATCCTACAGCAGTTCTGAGCCTCCACAGCAGCTTCTCCATTCTGGCTGGGAAGCAGTTTTAGTGCCCATTTCCCTCCATGCTTCAGGGATGCAAAACCCAAACGCCAGGGGGCACAGAGTGTGCTGGGGCCAGGGCTGGCAGCTGAACCATCTGGCTTTCCCCAGTCTGCTGGGTTTGGGTTGTGGCTGGGAATGTTGCTATTTATTTCTTAGGCTCCCTCTCTGCTTCTCTCACCATCTTGGGTGGGGATGCTTTGCCAGTGTTTCTTTTTCAACTGCTTGGTAACCCACCATTTACAGATCCGCCTCCACTTCATTCTGGATCGAATCTAGTGTGTTCAAGATACCCACAGCATTTTAGATGATTGAGCATATAAGGATGTTAGGAAAACTGTTGCCTTCTTGGCTTGAGTTCTATGTCCTGGCTACTTGGGCCACATTGGCTAAAGAGCAAGTTCAAGGTATTGGTAGTGTTTTTCTGAACTCTGTCCTGCAGGTAGATCTAGGCCTCTATGAGTGGAGAAATCGTGTGGGCAGAAAAGAGTGCAACCCCTCTGTAATGACACAGCTTGGTTTCCTGCTGGAGGAAGAGTCGGAGGGGTTGATATGGTAATGAAGACTACCGCTCATACCACTAACACTTGCTGTGTTTTTTCTCCTACCTAATCATTTCCCCATTTTCTCATTGTACATTCATTTATGTTTTTGTGGTTTAAATTTTTAATAAAATCTAAATATTATTATCTGTTGGTCTCCATTCTGCCTTAAAATAGTGCAGCTTTCCTAACTTCCCTTGAAGGCCCTTTCTATCTTCTGCCTTTGGTGTTCTGAAGGAGGTAGATGAGGCTAGAAGAGCTGTTTTGTTTGTGGATGTGAAGAAAGCCAAAACTGTGGCTCTCCCTAGGGAATTCAGTTGGCAGTTGCTCTCTGTATGATCCCTCTGTGGAATCCATGGGAACCATAGAACAGATTTGTGTACCAGGAGGGACTGGAGGTAGCCTGACCCTGTTTCTGATTGGAACAACACTGTTGACTAAGAAATGTCTAAACCTATAGAGAATTTTTATGAGTTTATTTGAACCAAACTGATAATTGCTAGGAAACAAAATTGCAGCAAATTGAGAAAATGCTCTGGAGAATGGCAGCTTTACAGTTTATACATTACAGTCAAAGGAGGAGGCCTAAGGAAGGTTATATGAAATTCATTGGTAGGTTAGGGAGGCAGGAAAAAGCAAAGCCAGGACATCTCTGAGATTGGATAACAAGTAAAATGAGGAGACAAATACTTCTATATTGGTGGGTATGGGATAGTTAACACTTACAGCACATACAGATGGTATTTGGGCAACAAGATAACGAGGGGCTCCTGGTTGGGTGCTCTGATGGAAGACATTCCAAAGATATGTTACCACAGGTGCAAAAAAATAGGCTCAGTTAAGGTAAAGATAAACCTTTGTCAAGGCAGATATAGGCCTAGGACATGGCTACCCACCATGACTTGCTTTTAGTTAGGGAGTTGTAATTTCAGACGATCCTATGTGGTTACGTTAGGTCTCTGAGTTTGGAAAACCTGCCATGCAGGCCTCCCCTGAACTTGTCAGATTTAGTATGTGGCCTCTTTTTTGTCAGCATAGCCATCCAGCCTATACCTATAAATGCCAAGCTCTGGTCAGCTGCTCTGTGGATGGGCAAATACCTGCAATTTTTAATAAGTTGTTTGTTTGTTTGTTTTTACCTGAGATGCAGTGGAAATGTCTGCTTGCAAGATTTCTCTCATCCAAGTTTTCCCTTCTGGAACCTTCCAAGATGAGCCCTTCCTATGAAAGCCATGCAGATATTTGATGAGTGTGTCGGATTCAATCAGTTCCACAAATCCTTGAGAGCCTAATAAGCCCCAGGCCCTGAGGGGAACAAGTCAGGCATGGTCTCTGCCCAGCTGGGGGCTGAGGTAGACTAGTCAGTAAAGGGAAGGAAGACTGAGGAAACAATCCAGTACTATGGAACCGAATTGGAGGAATGACTGAGGAAGTCACCCTTGTGAAGGTGGAATCTTCATGAGGAAGACTAGGAAGGAGCCAACCTCAAGGAAAGAGTAGCTGTGGCTGAGGCAGAGCAAGAGGTGACATCAGGGTTGGGTGGAACTAGACCATGCTGGGCTTGTAGGCCGAAAGGAAAACTCTTCTGTGCACAGAACAATTCTGACGGCTGTGTGGATTTTCCAGAGCAAGCAAACAATTCTACAGTCACAGACCAAGTGTTCTACAGTTTAACTCAGGTCTGACACTACCAGGAGTCAGCACAGACCCCATAAGTTAAGGATTCAGTCCCACAGGGTGGCACCCATTTCAGACGCAAGTCACAAGTCGTGGGCCTCCAGGTCACCCACAACATCTATCAGATTTGGCTACATATTAGAGGTTCCCATGACCCCCTCCTCCAGTTTCATAATTTGCTATAAAGGCTCACATAACCCAGGGAAACAGTTTACTTACTATTATTGATTTACTTCAAAGGACATATTAAAGAATACATATGAACAGCCAGATGAAGAGATACATAAAGTCTGGAAGGGCTCCCAACGTAGGAGTGTCCCTATGTTAGCGGCTTTGTGGGCTCTTGGTTCTTGATGTTGCACAGGAAAGATTTCAGGTGGTTTTGCGAGTCCAGGTGGTTTTGAGAGTATGTTTATTAAAGCTGGGGACAGTAAAGCAAAGGAAGGGCTTATGATAGAAGAGGGCCTGGCCGGCGTGGCTCAGTGGTTGACCATTGATCTATGATCCAGGAGATCGCAGTTTGATTCCTGGTTGGGGCACATGCTGGGGTTGAGGGCTTGATCCCCAGTAGGGGGCGTGCAGGAGGCAGCCTATCAGTGATCTCTCATCATTGATGTTTCTGTCTCCCTCTCACTTTCTCGCTCTGAAATCAAGAGAGATATATTTTTTTTTTTTAAAAAGAGGCAAAAGCATAGCAATAGGAGTGAGCTCAGACTGACCTGCCTTGGCCCTTTGGTGTAATGTGAGGAATAGTCAAACTTAGATGTGGCTGCCTTGGCACTTTAGAAAGAAAGTCACAGAGGCAGAAGAAGTGAGCCAGCTGAGCTGCATGGACTCAGGAAACAAGTTACTGAGGCAAAAGAAGGGCCCTTGGAGTAAGAAAGCAAAGAAAAGCACCCTAGGAAAGGAGGGAAAAGGTAGGTGTACTAGAGGGAGCAGAGAGCAAACATGTACTGGGTCCTTTTTCTTAAGGGTTTTTATCTGTTTTATAAAGGTGGGAATTTTAGGGGAGGTCTAAGGGTAGGATCTCAATAGAATATTCATCAGCTTTCCAGATGTGTTTTTTAATATGCTGATGCATCAAAATGAGCCTATAGGGTCAGGGTTATGATCTCTACTGATTGGTCAGCGCTAGGGTAGGGCGTCATTGGTCAGTGCATCTGGTCCAGATGTCAGCCCTGGTGTCTCTTCATCTGGTTTTGCTGCTTTTCTGGGCCTGGTGCTGAAACAACTGAGCCTAGATGTTATCTCTAGTTTAACCAAAAATATCTCAGTGGTCAACAGACCCAAGGCTTTTTCTTTTTAAGGTGAGAGATTCCAGGTTATGTTTATACCTAATGAGAATGGCACAGAAGAGAGAGAGACACACTGTCAGGAAAGAGATATTTTTAAATGGAAGTTCTTGCAAAGGAGACAAATAATGCAATGATGCGTGCAAGTGGAGGAAACTGGCTGTGATAAAGAAGAGCTGCTTCCTTCATTGCAACAGAGGAAAGGAGATAAATGATGGGTCTAGATGCACCCTAGCTGTCTCTTTTTCAAGCCAGATACTCCCAGCTTTAACAGTTGTTTTTTATATCTTCCTGGATTTCTCCTTTGTGACTTGGTCCTTCATTAAACAAACAAAAAAGGGTTCCTGTAAAAACATAATGTTGAGAAAGATCAAACAGTTCAGAATAGCAGGACCATTAATTTCCTTGTTCTGGACACTGTCCTCATTTTAAGCCCAAAATTGCTTTACGCTTTGTAGTCATTTCCTATTTGTCAGCTTTTTGTGTAAACTTATAAACTAGGCCTTTTCTAATTTGTATTTGGATAGAGAATAGCACCAAAACCCACAGTCAACAGGACTCAATTCAGTCATTCTCACTCATATTCGGGCTGTCTCTGGGGTGGCTTCTCAAATCTGCTGTGCTAGCCCTAAGTCAGACATCCACCATCTGCCACTGGGCCTCCTGCAGCAATCTCTCCACTGGCTGTTTTGCGCTTTCTTCTATCACTAGTCCTTACTCCCTGTTGCCCTCAGAATTGTCTAAAATATAGCCCTAACCGTGCTATGATTCTGATATAAGAAATGAATTTCCGGAGAATAAAGTCTAAACTGTTCATCATGACCTTCAAGATCCTTCATGACCAGGTCCTCACCTTCCTTTCTAGAACACACATTGTCTGTTGAATAAAATGGACTGTGAGGTTTACATTGACCGCAGGCTAAATGAAATGATGTAGTCCTATGAATTAAGAATATCTTAACCTAAAATTTCTAATTTTATGTACTGCTTTTCATTATGTTCTTAGACTTGTCACTTTTCCCTTGTGTTTCACTGCTTCATTTATAATATAAGGGCCTACTACTTTGTTTGCATTAACCAAAAATTCAGTAAAAATTTCAGCTAGTAAGTCAGCTATCTTTTTAACCTTGTCTTCTGCCTCATCCTAATCATTAAACTATCTCCTAAATTTGATATGGCAAGTACTATCATACTGAACTACCTTTTGCTCACGTTCTTTCCTTTGATTAAGACCCATTTCCACTCTATCACCCGCTATCCAAATTCCTATTTCTCCTGTCAACATAAGAAATGTTCCGACCTGTAGAGATTTTTATGAGTTTGTCAGTGTAAGAAACATTCAAACCTATAGAGAATTTTTGTGAGTTTATTTGAGCCAAACTGTTGACAATTTCCAGGAAGCAAAATCTCAACAGATTGAGAAAATCCTCCAGAAAATGGCAGTTCTGCACCGTATTTTATACATTACAGTCAAAAGAGGAGACATAGCCCTAGCTAGTGTGGCTCAGTTGGTTGAGCGTCCTGTCCTCCCTGGCACCAGCTCCATTCCCCGCCGGGGCGCATGTGCAGGAGGCAACTGATCGATGTTTCACTCTCCCTCCCCCTTCCTCTCTCTAAAAAATCAATAAAAACATTTTTTTAAAAATGAGAGAGAGATGTAAGTGTGTTACATGAAATCCCTTGGTGATAGATTAGGGGATTAGGAAGGCAGGAGAAAGCAAAGCATGGGGTGATGGGGGATGGAAGGGAGACACACAACCTCTGGGATTGGTTAAAAAGTAAAATGATGGACACTTTTTTTTTACACAGGTCGGTCCAGGATAGTTAACAGTCAACAATTAACATGATAACAATAACAATGAGGGGTTTTGTGGTCTCTGCTCTGATTCTGTGACTGCTTTGAGGGGGTCCAGAAAAGGAACTTACTTTGACATTCCAAAGGTATGTTATTGTAGATGCAAAAAGACAATAGACAGGCTCAATGAAGGTAAAGATTGACTTTTGTCAGGGAAGATTCTAGCCTAGGACTACCCACCATAAACTGCTTTTACTTAAAAAGTTTTAATTTCAGACCATCTTATGTGGTTACTTTAGGTCTCTGAGTTTGTAAGGCTGCCATGCAGGCCCCCGCTGAGCTTGTCAGATTAGTATGTGGCCCATTTTTTGTCCACACTCCTAAGTATTCCTGGAAGAGTCCTTTGAGATCCTCTACAATGCCTAGTGATAGAGGGGTGAAGATAGAATTTGAAAAAAAGATTCAGTATAATAATTTATTTTAAAGAAGTGTTTTCTGAATATACTATATATAAAGTAAAATTCCACAAAATTATGACTGCTGGAGCTAATAAAATTGCAGTAATTCCAAAAGGGTTGGAACTTTTCTGTTCTTCAAAGAGGTTGAGCTCCTTTCTAACTCAGGAATTACCCATGTGCTTTTCTTTCTGCCTGTAATGTTCTTTCCCCAACCCAACCTCCTACCTATTCATCCTTCCAAGTGCCAACTTAAATGCGTCTTCAGGAAGGCAGGTGTGAGCCTTCTGTTCCATACTGTCTCATTGCCCCTTCTACTTCTTGACAGGCCTCACTACAGCTGTAATTACGCAGTCAGATATGTGGTGTTGATTTCTCTTTGTCTTCTTCACTAGACCAAACTATGAGGATGGGGGTGTGACTTTTGTTCACTGCAGTGGTGTGTGGCACATGAGTAAACTTTAGTTGCCACAGGGACAAGAGACTTAACAAAAATCGAGAAACCCTGCCCTAGGGACTCTACGGAGCGCACCCACACCTTTCCCACCTCCTTCCCCTGGGTCGCTTTTCCTTGCCTCTCTCCGAAGCTCCAAGGGCCCTTCTTTTGCCTCCGTAACTTGTTTCCTGAGCCCAGTTCTTCTAAGGCTCACTTCTTCTACCTCTGTGACTTTCTAAATAAACTTTCTCTTATATGTTTGAAAGAAAAAAGAAACACTGCCCTAATAACCCAAAGCCCGCTTTTAAAGGATAAGGCGACTGGGACCCAAAGGTTGGGAGAGGTTCTCTCAGGGTCTCAGAGCCAATTCCAAGTAAGGATGTGCACCAGACTGGCTCCAAGTCCCTCCCGCGCTCTCTCCTGGCCCAGGGCCTCTGCCTGTCCTCTCACCGTGGCCTTCATGGCTCGCTGCTCAGTTGCCCCTGAGAAGCCCTTCCCAGCCCCATTCCTCCTGGAGCTGCTGCTCAGCCTCGTGATATACAATTGGCAACACTCCACGGCCACAGCGTTAGTGGTCACTCCTTCGCCCTCTAATCAATCTCATTTGATGCAGGTGACCACTCCCTGCCTCCTGGGTGCGCAGGTAATGGGTGACTGGGTGGCTCCGGCGCTCACCTCCGTCACTGCCGCGGCACTGGCGACAGCGGGTCCTCCGAGGTGCGAGGTTCGAGGTTCGAGGTCCCAAATTCCAGGCCTCACGGTCGCGGCCCCGCCCCCTCCAGGTCTCCCGGGCGCTGATTGGCTGACCCAGCACAGGGGACGAGACGGAGGGGCAGCCACCCGCGCGCCCACCTCGTCTCTACGGGGGCGCGCCCGCGGCACGCGACCGGGTGGGGCCGAGGGTGAGTGACGGCTGCGTGGTCCAATGGGGTGGGCGCGCGCCGCCGCCCGCCAGCTCGGCCCCTGACGCAGGCCGAGGCGCCGCGCCGCTGCTGCTGCGGGCGGCGACGGCTGCACCATGGGCTGGCTGCGGCGGGCTCCCCGGCTGCCGCCCTTGCTGCGGCCGCTCCTCCTGCTGCTGGCCGGGGGTGAGTGCGCGCCGGCAGCGGACAGGCGGCGGCGGGCCGGGCGTGCGGGCGGCGGGCCGCGGTGCTGGACAGCTCCCGGCCGCCAACAAAGGACCGGCGTGGGGCGGGAGCGCGGTCTGGCTGGGCTGTGGCGCCGTCCTTCCGCCGCACGCGCGCTCGCTGGGAGTGGGGGGCGTGGGACGCCCGCGTGTGCCTGCGGTGTGAATGGCTCCACGCGTGAGCGCCACACCCACACATACACACATCAACGAGTGAGCCGGGAGCGTCGCCAGGCGCCTGAGCACGCTCCCTGCGGCGCTGGACGAGGCGCGTTCGGGGCTGACCCCAGGGCTGAGAGGACGAACGGGCCCGCCAGCCTCTGCGACAGCCACACAGGCATGGGAGGCGGCATTTAAAGGTCCCATGGGGCCGCGACAGTGAGCGTGGGGTGGGAGTGTCTGCGGCTGCGAAGGGAGACTGCCGAAGAGCCTCTACATACAGCTGCTGCGACAGTGGGGAGTGTGTTTACGTGTGTTTGGTGCTCCTGGACAGGAGGAGGGGTGTGCCTTTGTGAATGCGTCTCCTAGGCTGTGTCGGGCAACTTAGTTTTATTAGGCGCCGACAAAAAAGAGGTATGGCTGCCTCAGAAGGTCTGTTTGTGACAGTGACACTGCTGGATAGCTCCTGCACAGCTGACAGCAGTAATGCGTGAAAGACCCTCCGAGATGGTTTTCCATTTTGCAGTTACTCCAGGGCACTGGGATATATATGGGTGATGATAGGTTAGGGGTGGAGGACAGATGTGTAATGGTTGTGCTTGTGAGAAAGAGACAGAGTCTGAAAACAGCTTCTCACTGGCAGACTTGGGATTTAGGTGTGTGCGTGGGGGGTGGGGCACAAGGTATGTGACAGCCTGTGAGACAGGCTGCCGCCCAGAATGGGGGTAGGGAAAAGGGCTGTCTGCAAGAGTAGGTCAAATCAGGACATGGCTAAACAGCTTTCTCCACGTGGCTGACAGAGTGAGGGGGAGAGATGTCACCAGTAGATATTAAGGTCTGACTGGTAGTTGGTGTGGGTGAAGAGAACTGGAGTGTGTGCGTGCAGGTGTGTGTGTACTCCTGCATCAGATAGCCAGGAGTGACTCCATTTCCAGTGGACACACATGTAATGTGTTTATATGTAGCAGGGTGCATGGGACACTGGCTAGTAGGCACTTCCCATGCAGTCAACCCACAAAGGTGGGCATGTTGTGCTGTGTGTGTGAGTGGAGGAGAGACTTGTGAAGGGTCTCTTCCTGAGGGGAGGAGCAGTCTTTGCTTGATGGTGGCAGTGAGATGTGCCATTACCATGGTTCATAGTGACAGAATACCAAGAAAAACACCTGGGAGGGGAAAGGGGCCACTCCTGAGCATGTCTCAGGAAGGCTCAGTTTAGCAAGGGTACTTTTTCTCCACTGTCAATCAAGGATGGGTAAGGACCTAAGTGGTGTGCATAGAAAAAGTGTCCACAAGTGTTTCTCTGACACTCACACACACTTACCTCCATCCTTACATATCTTAAATCCTCTTTGAAGAAGGTGAGATTCAACAAATAAATATTGATTAGTTTACTAGTTCTTTTTGTGACAGCCATGCCAGAACTGGTCAGCAAAGTTGTGCAGGACCCATGCACCACTGTAACTGCCTGTACCCTTACATGGCTAGCCATGGATTACTGTGGGCAACTTTTCTCCTTTCTATTTTTTTAAATATATCTTTATTGATTTCAGAGAGAGGAAGGGAGAGGGAGAGAGAAACATCAATGATGAGAGACAGTCATGGATCTCCTGGATCATAGGTCATTGCTCAGTGGCTGAGCCACGCTGGCCAGGATCCCTTCTATTCTTTCTCCCTTTTCCTCCTTCCTATACACACTCCTCGTGACATACATTATTACTTCATGTACAGGCGACGTGCATGTCTAGCAATGTTTCTTTCTTACACACCTTTGTGTGGAAACTCTACAAAAACCCTTCAGCATTGTTTCTCTGACATGTACAGATACACACACGAGTATAAGTATGTATGTGGTAGGATGACAGTGCTGGACAATTTCTGTTGTAGCTGACGCTCCAGGTTTGAGGGCTGTGTAACAGATATTGCTGGGCAGCTACAGTATTGGTGTCTGGCAAAGGCTTAGAGAGATTTGGACTTCAGAGCTGCTGATTAGGAGGAGGGTGGGGATGGAGTTGATGGTGGAAATCAGAAAAGGATGTTTGAATCAGGAGCAAATTGCAGGGGAAATAAAACATGGGATTACTAAAGCCTTGTTTTTTCACTTCCCAAGATGTAAGCCTGCTTCATTTGACTGTTTTTCTGAGTGTGTTTGGGTCAGATTTTCAGTTATTTGAGGCTGATCCTTGAATCCTTTCGTGTCCTTTCTTTTTCTCTCCCTCTGTTGGCAGTGATGAAGTAACAGAAAATTGTAGGTGTTAGAGAAAAAAATCAATTACAAAGTGTAATTCTGAAATTTTAAATCAGGTGGGGTCTCAATTAAGGCAGATTAGTTAAGTGCAAATGTAACTATACATAGAATGGTTAGGTCTCAGCTACTATTTTGATGGGCAAACTTGAAAATAAGTAACCTCTTCTAATTACCTAAATAATTACCCATTGCCAAGGCTTTTGAAAATATCAAGGTCTATAAAAAGAAAAAATAATTATAGGGAAAAATCACTTCAAGAACATGGAACTGTTTATTGGAGAAAGAACGAAAAACCAGATTACTTTTTTTACACACAGCTTTTCAGAAAGGTTATCAAAATCTCTTTTTTTTTAAAATCTGCTTTTTAAAAAATATATCTTTATTGATTTCAGAGAGAGGAAGAGAGAGGGAGATAGAAACATCAATGATGAGAGAGTCATTGATCGGCTGCCTCCTGCATGCCCCCCACTGGGGATCGAGCCTGCAACCCAGGGATGTGCCCTGACTGGGAATCCACCCATGAACCAGGGCCATGCTGGCCAGGCTCAAAATCTCTTAATTCCTGCCAGGCTGTTGGGAAAGGAAGACAAAGAGGGGGTGGGGAGAGAGAAGAGGTAGAGAAAGATTGTGGCTTCTCCGCTTCATAGTAGAGGAGTGAGGTTCAGAGAATGGAGGCATCTCCTAAATTATAGAAATGGTAGGGAATAGACACGGTGAATTCATCAGACCACAGTCCTCTGCACAAAGAACTCCACTGACTAAAAAGTATTTTATCCCCAGAGGTGGGAAATCAACAGGACTGCTGGTCAGACTTTCCTCAAGAGGATGGACTCAGTTTTCTCAAGACCCAAGCTGTCCTAGAGAGCCTGACCAAGGCCTAAAGGCAGTGGCTTCCCTGCCGTCACACCACAGCTCAGCTGAGAGAGGCAGTTCTTAGGTTTTGAAGAGGCAATGTGTGTTTGATCCTTCAGTTGTTTTGTAAAAGGTAAAATTCCAAGAATTTTTAAAATCAGTTTGCACTTTTCTAAAAAAGCTGAAGTAATGTCTTTCCCAACATACCTGCTAGAGACTGGTATATGTCAATAAAGATCTTCACTTCATTGCCCTATCAAAAATTGGCTGCTCAGGTGCCCTTGAAACCTGTAAAATTTTTGCTCTTTAATTATTACAAACATTTCTCATCCAATGACTTGTTTTTCCTGGACTGCATGAATTTTTCCAGATTAGTTTCTTGTATTTTTTCCCCCTATCTAGGGGCATCACCTCTGCAGAGTAGGGCTGATATGTCAGCTGATATCTTATATAAAACTTAGATTACAAATTTTACTAAATTTAGAAATGACCAAACAATGGTCATTTTCCCCGGGGCAGAGGATGTTTCATGTTCATCTTTGTAACCCCAGAGAGGATACAAAGGGGCACGTGCAGGAGGCAACCAATTGATGTGTCTCTCTCACATTGATGTCTCTCTCTTTCCCTCTCTCTCCCTTTCCCCTCCCCCCTCCCTCCCTTTCACTCTCTTAAAAATCAATGGAAAAATAAAATATCCTTAGGTAGGATTAACAACAACAAAATTCAGATAATGCTTGCAAAGCATTTAGCACACAGTATCAATAATGTTAGCTCTTATTATTATAAACATCACAAAAAATTCCATGAGCTGTCAAGTTAGTCACAGTGCACAACAGGGACAGAGTAGGAAATAATTCCTGAAATTCCCTCTTTCCCGCATCTCTGAATATTAGTCGTGGAAAAGAAAATTTGGAGGTCATTTCATCCACCTTCCTCATTTTTTGATTGAGGATACTGAGTGACCCAGAAATTCTAAGCAACTTTCTGGAAGACACACATATATATATAGCAAGTTAGTAATATTTGTGTAATTAAGTTATAAAATTGACAAATATGGCTGTATTTCTATTCTTAGTGAACGGGAAAGAGTAAAAAGATGTTCTTTAATTTTTTTGTTTGTTTATTTTGTAACAAAGATGCCCTTTAATTCATTGTTTTGTAACTTATTTGTTTTGTAAAAATAGAGCCAGATTCAAGATTCTAAACAAACATGTCATTAGCAACACTGAATGAGTTTGACCTGTAACCTCACATGGTTTTTTTAAAGACTGTGTTGAGGATGCCATATTGCTGAAATATAAACCACACTCTTAATGCAGTTTTGGAAAAATTTCAGGCTAGGATAGCAGCAATGTGCACACAAGTTCCTTAAAAGCAGGGACCCCTTCTTGGCTGCATTTGTGCCCCCAGTACCTGGCACAACTGTGGCGAAGAATGGGCGCTCAGTCTATGTTTCTGATTGAGCTGGTGCCTAGCAGATGCTGAGCCAGTCTATTCCTCACTTCTCCTGCCTGTATCCTTTTGTCTCCCCTTTGTCCTGGCCACTGGGAGGAATAAACATTTTGGCTCTTTTAAAATGAGAATGGCATCTCAGAATCCCCTCAAAGTCTCTGGGTGTCAGGACTGTCCCTCAAAGCCCCACCCCCATTTCAGGTCCTTTGATGTGGAGGTGTGTCTTAACCCCACTGCAACCTGTCCTCTCTGGCCTCTCATAACCTTTGGGCTTTTGTGTTTGTGCAGGGGTGTCCCTGGGCGTATATGCAGCTAGGTCCGATGAACCTGGCCCAGAGGGCCTCACCTCCACCTCTCTGCTGGACCTCCTGTTGCCCACTGGCCTGGAGCCATTGGACTCAGAGGAGCCCAGTGAGGCCATGGGACTGGGAGCTGGCCTGGGAGCCCCTGGGTCAGGCTTCCCTAGTGAAGAGAGTGAAGAGTCCCGAATTCTGCAGCCACCACAGTACTTCTGGGAAGAAGAGGAGGAGCTGAATGACTCTAGTCTGGACCTGGGACCCACTGCAGGTAGCTCTCCTTACCTAAGAGTATGTGCTGATTGTAGCTGCTTATGCAAAATGCCAAAGGACCATTTCCTTGCTCAAATCACACCTCTTCTTTCCCCACCAGTTTTTTCTGTACATGAAAGTCAGGCCTCTGAGATTCTGAATATCTTATTGTCTCAGGAGGCCTTTTTCTCCTTAATATTCACTGCTATTTAATGAGCCTGTATTCTGTGCTTATATTATCCCCATTTTACACATGAGAAAATGAAAGCTTAGAAAGGTTAAAAGCATACTTGAGGTCATACAACTGTTCAGATTGTCAAGTCATGATTCAAGCTGAGCTCTTTCCAAGGTCTGGGGTTTGTTTGTTTGTTTTTCTGTACTGTGCTGTATTGTCTCTGTTGAAGGTTCCCAGAGGTGCACACATGCCATGTCCTGCCTTAAGTCTCTCTGGCCCCATCAAGGCATTCTAATTTCCCTGCCCTCAGTCATGGACCAGAGCTGGTTTCTGGACTTACAGAGCATGGACGATGGACATGGGAGACCTGGGCTCAACAGGAATGCACGTACCACAGCTGATTACAGGTGCAACAGAGCTTCCATGCTTCTAGCTACAGCAGCTATGCATATGTCCTTGGCCAGCAGGAGCCCATTTTAAATGTCAGACCGTCAAATTGTGTGTATGCGCGCGCACCCATGCGTGCATGCACATGGGGTGGGGTGTTACAGAATTTAGCCCTAAGTTTTCTTTTTAAAATGTATAATATTTTCGATTTATGTTTTCTAATTACAAAAATAATATATGAAATTTGTAAAAGGAGGCATGATTAGTATCGCTGTTTTATAGATAAGGAAACTGGCTTAGAGAGGTTTAAAAGTGACACTGAATTACACAAGTAATAAATGGCAGAGCTAAATCTCAAATCTGAGACTTCTACTTCAAGATCTGCTGTTTCTTCTCTATATGAAATCATTCATGAGACTACTTTAATTACTACTGCCTGTAATGAATTTTGTAGAAATCAGATCATCAAAGCAGCTGTCTGCTGGGACTTAGACATGGTTTCTATACAGTGAATCCTTGTTGAGATTGTATCTGCTATAAAACGATTTAACCTTCTGAGTCACGGCCCATACCTCAGGCATGTTTCCTAAGAGGAGGACCATCTGACAGAAGCACTTTCACCTAAGCACCAAAAAATAAAATTTAAAAAATCTGTATTTTTATTTTATGCTAGTAATAAATATCATATGAAAATTAGAAAAGGCAAACAAGTTAAAAGAAGAAAATAAAAACCATCTATAATCCCATCACCCAGAGTTAACAAATGTTAACATGTTGTTGTATATCTTTCTGAACTTTTCTCATATGGGAAATACATAAAATATATGCTTTGACAAAAAATTAGAATTATAGTGTACAGATCTTGCTGTATCAGTTACCAACATCTCTCCAAGCCAGCAAATACAGCTTTCCAGCCTCATCTGTAAGGCCAAAATAGTATCTCAAGTGTAATGGGCTCCCAGTTCTCAGTCTACCCCCTGCTGTGTGAGAGCTGGATGGTTTCCAGTCTTTGTTATGTGAACTCTGCTATGATGGGAATCCTTAAAACCAAATTGTTATGAACACCCTTAATTGTTTCCTTAGGGTACACTTCTAGATGTGAAATTGTGGGTTCAGAATGTTTGTTTTTAAAGCTTTTCATTCATATTGCCTCCCCCTCCGAAATGTGGCCTAATTTCTGTTCCGGTCAGCACAGATTCAATAATGGCTATTATCTTTATAAATAAATAAATAAATAAATAAATAAATAAATAAATAAATAAATAAATAAATAAATAAATAAATAAAAAATATATATATATTAAAGTTGGTAGGTCAAAAAATTTATCATCTTGCTTAATTTACATTTCTTTCATGACTACTGAGGCTGACCATTAAAAAGTAGCTTTTAATTATACTGAAAGCTTCTTCCCTTGCACCTCTGTTTTATGCAAATCTATTATGAATTTTGTGAGTGTTTTTATATTAGCATCCAGTTGAATACTGGCTTGAGTGTTGCACTCAGGGGACAGTTTTCAGTGTTTTGACATTAATCTAAAGGGATATTTAAAGTGATTTTCAAGGCCACTGGCCCTGATGCCTGTTTTAATTCCATGTCTTAAACAGAGGAATCAGCTCATTAATATTTAAGCTGATGCCAAAGGTCATGCATGAAATATGGCTTTCCCAGAAGGAGGAAATAAAGTCCAGTGTGGCCTTCATAAACTGGGGAACAAGACCTACAAAACTGATGAACCCTGGCCGGTGTGGCTCAGTTGGTTGGGCGTCTCCTTGTGGACCAAGAGATTATGGATTCCATTCTCCATCAGGGCACATGCCTGGGTTTCAGGTTCAGTCCCTGGTGGGAGCATGTACAGCGCATTCTGTGAGTAAGGGAGGCAACTAATCGATGTTTCTCACATCCATGTTTCTCTCTCTCTTTCCCTTCCTCTCTTTTTAAAATCAATGAAAGCATGTCCTCTGTGAGGACTTAAAAAAAAAACCCACAAAAAACTATAATGAAATATAAGAAGAAGAAAATGCAACATGTTCTATTTAGGGAATGAAAGCCAGCCCCATAGTGAGATTAAAAGAAAAAAAAAGGCCTGGAAAATCCAAGTTGTCTAGAGATCTGGAGCTTCATCATAGTGACCTCTAGTGGCCTCTGAGCCATCTATCACATCACCTGGGGAGAATGTAACTTAAGTGCTGTGATAAATAATGTTACCCGACTCAAGAACTACTTTACATTTTGCCTCAGTTAGCTTCTAGTTAGTGAATCTTAGTTCCAGAAATTCATTCAGCAAATATTTGTTGTGTAACTACTCGGTTGATTTTGTATAACCACTGTTAAAACTGGAGAATCCAGAGTTTTCATAAGGGAAAAAAATATTAACAGGAAGGGTTTCAAATGAGGAATAATTACTGTTGGTTGTTCAGCCCCAGGGAGAGAAGGCTAAATTAGGGCAACTAAGACAATATTTAGGGGGTTTTTCCCTGAGGGAAATGCTTCCCAGGTGTTCCTTAGTAGGTAAAACAGAAATGGGCTTAAGTTGTAAATGGACCATCACAGTTAGATTTAAGGATATTAGGGAGAGAGAAAAAAGCCAACAGCATAGCAAGTCCTCTCTAAGGAGGCCAAGACATGTTCTTGAAGAGGATTGTGAACTCCCCTTTTCTAGACTTACTAGCCACCTGCCAGAGGGCTGAGGCCATCAGATAGCCTCCTAGGTCCCTTCTAGTGTTAGGACCCTAGGCTCCTCTTAGTCCCATTATAATAGGCTGACCACAGATATACCTACTGCAAGCTAGATTGTGTGGAAAGCTTAGAGGAATGCAAGACATGTAGTGTGACTTTCAGAGATTGCCTTGGGAGAAGAGTACCTTCCATGGGCCAGGTGATTTTGCATTCACTATGTCATTTCATCTTAGCCTCCTGTCCCAGAGGGGTGGGTGTACAAAGCCTAGAGGCCAGTCATCCAGAATTCCAATCCCCATCTGCAAAACTCTGAAGCTTGACCTTGGCTCTCACATTTCATCAGGTCTGATGATTCAAGCCTAGCTTTAAAGAGATTGGCTGTGGCCAGAGGTGCAGATGAACTGGGAGAGGTAATGTTACTGCTGTCAGTTTGCTTTTCTCTGCATCTGAAGACATCTGAGTGCTGGCCTGACCAGGAGGTGTCCTGAAAGACTGGCTTTGATCACACATGAGCCTGAGTTTTACAACTTTACAACATGACAAATTTAGCTTAAAAGCTTAGAGAAAGTATCCTCTACTCTCCAAGCTTTTGTTTCCTCATCTCTAAGAGGAGGTGATGGACCCTTGGATCTTGTAGGGCCCCTATCTGATACCCTGTGTCTGGAATGGGGGACTGGATTTTCCCCAGGACTTACAGAAGATATAGTTTCCAGTGATGGCCACCAGAAGGACTGCAGCTTCATGGCATTGTTGCCTGGTGTGTCACCGAAGGAAGGAAGTTCATGAGCCTGGGGGCGGGGCAGACAGTGAGAGGACTGAACTAGCTTCTTCTGAGTCCCCTTGCAGCTTAGCCATTCCTTGACCTTCCACACTTTGAAGCCAAGCTGGAACCTCCCCCTGGAAAGCCTGAGCTCTGGGGGACCTTTCGCATCTCTTTAGTGCCCCAGGTGTCCATACCCTCCTGGGAACAGGCTTTTACTGGCTTTCTTGCAGCCTTCAGCATGTCTCTTGGGTATCTCTGCTTGTTCACACCTGTGTTCAGGTATGGGGCATGTGGGGAGTGCTCTGTAGGTATGTCTTTATCTCAGACAGGCTTTTGGCATTTGTGGGACCCTACTGTTCCACCTCCAGATGCTTGCAGTAGATGGAACAGGAAGGCAGAACAATAAAAGTTGCTACCTAGATATAGTTTTTGATATTTCTAATGAATTTCCAACAAAACTGGTCTATATTTTTCATGTTGTTATCCTGAAGAGGCCTAGGATTCATTGAAAAGTCAGAAAATTTCCTGGTTTCTAGGAGTCTCCTAATTTCTCTGCTTCAAAATATAATCCCTGGAATAGCAGGGAGAATAAAATCCCCTCTCCCACTACTAACAGTGCCCCTGTAAGTCCTGGAAGCCTTTAAAAGCTGTGGGCTCATCCCTTGGCCTCTGGCTAGCTCTCCTTGTGTCTTTTTCATTTCCCAGTCAAGGCCTGAGTTATAGAGTAAGGGCACAGTTCAGGAACCATGGTCAGAATCTATGGGTCTCATCTGTTCCTATGAACAGAAGGTCCCTAAACCTCATAAGGGGAACCTTTTCTAATGGGGCCTTCTTGGTGAAATCCTCAGATGAAGAAACACAAATTATGAAAACAGTGGAGAGGATATCCACAAATTATTAACAAGGGCTATCTCTGAGGGGTGTAATCATACAACCTGTCTACTTTATGCATTCTGTATTCATGGAATTTTGGCATCAGAGTTATGTCATTTTTATTATTATGAAGGAAATGAGGCCCAGCCTGGCCTTTGTTTCCCCTGCAGCCTGCCCCTTCCCCTTACCCAGATGTATTTCCCACTCTTTACCGACATGACCAATAGTGTGGCCTCCACATTGTCCCCCCCCAAGAGTCTCGTGGTTCTTTATATCATCTGCTCAGCAAATACTGAACAAATCAATGAATAATAAAACCAGTGAATGAATTTTCCATCTCTGTCTTTAGATTATGGTTTTCCAGACTTGACTGAGAAGGCAGGTCCCATAGAGGACACCAGCCAGGGTCAAGAGGCGTCCAGCCTCCCCCCTCCCTTGCCTAAGATGAACCTGGTAGAGCCACCCTGGCATATAGCTCCTGGAGAGGAGGAAGAGGAGAAGGAAGAGGTAGAGAAAGAAGAGGAAGAGGAGAAGGAGGAACTGCTGCCTGTAAACAGAGCCCAAGAAGAAGCCCAAACTCAGGTCCACGACTTGTCTCCCACCAGCAGCAGCCAGACTCCCCTGGCTCCCAAACACAGGCATGAAGATTCTGGGGACCAGGCCTCCTCAGGTGTGGAGGTAGGGAGCAGCATGGAGCCAAGCCTGTCACCACCCTCATTCACCCCAAGCACAGTGACCCTGGGGGGTCAGGACTTCACCAGCCAGGAGACAGGGGGCACAGTGCTGCCAGCTGCAGGGCATGAGGTAGAGTTTGAGGCTCCTCAGGAGGCCATTGAGGAGGCTACTATAGGAATCGCTGTATTGGCTGGCACGCAAGGGGAGGTGCTGTCCTTGGCCTCATTCCCTCAAGCAGAAGCCCCCAGTGGGGCTGAAACCCCAAATGAAGACCCCCTTTACCCTGGAGCTTCAGCTGCTTTACCCCTGGCCCCCCAAGACATGGAGCTGACACCTTCCTCTACTACCTTGGGACAAGAAGACCTCAGCCAGCAGCCCCAGGAAAGGCAGGCTGCCGAAGCTCAATCCAGAATCCCCTGGGATTCTACTCAGGTAACATGGAGGCGGGTGCAGGCCATTGACTACCTTGGGGCTGTGCTGTGGTGGGAGGTCTGCCAGGCCAAGCATAGAAGCCCTTGAAACCATGTAGAGCCTCAGCAGAACTGTTAGGGATGCACAGCTCATGGCTCAACAGTGGGTGTCCTCACCACACTTACATGCAAAGTAGAAGCTTTGGAAGAGTCTGGTCCTTGGCCTGGTTTTCATTTATTCTGGTGCTACTGCTGCTACCCTTGGCTTCCACACTGCTTATGACAGTGGTGAGAGTTTGTGCTTGACCTGTGTTCTCCCCAGCTGTGTTTCCATGCCCACTATCACACGTACAGTTGCCCTCTGCTCCTCTCCTCATCATCCTTGCCCAGTACACACACACACACACACACACACACACACACACGCCTAAGTCAGTGCTCATACCCTCCAACACCAGAAGGAAAGGAAAGGGGTCCTAAGTTTCCAGCCTGTGCATCTGGTCCACAGGCATGTTTTTGTTTGCCCTACAGAACGTTGAAAACAAGTTTGTAGCTGGGGCAAGCCCCTTGTAGTCTGGCCCTCTTGGCACAATTTCCTCTTCCTTTGTGTCACTCCCGGACTCCTCCTCTCTCTTGCTCCCTAAAGACATGTGGGTTTGTGAACCTTGGGTTGGATCCTGGGCATGTCACCTTGCAGAGGCTGTCAGCTCCCATCTAGTTATCCCAGACCTATACCTGGCCTTCACCTCCTAGCTTCTCAAAGTGTTTCTACCGATGCTCTCTGGATGCCTTTCCTTATGCCTTTATAACTGTCACTCTTATTTCTGTTTCATTGTACAGGTGGTCTGCAAAGACTGGAGCAATCTCGCTGGGAAAAATTACATCATTCTGAACATGACAGAGAACATAGACTGTGTGAGTGCCGAGTTAGGCTGAGGACTGCAGGCTGAGATTGGAGGCAGGCGGGCAGAGTGGGGGCAGTGGGCAGGCACTGGGGAAAGGGCAGTGGATGGATAGAAGCCTTAGCTATTAAGTCAGAGGGGACAAGCCTAACTCAGAGGATGAATCCATCAACATCCAAGAAGGCAGTGCTTTCATATTTTCAAATTTCTAAGGGCTCTTTTGTTCTTGTCCCCTCCGTTTTTCATTTAAAGGAGTAGTTTTGCTCAGGTGTGCAATATCTTATCTCTCTGAGGATATTGAAGTTTTTTTAAAAAAAATCTTTTCTCCCTGTATAGGTTGCTTTCCCCATTTCTTTGTTTCAGTCTCAGTTTTTCCACATGCATACTCTTCTCAAATGTCTGGTGGTGTTTGCCTCCAGAAAATTGGTTGGAAGCTGAGAGTGGTGGTGGAGTTAACTGTGGCTTCTCAGGAGGGTTGTCTGACTGGGTCATTTCATTAGAAAATTTCTGATTTCAACATCGTTAGGTCCTTCCTCCTAGGTGATTAGATTATTTGAAAAGGGAACTTCTATTCTACTGGGAATATAAAGGACTAGTTGCCAGTGTTGTGGGAGCCAGGGTAGCGAGAGGGCTGGGTGTCTCAGTATTAGGAACATGTGTGCATGAATATATTTTACTCCCCTTGTTTACAGTGTGAGCCCCCTTCCATAGTTGTGCCTGGTGTCTGCTAGGTTAGAGACCCTCTGTTTTACCCTCTTTAAAGAATAAATTTCCAGTCTTCTGCTAGTGGGAAGGGACATTTGTCATCTGTGCAGTGTTGGGGAGATGGAACTAGGGATTCAGCTGCTGCCTAAATAGTCTTTCAGTTTTTCTATATTTAGTACTGTTTCATCCCTTCTTGCAAAGTTAACCAGTGCTGCTTATTCCAGAGCATTTGGGAAGTTCGACAGTATAAATCTGATTGCTTCTCAGCTTTCTCTGTTTTGGCTTAAGATTCAGCTCTTCAGGGCTTGCTAAATCAGGGGACTTTTTTTTTAAGTTAAAAAAAGTTTCAAATTTTTCAATTAAAGTTTACATTCATTATCATCCTTTATTAGTTTCAGATATACAGCAAAGTGGTTAGAAAATCATGTACTTTACAGGGTGATCCCCCCATGCTTGAAGTGCTCGCCTGGCCCCATACATAGTTATCATGGTATTATTGACATATTCCCTATGCGGTAATCTATATCTCTGTAACTATTCTGTGACTACCAATTTATACTGCTTAATCCTTCCGCCTTTTCTCCCAGCCCTGCTACCCCCTTCCCTCTGACAACTGTCAGTCTGTTCTCTGTATCTATGAGTCTTTCTATTTTGTTTATTTTGTTCTTTAGATTCCACATATAAGTGAAATATATAGTATTTGTCTTTGTCTTACCTGTTTCACTTAGCATAATATCCTCTAGATCTATCCATGCTGTAGCAAAAGGTAAGATTTCATTCTTTTTTTGGCTGAGTAGCATTCCATTATGTAAATGTACCACAACTTTTTTATCTACTCATCTATCACTGGGCACTTGGGTTGCTTTCATATCTTGGATATTTTAAATAATGCTTCACTGAATGTAGGAGTGCATATATACTTTCGAATTAGTGTTTTGGGTTTCTTCAATATATTCCCAGAAGTAGAATTGCTGGGTTATAAGGCAATCCATTTTTAATTTTTTGAGGAAACTCCACACTGTTTTCCATAATAGTTGCACCAATTTGCATTCCCACCAGTAGTGTACTAGGGTTCCCTTTTCTCCACATCCTCACCAGCACTTGTTTGTTGATATATTGATGACAGATATTCTGACAGGTGTGAGGTACTATCTCATTGTGTTTTTGATTTGCATTTCTTTGATGATTAGTGATGCTGAGCAACTTTTCAGCTAAATCAGGAAATTCTAACTCATCCATCCAGACTTTGTTGCTCTTGTCTCTTCTGTTTTGTTTTGGCTTTGGCTTTGTGGTTTTAGACTTTACAAAATTCTTTAATCTTGTTTAGTCACTTTGGGGGAAGTGAAAGTACATGGGTATGTTTAATCCAAAAAGTGACCATTGGCCCTGACCTGTGTTGCTCAGTGGTTAGAGCATCAGCCCATGCACTGAAGGGTTGTTGGTTCGATTTCCAGTCAAGGGCATGTACCTCTATTGCAGGTTCAATCCCCAGCCAGAGTGTGTGTGGGAGGCAACCAATCGATGTGTCTCCCTCACATCAGTGTTTCTCTCTCCCTCTCTCTCTCTGTCTCTCTCTCTCTCTCATTCACTCTCTCACTCTCTTTCCCCCTCCATCCCTCTCCTCCACTCTCTCTAAAAAGCAATGGAAGAAATATCCTCCTGTGAGGATAAAAAAAACAAAAACCCCACCAAAAGGACCATTGAGTTGTTTTCTTTTTCCCAGCATCATTATAAATGGATGGATTTTAACATACTGATACATTTTAATCCATCACAGTTATTCTTACTGATGCTCAAATGCCCTGCCTTTGGTCAGTGAAAGTCTCTTTGAGTTGGCTTCTGAGTCCTTTTGACCAACCTATTAGTTTTTGGGAGTTTCCTTGCTTTGTGGCATAATAAGATGTTCCAGGCTCATTTTGTATGTTCCCTCCCCCAGAATCAGAATCAGCATTTCTCCAAGCTCTCATTCCTCTTATTGAAAAATGGTAGAGACCACAATAAAGGTAGTGTAAACCCTTTAATATTTGGTATGCATGCTTGAACAATAAAGTCTTAAGATAATATATCTCTTCTCTTTCCAATAACACATAGATATCAAAATGCTTTAATTTTGCTTTCCCTGTTTTTATCTTGTTAGTCTCATATAATATTTGATGACTACCTAGTTAGTCATTTTTTTATGGCAGATATTTTGATTGTGTAAAAAAACTAACAAAATTTGCCATCTTAATCATATTTTTTAAATTTTATTTTTGTTTAAAATATTACAGATGTCCCTTTTTCTCCCCAATGACCCATTCCACCCCGTCCCACCCCCCTCCCCAGTCCTTCTCCCCACCATTGTCCGTGTCCTTGGGTTGTGCATATATGCATATAAATTCTTTGGTTAATCTCTCCCCCTCCACCCACCCTCCCTCCTTCATCCCTCTGACATTCGTCAGTCTCATCTATGCTTCCATGTCATTGACTTAATCATTTTTAAGTTTACAATTTTGTTAAGTATATGCACATTGTTGTGAAACAGGTCTCCAGATCTTTTTAATTTTGCAAAACTGAAACTCTGTACCCATTATACACCTCCCCATTCCTCCCCCTCTCAGTCCCTGGCAACCGCTATTCTTTCTGTCCCTATGACTTTGACTACTTTAGGGACCTCATAGAAGTGGAATCATACAGTGTGATTCTTTTTGTGACTGGCTTACTTCACTTAGCAGAATGTTCTCAAGGTCCATCATGTTGTAGCATATATCAGAATTTCCTTCTTTTTAAGGCTAAATAATAGTCCATTGCGTGGATAGACCACATTTTGCTTATCCATTCATCCATCAATGGATATTTGGGTTTCTTCCATCTCTTGGCTATTGTGAATAATGCTAGTGTGAACACTGCTGTACAAATATCTCTTTAAGACCCTGATTTCAGTTCTTTTTGTGTAGACCCAGAAGCGTAACTGCTGGGTCACACTGTGATTCTGTTGTGACTTTGTGAGGCACTGGTGTACTGTTTTCTGCAGTGACTGCACCATTTTACATCCTCATCTTAGTGTCGGTGGCCTGGGAGAAAAGCCCTGGCTTTGGAACCTAAATAATCTGGGTTCAAATCCTGGTTCTGCGGTTTAGCAGCTTTGTGACCTTTAGCTAAATACTGCACCTCTCTGAGCCTCAGTTTCCCCATCTGAAAATGTGGGCATTAGTCCTAACAGCCTGGGCTTACTGTGAGGATTAAGCCAGGCAGACAGCTGGACCCAAGAAAATGTGGGGCATGCACACATGGTGGAGCAAAGTGTTCCAGCATGGAGTGGGAAGGCACTGCCCATGGCAGGAGGGTAGGGTTTTTTGCAAGCAGTAGAGCTGCTTGGCCACAGTGCATTCTGTGTACCCTGCTCAGGCAGGTGAGGGCATGCACCCCTTACACATACACATATACTTACACGTACACGTACACGTGCACATACACATACACATATGTGAAGATGGTAAGAACCATTTTAGGAACTAGGACTTTCCTAGCTGCATATGGCTATCTCCAGGTACCAGTCTTCTTCCAAATTCAAAACTGAGTTGGGTTTCTGTTAGGCCAGTAAGTGCCAAGGCTTGAGCCTGAACCTGGCACTTGCCATGGTAATGAGGAACTTTACCCTGGTGGCCTTCAGGTTGATATGACATCCATGGAAAGCTCATTAGTTTGGGCTCTAACAGAAAGGAGTCTAGGAGTGTCAGGGGTACCTGAGGGGTGGCCTGGTGAGATGCCTGTGCCTTATGGCAGCCCTGGCTTGCAGCTTTACAGAAGGGCACTCAAGAGAGAGCTGAGCAGCTGGCAGAGGGGTGTCTGGCAGGGACCTTTGGAGGCCGAGAGCAGGGGATTGTTGATTTCCCAGGTACAGGAGGGAGAAGGCTGCTGGAGAGGAGCTAGGAGTTGGAGGAGATAGGGAGTGGGTAGCAGTCACAGGGCCAAAGAAGGGTTTCTTCCCAGATGGGGCTAAGTAGGGACAATCACAGGCTGGGAGCCAGAGGCAGGGTCCTGGTCTCCAGCCCCAGCCTGAGCTTCTGCCACTCACTGAGTTTCTGCTCAGTGCTAGCATCTTGCTTTTAAAAAATTATATAATTACATATATACAGGGTCAAGAAAATCTAAACAGTACAAGAGAGTGTCAGATGAGAAAGAAGTCTCCTAACACCCCTCCTCTTGCTCCCAGCCTTGCTTCCAGAGGGAGGGGGTTACCATTTTAACCATTTCTGATTAGTTCTTCTGTATCACTACCACTATTAGAGAACTCAGACATCTTTCATGATTCTCCAATTTTGGGCTGTATCTCTACAATGACAGCACAGTTAGACTGCTTCCCACCTGTCCTCCTGGTCTTTGGTGACTGTACAACTGCAAAAATCTTTTGGTTTTTTTATCCCTGCATCCCAAAATATTCATCCCTTGCACTACACACTTGAACACACAGGCACCATGAGCAGTCTTCCATACTCCTTCACATGCTACACACCCACTTCCTGGACTTATCGTATGTGGGCATATGTGTACCCCCAGCTCAACTGTGAGTATCCCTGGACAGGCCCCACGCCCTCCTCATGGCGAAAAGCCAAGGTGGGAAGGAGCACCTGGATACCTGTAGGGAACAACTCACAGTCCTGTCGAAGGTGAAGCTCACAGCCTTTCGAGTGGTCCAGTGTAGCCCCCTCTGAAATAGCCGGATGGCCTTTCCCAGTGTTTGGCTGATGGGTGGAGGTTGGAGTGGGGGCTGGGCCTAGAGGCAGGGGTCATTAGAGCTATCTCCCTCACTGAGTATAGGCTTTCTTTCTGCCCCTATAGGAGGTGTTTCGGCAGCATTGGGGGCTGCAACTCCTGGCCCTGGTGGAGGAGGTGCTACCCCGCCATGGTAACGGCCACCACGGGGACTGGCACATCTCCCTGAGCAAGCCCAGTGAGAAGGAGCAGCACCTTCTAATGACCTTGGTGGGCGAGCAGGGTGAGCGGGGGGGAGGGGCACCCACAGGAGGGGGGATTGGCATGACTGGGGAGAGGGTCCAAGAAGATAGTGGGAGGCAGGCCAAATCAGCAGACCTTTCCCAAGGCCATGGGAGCTCTCCTGCAGAACTGTGGGAAAGTGCAGCCAGGGCTTTTGGATGTGGGATGGGCTTTTAGGATAGCAGGATGAGGTGCTTCTTGGACTCCCTAGTTTAGGATCCAGGAGTACCAACAAGCTTGGAGGCAGGGGGAGGAGGAGGGTAGGAACATTGGGAATAGGAGGGGGAAGAGGTGTGGTTTCAGTACAGCTGCCTGACAGTGGCACTGTGCACTTTGTGGTGGGCTGAGAAGGGGTGTGTTCAGAATGCAGCCTTAATGAGGAGCTGTGGAGGTGACCGCCTGGTATCACAACTGTCACTTAGTAGGCACTTGCTAAATCTTTTTAATGAGTCGATCAATGGGCAGCAAACAGAGAGTGGTTGTGCATGCACCATGAGATCTATGTGTGATCAGGAGCCAGGGAGTGAGGCTCTAGAAGCTCAGGTCAGAGATTGTCTAAGGGGACCAGGAGTCCGTAGGGGGAGCACCTCAGTGGTCAAGGCTGTACTGATGATGATGTCTCCCCCCAGGGGTGGTGCCCACTCAAGATGTCCTTTCTATGCTGGGTGATATCCGCAGGAGTCTGGTGGAGGTAAGAGGGCAGGAACAAGTTCCTCTCCTGTTCCTTAAAGCTCTGGGTACAGGGCTGCCTTCCTTGAGGGTAGGAGGGTGACCTGCACCATGTAGTGCAAAGGAGCAAAACACAAATTCTTGCTCTAGCTCTTCCTTTCAGGCCTCCTAAGACACAGTTCCCGTGGAAGAGACAGAATATATGAGCACTTAACTATCAACCACACTGTGCATGGGATAGCCAGGGGACAGCCAGGTGGGAGTTTTCTGAGTAGATAGTGGGAGAAACACTGGCCAAGGAACTGTTCAGAAGCCTGGTAGGCGGGAGCACGCGCTGTGGGTGTCGAACCACAGGAGAAAGCACAAGAGGCCTGGACATTTTTCGGAAACCATGGGAGTATGCAGTGCTTGGCCAGCTGGGGGCCAACTGGGGTGGAGGGGCAGGGCTCAGGGCACAGCAAGACAGCCCTGCCTTCTTGAGATTCACCCCCAACCCAGTACCTGGCCCATCCTGGAGACCTTGGCTAAGGAGACAGGCTGGCCACCTGTGCAGAGAGGAGCAGAGCAGGACCCTATTGTTCCTCCTGCTCCTCATTCCACTTCCCTTCTTGAGGACAGTCACCATCTCTAACAAAACCCCTTCCACTCACTGTGAAATCCAGTGATCTGTCATTAGTCTTCCTCCTTATTGAGGGCTGTGCAATATTTGACAGCAAAGATGAGCTATGCAGGACTGTGGTCCTGCCTTCTCATCTAGTACACACAGGGCTAAAGAGTGGATTCTGTGGGGGTTCTGTGTGTTTTTTTATTAGCATATTGAATCCTTACTGAGTGCTAGACTGTGCTCAGTTCTTTCACCACCACCACCCCAGGGCTTGTGAGCATTTAGTAAGACACCCTGTTGAGTGCTGTTGGTATCCATTTAAGGTTAGAGCTGAGGCCCAGGGAAGGGCCCCGACTCACCTGAGATTGCACAACTAGTAGTAGCAAAGCCAAGCTCTGGACCAGGCCTGAAGTACTCAAGACCCTGGTCTTTCTCAGCGCTCTATCTATACCGAGGGCTGTTCTGATTGTGTCTGGGTTTGTGAACCCCGCGAGCTGGTGGGAAAAGGCTGGCCTTGACCTTTTTTATAGACCCTCCTGCCTCTTCTCCCAGCCCCTGGGTATTCTGATTTTACTGGACACTTCATACTGACTGATGTGGCCAAAGGTATGCCGGGCCTTTGGAATGTATTAGTGGGCAAATTTAGCAAGTTGTAGCAAGAAATATGGACCCTTGATAACTTAAAAAGTCAATAGAGGAACATACTGGAAATACATAGGTGGTTCACAGAAACCAAAGAAGAGTTGAATACCTGGCATTAGATAGAGAAGTGCAAGGCAGAGAGGGGTCCCCCAGGTTCCTGCACCGGGAGCCAGGAGAGAGCACCACCCTGGCACCTGTCTTCTGAGGAGATCACTTTACCTTCTCTGCTCCCTTTCTGCCTGGATGCTGATCTGTAGAGAGAGCATCTGCTGGGCTGGGTCAGGGCACTGCAGCCTCTAGACCAGAGAAAGCAGGCCCACCCAAGACAACTTGCAGTGTGGGAGTGGGGTTGGGCAGCTAAATACCATTGGTGACCACTCCTGTGGGAAGAGGGAGGAAGCTGGGAAGCTAGAGTGGCCATGATGTGGGCTGTCCCCAGCATCTCCTGCACTGTCTCTGGCCCATTATGGCCAGGCTGATACCAAAATACCCACCCCCCGGGTGGAAGCTGTGTCCCAGGGGCCTAATTCAATGCTGGTGTGTGGTGGAGAATGTGTGGCAAGGGGATCACAGCTGCCCTTGTCTCTTTTCTTCTTTTTTAAACTGGTGGGACAGTGTGAGACTCCATCTAGTTTGGATCATGACTGGCAGCATGGGGGTGGGCAGCCTCACTGGGGGGATAGGGTCACAACCAGATGGATTTCAAGCCAGACTTCTTCCCCAGCGGGGTCAGGGTCAGGCAGTGCCATGGTGGGAATGTGAGGAGAGGCAGGGAATGGAAATGTAGGGTAGAGAGGCTTGGAGCTGCCCCCAGGTGAACAGGGTAGGCATAGGGGAGAGAGAGTCCCTCATGAGCATAGATCCAGGCCTTTAAGGGAGCTTTAGGAGCCAGGAGTGTGCCAGCTCTTTCTCAAAGCCTGTCCCTGTTCCTAAGCCCCAATCCCATGGGGTGGGAGTCATGGAACCCCAGAACCTCAGCTGAGGAGCCTGGCCCCTCCCACCCCCAGATTGGCATCCAGAACTACTCCACAACAAGCAGCTGCCAGGCCCGGGCCAGCCAGGTGCGTAGTGACTATGGGACACTCTTTGTGGTGCTGGTGGTCATCGGCGCCATCTGTGTGATCATCATTGTGTTGGGCCTGCTCTACAACTGCTGGCAGCGACGGCTGCCCAAGCTCAAACATGTGGTGAGTGTGGGGTCAGGTGGGGCAGAGGTCATGGGCTGGGGGCGTGCTGGTGGAGATGGGAGTGCCCAGCAAGCTCTGTCATCTGCAGACTCAGTGTCTTCATCTCAGGGTGACAGGCGGTAATTGTTCTGGGAATGGGGTACTGCAGGTGAGGCCATTTGTCCAGTGCCTGCATCTCAGTCAACCTGTACAGGACACCAGCCGCACCCCAGGAGCCCTCCATGGCACCAGCCCCTCCTGGGGCAGAGTGACCCTGCAGGCCTGAGTTCAGCAGGATGTCTCACTAGAGAAGCCCTAGGTCAGCAGGGCTCAGGGGTCAAGAAAAGACTCCCCACAAAGGAGAGGGCAGGGCAAGACTCCCATTTTTTCAGGAGTTCCCTGGAGTCTATGAGGAGGCTGTTGGGAGGTATCAGCTGGTGTCCAGGAGGCTTCGCGCTTGTTTAGTCAAAGGATCGGTAGAATTATTTTAAGAAAGGAGTTGGGCTGTGGAAACAGAAGGGAAGTGGCATCTGTCGAGGGTCCCTGGGGTTCCCTGTGTACGGTTTTACAGACTAGGGAAGGAGCAATGAAGTGACTTGTTCAAGGTCACAGGCTAGGCCAACGGGGCACGTTGGTGCAGCTGGTGGGTTGGGCAGGGGCCTGGCCCAGGTGCTCGCCCAGCAGCCTGGTCCTGGTCCTGGCCCCGCAGTCGCACGGCGAGGAGCTGCGCTTCGTCGAGAACGGCTGCCACGACAACCCCACGCTGGACGTGGCCAGCGACAGCCAGTCGGAGATGCAGGAGAAGCAACCCAGCCTGAACGGCGGCGGGGCCGTGAACGGCCCGGGGGGCTGGAGCGCGCTCATGGGGGGCAAGCGGGACCCTGAGGACTCAGACGCGTTTGAGGAGGACACGCACCTGTGAGGGCTTGCGCGCCGGCGCCGCGCCCTGACCAGCGGGGCGAACCCAAGGCGCACAGTTGTGCCCCCTCCTTCTCGCCTCCACCCCCCGCAGCCAGGTTCCCGGTGCCGGCTCCTCCCGCTCCCTACCCAAAACAGTCTTGGCACAGCCCTCCCCACCCCCACCCGATGTCCCGAGGGGCGGGCCCCGGGACCCCCATTAAAACTGCCCGGAGCCCACGCCGGGCCCAGCCCGTCCGCCTGCCCGACTGGTTCTTGCTGGGGGATGGGCGCTGGCGGGGCGGGCCGGGGGCGGGAACCTCGGGGGCGGGGCGGGGCGGGCGGGGGCGGAACCTCGGGGGCGGGGCGGGGCGGGGCGGGGCGGGGCCGGCGCTGTTGACATCCGGCTGGGCCCGTACTCACCGCTACCGGGCGGGTCGACGCTCGTCCGCCGCGTCCGCCATGGATATCAGCGACCTCTTCTCCAGCTGCAGGAAGGGGGACGTGGGCCGAGTGCGGTGAGGACCTCGCAGCCCCGGGAGGTGCGGCGCCCTCCGAGCGCCTCCACCCCGGGGTGCGCAGGGGAAGGCCGCGGGGAGGGAGGGCGCCTTGGCTTCAGCACCCGTCCCTCCACAGACCACCCGCCAACGGGCCGCAGGGGGCTCGGGGGGTGGACCACGGCAGCCTAACAAGCTGTGGGCGATTACTCCGGGGGGGGTGGTCGCAGAGGACCTCCTGGAGGAGAAGACTGCCACGGGGAGGCTGGGAAGAGGGGGTGCTGAGAGGAGGGTCACCCTCTGAGCTCTCTGAGTCAGACTGGGGCAGGCCTGGGACTCCCGCTGTGGTTCGTCTCAGACCACGCTGGACCTGGCGTTGGGAACACGTAGGGCCCAGAATCCGCCCCTGGTCACCGGCGATTCGGAAATTCGTAAATGTAGCTAAAGCAAATAATGGCGCTGAAATTGCCATCTCCGTGGCTCTGGCGGAAGGGAGAGTGTGCCCTATTGGGGATGTGGGAAGCCTCTCTTCCTTGGCCCTTCCTTCCTAATTAATTTCTACCACAGCTTCCCTGGGCCCCTCCCTCACATCAGGTGCCACCTAGGAGTTAGTTGCTAACTCCCAAAGCTGAGTGCTACTCAGCACTCCTTGGTCCAACCTGGATGTCCCCAAAGCTGCCCTGCTTAGTGATGGCTTCACCACCATCCATGATCCCTTTACCTCGACATTCCATCAGCTACCTGTCTCCTGACTTCTGCCTTCTAGAATCTACTTCTTTTCATGCTTCCACACTACCAGAATGCCTACAGGCAGCTTCCTCTTTGGTCCCCCTGCCTCCAGCCTCCCCCAGCCAACCTACTGCCCCAAGCTGCCAGAGGGTCCTGGCAGAAGCAAAGCACCCGTCACCTCCTCACTCCCAAATGCCTACAGGCGAGAGTCAGCCTCTTCAGCTCAGGGTTTGCCTTTTGTGTTCCCACCTCCACACCCTGTCTGCACTGGTCCTTTTGCTTGGAATGTCTTTCCTGCTCTGGTCTGTCACCTGCCCTCACCTGGGGAGACTTCCTTTAGCCAAAAAGAATGTCTTCCCTGCTTCTGCTTCCATGGGTCTCCTCTCTCAGACTATGAGCATGTGCTGACCCAGGCTCTGACCTGCTCCTTCTCTGCCCAGGTACCTGCTGGAGCAGCGAGATGTGGATGTGAATGTATGGGACAAGTGGGATAGCACCCCCTTGTGAGTGCCAGGTGGGTGGGTGGTTAGGGTGGTGGGGCAGCCCCTTCAGTCCTGACAGCTGCTTCCCAGTACTACTTCTCCCCTTCAGGTACTATGCCTGTCTATGTGGACACGAAGAGCTGGTACTCTACCTTCTGGCCAATGGTGAGGGAAGGGGATGGGCTGTGTGTGTGTGTGTGTGTGTGTGTGTGTGTGTGTGTATACACATGTGCTCAAGGGCTCTAAGGCATGTGTACACATTTGCAAACAACCTTAAGTCCTCTCCCTCACCGCTACACTCAGTCAGCAGGTACTGTTAACTCTACTTTCAGAACCTATTCTCTGCTCTATCCACTTTCCATCGCCACTGCTCCTGCCCAACCCAGCCATAGCATCTCTCCCTGGACTATCTCTCCCTGGATGTAGTGACAGCCTCATTGCTGCTGCCCCTTCTGCCCCACCTACAGTCTGTTTTCTGTATTGTAGCCAAGTGGAGCTCAACAAATGTGACAGGCTTATTAAAATCCTCTGATGGCTTCCCACTGTATTTAGCATAGAACTAGAATGCCTTGCTTTGCCTCGGAACTACTACATGACCTGTTCTTCTCTGGCCCCCCTTTCGCTCTTCCATGTGCTCACTGTTCCAACCACACTGGTCTCTTGTGGTGCTCCAGCATTCCAAGCTTGCTTCTGCCTCAGGGCCTTTTCCTCCTGTTTAGACTGCCCTTTCCCAGATCTTTCCATGGCCAACTCCCTCACTTCATTCAGGTTTCTCTGCATATACATTGTCACTGCCACAGTGCCCTTCCATGGCCTCCCTCAGTGGCAGCTGCCATCACTGTCACCCTTCATCTTGGTTTGTTTTTCTTCATAGCACCTGATATCATTTGTTAATCTGTTTATTGTCCTTCTGCCCCACTGGAGTGTCACTTCAGTAAGGACAGGGACCTGGCTATCTGTTATTGGCAGTACATAGAACAGGGCCAGCCTCTGAGCCTATTCTGTTTTGTGTAGTCTGTGGTGTGTGAGTGACTGTGGGGGTGTGAGTGTACAGGACTTTGCAGTGTGCCTAAGCCCTGGGGGCACAGTCGGCCCAGGGTGTCTCCAGGGCTCTGCCCCCTACACGAGGGTGGAGTGGAGGAGGAGGGGGATTAGGATTTCCCTGGCCCCTCCCCACCTGCAGCACGCAGCCCTATGGCCCTGCTAACTAATGAGCCCTGCTGCCCACAGGAGCCCGCTGTGAGGCCAGCACCTTCCAGGGTGAACGCTGCTTCTATGGGGCTGCAAGTGATACCATCCGCCGGGCCCTGAAGGATTATAAGCAAGTGACAGCCTCCTGCAGGAGGCGGGACTACTATGAGGACTTTCTGCAGCGGTGAGGTGGAACACTGGGCATCTGGGTGGCCTTTGCCCAGTGATTCTGTGATGGGTGTGGCCTGCATGGGGCTGAGAGCTCTCCTACAGGAAGAGATGGGGGACTGGAGTGGTGAGACTGAGGAGAGGGACTCTGCTGAGCCCCCCTCCTCCTGCTCCCCCCAGGCTTCTGGATCAAGGCATCTACAGCGACGTGCTCTTTGTGGTGCACGGGAAGCCCTTCCAGGCCCATCGCTGCATTCTGGGTGCACGCAGCACCTACTTTGCCAACATGCTGGACACCAAATGGAAGGGCAAGAACATCGTGGTCCTCAAGCACCCACTGGTGCATCCCTCCCTGGGGCAGGGGAGCAGAGGGACAGCGGGGGGCTTGTGCTGGACCACGCTTCTGACCTTCCTTCCCGGCTGTCTGCCTGCAGATCAATCCTGTGGCCTTTGGGGCCCTACTGCAGTACCTGTATACAGGTGACCCCCCCAGGCCTGAGTCAGGCCGGCAGGGAGGGGACTGTGTTTCTGTCCAGCATCAGACCCAGCTGTGGTCTTGGGCTGACCTTTTACCACCTGGTGCTTTGTGCCCTGCAGTGTGAGGCAGTTCCAGTTGCCTTCTGGGTTGGGTTGGGAGACAATGAGCCGGTCTGTCCGCTAAGGAAGAGCTTGTTTCACCTATAAACTGAGCCCCCTTTCATCTCTTCTGGGGTCTGTAGAACTCAGACAGTGGCTCTGGATGGGAGAATCAAAGCAGCATGTAGGCCCAGAAGTCTCAGCCCTGTAGCCAAGTGGCTGAGCGGGAGGGACCACCTATGAAACTCTATGTGCCTGGGTACTGCTAGTGGCCCCTTTGAGGCTCTGAGCCTCCCTCACTGCACCCAGGTGGCCTGGAAGTCGGTGTGGAACACATCAGTGACTGTGAGCGCCTGGCCAAGCAGTGCCAGTTACTGGATCTGCTCAATGACCTGGAGGCCAAATGCAAGGAAGTGTCTGAGTTCGGTGCGTCCACGCTTTGGGGTCCAGGGCTTTGGGCAGGAACTGGCAGGGCCAATTTGGCTCCCTGAGGCTGCCCTCTCCTCTGCAGTGGCATCCAAGCCAGGCACTCAGGTGAAGGTGCTCAGCATCAGGCCCCCCTCAGAGGACCCCCGGCTACAGGAAGACCTGGCCCTATTGGCCGACTGTGCCCTGCCCCCTGAGCTCCGAGTAAGCACACACGGGTCTGGGGCTGGGCCTGGTGGGCAGGAGACTTATGTGGGGACAGGGCTATGGTAGGCAAGCCCCATATTTGGGTTCAATTCCTTTTGTGACCTTGAGTCAGTCACTTCCCTTTTCTGGGCCTAGTTATTTCCTTTTGTTGTTTATCTTGTAGTTAAATCTATAACTGGGGTTGCATTCCACCCCTCCAGGGTCAAGCTAGAGTGGGTTCTTGGCCGAGGCCAGCCATTCTGCCTTCTCTCACCTACTCTAATGGTGTCTCCTCTCTTATCCCCCAGGGTGATCTTGGGGAGCTGCCCTTCCCTTTCCCTGATGGCTTCTACATCTGTCCTGATGTTTGTTTCCAAGTGGAGGGTTGCAGCTTCCTCTGCCACAAGGTGCTGTCCACCCCACAGCCCCCTGACCCCCTACTTTAAGCCCTGGGCCAGGTTCTCTGGGCTCAGCCCCAGCCTTGGCCTTTCCTAAGCCCAGCCTCCCCCAGGCCTTCTTCTGTGGCCGCAGTGACTACTTCCGGGCCCTGCTGGATGACCACTTCAGAGAGAATGAAGGGCTTGAGGCCTCTGGCGGCCTCCTAGCCATCACCCTGCATGACCTCTCACCTTACGTCTTCACCCACGTGCTCTACTACATATACACCAACCACACTGAGGTGCGGGCTGGGATGGGCTGTGTGCACCGTGCCAGGGGCAGGGGGTATGGGGGGCACAATGGGATGGACAGGTACATAGCCCATGTCACTGTGGGGCTTCAAGGGTCTGCCCAGGTCCTGATTGGCTCTGAGGGACAGGTTTTCCATGAGGCTAGAGGAAGTATGGGGCCTGTTTAGAGTCTTCTTTTAGGTAGAGGGATCATCTGTAGATTCCACACCAAGAATGAGTGACAATACCTATGTCATGAGCACATGATACTTGGCGACAAAGTGTCTGCCACGTGGGGTCCCTAATTTTTTCAGCCAGAGGACAGTAACCCTGGATTCCAACAATAGTGGGGAGCCCTGAGCCTCCAGCCTTTAGTTTGCTACAGACCCCTGGGGTTCTTGGCCTCCCTGTGTCTTCACCTGCCCCAAGGCCTCCCTAACATAGGGGGACATGGGTGTCAATAGATAGTGCCAAGAGTATTCTCTGCCAGGTTGTATGTGTGTGTGCAAAGGCCACTGTAATAGGGAAACCCCCAAATATGGTAACTTACAGAAGAGAGAAGCTTGTTTCTCCATGTGGAGGGGAGTGCCCCTGGGCAGGCAGCTTGCTGGTTGTCCACTTCATCTTGGGCTGCACTGTGTCCAGCCTGTTTTGTTAATACATTTTTACTGGAACACAGCCACACCCATTCATTTCTGTACTGACTGTTGCTGCTTTTGCACAATGGCAGAGCTGAGCAGCTGTGACAGAGACCCTATGCACACAGAATTTACCACTTAGCCCTTTAGAGAACCCCTCCTACCTACTTATTTTATGTCTCCTGTGGTGTAGTTCAGCTCTTTGGCCCCTGCCACCTGGCATCCACCTTGGCCCATCCCAACCCCAGAAAGAGCTTTGCCACCCAGAGGGCAGCTTCTTAATTACTCAGAGCAAGGACTTGGGCTCCACACCTGGTTTGACTCTGGGTTAGCCCCACCCCCACCCCAGAGTTGTGTGATCTTGGGCTATTCAACTACTTTGTGCCTCAGTTTCCCCCTCTAGAAAATGGGGATACTGATAGTTACTACTTTTTAAGGTCTTTGCAAATGAATGTGCATGTTGCAAGTACAGTGCCTGGCACAGGTAAGCACCGTGCACATGGCATATGATGGGCTTAGTAGAGGTCCTGTCTACTCTGTTTCCAGCCTGCTCCCTGTGGCCATCCAGAGTTGGCCCAGAGCTGAGCACATGGTCCCTCCCAGCACAGGGTACAACTATGGCTGTGACCTAAATCCCACAGCCTCTGTGGGTGGGAGGGAGCTGGTAAATAGTTACTCCTCCACTTTTTTAGTAGGGTCCCTGCCTCAGTTTTGCCAGAAGCAACTTACTTTTCTGACAGCTTTTTAAGGTGGGCATGATTGCATCTTACAGAGCATCTGAAGCACAGAGGTGAAGTGATTTGCCCAAGGTCCCACAGCTAGAATTTCCGAGCTCAGGTCTGTGTGAGTCAGAGTCCAGGATCTGTCCTGCCTGAGGCATGGGAACCCTAGACTCTTGTGTCCCTTCTGGTCCCATGGATGCCTGCAGGGACCTGGGCCAGGCACCTGGCTGGTAGGAAGCTCCTGCTGTGCCTGAAGCCTCTACCCTCTGCCCAGCAGGTCCCTGCCTTACTGCCAGCCCCTGAGAGGCCTTGGTGGCCTTAGGGTGCACACTCCCTCATGCCTTATTTTACTTCAGGTGCCACCTGAGGTGGCCTGTGACGTGCTGAGCGTGGCTGACATGTACCTGTTGCCGGGCCTGAAACGACTGTGTGGCCGCAGTCTGGCCCAGCTGCTGGATGAAGACAGCGTGGTAGGCTTGTGGCGTGTGGCGAAGCTGTTCCGCCTGGCACGCCTTGAGGACCAGTGCACTGAGTACATGGCCAAGGTTATCGAGAAGGTGGGCTGGTGGGAGCTTCAGTGGGTGGGGGCAGGCTGTGGTGGGTGGCAGGTAGTGGTGTGTCCTGAGCGAGCCTGTTCATAGCTGGTGGAGCGGGAGGACTTCTCGGAAGCCGTGAAGGAGGAAGCAGCATCCGTGGCAGCCCGGCAGGAGCAGGACTCCATCCCACTGGTAGATGACATCCGCTTCCACATGACCAGCAGGGCGCAGACCTATAGCAACATTGAGGAGATGGAGCGGCGGCTACATGCACTCGAGAATCTGCTGGTGTCCATTGGCCTTGACTGTTGACCAGACACTGGGCCAGGGGCTCCCTATGAACTGCACATATGGTTTGGTCAACCATGTGCTTCATCATGTGCTCCTTGCACCCCACAGGGCATCATGGTGGGTAGGAGAGGCTCATTGGGGCTCCCTATCCTGTTGTGCTTGGAGGCCCCAGGGAGGGTCACGTAGGGATGAGTTTTCCTCCCCCAGTGCACAAACCAGCCCCCAAGGCCTTGGGGCTGGGCACCACTCAGGGAAACCTGGGGTGGGATCACTTAGCCTCCTTTCCTAGGACCCCCTCCCACCCCGCTCTGGCTCTCCCTGGCTGCTTGCTTCTTAAAACCAAGCCACCTTCTCATAGGTACAGAGATGGCCAGGGGAGGGAGCAGGAGAGTCTATGTGGCAATAAAGCTTGACTTCACTGGGAACCTGAGTGCCCAGGAGTGGCATGGGGATTGGGGGGGGGGGGCAGTTTCTGGAGTTGTGGGTCCTCATGGAGAAGTTTGGGTGCCCAGCAGGGGCTACTCAGAGGTTAGGGGTGCCCTGGATCTATGGGTCTTGAGTAGGCAGCCCCTGTTTGTGGGGGCCCGGAAATCTTCCAGCCGATCTTCTCCTCATACCCTTCCCCTATGGTGGGACTCCCCTCAGGGCACAGCTTCCCTCTGGGCTCCTCCAGGTGAAGTCACACTGACACAACTACCAGCCCTTGGGGGCCCTGGAGGATGTTTAGTGGGTTAGGGCCATCTGAGGACACAGAGGGTGCGTCCCCTCAGGCCAGGTAAGGACTGGCTTCTGAGCCATCAATACTTCTAGCACTCACTTACTGAGCACTTGCTGTACATCAGAGGCTGCTCATACAGCTGTAGTGTCTAATCATCACTGTCCTACATTTCAGAGGCACAGGGACTGAGGCTGGGCCACAGACAGGACCAGGGGAGAGGGGCCTTGGCCAGCCCGGCAGCAGCTTGCTCTGCTATCCCAGGATGAAGGACGGAGAAGTGGGTGCAGAGAAGTGAAAGGGGGAGGAAGCCCTCTGACTGGCTCCTTCCACTCCTCACCCGACTAGCCATTGACTGTGTTGGGCCTCATTCCAAGAGGGAGACTGTACCTCCATTTCCCCTCAGGCCCAGGCCAACCTCTCCTGCAGGCCTCTGACATTAAGGGAGGTCAGAGGTGGCTTTTTCAGGATGCCCTTTAGGTTTATAGCCCCCCCCACATCTCCCCTATTTGGTTCCTGAGGCCCAGGTGTTAGTGTAGGTAGCTAGATGTTAAAGGAAGAGCGCAAAGGGAATCACATTGTTTGGCCAGGAAGTTACAGCTTCACACCAGATGGGGGGGGGGGGGGGCACGACTGGACAGTGAAGGGGGAGGTAAGCACATGCGCAGTAGGAGTCAAAATGGCTCAGCGGGAGGTGCTTCTATGGCGATTAGAGAGGCCTGTCGGTCTAGCCTGGGGGAAGAATGACTTGGTCGGGGGTGGTCCCACCTGCAGCCCCCCCCAAAAAAAGCTTGGGAAGTTAATTGGTTGTTTTGAATAAACTGGTCCTTCCCCACCTGAGGTAATACAGTCTCAGGGAACAAAAGCCAGTCCCCCCATCCCCACTCCCTCTCCCTCCCTCCCCTCCCTCCCTCTCTCTCTCTTTCTCTCTCTCTCTCTCTCTCTCTCATACACACACACACACTCCCTCCCTCCCTCCCTCCCTCCCTTTCTCCCTCCCTCCCTCCCTCCCTTTCTCCCTCCCTCCCTCCCTCCCTCTCTCTCTCTCTCTCTCTCTCTCTCATACACACACACACTCTCTCTCTCCCCCTCCCTCCCCATTCCTTCCCCTGTTCTCCCTCAATAGCCAGGTGGCCTTGGCAGGCTCCAGGTGGGAGCCTGGATACAGCAGCACAGGAGCGGATTGTGGAGTAGGATTGAGGAACACAAGCCAATCTAGCCAGATGGTGAAAAACTGGGCTGGACTAAGCTTTAATATGGCACAGGATCTCTGGACATTGGCCCTATTTCTGGCCCTGATTTTCCATAGCAGGAGGGATAGCGATGGGACACTGGGAACCCAGGGGTCACCTTCTATTTCCACCCAAATAAATCTTCCCACAAGACCTCAGCCTCCCTCGTGGGTCCCCAAAAAATGCTTTTTCTCTCAGTACCGTAAGGACCCACTTCCATCGGCAGCACAGAGCTGCACCCAAGGCCTCGGCTACATTCTGCCTTGGGAACAGCTGGCTGAAATCAGTGATGCCCACAGCCCTGGGGAAGAGTTAGAAGCTCACTGTTTTTTCACAGGCTGAATGCTGGGCATGTTGGCCCTCCCTGCAGTTGTTTCATATCCCTTCACACCTTTTTACTTTTATTATTTTCCAGAACTTTTGGGATCTTTTCCTTTCCCTCCTCAGTGCATTTCATTTGGGTTGGTCAGATAGGGGAAGCTATAAGGTATGAATGACCAGGATGAGTGATCAGTTGAACAAGTTGGCAGGGAAGGAGAGCTCACCGAGCTGACGGGTGGTCCTGCTGGGTGGAGGGCAGGGTTTGTGCAAGGCCCTGAGGCCTGAAGGAGCCTGACATGAGACAGGAGGGGTCAGCATGGCCACAGCCCAGGAGTTCCCACCTTGGCTGGCTCTCTTACTGTCTGGTTTCTGCTCTGTGCCTATTTGCCTGTCTATAAATGGGAGGTGATTTGGTAGGAATTCTCTCCTCGCTTGGGGTATTGAGTTACTACTTGTTAAGGGCTCAGTGCAGCACTGGTTGTAACGAGCCTGCTATGTTAGTGAATGCTGAGCACCTGGGGGGAAATGTGAGCAGGAAGTGATGGGGCTGACTTGCACCTGTGAAAGTTCACTCTGGGCCCTGGCCGGGTAACTCAGTTTGTTAGAGTGTTGTCCGAATGTGCCAAGGTTTTGGGTTCAATCTCTGGTCAGGGCACATACAGGAATCGACCAAAAGCCCTGGCCAGTTTGGCTCAGTTGTTCGAGTGGTTGCCCACGGACTGAAGGGTCCCGGGTTTGGTTCCAGACAAGGGCACGTACCTTGGTTGTAGGCCCGATTCCCAGCCCCAGTCTGGGCTCATGCGGGAGGCAACCAATCGATCTGTCTCTCTCACATCGATGTCTCTCTCTTCCTTTCACTCTCTCTGAAAAGCAATGGAAAAAATATCCTCGGGTGAGGATTAAAAAACCCAGCCAGTGAGCGTGTAAGTGGAAAAACAAATCAGTGTTTCTCTTTCCCTCCATCTCTAAAATCAATCAATAAAAAAAAAATTGTTCTTTCTGGTTGCCCTGAGGCTACACATAGGAAGGGTGAGGCCAGGCTAGTGGCCTAAGGAGCACAAGTCCCATCTCAGACCCCACTGACCTTGCCTGTGCTAAGGTATGTACTAAAAGGTTTAAACATTAAACAATTTTGTATAGCCCGGCTGGTGTGGCTCAGCGGCTGAGCATTGACCTAGGATTCAGGAGATCTCAGTTCGATTCCTGGTCAAGGCACCTGCCCGGGTTTCGGGCTCGATCCCCAGCAGGGGGCGTGCAGGAGGCAGCTGATCAATGACTCTCATCCTTAATGTTTCATTCTCTCTCTCCCTCTCCCTTCCTCTCTCCAAAATCCTAATAAAGATATATATTTTAAAAAACAACTCTCTCCACCATTGTTGGAAGGAACCTTATTAGACTTGTGGTTTGGGTTTGCTTTCTCTGAAAAGCAACTCATTATCCCATTAAACAGGATAAGACCATTTTGAGCTGGTTTTTGGTAACAGTGAGGTGCTCCACTAGGGGGTATTGGGGCCAGGAGAATCAGTCCCCAGGACTGTATCCCCCAGCCGTCCCACACCTTTCTCATTTTCACTGCTACCTTTGGTAATAAGGTGGGGGAAAGGCTTTACGTACAAAGGTGCCCACTGTGTCACAAACAAACAGCAAACAGCCTCTGAGTTGTAGGCAGAAGGAAATTATAGAATAGATGTGGCCGCAAGGATGTCAGTGCAGCTTCTGTTTCCCCAAAGAAAAAATGGCCTCATTCAGTCCACCTCGGGTATGCCCCACAACCCCCGGGGCCTAAACACAGGACGTGGTGTCCCAAAAAGGAATGGAGGAGTGCCGAGTGCGAGTTGGGGGCTCATCTGACATGTGTAGTTTTCTTTTCTTTAATATTTTTATTGAGTTTTAGAGAAGAAGGGAGAGAGAGAGAGAGAAACATCAATGTGAGAGCGAAGCATCCATTGGCTGCCTCTTGCATCCCCCCCATCGGAGACTGAGCCCTCAACCTTTCGGGGTGCATGGGACGACACCCAGCCGAGCCACACCTGCCAGGGCACTTGTGTGTAGTTTCCATCGTGTGGCTGTACTTCTTTTAGAATGAAAAAGCACATCTATCCCTCACTTAATTTTGATTTACTCCTGGTAAGTGCAAAACTGCTGAATGAAAAAATATAAATTTTCATACATTTTATTGGGTAATATATGCATTCTATCCTAACTCAAGGTATCCGCATATTTTTCACAGAAGGAAAAATAAACCAACCGAATACTGACAAAATAAGCAACAATGGGAAAGAAATAAATACTGCTTATGCACATAATGTAATGTAGGGGACGGCTGCTTATACCCGAGAAGAGAAAAGGAGTGATGGTGGGGTGGGGCGGAGACAAGATCAGTAGCAGTGCCATGCTGGGTCATAGTAAAACTGGAAGCAAAAGGAAAAGCCACATCCTAACTTTACTGAAAACATTTGGTTGAACATAATTTGTTTGCATTAATCTTGATTTAAAAATTACAGTATTACTGAGAATTTTGGTGCCCCCTTACATTTTATGTCGAGGTGAGTGCAAAGGTGCCCATTGTGGTGTCACAAACAGGAAACAGGCAAACAGCCCAAACAGCCCTCAAGTTGCAAGCACGGAAGGAAATTATAAAATAGATATGGCCACAAAGATGTCAGTGCAACTTCTGTTTCCCCAAAGGAAACATGGGCTCACTCAGACCACCTCTGGTGTGCCCCCAGCTCCTAAACACAGTTGTTCTGGCCCTGACCCAAACAGTTTTTATGTGAGGTAAGTCCATAATGAAAAAATAAAATTTTTTTCACCCATTCTCTAATATCTTTCCCACCTGGAAAAAAAAAAAAGAATGAAAACTTTGCATTATATGTTCTTTCATCTACCTGGAAAACTCCTACATAGCCTTCAATGCCCCCTCTCGTTGCCGCAGACAGAAACTCAGGGCAGGTTGCCACCTGACCACCGGCATCACAAAGTCAGGAGTGCTCTCGCCAGGGCTCGGGGCAGCCTTAGTCCCTGGGGCAGACATTTTGAAGGCATAAAATTTTCTCACTTTGGGACAAGTCTGTACCAGAGTCAAGGACTTCTAAAGAAAGAGGCCCTGGGGCTCTCGGGCCTCAGGGAGTTACTGCCTGAGGTGAGTTTAAGATACAAAGAGTTGCATTCTGCACCTGGGGCTTTGTTACCCACCCTCCTTTTCTGGGAGGCAGCAGGGTGCCCAGCACCTGAGTCTGGAGACTTGCGCTGGGACCCAGCATCTGGCTTTGAGCAAATCACTGAATCCCTGGAGCCTCAGTTTACTTAGTCTAAATAGGAGCAACAGCGTCAACCACACAAAGCTTGTGTGAATATTAAATAGGGACATTGTTAATGGACAGGGCCTGGGCCTGGAGTGGGTTTGCCTCTGGCCGGCTGGTGGTGTGTGGGTTCTTGACTTAGTGAAGGAAAGATTTCACAACACGAATCCAGGTGATTTCGAGAGTGCTTTATTATAGCTGGGGCAGTGAAACAAAGAAAGGGCTTCGGACAGAAGCAGCAACAGGAGAGCCTCGGCGGGCTGCTTGGGCTCTCTAGAAATGTTACAGGAAAGAAATGAGCTTTGGCTCACTGAGAAATGTCACAGTGAAAGAAGTGAGCCAAGGTGGGGCTGCTGTCAGCTCGCTGGAAAGAGAAAAAGGGGACCTTGGAGACAGGTTCAGGGGGTAAGCCCAGGACGAGCTGCCACTGCCCAATGCTCTCCTGGTTCCAAGTCTCATGGGGACCCTTAGAGCTTAGGAGAAAGAGCAGAGATAACACACTGAGCAAGAAAGGCGTGGATGTGCTTTAGAGAGAGCGCAAGCGCTGGGTCCTTTGTCCTGAGGCTTTTTATCTTTAGCCGGTGGGAATCCTAGGGGAGGTCTCAGGGGCAGGTCTTAACAGAATATTCATTAGCTTTCCAGGTGTGGCCTTCAGCCATCCTGAAAGTCCCAGTTCTGGGACCAACCTCCACCCCCAAGTCTTGCCTTGAGCCCCTGGAGCTCCCCACTCCTGCTTATCTCCGTCTCCCACAGCGCCGGCCTGCTGGGCTGCGCCCACTGTGTGCTCCGACTCATTTCTTGATCGTCTGCCGTTAAGTGCTGGAGTGGCAGGTTTGTGTCACTCCGTCTTCATTGTGTAGGGCAGCCCCAGGGCAAGGCATGGTGACCCGCAGGCACATCGCGGGTGCTCTGTGGGGAGCTTCTGATAGTCCTGAATGCTCACATGAGGCGGGAGAGGCCAGGTTTGACTCAGGCTTGGTAGGATTTGATTAGGTGTAAATAGAAAGGGAGGGTCTAGGGCTGTTGGTCTAGGGCTGTTGGTCTAGGGCTGTTGGTCTACGGCTGTTGGAGGGGCCTCCGCACAGAGGGCAGGACCAGCTCCAGCTATGCCCACAGGACCCACGTCGTGTGTGGAGCCCAGTAGAGAAAAAATACGCTGGGCCGTTGTCCAGAAATGATTGAGAATTTCAAGACAGCAACAGCAGAGCAATGAACAAAACGTGGGCCCTTCTAAGTGTGGGCCTCCAAGGCTGACTGCACAGATTGCACGAAACTGACCCACAACCTCAGTGCCAAGCTCAGCGCCTGTCCCAGGTCATTTGTCCCTCTCCTCTCCCTCCCTCATTCCCCCTCCCTCCCTCTGTCACTGGACAGATATTTTATCAGGGATCCCCTGGACTTCAGAGATCTAATGCAAGGACACACCTCACTTGGGTGGTCTGGACAGAGCTACTGAGTAGACAAGCAGAACAGGTGCCATCAGCTTGCAGAGGAGAAGGCAGGGCAGGGCCTGGGGTGGTGGGGAGACTTGGGAAGGTTGATCAGGAAAGGCTTCAGGGAGAAGGTGGCCAGCAGGAAGACTGTCACGTTGGGGACAGTGGACATGGGAGAAAGGGCAAAGGCAGGGGGGTCAGCTGTGGGGCCGGAGGGAAATGGAGGCAGAGGTGACAAGATTTACTGCTGGGTCAGGTGCAAGTGTGGGACCAAGAGGAGTGGAGGATGCCCCTCTGAGCTTTGGCTGAGCAGCAGAGCCGGGGGGCGTGTTCTGAGATGAATGAGGCCCAGGTGGAGCTAGTGAAGATCAGAGCTTGTTTCTGGGTGTCAGGCATCCACCTGGCACTGTGGAGGAAGCGGTTAGTCCAGAGCTGGGGGCGGCACGGCTCCTCCGTGTGCAGGGTGGCCGAGCCTGCCATGTAACGGAACACATGCACAATCTGCTTCTGGGGCCAAAGTCCCCAAGTGTGGAGGACAGGAAGTCAAGGCCACATACATGGGCTTGCATCAGATGATGGGCTCAGCCCAGGCTCTCAACGCTCCTCTTTCTGTAGGGGCTGCTGTAGTCTTGGATCAGGCAGACAGACAGATAACACCATTCAGAAAAACATCTGGTTTATTATGATTAGCTGTGGCATATTGGTTCCTTTAGTAGTTCTAAACTGATACATATGGCCCCACTAACAGCATACATGTAGGGTGTGTTGAGCGGCAGTGACAACAGCAAACAGGTGAATTGCTTAGAAAATCACTGTGATCCTAATGGTTTATGTTAGCAATGGCGAGAGAAAGAAAAGGTAGCTCAGAGCCTTGCCACAGGGTGCTGAGCAGGGCCAGAGGATGTTTAGAGCACCTTTCTGTGCTCTTGCTGTGAGCCCCAGTGCCCCCCAGAAGTTGAGGGGGAATCTGGGGTTGCCGCTGGGTGGAAGGGAGGCTGCCCATCCACCCCCCAATCCTTGCAGAGGAATGGGGCCCTTTGGGGTTGGGACCTTCGACCGGCTGCAAGTGACATTTCTGCCTAGAAATATTTTCAGGCATGAAACCCATTTCTGTATGGACCAGCATGACCTCTGGGTTATAGGGAGAGGTGTTGTGCTCACATCAGTGCTTGGGCTTAGTATCCTGATGTGTCCATCCCTCCAGGTAGGTTTGGATCGGCTGCGTCTCTGAGGTCTCCCTGCCTGGCCTTTGCCTCACCTCACCTTTTTAAGGCCAGGCTGTGTGTGAGCCCAGCTTCCCTTCCAAACCCGGCTCCTCTGCGCCGGCTGTGGCTCTGAGGCTCCAGATGTCAGCATGAGCTGCGGGCACTGAGAATAGGACTCCAGAGGCCGCTGAGGTCCCCTCCGCGCTCGCCTCTGTCAGCAGGTGGGCGTGGCACGGCCCCACCCCGGCCTCCTCTCCTAGATTGGAGTGAGTCCCGGGTTCAAATACTTTTTTCTCTTTAATATAGGTGATCCTTTAACCAGATATGTAAATGCAATTGAACCTGTCTCTGTTAAGAACTTTCATATAAATAAATTCATGCATTCCAAAGACTTCTGGTCAAACCATGTGCCTGATAGTTAATTTGGGACATGATATTGCAATCACCTGCTTTTGGGAGGGGCAGGGTGGGAGTATGGTGGGTGGGAGGTGTGGGGACTTTGGCCTGAGCTGTCACAGCTCTGGGCTCAGGGTGTCTTGTGGGTTTGTTAATTTGCAATGTAGTTTCTGCTTTTCCTTAGCTGAGGAGCGCAAACATTCAAATGGCTGCCCAGCTGAACAGGCATCGACCTTATCTTTCAGTGCATTTCTTACATTTTCTCCCTCAGGGAGAATCCAGAGAAATATAATGGGGCAATGGAAGCTGCTCTCTGTGGGGACCTGGACCTTGCCCCCAGGGGGTAGGTTCCTGGGCACCTGACCTCTCCTGAGGGGCAGGGGCAGGAGAACACAAGCCTGGGCCCTGGGCAAGCATGACTAGGCTGCCCATTGGAAGGGGACCAGTTCTAGCTCCACCATCGTGTGGGCGGGTCCCTGGAGGGAGGGCAGAGGGGCTCCCCTCTTTGAGGCCTGGAAAAAGCCCTAGAAGAACAGGGTGTGGGTGAAGGGCAGCAGTTCTGCTGCTAGAGGAAGGGGAGGGGGGAGACCCAGCTCCTAGAGTCAGGGGTCCTGGCAGGGAAATGGCCACCTCTTCTGTAGTCTGGGGCTCCTGCCTGTACCTTCCATGGGGTTCAACCTTCCATAGGGGGGCTCCCCTAACCCCCCCATGGTCATAGTTACACTAAGGAGCCTCATGAGGTCACAGCCAGCCCGACTGAGAGTGAAGGTATTCCCACAGTGAGCACTGATCCCCCTTTATTGCTGGCACTAAGTGGGGGCCACGGGCCGGGGTTGGCACCTGAGAAAGGCTGGTCAGGCGCTGCGGGGCCTCAGCTAGGAAAGGTTGGCCCTATCAGCCAGCCTCACCTGCCCACCTGGCTGTAGGGCCACCGAGTTGGGACTCCCTTCTCCTGCCACCAGAGGTAGCTGTGCTGCCAGCACTGAGCTCCCAGGGCTGCTGTGGACCCAGACAGGTGGGGACCAGGGACAAGCTTGTCACAGCCACTGCTGACGCTCAGGGCCCTGCCTCCAGGGATTGTGCCTTGATGCCTTTAGCACAGGGTCCCCAGTCAGCTTGTCCCACTCCTGTGCAGAGGCACCAGACTCTTATGCCTCCAAGCCCCCTGGGTCCCACCCACCCACCTACCAAATAGTGTCTGCTTTAGAATATACCCTTCCTCTTCAGTACACTCATCTTCTCATAGTGTCAAGTAAAATGAGTCATGGAGGGAAAGGCCGCCCTGAATACACAGCTCTCGGTGGGCAGCCTCAGGCTCCCTGAAGGGAAGGAAGGGGAAGAGGGTCTCCTGCCAACTTCTCTCTCAAGGTCAAGTTTCACGCCACCCCAAAGCCTGGCTCCTGCTGACAGGGAGCTGACAGGGGTCATGGGGGGGGGGGGGGATGCATTCTGAGGAAGTACCAGGCATTTTCTGGGCCTCAGGGGGCATATGAGTCTGCCTGGGAAGTGGGGGCCAACCACCCCTTCCCACCTTGGCCAGAGAAAGGCCAGACTGAGGCCGATGGGGGTGGAGGGTGGGGGGTGGCTGGAGGGGTGGACAGGAGGGGGGCTCCTGCAATTATTGCAGTCAGGTGTCCAGGAACACCAGGAATTCCTGGGAACCTTGCAGGAGTTGGGAGAGACAGGGCAGAGGCTGTGCTGTGTTTAAGGACATTCCAGCACATTCCATGTCTGGAAAACTGCCTGTCACCCTTCTCTGTTTTTGCATAAAGTATCTATCCCTTAAAGTAGATCCAGGGACAGACAACCTAACATATGACAAAAAATGTCTTTTTTTTCTTTAGTAAATTATGCTAGGGATTCCTTCAATTCATATATATATGTGTGTGTGTATATATATATATATATATCTATTTTTTGCAAGTCACATCTGAGAGGTCAGCTTCTGCCCTTCCTCTGCCCACTTCCCCAACTGTGGGATGGCCTGCCTGGACGGTGCACTCAGGGTGGGGACCCTGTTCTCGCCGCCGTGGTCCTTTGAGAGACCCACATGTTTATTTCATGGAAGACGGAGTTGGTTACTTCAGGAAGCTCTTTGTGGAGAACATGGTAGGCACCTTCGTAAATCTGCAATTAGGAGAGACAGGAAATCAAGGCGACAGGAAGCTGCAGGTGCAGGGAGGGAGGCCACAGGTAGCAGCCAGAGTCCCCCAGACTCTCCCCATGCCCCCAGGACTCTTGTCTTTATGGTGCCAATGCCTTTTGATCAGATGATGGTTGAAATAACGTCTCAACACGGTTCCAGCGCTTCCTTTCTTAAATCAACACTCACCTTCCCTTTGTTCAGCTTCTCCCTCCAGCTGTGGGCCTGGCTGGTGCCTCCATCTCAAGGCCATAATTCCCATTTCCTGTCTTCACTCACTCCCCTTCCCCTCGGACCTCAGCGACCCCAGTCTACTGTCACTCCCACCGACCCACAGCAACTGTTCTTGGCATGGGCTCCAATGACCTTCAGTCTCCGTAGCCAGGGGACACTTGCTCTTACGTTATTTGCCTTCTTAGCATCATTCGGAAGCTGGTAACCTTCTAGAAATACTTTCCTCTTAGGGTTTCTTTCAATTCTTCCCTCAAATTTCCAATGGACTCTCTAATGGGTATCTCAAAATGGAACTCCCTATATCCCCTACCTCAGGGCAGGGGTCATAGTCTTCTCACTGGTGCAGGCCTAAGCTCGGGATTCATCTTTAATCACTTGATCACTACGGTCACGCTCTCTCCCAGTCCTGCCAGGCTGTCCCCTGCCTTCACTACCTCCACCTCACGCCAAGCTCCTCCCCTTGGCCTGGGTGGCACCACCATCTTCCCACCCAGTGTTCCTGCCTCCACTCTTGCCTCCACGTGGCAGCTGAGAGAGGCTTTGAGAACTGGAGTGGAAGCACGTTGCTGCCCAGCTCAGAGCGCTCTGGTGGCTTCACTGCACTAAGAGAGAGTCCGAGCTCCTCCTCTGCTGCCAGGTCCCCGTCACATGCCACCGTCCCCCTCTCGGGTCTCCTGGTGGCTTACATACGCCAATATTTCTGCCACTCAGGTCTTTGCAGCTGCCCTTGCCTTGGTCTGGAATGTACTTCCACCGCTCTGGTCACTGTCAGCACCTAGGCTTGCCCGCCCATCTGAAGTAGGTGCTTCACCCCTTCCCTGGCCTCTCTGTCCCCACTCTCTGCCTAATTTCCTTCAGGACACTGACCCTCTTCATCATTGTCATCCTGTCTGGCTGTTTGTTTGTAGCTCATCCACCAGGACAGACTGTGCGAGAGGGTGAAGACTTTTCCTGTCTTGTTCTCTGGGCCTGGCACAAAGTCAATGCCCAGTGAGTGAACACTTGGATTAAAGAAGAAATGAATGAATGAGCGCTCTACACGGCCTCCTCTCACGGGTCACCAAGGTTCCTTTCCGGCAAAGGCCGTGATCTGCGCGGTGCCTTCACCCAGACTGCAGAGTGTCCGCGGCACTGTACACTCTCCAGCATTTTAAGGGCCAGTTTTCCACTTTCTCCTTTTTGTTCATCCACGAGTCTACATCTGGTAGTTGGTGTGGGCCAGGGTCTGCAATCGTAATGGTGTGAGGGGAGCACTTGCCAGTTTGCAAAGGCGTGAGAGCCTCTGCCAGTGCAGCATGGAATGGACAGGGTCAGTGCGCTCGGGTCAGAGGGTGTGAGTTTGAATTCTGACCCTACCGCTCAGTAAGTGTGGGATCTGCAGCAAGTTGCTGTTCTCTTTATAACTTAGCAGGAAATGGCCCTGTTTTTTCCAGTGTCTGTTGCACAGGCTGTAATGGCACAGCTTGAGGACACATATCCATCCATTCATCAGTATACTGGGGCTGTGATCTGCCCAGTTGACCACAGATAGATGCCTTCAGGGTCAATGGTCACTTGACATGTATACAGTAGGTGCTTCGCCTCTCCCCATGCCCCCCTCCAGCTGGGGCTCTTCCCCCAGTTCAGTTAGACAAACAAAAACAGGGAAGTCTGGACCCTCCAAACCACATTTTCCATCTCTAAAGGCCCTCCAAGTTAGTTCATTGTGGTCTGTGTGTCTGACAGGCCATGTGGCTAAGACATAGGTCCCATCCCCTCTTGCAAATTTCCTTGTAGTCCAGACCCTGCCATGTCCCACTGCACTGCTACCCCCAGAGCCACTGGCAGTGTGGCTGGTCCCAAGCTGCTGCAGAAAACAAACCTGCAGAGAGGCTGGGCAGCCGCATGCCTTTGGACCTTGGACATGGAAAAGCGGGAGACATGCTCTTGGATACACTTCTTTGCCCAGTGCCCAGTTGTGGATTTTTTCCTTGACCAGGACATTTTCTGAGTGTTCTCTCCATGAACAAACAATTGGCTAATGGCTCGTGTTCTTGCTTAGAATTAACGACTGCCTTGCATTCCTGGTACTTATTTCTCAATGGGGCCAGGTTGGCCCCATCCCAAGATGCTTCTCTTGGGGGAAGCCTTGGGGGTTCTGGGCAGATGTGGCCAAAGGGATGCCACCTTTCCCACCCTGGGGAACTGAGGGGGTCAGGTGTTCACCTTGAGTGTCTTGTCCTGGCTTTTGGCGGACTCCATGAGCAAGTAGGCTCCTTTGCTGTCGCACAGGCGGTCAGCAGAGCCCTGGAGCAGCAGGAAGGGCAAGGTCAGCTTGGGGAGGGCCCGCTCCACCCTTGAGACAGCATTGAGCAACTGGATGCCAAAGCACACTTTCAGTCCTGCCCGGCAGATGAGTGGGTCCGTGTTATAAAGATCCACCTGAAGGCAAAAAAGAGAGGGTTCTATCAGTTCATGGCCTGCAGAGCTGATTCCATTCAGTCAACTCAGTCTGGGGTGCAGCTGCCAAGAGCCAGCAGTATGGCCAGCCCTTCCATGACCCAGACCTGCACTACTTTTTTTTTGTTAATATATTTTTATTGATTTCAGAGAAAGGAAGGGAGAGGGAGAGCAAGAGAGACTGAAACACCAATGATGAGAGAGTCATTGATCGGCTGCCTCCTGCACCCCCCAACGGGGACTGAGCCTGCAATCCAGGCACGCACCCTGGGGAATCAAACTGTGATCTCCCAGATCAAAGGTTGATGCTCAACTGCTGAGCCACACTGGCCAGGCCCTGCACTACTTTTGATGCCTCTCTTCACAGGCTTTGTTCTATGCATTCTGCAATCATACAAGTATTAAGGTATATATTTTTATATAGGCAGCATTGGATTGCTTAAGGATTATTTTACTCAGGAATAGCTCTGAAGATACTTTGGTATTAGTAGTTGTGTGGATTTTGCTTTCTCTAAGCCTCTCTTCCCTTACTTAGTGTCCATCTGGTAGAAGTGGGTGAGGGGCACATACAAAATGCAGGGGCAATGGGGGCGCTGGTGGAAGGTGTGGGGCTGGTTGGAGGAGCCCGAGGCACTTTGGCAGGGCACCACCCCATGGGTTTCCGGAGGAGCCATTCCAGGGCAGGTCTGCGCTGTGGTGGGCTCTAGTCTCCATGTTCTTTGGGCTGTAGAAGGCTGCCTGCCACCCTGACAGGGACGCCTGCTGCTTCTCCAGGGGACATTCCCAGAGGCTGGGTTCTCCCTCCTCAGTCATCAGATTGCCCAGGACCTAACTCTGACACTCTCCTTACTTATGGCTCAGAATCTGACTCAGCCTTTCACGGGGCCACCCTGACACCCTGTCCTTGTCCTCCCTGGCTTCAATTCTCCTCTACGGGAACACTGAGTTGCCTGCTCACTGTGGCTCCAGATGGGGCATGGCCCCCATGAAATCTGGGTAAGTTTCTATGGGTAGGTATGAGAACATATGGGTGAGACCATAACATCTCTTATCTCATTTCCTTCATCCCTGCCAGTGGGTTCTTGGCTGGTTGGAGAAGTGCCACATGGTGTCGGTATTGGGTAAGGGAGCAGAGGGGCTATGGGGACAAGGAACGCAGGGACAGCTGGAAGGAAACGTGCTTCCAGCTGCCCTGTGAGGCTGCCAGAGTGTCCGCTGTGTTCCAACCTGACTCTACAAGGGCGGGGGCCACACCTCTCTTCTGCTACCACCCCTACAGGCCTCAGCTCGAATTCTGGATCTATGCCAAGAGGGGACAGGCTATTCTGGGTCACTCCTGCCATCCCCGATTCCTCCCATGCTGGGGAGAGAGCAGGCAAAGCAGGCCTTTGTGGAAAGCCACATGAGACGGATTAGCCACTTCCTGCAGCTGAGTTGGCCTGAATCCTGCAGGCTCAGGCCATTTGTTTGGGGGCTGAGAGGACAAGAGACTGGCAGGGGTAGTGCACAGGCAGTGCATGGCCAGAGCAGTTGCCTGTCCAGAGGCTGCAAGGAGCCCTGTTTGGAAGGAGAGCCCTGGGCTTGGAGTGTGTGGAGAGCTGAGGCTAACGAGAGCAATGGCACCTGCAGCACCCCGACTGGACGCGTACCCAGCACAGTGCCCAGGCATCGCGTGCAAGATCTCACTCAGTGAAAAGAAAAAAGAGTAGCTAACACTTCTGAGCTCTTTCCTCCCATGCGAGCGCACCACATGTTTAACCTGATTAACCTTCAGAAGCACCCTGTCTGAGGGATGGCTCTCATTTATCTCTATTTTGCGGAGGAAAAATAGGGATAAATGCCTACTCTTCATTACTCAGTTCCTGTTCCCCCACAGAACCCTGAGTGTTTCATTTGGACACAAGCACCCAGAACAAAGACCGCATTCCCAGCCTCCCTTGCAGTGAGGTGTGGCCACATGGCCATGTCCTGGCCAACGGGAGAGGAGAGGCAGTGCTGTGTGCACCTCTTGCCAAGGCCGGTCTTATTTCCCCCCTCCCACCTACCAGGACACAAGCAGAGTAAGGAGGGAGCTGGGCCCCAGGGATGAGAGCCACACCCCAGAAACAAAGAGCAACAAGATGCACTGGAGCACGTGGGGCTGGTGACACTGAGAAGTCCCTGTGCAGAGAAACAAGCTTCTCCCCTGTTTAAGCCCCTGTTGGGGTCTGGGTCTCTGCAGGCTGGCAACTATTCAATGCTGCTGGACCCTGGTTGCAGGGGACGTGTCCTATGAGCACACAGGGCCAGAGCCCACAGGACCACTGCCTTCCTGAAATGGCCTGTCGTCTTTCCCTGCTGACCCAAGACATCCCGGCCACATGAGGCCCCTGGGGAGTCTGTTCTCGGGTCTAATTGCTCCGATGGCCCAAGTGGCTTCCCGCTCTTGGCTTCATTTCCCATGTCTTGATCACGTAGGCCCTGTTTACATAATGGCTGATTCCGGGCCTGGGGAAGGAGCTGCCAGATATGTCGGGGAAAGGGCAGGCCCCTGGTGTGAGCTAAGCTGGGACAAGGCGAGGGGCAGAGGGAAAGTGGGGTTTGGAGCAAAATGGAGGGCCATACCTCAGGGGGAAACTGAGGCTCAGATAGCCCAAACCCTCTGCTCAAGTAACCATTCTGGTCCAATTACAGCAGCTTTTGTTTTTTTAAGAGCTTAAGATCTAAAATCACCAAAAGTCCTATTTGTGACGTGAGAACGTATCCTGTCACCCCCAGGAAAGAGGCGGACAGGGCTATCCCTCCTAAACCAGACCAACGCCAAAGCACTGGTCATCAGAGCAAGCCCATTCAAAACCAAAGATGCAAACGTCAGTCCCAAAAGATGGCTTTGTGGATGATTCCATTTCTATGACATTCTTGAAATGACAAAATTAGAGAAATGTAGAATAGAAACGAGGTTGCCAGGGGTGGGTAGGAGGAAGTGGGTGTTCTACACAGGGGCTTGTGACGATAGGATGCTCTGTGGTTTGACTGTACCGGTATCAGCTTCCTGGCTGTGATGTTGTCTTAGAGTTTTGCAAGATGCCAGCATCAAGGAGAACTGGGTCCATGAGATTCCTCTCTCTTATTTCTCACAACTACATGTGAAATACTATTACATCAAAACATGTAACATATAACAAAGACCCAGTCTTTGGCACTGTCTCTCGCACCCCAATCCCCCTTTTTCTTTTTTATGCCAGCTGAGAATGTGTCAGCTAGGGACATGTCAGCTGGAGGCTGTGGGTCCAGGTCGAAGTGACCACATCTTTGCTTCAGATGACTGACCTGGGGGTGCTGCCACTGGCTGAGATTTGAAGGATTTTTCTTGGGAGGGAGACCAAAGGAGTGAGGAGCACCCAGCCCCGACAGTTCCCAGAGTGATCTGGGCAGAGCTCTTCTCTCCTAGACTCAGTTTGCTGATTTGCAAAATGGGAGTGATAGTGGAAATGCCTCAGAGGACTCTAGGGAGAGTCAATGAGATGATTCAGACACAGTGCCAAGCCCAGGGTCTGGCCCCATAGCGAGGTTGATGTCTGGGGTGCATCTGAATCTGACACCGGGCACAAGGGGAGCAAGGCCGCTCCACACTGAAGGCCTCTCTGCCTCAGAGACCTTGGGCCACATAACCTTAGATGAAGCCTTACTCCTTCAGGGCTCAGCTTTCCCACTGAGGGAATCTGGAAGGTTCCTCTCAGGTTTTAAGTTTCACAGGCTGTGAATATTTTCCCGGCCTCCTATGCGGATGGTAGCGCTCCTCCAGTGCCTTCACTGATTTCTGGGGCTCTGAGAGCTCTCAGCAAGGTTGAACTTGCCAGCCAGGAACATGCCAACTGGGGCTTCTGACTTTTGAACACTGTCTCTCTGTGGAGAAGAAAATTTGCCCTAAAGCACAGTAAATAGAGTTATAATCTACAGCTGGGAGTTTTCTTAAAGTTGCAAAATCTAGCACCACCCCTACAGTCAAATCCCTTGACCTATTTTTAAAAAATCTGTTCCGTGATGGAATGCAAAATTACATTTTTAATTAAAATTATATTTAAAATAACGAACACACTGAGCCCTTAATTCTGTACCAGGTGCTGTGTTGAGCACTTTACTTGCACTCGCATGTTGAATAAGGCTTCACAGGAACCCAGTCTAGGGACTATTGTTATTTTCACCATTTCATACTTGAGAAGAGAGGCTCAGAGAGGCTAGGTGACCCACTCAAGATTACACAGCAAGTAAGGGGAGGGGCTAGGATAAGAACCTAGGCAGTTGGAGTCCACCGACAGCATTCGTTACCACTGGCCATGCTGCGCTACGTATCTAGAGGAGAGAGAGTAAAGGCGTCCTGTGGACTCATAGGAGCTGTGGAGGTGACACTCCTCAGATAAGAAAGGGGTGGGTCCCTGGTGAGCACCAAAACATCTAGGCCTGACAGACAGTGAAATGACTCGGCGGGTCCCACAGGTTGCCACCCTTCACAGAAGGGGATGGGGCGTCCTACTCGACACAGACAGGGGTGCGCTCTTCTCACACGACATTGTTTACCATTCACCGAGAAATATAGCCCAGCAGGTCTAATCTCCTGCAGCTTCCCTTCAGGTACCTAGATGGATCTACAACTGGTTTTTCCTGACCCTCCTTCCCTCCAATACCCTCCCTTTTCCTATGGAAGCCTCACTCTTCCACCTGTGCTTTGGAGCCCATCCCAGGACTCCCATCTCCTTCCTCGGTTGTTTAGATCTTTCTTAATCCACCTATCTTATCACAGGGAAGTCAGATAGCCTCCTCTGGCATCGTGGAGAGAGCGCACAACAAATCTACCCAAGTGATCTCTGAAGTCTAGAAATCAGTAGGAACCTTACCATGAATGGACATGTCTTTGCAGAGACCTCTATCATTTCCTACCTGTTTTGAATGGCAATTTGTTGTGGAAAGATTTGGATGGTAGGTAGTCCTCTCCTAGGTACCGTGGCTTCCATTGGCCCTCTCAAGTGGCCGTTCCAGCCCCTTGCTCCTGAACTAATTAACACCTACTCCCTTTCTTTCTTAGGCCTTTTTGACCCCCAGGCTCTGATGGCTAGCAGCCCTTCTCCAGCCCTGCACTCACCCTTCAACTGGGTGTTTGTGTACCTGCCTGTCTCCACTGAAGTGTTGGCCCCTGGGGCAGGGCTCTGTCTGTCCTGCTTTTGCTGTGCCCTGCCATAGGAGGCCCTCAGTAAATACTGGCTGAATGAATGAATGAATGAATGAGCCAACCTTTCTCTAACCCAGCCCCAGAAGCAACACCTTTGGGCACTGGGAGCCTGGCACAGATCAGACGGCAGCTGGGAACCTTTGGACCTGGCTCACTGGCCAACAGCTGGCAAAGGGGCTGTTCACATTGCAATGATACCCATGGGCCTTAGAAGAAGAGGTCCCTCATTAGTTCATTCGACAAAGAATAATTAGGCATGAAAGAGGAAACCTCCCTGAAAGGTAAGCTCTTTGGAGCTGCTGGGTATTGTTTCCCCGTGGCTCACTGGGCTGTGTTCTCATGAATGTCAGGCTTGTGGAATATTCTAAATGAAATAATAATTTAGCATAGAAATTGGCTTGAATACAAAACATACTGAACACTGGAAACAGCCTTGCCTGCAGCGTGGCCAGTGCCTGCTCCACTCTTCACATGTCCCCTCCTCTTGGTTCTGACCAATTCTCCTCCCATCTGGCCACCCCTGCACACTGTGCTCAGATTCCCCCTGGGCATCCCTGCCCCTGGGAACCCTGCTGTGCTTCCCACACGATGCAGGGCTAAGTCCCTACTCTTCCTGTGACTTGCAAGGCTACATGTGATGGGGCTCCAGCCACCCCTCTGCCTCCGTCCTCAACACTCGGCCCCCCAGCCCTTGTACCCTCACATGGCTGTCCCCTCAGCCTTGGCTGCCCATAGAGTTTCTCCTCTCTGATGATACTTAGCTCAGCTGCCCCTTCCTCCGGGAAGCCCTTGCCTTCCCCAGGGACACTGTGTGAGCCATCCCCAGCTCCGCTCCTTTCACCTGCTCAGCTTCTGTACCTATAGACTGGCGGCTGCCCTGGTTCTTTCCAGTTTCCAGAATGCCCCCTTCCCACGCCCTAACTCCTGGCTGCCGGCAAATCCCAGTTTCCCGTCAAGGCACAGTTCAAGTGTTTCCTCCCATGACAGGTGCCCAGAAACCAGTAGTGAAACTGGTGCCTGTCTCCCCAGGGCTGCTGTAGCTTTGTGGACACCTCTTTAATAGCTATAATAACAACAGCTCCCATCTGCCCAGGGATGATGCTGTGCCAGGCTGCACCCTAGGCCCCCAAGAGAACTGAGGATCAGTGACACCGAGTGTGGTTTCCAAAGTCACACTGTGGCACAGACAGAGCTGGAGAGCTGTGTCCAGACTCGGGCCTTTCTGCCTCTGTCCTCTGTAAGGCGTTGATGAGCCTTTCTTCCCCTCTGACTGTGACCTCAGAAGACAGGGTGACTGATCAGGTGTCTCTGCCTCCATCTTGGGGCCTGGCCCAAAGTGGGTGCTCCAAGCAAGTTGAACTTGCTATGCTGCCTGCAGGGTGGCAAAGGGGAGAGAGGGCCCTGCCTCACTTGACAGAAAGTCTCCTTGGCTCCCTTGAGCAAAGCAAGATCCATTTACCAGGAGGCTCGAGCAGAAATTCCTGAGCCAGACAAGAACCATCAGAAATAAGGACAACGCAGCTTCATCTTTGGAGACAAAGAGGATTCATCAGGATTAGCTTAGAGATATGAACTGTCACTTACTCAAGGGCCCGTGAGCCACTGAATATTTCCTCCAAGAATTACTTTTTGCTATTAAAGCTTGAACTCCTGGACATCCAGGTAGGTCCCAGCCCTGGCTCATGTGGCTCAGTTGGGAACTGTCCCTTGCAACGGAAGGTTGCCGGTTCGATTCCTGGTCAGGGCATGTGCCTGGGTTGTGGGCTCAGTCCCCAGTAGGGGGCGTGCAGGAGGCAGCCGATCCATGTTTCGCTCTCAAATCAATGTTTCTCTCTCTCCCTCTCCCTTCCTCTCTCTCTCTAAAAATCAATTTTAAAAATATTTTTACAAAAAAGAACTCCCACAACTCAACAATAAAAAAAAAAAACCTGATTAAAAAATGGACAAAGTACTTGATAGCTATTTCTCCAAAGACGATATATAAATGGCCAACAAGCTTGTGAAAAGATACTCAGCAACAGTACTCATTAGGAAAATGCAAACCAAAATGATCAGGCAACCCGACTTCTGCGTAGAAACCCAAAGGAATTGAAAGCAGGGTCTCGAGGAGACATGTGCACAGCCATGTTCATAGAAGCATCATTCATAATAGCCACGAGGTGGGAGCACAACAGGTGTCCATGGATAGGCGGGATGGATACACAACATGTGGCCTAGCTATACAATGGAATATTATTCAGCCTGGCAAAGGAAGGAAGCTCGGACACATGCTACAACATGGATGAACCTAGAGGACCTTACGCTCAAAAGGTAAAGAGAACAAATACTGTATGGCTCCGCCTATACGAGGCACCTAGAATAGCTGAACTCACAGAAGCAGAAGGCAAAACGGTGACTGCCAGGACCTGGGGTGGGAGATGGGGAGTCCGTGTTTAATGGGCAGAGTTGTAGTTTGGGAAGACAGAAGTTCTGGAGATGAATGGGGGTGAGGGCGGCACAGCAGTGTGAACGTACTTAATGCCCCTGAACTGTACGCCTAAAAATGGGTAAAAAGATATATGTTCTGTATATCTTACCACAATACATTTTAAAAGATTTAAAATCTATATCCACAGTTACATTTTCATTTTTAATCGCAGATAAAGCAAGCATGACAGAGCACTCCTATCGGTGAATCTTGAGTGGACGGGTGTGTGTTGCAGGTACCTCCGCGGTGCCTTCCCTATAGATTTGGACAGCGCCGCAATTGAACTGGAAGACAAAGCTGGGGACTGCCTGCCTTTGGCCTCTCCTTTCCCCGCAGTCTCACTTTTCTCATTCTTTGGATTCCCTTTGCCAGGAGGAGCCATACATCCCTTGGGCAGGCCTGTGGCAGGAGACCCTGTGGTCAGAGGCCCGTTTGGGGCTTGTGTCTGGCTCGGCCCCTTTTTCAAGCCTTGGTAAGTCAGCGGCGTGGGATCTTCACGTAATTGGGGATTTAATCCCGTGGCATCTTTGAGAGAGCTTTGCCCAGGCTGTGTTCCCACGTGAACCCATCCCAGTGTGCAGCTTCCTTCCTCTCCAGCCGTGCGGAGGTACTTGGTGAGAAGCTCAGCTCGGCCTGCAGGGCAGGGAGAAGCCCATTCTGTTCGGGTCTGGCTGCCACTGGGACTACCCCTGACAGTCTCTCTAGAGAGTCACTGGCTTTTCTGTTGCTGTTAAAGCCACTGACTTCAGGAAGCTGTCTCTCGTGCTCAGAGCTGCTTCTCCCAGAATCTGCGGGAGGAGAGCTGGGAGCAGGAAACATCTGGGGTAAGGGGGTGAAAAGATCAACAGACTCCACTTTGCAGGGCACAAGACCAAGGCAGAGCCATTTGCCAGCTGTCCCCATATGGAGCTGTCCGAGAAACGTTCTAATGGCTTGTTGTTTTTAAGGCATTGGTGAATTATAGCTGCCACAAATGGACAAGTCTCCTGTGGGAAATATGAGATATTGAAACCAACAGTCAACAGTAAACATGCTTAGATGCTAGATCATAGAATCTAGAGATATAGGTACAGGCTTTAACTAATGTTTCAATTGCTTTGGTTGTCACGTAGTTTATAGTCAAAGATTAAGAAAGTATGGTAGCCACTTTCTGAAGGACTGCCTGTAAAGAGAGTTCTAGGAGAAGTGTTTAAAAGTATACTTTGCTTGAGATAATAGAAAAATATAGTTAGTTAAGCACAAAACAATATAGCTTAAACAATGGCAATAGTCACAAGATGTCTAGTTTCTGCCTTTTGTTTTAAAGATAAGGTCACTGACCCACAATTATGAGACATTTTGCAGAATCTTGGTTCTTCAACCCAGCACCCCTTGTCCTCACAATATAATTTTGTGTTGCTGATACACTATTTCTTTGTCAAGCAGGAGGAGATAACTCCAGGGCCACGAGGAGAATTTATGAGTTTGTTTTGCCGACAGAAAGAATGTCTCCAAGGTAGCTGCTACCAGCTGCTGCCGCCCAGAAGTCTGGCTGCACAAAATGTTATCTGTGACTAAAGAAACACAGACTTCTCTCTCAGTTCCCTGGAACACCCCTCACTGCTCCCTAGCTGCATAAAAACTCCCTACTTTTGCTTTTTGAGAGGGAGACAGATTTGAAAGATCTTGCTCTCCTGTCCTCTGGTTTTGGCCAAATCGAACAAACCTTTTTCTACCTCCAACCACCGGTGTCTCAATGTTTTGGCTCACAAGTGCATCAAGTACACAAACCTGAATTTGGGAGGTGATTTGGTTACAATATGATTGATGGAGGGTAGCTAAATAAAATCTGCTAACCAAACCAGGAGTACTGGAAAGTTAATAACCAGTTCTCGAGGGGACTGCTGTGGGAGGCTATGTCCTGAGGATGGAGGGGAAGCTGGGGCCTATTTTTAGCTGTGGTTATAATTAGTTAAAAGCTTCAGTGCGGCTGAGCTTTCCAAGACTTGGCAGGAGCCTTCAAGGGCTATGGGCAGAGACGGCCTACTGGCGTGGGGGTGGAAGACCTGCAGGGTGCAGGGGAGCAGGGGAACTAATCCTTGACGCTGACACATCTCAAGCACTGGGTGGGGTCTGGAGTGGCACCCACTTATAGAAATGAAATGAAGTGAAGTTGGCCACTCCTCACAGCTCTCACCATATGGCCTGTCAGTGTGATACAAACAAGCTAGAATACTCCTGGTGGGCATCCCAGAGTGTTTATAGAGAACAGAGACTTGGATCTAGAAGACAAAGTACCTCAGTATATAACCAGTGCATTGTCCCCAGTGGAAAAGGAACTCAGAATCACAGCCTCTCCTCTCTATTGGCTTCTACCCAGTTCACAGGCCACAGGATGGAGCTCCGAAAGAAAGCAATGAATTCTATTCATGAGTAACTGCATGGTTAGCACTGGTATGGTGTGAGGACAGGTAGAGACTCTGAGCAACTCCCCTTGTTACCCCCCACCCCACCCGCAACGCACACACACACACACACCACCACCACCCACATCCTTGGCCTGACAACTATTAAGAACATTCAAGGCTTTTCAAAGTGGGAGAGATTCATCACATTCTGAGGGTGGAATGATTAATATGTCAGTATTCCAGTGTTCTGACCAGGGACTCTAAATGTGCAGACAAACAAAAAAAAGGCCTGAGTAGCAACTTCTTTGTTCCCAGGATTTTAGTGCCAAGAGCACTTGGCTCAGAGCAGAGAGGTGTAGGCTCAAAGCCTTACTTAGTAGCTGTGTGACCTCGGGTAAGTGACTTGCCCTGTCTGGGCCCAAGCTTTCACAAATACAAATACTGCTAGTAAGACTGCCTTCTTGGAGCTGTGGGAGACAAAAGGGCTAGTCTGACACAGAAGAGGGGTGCAGTCACTGTTCATTGGATTGTGCGGAGACAATCCAAGGCACATTCTGCATTAGCCCTGGAGGCTACATAGGCCAGGACAGTGTGTCAGTGGGCTGGCAGCTGTGAAGAGACGCTGGTGAAGGGCGTTATGCTAACAGTCCTGGGTGGGTTGTGAGAACACTTGCCACGGCAAACCCCAAACAAACATCCTGCTTTTGACATTCGAATGGCAGAAGCAGCCTGTTTCCCCAGAGACAGCCTTCCAAGGAGTCTGCCACCCTCCACCCCCTCAGCCTGCACCCTTCTTCCAAGGGCCTGCTTCAGTGAGCTCGTTAGGCAAACGGTTCTTTTATTTTTGAGGCTTTTATAGCTGCAGCACTCCATGGGAAATATCTTAACTAAAGATGTGCCTTAAGACACCCTGATGTTAGATGGGGGGGTGCCTTTTCTGAGCACATTTCCCTCTGGGCGTTGCTATTTTTAAAGCTCAGCACAAGGTTCAAAGGGAGGCTCAGAGTTGGACATGTGGGGGGCGAATTCTCTCAGCTGAGGAATGGAAATGCTTGCTCCTGTTCATTGCAGCAGGAGTTCAGCTTTCGTGCTGACCAGCCACCAGCCACCTCCCTCCTCGAAGTCTTCCTAGCAGAGACATTTATATGTGTTTCTAAAGAACCACTCCATTTACCTGACCAGTGAGAAACCTGATCCACGAGGGCAAACAACCAGGGATCCCATGGGAGACTGTGCTGTGTTTTCACACCAAGGCCTTCAACGGAATTTTCCATTATTTCAAAAATGAGATAAAAACTCTGAGATTGCTACTTTTAAACAAAGAGGGTTTGGAATAATTTCATTCTCTTTTTTTGTTCTCCCTTTTTGCCCAAGTACTTTCAGGTGGTGAGAGAAATGACTCAGATTTGCACCTGGATGTTGCCTCTCAAAGACCTCACAGGGAGGCCCCTCTCGCTCTCTTAACCCATTGCTGTCCTAGCACAGCTGCTGCAAAAATAATTGGTTTTGCTAGAGATTGCACGGCCAAGCCAGAGCCACTATGGGGGATGCGGCAGGGGGAGGAGCCCCTGCTCCACACCGACTCCCATCACAAAGTGAATCCCGCACACAGAGCAATGGCCCCGGCCGCAGGCTGCGTGGAGCAGAAATTACAAAAGAGTAAAAAGAGCCCTGGCTGGACGGCTCAGTTGGCTGGAGCACCCTCCCATACACCGCAAAGTGGTGAGTTCAGTTCCCTATCAGGGCGCATTTCCAGGTCTCAGGTTTGATCCCCAGTCGGGGAACACGCGGAAGGCCACTGATCGATGTCTCTCTCTCTCCCCCTCTCTCTGTCTCTCTTTTCCTCTCTCTAAAATCAATAAAATTAAACAAAACAAAACAGGAAAAAAGCTTAATGACTGAAAGTATTAGCTGGAAGGAAGCATGCAACCATGGGCTTTTGAATCAAATGGGTTTAAATCCCAGCTCTGCCCCTGACTGATTGTGTAACCATGGACAAGTTACTTAACCTCTGAGCCTGTTTCCTCACCTGTGAAATGAGGTTAATGTTGGTCTCATTCATGTTGGGATTAAATCAAACAGCATATATATGTTTGCCTTTGGTTTTTTGGGGTCCTATAGTTATGCTTTTTCAACATACAGATCTTCCTTTTGAAATTACTTAGTTTTTTCTCTTTACTCAAATATTCTTTGACCCTTCTGGGTCAAATGTGGCCCCAAGATGTGGGTTTGGGAGGCACTGTGGGTTTTAAAAATTAGATTAAATTAAAATTGAACTCGGATGACTTAGGTGGATCTGATACCCTCTGGCTCCCCACAGGCCCCACCACTCCCTAGAGCCTCACACCAGCCTAATTCATAAGGAACTGCTGGCCCTGATCAAGAATGTCTCCTTCATACCCACTGGGGATGATTCGCATTTAGTTGCCCACTCTCTAAGTGACTCAGAGGGCCAGGAGGTCAAATTTTATAATAAAGCTAGAGTCCAACTGCTCAAGTCCCAAGGAAACCTGGGAAAGCTAGAGCACCCTTTTCCATTTTACAGGGTCCTTAGGAAGCCACCACTTTCATGATTTCAAATTCCTAAGGCAAGATGGGAAGCTGAGGCAGAGGAGTGGCAAAATGATTTGCTTAATCCTGAAGAGAATTCCGGTGTCTTCCAGATACCCAGAGTGGCTGCCTGTCCACTGGCTGTAAGTTTGCAGCCGGTTGTCGCCGCCACAGACAGAGCAGGGCTGGGATCACACCACCTACGCTCTCAGGCTGGTCCCACCAGTGGGTGACCCAGGCAAGTCCTCTCATCTTGCAGAGCCTCAGTCTGCTCATCTGGGGCTGCCCTGAGTGGGTGAGCACACAGCACCCACCTGGAGCAGAGCACTAGGCCCACTCAAAGGCAGGGACGGGTGCTGGCCTTTCGCTAAACTTTGGGAGGTAGGTTGGTTCACTGAGCAGTATCTTAACAGACGAACCTGAGTTTCTGGGGTTTTGAACTCTGCTCAGACCCAGTGTCTCAGGCACACTGTTGATCTTGACCCTTTGTTCATGCTGACCTTAGTGCCTGGTCCCAGAGGCGGTGACATCAACTGATGGCACAACCTCCCAACTTATTTCTCTCTCCCAAAGCCACCTTGCCTCTTCTTTCTAAGCTTCTCTCAGTTGGTTTTGCTTTCATTTCCTCCCTCCTTCCCTCCCTCCCTCTCTTTCCTTCCTCCTTCCCTCCTTTCCTTCCTCCCTCCTTCCCTCTCTCCCTTCCTTTATTTCTTTTTTTTCCTGGTTTTGCTTTTATAGAAGGCAGTACCGCGCTGTTTGGGGGGCTGTAACATACTCCTGGCAGGGCAGTAACTCCTGGGAGATGAAGTTCGTGGGTTAACTCATGATCTGACCTCAGTTTAGCCCTCGACACTCACTTGCTGCCCTACATGTGGTTGAACCAAACTATTGGCTGTTCTGCAAATGGGCTGTCCTCTTTCCACGCCAGGGCTCATTACTCTTGCCATTTCCTCCACTCAAATCTTTTCCCTCTGATTCCCCTTTAGCCCTGCACCGTTCCCACAACCCACAGGACATTTGGCCTGGCCTGAATCCATTCTTCTGTCCTCTGCTACTCTATCCCAATTCTGCCCCCTTCCCATACTCTCGGTCCTTGAGGTTGGGTGGGGTTGACACTGACCCCTTTCCTGGATAAATAATCCAGGCTTGGACAATCAGCCAATAAAAATCAGCCCTGGGACTTTTCTTGGAAAGTGGTGTCTTTCCGCTGGGGTTGCTCATGTAAAGCTGCCAGTGGCCGTCTCTGCCTCCACTTGGGCCAGGTTTGGTAGGGGATGAGGCAAACCAGGGGATATGAGACCTGGGGAGAATGGATGGTGAACAAGACTTTTGAGCCCTTGGATCCACCCGTGCCCAAGGCCTTTATTATATTCACCAATAAATTTCACTTTTAAATTTGCTTAACTAATTTTAAGTTAAGTTTCTGTCCCTTACAACCAAAAGAGACCTGGCTGATATACACACGACTTTATCTGGTTAGCTCTTTTGCACATTTAGGGCACAGCTCAGACATCACGACCACTTATCCCTTCCCCCCCAATCCTGAAGCCAGACGGCCTCTCACGCACCTTCATGTCCCCATCACTTCACTCAGGGCCTCGGCAAAGGGGCAGCAAAATGCCACAGAGAGCGCTAAAACTCAGATTTCCCACTGGGGCTGCTGCCTTCACTCCCTCACCAGCCCCAGCTACCCCCTGGTTTTTCAGAAAGACTCTCACCTCCGTCTTATTCCGAGAGAGCACGCTGGAGTCGATCGGGCCCAGGGACATGTTTGGTAGGACAAGGTTGAGAACCTTCGCAGCAAGGACCTAACCAGGGAGGGAAAACAAGGGTGTGAGTGCAGTGGGATCTATGCCCAGCTCGGCCCACAGGACAGTTTACAGTAAATTAAGGAAAGTGATACCCAAACTGAACATCAGCCAGGATTACTTCCCAAGGCTGGGAGCCCCAGGACTTTCCCTGCTCTGACTCAGACAGCCTCGAATTAGTCTAGCTCGGTTCCCTGTGGGGAGTGGGGGAGAGGTGGCCACCAGGGCTGGCGGAGGGAATGCCATGGCTATTTTCTGCCTGCTCTGGATTCTGTGCGGTAGCCCTCCCAGTTGTGATTCTGAATTATTTGCAGGAGCTGCCTGGCTGAGCATTTCTGCACAAGCCACAAGCCACTTCTCAGAGGATCTGAAAAAACACAGCAGGAGCAGAATCACCTGTCACCTGTGAGTGAAGCCAGATGGCTTAGAAGGCTCCAAAGGAACCTGCTCTGATCTGAAAGAATCTGTCGATTGTCATGGTTTCTCTCAGAGGGGAACAGAAATAGTCACCAAGCCTGATTAGGAGATGTGTGGCAGAGGGAATGAGACCTCATTTGATTCCTGGCTGTGCTGTCTCATGCATGTGGACATAGAGCCGACCATCACTGAGCCTCTGTTTCCTTAGCTGCCACGGGAGACTACTATGTGCAAAAGCATTGAACACACAGTAGGTGTTTAATACATGCTCCTTGAACTTGAACCTGATTCAGGTACAGGCCTTCCTGCCCTGCCCCACCCCACCACCCCATTTCTCCTGCTGGATCTTGTGTTTCCCCAGGAAAAGCATGAACCTGGAGCTCACACTTCTGACTGCAGAGGGGGACTGTTCTCATTTCTGCACTGTGCATAGACGCTCAGGGATGAAAGATGCTATTTCAAAAGTGAGCTGTGAAATGCTGAAATTAGAATCACACAGAAGGTGGCAAACAGTGAATGCTCAGTGCATGCTGAGGGCGAATGTCATGGAGCTAGGTGATGTCCCCTCAGTACCCTTGGTAGGGAGAGAAGCACTGACATCTACTGGGTAACAATCTTTTGGTGCATCGGGCATAGTAGAGGCACAGTCATAGGTGCCAGTTTTTTAATCTTGACACAAATGCTGTGAGGTGAGGGTTTATCCTGATTTCACAGGCAAGAAAACAGAGGCTCAGCACCCCACCGTGAGGTCAGCTGGAAAGGGGACAAGGGTCTGGGCGAGGCCACTCTTTCCTTTTATGCCACCAGCCTTCATTATTCTCCCTCTCTCCCCTGTATGAGTGCGGCTGAGAAGCCAACCTTTCCTGTGGATGATCAGGAGCAGCAGCACTGATACTCCCCATGGTGACACAACTGCCGTACTGCCCAATCTCCCTTTACACGTAGAGCTATAAAACGTCCCATTCCTTGGGCTGCACAAGCATGATGTAACCTCACACCGCCAGGAACCAGGCAGGGCTTTGCTCCTAAAAGAACACACACGCATACGCCTGTTCTGAAATCCACACGGCCCACTCTCCATCTTTCAGTGCAAGGATGGCAGCCACCTGCCTCTAAGGCTGTTGTAGTTCATTGCACCCCAAGCCTAGTGTTCAGCAAGTAAACCCCATGCACACTGACTTGCTGCCAGCAATGTGCCAGGTACTACTGCCAAGCTCTGAGCTGACCTGTGATAGTCACGCACAGAACTGTAAGGAAATCCAACTTGGAGCACAGTCTGAAGCCTCGTGGAATGGACATGATCTATTGGGCAGGCTCAAGAGCCAAGGTGGGGTTGGGAACAGATACAGAACCAGAAGGGTTCAGAATTCTGGAAGTTTTACGAAAGGGAAGGAATTGGGTGTTCCCAAACACAGATCAAATGTCTGTGACCTCCAGGATCTACAGGCTACCCTAGGAACTTAAATTCAGAAGTTGGTATCTATGCTTTCAATGGTTAAAAATGTTTAATAAAAAGAAAACACAGCAGATGAGAAGTGCACTGGGGGGGGGGGGGGCACAGAGAGGCAGTGGGTGCCAGCTCGGAGCCTTCACTGGACTCTGATTGTGTGAGGAGAATGGACTTTTAGGGATCATTTCCTCCACCAAGGGCAACACTATGAGGAAAAACCTTAATGTCTCCCAAAGTTTGCAGACCCGACCTCAAGCTAGTCTGCTGTTCTCAGTGACTTGCCCACAGCTCCCACAGCTCCCTGAGTGGACACAGGGCTGAGAGTTGACTCCATATGTGACCCTGCCATGCTCAGGAATCGAGGGGTGGCTGTGTTTGATGGGGCCTTGTGCAGACCCTGCTGCCCCATTTGGGCTGTCTGCCTGCTTGGCTCAGCGTGGCCTTCTCAAGGACACAGCTGTTTTTCTGCAAGACAGCTTTCTACCATTTCCAGATCAGATTGGCCAAAAGCCAGGAAAAGACCCAGGGATGCAGCACCTCAGCACTCACCCTTAAGAGAACCAAGCAGAACAGAGGAACAGCTGAGCAGAACCGAGGGGGAGAGAGACCATGCAGTTCTCATTCCATTTCTCTGAAGCGCACCAGCAGGCTTGCCAACAATATATGGATTTTTTTGTTTGTTTTTCAAATCCTCACCTGAGGATATTTTTCCCCGTTGCTTTTCAGAGAGAGTGGAGGGGGGGGGGGAGAGACACATTAATTGGTTGCCTCCTGCATGCACCCCTGGGGTACCGGGGATGGAGCCTGCAACTGAGGTACGTGCCCTTGGCTGGAATCGAATCTGTGACCCTTCGGTCCAGGGGCTGACGCTCTAACCACTGAGCCAAACTGGCCAGGGCGCCAACAATTTATGTTCTGTTGCTCACCACCTGATTCTGCGGGGACCTGGGCAGATTTACCTTCATCTTCGGATGTGTATTCCTTAAACCAAAACACTTCTATCCAAAAGTGGCAAGGCCTCCATTTCCAGGAGAAGATGCCGACAGTTTAGGCTCGACAGGAATCCGAAAAGGCCATGCTATGGCTGGAAACACCCTGCTCGGTTTCACGGGAAGGTGAGGGGACTAGAAAGCCAGGAAGGACTCTGCCTCCTGGAGACAATTACAGGAAAACATTTGTTCTGTACTTTCTTCGAGCGAGTGGTCTTTTCTTCCTCTCAACAGGCGAACTTTCTGCAGCTAAATGGTGCTTTTAGGAAAAGAGCTTCATATGCAAAAAGAGGAGGAGCATTTCTGGAGAAGTATTTGCTTTGAGTAAAATGAAAAGGGCAGGTGTTTGGTCCCTAGAGGAAACTCAACAATTAATGGCAGGTCAGCTGACCACCTTACACCTCCCTTCCAAGGACAAGGAGCCAAGTCCTGGTGAGGACTCCTGCAGCTGCCAATGACCTACTGCCCAAAGCACAAACAGGAGGAGATGTGGCAAGGACACATCATGCTTAGGACTGGAGGTGGCAGGTGGCTGGGCCAGGGGACGTGTGCAGCTGTATGCCTCCTACCACAAGGACTCTCGGGCAGCTGTTCTCGCTCATCTAAGGGAGCTGATGCAGGCGGGTTTAGGATGGATGAATGCCCCTAAAAGGACCAGCTCATGACAACACAACTCCATTGGCTGAGTGTAGTGGAGGATGCTGGTGTCCTAGCAATGAGAACTGGATGTTCAGTTACACATATAGATGAGGGGTCGGTGTGCAGATATTAATCACTGCCTGTTCTCCGTTCTGCATGGTTGGGTCCTGTCACTAAACCCCACAAGATGTCACCCCGGGAACAGAAAAGTCTCAGCCTATAGGTGATTACTAAGCCCTGGGTGTGAGTTAACACTTGGGAGAATGCATGCAGAGGCTTGAGGTGGACACACCCCTCATGGGAGAGGCGCCATGAGAGAAAAGAATAAAAAGCTGTCTTGAGTGAGGGGTCCCCAGAAGTGACCTGTGGCTCCCTGTCTTCCCAGATTCCCAGGAAGACAGCACTTGGTTTTGAACATTCTGTTTCTTCCATGCAGTCAGCGTATTGGTAGCACACCCAACTGGCAGCCTGGCCCTTCCTGATGTTCCACGGCCTCCCTGCTCTACGAGCGGCCCTCAGACAAGCAGCACCATGTGCGTGCTCCTGGAGCAGCGAGGCCTATCAGACCCGGAGCTGCATTTTCACAGGAACCCTGGAGGCATTAGTGTGTGTTTGAACTTTCAGGGACTAGCAGCTGCTGTGTCTCAGAGAAGCATCACAAATGCCTCTTCCCAGGTCCCATCGAGAGATTCGGATTGAGTTGGGACCCTGAAATCAGTGTTGTTGTTTTTAAAAGCTCCCTGGGTGATTCCAAAGTGCAGCCAGAGTAGAGAGTGCCCCTGACCCCCACTGGTCAGAGGGGGAGGGGCACAGATGTCTAGGAAGGGCAAACTGCCCTTTCAAAGGCACCACAGTGAGATGTTTGGATGGCCCTGAGCCTCAATTTTCTTCCTTCCTTCCTTCCTTCCTTCCTTCCTTCCTTCCTTCCTTCCTTCCTTCCTTCCATCCATCCATCCATCCATCCATCCATCCGAGGATATTTTTTTTCATTGCTTTTTTTTAGAGTGATGGAAGCAGGAGGGGACAAAGAGACAGACAGAGAGAGAAAGAGCAAGAGGGAGAAACATCCACGAGAGAAGATCGAACCTGCAACCCAGGTACGTGCCCTTGACCAGGAATCAAACCAATGACCCTTTGGTGCGCTGCCGACACTCTAACCGCTGAGCCACACCGGCCAGGGCCCTTAGCTCTTTTTCTAAACCTGCACAGTAAGTTCCAAACCACGTTTCTAACAGATTTAATTGGGTAGAGGCAAATCTTTTGATGACAATAATGTCACAGCTTTAAAAAAATTAGGTGCTTAGCCTCTTCCCCGCAAAAGATCCAAGAAGGATGCAGGAGCAAGGATGATTTGAATAGTCGCCAAAGAGAACCCCTCTCCCTCCCGTCCTCTGCAGCTTTGTTGATGTTGTTACCCTGATGTCTGATGGAGGAAAGGTGCCCTGGGGCAGACAGAATTAAGCAGAGGCAGTGGGTCGATTGAAGGAACACAGAAGGGTGGAGAAGGGGTCTCGAGGTCCGGTAGTAAGGAAGCAGTAGGGGATGGAAAGAGCCTGGCAGAGACCCCACACCCAGAAGGATCGGTTTTGTCCAGGTCGCCTGAGTGGCAGCTGCTGCTTCCTGTCATAAGCTCCTTCGGCCTCTGCTGTCAGTCTCGAGAGCCCATACCTATTTCCAAGGGAACACCAAGGAAGCCATGGCGTAAGTGAGGGGGAGGTGAAGGGGCTCACCCATAAAGAAGGTGGAATCCAATGTTTTACCACTCTTGATGCCATTTCGACCAAAATCTTCGGATAATCCTGCAGGAGTGTGAAGAGAGCCTCGGATCCAGCTCAAGAGAGGGATGACCCTGAATGGGCCCTCCTTGAAGTGAGAGACCCCCACCATCAGCTAAGGCTAAGTCAAGGTTGTGCAACCACAGAGATCTCAGTGACACCGACTCAACAGGGACTCCAGGTCTCATTGCTTGAGGATAATTTGGGGGCCGAGACCCACGATGAATGGACACACAGTCAATGGACACCAGCCCCAGAAAGGGGAGGTGATGAAGTGGAGGAATCAGACTCAGAGACTGGGAACCAGGCCAATTTGCATCAGACCTCCGGTTCTGCACCCCCAAGAAAATCTATGATCCCTCAGTTTCTTCATCTCTAAAATGGGGGTGATAAAACGAACACTGAAAGGTTGCTGGGAAGGTTACCTGACACCTGATTCCCACAGAGCTGGTTCTTAACTGCCCTTTGGGCTTCTGGCCCCAGGAGAAGCTCAATAAATTGCTGTTGGCTGCGAAGGAATGAGCACATGCTGGCATTGTTGAAAGGAGGCTTCAGAAAAAGTATATGACCTGCAGCTTTGCAACAAATGTCACATCAGAGCTAAAACGCCAAATCATTTCACTCACAAAAGAGGACAACTTCCCAGAAACTAGGTTCACTTCCTGAGGAGCAACAGACTGGAATGTGTCATGTCCTTGACGTGCCCTTGTGGCATTCCGGGATTAACTGCAGGCCCATCACTTTAAACACTAGCGACTTGCACAAATGCCTTTATTGATATGAAAGGTTTTAACAGCCCCTTAAGATCATTTAAAAGCTTCTGCTCATGACATACTTGACATGAGGGAGGTAATTACAATCGTTATCTTCTAAAGTGGCTCCAGCAGGTTGACAGGCTATAGCTCCACGCCTCCTGTGGGGTTGGCATCACTGCAATGGTCAGAGGACAGCCCAGACTGTCTCCAGAGGGAAAGTGGGCCCTCCAGCAGATGTAGAATAGAAAGCACTGCAGGCCCTTTTTGGTAAGCCCTGGGGAAGGACTGAACACTTGCTGGCAGCTAGGGCTCCCCATGTGCTGGGGCCCTAACTCCTTCCCCAAGTCCTGAATGTCTAGAAGTCTGAACCCCCAGCTGTTAAGAGAGCAGTGGCTGCAGGACCGAGGTAGCAATGCCTCATGGTGCATCGCTCCTGCCAAATTCAAGAGCACAGCTAAGTCCCTAACTCCTGGATCTAGCTGTACTTGAAGTTTGAAAGAGCAATTCCCCCACACCCCGCCCTTTTCCCCTCCAACCGCCACAGCTCCAACCGCCTTCTGGATGCTGGTGACTAAAAACAGATGAGTGACATTCAGTTAGGAAGTGGGTTAGAGTTAAGGAAAGCTGATTTGGGCGGGTTTTGGGGTGAAAGGGAGCATCCTGCCACAAAAGCTAGCTGAGCTGGTGCTCAAGTTGACCTTGAGTGAGACAATGGGCCTCATTTCCTTGTCTGTAAATTGAGAATAATTTTCCCTCCTTGTAGGATGGTGATGGAGAGGATGTCAACCAAGGAGTGACAGGTTCATAGCGGCCACTCACTTGTCACACTTGGCTGGATGCCCTGGTTGGTGGGGAGTGGAAGCATCTGGAAGCCCTGGGCTGGCTCCTGCACCTCACCCTGGACCCCAGGAGATGGCCTCCAGGCAACAGGCAGGAAGGTCATTTAGAAGACTAGCCTCCCAGCAGGCTGGGCCGCATCCTGACCCCAGGTTCTGCCCAGGGTGATTTTGGTCCTGACCCTAGGATCTCTCAGAGAAAGGAGGTGCTCTGCAGCCTGCGGCGCAGTCCTGGTGTTCTCCCGGGTGAGGTCAGGTGAGGAGACCCCTTTAGCTCAGAGTCTGGCATCCTCCCATCTGGGCAGCCAAGGGTTTCCCCTCTATTTCTGGTATTACTCCAGCCCTGCCTTCCCCAGGGCAAAATCCCCATGAAATGACCTCGTAAATAGCCGAGACCTGGTCTAATGCACTGGATTTTTGTTTCTAAATTTCTCCTGCTCTCATTTCTCTTCTGCAACCACATTCTTAGCACAGTGTTTGGAGGCCAGAAGCCTCTGCCCAACCCAGCTTGTTGAAAACAGAGCATCGAGGTGAAAACCAGCTGTGTGCAGGATTGGCAGCGGTGGTGGGGGAGACAGACCTGGGGTTCTCACTTTTCAGGGTGTGGGATATGGACAAATAAAGGGGTCCTATGGAAAGTAACCTCACAGGGTGATCTGATCATAGTCGTCACTCCCTAGGCATATGCCTTCTTCACTAAAAGGCTTTGCTTTAAGCAAGTCCCGTCCACTGTTTCTGTGCATCTAGGTTAACACACCTTTGAAATGCCCACTTTCACACCCCTCCTTCTCAGATAAACTGCCAAGACGGCAAATCTGACCCTGTAATCTGACTCCCACCTTGCTTTCTCCTACCTCCATATAATCTTCCTTAAGTTCCTCCCCTTAGTTTCAGATGCATAAAAGAAACTGCAAAACTGTCATTCTTGGGAGCATTTGGCATCTTTCTCCCCAGCATATGTAATCAGTTTGGCCCCAATAAACTCATAAAAATTCTCTTCAGGTTTGGACATTTCTTATGTCAATAGTCTTATGTTACCTTCTACATGACCCTCTGTAGTGAAAAGCTTGAGATCTCACTCTGTGTGCTTCTTTAAGGATTTCAAGAACCTCTATAGGAGGAACTCCGGGCCATGACACAAACCTTTGAAAAGTCCTGAGCTGAGCTCTGGGTGAAGAGTCATGAGGCTCTACATTTTGTGGCCCCCTGACAGTGCCACTGACACAGACAGGTCCCTCCTGAGCCTAAGTTTTCTCAGCAGGAGGTGGCCTATAGACATCTGTCCACCTTTGGGTCCATAAGAGCAAACCACTGCAAATAAAGGACCTGAAGGTTGGTCAACCGGGCATCACCTAATCCAGAGCCCATCCCGGAGCAAAACCCTAACTAATCCAGTGCCTCACCTAATGCAACAGCAGAACCTCAGTTAATCCAGAGCCCATTCCACGGTGGGGCCTCAACTAATCCAAGGCTCATCCTATAGCAGGAACTCACCTAATCCGAAACCCATTTTACACCAGGGCCTCACCTAATCCATAGACCATTTTATAATAGGCCTTTACCTAACCCAGAGCTCATCCCACAGCAGGGCCTCACCTAGTCCAGACCTCATCCTGCAGTGGGCCTCTCGTTATTCTGATGGGGAGGAGCACTAAGATGAACTGCTCTGCAAAGTGGCCAAATTCAACCCAAAACTCACAAAAATAAATCAACCAACCAAGAGAGAGCAATGAAACAAAAAGCGAGGGAACATGTTCCATGCGTGTAAAACACAGGAGCAAACGGAGTGTGCATGTGTGTCCGCAGAAGATGCATCCACTCCCTCTAACTCTGGTTCCCCACCTCCAACCAGGCACGGAGCCTTCCCTCATGTAAGTGTATTATACTAAAAATTTTTTAAAATTAAGTTAAAAAAAAAAAAAAAGGATTCAACGAAACTCTGGAAGGTTGTCAGACAGGGTTATCAAGTCCTCTGGGGTGGGTAGACAGATGAATCATAGACTCTATCAGTCAAGACTGCCCAACAGCCAGAGGCAGCAGCAGAACCCCTGGTGGCGAGCACGTGCCCTCGGGTCTGAGGGCAACAGGAAATCTATTTGTGTTGGTCAATAAGAAGAGACCTGCATTCCCCGGGGACAGCTGGCCCTTGACTTGAGAAGGTGAATCTATTCGCACAGGGCTCTGAAAGCTCATGTTCTTGCGGCCTTGTCCAGAAATTCCGCCTCTACCAGTGACTCTGGGAGGAAACCTTGCCGACTCCACCTCAGGGCTCAGCTGCCACGACCCTCGTGTGCATCATATGAAAAGCCTCACAGTCCCTGGCTTTTCTCTAAGGGAAAGTGTCCAGTGTAGAATACTTCCTTCTAGGGGGAAACACCCTAGATGAGGAGTGTACAGCCCTGCATTCAAATCCATCACACAAGTTGTGTGATCTTGGCAAGTCACTCATCTGACCCAAGCCATAAAATGCAGGTCATGACCTCCCTCTAGGTTGATGATGGCAGCGCAGTGAGATGATGCAAGTAAGAGCACAGCACATGCCTGGCACTCACCGAGCTGAGTAAATCTCAAGCACGTGCCTCCAAGCACATGGACAGCAGAGGGAACTTCCCTCTCCTCCGTGACCCTGGTCTTGTTTAGTCTATTTGGACAAGAGCCCTGATTTGGCTCACATTATGCAATCACAGTCACGATGGGAGGTGTCCAGGAGGCCATGTCCCCTCTTGCACATTTAAATGGCCACCTGTGATTCTGTGGATGACCTTGTCTCTTTCCGTGGCAGACACCTGGGGCTCCCGCCTCCACTGCTGTCCCACACAGCACTAAAATTTACTAATTCCAGTCAATTACAATAAAGCAGTAGTGATTTCTTTAAACCTGAGTAAAATTCAAAACAGCTAGCCCTCTCCCTCCTTCCTCAAATTAAGTAAATTGCTGTTCTCTGGTTAAACTATCAGATAGTTCCAGGTTTCTCTTTTGCTCAACCTGTTCTCATCTGAAATTGGTGAAATTTCCGGTACCTAACTGAAAGCCCCTATGCAGGACCTGCCAGCCCACCTTTAGGGATTAAGTCAGTGGCTGTGGGCTATAGGAAACATTTGAGAACATTCTGAAAGGTTGTGTTCCCCGTCCTGTGTTCCCCTGTTTGGATCCTCGGGAGAATATCAAAGGCATCTGAGCTAAGGCAATGATTTAAATGATCCTACTGTCATTTGATGGTGAGGCCAGGGAAAGTAGGGTAAGCATGTGGGCTAATGGCTGCCCACTTCCCCCCGGCCCTGTGAGCCATCACCTCACCCTTCCTGCTCCTTTGAGAGATCCGAGAACTGGCTCAGGAGGCAGCAGTCCCACCTAGCACTCAGGTGAGATGGAGCATTCCTTGAAGATACACAGGGTTATTATCTCTCTCAAACCTCATGCCCTTCAAGACAGGCCTATCATGTCAACAACCCATATTCACAATTAAGCAGCCCTGCTGAGGACCAGTTTCCTCTCCTTTCTCAGGGGAAGAAGGCATCTGCTCTACTTCTGGTGGTATTATTGGCTTGTTTGCCTTGTTAAAGTAGCTCAAAGCCCCAGAACCAAGAGTTATACACACGTGCCACTGTGTAACATCTTAACCAGAACAACAAAATGATGACTGGGTTAGAATCTGAGGGCAAAGTGCTCCGGGATGGGGGGAGAGCTACAGCGAACACCACTCTATGTTGCAATTACAAATAGCCTGCAATTCCACTTGCTGTGCACTTTTGGCTGAAGCTGGCAAATATTCAGTGAAAATCAGCTTGAGTCTTGCTTGTGACTTTTTAACAAAAGGTTACTTTGCTGGATTCCTAACACATATAATCCTTCCTCCTTGTAACAGTCACCAATAAAACATGCACAAACAGGAAGTCATTTTTCTTTTGTCTTTGGGGAAAAAAGCACCTGGTTACAGAAATTGTAGAACCCCAGTGGCAATAATGTTTGATATTTGTCCAAATGGACTTTGGCCCTTTGCCCCAGACTCTAGCTACAAATGGAGATCCCGGGGAAGCTACAGGAGTTTCACAGAACCAGAAGTCCATTTACCTTGAAAGTTGTTGCGGACTCCGGATTGGCCAAAACCAAAGGTGAAATGAGAACCATACCGGAGAAGTGGCCTGGCCTCTCTGCAGCCGTGAGGATGGCGATGGCACCTCCCTGCAACACAAAACGGGCAGAGTTGCTGTGTGCTGGCTTCCCCCAGCACCTGATTTCTAATGAACTCCATGGATCAGGTCCTCCTAAGCCTGGCCCAAGAGTCCCAAGGAGGTCCACCCTGGACTAGGCACCATCGAGTGTTGGATAAACTGGGTCTGCAATTATTTTATTACATTTATTCCCCCAAGAGCAAACATTTCAGAGAGATACAAATAAGGTTCCTGCTTGTGGGCTGCAAGTTAAACAATAACACATTCCTACTTTGCTTCAAACCAAAAGCTGGCAGACATCCAATTCATCCATTCTGTCAGGCTTAATCAGAGGGTTTTTTGTTTTGTTTTGTTTTTAATCTGATGATAATAAGAACCCCCTACGCCCCTGGTTCAGTAAAGGTTCCAGAAATTCAGGTACCAAGAAAAATACTTAGTGAACATGGATGGTGCTGAAGGTCTGAAGCCTTGGCTGTTTGCTGAAGCTGCAAGTAATCTGAACCAAGGGTTGAAACTGCAAATGCTCACGGGGGCCAGGCAGGTAAGAGAAATGCAGGAACAGAGCCAGGCTGTGATGTGATAAAGGGGGTGGAAGCTCTGCTCTAGAGTGAAAAGTTTCCCCAAATTCAAAATCGAGCAGTTCGGCCCAACCGGCACAGCTCAGTGGTTGAGTGTCGTCAACCCACAAACCAGGAGGTCACAGTTTGATTCCCGATCAGAGTACACGCCCGGGTTTCGGGCTCGATCCCCAGAAGTGGGGTGGTGCAGGAGGCAGCCAATCAATGACTCTCTCTCAACACTGATGTTTCTATCTCTCTCTCCCTCTCCCTTCCTCTCTCTGAAATCAATAAAGACATATTTAAAAATTAAAAATAAATACAATAAAAAGATGTTTTTTTAAAAAATCAAGTAGTTCAAATTCTCTGCCAGCCAACCTGTCAGGTTGTTCGGAGGAAGATTTGCCCTGGCCGCTGCCAGTTTCAGAACCCTCAATTTAAAGATTATACTTGGTTAATTCTTATAGGATTTTATAAATTTAAAGGGTGAAAAGGATTCTGAACAACCGTTAAGGAATTGGGTCCACGGCGAGCCTTTGTCCCTAGTTCCCACTTGGACAGCTCTGAAGCCAGCAGGCAGGGTTTTGGCACATTCTGCGTGCTTCTCACTGACTGAAGCACCGTCCCTGCTCTGAGAAGTGGCTCTGCAGGGAGCAGAAGTGCCCTTGAGAGCCTCACTATGAAATGGCACTGAGGTAGAGGCAGGGTTAAAAAAAAAAAGATCAGTTTCTCAAAGTGCCCCACACCTGAGCTCCTCAGTAAGGACTGCTGGGCCACCTCCTGGTGCCTTGGGCCCTGGAGGAAGTAACCGGCCACTCTGAGCTCCCTCTGGGGCTGTCTCTGGGACTCAGAACCTGACCTGTTTCCTAGGCACTAAATTGCCTGGGAACTCCAAGTGCAGAGTGGGGTGTGCCAGCCAGGCCGGGAGATGGGATGAGGAGGGAGGCAGGGCCCCTTCTCCATCACGGTGTTCTCGCACTGCGCACCCACCACAGGCCCGCTCAGGACTGGGTCTTCTGTGGTCTACTTACCATGGAGTGGCCCAGAAGGAAGACGGGCAGCCCCGGGTAGTCTTTCTGCACCGCATCCACGTGCTGTAACACATCCCTGACAAAAACGTGGAAGTCGGACACTACCATCCTCTCCCCTTCGCTTTGTCCATGGCCCACTGGAAGGGAATGGGAGACAAGAGAGCTGCAGTGACTGGGAGGTTGACTTCCGCCCGAGCGCAGCAGTTTCCTCACCAGAATCACCAGCCACTCTTCACTGAGAACCCGAGCGGATCATCTCACAGAACCCGTCTCCCCCGCTATACAGGTTAGGAAGGTGAGGCACAGGGTGCTTAAGGAACCTGCCGAGATCACACAGTCAGGAAGTGAACCACACTGCAAACCCTGCCCGTGTCGCCAGGACGTCTTCCCTGCGGCCGTTTCTAAGGCAGAAAGAAAGGCAGGTACGCGGGGAAACTCACCAGGCCTCGTTTTCTGCAAAGTGGTCAGCAGTGAGACCCATGAGGCTCAACATTTTTCTGGGTTTTCCCGGTTCCTTGACCCTCACAGTTGCATCCCCATGTTAGCCTTTCATCAGATAAAGTGTCGCCTCATTTACAGAACATAGTACGACAAACATAAAATAAACAGTTGTGTTCGCCAGAAATCTTCTCAACAAAGCAGCAGTGAAACCAGGTCAGGTTCCATCCCTCTGGGGTTTTATTATCTGACACACATCTGTGCTGTTCATTCCCCCTGTTCCTGTCTTAGGGTCTTTCTATGTTTTTCCCCTCAGGAAGGCTTAGGTCACTATAGAAACAACACACCGACTGCGGCTTCCACATTCCTTCCACATTCAGGCTGAGAGCAGCTGATGTGATTGCTTGAAAATCACAGAAAAGGAAGAGCTCTGAGAGAACTGAGAGTATCTGCCCAAACCCTTCCTGCTGCTGCTTCGAGGAAGCCGTTGTAGTAATAATTATATTAACACTCATTTCACAGATAAGAAGGGTGAGGACTTGTCATCGCCTGGAACTGACCGGCTGCCCAGACCTCAGACTCAGAAACTCAATGTTGTCAGACCACAAACTCCTGTTTCCTACTGTCCTGCCCCCTCCCCCATGGGTTCCCACCCTCCCACCGCCCAGCCCCACCTGCCTCTCTGACTGTTGCATGAAGCCCAGGGCCTGCCAGCTCTGTCACCCTCTCAGCAGCGCCCTCAGTTCCCTTGCCTCTCTGAGGATTTTTTTCCCTTTAAAAATTTAATTAAGTTTAATTTTGTAGTGTGGTAAAATATACATAATCTAAAATTTGTACCATCTTAACCATTTCTGTGTGTACAGTTCAGTGGTATTAAGTACATTCACCCTTGACTATCCGCCATCCATCACCAGAACTTTCTGTCTTCCCAAACTGAAACTCCACACTCATTGCTATGGGCTGAATTATGTACAACTCCCCCACCTGCAACAATTCATATGTTGAAGTCCTAACCCCCAGTGGCTATTAGGAGACAGGACCTTTAAGGAGGCAATTAAGCTAAAATGAGGTCTCTAGGGAGGGCCCTAATCAAATAGGACTGGCGTCCCTACAAGAAGAGGCGATTAGGACACAGACACACACGGAGGGAAGACCCTGTGAGGACAAAGTGAGAAGATGACCATCAGCAAACCGAGGAGAGAAGCCTCAGTGAAACTGACCCTGCCTGCACCTTGATCTCTGACTTCCAGCCTCTAAAACTGTGAGGAAATAAATGTTTCTCGTTTAAGCCACCCAGTCTGTGGTACTTTGTTATGGTAGCTCAAGCTGACGAATCCCTCCATTAAACATTAACTCCCCCCTCCCCTTCCTCCAGCCCCTGGCACCCACCGTTCTACTTTCTGTCTCTGTGAACTGGACTTCTCTGCGAATCTCCTATAAGTGGAATCATATAGTTTTATCTTTTTCTGTCCAGCTTATTTTATTTAGTATAATGTCCTCAAGGTTCATCCTTGTTCTAACATATGCCAGAATTTCCTTTTTTTTTTTTTTAAAAAAAAAAAGGCTGAATAATATTCCCTTGTATGCATATACCTACCACATTTTGTTTAGCCAGGCAACTGTCAATGGACACCTGGGTTGCTCCCACCTCTTGGCTATTGTGGATAATGCTGCTGTGGACATGGGTGTGCAAATAGCTGTTGGAGTTATTGCTTTCAGTTCTTTGGGGTATATCCCCAGCAGTGGGATTGCTGGGTCATACGGTGATCCTGCTTAGTGTTTCTGAGGCATGGCCCCTCTGAGCTCTGAGCTGGAACATCTTTCACTCTAGACGTAGCCCATAGCTGCCCTTCGTCGGGCTGGGAGCCAGGCAATACCAGACGTATCGCCTCTTCACACATACCTGGTCGCCAAACAAATTTGCCTCAGCATCTCCTCCAAATGTCTCCATTACCCTAAAGCCTGTAAACATACCTCCTGACTCTGAGCAGATACTATCACTCTTTTATTTTTAAAACATGGGACCATCCAACGAAGCCCTCCTCATCCTTCCCCGCTGCAAGGTTTTCTTTCTTTAGCAAGGCGGATTCTTCCTGATCCTGGTCACTCCTGGCCCAGCCCTCCCTCCCTCCCTCCCTCCCTCCCTCCCTCCCTCCCTCCCTCCCTCCCTCCCTCTTTTTTCTCTCTTCTCTCCCTCCCTCCCTCCTTCATCTTCTAGGCCATCCAAGTTTCCCAATTGTCTCCAAGTATTTTATAGTTGTTTTTTAAGAACCAGAACACAAAGTTCATATATTGCATTTGATTGTTGAGTTTCTTTTCATCTGTCTTAATCTAGAACATTCCCTTCACTTTCATTTTAAAGCAACCAGGTCAGCAAAATGTCCTACATGCTGGATGTGAGTGGTTTCCCTCATGGTGTTTCTGTGGTCCTCTTATTGGTCGACACTTTCTCGCTTTCTGGTAGGAGCATCTCTGACTTACCCTCAACCTTCCCCGCCCCAGATCTAGAATTAAGCACTTCTCCAAGGAACCACAGTTCTTTTTAGTGTGGAATGGTGCTTGAATATGGATATTTAAATGCTGGGGTGCTCAGTGCCATCGGGTGCATAGTGTCTGTGCCCTCTCAGTGGGCAGAGCTAGGAAACTTAACTTTTTTCAAAATCACAAGTTCATGTTGGTATTCCTAGTTGAAAATCAGTGTTCCAGGGTTTTTCTTAACTTCTCTGATTTTATATTTTATCTCTTTTCTCTGACACTGAAAATGTTTTTTGCTAATAGCGTTAACATATTTACTCATCTGCCGTATTAACAATGTACAGCATAGTTTCAAAGTCACAGCACCAACATTACCACCAACAATAAGCCAACTGAGGGAAACCTAATATTTCTTTGCATTTCCTTTTGTCCTTAGAATACAGTTCAATAATGATATGGCCAGAGTATTGTGTTTAAAGTTAATTATAACACATATGCCATAATCATTTTCTCTGTGTGCTCACATCACTAATGTGATATACAATAAGGTTCATTAATTTCAAATTTCAATGGCTTGCCAAAGTGAACTACATGAACTTACCCAGGAAGAACTCTAAGACATATCATTGAAAAAACAACAACACGCAAATTGTGGAATGACGGCTACGTGGCTCACCAATTACATTTTTAACAAATCCACAAAATCATACTATTTCCTGTGGCCCCGGGAGACCATCTGTCCTGCATAGGGCTCTGAATGCTACCTCAGGAAGGCCAGGGCAGGCTGGTGTGGCCTTCTTAGGCTCTTCCCAGCCAGCCCAACTTCTCCCAGACATGACAAAGCCGCCTGGTAAGCATTACTCTGCCCTTTGTCAGGCCGGAGGCTCAGGCTAGGGCACCCATGACACGTGGGCTACAAAGGGGCAGAAGGTACAGGTGGAGGTGGCCATGGATATGCCTTCCAGCAAGACCAGCCAGGAGTGTCATTTGACTTCTTGCTCAGTCAACACCCCATTATCTCATAGTTCCCAGGGACATACGTTTGGGTGTGGGGTGGGGGAGAACGTCAGTCCTCCTATAAGATAAGGTCTTTCTCTATCAGGGTTGCTGCAGGGAGATGGTGAAAGCTCTTTGCAACTGAACAGACGTGTGTCAAACCTGTTTTCTAATATAGGTCTGGTTTGTTTTCTGTGCTCCTGTGACACGCAGTAACAGAAATCCCATTAGCAATGGCATTCTATACCACAGTGTGAGGAAATAAGACCAATGGCAAGTTAAAAGTAATGGTAGTGCATTCTTAAGCTAAAGGGCTATCTGTCCATTTGCTGCCAACACAAAAGGATGTTGGGTCATCAGCCGATACATTCCACTAATGCTAAAAATGTCTTTGCTAGGTTCCAAGAGCAGAGAGTGTGGGAACAAAGGGAGATTCAGAGTCCCAGGGTAAAGGGTCCACAGAAGTGATTTGATCCGTGTCAGACAAGAACTGCACGCTGCCAGGCTCAGGTGTCCATTCCTTGCCGGGGCAAGGACTAGCATATGACCCGGAGGCTCTGCTACAATCTCTCTCTCTTTTAAAAACATATGCATATGGCAAAAAGTCCGCGATCACAGCTTGTTGGCCTGGAAAAGGGTTTGTTTACCACAACGAAAGGCATTCCTTCTCTCTGTTGATGGCCCGGGTGTCCATCGCAGACACTTGGGACAACACCTCTTTGTCTTCCCAACTACCGTTGCTCTCTGTCACCTTTGACCCAAGGAAAACATCTCCCTTTGTAGCTCTCTGCAGCATCCAAGCACACACTCGATGTTACAAAGGACATAAAGATAGAACTTAATCTCTACTAATTGACAACAGCTTGAAAAAGATGCCAGAATTCAACATATGGGCTATGGAAACACATTTCAGCTCAGATTTTTCCTTTAAGCTGTTACAATATGCTTTATAATGTAACCAGCTAAAAGGCTGTTAACGGTGCGGCATTTTAGAAATAATGCATTCTCAGGATTTCAAATTTAGAGGGCTTATTTGAAAACATCCTACTCTCCACTGTATAAATAAGAGGAAACAGCATGACAAAAAGTGTCATAACTACGGTTCCTGGCGTCTAGCAAGATGATCTTCCTTTTGCATCATTCTGTAGACTGACGATTTGGTTTCGGAGAACTGAAGGAGGCTGGTTCACGCTGTCTGATAAACGATCACCTTCCCATGTGTCATGCCAATGGGGGCATTTCTCCCGTTTTCTCCCGTTCGTTTTCTGTCTCACGACCTGGTCGGGCTCTGGGCCATTTGGGCTAGCCAGAACCAGAAAAGCCAGACCTTTCACTCAGATCTCCCTGATGAACGTACAGAAAGTGGCCCTGGTTTGTAAACAGGCAGCACCTGTGGGGTGGGGCGAGGCATTCACTATCAGAGACTTCCAGGATGCGAGATCAAGAAATAAAAAAACTGTAACAGAATAACAGGATGCTCTGCAAATTCCGTAAATAGTGCTTGAGGCAAATTACAGAACGCCACAAGATCAGCAATCATAAGGGTTTACAACTTCAGGGAAATACTTAATATTAAAAAAACTCCCCATATTTAGAACCAGACTAAGGGGGAAATGTTAAGGGGATGGGCAACAATATGCCAAATTAGACAAAGTCCTGACCTGGCCTGGATTTTACAGAATACTTCCTTTGTAAGTGACTTTCTCTGTGTCCTTAAGATCATTTTTATTTTTTTTAGAAAGCAGACTATAGACACTATGTTTTGAGTAATATATTCGCCCCCTCAACCTAAACCCATGGGCTGGCAGAGTTTCTGGAAGATCCCAGAAAGTACACAGGCTTTGGCATCAGACCTGGATTCAAATTCTGTTGCTAGATTTTGGCTGTGTGCACTTGGGCAAGCTACTTCACCACTATGATCCTGGTCTTCCCAACAATTAAAATCGATATCAGAGACAACCGCATTTAGCTGGCAGGTTGCTGAAGAGTTTACATGAGAAAGCAGGTGACGGCCGATGCCCAGAAAATGGCAGTTAAGTCTTCCTTCTTCCACCCTCTGTGACCCCAGGAGAGAGAAAGTCTGCCTTAAAACCGGGGCCATGAGCTCGTAGCACGGTGTCTGTCCTCTGCACGGTCCCTCCCCCTGAGGCCAAGCAAGGCTTTACAGTGAGTGACTGCACGCCGGGCACATCCCGCCTTGGGCAACTGCTGCCAAGACTTCTTCCTGGGCGCCCAGCTGAGAGGCTGGAAGGAGCAGGCTGCCGGGGCTCCAGCCTCTTGGCTGTGACATGTGCAACTTTTGCCCACCGTAACAACAGAAGTGATTAGGACTTTCCCAAAGCAAAGGCAAAGAACAGAGCGAGAAGAGAATGGGAGAACCAGAGGCCAGGGGCTTGGAGAGAGGGGCTCAGGTGGAGACACGGGTGGGAATGAAAGTGAGGGAAGACAGAGCGACGGTGGCGGCAGGCTGACAGGTCAGAGGAGATGTTAGGGCTCTCTCTCCGGGTGGCTGAAATGGGCAAGTCTTTTTGACTCTCCTTCAGGGGAAAAAATTAAACAAAAACACGCAGCCACTTCCAGCAAGCCTTCTAATATGGTGGCTCCGCACATCGCCTGCCCTACACGCTCCGAGTCTCTCTGAGGCACTCGTCGTCCCTGTGAAGGTGGCGGCCACTCTCCTGCTGGTGAAACTCTCCTGTCCCTTGGCTCACAGGTCCCCCTCCTTTGGTTTCATCAGCCCCCATATGGTTCCTTGCCACCCCTTCCCGATGCCCTCCACTCCTTTATTCTGCCTCTGCTTCCCCCCACTCCAGCCCCAGGGTCTCCATTCACACCAAGCAGTTTCTAACTTGGACCAAAGCACAGGTTTCACAGAGCCTCCTGCTAGGGTAACTTGAGAATGTATAAATTCAGACAGAGCCCATTTTGAAAGAAAAAGTGCCTGTTGTCCTCTTTTATTCCTTTATCTCTAGACTCCTTCATTTCAAATTCCATTCATCTTTTATTCAACCAGAAGTTTTCCGAGCACTTGATATGTGCCGAGGAGGAGGGGTTCAGCAGTCAGCAGTAGACAAGACCAAAGAAGGGACCCCTCCCCCCCCTGCTCCCCACATTTCTTTTGTCATTCCATTTGGGATCAGATAAGACACACAGGAAATGCAGAGCAGGTCTGCTAGTGGTCTGGAAAAATCAGAGCAAGGGGGTGAGTAGGGTGTGCAGGTGTGCGTGTGCGTGTGCGTGTAGAATACAGCTCAGAGAAGGCCTTAGGAGGTGATGTTGCAGTAAAGATGAGAAGGAGGTGACAGATATCTGAGGAACTGCATGGAGGCTCTGATGGGGGCTGGGTAGGTGGGGAGCAGAGAGAAGCCAGAGGACAGGGAGGGGCAGGGCCAGATCTTTACGGGGGGGGGGCCCTACCTGGAAGGCATTCCCTGTGGGGAATAGACTCTGGGACAAAGCTGGGGCCAGAAGAGACACCTCCTGTCCAGTTTGCTCCCTGGTGAAATTCAGGGCCTCTTTTCTTCTGAGTTTGCTGTAGAAAAGGCATCTGAATGACAAGGAGATCACATGTGATGGTCTGGGTACCAGTAGTCAAGAGTCGCCATTCTGCACCCAATGAGCTGGGTGACTTTGAGCAAGACACTTGTCCTCTTTGGGCCTTTGCTTCTTCATCTGTGCAGTTAAGTCTCCAAATCTGTTCCCATCATGCTTCAAAATGCTGTGCTCCCATTTTCCAATTTCAGAAACAACTTACAAAAAAAACAGACGGAGGTGCAAAAACAAGAGCAAGCACCATGGTGAAGGAAACAGAGACTGCCCGAACCAGCAGGTGCAGGCTGGACCCCAAGGGATGCGGAGGGAATGTCTGTCTATTACGTTGGCAAAACCAGTGATCTCAGCCATTTGCACAGAAACACACACGCATACCCACTCCCAAATACACACCACACACACTCACCTACACACAAACACATGCATGTGCACACACCTACACACAAACACATGCATGTGCACACACATACAAACACACACTACACATATACATACAACACATGCATACACACAAAAATATCCACTCATACCCACATACATGCAAACACATGCACATACGGCTGAAAGGATATACCACAAAATAGGGTACTGTCTCTGAGTAATTGAATTAGGGCTATTTTAATTATTTTGCCCTTTTTTGGATTTTCCAAAATTTCTCCAGTGAACTGGTATTTTGTCATGGGGGAAAAATAAAGGCTGTATTTAAAAAATCACATTTGTACATATGTAGTGATACATAAAGCACGAAACAAATCCCCCAGCTCTGCAATTAGCCCACGATCATATCCACTCTTGAGCAATGAGCACACTTGGCGTTAGCACACTCAGGCCTCACGCCAGCATGCCAGGGGCTCGGCTAGGAGCTGAGGACATGAAAATGCATGAGCTGAGTGGAGCAGGGGAAGGAAATAATGACAGTGGAACTGAAGAGCCTTTAATAGAGCCATAAGGTGTCTGCTGTCCTGCATCAGAGCCACAGACAATTTCTAGGATGGAAAAAACTAAATCTCAGGGAGAGGACCAAGAAATGCTTTTCATTCTATTCTGCCATCTCTGACTTCTTGGAAATTACACCTGGACACTTATCTCGGTCACTTGGTAGGCTGACTGCAATGTGACCCTGAAGCCCTTCCCAGCTGGGACTGACCTGGAGGGTCAGGTTTGCTTTGACTGACGCAGTACAGCAAAGGTGATGTTTCGCCACATCTGAACCCAGGTTCAATGGGTCTCGTAGCTTCTGGAAGCTGTGCTAACATAACGGATGACAGAGACCACCCTAGGCACCCCCCTACCTCTGTTGCCCCAGACAACAGCAAGATGATCTCCAGATCAGAGGGGTCTTGCTGACCTGCAGCTGAGTCCAGACTAAACTCACTGACTCACAGGATCACGAACCAGATAAATGGTTGTCTTAAGCCATTCAGTTCCAGGTAGTTTGTTACACAGCAGTAACTGATTAACTGGTTACTGTGGCAATGTCCCTGGGAGAGAAAACCTTGGCTCAATTTAAGCTGGCCCTCAGAGAATTTTGTTTAGACTGTGAAGCTCTGGCAGAAAAAAACTGTTCTCTTGTGATGACACCTGGGGTTTCCCAGTTCACAGCAGGGCCCTTCAGGGGTCAAACGCTGCCAGGTGAAGAGCCACAAATAATAACTTGTTCAACAAGTATTTTATCTGTTGATGTACTTATTTTACATTATAAAATACATGTGTATGGTCTCACTATTCCTTCAGATTTGCCGATCCTATTACTTTGGCATGCATTCCTAGACCTTTTTCCTACACACACTCATATGTCTCTACTTCTATATAATTTTGTGTTACGGTCTTCTTTTTCTTTCCATAAACAGTACTCTCTCTTTCCCCTTGACAACATGTCTTGGAAAACTTCCCATAGCCCAAATCATGGCTGTTTCTCCTTTTTAACCAGTAAGGTGTGAGTGTGCCTCAGCTCTCACACTGCTCTGCTGTGGGCATGTGGGTTGTTTCACTAGAACAAGGTGTACACATGCCAGGTCCCTCTGGGGTGAAAACAGAAACGTGGGATCACCCGTCAAGTGAACATTTTAAATAACCATGGCAGAGGAAATAACCATGGCAGAGGAAGACTTTTCAAAGTCCACAGACCAGTGAACTGAACAGTCCTGCAAAACCAGCTGAGCCGGGTCCACCCTGCACTTTCTGGTTCTGTCACCTCCCTCCTCCCTCGGGTCCCCTCTTTTTCTTTCTCGCACAGCCTTAGGCATGCACAGCACAGGACTCAGCAGATAGAGTTTATCTTTCCTGCCTTAATCTAAAAAGCATGTACGGTGAAGTTGCTGTATTTTCTAAGAGGGGGAAACTGGTCCTATTTAACTACTGTTGTGCCCTTGGTTTATTTGTTTATTTCTGAGTTAATGGTCTTCCATAGGAAAAAAGTATAAGGAAGATTTTTCTACTGTTGGGTTATAAAACAAATACCAGATTCTGATGGGAAGAAGACGATAGAAGGAACAACCACAAAAATGGGAGACACAACAGTCACAGGGGTAAGAGGACAAGAAACACAAATAGAAAAGAAGAGAGCAGTGAAGGAGCGTGGCGCATGCTCGCCCTGTGTGCCCAGGAGCCTGACCCACACCCAAGGCCCACGGTACTGAAAACACTGTGCCCCTCCCCCGGTGATTCAGAGAACCCAGACACATTCTCTGCGCTGAGGTGTGAGGCTGTTCGCCCCACAGAAAATGGCCCAGAGCCAGGTTGGAATGGCTCTTTGCTCCCACAGCCACATTCTGTCAGTCCTGGTATTTGCTGAGAACAGAAGACGGGGCAGCTGCTGGGCTGGGGGCATCCCCAGCACCGCTTCACTGAATCAGCATCAGATGTTCCCGGGCCTGTGTCTGGCTCTGCCACTGCGAAGCCGAGTATAATGCTGTAACCTCTCTGACCTCCACTTTCCTTGTCGAAAACGGTGGCAATAACAAGGGTAGCATGGAGTCCATGGGGAGGAAAAACCCTTCTGCAAATAAGATGAGGCTCAGAGACCATCAGATGACCAAATCAAGGCCACATGGCTACAAGAGGGCAAAGGCTCCTGGTCCATGGGGACATGCAGGTTTCACCACCCCCAGCAGGGCCCTCTGACATCCTCTCCTTCGTGATGCGTCTCCTTTTCCACCCCTGCTACATCTCCGCCTCTGACCTGGCACGTTAAGTGGACCAGCCCGGGTTGGTGGGTACTTCATGAGCCCCATCTTCCCTCAGTGGCGCTTCTTGCCACCAGCCACATCACAGCTTCTGGGCATCTGGACTTCTCAGCTCGTTGCCTTGTTTCTGTGGGCGCCACCTCCCACAGACCACACTCTCTCACCTACCCTGGCCCTGGTTTCACACTACTTCTCTGAGCTTCCGTCTCCTGCTAGCACTTCCTTCTATGAGCCCAGCCGACAGCCTGCAAGAGGCCCTCGTGGTGACCTCTAATCCCCGTGACCCGCCAGGCTTGACCGCCCACACTCACGGAGTTCACTCTGAACTCCTTATAACCCCTTGAAAGAAGAAGGTGCTTCAACTAAGAGAGAAAACCTCTCCCTTTGGGGGAAGCAGTCCTGCTGTCATCCTCAAAACCATAAAAGGCAAAATAAGAAAGAAAAAAATAAAAAAAATATATATATATCCATGCCGATATGTTCCAAGATTACAAGAAATACTTCACTTCTGCTCTAGTTTCCTCAACCATAAGATGAGAATTTCTAAGCCTCCTGCTAAAGGCTATTGGGAGACTTAGAAATATTGTATAACCATGCAGTGTCTCAAACTCTTTACTAACTGGATTAATCTTCACAACAGCCCTGCTAGGTAGACAGCATTACTGATCTCCATCTTACAGAGGTGGAAATTGAGGGACAGAGGGGTAATGTGACCAGCAGCGCTGGGATCCACAGCTGGCTGTCTTTGCTCTGACCACCTTAGGCCATTAGTCCCAGCAGGTGCTCAGCAGGTTCCCCACAGGCCAGGGGAGCAAGGGTCCTGGAGCTCTGGCCTGGGAGGCGGAGACTGGCCTACATCTGGTGAAGGCTGGAGTACAGGCCAGCCTTAGCTTAGAATGCAGGGAAAGCACATAATTTGTCCCTCAGCCTTTCCCCTGGAGGCTCCCAGCCGGCCTCCCCACACTCCCTCCCACTCAGCAGCTGAGGAAACCAGCCACGGGGAGAAAAAGGGGAAATGTCAAAATGAGAGGGTGTTTTGGAGTTGGCATCTTGTAAGATGTATTTTTAAATATGCGCATTCATGTTCACATACCCCACACTCTTTAGATGGAAACACTCCCTCAACGGTTTGCGCATTCTGTTTTAAAATGTCACCTAGAGTCCAAGCGAGGGGACTGTGTAGGAGAAACACAACATTTTTTGTTTGTTTTTATATGTGTTTTTTGGCATCCTCAGACCTTTGGGCAGTGGCGCCCAGTTTGAGTTGTCACTCTGCTGTGTCATCTGGGAGGGGCTGTGCTTAAAGAAAGGGTTGCCAGCAGCTGGGGCTCTCTCAGCCTGGAAAGCCACAGCTGCCTGGGGAGGTCCCTTACACGCTGCTCAAGCTCATAGAGAAAAGCAAGAGATAAACCTTAACTCAAACAATTCCACTTCTCATGAGCCACTATGACCTGGAAGAAGAAAAAGCCAGAGTTAAAACCCTGTTCATGGTGAGAGGAGGAGGGGTGCTTGCCTCCCTTAGGGCATCGAGCCTCAAGTTTGCCTCTTGGTCCAAGACAGCTGCTAGAGTTTCAGCCATCACATTTCTATTATATTTCAGATATCAGAAATGATGCCTACCTTCTCATTAAGACTTCCTGGAAGTCCCATCTATCAACTTATATTTTCATGGCTAGAACTCAGGCACATGGCCACACCTAATTATTAGGGGAGCTAGAGGATAGTGTGTTTTGGGTACATTGCCAATCTGAATAAAATCAGGTTTAAGTTACTAAAAAGAAAGGAGAGAGTGGACACTGGGTAAGCAAATATCTCTCCCAGTTACTCTCTGTTTATGGGAAGTGACTCTGGTTTTCCATGAACAGTAGTGATAGAAAGTGTCTTTAATGACTACACTGACATAAGAAAAAAAGTGAGTCCATGTAATAAAAAGACACATTAGGTTTAGACGGTGTGTGGCCAGGACAAAATTGTAAAGGTGGTACCCTGTGACTCATATAAAAGAGGCCTGGGCCACAGCAGGTTTGATGCACTCGCTGGGGGCCAGAGTAGCAGTGACACATGTCCATTCAAATCCACCAGTGTCAGCTGCACTGAGTCCTGGCCCCAGCTGGTGGGCTACTCTCCTGACAGTGCCCGGCACCAATGTGCCCCCAACCCACACACATTCAGAGGCAGGCTTATCTTCTTTGCACACTTGTCACTGAGATATCCTTTGACATACTCTTGGCATTCTATGTCACTCCCACGTGGAGATTTTGGAGAACTTTGTTACGCAGTTTTGTTGCGCAGCTGCTGACTGATTCAGTCAGGAAAGTAGCAATCTACAAATATTTCTCGATTTCTTACCACTTGTTAGAAACTGTCCTAGCCATATCCCAATGCTTATATATAAAACGTATATGTATATAACATACACGCGCGCGTGCGTGCGTCAGTACAACTAAGGAAGCTTTGACAGTGTTGTGAGGTTGGGTGGGTTTGCTAATGAGAGAGCACTGCTTGACCCCGATCAGGGTGAATCTGAACCCAAGCTCCCCCGTCTCGGCTGCATTTAGCCAAGTGTCCTTGACGCCTTGCAAAGGGAGAGCTGACCAACTGCACTCTGACGCAGGAAAGGAACACTCACATTTGCTTACATTTGCTGAATGCTTGCCGTATGTGTAGGTGCTGTTATCCCACCACATATGCATGACAGTTGTGTAGGGTCTTTGTTTCTATTTTATAGATGAGGGATTGAGGTTCATTGGCCCCACGTGGCCTGTTCCCGTCACTTCCGTCTCATCTACCACTCTCTCTCCCGCTGCACCCCATCTCCTGACTGCTCCTCTTGTGAGCCAGGCATTCTCAACTCCAGGACCTTTACCTTGGCTGTTCCCTCTTCCCCAAGCACTGCATGGCTACTCCGGGTCTTTGCTCAACTGCCACTTTCTCAGTGAGGCCAGCCCACTTGGAATGGCACCCTGCCCCTTCTCTGTTTTGTTTTTCTCTGTGACATTTATCTCTGAGTTATACACTCTAAAGTCATTCATGTCTGACAGTACAGGGTCTGACAATTAAAGGGATTTTTTTCTGTCTCGTTTACAGCTATATTGCCTGTGCTTAGGACCAGGCTTGGCCAATGGCAGGTATTCAATAAATTACAGAACAAATGAATGAATGAATGAGTGAGTGAGGCTCGGAGATGTGAAGGAATTTACAAAATGTCAACAGCAAGAAGTTTTCTGAGCATTCTGAAGCCCCTATCTGTCGGGCGCTTTACATGGCCCATGCTGCCTTGTATAATTAAACCTACAGCCACACTTCTCTCTTCCTCCATACTCCATTGTTAACTCTGAAAGACAAAGTGCCAGTCTCTTAACAATTCTGTTGTGTGAAGCAAGGAGAATTGGGGAGTCACTTACATTTTTCTTTCCTTTCTTGCTCTTTAAAAAGGCCTTTAAAAATCAGATATATTTTGTGGAAAAAAAACTAGCACATTTATCATGCCAATAACAAGCTATTGCTAAAGGGGAAATATCGTTCCTGAAAATGTGCAGAAATGTACTAGCTGTGAGTTGCAAATGTTATCCTTGCAGGTGAGGAAGATCTAGGAGGCTCTCCACAGCTATTTCAAACAGTACAGGTCTCAAGCCTGTCATTCTGCCACCGAGTGACTGGCCAATGTCTCAAACCTCTCCAGAACTGTCTTCACCCTTCTCTTGGCCCCTGTCACACACATGAATATGTGACAAAGCTCCCACATTGTGACTGGCACACAGCAGGTGTTCAGTGAAGGTCAGGTTCACCTTCTTTCTGTGTCATGTGCCCAAGGGAGTGGGAGAGTGTGGGGATTTGAATAGAGCTTTGCCATCCTGATGGTTGTGTCTACCTGTGGTCATTCAGAAATCTTAGCCTGGCACCTTCCTGCTTGGAGAAGCTTTTGTTCATAGAAATGGTGTCATTTTATGGAGATGCTTGCAGCCCAGGGAGCCTGAGCACCTCAGGAGCTCTTGGTTTGTGGGTCAGCGGGGGAGGAAGGAGGGGCCTGATGTGCCTCAGATCAGCCCAGCCCCTCCTCCCTCTTTCTCCCCAGTGGCCTTGGAATCTGTCCCTTGGCCTTCAGATGAAATACTGAGCATGATTCCTCTCCTTTTTCGGTAAAAGAAGTTTCCACTGAATAAGCCCTCTGAGGGATTTTACAATCGGGTGACATCTGCACAATAAGCAGGGGGAAAAATAACTGCTATTATGGTGCCTAAATGATCCAGCACTTCTCCGCAACTCTGCAGAAAGAGACAGCTGGCCCCTGCCTCTCACACTCGGTCTGCCGGCAGGCCCTGCCCAGCGGGCTTGGTTTTCTGCATTGAAGAAAGGAAGCTAGTGGCACGGTAGAGAGGGCTGTCTGATGTGAGCGCAGCCTTGCAAACAAAATCAGAGCAGAGGGAAAGGAAAGAATTATATGAGCACTGAAGCCTACGTTTATTGCACACTGAGTTTACTGGGTCTATGATTTAAGGTTTCTAGGGGAATCCTCAGACCCATCAAACAGATGGGTAAACTGAGGCTAACGGGAGTATACTGACTAGTCCTGGACACGGCCAGGAAAAGTGGACCAGGCCTGGAACCTGAGTCCCTCTGCCTTGGGCTGAGCTTGACCTGAAAAAAGGGATCTGACCCCCATGAGGCTCACTGATGCAGTTAGCACGGGGCACACAACACTCTCTGCCAGTGGGGACTCGGAGGAATTGGGTAAAGGATGGTATTCCCATTACTAGAATTGGCCCTGGCGCTGTGTCTGTCCCTTGGCTGGGCTAGGGTGCCACCTTTGGGAGTCAGAGTATCTCTGAGCAGAGTCTTGGCAGAAGGTGTGGTGGGGACCTGGCATGTACTCCTAACAGAATGCACGTCCCAAGCAATTCCTGGAGCTGTTCTGGCACTTCTATCAGATGATGCAGAAACCCCAGGGCCACTTACCTGGGGACTGTGCTCCAAGCCAGGTGTTCAGAGGCACACATCAAGAGGGGCACTGCTGGTCAGATGGACCCTATAGCACCCCATCCCAAAGCAATTTTCCAAAAATTAAAATGCTAGTGAGGTGAGAGAGTGTGGAGATTTAAAGAGTTTGGCCATCCTGGTGGCTGTGCAGCCTTGGGGAAGTTACTCTACATCTCTGAGCTTGCTTCCTCAATAGGCAGACCCTCCCCCACCTTGTCTCATTGCTGCAAGGGTTAAATGGAGGTGGTCCACAGAAATAATTCCTAGCACAGAGGTGATGGATTTTCCCAGGTGGAAAAGCATTATTTGATTTTCTTTGACAGAGTCCACCCTCCGGTCCAAATTTATACACACATAAACATGATTCATGAGTCTGAACTTGGGAGACCCCAGAGAAACCATAGTTTTTGATCAAATGCCTTATAATTCATCAGACAACCATTGGGCAGCTACAGCGTCTATGTACCAGGCAGAATGCAGAGATCAGCAAGCCTTGGGCACTGTTCTGAGGGTGCTTACAGTCAGGGGGTGTTTTGTGGCTGACTGTGCTGTGAGACCTGCAGTGTGGGAAGGAGTTCCTGGGGAGGCTGATGACCAGACTGCCCTGCTTTCTGGAGCTCACCAGGCATACCAGCCTCTTCCATGGTGCTGTCTTGTTAGAGCCACAGCTCTGGGGATGCTGGCTTGGTTCAGGACAGGGGTGAGATGCTGCGAGGGAGTGGGTGTCTCTCCGGGGCTCCTCCATCTCCAGCTGGCAGTGCCACCCGCTGTCCAACCTCTGCTTAGAGGGCAGGACCTCACAGTGCTCCAGAGGAGGCTACCTCTGCAGTCATACCCACGTGGAAGGCCTGAAGCAGACTCCACATGGCCTTCATACCCCATTCCATGTGCTGTTCACACGTGTCTATGTGTTACAATAAGTTGCTCACTATAACAGTCTACAACAGAAATATTGTTGGTCTCATCTTTTGCAGATGAGGAAACAGGCCCGGGGGGGTCCAGCACACAGCCACTCAGGCTGCCTTGGTCCCTACTCACTTCACCAACTTGGTAACTGGCAGCCCAGCTCAGACCCGACCAGCCTTCAAACACAGCTGTTCATTCTCAAATGTCCAGGTAAACAGTAAATATGCTCGGCATCTCGGGGTTTTGCCAGTGAGATCTCACTGTGCCTGGGAATTGGTTCCTTGAGTGGCCTTTTAATTTTTCCTTTTACCACTAATAGAAGAGAAATCAAGGTACTGGGAGACTGGCTTCACAGGGAGGTGAGTAGGAATTCTGACCCTGGCTCCCCACTCCTGCTTGTTCTCTCATCTGTGAAATGGAGATGATGATGCTACCTGCCTTGGAGGTGACTTTAGGAAATGAAATTAATCATGGTTATGGAGACACTCTGGAAGGGTAGGTGTCATGCATGTGTAGATGGTGATTTCCAAGTTGGTATCGTGTACATTTAAAAATAGCGGCCAGAGCCAATAGACATATGAAAAGATGCTCAACATCACTAATCATCAGAGAGATGCAAATAAAAACCACAATGAAATATCACCTCACACCTGCCAGAATGGCTCCATCAATAAGTCAACAAACAACAAGTGCTAACAAAGATGCAGAGAAAAGGGAACCCTCCTGCACTGTTGGTGGAATGCAGATTGGTGCAGTCACTGTGGAAAGCAGTATGGAGTTTCCTCAAAAAATTAAAATTGGAACTGTCTTTTGATCCTGCCATCCCACTTCTGGGAATTTATCCGAAGAAATCCGAAAGACTAATTCAAAAGACTATAAGCACCCATATGTTCATTGTAGCGTTATTTACAATAGCCAAGATTTGGAAGCAGCCCAAGTGTCCATAAGTAGATGAGCTGATAAAAAAGCAGTGGTACATCATTTACACAATGGAATACTACTCGGCCACAAAAAAAGAAGGAAATCTTACCCTTTGTGACGGCATTAATGGATCTGAAGAGCATTATGCTAAGTGAAATAAGCCAGTCAGAGAAAGACAAGTACCATATGATTTCACTCATATGTGGAATCTAATGACAAGAATAAACTAACAAGCAAAATAGGGACAGACTCATAGATAGAGAGCCGGCTGACAGCTATGGTAGGTGTTGGGGGGCTGGGTGGGTGAGGTGGAGGAATGGAGCAAAAAAGACCAAAAAAAAAAAGAAAGAAAACTCATGTACACAGACAACAGTGTGGTGATTGCCAGGGGTGGGGGGTGGAAGTAGGGAGGCTATGGGGGGATAAATGGTGAGTGAAGGAGACTTGACTTGGGTTGGTGAGCACATAACAGTGTACAGATGATGTGTGTGGAATTGTGGACCTGAAACCTGTATAATATTGTTAACCAGTGTCACCCCAACAAATTAAATTAAAAGGATAAAATGAAATAAAATAAAATAGCCACCAGAGGCTTATGAAGCAGCTTGTCGACCATAATGAGGTTCCTTTCTCCAGTCTGAGCAGGGCCCCACTGGCCTACTCCCCTCTCCCGTCTTCTCCTGCTGCCCTGGTAGTTAGCAGCATCATTTTTAGTTCTTATTTTTAGTCACTTATTTTTAGTTCTCCATGGGTCAGGCATTTCCTGGTCACATGCTATTTCACCTCCAACTTAAAAAAGGCTCCAGCTCACAAACAGAGAATGCTCCTCCCCCAGGCAGCCGAAGCTTCCAGGCCAAAGCATTCCATGTGGGCCCCACAGAGTCATGCAGCCTCTCCAGGGGACATGTTAAAATGCAGCCAGCCTTGGCTCTACCTGATTAAAAATTTGAGTAGCTCCTTTTCCTGGTCCTTCTGCAGCCAGAGTTATTTTAAATGCTAATTTACCAAAGGAAAGCGGCACTTTCCAAGCCTGGGAGCTACATATGTAGGCTCCTGGCCCAAACCTGCCTTGGTTGGTGGGACCTAGAATCCAGCATCCGCCTCCACACCCTAAAGCAGGGGTGGGGAATGTCCAGCCTGCAGGCCGAAATCATTTGGTCTGGCCCTGCCAACGCCTCACCAAAGAGAGGCAGTTCCAGCATCACATTAGGGGCAAGTTAGTTAAATGTTTGACCAAATATAGCAGGCTAATTTTTAAGTTGATAATTTTGTACTGTCTGCGAATGATGTTATAAATATCCAAATGGACCTTGGCAGAAAAAAGGTTCCCCACCCCTGCCCAAAGTGAGAAGACAGGCCTTCCTAGCAAGTTCATTGCGGTTTCCTGCTTGTGGGTGACTAATACATGATCCTAACTATGCTCATATCTTAGCTTCAGCTAGGAGTGTGCGTATTAGAATAGGCATCAGGTGCTGACATGCTCCTTTGGGCCAGGTCCTAAGGGCTTTACAGATGGTAACCACAGGAGCTCTACATCCAGGTACATCACCACCATCTCCACCTCACAGGGAGGAAGTCCCGGGGTCAGGTCCTTATCCTGCCTTGAAGCTGCGAGTGGAGAAGCTGGGATTTGAACCCAGGCAGTTGCTCCCAATTCTGCCTCTCACCCCGGGTAGCCGTGGTAGGTCATTCTCCCCTGGCTCTCAATGTGTGCTGAAAAACTCTTTCACTAACTGACTGGGGACAGAAGCCTGAGCCACCTGACTTGAATATCTTTAGGAAAATGTTCAATATTTGCAGATGGAAAATAATAATCCAAGGTAATTGTCATCTAAGCCAGGTGCATACTGTTGAAATTTTTTAAATGTTTATTTATTTATTTATTATTTTTTTTTTTTTTAGAGAGGGAGGGGAAGGGGGAAAGAGAGAGAAAAAAATCAATCAGCTGCCTCCTGCAAGCCCCCTAGGAATGAGCCAAAACCGGGAATCAAACCGGCAACCTCTTGGTGCATGGGAGGGTGCTCAACCAACTGAGCCACACCAGCCAGGGCGATACTGTTCAAATTTAGAAGGTTTTCTGACGCATGGCAGAGGAGACAGCCTTATGGAGAGTGCTGCAGGGCATGTGCTGGTGAACTCTTGGCGCCTGCCAGGCTTGCCCCCAGCGGGCCCAGTGGCCTGGAACCAGTGTGCCTGACAAGAAAAGGCCCCAGAGGGCACATCAACTTCAAAGCGAGTTCTTAAGACATCAGTAGGGGCATCTGCCGAAGCACTGACCGAGAATGTTACAAAATGACCACTAAAGGCATCAATGCTTTTGATACTGTGAAGCCACACTGGAAACTAACAACGCTTGGCCAGTACCCAGTAGTTATGGTGACATGGGCAACTCGAGCTCAAGGTCAGCTCTGACGCAGCCCAGGCCTTGGGGCACACCCAGGAGTGTGCCCTCTGCTTCCCAGAGGCCTGTTGCAGCCAAGGCTGCCTGAACATGGACTCTGCCAACCCAGGTGGGGACCTCAGTCCAGCCACAAGGCCCACCAGATGTGTCCTGCTGCTGACCCAGTCCAGATCCTGGCTGGAGTCCACTTCTACCTCTGCTCTAAACTCTGCCACCACGACCCTGCCCTCCGAGGAGTCTCTTCAAGTTTCCTTCCTCCCCCTCCCTATTCCTTCTCTCCCTCCTATCACTCCCCTATCCGGAAACTCAGGGATGGAACCCCTACTGGAGAGGCGAAGATGGACATTGTCCTCAGGGAGCAACTAAGCTTATTTATTTCAGTCATTCTGCCTTCCTTCAATGAGTGACCAGGATCTCAGCTGTGCTAGGAACACAGGGGGACAAATACTTGGTTCTGATGCTGGATACATTCCAAGCCCCCCAGTCTAGCAGGGGAAGCAAACACATGAGCAGAAAACTAAAAATACACAGTGGGAGATGCACTATCTTCGAGCAAGTAAAGGGAGTGACAGGAGCATGAGTTGGGCTCGGTGGGCCCTGGCAGGCCCCAGTGCGAGGGACCTGGGCAGGCTGGCAACTGGCATCAGAGGTGGTGCAGAGTCTGCACAAAGCTGTACTCTGAGATGCAGCTGACACTCCAGGGCCTCATGATATCCACAGCCATTGTGTGCAACGCAAGGGACTTAAAGACAGGAATGGGAACCCAGGAGCTGACTGATGAGACAACAGCTAACCTTTGTCCTGGAGCCTGGTCTGGGCAGCAGCAGGTTGCCCACCTCCCCAAGTGGTTAACAGTCATCTCCAAACTCCTGTCCACAACCCATCACCAAGCCCCAGGTTTTGGCCACTCAGTCCAAAGGTGTCTTCCCAGCCATACCCATCTAGGAGAGTCCAGGAAATCCAGTGTGCCCTTCCTACCACGGGACCTGGCCTTCTGCTTTTCCAAAGCTCAGGATAGCAGGCCACCCTTATCTCTGGGGGATACATTCCAAGCCCCCCAGTGGATTCCTGAAACCCCAAATAGTGCTGAACTCTATATATACCTATACTACATTTTTTTCTATTGCATACCTATGATAAAGTTCAATTTATAAATTAGGCACAGTAAGGTATTAACATTAATAACTAATAATAAAATAATTATAACATTATAATTATATAAACTGTAAACAAGGTATGTGAATGTGGTCTTTTCTCCCTCTCTCTCCACATCTTACTGTACTGTGCTCACCTTTTCACTGAAAGAAGGCCTTTTAAGGCTTCTCTTTGGCATATCCAAGTTGCCAGCATTACTGCTCTCATCTCTGGGGCCATTATGAAGAGCAGGGTGACTGGAGCACAAGTGCTGTGATGCTGAGACAGCTAACAGGAGGGGAGCGTACACAGTGTGAAGATGCTGAAAAGGGGATGATTCATGTCATAGGTGGGATGGTGGGGATGGCACAAGATTTCACTTATGTAGTGTGCAATTTAAAACTTATAAATTGTTTATTTCTGGAATTTTCTATTTAATATTTTCAGACCACAGTTGACTGCTGGTAACTGAAACCCTGGAAAGTGAGACCGCTGATAAGAAGGGACTACTGTACTCTCACCTTTAAAGCAGAAGACGCGCGTGTGGCTCATGGTGCTTGGCCTATGGCGGGGAAGCTCGGCCCGCGTCCTGCCCTTGCCTCTAAGCCTTTGCCCAGCCACTCCTGGGGCCCACGATACCCTTCCTCCCACCTTGCTCTACCTGGCATGTCTGAGTTATAGTTCAGGTCTCAGCTCACATAGTGCCTTCTCCGCGCACTCCTGCAATTTTCCTCCCTCCTGGACACCTTGGAGGCTCCCGCTGCTTCTCCTGGGATTTGCAGCATGGCCCAGCCCCACCCTGATGACCTCCATCTCCAATCTCTACAAGGGCCCTCTGAGGCAGCACCCATGCCTGTTTGGTAAGGTGACTGAACATCACTCCCAGGTCAGCTGTCTTCTCCTTTCCTCCCAGATGCAAGAACTGCCTCTGACAGGATAGAGGAGGGACTGGGGAGAACACACTTCCCTTTAAGAACATCTGACCAAGCAGCAGACTCCCTGGGCTCCAGGAAGTGTCAGGAGGAAGAGCAGCTCTGTGGCCTTCACAGGGAGAAGAGAACAGTGGCTCTGGAGGGCTGCAGAGCTGGATTGGGAAGAACCCAAGCTGGCCTACCTCATCTGTGTGCCTTTCCTCTGCTTCCCAGTCTGGAGAATGGGCATGCAAAAGTCTAGACCAGCGATTTTCAACCTAGGCATTGACCTCTTCAAATAAAAAAGTGACAACAGCCAACACAATGAAAGCCGTCCAGTGTGAATGAATCAATATTTTATCTATTTTTTTTATCATATGGGCAAAAACATATTTTTGGTGTGCTGCAGAATTTGTTAATGTGTGCCATGAGATGAAAAAGGTTGAAAATTGCTGGTCTAGACTATAGGTCTGTGTGCAGAATAAATGAAATGAAGGGTGGGAAGTACCAGTAGGGCCTCGGCCCGTCGTTAGCAGAGGCGTCCCACAGTGCTCACGAGCTCTCCTCATCTGTAACAACAACTCTACCTACTTCAATACTGCCATGAGGGTCAAACAAAATAATATTAAAAAAGCTTTTTGCGTGGACATTCAGGGGTACAGTAAATATTAATTAAATATAAAGATCTCAGCAATGTGACAACTTTTATAAATGCCCCATGAGATAAGTAATATTACATCTACTTTTCAAATTTGAAAAACACACTAGGTGGTATGAAACTGCAAGTAGTGTCAAACTCCGCTGCTTCTGAGATCAATAAGTAGTCATTCCATCATAGCTAATATTTATGGAATACTTAAGGGGAGCCAGGCGCTCTTTGTGGGTTATCTCTCTTACACCCCCCCCCCACCACACACACACACACTGACCCTATGGGCCAGATAGGGACTTTGATTCTTCTCTGGCTGTAGATACGAAAACTGAGGTTCAGAGAGGTAGGTAATTTGCCTAGTGTCACACAGCAAGAAAGTGGTTGAACTGCCTCTAACTGGGTCTTTCAAGTTCCTGAACCACAGTGAACAGAAACCTCTTCTGAGAAGAATTCCCTTCCCTAGAATTTATTATTCAGGCTTTCTTTCAATACAGAAAGTAACTCATATGAACACTTCAGAAACTGCTTGTTCAAGAAACAGAAAGTGATACCTGTTTTCTCCTTGCCAGAAAACCTTAAATATTAACGTCTTGGGGGCCACATGAATAATTTTGAGGGAATATATAGCCTTAGGGTAAATTCCTTTTGAAAGATAACCAGGCCACTCCAGCACTGAAGTGAGAAAAGATGGCACTGGATTTCCAGAAACATCCATTTGGCTTTCAAAGCTCCTAACACTAACTCCTGATACAGGCCTCAGACTACAAACTCGCCTAGTAGATTGTGGGTCTGATTCACATGTGAATCATTCGGCACTCTCGGTGTGTCCTCACAGCAAACATTTTCTAAATATTTGTAAAAACGAAATCAACAGTGGGGAGAAAGCCAGAGGTGACTTCTCCAAGCATCATCAGAGGGAAGCCCCCAGATGCTGACAAAGAGGCTGCTTCTGTGACAGTGGCATAGGCAAGAGCAGCCCATTGTGGGCTGTATTGCTTTTGGATTCAATGACATGGGAAGTGTGAGCAATTTGCTGCAGAAAAGATGAAAACCGAGGAAAACGAAACAGAAAGCTCTCTTCTCAAAGTCTGTGTCTAATGGATGGCGAAGGAAGAAGTGGGTCTGTGCGTGGTGAGTGCGGCGCGGGCATTTATTGAACACTTACTATGTGCCCAGCAGCTACCACATTCATATAATCCTCACCAGGTAGATACTATGATTCGGGTAGGGAAATTGAGGCTCAGTGAGGAGCAGTGACTTGTCCAAGGTCACAAGTACCATGCCTGTGAAGATTTTTCTGGATGATTGCTCCCCAAGGGAGACTCGCCCTTCCCTCCCTCCCTCCCTCCCTCCCACCCTGCACACTCCCAACAGGGCCCTGTAGTGAGCTCTTTTACTCTCTGTTCTTTTAAAGCATGTCTGTCCCCTTTGCTGTACTGGGTTCTTAGAGGCAGTAACTGGGTCTGTGCCATTTCCATAGTCCCACATCTAGTGCAAACCCCACACTCAGTAGGTTCTCATATAGTATCTGCTATATGGAGGGCTGAATCCTTATTGTGAATGCTACATTTCTGATTTTTAATATGTCTATACAAGGAACACCTGGGTAACCCTGTTCCCCTTCTTCCTGAAATGTGCCCAAGAGAACCCAACAGTCTGGGGTGAAGCCCAGCCATGTGGGTTTCCACAAGCCTTACAGGAACAGTGAGAACCCCTCTCTCCTCCATTTTATCCCACAACCACAATGCAACTTTTATTATTATTGTTATTTATTATTACCCTCATTTTACAGGTGAGCAAACTGAGGCTCATGGAAGTCTCTGCTTTGTTCAAAAAAGAAGCAAGTGACCAAATAAACCCATGTCAGAGATCTGTATCCAAGATGGGAGGTTTGGGCATGCCTGACTGTGAACAGAGCAGGGAGCGGGGCGAGGAAGGGAGCCACAGAGACCTCGAAGGGATGCAGAGGCACAGCCAGTCCCCCACGCCCAGCCTGGGTTGGGCCCTGTGAAGCATCACAGGGCCACTCTATTATTTTCACTCTCATATTTACTAAGACAAGAAAAATTGTTAACATAATTTTGAAACAAAAATATATTCCTGTAACTGGTGGCAGTCTGTCTTAGAACAGTTTCAGCAAGGTACCTGACTCAAACCTGTCTCCATGCATGGGAAACACACATACATCATCTTTCTCCCCAGAATTTCCTAAACACCCTTCTTTGGACAGGGTAGGCCCCTCCCAAGTTACTCGGGCATAACTGCCAACCACAAACATTCGCTCAGAAATTCCTCTTCTCACATACAGCACAGTTAAAAATATATATATATCTGAAAGAAAACCAATAAAACGTGCCTAAGCCATCAAAAAACCACAACCAAAAACCAAAATAAATTTCCTTTAACACTTTCCCTCAAATATTTGCAGATAATTAATTCACTGTTAATCAGTTGAGAATGATTCTTTTATACTTTGTAAATAAAGAGAGACCATCTCCAGCCCCAGCAAAAGTAATTTTCAGTGGGTCCTTGCACAGTTGGGGGCTGCTTACCGGGAAGGGCGACCTGACCAGCAGCTTTGTCACCCGGGGCCTGCTGCCCACCTCCCTCCACCCGCCTTGCCTCCTTTGCCCCTCTCTCCTGGTCGCACTGCCGCTGCTTGCCAGCGAGGCTGAGGGGTTTCCAGTGAGTCAGAGAGAGCAGGTGGCGACCGAGGGGCTGGGTGGTTATATTTAGAACAGCACAGAAAATCCCAGCCTCCGTGGTTTCCACCTGTTCAGACATCCCCGCAGCAACTCCACTTCTGCCGACCATGCCCCTTTCTCGCTGGGCCCTGCCCTGGAGCCCATCTCCCGAGGCTTCCAAAAGACTCCTGGTGGCCCTCGCTGCTTCCCACAGCCGTCCTGCTTCTCCCCGCATAAATTCCTCCACAAACTCCAAGTGCCCGAAGGGACTCATTACAGGGCCCCGAGCTTGGCCAGCAGGGGCTCCCCACTTCCTGTCCCTAAACCTCAGGGTGCAGCTAAACCCCTGTGCCAGGATTTCTACCTGAACAGTACATAAGCATGTGATCTCGTGTATACGGTTTTTTTGCTCTCTGACCTCTTCAGCCTGGAATGGTGGTTCCCAGCCTTGGGTCGTTTCAAAATCCTCAATGCTCTAGCCACACTAAAACCCCAAGAAATCAGTCTCTGTGGAGAGAGGGGACCCAGACATCAGTATTTTTCAAGACTCCTCAGTATTTTTCAATGGGCAGCCAAGGTGAGAACCACAGCTCTCAATGATCGGTGCCTCTCTCCACACCCTTTTTTCTTCTAGTAAGCTCCTACTCACCCGACAAGACCCACCCACCTTGCAAGCCCTCCAAGCACTGGGAAAACCCTGTGCCTCTGAGGTTCTGTACCCCGCCTCTGCTCCAGCCTCCATCCGCATCACTGTCTAGCTCCACTCGACTGCTACCCCTACCCCAACCTTGGCCATCAGAGTTCCAGTGGCCACTCTGCTGGATCCTCTCCACAAGGATAAGACCCAATAGTGCCCTGCTAATGTGGATACTTACTTTACTGTTGATATTTGAAACATTTCTGGTCTGATCTACTTTGGATTATAAACTCCTTCATTTATTCAACAACCACTGGTCATGCTTCTCCTGTCTGCTCAGTCCTGGGCCCCACAAAGCAGATAAGAGGCTGTGGGGATAGACAGAGAAGCTAACACATGACACAACAAGATAGTCTTTGTCTGCCAGGAGCTTGCTGCCACCACCATAAAGGAATAGATAACACTCAGGATGATAAATACTCTAACAAAGTTGAGCACTTAATAGAGGCTGCTTAATTTTTCTGGTAAAGACTGGTCACCCTACCATTAGGACATCAGTTACTGTGTCCTTGCATTTCTCCTTATATAACACCTAACCCAGGGCTGATTCGGAACTTTAACCGGTCCTTACTGATGATGCTAATAACAACCTCCCCATCAAAGCCATATAAAGGAACATAGGGATGGATAAGATGGAAATGTGATTCTGTGAGTTAGCTGTTATACCCAGAAAACATATAAAGTAGAAAGGGTTGAGAAATGCTCTCTTAAATAATAAACTTGGAATGTGGTGTGGCAGAGGACAAGAGGCTATTAGCGATGTGTACTTTGTACTTCTTTCTTACTCACAGAACCCTGTTTTGTATGGATCAGCAAATACGCAGTTAATAAATTAGATTTCTCTGCTTCCCTTGCAGCTTAGGGGTAGCCATGCTATGCAGTGCTGGCAAATGAGATGTAGCTGGAATATGCCAGGGAGCTCCAAGAAAGATTTGCTTTCCTGATATGAGCCCCGCCTATTCCTCTGTGTTGTTTCTGTGTCTCCTTCCTGCTGAGAACATGAGGAGGAGATGGCATCCCTCGACGTGAAAGCTACAAGCTAAGAACAGCTGAGCAAAACTGCAGATGGAGCCTTGGGCATTGATGGCATTGGGGCATTTTCACGTCTGCCTCAGACTTCATGGGGCATGAGAGAAGAAAAATTTTTTATTCGTTAAGTTACTACTGTCAGGTTTCTGTTGGGTACAGTCAAACTGCCAGGACTGGTATACACACTTCGGTGCAATGACAACGGGCTCTCCTGGTTATACGGCCTCAGAGCCCTCACCTCTAAAATGAGGTGGTGATGCTCACTGTTATGAGAGATTAGGGATAATGTACAAAATGCCCAGGACAGAGCCTGGTGTGCAGCTGGCAGTCAATAAATGCCAGGAATAGTAATTCTCATTTCTGGCAGTTGTTCATGCCCGTGAGGTCAACCTGTAAAATTCTAAGGTGAAAGTGGAAAACGAAGTTAAACGAGATACTGAGTGCTGCTCTGATACACCAGTCTGCTGGGCACGCTGAGAACACAGCCCGGCTGACATAGTCACGGGGTCTCGAGATTTCTGTCCAACCAATAAAATTCTGTAATATAATTAAACAGCAAGATTTAACTTAAAATCCAGTTAGCATCAGATTTATAGAAACCTGTTTCTACAAATTGTGTTCTAGAAACCAGCAACAAAACCACTGTCAGTAGCCGTATCTATCGTTTCATTCTAGTTCCACAGCAGCCTCTGCAGGCCTGCCAGCTGACCTGGCTCTGGGCAACACCGAGACGAGGGGCCAGCATCCCTGACTCCCAGCCTTGGTCCTGCTAAGAGCCTTGGAGCCCCCCATTGGGGTACACAGGACACCAGCTGGTCTGCATTGTGGCCTGAGGGGCTCTCAGAGCAGACAGAGTAAAGGTTGCTTAGGCCTTTACTCCGCTGGGCCTCCCACATGCATTATCTCATGACAGTCCTTACTATGTTACAGCCCTATCTTACCCATTTGGCAGATGAGAAAATGAAGGCTCGCAATGGTTAAACAAGGTCTCCCAGAGAGCACAGCTTGGAATCGCAGTCCAGTGGGGACTTGGACCCAGGGGTGCTTGTGTCGGAGCCCTTTTGCCGTCTGGGGTGAAGGTTCCGGTAGTGTGCTGCTGACAACACACAGGAATGCAGGGTGGCAATGTTCTGCCACAGAAAACTCTTCAGTTTAAAGACTGTGAGGCAAAAGAAGATCTATATTGGAAGCCTTCCCAGCCATGGAGAATGTCACAGAAATAATTAAGGAACTACATACTAACTTCGTTAATGAACATTACATGTTGATGGTTATTGTGGATTCTGTTACATGACAAAGAATCAATGGCTGGGCATGGAGACGTGTGTGCATGTGTGTGTGTAAGTGTATGTGTCTGTATGTGTGTGCATGCATGCATGTGTGTGTGTGTTTGGAGTCTTCTTGTGACCAACATGGCCTTTTGAGACTTTTACTGTTCTCCTGGTTTGAAATGCTTTGTGAACCTCTTGTGGTTAAAACAGAGTTTAAGCTGTACTCGTACTGACTGCACCACATCCATTTGAAGCCCCTTGGGGGAAAACCAGAGCCCATTTTGTACAGAAAGTGCACTATAAATGTAAGACAGAATTACTTGGCCTGGGGCAAGTTCTTACATAAACATATTTCTAATTTGGTTTTTCAGTGGAGGTTCCTAACTAGATTCGATTCCAAACTCAACAGAAACTGCTGGTCAAACACGCTTTTTGTTTACATACTTTGTATTTTTAAACTTAGAAACATCCCATGGAGGATGTCTTTTCCCAGTTTCACTGTAGGAATCAGAAGAGAATAACTGAGGAGGAAGGAGGGAGGTAAGATGGACTAAACCTTTCTAGACCCCCAAACTGTCAGGTCAGAATCATGGGCCCTGCCCCCGAGGCCCTGGGGGTACTCACCATGATCGTGGGCGAAGACCAGCAGTTCCAGTCCCATCAGCATCTGAGCCAGCTCATCATAGCGGCCACAGTGTTCCCCGGCTCCATGGGACACAAAGATGAGGGCCCTGCAGGGATGACAGGGGAGCTGGGTTAGGAAGGCGGTAGACAACTGAGGCTGCAGCTCAAGCAGTCCAGAGTTTTCATGACATCAGCGAGTCAAAGACCAGATCGCAGACTAAATGCATCGGGAATTGAGAGGGGACTGCTCTTAGAATGCTGAGCTTCAGGGGTCCATAGAATGTAGTCCAAATCCTGTGAGCTCTCAGGCAAAGCACCCATCCTTGAAGTTTCATTTCTTCACCTATACAATAGTAGTAACAGTCTCTTCCTCTGGAGAGGGGTGGTGAGGGTCACAGGTGCTAATTTATGCCAACCTGCCAGGCAGAGCGCACTGGCACGTGGCAGGCCCTCCATCGGTGCTGGTTTCCTCCCTAGCGAAGCTGCCCAGGGGGACCAGCCCTAAGCCAGTCAGGGCGCTCTGTGATCAGGCCGCAATGGCTGGCTCAGGTACAGGCATGTGACTCAAACCGAGCTGACTGGGTCCAGTGAGAGCCGATTCTAGCACTTTGGCTGAGATGGTCATGAGGAGGCATTTCATTTTCCCACTAGACTGCAGCCTTGGGTGCTGTGGGCCTACAACGGCCCCAGCCATCTGGCCCAAACTGAACTATGAGTTGACCCAACAGAGGAGAGCCATGTAAAGGAGGGCCACCCAGTCCTAATGGTATTCAAGCCCCGAATCCAGCTGGACTTGAAGCCAGCATTCTCCCCCATCCTGCCTTTTGCTGTTGTTGAAGTCACTGGATCATCTGTCGCTTGCAGTGAGGAGAATCCTAACAGACATACGACTCTTTCCATTTTCCTGTGGGATAACTGTACTTCCACATTCTTTCTTCCACAGGCAGCGGGCATTTGTACTATGTGTGCACCTTTAACTCTCCTCCTCTCTTTCTCCACCTGGCAAACTCCTCCCCTTCTTTCAAGACCGATCCTTAAGGTTGCCCACTGAGAAAGATTTTACAGCCCGAAAGACTCTTAAGTCTCTGCTCTGCCTCTGTAATCCCTCTGTTACAGAAGGGGTGACAGCTGCTTTCTACCTACTTCCACCACTGGTTACAACCTTCTGGAGGACATGCAGACTTCTCCCTCATTTTTTTTAGTGGCTAGCTAGTTTCGAGCTCATGGTGGGTGCTCTGCAAATGCTGTTTGAATGGATGGATGAATGACAAAGATTGAAAGGTTTCAAAATAAACAGCTATATTTTGCACCTAAGATCTGTGCAGTAGAAGCCTTAGGAACCAGAAGCAGAGCTTGGCTGGGGTCTCAGTCACCCAGGAAAGCCTTCAATGAGGCATGAGCTCGCTGGGACACAAACAACAGCGCCCATTGCACATGGTTCACCCCAGCTTTTACATTGGCTGGTGTCAGCCGAGAAGTGGAGGAGTTTAAGGAGAGGGAATTTAGATTCTTAAATATACAATTGTCAAGACTCATATTCTTCACATAAGTCCCACGGGAGGTCAGAGTCTCTTCAAGCAAGGAGTGACTGCTGTGATACACACACATCCAATTTGTGCCAATGAGGTGGACGGGGGAGGAGGAGGAGATCAGTAGCTCCTATTTTATTGAGCATTTACTATGTGTCAGTTCCTCTGTTAACTCCATTTACAAGAGTTCTAATCCTTAAAGTCACCTCATGCTTTATCTTCTTTACAGCAGAGAGTGAAAATCAGAGAAGTTAATTGTCCAAGTCACACAGCAAGTTGGTAAAAGGTAGATCAGAGCATGTCAGCACCTGACTTTCTTTGAGCAGAGCACCAAGTACCAGCATTAACTTCATTTTCCTCTGACATCTGACTTCCCTAAAAATACAATAGAATCATTTCACACCCTCTTCAATGCTCCATGGAATGCCCAGCCACCTGCCTGTACCTGCTGACTTGACACTCCTGAGGTCGGTTGATGAGACTGTTCCCTGCTACTGAGGAGCGTGGCTGGAATCTAGGCCTCATCTCCCATCTGCAAAGGGGCTGCACCTCCAGAAGGGGGGGGGTCTCAGCACTTTAACATCCTTTGGGAATTGCAACAGCTGCTGTATTAATTCAGCCCACAGCTAATGCTCAGTGTCCAGAGGGAAGGCACAAGGTATTGTCATCGTGCCAGGAATTGCCTATCAACAGAGTCCACCCCTAGGCAATATGTGGAAAAATACTTGGCCTCTTACTCTACAGAAATTCTTCTCATCCAGTGGTTCTCAACTTGGGCCATACCTTGAAATCAGCCAGAGAGCTTTCAAACATGCTGACACCAAATCCTACCACCAGAAGAACCTCTGGGTTTAACTGATCTGGGTGGGGAAGTTCCCCAGCAGTTTTGATGCTCAGTTGACTTGGAGAAACACCTGCTTTCATTGCTGTGTGCAACTTGGGTGACAGTGCTGCTCAGATGCCACATGGAACTTGCCAGTAGTGAGAATGAAGCCATTTTGGTACGGAGACTTATAGCCACTTTGGAGCCACTTATCTCCTTGAGGGACATGCTGGGTAAACCATCGGTTCTATCCATAGAGATGTAAAGGCCTCTGGAGCTTGCTGCTGCCATCCCTTTGGAAATGAAATAGATTGGCATGGCCGTCCCACTGCAGATGGCAGAGGCTTCAGCCTCCCTTCTCTGCACAGGCCAGGCAGCACCTGCAGGCTCAGTCCCCTTTCCCCTCCAGACCCAGGTCAGGCATCTCCACAGACATACACTGACAACTGGCCTCATTCTGGTCCTATGCTGCTGCTGCTGCTGCTGCTGCTGCTGTAAGGGGTGGGGGCGGTTCTCCTGAGTTACTGGATTCAGCTCTTGCCTGGCCCTCAATTCTGATAAATCAATCTCTCCTCCTCTTATCCACACTTACTGTTCCCTGGACACAAGTCTTTGTTTTATAGAATCTGTTTGGCAAATGAAAATCAAATCATGTTACCTCTCTGCTTAAAACCTGTCAGAGACATTTTGCCCACTGCCACAGAACAAAGCCTGCTGCTTTTGTGATAATATCCTGCTCCACCCACTTTGGGCTCCTTGCTGATGCCTATCAGGGTGTGTTAAGTATTTAAGATGTGGGAAGGAAATGATCCCCATTTGTAGCATTTGCCAATTTCCATGGTGTAAATGCTCTCACCATGGCTGATTTCAACCTATTAACGTGCTGTCACTGAATCTGGAGTTGAGATGAGGTGCAGACCATCAGCAACTGAAGCCTGTCTGAGCCTGCTCCAGCCCACCTGTAGGGGCTTTTGCTGGGGATCACCACTACCACCCCCATCTTTGTTGGCTTTGCCATCATTTGAATCTCAGGCCTCTTCTGACCACTTCAGTTGAAGCAGTCTCTTCAGTACTTGTCACTGTCTAAAGGTACTTATCCAGTGCTGTTTTCATTTGCCTCCCCTAACTAGACTGTGTTCTGTGAGGGCAGAGATCTCATGGATTTCATTTACTACTATATTCTCAGCTGGGGAAAATGCTGGTGCATAGTTAGGGGCTTAGTAAAGATTCGTTGACTGGATGGCCCCTCTGCCCACTGCAGTCTCCCAGGTTGCAGCCTATGCCCTGGGGCAGAGGCTTTAGGAAGCAGGCTGGCACCAGGATTTTCTATTGCTTTGTTTACCTACCTGCCAGGACACCCCCTCCCCTTGTCAGACCCCCCTCGCTCTCTTCCCACACACCTGTTATAGGTGGAGCCACCACCTGCTTATGCCCATCCTGTGTCTAAACCTGACTAGCAGTCCCCCAGGTCCACCCCTCCCAGCGCTTCCCTTGTTGCCATCACATCCAGCCACATCCTCAGCTCTGTGTCTTTATGTCTTGTCTCTTTGGGGAAAGGGAAACACCCTATTAAGGCTTTCTGTGGAACTTCCACATTCACACTGGATACTGGCCACTACTTAGGGTTTCACAGACATCGTGATTATATTTATGCTCTGAAAACACACAGCACTAAGGGACTTAGATGTTGAGTAAATAATACCACAGATGTCGGGAGGTGGTGAAAAGAGAGCACAAGCCAAGCAGACTGGTTTGATTCCAGCACCACAACACATGGCCCTGAGCAAGTTACCTGGCTGCTCTGAACCTGCAGTAACAGGATGGCAGTGACAATGGCCCTTTGACTGAAACTGTCCAGAAATATTGACTCAAAGCTTATCACATGCCAGGTCCTGGGGACTCGGAGATGGATAAACAGCATTGTCCCTACCCTCACACAGCTGACAGTCTCATAGGAAAGACAGATACTCAGCAAAGAATACATGTAGAAGTGTGTATTGTGAAAAGCGCCATGAACACAAAGAGAGGATACCACAGGGGATCTTACTGGGACTGGAGGGAATGAACCAGGAAGGCCTTGAAGTGTTCAAGCTGAGAACTGAGTATGAGAAAGAGATGTTATGGGCAGGGATGAGAGCTGTCTGGGTTTAGGGTCTCACCCAGGGCAACACAGGTGCACCTATTCCATACAGTGGGTGACACGGAGCAGAGGAGTGACCTGATCTGATTTTTCAAAGCACGTCTGGCTGCTGTGGACAGAGGAGTGGGAAACCTGCATGGCTAGGCCCTCCTTCCATTCCTCCCCAGGCATTCTGCAACCTTGATCAACAACAGCAGCAGAAAATTAACAGGGCATTTATGCAGACACAGCAATACCCACAGTGGTAGAAATTAGGTTGCAGAGGAGACTAGTGAAGATCTTTTCCCAGGACCATCTTTAACGGCTGCAGCCTGCTAGGAGCCAGTTGTTCCGGGAGAAGGCAATGACTATCAGAGGGGGAGGCCTGGCCCCAGGAGCAGATGGCCTGCCTGGCATCCAGCCCTGGGAGGCAGGGCAGTTCCCAATAAAGCATATGCAGCCCTTTAGATAAGCACACTGCAGAGTTTCTCAGAGTTTATACGCCGAGGCCTGCTTATTCATGCCCAGGTGTGACAAAATGGAACTTCCCCTCAAAAATTTCTCTCTTTATTCCACTGCTTACTTATTGCTGAAGTGACGACACTTTCTGGGTCTCAGTTTGCTCACCTGCAAGACGGGGATAACCTGAACAATACCAACCACAGAGGGCAATATGGAGTAAATGAGAAGATGTGTGTGGAATACTTGGGGTCCTGCCTGGTATAGAGAAAGCACCCTGCAACTGTCCACTATGAAGCCCTTTTCTCTGATGACACAGATGGTCCACTTGCAGTCTGGAGGCCTGGGTTTATGCTCCACCCCTCTCATGAACCGGCTCCTGGGTTTCCATGGGCCTCAATTCCTCCACTTGGCAAAAACTCACTAGGGTTCTGGGGTGAAATGAAGAAATGTATGTAAAAATAAGCTGAAGGGCTCTGTAGGTCAAGGTTGAGGCCTCTGTCTTCCCAGTCATCTGCTCTGCCTTGCTGACCTCTCGAATGGTGAGGCCCATTCATAGACCCACACAGTGCAGGAACCCCTGGAAGGGTGGGCAAGAAACAGGTCAGCAGCCTCACCAGTGCCCTGAAAGACAGAGACCAGCACTGTGAGGAAAAGAATTCACCTCCACGAAAGGGGTCCCCACCTGTTTCTCACAGGACTTTGGATTTGATGGGACCCATTCCCCGCTCTATGTGTACATCTGTAGAATGGGGATCACAACATCTTCTTCACAAGGCCGTCAGGAGAATTAAATGAGCACTTAGTATAGCCTGGCACTGACTAGAGAATGTTAGCCTCTTCCTGTCTGCCCTTTTCTGAGCAATGCCAGGCAGGCTTCATTAAAGGGAGAACTGGATGCCCAATTGAAGAAATGTTCTGCTCATTTTACTAGGAAGTTTGAAAAACAGAATTTGTTGGAGGAAACAAATGGTTAGAGGGACACAGTGGATATTCCTACCCCTAGGCAGCAGCTCAGGTAGCAAGGTGGGGGCACCCGTCCCAGGCAGGCCCACTAACTTTGACGATGCCCTCAAATGAAGGTGCAGGGAGGAAGTCTGCCTGCTTCCTCTGGGGACTGTATATGCTGTGATCTCCGATTACTTCCAAGCACTCCACTCAGGCAGTTCATGGCACACTTAGTTATCCACATCCACCCAACTCCTACTGCCAAATTTTATGACTTTAAAATCCTCCCATAGCCACATCAAAATTACAACAACAGAGCAACCATTATTGAGAACCACCTGAAATCTGGCTAAATGGAAGTCCTATATCTAAGGTTATACAGAAGAAGCGACACTGAGACTGGTAGGAGTGGTGCAGATGTGAAATGGGCTGGTCCCACTCCATGTGGCGGTTAAAACCAGGAGAAATATTTCAATTGTGGAGGTCCCCATTGAGGAGCAAAGGGTCACAGCCCCACACCAGGCCCCCCAGCCCAGGTTTCCAGTGCTGAGAAATCCCCATAACTTCAGGCTGGGAAAACCAGCAGAGATTGAGGCTGAGTGAGATGGAGGCTGCTGGAGTCCCAGGCATTCCTCTTAAAGGGCCCATGCATGGACTTATTTGAACTCACTTTCTCTGAGCTCCATTGCTTGGGCAGCAGCCTAAAAGATACCAGGGACATATATGAGGTCTGGAGGGGTGGCTTTCTCCCAGATAGAAGTGCTGGCAGACAGAAGCCATTGTTCCTTTGGTGAGCCCTCATCAACCTGGCTAATACCATGCACCCCACACTGGTGATTCCCTGAAACCTGGCCCCACCCAACTTGCAGGCCCACCCAAGCTGCTTCCAGTGGCTTTTCTAAACAAATGGCTTGTCTTGGCTCATGTTTTGGACTTTCCTAAAATCTCTCAAAGGTTCACAACCCCCAAACAAACAGGATCTGGCCTTGCCTCAGCATGCCCTGTATGTCTTACTTGCTAAGTGGCCCCAAGCCCAGCACTAACAGCAGCCAGCTTCAATTTGTACCTTAGGTCTCCCAGGCACCTCCAAGCCCAGCACAAGTAGTAGCCATCTTCAGATTGCTTTGTAGCTCAGCCCCAGGCAGTGATCACATGTTGGCTAATCTTGGTCCACACCTCCTGGGAGGCCCCAAAGCCAGTATACCTAGTGGACAGCTTCAGACCATGCCAGAGCACCATCCAACCATCTCTACCAGTGATACATTCAAGGGGCAGACTCAGCAGGCACTAGCAACCCCCTGAAGCAAGTCTTACTCTATGATGTCTGCCCCTGCACAGCAGTTCCTCCACTTTAGTCTCAGCTGGTTCTCCCAGCCAGTTGGCCTGGGTCAATCCCTCCCATTGACATGCCAACAGCAGTCAAGGCTCAACTACAACAGGAGGGTGCACACAGCCTGCATGCGGGATGCCCCTGGAGTGCTCAGCTCAGGTGACTGAAGAGGCTGAACCCTACAAGACACCTACTATATAAGGTTACTCTACTAAGATGGGGTGATATAGCAGTTCTACCTAATATGTACAAACAAACACAGAGAGGCAGTCAAAATCGGGAGAAAAAGAAACATGTCCCAAATGAAAGAACAGAACAAAAATCCAGAATAAGAACTAAAAGAAATGGAGACAAGCAATCTGCCAGATGCAAAGTTCAAAACACTGGTTATAAGAATGCTCAAAGAACTAAGAGTAGACGAACTCAGTAAGAACTTTAACAAAGAGACAGGAAACATAAAGAGCCAGTTATAAATGAAGAATACAGTAGAAGAACTCAACAATAGATTAGATGAAGCTGAGAATCAAATCAGCAATTTTGAAGATAAGGTAGCAGAAAACACCCAATCAGAACAGCAAAAAGAAAAAAGAATCCCTCCCCAAATGAGGATAATTTAAGGGACCTCTGGGACAACATCAAGCATAATAATATCTGCATCATGGAGGTGTCAGAAAAAGAAGAGAGAGATCAAGGGATTGAAAACCTATTTAAAAATATAACAATGAACAACTTCCCTAAGCTGGTGAAGAAAATATACATACAAGTCCAGGAAGCACAGAGAGTCCCAAAGAAGATGGACCCAAAGAGGCCCACGCCAAAATATACCCTAATTTAAATGATGAAGGTTAAAGACAAACAGAGACTCTTAAAAGCAGCAAGAGAAAAGCAATTAGTTATCTATAAGGGAGCTCCCATAACACTGTCAGATGATTTCTCAACAGAAACTTTGCAGACTAGAAAAGATTGGCATGAAATATTCAAAGTGATGAAAAGTAAGCACCCACAACCAAGATTAGACTACCCAGCAAAGCTGTCATTTAGAATAAAGGATAGGTAAAGAGCTTTCCAGAGAAGAAAAAGCTAAAGGAATTCATCACTACCAAATCATTACAAGAAATCATTAAGAAGACAAAGGGAAAAAAATTATCAAAAACATGAATAACAAAATGGCAATAAATACATATCTATCAACAATTACTTTAAATGCAAATGAGTTAAATGCTCTAATCAAAATACTTAGGGTGGCTGAATGGATAAGAAAACAAGACCCTTATATGTGCTGTCTACAAGAGACTCACTTCAGATCGAAAGACACACAGACTGAAAATAAAGGGATGAAAAAGGATATTTCATGAAAATAAAAGCTAGGGTATCAATATTTATACTAGACAAAATAGACTTTAAAACAAAGGCCATAACAAGAGACAAAGAAGTATCCAGTAATTCTACTTCTGGGTATTTATCGGAAGAAACACAAAACTAACTCGGAAAGATATGTTCATCTTTGTGTTCACTACAGCATTATTTACAATAGTCAAGATATGGAAGCAACCATCAATAGATGAATGCATAAAGAAGTGGTGCACATATACAATGGAATATGACTCAGCCATAAAAAAGAATGAATTCTTGCCATTTGCAACAACATGGATATAACTAGAGGGTATTGTGCTGAGTGAAATGCCAGACAGAGAAAGACAAATGGCATATTCTTTCACTTATATGTGGAATCTAAAAAACAAAATAAAAGAACAAGAAGAACACAGAGAACATTCTGAGGGTAGCCAGATGGAAGAGGGTCTGGGGGATGGGTGAAAAAGATGAAGGGATTTAGAAGTACAGACTGGTAATTACAGAATAATCATGGGGATGTAAAGTACAGCATAGGGAATAGAGTCAATAATACTGTAATAACTATGTATGGTGCCAGATGAGTTTTCTTTTTTTAAACAAACAAACAAACAAACCATAAAAAGGAGATGTTTCCGATCCTAGGTAGTCTGAGGTCACGGTTTTTTCAAGGAGAAATATTTAAGTCAGATTTAGCAATAATTTCCATCAGGCTATTTACAGTTGGGAAAATTAATTTAAATGTCATCTGTTTAATTATTGTTTGTTATCCTTAATTAAAATGTTAATCGAGTACAAAAAAATCACCAGGTATGAGTAGGACCATGAGGCTGAGTTGGACCCCTTTCCCATAACTAACATCAGAGTATGACAGGCTCTGTTGGAATCCAAATTTAACTGTTTCCCCTCTTTCAGAGTTTCAGGATGACTTTGTTCCTCCCTCTCTGGCAGGGATCCTGCAACAGGAGTAGCATGTGGCAGGGACAGAAATAGAACAAAACTCCTAGAGGGGTCTAAAATTTCATAGAGGGAACTAGAAATAAGAGTTCTTATTTGTAAAACAGATCAATAACGCTGATCTCCCAGGCCCTTTGTGAGTACTGATTGAGAGAATTTATGGAAAAGCACCCAGCAGGATGCTTGCTGCAGAGTCAGACATTACACAACGGCCCATGCTAGCAGCTGATATTTACTTGGCCACATACTGGTCTAAGTGTTGTTATGCACTAACTCTTTTAACCCTCACGAAACCCCACTGGGAGGGTCCTGCTATTTCCCCCATTTTAGGGATGAGAAAAGTGAGGCCCAGAGAGGCTAAACGGTTTGTCTGCAGTCACACAGCTAGTAGGTTTTGAACCCAGAAGAATTTGAACCGATTAGGCTGGCTCTCAAGATTGTACTCTTACCACTGTACAATTACATAATACGAGGAAGATAAGATACCGTGTAGTCCTGTCACAGAGAGTGGTCAAGGGGTGTCCCTCAGCTCCTTACCCCGACCAGCTTATCCTCTGGCCTCCTGCCCCAGCCCACAGCGACTAGGCTGAGTTCGCTGGGGCCCTGTAACACTTTGTTCCCATCTCTTTTATCCAGTCCTCATTATAATCTAGTGTAAGTAAACCATGAGCATTTTGGGAAAAGGACCATGTTGTATTCATCCATCCTGGTACCCTGTCCCTAACAGCTGGAATGGCCTTTGCTCCACAAATGTTGAGTGAATGAATAATGTGGCCTAGAGAAGGCAGAGACAACCAAGGGCTGGAACAGTCAAGGAAGCATTCCTGGAGGCCTACAGACCTCTTCTGCAGCTCCTCCAACTATTTTGAAAGCACCTGATCCCCTGTTAAATCCCTTTTCACTTCCCCTGGCTAGAAAGGCTTCTATAGTCTGTAAGTGATACAGATGCTTCACTGGAGAGGTCAAGATGGCCATTAGGTCCACAGGAAGAAGAGAATGACGACAGGAGAGGAGGCGCTGAAAGCTATGGTCCAGGTGAGGGAGTTTGAGGGATGCCATATGGACTCATGAGGTGGTTGGGAAAAGACTTGACATGGAGGGAGCAAAGCTCAGCTGAGTGGGGAAGAGGTCCCAGATACAGGAACAAAATGGTAATTGCATCCTCCAGGGATTCAGAGGTGCTGAAGGCTTCTAGGCTAGGATGTGACAGGCAGAGGGACATCGATGGCTGGAAGGGAAATTTAAGATTCAGGAACACAATGGAAATTAGGCTAATTATCTCTGAAACCCAATCCAATTTTAGTTTAGTTTTTTTTTGTTTTGTTTTGTTAAAAGGAAGATCTTCAATAGAGGCATTTTCCAAGAAGAAAACAAAATTATAATAATTTTTAAAAGGTCACAGGGGAAGCATTCTTTCATGAATGCACCTTTCAAAATGTGCACAACCCAGAACCCAGAACAGCTCTGCACTCAGTATATTTTACTTTAAATGCTGCTGTCCCCACCCCCCCAAGTTGTATATTTTTTGTTATCATAAAGAACACTATAAAACAGAAGACCTTGGATAGGCCAAGATAAGACACTCAGTTAAGATCGTTAAAAGTAGATACACTGACAGTAACCCTGATTAACCATAACAGTGCTTCCTCACCTTATGGAAATTCTTTACACTGCAGCTGGCTCTATTTGCTTTTGTTCTGTCCACTTGAGAAGGAGTATGTCCCCTCTCCTTTCACATGCATGATGCCAGCTCCTAGAGGTCACTTACTAGGTCCAAATCTACATATCTGTATCTCTTTCTATGGAGATCTATAATTATCTGGCTTTAAGATACTTGTGTTAAATCAACCCATTCACTTTATTTTTATCTCATAAATTAGTAATATAGCAGAAAAACATGGCTGTGGTCCATAAACATGTGTCTATAAGATTTGATAGAAAGGTGTTAGAGAAAACTGGGAGCAATGGAAGAGGCATGCTTTAAAAATCAGCTCTGCCTGGGTTTGAGCCCTACCTTTGATATTTGAGAAAGTCACTCACAGTCTCAGGTAGGCACACATAAAAGAGGAAAATAACCCCTGCCATGCAGAGGTGTTTTACAACAATATTCTCACAATGTCCACTATCACACCTGCTACATAATACGTGGCTACTTTGTTCCCTTCTGTGCATGTCAGGATTGTATAAGTCAAGTCACATGGGAACACTCAAAGGATGCTTGCACTTTGAAAGGCTGCTCCAGACAACTGTTCGGTTACGTGGCAGGTCACTTCCTGGTTTTCTGGTCTGTGTATTTGGATTTTTATATATCTGGCTCACGTAAAGCAGGCACATCTGTGCCAAAAATGAACTGGACCTGATCCCACCCAAGGATCATGACTTGAAATACTTCTACTGGGAGCAGGGATGATGACTGTCAGCTTACCCAGTCTGAAGGAATTCTCCACTCCCTGCGGCTGTGAGCCAAATGGGCTTCTTCCCAGCTCCAAACATGGAAACTGAAGTGACTCCAAGCAGAGAAACACGCAAGCACAGTGGCACCAGGTGTGTGGCAGGATGACAGCCGCCCTGGGCCTCAGCTGGCCCAGCGGCGCTCAGTGCCCCAGCTGGGTCTCGGCCTGCAACCCATGTGTTTACAGAGAAGAGAGAACGGGGTTTGGCAGAATTCCACACATTGGATGGTTTCAAAACCCCACTTGGCATAACTCCTAATAAACCAAAGTTTTTAAAACATTGGAAAGGTAGGTAATGTGTGTGTATATAAGTGATAACATAAATGTAATCTTATTTTTAAAATTATAACAACATATTCTGAGTGTCTGGGCCAGGTGCTGGGCTAAGTGCTCTATATGCACAATCTCATTCTCCCCACTGGAAAAGGTCTACATCCCATGGGATCTTTTCAGATGTCAGTTTATTCCCTCTTCATAAGCACCCCTTCTTATTTTATACAAGCCAAGCCTTCCTGGACTGTGATAGAAGCTATCAGAAAGTTCGTAAATCTCTTGTAGCAACACTATCTCATAAGATGTCTCTATGACACCTCAGAAGGATGCCCTGTGGCATTCTAGTCTAAGCCTTTTAGATTTCTGGTGATTTTTCACCTTTTCCTCATTTTTTCAGAAGAAGGTCAAGGTCTGTCTAGTATTAGAAATTGGGAGGCGACTAAGAAGGCTCCTGCCCAAATCTTTCAGCCCAGACGAGGCAGGAGGGTTAGCACTGCTCTAAGTAGCTACTAAGAATTACACTGAGGAGGAGTAATAAATGTTCCTGGTGAATTTATGAAGTGAAAAATGCATGCCACCAACTCCATACATATATAATGCTTTAAAAATTCACACCGCCACACCCACACACATAACTTATGTATGCTTGAAAAAGGAATGTGGGTCATTTTGAAAAATGGAAAAATACAGATGAGCATAAAGAGAACTGAAATCCATCCATAATCTCACCGCCCAGTGGTAACCATTATGAACATTATGGTGCATTTTCTTTCAGGTTCTTCCATTCCATATATATTAAAATTTGTTTGTAATTATTTATAATTTAATTACAAATTATAATTACAACTTACAATGGTAATTGTAATTTACAACTGTAATCACACCGTATGTTTCATTTGGGATCCTGCTTTTGATTCCCTAACATCTTTCCATGAACATTTCCCACGGGAAGAGCAGGCCACCTACTTCCAGAGTTGCCGTGAACGTGAATGGAGAGAATATCTGCACAGGGCCCAGCACCTGGGAGGTATCTAGGAAATGGTTAGATGAAAAATACATGGCATTCGGCCCACTATCCCCACTCCTGAACTCAAAGCAGGCATTACTAACCAATCACACCTCCCTGTTCTGCTGAACCCCAGGAGGTCTGAGTCTTTTCCAGCACTGCACCCTAGACAGGGACATATATTCCTGCACCGGACCCTGGCTTGGAAAGGCTGCTTCTGAGAAGCTTTGATTCCCAATTTCCTTCTAGGACAATGTCTCCACTACTTGTAGCATCAAGCCTCTTGCATGCAATGAATTTGCAGTTGGACCTTTTACATTTCGCTTGGGCCTTCACTAAAAAGCACTGTGGAGGTAACAGTGCATTCAGGTGGCCAAAACTGGAGCCTGTCTTCAAACCTTTAGTTAGGAATCTAGGCGATGAGAGACCTCTCTACTATACAATAGTGATCAGGCAGAACTTAGCTTGAGACCCGTGCATCTTGATTCTTGGGCCATCAAAAGAATGTTACACAACTCTCAGAACAGCAATATGCTGAAGCCCATGGTGCCCCATGGTAAATGGCACAAGATGTCTGGCGTCATCCCGTCTTTTGAGCACCAAACCTCAGTAAAGCCTGCCCAGTGTAAGGATAATTAGATTCCAAAGTGGGCCTGCCCGCTGGAGGAAACAAGATGGCGGCGTAGGTAACAGCTGCACCCGCCGCCTCCCGCAACCACATCAAAATTACAACTGAAATACAGAACCACCGTCACTCAGAGCCTCCTGAGATCTGGCTGCACAGAAGCCCCACAACCAGGGAGCTGAAGGAGCATCGAGACCGGGAGGAGGGGCGCAGACGCGGGCGGATCAGGGCTGAATCGCTGAGACGGTGCCGCGGGTTAAACCCGGGAGGGTATCTCAGCGGTGGAGGTTTCCCGGAGGAGTGAGGGGTCCCAGCCCCACAGCAGGCCCCCAGCCCAGGGGCCCAGTGCCAGGAAGAGACATCCCCACAACTCCGGGCTGTGAAACCAGCGGGGACTGTCCCTGAGGGTCGCGGAGGCCGTGGGAGCCCCAGCAGCTCCTCTAAAGGGCCCGCGCATGGACTCACTCGGACGCTCCCTCTGAGCCCAGCGCCGGGCAGCAGCCTGAAAGGACCTGGGACACTCGGGGAGGAACTAACCTGCCTGAGATCCGGGCGAGAGGCGGAGGGGCGGCTTCCTCCCAGGCAGAAGAGCTGGCGGAGGCGATGGCTCCTTTGGCGAGTCCTCCCCGCACACAGCCGGCAGGCAGGCGCCATATTTGAATCGCCAGCACCTGACTCACCTTCGGCCCCGCCCTGTGATTCCTGGAGGCCCCGCCCCTCCCCACCTGCAGGCTCATCCAGGCCATTTCCAGGGGCTTTTCTATGCAAGTGGCCTCTCGAGCCTTATGCTTAGGACTTTCCTAAAATCTCTCAAACAAGCAGCAGCGGGCCCCATACATCTGGATATATGGCCCCAGGCCTGGCACTAGTGGCAGCCTGCATTGGTTCATAGCTTTGCCTCTCCTGGGCAATGCCAAGCCCAGCATAAGTAGCAGCCAACTACGGTTTGCTGTGTAGCTCATGCTGGGTGGCCTTGGGCAAGGCACTGGCACAGGCTGACTTTGCACCTCCCAGGAGGCCACAGAGACAGTGCACCTGGCAGTCTGACTCGACCATGTTGGATTACAACCCCACCACATCCATGAGTGACACACTCAAGGGGTGCACTTGGTGAACACCAAAGCCCCACTGAAGGAAATCCTGCTCTATAGGGGTGTCTCCAGCACAGCAGCTCTTTGGCTGTAGCTGCAGCTGGTTCTCACAGCCAACTGGCCTGGGGGTCAGTTCCTCCCAGGGACGCCAACAGCAACCAAGGCTCAACTACAACAGGACAGTGCACACAGCCCACACAGGGGAGCACCTAGAGGGCCCAGCTCAGGGGACTGGGGAGGCTGAGCCACTGGACCCTAAAGGACACCTACTACACAAAGCCACTCTACAAATTCCAGGAGACACAGCAGCTCTACCTAATACATAGAAACAAACACCTGGCAGCAGCCAAAATGTGGGGGCAAAGAAACATGTCACAAAGGAAAGAACAGAAGAAATCTCTAGAAGAGGAACTAAATGAAATAGCTCCAAGCAAGCTAACAGATACAGAGTTCAGAATTTTAGTTATAAGGATGCTCAACCATATTAGTAAGAGTTTTACGAAAATAACTGAGAAAATCAATGACATAATAAAGTACCAATCAGAAATGCAGGCTACACAAACTGAAGTGAAGAATAATTTACAGGGAATCAGCAGTAGAGTAGAGGACGCTGAGAATCAAATCTGCAATTTGGAACATGAGGAAACAAAAAACACCAAACCAGAAGAGCAAAAAGAAAAAAGAATCTAGAAATATGAAGATAGTATAAGGAGCCTCTGGGACCACTTCAAGAGGCTCAACATTCGTATTATTGGGGTGCCAGAAGGAGAAGAAGAGAGCAAGAAATTAAAAACCTATTTGAAAAAACAATTATAGAAAACTTCCCCTACCTGGGGAAAGAAATAGACTTACAAGTCCAGGAAGCACAGAGGGTCCCAAACAAGAGGAACCCAAAGAGACCCACAGCAAGACACATCATAATTAAAATGCCAAAGGTTAAAGACAAAGAGAGAATCTTAAAAGCAGCAAGAGAAAAGCAATTAGTTACCTACAAGGGAGCACCCATATGACTGTCAGCTGATTTCTCAACAGACACTTTGCAGTCCAGAAGGGAGTGGCAAGAAATATTCCAAGTGATGAAAAACATGGAACTATAACCAAGATTGCTCTACCCAGCAAAGCTATCATTTAGAATTGAAGGTCAGATGAAGAGCTTCTCAGACAAGGAAAAGCTAAAAGAGTTCATCACCACCAAACCAGCACTACAGGAAATGTTGAAGGGTCTTCTTTAAGAAGCTAATGAACAAAAGAATCTGATGAACTAAATAGATCCAGAGACACTGACACATGCAACAGACAATCATATTTCGGAGGGAAGAGGGAAGAGGTGTGGAGAGTGGGAAGAGATTAACCAAAGAAGTTATATGCATATAAGCATAGCCCATGGACACAGTCAATAATGGGGTGAAGGCCTGGGGAGAGGGTGGGAGCAAGGTGGAGGGGGCCAATTAGGGGTGAAATATGGGACACCTGTAATACTTTCAACAATAAAGATAAATTAAAAACAAACAAACAAAAAGAAAACACAAAGTGGGCCCGCCCTGAAGTTATTCAACTAGAAAATTAAAAGCCACAACAAAGATGCATTTCCATATAAATATGCAAAAGCAAATCCAGTATCAACAAGCTTGAAACAGGGATAGACAGTTTGATGCATTTTAACATAATTTATCAAATTGCTAACATCTTCCTTTGGGCATTTATTGCATTCCCCAGGGCCACCTGGATGCCTGCCATATCTAGAGGTTCTGGAAGGTATGTCTTACCCACTCTGCAGGGCCTCACGGGAGCCGTGGCTGACTGGTGTGCCTGAAGTCAAGGCTCGCAGGATAGAAGCACGTGATGCCACAATGCCATCAGGCACAGGGTGCACATCGTGCCACACACACACATGCCTGCTGCTGTGGGCTGCATGACCATGTCAACATTGCCCCCACCTATTGTCCTTCTTATTTCTCTGTAGAGGATGTGTCCCAGGACTGCTCTCTACTCAGATTCTGGACATTCCTCCTGGGTCTCTGCCAGCCTCTCCTTTCCTGGCTGCATTCACTCCTCCATTCCATGTGGCTGTCCCCAAAAAGACTGGGCACAGTGAAGCAAGGCTGAGCCTCCTCCCCAGCTCAGTCTCACTTTTTTCAGGCAAACAAAAATGTCTCCAAGATGCACAAGAGCACCATGTCTCCTAAATAATATTTCCTCTTGTCCTTTCAAGACTCAATCTAGTCTTATGCTGCACACAGCCTATTTTCTGAGTTGGAAGGCCTCTGAAAGCAGAAACCTGGGGCAAAAGGATGAAGATATAGGACAATTCCTCTTATTATGCTGGTCTATAACAAATATTTTAAATATTCTGAATACTGCTAATATTCTAAAATATTCCAGATTAGAAAAACAACATGAAATCAAAAGTTTTACATAGCACAGGAGGGCCTTCCCAATGTGTTCCCAACCCTTGCCTCCAGCATCATCCCAGCCTTAACATCAGTTACACCAAGGTCAGTGTTCCCAGGTTAGCAAGGCTAATGTGATCCCTCATTGCGAATTTATCTGTGCAGGTTAAACAATCATAAAAAGTGGACACCCACGTACAGAGCATCACCAGTATTGTCGAAGCACGTGTGTGGCTCCTTCTCCCCACAGAAGTCACCTTCTGCCCTGTTTTAATCACTTCCTTGCTTTTCTTCACAGTTTAACCACCTATGTATATAGGTAAACAATGACCTGGTTAGTTTTGCCTGTGTTTGAACTTTCATGTAAATAGACTCATCCTAATGGCTCTTCTGTGTCGTTTCTTGATTCAGTGTGCGTTGGGGACTCATCCACACGGATGTATATAGCAGTAGTGTCATTTTCACTACCATATAGTATGGCACTGTCAGAATATTCTATAGTATATTCATCCATCCTCCTATGGATGGACACTCGGACTGTTTCCAGTTTTGACATGTTACAAGTCATGCTGCTATGGACATTCTTGAGTATGTCTCCTAGTGCCCATGGGTAAGAGGGACCCTATTAGATATACCTGGTAGTAGAGTCACTGGATAGAGCATAAAGATTATTTCCAAAGAGACTGGATCAATTTACATCCCTGCCTAGAGCAGATGAACATTCCTTTGCCCACATACTCCACAATACTTGGTAATGTCAGACTTCAGATCTGCCGATTGAATGGGTGCGAAATGGAATCACTGTGGTTTTCATTCCCATTCCCCTAATTACCGATGAGGTCGAGCGCCTCCTGCTACATTACGAGCTCTCCAGGCTGTGCTGCCTCCCACTGCCATGACCACGTATGTGCTTGGGAACCTTCCTCTCATCTCTGCCGGGTGAGCTCCTGCCCACTGTGCAATACCCAGTTCCAATGGGACCTCCGGGTGACACTGTCCTTCCAGTTCTCCCAGACAGAAGTAGTCATGCTTCCCTCTGGGTTCCCACATGCCTGGACTTGGCTGTGTCACAGTCTCTGATCACCTGGGCTGAAAGAATTGTTGCCTTGTTATTTCCGCCAGTAAACTGCAGTCTCCCTTATTTCCCTTCATTCTATTGCTCAGAACAGCACCTGGAACAGAGTGGCTGTTCATTATGTTTATTCACGGATTTCATAAGTTTTAGAGAAAAACTCTTTTCAGCAGACAGCAGTCCAGAATATGGGGGGGAGGAGGGGGATCTGGATTCAGATAAAAAGAGGTGTGTACATCAGACCAGTGCACAGGTAAATTCTTGGGATGCTGTCACAGGCAACAGGTCTCAGGGCTCCCTCTTTGGGCTTTTATCCCTTGCTTTTCTTTAAACCCCAAGTCCTGGGTCTCAGCTGGCTCCTTGGTGCTGGTTTTAGGCCCTGCCTCATCCTCACCTCTGTGACCATGCCTTCTGCTCCCTCAGCTGGCCACCGGACCCTGAGCCCCAGGACTAACTTGTCAGGCAGGTCCTCACCCAGCTACCTCCTCTCTTGCATTTGTCCTCACTGTTCTCCCTGTTACCACCCTGGCCTGCATCACCCAAACTTGGACGACTACAAAATCTTCCTGTTCTACACCCTGCCTCCAGCCTCTCCCACTCAAGTCTGTGCTGACACAGCCCCTGCTTTCACTGCACCGACAGCCAGTCACCCACAACTCTGCTCCTGCCTCTCACTCATTCTCAGGCCCTTTTACCTGCCTCAGGCATCCTGCCCATCCCCTCCACCTCTGCCCACGTTTCCTGTTGGAAGAGGCCCTGCTATCAAGCCTTCCCAGAGGACTCGAGCCACTGGGGCCCTGGTGTGGGTGTGGGTGTAGGTGTGGGTGGTCAGGGTGTCCACAGTGAGCCGAGGCAACAGTTGGCACGGCCAAGCAAGAGGGCACTGAGAGAAATCGTGGGTGAGGCAGGCAGAGGTGGAAGAGTCCCGAAGAGGGGGATAAATAACAAGGGTCAGGACAAGAGAGCAGCAGAACTCCCACAAGGAAGTGAAGACTTGAAGAAATAGGCAGGGCTGTCTACCCAGCTTCCCTAGGTCTCTGGCCTCAGTGTCCCCCCAGTGCATTCTTGGGATATCATTGAACACGTAGGACCAAAAGCTCCAAAGACACCAGAGGGAAAGAGACATACACATAGGGAGTGTCCACTTACCCAAAGACTAATCCATTCTCCCAGAAATTCTTCCTGATAGCTCTTTGACATAAGTAACCTTAGCACCAATTTTACAGATGAGAGAACTGAGGCTTAAACAGGGAGGTTGTTCGCTAGCAAAAGAGCTGCAACTAGAATTTGGATCCACCGGACCTTGAATCTGTGCTTTGCCCGTTACACTACACTACCCGAGAGATCTGGGTCCTGAGCCTGGCTCCAGCCCTCACCGACTGATTTCTGCTGCTTATGTAACTTCTCTGCACCTACCCTGCCTCTCTTAGGGTGGGAAGGAAGATGAAAGAGATTATATGTGTAAATAGCACTTTACCAACTGTATATTACTACAATCACACTACCTCAAGTCCTTTCTTAGAATGAGTCATGTGTAAACAGAAGACAGTGAATGAATAAATGAAATCATGAATCAGTCCTCTTGTTCCTGTTTCATGGCCAATGTCTCATCTCCCAGTATGTCACAGGCAGACAGTAAATTGGGCTTGTTGGCAGCCCCCAAACTGCTCACCACAGAGATGCCCACCAAAGAAAATCTTAATAATCTTTATTAAATGAATAAATGACCACATGCCTGCATGATCATAATGAACACATACAGCACTTTCCTTGTGACAGACCAGCGCTAACATTCACAAAAGAGGAGATGGTCTTTATGGCAGACTGCAAACTGACTGCCCCTAACTGCATTCTCCCCTTCCTCCATAGCAACAGAATTTTGCCCAGACATATGGCTCCCCAGATAGAGACTATATTCCCCAGACTTCCTTGCAGCTAGGTGTGGCCACATGACTAATTTATGCCAATGGAATATGAGCAGAAGTGATGTATGTGATTTCCACAACACCCAACTGAAAGCAATTTGTTTGCTTTATACTTACTCTATTTCTTATTCCCATGATCTGCAACACAAAAGTGACAATGACACAGTGTTAGAACACACCCTAAGTGGGGGAGGGGGGGCAACAAGATGGAAGGAACCTGGGCGCCTGAATGACTGCAGGGGCCAGCTTGGACTTCTCACCTCTGGACTGGTAAGGAAGAGAGAAATAGATTTCTATCTTATATAAGCCACTAAATTTGGAGGTCTCTTTTACAATGTTCAGCCTAGCCTATAACTTAAGAAATGTAGACTTGCATTAATAAGATTCCTTACATCTGATTTTATTGTCCTCACATCCATTTTAATGCAAAATCCCTAACAAGTATGCTGGTAAGAAATGCAGAGCAAAGTTCAGGTGTGCGCGAAGTTCTAAAATATCTACCAAAGCATCTATTTCCTTTAAATACATATATTTATATTTTATATATATTTCGTATATTTTTTTTCCTAGAAAAAAATGAAGCCCCATGAAAGAGACCAGAAGACTATGATTACAACCATAATGGAACACAATGGAACAGCAGGACTGCCCGTTACCAGTCTGGTGCTCACCCAGCTCTCAGCTCTTCATTAAGTGTTTTTGAGCACTCTGTCTGGGCCAGGCACTGGTTTAGGCTCTGGGGACACATCTGAATTAGATAGATTCCCTATCCTTATGGAGATTCCAGTCCAGTGCCAGAACCAAAATATGTAGCAAGTAAATATATGCCAGGTCTTGTTTAGCACTACGGAGAAAAAGAGTTAGGGTTGGGCGATAGGGGAGTATTTTGCTCCATCCCTCACAACACAGAATTAATTACTTCTTACAGTACTAGACATACTAGAGAGATACTAGTTTCAAGACTTTGGTCAGATATTTTCCCAAAGAAGACATATAAATGACCAACAGGTACATAAAAAGATGCTCAATATCATTAGGAAAATGCAAATCCAAACAACAGTGAGATATCACCTCACACCTGTCAGGTGGCTATCATAAAAACTCACACACAAGTGATAGCGAGTGCTGGTGAGGATGTGGGAAAAGGGAACCCTGTGAACTGTTGGTTGGAATGGAAATTGGTGCAGTCATTATGAAAACAGTATGGAGGCTCCTCAAAAAATAAAAAATAAAACTACCATATGGCCCTGGCTGGTGATGTTCAGTGGTTAGAGCATCAGCCTGGGCACCAAAGGGTCATGGGTTTGATCCCCAGTCAAGGGCATGTACTTGCGATGCAGGTTAAATCCCCAGCCCTGACCAAGGTGAGAGTGAGAGGCAACCAATCAAGGTGTCTTTCTCACATCAATGTTTCTCTATTTCTCTCTCTCCATCTCTTCCATTCTCCCTCCCTCCCTGTCTAAAATCAATGGGAAAATATCTTCAGGTGGAGAGTAACACAGATAGATAGACGATAGATAGATATAGATGATAGATAGATAGATAGATAGATAGATAGATAGATAGATAGATAGATAGATAGATAGATAGATAGATAGATAGATGATAGATAGATACATGATAGATAGAACAAACTACCATACGATCCAGCAATTCCACTTCTGGGAATATATTCAAAGAAAACAACAAAACTATGTCAAAGCCCTGCCAGGGTGGCTCAGAGGTTGAGCACTGACCTAGGATCCAGGAGATCTCGGTTCGATTCCCAGTCAGGGCACATGCCCGGGTTACAGGCTAGATCCCCAGTCGGGGGCATGCAGGAGGCAGCCGATCAACGACTCTCTCATCATTGATGTTTCTGTCTCTCTCCCTCTCCCTTCCTCTCTCTGAAATCAATAAAGATACATTAAAAAACAAACAAACACAACTATGTCAAAGAGATATGTACACGCCTGTGTTCATAGCAGCATTATTTACAACAGCCGAAACAAGGAAACAACCTGTGTCCTTTGATGAATGAAAGGATATAGAAGCTGTGATATATATACACACAATGGAATTTTATTCAGCCATAAAAAGGAAGGAAATCCTACTATTTGTGACATCATGGATGGACCTTGAGGGTATTATGCTAAGTGAAATAAGTCAGACAGAGAAAGACAAATGCTGCATGATCTCACTTACATGTGGAATCTTGTGGGGGGGAAGGAAAAAGAAAAAACCGAGCTCATAGTAAAAGATCAGATTTGTGGTTACCAGAGGTGGGGGCAGAAATGGAGGAAAATGGTCAAAAGATACAAACTTTCAGTTATAAGAAAATTGGTACTGGGGATGTAATGTCTAACATGACCACAGTAGCTAACACTGCTTTGTGTATTAAGAAAGAGAACAGATCTTAAGAGTTCTCATCACAAGGAAAAAACCCTTCCTCTCTTCTTTTTTGTACATCTACATGAAATGATGGATGGTAAATAAACTTATTGTGGTAATCATATCATATGTAAGTCAAATCATTATGCTGTGGCCTTAAACTCATACAGTGCTGCCTGTCAGTTATATCTCGATAAAACTGGAAAACAGCAGTGAAAGACACTGATCAGAAAGGAATACACTAGCTTAAGTGCATGCCTATTGTTGCCAATAAAATGCAAAAAATGACCAAATATGAGTGGCACACTGAAGAATGTAGTAACCTGGCAGTTCTATTGCCCAAAATGTAATAGTAAGCAGAAGTGACATCCTGGATTCCCTAATTAGGCTTCATTAGCCTCTCCCACATTTTCCCTTCCCCTCATGATCTCCCAGTGTGTTTCGGTGCAGAGAGGACAACTGCCTTACATAAACCAAGTTAGGCACTTACATGGAATTATTACGCCTCAACATAATTCCTTACACTTTGGGGGATGCAACCTCCAGGAATGATTTATGTTTAATCACAGAGCTGTTCTGTATTGTAAGAAGCCAAGAGATTCAGGCCCTTCATTAACATGTATAATCTCTTCCAAGGCCTTTCTGGCAGCCCTGGCCTAGCCAGCTTCAGAAAGGTTCTCACGCCAAAGGGCTACTCAGAGGCCACTGTCCAAATCAATATTTGGAACTGGCCTTCTGGGAAATCACTAATGGTCTGTGGAAGGCACATGGCGTGACTTTTAGGATGGTCCATTAATGAAGCATTTCACAGCTGTCCTGATTCCAGAAAAGGAAAGCCAAGGGGCCAGACGTCGGTGTGGCTGACTCGGCTTCTGTGTGAATGAACTCTGAGCTCTGTCTTCCAAGCCCGAATCTCTTTCACAGCACAGAAAAGGGCCTGTGTTTGCTCTTTTTCCCAGCAGTGGGGTGCCCAGGGGAGTGCCCTGGCCTCTGGCTGCTTCCATGCACCCTCCCAGGTGCCAACCAGACCTGCAGCAACCTTACCGATGCATGCAAGCTCACACCATATGGATGCTTGTGCTGTGTTGACATGTTCTATAGGAAAAGAGATTGGCATACTCACTCATAGGGTGACTTTTAAGTGGAGGTGTGCATATATGCCAAGGCAAAGAAAAAGCTAGATTATCAGGGAGAGTACAAATCCTCATCATTTACTAACATGAATCTTAGGTGAACAGAATTCCCATCTTATAGGTTCTCAACCTGTGAGATTCTCAGGCTGGTGGTGCTCAGGATGAATTATGGAGGTTCTGGACACAGCATTAAATAACATTGAAGTGCACAGGCAAATGTTACTTAATTTCTAGTGCATCCCATTCTCTGTGTATGTAAGGGAGGATCTCAGCTAGGTGCTGATCTGTCTTTAACGCCTCTTCGACACTAGCCAATCTCCATTTTCAGGACAAAGAGAGAAGTCGCAGGCTCCAGGTTTGGAGGCAAGCCCAGTATAGAGCTAGAATGGTTTTGTTTTCTCCTGTGGTCACCTTTTATCAATGGCATCTGATACTGGTTTTCCATTTCTTGAGTTAGAATAACGTTTCCTCTTAAAATAGATTTGAAGTGAAAAAGTGAGTTGAGTCAAAGAAAACTATGAAGAGGTCATATTAACTTCAAATAGCTGCAGTGAAAATCACACAAATGGCATGTGAACAACCGAGGTCTGGGGGAAACAAACTCACAGGTCTGCCCCTGTGATGGGCCAACAAAACTCTGACTGGTAGGGGTCACCAGGCCCCTGTCTCACTAACAGGCTGGTCCCTGTGGACCTTGGGAAGCATTTGAAGACTCACTAGAGAGTAGAGATGGAGTGAGGTCTGGGACAGAAATGACCTGAATGAGGGGTGGTCCATTAGGAAGCAAACCTTCAAAATGGTCACAGGGTGATGAGGAACCAGAAAGCCTCATTGCCAGTGAGGGAAGCACCAGATTGAGTGTCAGGCCAATAAGCGTGGATGGTAGGTGGACACAGAGTTCCAGGCCTGCCTCTGTCACTGGCAGCAGTTTCCTGTCCAGAACCAGCTCAAATATCCCTTCAGCTCAAATCCATCCAGGCCACCTTCTCAGAGTCAGCCGATCCCCTCTGCTCATTTGCCACCTGTCCCACATTCCCCCATTGGTCACATATCCCTCAACTGTTTTCCTGTTTGCCTGTTGAATTCTGGCTTCCTGGAGATAGGGGACCTTGGCACACTCAGCTCAGACTCCCTGGCTCCAGGGAATGAATGAGTCTAACTCTTTTGTGCCTCAGTTTTCCTATCTGTGGAGCCATGAGAGAAACGGCAACAGTTGGGCCAGGAGAGCAACCCAGAGAAGGGTTAGAAAGAAGAGGGCAAGGGTCCACAGGGGACCCTCAGCCCCCAGAGATGACCCCCATCCTTGCTCAAAGGACAAAGTGACTCACGCAGACTGTTGAGAGGAAGGCTGCTTGAGTTCTCTGGGAGAAACCTCCCCTCACAGAACCTAAAGGAGACCTTTAAGAGAGGGCAACCCCATGTAAACATGGGGATAACATTTAGATTCTTCTTAAAGGCTTCGCAAAGAAAAATGTTTAAAAACATAGCTGCAATGCAATTTTCGACCTGAATGAAACATGAAATGACAGGTAGAAGTAAAGGGGCTTTCTTTAGTAAGAGAAGTGGCTCCCTGACCACCTTCCTATAAGAATGTACTGGGTTCCATCTTATGTAACATTTTTTTTTTACCCTGAAAGGAGAACAGCATGAACTTTCCAAGTCTGCAGATGGCTCTAAGTTCTTCTGGGTGGTGAAATGCCAAATGGATGGCAATAAATAATCAGGAACTTACTGAAAATGCAGGAGAGGTAAGACAATCATACAGTGATGAGTTTAAGAAAAACAGTCACAATTTTATGGCCACAATGCAGCCTTGGAGCTGTGTTATGACCTGAACTGGCAGGTGCAGCCAGGCCAACATAATCAGAGTGACTGCTGGAGTTGGACACCTGGGGAGGTTGGACAGACTCTGGACCATGGGCTCACTCCAGAGCCCTGTCATCTGACTGTGGGACCTCATCACAGCCACTGTGCCTTTGTGAACCTGTCTTGTCATCTGTAAATGGGGTTATCCTACCTCCACGTGTTGCTGTGAGCATTAAATAGCACCTGTGCGCACAGCTGGGTTATAGGAATAGCTTTGTAAGTATTTCATGAGGCAGAGTTGGGTGTTAGAGAGAGAATAGTGCCTTTGAAGCAAAAATATTTGGGTTCAAATCCTGGCCCTACCATTTATTTACATAGCATGTGACTCTCTGACACTCAGTTTCTATGTCAATAAAATAGCAAGGATAATGCTAACCACCTTATGGCACTATGAGATTCAGGGAGGGAAAGCAAAGAAGTATCTACCAAGATGCCAGACTCAGGCTTGAGCCTTCTAAAGATTAGTTTCCTTCCCTTTTCCAAAGATGATACAGGTTTAAAGACATGTATTCATTATTATATTGCAACAACTGTAAATATCTATGCACCCAACATAGAAGCACCTAAATATAGAAAGCAATTATTAATGAACATAAAGGGAGAAATTCACAATAATACAATAATAGTAGGGGATTTTAATATCCCACTCACATCAATGAATAGATCATTCAGACAGAAAATTAATAAGGAAATGATGGCCTTAAATGTCACATTAAACGAGATTGACTTAATAGACATTTATAGAACATTTCATTTAAAAAATGCAGAATACACATTGTTTTCAAATGGACATGGAACATTATCCAGCATAGATCACATTTTAAGCCACAAAACAAGCCTCAATAAATCCAAAAAGACTAAAATCATATCAAGCATCTTTCCTGTTCACAATGGCATGAAACTAGAAATCAACTATAGAAAGAAATCAACTACAGAAAGAAAAAAAATATGTGGAGACTAAACAACGTGCTACTAAACAACCAATGGATCAAAGAGGAAATCAAACAAGAAATTTAAAACTATCTTGAAACAAATGAAAAAGAAAACACAACTTTTCAAAATTTACGGGATATAGCAAAAGCAGTTCTAAGAGGGAAGTTCATAGCTATGAAACAAGAAACCTACCTGAAGAAACAAGAAAATCCCAAATAAACAATCTAACACTACACCTCAAGGAACTATGAACAGAACAAACAGAACTCAAAGTAAACAGAAGAAAAAAATAGTTAAGACCATAGTTGAAATAAATGACATAGAAAAAAAAATAGAAAAGATCAATAAAACTAAGAGCTGTTTCTTTGAAAAGAAATAAAACAGACAAGCCGTTAGCCAAATTCATCAAGAAAAAAAGAGAGCCCAAATAAAAAAAATCATAAATGAAAGAAACTGACAAAAAATACAAAGAATCATTAAAGAATGCCAACAAATTCAACAATCTAAAAAATGGACACAATTCTAGAACTATATAACCTTAGAAGACTGAACCAGGAAGAAATAGAAAATTTAAACAGACCGAATACTAGCAATGAAATTGAAGCAGTAATAAAATAAAAAAAACCTCCCTACAAATAAAAGCCTAGCACCAGATGGCTTCACAGGTGAGTTTTACTAAATTGAAAAAATGAATACTGACTCTTAATTAATTATCCTTCTTAAACTGTTTGAAAAAACTGAAGAGGAATGAATGCTTCCAAACCCATTTTATGAAGCCAGCATTACCCTGATACCAAAACTAGATAAAGAATTATAAAAAAAGAAAATTACAGGCTTATATGCTTGATGAACATAGATGCAAAACTTCTCAACAACATATCGGCAACTCAAGTTTAACAATACATTTAAAGGATTACACATCATGGCTAAGTGGAATGCAAGGATGGTTAAACATCTGTAAATCAATGTGATAGAGCCCATTAACAAAACAAAGAATAAAAACCATATACTTATCTCAATAGATGCAGAAAAAGCATTTGACAAAATTCAACATCCTTTTATGATAAAAACTCTCAACAAAGTGGGTATAAAAGAAACATATCTCAACATAATAAAGACCCTATATGACAAACCCACAGCTAATATCACACTCAATGGTGAAAATCTGAAAGATTTTCCTCTAAGATCAGGAACAAGACAAGGATGTCCACTATCACCACTTTTATTCAACATGGTACTGGAAGTCCTAGCCACAACAATCAGATAAGAAAAAGAAATAAAAGGCATCCAAATTGAAAAGGAAGAGGTAAAACTCTCATTATTTAGATATACATATAGTATCATCTCATATGTAGATAACATGATACTATATATAAAAAACATTAAAGACTCATAAGTGATTTCAGTAAAGTTATAGATACAGAATTAATATATAGAAATCTGTTGTGTTTTTATACACCAATAAAGAATGGTCAGAAGAGGAAATTAAGAAAATAATCTTATTTATAATTGCATTAAAATGTATAAAATACCTAGGAGTAAATTCAACCAAAGAAGTGAAAGACCTGTACCCTGAAAATTGTAAGACACTGAAGAAATAAACTGAACAAAGTACAAACAAATGGAAGGATATACCTTGCTCATGAATTGGAAAGATTAATATTGTTAAAATGTCTTTACTAACTAAAGCAATATACAGATTCAGTACAACCCCTGTTAAAATACCAATGGCATTCTTCTCAGAATTAGAACAACTAATCTAAAATTTATATGGAGGAGGGCCAGGGGGAGGGAAATAGGGACATCTGTAATAGTGTCAACAATAAAAATAAAGTAAAAAAAAAAGTAAACTTTATATGGAACCACAAAAGACTCTGAGTAGCCAAAGAAATGTTGAGAAAAAACAACATGGGAGGTATCACACTTCCTAATATAAAAGTACATTACAAACTGACAGTAATCAAAGAAGCATGATACTGGCATAAAAACAAATATATGGACTATAATAGAGAGCCCAGAAATAGACCATCATTTATATGGTCAATTAATCTATGTCAAAGAAGCCAAGGATATACAATGGGATAAAGACAGTCTCTTCAATAAGTGGTATTGGTAAAACTGGACAGATATATGCAAAAAAATGAAATTGGACCACTTACACCATATATAAAAATAAACTCAAGATGGATTAAAGACTTAAATGTTAGACCTAAAGGCATAAAACTCCTAGAGGAAAACATAGGCAGTAAACTCTTTGACATCGCTCTGAAAATATCTTTTTGGATATATCTCCTTAAGCAATGGAAACAAAAGAGAAAATTAACAAATGGGACTACATCAAACTAAAAACCTTTTGCACAGTGAAGCAAACCATCAACAAAACAAAGACAACCTACTGAATGGGAGAAGATATTCCCAAATGATACTGCCAATAAAGGGTTACTATCTAAAATACATAAAGAGCTCATACAAGTTAACACCTAAAGAACAAACACTCCAATTAAAAAATGGGAAGAGGACCTGAACAGACATTACTCACAAGACATCACTAAGCATCAGGGAAATGCAAATTAAAACCACAATGAGCCTGGCCGGGCGTGGCTCAGCAGTTGAGCATTGACCTAGGATCCAGGCAATCGGGGTTTGATTCCCGGTCAGGACACATGCCTGGGTTTCGGGCCCGATTCCCAGTTGGGGGCGTGCAGGAGGCAGCCAATCAATGACTCTCTCATCACTGATGTTTCTATCTCTCCCTCCCTCTCCCTTCCTCTCTCTGAAATCAATAAAGATATATTAAAAAACAAAACAAAAACCATAATGAGATCTCACCTCCTCACATCTATCAGAATGGCTATCATCAATAAATCAACAAATAACAAGTGTTGGAGAGAATGTGGAAAAGAAAGAAACCCTTGTTATACTGTTGGTGGGATTGCAATTGGTGCAGCCAGTATGGAGATTCCTTAAAAATTTTAAAATAGAGCTGTTATACAATCCAGCAATTCTAATTCTGGGCTATTATCCTAAGAAAACAAAAACACCAATTCAAAAAGATATATGCATTGCTATGGTCATTGTAGCATTATTAGTAACAGCCAAGGTATGGACACAACCTAGATGTCTATCAATAGATGAATGGATAAAGATGATGTGATATATATTATTCAGCAATAAAAAAGGCTGAAATCTTGCCATTTATGACAACATGGATGGGCCTAGAGGATACTATGCTAAGTAAAATAAGTCAGAGACAAATACCACATAATCTCATTTATATGTAGAATCTTAAAAAGGCAAAATAAATGAATAAGCAAAACAGAAACAGGCCCATAGGTAGAGAGAACAAGCTGATGGTTGGCCAAGGGGAGGGGCTGGGGAATGGAAATAAAGAGAAAATAAAGAAAAGTGGAATCTCAGGCCACCCTGGACTCTTTTGAGGATTCCCTAGTACAGAAAAGATTCCTCAAAACTCTGACACTGGGCCTAACTCCCTGAATTGTCACTTCTTTTGAAAGAAAAAAAAAAGAGCTCGATACTGTATTTATTTCACTCCAGCCAGCCATCTGAGTAGCAGTGTGTATGTTCTGATACTGAAAATACCAAGAAAAGGTTCAGAAAAGCTTGAAAAACTGCTATGCAGAAGCAAATGGCACATTAAATAAATAAATGGAAAACAGTTTTCTTAAAAAAAAAAGTATTCAACGAAAGCTGGCTTTGTTGTAGTCCTTTGAGGTTCAGCCATGGAGATCAGACAGACTCTCCCCAACTCTCAGCTGGTGCCTCAGTGGAGACAAAGCCTAACAATGGCCACCTTTGGTCTGGTGTATGGAGTTCTGAATGCACTAAGTGGTTGGGCAGGGTATGAGCATGGGACTGTGAGGAGGAGACACTCAGTGAAGCTCTCCAGCCTCTCCAAGCAAAGGACCTGGTCTAGGCCCCGACTTCACTGGACTCTGGCACATGAACAAGTGGTTTGCCTGCCTGCCTGCCTGCCTTTCTAAACTGTGAGCCCCCAGAAGGCAGAAACCATCGGGTTTCAATTTTTCTAACTCCCAAGACCCAGCACAAGATATGGCATAGAGTTGGTGCTCAGTAACTGTTTGTTGAATGAAACTAATGGGTGGATCGATGAATAAATGGACAGATGGATGGACTGATGCATGCATGGATGAGGGGATGAGTGAGGAGATGGATGCTACTCTTTTCCTAGTATCTTTAGGTGGAAGACTGGTCCAATAGCCAGCCCTGGCTGCAAATGACACTGGGAAAGAAGAATTGGATAGTCACATCTGATTTAAAACAATCATGAGTCACATCCCTGGAGATGTCGTCTCAAAAAGAATTTCACCACCGATGGCTTCCTCATGGCTTTCTTGTTTTGTTTACCTTGTCAACTAAGTACCCAGCATCTATAGAAATTTATCAGGGAGGTTGAAAGCTCACTGAAATGGAACTGACTTTTAACTATTGAGGGGGAAATAACCTAGAGACTGGGGAAAAGCTTGCAACTGGTCATCAAGGGGGAGAGTGGTAAAGGGAAGTTTATGAAGACTGCTATTGTTTTCACTCTAGGTCTTTGTGACTGACAAAGGTGGCAGGAAGTAAGGGATAATGGCAGGTAACAAACAAGCCCAACACAAGATCCTCAGAGCCCACCAGACCAACCATGGAAGTAGCCAAAGAGGCCAAACTAAGTGATAAGAGCCAACACACATATGTCATTTACTGCGTGTCAAGCACTGACCCCTACACCTACTTCTAACCTACACAATCACCCTGGGGGAGAGGTGCTATTATTCCCCATTTTGGAGGTGAGGAAACCAATCCCAAGACTGGTCAAGGAACGTAACCATAGCCTCATGCCTCATCCATACGGGCCTGCTCTGGTCCCAGATGTCCAGTTCCTGGGCCTAAGCTTTTCTCCACTGCACCATTCTGCTTTGCTTCCCAAAGAGAACAGTTTTATCTAAAACATGTCTCTCTGAGATCAACTGAACAGGATAAAAAGAGCAAAACTTCTCAAATGTCTAAAGGCAGCAATTTCCCAATCAGGGCCTTTCAGCTCTAACCCAGGAGGCTGCAAATATCCTGGAGAAACCGACCTGCTTTGGCAAAGAGTTAAACAGAGCAGTTTTCTCCTTGACTTCAAGCTTTCTCTTTACGTTCTTTTCTCCCCTTGCCCCCTTTTTATTTGGGGACCCCTATCTCCTCTGTCACATTCTTCTCTTATTTTCCTAGAGGCCTCTTGGGCTTCTCTTCCTCCTGCAATTTATCCCCTTTCTTCCACCCCATCTCTTGGTCCTCTAGGTAAGTCTCCTGCTGTCTTTGTGAAGTCCACCCACCCTTATCACTCAGCCCCCTTGGTTATCACCTGGTGCCCACACACTTTTAACCACCAAAAACAGAATCACCCAAATGAAGATGTGTCAAAGGGCTCTGGCAGGAGAAAGGCAGCTGGCACATTAAGACCTCTCCAATCCCTGCCCCAAACTGGAAATTTGTTCAGATCCCTACTGGGAAGGGCTAAATTGTGGTTTGGACCCATAAGAAGGTATGGGGAGTAACTCCTGAGAGACAGCATGGAGCAGAAGCAGCACATGGTCAGGAGATTGCCCCTGACCCCAATGCCAGCTCCCTAGGCGACCTCATGCTTACCCTCTGAACCTCAGATTTTCCATTTGTAAAATGACTAAGTTTGGCACAGTGCATTGGGGTTTTGGAGTACCCCTATTTTGAGAGGCTCGTGGAGTCTGTGATCTATTTTCCTTTCCAGAAAAGTGCATCTACCCACAAACCCATTTCAAGAGGTCCACAGACTCTGACCCCCTAAAACTCTCCACCACCAATTTCAGGAAGTCCCTAAACTTAGGGAAAGTTGGTGAATTGTAACTATATCTTAGTGTTCAAGTCTGAGTTTCTTCACCAGAAAAAATCTAGCTCTGTTAGTAACATGCTCACATGCCCCTTTTCTCTTGCTGGAGCAGACTCGTTCAATCGACACATTTATTAAGCTCCAACTGAGAGCTTAATAGACCAAGCACACAACATGTGCACAGAGAAACCAACCACTGGAGAACCTGCATTTTGGTGGGACAAGTGCATCACAATCTCCGTAATCGAAACCTTTCTCTGGGTCATTCATCCCCAACACCTGCTCTCTGGGGGTAGCAATATGAGATGACAGAGGCACAAGTACCTTAGAGGTAGCACAGGTCTAACTTCACAAAGAGAACCTATTAATTCTGCCCCATGCACCCTTCTAAGTATTTCTGTTTTTGAAAACTTGTTCAAGGAAAGGAAGGTCAAATTCCTTTAACCCTAACATTAACAGGATAGAGTTTTCAAAGCCTCTTTCTTTCCTTCTGTTCTCCCTTTCCCTCTTCCTTCCTTCTTCCCTTCTGTCCTTTCCTCCCCGTCTCCCTTCCTCCCCTCCCCTCCCCTCCCCTCCCCTCCCCTCCCCTCCCCTCCCCTCCCCTCCCCTCCCCTCCCCTCCCTTCTCCTCTCCTCCTTCTAGAACGTTGATAGAGCTGTGACTTCATGAAAATCAGTGCGTTTGAACCTTTTCGAGAACGGTGAGGCATGCTTTTTTGTCACTGAACACAGGAGGATTTGTTGGGCACCAAGAGAAGAAACAAAGGGTCAGCAGAGCATGGGAGAGAGGCATGTGCAGAGCCGGCTCTGCATGTGCAGCTGCCAGTGCAGTGGGACGCAGGCACAGCCTCTCCCGCAGCCCTCCCAGCTACACACAGCCCCCCGTTGTCGTTGATGACGCTTTCAAATATGTAGAGAACAATTTCACTCCCAGTGCCGCTCAGGGATCACCGTCAGCATCCCCACACCCACCCCTCATGAACAAGGCTGCGTGAAATGAAAAGAACCTCCTACCAACAAGAACCTTGGATGACCCTAAAATATGGGACAAGGGTCGCCTTGTAATCTCAGCTGTAAAAATCCACACCACTAAAGGCTGTTTTCTCCATTTATACAATATCAATAGTTTGGTTTGCATTCATGGACAAAGTGCATCTGGGATTAAAGATCTAAACCTAAAAGGTGCCAATAAACAGACAATGGTGGACAATGGTTGCTATTCAGGAAGCAGCTTATTTTGCTATTTTTTCCTTAGACTCCACTGCAAAACAAAGCCAGATCTGTATTTGCAGAACATTCTTATAGCAACTGGAAGAAATTATCCCTTAACGAAGCTGTTAGAAAAATCAACTGCAAGAATAGCAGCCGGCCTTTCCTATTACCATCAAAAGATCTTTGCTATTCAAAGTATCTTAAAAAAAAAAAAAAAGAAGAAGAAGAAGCCCAGAAGAGATGCCCTATTTAAAAATAAGGCAGTTCATTCCGCTACAACAAAGGCGGAAGCATCAGAGGGAGAAATAACAGCTTCATACAAGAGAAGAAACTTTTGGAAATTCTGAAAATAGGCAAAAGAGAACTGAGGCACCATTGAAAGGCAGTAATCTGATTAAAAAGAATGTGACATTGCTATAAGATGCACAGCAAGGTCCATTTTCTCAGAGTCTAAGTGTCAATTTCATGAAATAACGCTTATAAGTCAGAGGTACTTAATTTTTGATTCTTGATTGTGGGAAGACATTGTAAGGCATGATTCCTTTCTCCACTTCATTAAAATGAACTTGTCCTTGTCATTCATATTTTATTGGTGACGTGTGAAATGTAATTCAGTTGCTTGGCCATGCTCCCTCTTCCCCCATTTCTCCTACTGGTGTATTCCAGGCCTGCTCCAATAAAGTGTCCCACAGCACTGGGTGGCCCCCCTGAACTCACTGTCAGAGAGCAGCCCTGGCACCTTCAGAGCAGAAGATAATCTAAAGGTGTGTGCTGGGAAGGGGCTTCCCCGGTCCCATGTGTACCCATCACTCAGGAAGACAGCTGAGAGCTTTCCTTCCCTCCCTCCACTGCCCAGCATCACCATACAATCACCTTTCATCTCCCCATCCGCTACAACCACACAGGGCCACTACTGCGCTGTGACTCAGGCCTCTTCACCTGTCCCCTGCATTACTGCAAACATCTCCAACAACCTGATTATCCAAGTAACAAGCCCATGCTCCCCCCAACCCCTGAACATTCCAAGGCCAAGCCTGTAGCTCAGCCTGCAAGAGCCCCCAGGCCGGGCCCCCTCCCACCTGTCTAGCTTCATTCCGTTTCTGCCAGCGCTTTATGCCCAGCAATGCCATGCTGCTGAGGCTCCCTGCTCTGCCACGCCCTTCTCACAGGGGAAATACCATTCAAGGGCACTGGCTGAAAGGATGATTAGGAGCTGACATCTAGCCGACACTTTGCTCACCAAGCCACACACCTGAGGAGTTGTATCTACCCAGATGGGCTCCCTTTTCTAATGTTCACAAATGGTCCGCCTGGCGAAGTGTGGTCCTATCTCTAGGTACTTATCACATCATATGCTAATTATCCATGTGTCCATCTCCCCTCCCACCCCTTGTCAAACACAGTGGTCCTTGGCACGCTCTCCTCACCCTGGTGCCCACTACAATGCCTGGGGCATGTAGACTTCCACAAATAAGCGTTCACTGAACTGACCTGTTGAATGAGAGGGAGACTACCACTGAGCAGGAAGAACAGGGACAGACTCACAACCTGATTAGGAAGTCTCAGAGGGAGGGGAAATTGGGAAACACCCGTCCGATCTATGACAACATTTCCAGAAGGCAGAGGGGATAAAAATTATGCCCAGCCAGATGGTGAGGACTTTGCATCTCCGCGGTCTGGATCCTGTTGGCTGGGACGGGCCCTTATCTTCTGGAGCCCCAGGTGCCACACCCAAGTGGCTGGAGGCTGATGTGAGGAGGATGTTATAAGGGTGGCAGGAAGGGAGAATATTTTTTTAGCATTTAAATATATTCTAGCTTCGGGGATCGGCTTCTCCAGGTAAATCTGCATTGGTGGGAGGAAGTGTCCTGAGAGGGCATTGTCCAAAACTCCAAACACAGATTAGAAAGGCTTCGTGGAGAAAGGGATCGATGGGACCCAGGAAAGGGCAGGGCAGAGGTAGGGGGCCCCCCTCCAGGGGAATAAAGAAAGAGGAGGGGAGCAGGGAGCTGGGCTTACTGACTCTAGACCCACCGACAATGGCCACCAGGACCGATGCCACATCACTCTTGTATAGTCCTTCCCCTGCCGTGTGCCCCACTCCCAGCCCTAACTCCGCATCACCAAGAGGAAAATCGAAACCACAGCAGCAGCAGGCTCTTTCAGGGGCAGGGCAGGCTGGTGGAGCGGGAGATAAGAAGAGGCACCTGTGGTGGGCATGTGGCTGCAGAGTTACTGGAGGGAAAAGCCAGGTTACTGAAGTTGGAGGAAAGAAAGGAAAAGAAGGTGAAGCCAGGAAAGCCTGGGGCTTATGTTCTGGAAGATCTCTGAAAATGCAGGGGAACTTGGAACAAAATGCTAAATGGAACTTTCAAGGATGAGTCACTTGAGATTCTCCAGGAAGGGTGGGAGGGCTCACTTCCCTAGGGGTTTGCATCAGGACATCTGCAGGCGGAGGGGTGGCTGCGTGTTGAAATAGCTCCCTCGGTACACCAGTTGTTCCCCCAAACAGAAGCTACAGAAAGGATGGCTTAACAGCTCCTCAGAGTTGAAAGGCCACCCAGACACAAAGTGCACATGGCATGAGAGAGATATCAGCTTTATAGACAGATGAAGAGCGCCAAAGTATTTATTCGACATCTGTTTCCATAATGTCAGGCCTTAACGATGAACAGAACATGGTCTGGTGCAAGCCTGGAACCGACAATGTTCGGGGTTGCACTTGTATAATCGTAATTTCTATGTGCTCTCCAGCCTTACTGGTCAGGCAGAATCCAGGAAGGACTTTTGGGAAATCAGGTAATCAAATTAAGTATTGTTTCAGCATCCCCCCAACAATGTCATACAGTCAGTCATTCAACATTTGGGACAGAAACACCTTCACTGTCCTGAAAATGACTAAGTAATATTCAGACATTAATTTAAAGCTGTCCTTTAAATGGACTGAGGGACACTTGGTAGACTGAATTTAAAGGTGCTAAATATTACCCAAGGGCACAAGAGCAAACAAAGCAACTCAACCCCGACCTGGGCCAGTCTTCCCTACTCTGCCGATACCATCAGTGAAATTTGTTGAAGAACCAGTATTTCAAATTCCAAAGTGCTGAAGAAATCTCTGTAAGGCAGCCAGTCCCCCAGGGCATCTATAAGATTTTTCGTTTCAGAATGGATACATATTTTTAGTCTATTTCCCACTTTTGATATATTATGAGCAAATGATTAGGGAGAATGAATTATTCTATTACTCTTTACTAACAAAAATATAAGAATTTATCAAGAACGCACTACTTATGAAACAATTAAGAAGAGCAATTGACTTGGAGCCAAAGAAATCTGGACCAAACCCAGTGACTGCTGGCTGGGTCATCTTAGGCCTCTGCTTCTCATCTGTAAAATGGAAATAATAATGATAATATTTGTCTCATAAGTTGATGTAAAAATAAAATAAGATTAGGTCTGTACAGAGTCTAGTCCAGAACATACTTGATACTCAATTACTATGAGATAATTCTGCTATACCTTAAATCTAATGTTTGCTATTACCATAAATAAATACTATTAGATGAGCATAAATTTGCCTTGGTATTGCCAGGTATAAGCTTTAAATCCCTGGTTCACAATGACTAAACCCTAGCCTGGTATATTTAAAACAGCATTGTGCTTAGACATACATTGTAATGACTATCCCAAGAAATACTTGCTTCTTTCTCAGCATCTGGGACTAGGACATAATTTGTTTCCAAAAGCCAGTAAAGCCAGTTTCCCAGCTCCGGCTGACGCCTGTGACCCAGTGTTGCTCTCAGCCAACTTCAGGATGGTCTTGGAGCCCAGCAAGTCCCCTGAGGGCAGAATGTTCTGGCAGTTGCTCTGGGCACGCCCAAGGAGCTGGAGGCAACTTGTTGACCAGAAAACCAACCCAAACTTGTGCCAATTAAGGAAGGAAGGCACAGACCCCTCTGTGTAAGATGGCCCCTGGGGTCTTCTGAGGTCCCAAGGGCCTCTGTGAGAAAGATCTTTTAAACAAGAGCAGCGTGAACAAGTGGAGAGAAGGTGATGTTTGCCTACTTTTCCCCATGCATGGTAGAGTAGGGAAGACCTGGGGCTGAACTGGGGGAAAAGGCCTGAAAGAGATCCCTGGAGGAGATAGGCTGGAGCCAGTGGTGGCCTACAGTCTTCTCCCCATCCTAAAAGCAGCAGGCACCAATGCTGAAATGCAACTGTGGAGATATCCCAGACCATGGGCGAAAGAAGACAACCTACCCAGCAGCTGGAACACAGCAGCTGGTCTCAGTTATCAAGATACAGAGACGCTTTATACCAGTTTTCATAAACCTCTGCCCTGAGGCCCCCTCTGCCTCCCCACAGCTCTAGCTGCCATGATCCCTCCTCTAGCATTGTCTAGCCTCCCCCAAATGCAGCAAGCACAGGGTTAACATCTGTCACCGAAGGGGGCCTCAAGGATTTTCTCATTGGTCTGAGCTGGTTGTGAAACGTTTTAAAGATCCCTGACAGAGGGGGACCCCCAACCCCAAATGGGAGTTTATTAATCTGTATCATCTCCAGTGGGTAGAGGCAGAGCCTCTAGGGGAGTGGTCTCCAGGTGGGCTCTGGAGCTGGGGTCGGGCACCTGGGTGAGAAATGCTGCCTCTGCAACCTTGGCTATCACCTGACCCCCCCAGCCACATTTCTCTTCCAAAGCCCAGGGCCCAACTGCCTCAACTGTCCACCCCATTCTTTATTTCCATCAACATCCGCTCAGATGCAAACACTGACTTCCAAGTACCAGCTCTGCTTAAACTATTGGGTTGCCGTCTCTAACTGGAACAGAAGTGAAGCAGCAGAGAGCTCCCCGCAGTGCAGCATCAGCCGGGAGACTGTGAAAACCACTCACAGCCAGCCTTTCGCGGCCCACTCGCCTGCCACCCAGGCCCCACTGGAGGACTGAGGCCCTCTTTCTTTCACGGACCTCAAACCAGGACAACCTCCCACTTCAACCAAGAAAGCCCCCTAAGTCTGAGATTCGGACATTAAAAACTTCTACTTTCACTTATCTGTCCTCTTTTTGTGTATTGTAAAATAACTCACCATTTACCATTAAGTTGTTAGAAATTAAACCAAGAATATGTAATTCTACAGCCAGTTAAGTCAGTGGAGAAGAAATCAGAATGGAGCATAAAAATAATGCTTGCCAACCCTCCCTCCCTCCCTCCATCTGACACATACGCATGTACAGGCATACACCCTCCTCTAGAGGAGATCTTTAAGAAAGATATTGCCAGAGCTGTTAGGCACTGTTAACAGTCCATTGCGACAGCCAGATTGTATAGCTGCATTGAAGCTATGAATTTGTTAGATCCTTGAAAAGTCCTTATCTCTGGCTTTTTAATGTGCAGCTCCTTGAATTATACACCTTGTTGAAGATACAGGAGACATTTTATGGCTGTGCTGGGGTTAGGTGATGACTGAAACGCAAAGGGAGACATAACCACACCATACTATGCCCTCTAGGAAACAAGAGGCCTAGGAAGGATCAGGTAAAATGTCCATGCAGCAGAGACTATTCACTCATCACTAGGCCAGTTGGTTACCACAAATAATTTCTTTCCCTGCGCAACACAACCAAGCAGGGTTGTCCCCGTTTCATACAAGAGGAGAAGAGCAGCAGGAGACCAGCTGTCTTGTTGTGTATAGTCGTAATCCTGTTTCTAATAGCAAGAGAATCCTGGATGGAAAAATATACAGAGTAACTGAGCTGGCAGGAAATCAGAAGAAAATATCCTGAGCCCTTGCTTCCAAGTTAAGGTATGATACCTTCTAAAGCTCATAATCAAACAGGAAAAGAGATCAAAGGTTACTAAATATAATTTTGATTTTCTTGTCTGATTAGGTGGTTTTCTGTAATGGTTGGGTTTGATTTTAAAGACATGCCTGTACAACAGGAAATCAACTCCAGTACAAAAAATAAAGTCATGTGGAATTTCTGAAAACTGCCATACGGTAGAATCCCTACGCTAGTTGTTAGAATGAAAATAAAGTATAAATCTCAGCTCTGTGAGCATGGCTGAGCCTAATGTTAATGTGGCGTGTGAGGCAGATCATGGAGACAGTGGCCGCATGGGTGACGCTGGATGGAGAGAGAGGAGTTAGGTGTGAAGGTATCCAAGCATCTTGGGAAGACTTACTTGGGGGTACGGCTGGGTTTCCAGTACCTGCAGAAGAGGTACTGTCCGTCAGCATTGACCAAATGAGGGAGGTCTTGGTACGGAACACTTTGCGGGGTCCGCCTGGGAGAACTTTCCTCTGGCATTCTGGAAGGATCTCCAAGTCCTTGGAAGAAAGGACGACACATACAGAGTCAGAAACACGGCAAAAACAGAGACGTAGGGGAGAAAAGCCTTGTCAGTAACATTTTTTTTTAAAGCAGCTTTTAAAAACTCCATTTCAAAGATTTAAAAAATACATACATTTTTTGCAATCTCTCCAACACTGAAAAGTCCCATTTGTTCTTAAGAAAAGCTGACTTTATTTTTTAAGTGCCTCATTACAGCTTTCCCCTTCTTCCCATCTGTGTTTATTTTAAATCATTTCAGGAAACTTCGTCTTAAAGACTATTTTAGCTGTAATCAAGTGGAAATTATAGTTAGCTCTCTGGGTATAAAGCCCCAGCTGCAAGAAGACACAGCCATCTTCAAATTCCCCAGGAAGTTTCAAGGGGGCAGGATAATGGATGATGGTGCTCCCATTAATTCCTCCTGTCTGAAATTCCAAAACTGCCGGGTGGACGAACCTGTTTCCATCATTTCCTGGGTTTTGCATTCCACAAGCACGGCCAGCCTTGAGAATTAGAGCCGGGCAGCTAGGGGCTGGGCGGGCAAGGGCTGGGCAGATAAGGGCTGTGCCCTCATCGCCGCGGTCACCGCCCCCGGCAGAAGCGGCTGGAGCCCCTGGCCCCTGCCCTGCGCCCTGCCCCCAAATCCTGCCTTTGAGGCTTTAGGGTGCCGAGCCGGCAGCCTGCTTCCAGCTCTCACTGACAAGTTCTCGGAGGCTCCCCTCCCTTCCCAGGGCGGGGAACAGGAGCCTGCGAGCCTCCACTACTAGTTCATGTCATCACTTTTCCTAAACAAATCGCCGAAGGGGCTCGGAGAAGGGAGGGGCTGGGAGCCCAGCACCCACTGCCTGGAAAACTGGGAAACGCTCTGCGCACTCCGAGGCAGCTCGCACACGCACAAATGCGGGTCCCCGAGGGAAAGTCACCCCCGCGGTTCCTGACAAACTTTGCTTCTGCCTGTCTCCGACAGCACGGGGCATGGGGTCCAGCAGCTGTCACTGGAAAGACCACGGGGAAAACCTGGCGACTTCACCCGGGTGTCTGCGCGGGGTCCGCGGGGACTCGGAAGATGGAGTTGACGCGGACAAGTTCGTTTGGGGGCTGGCGCGAGCGAGCGCGGAGGGCGCGCGCACTCCCGCGCGCACACACAGACACGCGCGCGCGCCCAGTTGCGCACACACGCGCGCGCACAAGAGGGTGCGGGAGCCCACGCCCAGCGGGCCAGGGACCCCGAAGCTGCTCCCCACCCCTGCTGATGGCACTTGCAGGCTGGGGCGGGGACCAGGAGGCAGTTACCGGGGCACGAGCGCCGCTGTCGCGTTCCGGAGCGCTGCGGGTCCTAGTCTGCGGCGGGCCAGGGTAGGGCCGAGCTGCGTGCCGCCGGCTCCGTGGCTACAGGGTGCGGCGTCCGAGCCGCCACTTTATCCCTGGGCTGGCTCGCGGTGGGGGCGGCCCGCGGTGGGTGGGGACGCGGAGACTGACAGGCGGCGCGCGGGGAGGCGGCGCCCAGGGCCCACGTGTGCCTGGCCTGCGGGGAAGAGCGGGGGCGCATTCGTGGACTCGGCCACGCGCTCCTCGCGTCTGCCTCGGGGGCTTCCCCGCTCCAAGGTAGCTGCCGGGAGACTGTCAGGGGTCCCGGAACGGAGCTGGACTCTCTGGAGCCTCAGCTCTGGAGGACACGCCACACCCAGGCGCGCATATACACCATGCACGTAGGCAGACCCACACACATAGGGACACACGTACACCACACACACAGTGTATACAGATAACACACAGACCCACACACAGAGACCACAGGTACAGACACAGACAACACACTGGGACACATATCAGATGCACACAAACACACATACCACGTGCATGCACACAGACCTCCCCACAGATAAACAGACATACACATTATACACAGACAGACGCAGAATACACCACACACAGAGACACACAGCACATACACATTCAATACACAAGGAAAGACACATGGCATCCCCAGAGACACACAAACCCACATAGACACACATAGAGAGGAACATGGACACAAAGAGACACACTCAGATAGAGACACCCCGCACAGATACAAGAGACACACAGACATATCCAGGTATGCACACATGTCAACCACATATAGGCAGACACACTCATATCACACACACACGTATACTGTCCACAGCCACAGAGAGTCACACACAGTCAGGCACACAAAAAGCTGGTGCTGGGGCCGTGCACAATCCCCAGGAACTAGGGCAGAGGTCCACTGGCCTTCCCCATCTGCAGCAACTCTCCCTCTGCCCCAGGAGTCAGGCCCCCAAACAAACTCTCTGGTGCCTCCACACAGGCCAGGGGAAGGTCTGAAAGCTGTCTGGGACAATTGGCAATGTAGGTTGGGAGGGCACAGAAAGGAGCACTGGACTTAGAGTCCAGATCCCCTGGGCTGATCTCTTCACTTGAAACTCAGGAGTGACACTACCTATGTCCGAAGGAGTGTGACACACATCCCTTGCTCACACTGACCTCAGCAGGCCTTTATATCCTTCCATCTTTCACAGAAATACTTTACACCATAGTAGCGCTGGAAAGAACTGTTGTCCTTCAGAAACGGCTATTTCAACATCACACCGTGCAGAGGCGCCCTGGCTTAGAGCCTGCAATCTAACAAGAAATAAAACAATAGCTTTTGAAAGCAGCTTAGAACATTTTCAAGCATTATTTCGTCAAGTACTTTTTAGCCCCACCATCTTTTTTCTTCTCCCTTTGGACTCTAATGATACGAATATTAGATCTTCCATTACAGTCCTATAGGTTCCTGAGGCTTTGTTCAATTTTTTTCCAGTCTATTTTCTCTCTGTTGTCCAGATTGGGTAATTCCTACTGTCCTATCTTCCAATTTACTGATTCTTTCCTCTGTCCCCATCATTCTGCCTTTGAACCCACCCACTGAGCTTTTAATTCAGTTGTTGTATTTTTCAGTTCTAAAATTTCCATTTGGGTCATCTTTAGCTTTTCTATTCCTCTGCTGAGACTTCCTATTTTTCCTTAGTTTCAGGCATGTTCCTAATTGCTCACTGAAGCATTTTTATCATGGTTGCTTTAAAATCTCTGTTCCTTCTGTTGGCATCTATTCATTTTTTTAAATTCAATTTTAGATCTCTCTGGTTCTTGGTAAGATGTGTGATTTTCTGTTGAAATCTGGACATTTTTGTGTTATGTTGTGAGACTCTGGGTCTTATTTAAACCTTCAGTTTTAGCTGGCCCCTTCTGCTCCAGGCCTGGCGTTGGGGGTCAGGATGGGAGGGCTGCCTCATTGCTCCCAGGTGAAAGTAGAAGCCTAGGTCTCCCATTCAACCTATGTGGGTGTGGGCCATATGATGTTTGACTGCTGTAGAAAGGTTAATATCTGAAAGTTTTCTGTTGTGTTCAGCTCTCCCTATCTTGGTCCTTTGGTTGGAAAGAGCGGGCTTTTGTGGGGTATTGTCTGTTCTGCCCCCATGGCATTTCTGGGTTGCTGGTTTCTTCAGCTCCAAGTCTGGAATATATATGAGGCAAAACAAAACCCAGGGAACTCACCACCACATCCTTTCTTGGGTCCCAAGATCTCAGACTGGTCTGCCTTTTCTCTCTAATTTTTCACAATCTCCTTATGCTTGTTTTATATATAATGCCCAGGACTTTTAGTTTTATTTAGCAAGAGCAATAAGGACAAGCACATTCCCTCCACCCTTGCAGATGCAGAAGTTTGGCTATTTATTTTGGTCGTCCCTGCCTGCCAGTGACCATAGTCACCTCAGTGACCTCCATCCCAGTTGCTCTAGACAGGACTACTCTGGGTACGGTGATCTGCAATAAAAGTGCTCATGGGCAGGATCTGTCCCCACCACCCAGGATGAAAAGGCAGGATGGCAATTCAAGTAAAAATGGCATCTTTCGGCCCTCCACAACTGTTCTTATGTGGCCTTCCAGAGTTGCTCTGAGGCTTGAGGAGAATAGATCATGCTGAGATACCAGTGAGGAGGAAAGGAGACAGTAAGATAACCAAGAGTTTCTATCATTAGCAATTTTAGCACGTGTGCGTTAACCTCTACACTTTCTGCAACTGCAGAAATTGTAGCTCTTGTCCACTCCAATTATAAATCACTCCTGGTGGAAAAGGGGGAGAGCTTGGATATGGAGATGGTATTTAAAGTGAATGACAAAGAAGTAAGATTTTGTACAATCAAACTTAGAAAATTGAGCCAAAATACCTAAGACTCAGAAATATGCTCCCCCAACTAGCTGTATAACATTTCAGAGAGTTACTGTACCTGGCTGACCTGCCTCCCTGCCTGATACAGGGGAATATGAACGCCCCTCCAGACCTTGGCCAAGATCAGTTGAGACCATGTCTGTGGGGGACTCAGCACACCCCCGGGCGGCAGTTAGCTCACACTAAATCAAGGTGGCAGCTTGGTGGCCATGATGTCAAATCTGACCTAAGAAAAAGTACTTATTGTGTGATAAAATTTTAATGTGAATTTTAAAAATTGGTGATTTTACATGCAAATCCCGATTCCCAGCTCTTCTTGAATTGTGGAGAGATAGGAACACTCAGTGCCAGGGTGTGGACTGTGTTGAGCATGAGGGGCTTATAGAGGAAGATGAGTTTGTGGATCTGGAACCAAAGAGGGAGGTCAGGCTGGAGACAGGAGTTGGCCCAGAAACAGTTCCTGCATCCGAAGGAGAGGGTGCCCTCACCCTAGGAGAGTGGGCAAGTAAAGGTGTGGCTTGGCCACCTATGTACTGCGTCTGGCCAGCAGACGGCTTAGCTTGAGCTACACAGTGCTTCCAAAATAATTGAGTTAGTAGTCGACATTTAAAAATCACATTTCATGTAACAGTGCTGGTTTTTAAATTTCCTCTGAAAGGTCACTGGCAATGAGGGGCCACTTTTGTGCCTGGCATTGGTCTGCACTGTGGCTGGGTGGAGGCTGCCCCCTTCAGGAGGTATCTGCATCTGTTCATCTGCCCACACCTCTGCCCTGCCCACCTCCAAAAAGACTAATCTTTGGGTTTCTGGTTTGTTTTACTGGTTTGGAACATGAAGGAGGGAAAGTAGGTTTTGATGATGGTGGGCAAGGTGTAATTCTAGACTTTTTGAGTTCAACAAGACATCCAACTAGAGGCATGGTGGGCAATAGCAGGTGCAGTGTGAGACTAAGGATGGAGATAAAAGTTGAGAAGTAATTGGTGATTGATGTCATGGGAATGAATTAGATTGCCCAAGACATGGTCCTAGGAGAGATCCTTGCGAGGACAAGGGGAAGGAGGAAAGGGAGGAGGGGAGTTTTCAAAGGTGATGGAGACAGGAGGAAGCCTGGAAGGTGTGATTTCATGTAATCCAAAGGCACAGCATGTTGTAAGAAGAGAGGGCTAACAAAATCTAACGCTATCCAGAAGTCGAACGAGCACTAAGACGCCTCCAACAGATTTAATAAGAAGGAGGTCATTTGTGACCTTGGGGAGAACCCAGTTCATGGATTAATCAGGCCAGAGGACAACCTGCTCTGAGTTATAAAGTGAGTGAAAAATAAGTGGCCACAGCAAGTGTAGACACCTCCTCAAGACATTCTCTGTCAAGAGGAGGCAGTAGAGAATGGTGGCGAAGTCTATGGATTTTGGAGCCAGACAGCCTTCATTTAAGTCCTGGCTCTGCTGACTATGATTTCATGGATCTTGGGCCGTTGATGTACGTTCTTTATGCCTCTGTAGCACAGGTGAACGACTTAGCTCAATGCCTGGCACCTGGTAGGTAGAATGCGGTAATGTTTCCCCATTATTAAGTTAAAGTAATACATACATGTGTTCAAAATTCCAATGAGAACTAAAAATTTAATAGTGAATTGTGAGTCTCCTTCCTATTCTGTGCCCTGGTGCCTGTCCACAGAGGCAACCAGTCCTGCGGATTCTTGTGTGGCCTTCCAGAGGTGCTCTGAGGGTTGAGGAGAGTGGGTCATGCTGGAAACACCTACGCGGAGGGTGGGAGGAAATAAGATGAAAGCTCATCAGAGGGGAGTGAGAATAGCTGAATTTCTAGTGGCTCCATGCTGCTGGGGGCCTGAAGAGGCAGGACCAGACTGTTGAGTGACAGTGTCATGGACAGAGCTTGAGAAATATTTCCTCAGCAGGATATGAGGTTTGCTGTATCATTGGCCTTAGCGAATACCCTATCTGTCCCCAGGCCATTTGCATTGTGCTGTTGCAGCTCCTTCCATCAAGAAATGGAGTCTACTTTCCCTGGCCTTGAATCTGGGCTGGCGCCGTGACTTGCTGTGGCCAACAGAATGTGGTGGAAATGACACTATGCCCAGTCCAACCTAGGCGTCTAAGGCCTGACATGCTTCCTTTCTCTCTCACTTTCCTCGCTATATGAGCCGGCCTGACCAACTTGATGGAGCAATGGCTAAGGCACAAGGATGTTGAGACACGTGGAGGAAGCTGAGGCTCCCTAGCAGACAAGAGGCCAACTTCCATGTGCTCTGCTGACCTGTAGTTGCTGACAGACATCTGAGACCCACCCAGTTGAGCCCAGTCCCAAACTGATGACGCACAGCATCACGAACTAAATAAATGCTTGTTGTTTTAAGCCACTCAGTTTTGGAGGGGCTTGTTATGCAGCAGTAGCTAACTGATGCAGCAGGCCACCAGTACATTTGCTATCTTACAACTTCGAGTTATCCTTTCTCTTTACAATAGCTAGATTTGGAAGCCCAAGTTTCCATCAGTACATGAGTGGATAAAAAAGCTATGGTACATTTACACCATGGAATACTTCTCTGCCATAAAAAAAAGGAAATCTTACCTTTTGAGACAGCACAGATGGACCTGGAGAGCATTATGCTAAGTGAAATAAGCCAGTCAAAGAAAGACAAGTACCAAATGATTTCATTTATATGTGGAATCTAATGAACAAAATAAACTAACAAACAAAATAGAAACAGACTCATACAGAGAACAGACTGAAGGGAGGGGAGTTGCAGGGCCAGGTGAAAAAAGTGAAGAGATTAACAAAATAAACCATTCATAGACTCAGACAACAGTATGGTGATTACCAGAGGGAAAGAGAGGTGGGGGGAGGTAGGGGAAGGTATAGGGCGGCTAAAGGGTAATGGAATGAAATGACTTTGGGTGGTGAACACAGAATACAATATACAGATGATGTATTATAGAATTGTACACCTGAAACCTATGTAATTTTATTAACCAATGTCACCCCAATAAATTCAATAAAAAAGAAAAAAAAACAAGTTATCCTTCCTCCATAATCACTGTGGGACCTGGGAGAAGGAATTCAACAGTTTAAAAAAATCAAACATTTTTAAAAATCAAAAAAAAGAATTTACAAATGACAAATAGAACAAACAAATTAAGAGGATGCACTCAATGCTGTGACTAAAAAGGTCATAAATATTCTTAACGTTGCTATGATAGGGTATATCGATTCTGTTGTTTTGTCTTATCAAAATGTATTTATAATTTTCCCCAAATCATTTCTGCTTGGCCCCCTTTCCTTATTTTTTCCACAGAGTCTCAGGTTTCTTCTTTGTAAATTCTCCCTGCGTAGGAGATTTGGGGCCACTGAGGTTCATGATTGAGAAAGAACTGCTGGGTATTAAATTCAAGTGTAAGTTCTAAAATGTGTGTGGATGCAGAAAAGCCCCTGAGAGTTGGCTCAGCCCTCCACTGACTCTTCCATGAGGCCATGGTTGCAAAAGTCACTGGAAACAACTGTACCAAAAGGACAGGTATCAAAGGCGCCTTTCTGCCTTTCCTTGGCCTCTCAGAGTCATGCACGAAAGACAAAACAGTGGGTTTTGAATCCTTTTTCTGTGGTCCCTGCAGAAGTTACATCAGTTAGAGTCAAAAAGGAAGTAAATTAACAGGTGCTGTACGGGCACTGCTGTATCATCGGCGGACTCTGTGCATGGGCTCCAACGTGGAATTTCACAGCTGAGGAAACGGCACCTGTCCCCTTACTTGCCCAAGGCCAGGCCTCGGGAAGTGGCAGAACCCAGCCTTGAGTCCCATCTGTCTGCCTGCTGTGCTGTCTCCTTTCCTACAGACTGGTGTGTAAACTGAGGTTGCTGGGGAAATGCATGCAGGTGTCTAACATCCAGGGAATTAAATCCCACTCAGCTTCACCCAACCGGTGTGGCTCAGCAGTTGAGCATCCACCTATGATCCAGGAGATTGGGGTTTGATTCCCGGTCAGGGCACATGCGTGAGTTGTGGGTTCGATCCCCATTCGGGGCATGCAGGAGGCAGCCGATCAATGACTCATCATTGATGTTTCTCTCTCTCTCTCCCTACCTCTCTCTGAAATCAATAAAGATATATTTTTTTAAAAATCACACTCAGTTTCACTGTGAGAAAGTCTTCTCTTTCACCTTTCTGATGAGTAAAAGGCAAAGCCTTCATGAGGGTTTACGGATTTGTAATACTCTCCACTTGCTCACCCCCATTTAATAGAGGCGGCCACGCGTCACTAGGCTTAAACCACTTGGCTTTGTTCTCCTTCATTTATTTGTAGGGTTACCTTCAATTTGTGGCGAGTGTTCATTTCCTATTGAAAGAAACCTTTTAAAATAAATTAATTGAAGTTTAAAACATGGGTTGATTTAAAGAAAGAGATTAAATAAATAACAGAGTACATGGGACATTGATCTGGAAAAGTCATAATGTCAGTGGTGTGGCCACAATTGGGTTTGAGGACATGCAGGGGGTGAGGGATGGTGGGAGAGGTGGCCCCCGCACCCTTGCAGTAGAATTTCCTGGGTCAGGCTCCTTCCATTCCAGCTGATATTTCCCTTCAGGGCTTCAGCTTCCTGTGGGTCAGGGAAAGGACTGGCCCAGATGGTCTCCCAGGGTTCTCCCAGCTCTCAGAAACAATCACTCTGCGGGTGGCTATTTTTGCTCTGCAGTCAAGCACCAGGACCAGGCCTATTGGGAAAGGCCATTAAGTACAATCAAATCTACAAAGATGAAAACACAGGTTCCCACCCACATACTACCTTCTTTAAATGCATTTGGCAATTCCAGAATGTCAGCAATTAGTAACTAGGCCCAATCATTATAATGAGATTTGCCCTCAGTGGTAAAGAAAAAACTCTTCCACTGACTAACCTGGTTAATGGAGCAGTTAAAAGTTATACATGCTGAAAAATATTCCATTGGGGTCATTGTAAATGTAAATAAAATGGACTCCGCTAGCAGGTAAGAGTGGTGGGTCATACACGTGTATCTTCCTATTTTACTTTTTGAAAAACATTTTTCAACTTCTCTTGAAATAGGTGCACTGACCTAACACTAGAGCTTGGCCTTTGAAGGCAAATGAGGCAGTGGTTATGTTTAGGCAGGGAAAGTCCCATGAGGGTTGACTAACAATGCTGAAACTGCTACATATGTATAGACACTTCCAGATAATCTAGGCAAAGTTGGGGGTGGAAGGAAGCATAATGCACAGCTTTTCTAAACAATAGCATATTTTCCTAGTCTGCTTGTATTGGGCTGGTTTAGGTCAGAGAGGTCATGTGATATGCTTGTTAAGGGCACCGACCCAGGGGTCTGAATCAGCTCTTGGACATAAGCTCTGTGATCTTGAGCAAGTGACTTAGGCTCTATGTGCCTCAGTTTCTTCAGCAGCAAAATGGAAGCAATAATAGTATCTGTGTCATAGTACTGTGGCGATGACTAAATGAATTAACACATTAAAGTGCTTAGAGCAATGCTTGGCATTTAGCAAATGCTTTATGTGTGAGCTGTAGTATTATGATTATTTGTAAAACGGCCATCAACTCTCCCCTCCAAATTGCCTTTGTCAATACCACACACCTGAGAACCTGTGTCTTATGAGCTCATGTTACCTTACACAATGTTAAATGTACATTTCTCTGTATATCAAGCAAAATTGTCAAGCCTTGAGGAATATTTCACAGCTGGAAGGTGTCCCAGACATCATCTAGTCTAAAGCCATCGTTTTGTAGATGAAGCAACTGAGACCAGAGAAGTGACTCGACCAAGGTTGCACAGTAAGTGGGTGATGAAATCTGAATTAGAACAAGAGGTTAGATCTCTCCTTTTGCATCTCCGGCACTATTTCCATCATCTCCTTTCATTCCCAGTGGATTCTGAGTGTTTCAGATATGAAAACACTGGGGTGGGAGGCAAGTGTGGGGTAGAGGGGGTCAATGGGGGGAAAAAGGGGACATCTGTAATACTTTCAACAACAACGATAAATTTTTTAGAAAAAGAAGAAAAGAAAAGCAATTGAAAACCAGGAATTGGGATGCTTGGGATCTCTCACCCACACTCCGCCACAGGCCTGTGTCAATTTCCCCCTCATTTCCTTCCCGTCCTTTAGATGTCTCTGTGGACATTTGTTTTCTCTGATTTGTTTGTTTTTTGACCATCAGGCAACACTTTCTCTTTTCTAACAATGGACTAAGGGGTTGGCCCAAGGCCTAAGGAAGGACACTGAATTCTCTCTGGCTGATTCTTGACCAGAGCACACAGGATGGAAGGCACAGGAGGTGACTACTCAGTCTCCTGCTTGCTGGGAAAGGTGACTGCATGTTTGGGCTGTGGGAGGCCTGGTGCCTGTCCTGGGCCCTATTCTGTTGTTTTCAAGCCTGGTCTGCAGTCTAGTGCATTCTATGAGCAATACAACAAACCTCCAAAGAAGTCCCCTTTGGCTTAAATCAGCCAGATTTGATTTCCATTGCTTGCAATCAAAGAACCTTGACAGATGCAACTTACTGTACTGACTTAACCTACTAGAGCTACTGGGAAAATTCCTAGCAGATTGAAAGATGGTTGAGATGTGGGGAATGGGAACTGAGGGGCAGCTATAGAGAAGTCTGGGAAGAAGAGAAAGTAAGAGCTGTGGGTAAATTAACACTAATCAATCTCTTTATAGCAGCCTGAAGGAGGCTCAGCAGTGGGAAGACTGAGAAATACGAATTATGTCAAACCAAGAAGTTGGCATGTTTAAGTCCCAGACTCTGTGTGTGTGTGTGTGTGTGTGTGTGTGTGTGTGTGTGTGTGTGTGTGTGTGTACACAGGAGGTGAGGGTGGAGAGTAGGGGGTGGGGGGTGCTATTCTGTAGCTGACAACTTGGAAACAGAAAAATGAGAAACCGAGTGATGTTTAAAAAAAAAAAATTTGTAAGATAGCAAGATACAAAATTAGCATACAGAAATCAGTAGCCTTTAAAATATACATATATAAATGTTTTATATATATCAATTAAAGGATATTAAGGTAGAGAAAATTCTTTTCACAATAACAGGATAAAATATAAACTTAACAAAAAATATACAAAACCTTATTAAACACCTCTGAAGGACAGAAAAAAAGATGTGAACAAGTAGAAAGACGTTCTTTGTTCTTAGATAGGATGGCAACATGATAAAGATGCCAGTTTTCCTTGAATTAATTTATAAAGCTTAAACAATCCCAGGAAAAATAGCAACAAGCTTCTTTGTGGGGGTAGACAAGTGATACTAAAACCCTTAATTTTAAAACTGCAGGAAGAGCATTACTGTCTGAGAGGTAGGGATGCCTTGCCAGGCATTAAAGCACACCTTTTAGACAGTGTGGTAACTGGCACATAAATAGACTGATGGATTAGTGGGAAAGAACTGAAAGTCTAAAAATAGACCAGGGCACATGCAGGAATGTGCCATTTGATAAACGTGGCATCTCAAATTACTGGGGCAAAGTTGAACTTTTTAACACATAGCTCTGGACAACTAGTTAGTTGTTTAAAAAGATAACATTAGATCCACACTTCACACCTTAACCAAGAACAAATTCCAAAAGGATCAGGGATCGAGATGTAGAAAAGTAACCACACAACTACTAGAAAACCACTGGTATCAGGGACCTCTCCTGCCCTTCCCACCTTTCAGGTGCTGGGAATTAACTCTCTGGCAAAGGAACTTAAGGCAAAGTGTCCCCCTAAGAACAAATACATTCTTTATGGTTTTCAAGCCACCCCTGGCTCACCTACCTATGCAGCATGGGACAAAACTGTGATTTACGTGATGTATTAAAGCCATATTTGTGGTGGGGGTAGGGTGGGGTATGTATTGCCAGTGCTCCTCCTCAGGTGCATATTTGCTAGACTACATTTCCCAGACACCCTTGCAGCTCAGAGGTCTCATCTAGCCTAGTTCTGGCTAATGAAATGTGGAGGAAATCTCTCTTCTCTCTGCCCCCACCCCCAATCTGTCAGCCAGGTAAAGAGTGTAGGGTTTTTAGAAGATAGTGTAGAGACACACAGTGGAAAGATCTAGGTTCCTGCATGACTGCATGGAGCAGAAAAACACCAACAACTTGCATTTGGCTGTGAAGCAAATGACAAGCAACCTCGTAGTTCATTAAATCACTGACATTTGAGTTTCATCTCTTACAGCAGCTAACATTACTTGTTCTGATTAATATGGTATTTGAACTGTCGTTATCCCAGCAGGAAACCTTTAAAATCTTTTCATTTTTTTCCTGCCTCCATTTATATGTGATATGTCAACCAAGGACACACAAATTTGAAACTAAATAGAGAGGCTACTGCTCAGGAGACATAAGATGAGAGGGAGGACCTGGGCATGTGACAAAGGAGAACACAATGCTAGAAGAGACCAAACGCTTTCAATTCTGGCACCTGAAGCAGATTACAAAGATCAAATTCAAAAATGCTGTCAATAACATGTGGTTCTACATCTAAGTTAAAACTCTCCTATGTTTATTTAGCAATTAAACCAGAACAGTAGGGAGCATTGTTGTAGTGCCAAAAATGATACTGTAATGAAGTAGCACAGGCACATCAGATCATGAAGAGGTTACAGCCTTGGTGGGAAGGGATCCACTATCAGGCAAAGCTATTACAGGGGTAGCAACCTTTAGAATTTCTTTTGGGGGGCTTAAAAGAAGTTGTTTTCATATAGCCAGCGGCCCTACCCTTGTTGTAATTGTAACATTGGGTTCCTCCCACCTCAGATCATCACATGATCCAGTAACATCTTAAACCACCAAAATAAAATACATATTTAACCAAAATTTATCAAGCGTCTACCATGGTAAGGCAAACTCCTTGCCTAGCCTGCAAGGTTTCAAGGGGTATGGCCCTAGCCCTGGTGGCTCTGAATTCATCTCCCCTGCTCTCCTCCTTGAGACACCAAGCTGGGTCCTAACTCAGGGCCTTTGTTCCTTCTGGGTGTTCCACCTAGAAAGCTCTTTCTCCAACCTTAGAATGGCTCTTCCCCTCACTCCCTACAGTCTCTGCTCAAGTGTCAGCTCCATAGAGGCCTGCTCTGACCACTCAGGCCAAATAGCTCCCTTACCCTCTATCACTTGTCCTGTTTTAGTTTTCTTCATAATACTCTTACTATTATGAGTACTTCATAATATGTCAAAATACTTGATACTAAAATTATATTACTTATAAATATACCAATCATATGTTACATCTTTGTTTACTTGTTTATTGTCTAGAATGATGCCATCCCACATGGTAGCCATTAGCCGCACATGCCTATTAAACACTTGGAATATAGTTAGTCTGAACTGAGCTGTGCTGTAAGTACAAAACACACTCGGAATGTTCAACAATTAACATAAAAAAGAAGGTAAAGAATTCATTAATAATTTTTATATTGCTTACACACTGAAACAATAATATATGGATTAACCCAATGTATTAAATTCCACACATGGCTTGCATTTGTGATTTTCATTCTGTTTCCATTGGACAGTGGTGCTCTGGGATGGACATTCCACAAGAAGAGGGACTTGGTCTTGTCCTGGCATCTGGAAGAGCACAGGCTCAGTAAATGTTTGTTGAATGGGGCTCTGTGTTCATTGAAAGCTTAGCTATCTGCAAGTCTCTCTCTGCCCTCAGTGTCTTTCCCCTTCCTCTCTCCCTCTCCTCTCCCTCCCTCTGTCAATTCCTCGCCCCCTAACATCTTGTTAGGTAAGAAATGGACAGCCTTCCTTGTCTGCTTACTTAAGCCCCTGTCCTGATTTAACCTCTTCTAGGTTAGATTTTAAATCATGTTTTTAAAACACTGTTTTCTGAAAATAACCTGAATTCTTTTCTTCTCTTCCAAAATAGTTATTGCATTTTGAATAACCAATTTAATGGGCAAATTAAGTATTCTAATTAACCTGGGAGAACACCTGGGGGGATGCAAAAGTAAAACAAACAAACATGCATTATATCGGGGAGACAGAATGGAGAGGCAGCTGAAAGACAGCAAAGGCCTGGGGTCAGGAGGGTGTCACATGCTTGACTAGAAAAGGCCAAGGAATGAAAACAGGAGGTGTGGGGCAAGGAGCACTGAGAACAGGTCTCTGCTTCTGCAATTATTCCAGGCATGCCTCACTCAGAGCAACCGGCGTATGCCGCAAATACATCTACAAAAAAAGAAACACAACCATTTGGTCATTCCCCAGATTTACTGAGCACCTCCTATGTGCCAGGTGCTGGGGAAAACATCGAGAATGAAACAAAATGCCTCTCTTATTAGAGCTTTTGTTCTTTCTGTAAGAGACAGAAAATGAGCACATTAAGTGCACAAATATATCCTATATGTATTCTATACACTTAATTATTGCAAGCTCAGAGAAGAGAACCCATGATCTCAATTAATTTTTAAATTCCACAGCTTGGGAGATGAAGTTGAGCAGTGGAAATTTTTTAGGAGAATAATTTTAGCATTTTTACAAATTAAGGATATTTAAGATAAATCTCTACAAAAATAAAACCCAGGCTAGATATGGGAACTCAGTGGCCACCATCTAAAGGAGCATTCAGAATGGGTGTAGATTCAGTCCCACTGGACACGGTCAGAACTAGTCACACACATTGCATGTTGAAACTTAGGAACTGCTGAAATTGTATTTCTAGAGAAGAAAAAATAATTTTTAACACTAACATTAGCATTAGTACAAAATACACCTGTAGAGCTGCTAGAGTTGGTATGATATTGGCACAGAATGAAAGAAAAGCAAAACATGACATCCGCTGAAACAGAGCACGACAGCCTGAAAGCCCTCGAGCTCTACAGTGTTTCAGGGCAGGGCAAAGCGCCCTTCTCTCTGTTAGCTTTGAGCATGCCTGAGAGTTCTGTGGAAACTGCTAATAGTGCAGCCTAGATCATCTGCTCTAAGCTGAAAGAAGACAGAAACAAACTGAGCCAAGGCATTGACTTAGAGTTCTGTAGTCACTCAGTCCCAGGACAGGGAGCCTGGTTACAGGATTGCTGCACTTAGGAAACTGACAAACCTAAATGCAAGTTTTCAGGCCATGTATGATCATTTCCCAGGTTTATAAATTATATAATAGTGAATTGATGCTCACTGAATTTCTGCAGGAGAAATGAGTATGCTACTTACAAGTGGTATTTTAGTAAAGAAGGAAACACTTTTTTTAAAGAATGAGGTTTTGTATGGGCATACATGTAATTGTATCATCTGTGTTCATTCATCCGTTCACCAGAGATCTATTAGTGACTTTTACATATTCAGTATTGGGGATACAAAAATGAGTAAAATGTGGTCCCTGATTTAAGAAAACTACAAGAGATCAACATGTGAGCAAATAAGGATGGTACCACATGGTAAAAGGAGTGAAGGCCCATTTCCTGCCACACAGTTCCCTCTACCTTCAAGCCCTATTGTGCTTTGAATCTCTCTATTGCTTTTCTTTCTAATTGAGGTGATTGACATATAGCATTATATTAGTTTCAGGTGTATAATATAATGATTCATATTTGTATAATTTGTGAAATGATCACCACAATAAGTCTAGTTAACATCTACCACCATATATAGTTACATATATTTTTCTTGTGATAAAAACTTTCAAGATCCACTTCAAAGTAGATCCACTTCCTCTTCTGTTTTTAAGGGCCCAGGTGCTTACATTGGGCCCATCCAAGAAATCCAAGATAACTTCTTTATTTAAGGTCAACTGATTAATAACCTTAATTACATCTGCAAAACCCCTTTGTCAAGCAAAGCAACATATTCATGGTGTAACACCAGGTGGTGAAGGTAACATGGCTTTGGGAGCCATACTATCTTCTGTCACACATACTCAGTTCTGCCACTCTAGTGCAAAAACAGTCATCAACAATATGTAAATAAATATATACATACACATATAAAGGCTTAGAAAAAGAGCTGGAAGAATGCATGCCGACTCCTTAACTGTTATCCCCTCTTGGGAAGAGAGTGGGGGCTGAGGTTGGGCACATGGGAGCTGTTCACATTTTATTCTGTTTACTCGCCCATCTTCTGATGACTTCACAATGTACTGGTTAAGTCATAAAATTTAAAAATGTATGTGTATATTAATATACAAATATTAATATAGGTATAGAAAAATGCAACTAATGATGATTATATCTATGGAGAGGGAGTATAATAAACTTTTTCTTTTTAAATTTACTGTCATCTTTGATTTTTTTTGTTTTGTTACAATGAGCTTTTATTGCTTCGGTGAACACAAAAAATATATAAACTTTTAATTTTACTAATGTTTATGAAAAGTTTAAGTAAAGAGCTAGATAGTAAATATTTACAATAGTTGTCCACAATGGACAAATGTTCATGTTACAACTCTAAGTTAAAAGTGCAACATAAGGGTGTACCTAGAAAATGAGTTCAGCTATATAAATATTCATAGAAAACGACTGGGAGGAAATCCATTAAAATGTTACCAGCGGGTGTTCTAGGCAGTGAAATCATGCATAATTATTTCTTCCTTTCTAGTTTTTAATACTTTCCAATTTTCTATTATAAGCATGTATTATTTTTATAATTGAAAAAGTAAGTACTATTTTTTAAAAGCTAACTGTAATTGCCAAGTATACTGCAGTATTCGTATCAGTGGGTTGCCAAATTTTCTTCCCAGCAGAGAAGTCTGCTTGGAAAACAGTAAAAATCAGAGTTGATCTTGGTAAGAATGGGCTCTAAAGAAAAAGAGCCTGAGGATGCATGGTGAGAAGGCAGAGATCATGTCTCTTTACAGTTGCAGGTGGGGTGACTCCTGCCAAGTGACCAAAGCACTCAGGGGTATTGAAAAGGCCACCCCTTCCCTGGTCCATACTTGGCACATTCTAATGAGCTGCCATTTTCTACACAGACCAGATTTCTGATTCCCACATTCCTAACAACACCTACCCTTTCAACACCCCATGGTGTGACACTCTCAGCAGGTGGCTTTCCGCGTTCCTGAGACGGCTTCCTCTGCAGATTAATAATGCGCTTTGTTAGCAGGTATTCTTTCAGCTCAGAACGAGACCATGCGTGAAATGCAGGCCTCACCAGCTCTTCCTGAGCAGGCCCTTCCCCAGACACATATTTGTGGCGCTTCAGACCTCTCCACCCCTCTCCCCAGTCCTTGCCTGGACTCCTGTTTCCTAAAAGGTGCTGTGGGAGACCTGAGAATGCAAAGGGTAGGGCGCTGCCCTCAGAGAAGCTCATGGCCAGTGAGAATAAAACATGCCACAAAAGCAGACCAGAGGGGGAGAATGGCAAGTGCCCTGAGAAAGGTCAAGGTGAGGTGCCCTGTGGGAGTTGGAGAGATTAATTCAGTTTTAATGGTTCTTAGGCGTTGCCTTAATGGCCAGGGAGTGAAATTTCGGGGGTGGGGTGGATGAGTAGAGATGGAGAACAGAGGCCAGATCATGATCTTATGTTTAATGGCGCTATGAGGCTTGAAATCTATTTTTAAAGCAGCAGAGATCTCTAAGCTCTTCTGAAAAGCTGTGTGTAAATAATTTCGTGTTTCAAACATTTTACAAAAATGCTCAGGATATTTTGAAATTTATAAAATGATACGGGAAGTCGTTTGGGAAATGAAAAACTATTTTATATTGAAAGTCATTAATCCTTACTTTTTTATTTCAAATTTGAAATTATGCCCTACAGCTTGCCTTCTTAAAGTGAAGCATACTAATTACAAAACCAACCCTGCTCACAGTTCTTTGCAGCTGAGCATCTTAGGTCAGGAGATGACGTAGTCGATAACACAGGGGACAACTAGCAGGTGGCATCTGTACCGTTAGTGACTTTGAGACTGAAATCTAGATCCTTACCTTCAAATGGTCTTTATTTTATCAGTGGACAACTTGATTACACATAGGTATGAGGTCGTATCTCTTGCTGAATCAATTCGATCTCAATGTATAATAGGTCAACATAGAATTGCAATCTAACAGGGCTGGGAGAACTTAGGAATCACCTGGTCCAATTCCTCCCTCACTTTATGGTAAAAGAAAATAAAACTAGGCAATATTTAAGTGACTTAAAGTTACACAGCTAATAAAAGGCAAGGCTGCAATTCATATCCAAGTTTTCCAGTTCCAATTTCAAAGTTCATACCATATAATCAGCTATCACAAAATCTTTACCATTGTCTCTGGGCTTTTTTGGGGGGGAGTTCTGTTGGGGGAATTTTCTGTTTACGACATTTATTGATTAATGTCTATTGTATATGCTTTTTTTAAATGAGGTTCCTTATCAAGTTATTTGCCTACCTTGAGGTTATGAAAATATTATCCTATGTTTTCTTGTAGAAGCTTAATGTTTTACCTTTCACATATAGGTTTATAATCCAGCTCAAATTAGTTTTATGTACTTTATCCACTATTTGATTAAAAGACAATTTTTTTTCTGGGAATCAAAGGTCTTCTGGTTAGGAAAATGGATGTTAGTGACAGGAGAAAAGAGATGTGCAAAATTAACAAAATAAATACGCTGCCGAGAACCTCTCAAACTGAGGGAGATGATGTATTGGGACTTTCTGTTGGCCTAGAGCAGGGGTGTGCTGAATAAGGTCATCAGACCAAATCCCACTCTCTGCCTGTTTTTGCATGGCCTGCAAGGTATGAATGGCATTTCACTAGTTGGAAAAATCAAAATAAACAAACCAAACAAAACATAAAAAGCTGGGGTAGCAATACTTAGACCAGACAAAATAGACTTTAAAACAAAGGCTATAATGAGACAAAGAAGGGCTCCACAACTTCACTGCTGAGTACGTACCCGAAGAAACCCAAAGCACTAAATTGAAAAGACATATACATCCATGTGTTTATTGCACCATTATATACAATAGCCAATATATGGAAGCTACCTAAGTGCCCATCAGTAGATGAATGGCCAAAGAAGAAGTGATGCATGTATACAACGGAGTATGACTCAGTCATAAAGAAAGATTGAAACCTTGCCATCTGCAACAACACGGATGGACCTGGAGGGTGTTGTGCTAAGTGAAATAAGTCAGACAGAGAAAGACAAATGCCAGATGATTTCACTTATAGGTGGAATCTAAAAAACAAAATAAACAAGCAGAACAGAAACATATGCATAGATACAGAGAATGTTTTGACGGTTACCAGATAGAAGAGGGGTTAACTGGGGGTATAAGTGAAAAAGGTGAAGGGATTTAGACAAATTGGTAGTTACAGAATAGTCAGGGAGATGTAAAGTATAGCATAGAGAATATAGTAAATAATATTGTAATAACTATGTGTGGTGTCAGATGGGTACTAGTTTTATTGGGATGATCACTTTGTTAGTTACATAAATGTCTAATTACTGGGCTGTACACCTGAAACTAATATAATATTATATGTCAACTGTAATTTAAAAATAAAAACTTTACAAATTTTCCTTGGAACAGCTTTGGTCACATCCGTGATCTTCCAGTTTTGATTAATGGAATTATAGTTATTAATGCTTCCTAAATTACTAACATGGATCTACATTAGAAAACACCTAAAGACCTTTCCTATGTAAATATTAGGTGAAATTCTTATTTTGGGAGGGATTTTTATTGAGGTGAAATTTACATACAGTGAAATGCACAGATCTTAGTGTGCAATTTAATACATTTTGAAAAATATCCACACCCATATAAGCCAACATTCAGCCAAGATATAGAACATCTCTATCACCCCAGAAAATTCCCTTTTCCCGCTTCTAGTCAACTCTACCCACTCCAAGCAACCACTGCTCTGATTTTTGTCACTGTAGATTATTCTGTCTATTCTAGAACTTCATATAAATGGAATCACATAGCATGTACTCTTTTGTATCTAACTTCTTTTGCTCATCATAATATTTTTTAGATTCATTCATGCTTTTGTACATATCAGTAGTATGTTTCTTTTTTATTAGTGCTTATATTCCATTATATAGAAATGCTGCAAATCTCTCTCTAGTTTATTCTCCTGTTGCTAGAAATTTGTGTTGTTTCCTTTTTTTACTATTTTTTCTGTGTGTCTTCTTGTGAATATATATTTTTGTTTTATTTAGGTAAAACCTAGAAGTGGAATTTCTGGGCAGTTGTTTACTTAAGTTTATAAGGAAATACTAGTTTTCCAAAGTGGTCACAGCATTTTATACTCCCACAAGTAATATGTGAGAGTAATATGTAGTTGGCCCACATCCTTGCCAACACTTGATATTGTCAGTCTCTCTTTTTGTTAAGATTTTTTTAAAAAGATTTTTAAAATTGATTTTTAGAGAGAGAGGAAGAGAGAGGGAGAGAGAGAAACATCAATGTGAGAACGCAACATCAATCCACAGCCTCCTGCACACCCCCTACCAGGGATCGAGCTCACAACCCAGGCATGTGCCCTGACTGGGAATCGAACCTGCAACCTTTTGGTGCACGGGATGATGCCCAGCCAACTGAGCAACACTAGCCAGGGTCATTGTTTTTAATATTAGCCATTTTGTAGGGCACATAATGGGCCTTAGTTTTTGTTTCAAATTGCATTCCTCTGTTGACTAAGATGTGACAGCATCTCTTTATGTACTTATTGACTACTTGTATTTCTTATTTATGAAGTGTCTGTTTAAGTCTTTTGCCTATTTTTAAAAAACTGGATTTCAGTGTCATTTGATGGCATTGTGTGTGAGTTTGTTTCTGGACTTCCAGCACTATTCCAGTGATCCATTTGTCCATTCTTACGCTAATATTATGATGTCTCTTAATTGCTTTAGCTTTAGAGTAAGTCCTGAAACCACACTGCATGAGTCCTTCAGCTTTGCTGCACTTTTTCAAGATTGTTTTGGCTACTGTGTTCTTTGCACTTCATATAAATCTTAGAACTCATCATTTTTTTTAAATATGTTTTTATTGATTTCAGAGAGTGGAAGGGAGAGGGAGAGAGAAATAGAAACATCAATGATGAGGGAGTCATTGGTTGGCTGCCTCCTGCACACTCCCTACTGGGAATTGAGCCTGCACCCCAGGCATGTGCCCTGACCAAGAATCAAACCCAGATCTCTTGGATCATAGGTTGATGCTCAACCGCTGAGCCACGCTGGCCAGGCTCACTCATCATTTTTGCCAAGAGTCTGCTGGGCTTTTTTGATTGGGATCAGATTAAACCTATAGGTCAACTTGAGGAGATTTTACATTTTAACTAAATTGAGTCTTCCAATTTATAAGCAAGGTATATTTCTCCACTTATTTAGATACTTAATTTCTCCCAGCAATGGTTCATATGCAAATATATTTATATACATATAAAATGTGAATGATTTATATGCAAATAGTTGACAAAATTATGATTTCGTGATTTTTTAAAAATTATGGAGTTAAAAAAACTAATAAAAGACCTAGCACAGAGGGAGTAAAGCACTCAATAAACATTGTATTGATAAAGTCCACTAGACACTCAGAATCTTTAAGTACTAAAATAATAATGATTTCCATTTTAAGCATAGTAACAGTTCTTACTGAAGAGAAATGATATTAGAAACAAGACTTTAGTCTGATTGCAGTCTTGTCTAAAACATCTTACGCAACCTTACTTCCCATAACTTGGAAAGATGGATTCCAATGCTTGTTATCTGTTCCACCCAGAGGCCTGTCCTCTTTGTCCACCAAGGTTGCCTCCTTGCTTCCAACTGACCACTAGTGCCTGGGGTCAGGCACTGCTTGCTTCCACCCTGGCCCACTGAAATAATGTCCTAACTTATCTCTGTGCCTCCAGTTTTTTAGTTGCCAGTTCACTCCCACGTGCTGGACTCCAAAGTCTTTTTTTAGAACATATACCTGCACATTTAATGTATGTTTTTATTTTCTGTTAAACAAAATGGTTCAGATACATTGTTTTTCTTTAATAAGACATGGCAAGTATACTCCACATATCCATGGTTATTCTGTTAAATTAGAAATTATAAAATTCCTAGTAAATAAATTAAAAGAGTATGCTTTGAATAATTTGATTAAGTTAAAATACCTGAATCAGCCCAGCCGGGCGTGGCTCAGCGGTTGAGCGTCGACCTAGGATCCAGGAGATCGGGGTTCAATTCCTGGTCAGGGCACATGCCCAGTTGCGGGCTTGATCAATGACTCATCATTGATGTTTTCTATCTCTCTCTCTCCCCTCCTTTCCTCTCTCTGAAATCGATAAAGATATATTTTTTAAAAAAACACCAAAAAAAACCACCTGAATCATCACTCAGATTTCTTATTTAGTTACAAAGTTATTGACCTGAAAACATGAAATTAAAATACTGCATTAAAGCAGGATACACCTTCCACCCCTGTGAAGAACTTCCCACCAAACCAGACCCCGAGGCTGCATCCTTTGCAGATGAACAAACAGCAAACGAGTCTCCTTGATTAATGATTTGAGTTGAGTCTTCCTGACTGTGGCATAGATCATGATTTAAAATGTGATTAGCACTGGCTCGTTGTTCAAAAAATCCACACTACCTGGACGCCATGTATTCAAAGATGGATAGTTTGCCATCATGAAAATGACTGTGAGAAGCCACTCTTGTAATTTTCAAAATAAAAATAAGCAACCGGAAGTTTCTATTCAATGGAATTTGAGGCTTTGCGCCTCAAAGTGATATATCCACTTTATTTTCATTATCGATGACTCTAGATTCCACTCCACAAACCTGACATAATTATGTCAAGAAAAAAACATAAAACAAAAAGATGTGGCTTGCTGCTGCATTTCTGCTTGCCAAGTTGGAAGAGAAGAAGGAGTGATTATGCCGTTTTGCTCTACTGCTGCATTCCAGCAGTTTTAATTGAAAAACATCATCCATCATGCTTTGCATGACAATTTTTCTTTGCCATTTTCTCCCAGCTCATCATAACATAATTACGTTCCATTTTTCTAGCCAGGGGCCTATATTTTCTTTCATACAGGACAACAGCTGCAAAGCTCAACCTTGATGCCTTCTCAAAATGGTGAGATGTGTTTGGTTTTTGTTTCAGTCTTGGCAATTCTAATTTTCACACTCCTGTGTGACAAATTTTCTTGCTGCCAAAAAGAAGAGGAAAAAAAAATGCATTCAGCCCTGAAACTTTCATAGGCTTGTGCAAAGGAGCTTCCAGGGTTCTTAGTACTTGTCTGTACTGTAATTTATCCTTGAGCCAAGCTGTTTTGGAAATATGTTGAGAAGACTAATGTTGCTCTCATTCTTTTTATAGCTTCATAATTGCTAAAGGAGAATTGTCTTTGTTTCCAACCCATCTGAACATTTTAATCCCTCTTTCTATTTATGTCTATTCGTGTATACTTGCATCAGTGTTTTCTGAGAGTTGGGAACATCAGGCCAAAACCTTGTCAATAAAAATCCCATGCTTCATGGCAAAAATGCTAAGAGCTGGTATGAATGGTAATAACAGAGAAGAGTTTTTGAGCATTACTCTGTAATAGACATTGTTTTAATGCTTTTGGTGAGATATCTCATCTATTTCTCACAAAAGTCATGAGGTAGGTGCTACTATCACGTTCATTTTTCTGAGGAGGAAAAAGAGGCTGAAAGGGATTTGAGAAACTGTCCTGAGAGCCCACAGCGACTGTGACTGAGCCGGAGTTGGATCCAGGCAGCCGTATCCCAAATTGCATGACGTTGCCCTCCCACGTCCCACTGTAGTCATCACCAGCTCCCCAATACTCAGGGGGCCCAGATTTCCCCCCTTCTATCCTGCCAGGGGCATCCTCAGCACATTCCTCAGGAAGCGGGGTATTGATATTAAAAACCTGCTAGACAATCAAAGACTGGTTGCATCGTATATACTTGGAGACCTTGCTGAAACTTCTCTTCCTAACTTTATAATAGATTTTATTTATTTATTTTTTATTTTTTAAATATATCTTTATTGATTTCAGAGAGAGGAAAGGAGAGGGAGAGAGAGAGATAGAAACATCAATGATGAGAGAGTCATTGATCGGCCGCCTCCTGCACGCCCCCAACTGGGGATCAGGCCCGCAGCCCGGGCATGTGCCCTGACCGGGAATTGAACCCTGATCGTCTGGATATTAGGTTGATGCTCAACCGCTGAGCCACGCCTGGCTGGGCTATAATAGATTTTAAATAGCTCTGGTCCTGGTTGCACACTATTTGTCTGAGTGTTAGCAGTTTCCTTTCACCCAGGAAATCTAGCGGGTACACGACTTAACCAGATGTTTGCAGAAGGGCCCACCGTTGTCCTATACATATAACACCTGTTGTGTGGATGCTGTGGGGAGCCTGTGGGTAGGTGTGGCTTTCTGCTGGACTTGTATCTCATGTTCAGTCAAGAGTATTTTTCCCTTTTTCTAAGAGAGAGTTTAAAGGTTAAGTAACTTGCCTAGAGTCACAGAGCTGGTAAGTGATAAGTAACTTAGCGCCCAGGCAACTGGGTCCTAACTGAGCAGCATCCACTATAGCTCAGAGCTACCCCCAAAGAGAGGGACATAGAAGGAAGGCCTGCCCACGCAGGAAGCGGCGCTACTGTTCTTCACGTGTCCCATAGAAGGGTCCTGATGACTTGAGTGTTGGCTCCTGGAGGGCAGGTACCACGTCACTGTGACCAGCACAATCACACTTGGTACCGTGAATGACTGTATTGTACAATGATTGGATTTAATAGGAAATAGGTTCTGGAACCTCAAGATTTGTTCTTTAATTTTGTTTTTGTTACAATTCACAAAAAGGACACATTGACTATTTACCAAGTGGCTTGAAATAGAGAGCATTCCAGGCGCTCTCTGTAGACGTCTCACTTCCAGTGGAGTCCCTCAGGCGGGGAGGACAGTGGCTGTGTGCTCAGCGCACGCCCCCCGCAGCCCTGCCTGGCAGCGCCTGGCCTTCGCCGGGAAGCCCCCCTAGGTTCAGTCTGCGCACCACAGGAGAGCTGACCCGAAGGAGCCTCGGCTGGCCCGGTCCCTGCCTGCGCCAGTAAGTGCACGGCATCCCCTGGCCACAGCTGGTTAGAAAGGGCCATGTGGCTGGTCCGTCCCCTCCTCTGCCACCCTCTCCCTGCTGGGGTGCAGTAAACTGCTTCTTTTCCCCTCGCTGTGACAGAAGCAGACCCACAGGCACAAGGGTAGGTGTGCTGTGGACCTACGGGGAAGACGTTCCGAAAGATACATTCCTTCTTCCTTTGCATGGCGATTGAAACCCACGCACGAAGCTGGAACCCCTGGGTCAGCCCCACTCTGGAGTCAGCCAGAAATCTACACTGCCAGTTGCTTGAGCATACTCACATTTCTTTTTGTTTTATATATATATATATATATATATATATATATGTATATATGTATATATGTATATATATATATATATATATAGTTCTCTTTCTCAATATCTACATTTCTATCTCTGTTGGTATTATGAAGAATTTGTCAATTTTATTTATCTTTTCAAAGAACTAACTTTTGTCTCTATTGATTTTCTTTATTGTCTGTTTTTTATTTCATTGATTTTTTTGCCCTCAACTTTATTTTCTTCTTTCAATTCTTTAAAGTTTTTTTTTTCTTCCTTTTTTAGCTTCTTAAGATAGCATTGGATCACGACTTCAAATCTTTCTTCTTTCTAATATATTTATTTAAATCTAAATTTTCCATATAAGAACCATGCTAGCTGCATTCTGAATTTTTGATATGTGGTATTTTCATTAATCATGCAGTTCAAAACATTTTCTAGTATCTTTTATAATTTCTTCTTAAACCCATAGGTTATATAAGGGTGTGTTATTTAATTTTCAAATTGTTGGGGATTTTTAATACTTTTTTGGTGTTGATTTCTAGTTTAGTTCCCCTATAGAAAAATTTGCTTAATTTTAAATATTTGAAAACTATTTACAATTATTTATGGCTGCAAATATGATCTATTTTGGTGACTTTTATATCTACTTGAAATGTATGTATATCTGCAGTTATTGGGTATATTGTTCTCAAAAATGTCTATTAGGTCAAATTGGCTGGTTGTGTGGTTCAGATCTTACACATCCTTACTAAGTTTTGTTGGCTTGTTCTCTCTGGTACTGAGGCAGGAGTGCATAATGTGGGTTTGACTATTTCTTCTTTTAGTTTTATTAATTTCTGCTTCATGAATTTTGAAGTCATAATGGAATACATACACTTTAGAGGAGTTATAACTTCCTGATGAATTAAACTTTTTATAATTATGAAAAGTATCTTTATTCTTGGAAATATTAATGTAACCATATCAGCAATGTTAATATAGCAATGATTTTTAAATGTCTGTATCAGTTTTCTTACAATTACATTATTTCTTTTTTCGTTCTTTGGCTTTTAACCTATTTATATATATATATATATATATATATATATATATATATATATATATATTTTATATTTAAAGAGTCTTTTGTAAACATCAGAATTGAGTCTTCTTTTTTTCCATCTAATCTAATAATCTCTGCCTTTTCATTGGTGGTTTTGTTCCACTTATATTTTAAGTTACTCATATACTTGGGCTTAAGTCTGCCACCTTGCTGTTTATTTTCCATTTGTCCCTTGTAATCCTTTATTCCTCCTTTCCAGATTTCTTTTCAATTACTCAAGCTTTTTTCAGTATTCCTTTTTATCTCCACTGTTGGATTTTAGTTATAAGTCTTCATATTGTACTGTAGTGGTCGCTTAGAAATTATAATATGCCTCCTTAACTTATACTCTACCTTGGATGGATATTATCACACTTACTATTTTGCTTTAAATGGTCAGTAGTCTTTATTTTTTGAGATTAGGGTTATGGTTTAAATTGTAAGACCTGGGTTACATTTAGGTTTAGGGTTTGCATTAGGTTGGAGTTTATTATTAATCCTAAACTAATATTAACTCTAATACTAACCTTAACCCTATTTCAAAATTTACCCCTAACTTTAAATCTAAACCTAAACCTAGCCTTTACACTAACCCTATCTCATATTGCATTTACATGGGCTTATTCTTATTTTTAACCTCAGCAGGAGATTAGACATTTATATGGTCTTTCTGTTTTGAATTCAATAGGCATTTTGAATTTTGAACCATCACTGCCATTTCTCCATTAATGCATATTATTCAGAGGATTTTATGTCTTATTAAAATGCAATACTACTCAGCCATAAGATAAGATGAAATACTGCATTTGCTACAACATGGATGGATCTGGAGAATATCATGCTAAGTGAAATAAGTCATATGGAAAAAGTCGAGAACCATATGGTTTCACTCATATGTGGGCTATAAAACTGAAAGCAATCAATGGACAAACAAACAAACAAACACTCATAGACACGGACAACAGTGTGGTGGTTACCAGAGGGAAAGGGGGTGGGGTGGGGAGAAGGTAGTAAAAGGTAAAGGGGGTCAAACATATAGTGACGGAAGGAGATTTGACTTTGGATGGTAAACACATAATGCAATCTACAGATGATGTGTTATAGAATTGTACACTTGAAATACATATAATTTTATTAACCAATATCACCCCAGTAAATTTAATTAAAAAACTTTTTAAATACTAATAAAAAAATAGGCAGTCAGGAAGGTCACAGGAATATTCTTAGCACCTGCTGTAGCTGGCCAAGATTGGGATCTAAGGTTTATCACAATGAACCTATAAAATTGAAAGCAACGTATAGACAATTAACATTCGCAATCTACTATATGCAATACTGGGCACAATATAGGTGCTTTAAGGTATTTTTGAATAGCCCAGCCAGCATGGCTCAGTGGTTGAGCGTTGACTTAAGAACCAGGAGATCACAGTTTGATTCTGGGTCGAGGCATATGCCAGGTCAGCAGGCTCGATTCCCAGTAGGGATCCTACAGGAGGCAGCCGATCAATAGAGGCAGCCCATCAGTGACTCTCTTATCATTGATGTTTCTATCTCTCTCTCCCTCTCCCTCTCTCTTCCTCTCTCTGAAATCAATTAAAAAAACATTTAATAAAAAATGTATTTTTGAATAAATGTATATAACCCAAATCTTTAAGCATTCATCGCAATAGATTTCTGTTTGTAGGCCATGCTTATATTCTTCCCTAGTTTCCTTTGTTGACCTAAGATCATATCCAGCCACTGTGTTTACTGTTTCTGCAAATTTGTTTATCTTGAAAAATCCTGTTGCATCTCTCCACAGCATTTTATGTTCACATCTGGCTGTGGACATCATCAGTTTACAGAGTCCACTCATGCCTGTAATGTTTCCACAAGCTTTGTTCTGGAAATTTAGAGCACTTTGGCTTTGAAACATGTGTATAGAAGATTTTTAACATAAAAAGCCCTGCATGCATTGTTATTTTAAAATAAACGTTAAGTTTTGTACTTCTGGGGTTTTGTTTTCCACAGCTGAGTGGCACATTCCCAGTCAGGAAATAAGGTCAGCAAAATAGCTGCAATAGTGAAAAAGGGACAAGTGGCCATGAGGGAGAACCAATGAAAACATCTGCTACTGCATGAATGTGATGTTGTGGGAGAAGCAACCAACTTAGAGATGCAATATGCTAGGGTGCGGGACTTCCACACAGCGCTTCTTGGGGCTCAGAAAATTCTAAACATGTTGGCAACATTTCATGGATATATTAACGCATATAAAATGTACCGTTTATCCTAAACTATGCCTGGTTCTGAGTCTAATGAATAGTCAGGTAGTGGAACTGAAGAAATTTAGCATTTTTTTTCTTGGAAGGCAGTAACTTTGTTTTCATCTTAACCCGGCTTCTACCTAGCTGTGTGACCACAGGTAAATCACTTAACCAATCTGAGTTGTCTTAGTTTCTTGTTTGAAACCAAAAATTTTCTCAAAATTCTATTATTTTATCTCCTCCCCCCACTCCTGCTCCCGAAGTCTGTAATTCTCTGGGAACTGAATGTATTTGTTCCAGGTAATTACATTATTTAAGCTAAGTGCTAAGGATTGCAATGAAAGAATGGTCGGGAGGAAATTTTTTTCCTGCATCAAGGCTAATGTTTAGAGCATACAAAACAGGCAGCAATGTCTGACTCAGTGTCCTGGTAACACTCTCATTAACCAGTTTAACCTTTCAAATTTTGTTTTAAGTCAGATCCTCTGAGGTTAGTCATGTGATGAATTAATTCCTAAGAGGTTGTATTTCTCAGATGTCTCTACTCAGGCCCTCACATGGGCAAGTATTGTTATAGCTTTCTCTATAATAAACCTACAGATTTATGCTAAAGAACTAATTAGCATTTTCCTTAAAATGCTTAAATCATCAAAACAATTTGCTAAAATCTATAGATTCATGATTTTTTTTCTCTTAAACAACTACTTCCCTTGGCTCTTCCAATCTCTGTGCACCTCTAAACACCAATTTGCAAGTTAATGTAAGATACACAGTCACACTGTATGATCTATTTTTTCTTATATGTTGTACACTATTCCCTTAGAACTATATAATCTTCATTTATAATAGCTACAAAGTATGTAATGGAATTGCTCTAAGATTTTTTTTTGTCTGCTTTACGTCTTAAACAAAGATAAGTGAATTAAGGTCTATTATTAGTGTGTTTTTGTCTATTTCTCCTTGTATCTCCTTAATGAAAGACGTTATTATTTGATGCATAGATATTTTTAACTGCTATATTTTCATGGTTTGCATCTTTTAGCTTTATAACGTGCCAGCTTTTGTCTTTTTTAATACTTTCTGGCCTGAATTTCTGGGATACCTTCTTCTATATTAGGATCATGACTCCTCCACACACACACTTTAGTTTTCTGCTAGTGTTCCTTTGCCCATGCTTTTATTTTTGGTTTTCTAATTTTTTGATTCAACCTGAAAATTTTTTCTCTTAATGGGAGAAATAAATTATTACTATGACATGTTTCTCAGTTCTGTAATATTTTTTAAAAATATATCTTTATTGATTTCAGAGAGAGGAAAGGAGAGGGAGAGAGAGAGATAGAAACATCAATGATGAGAGAGTCATTGATCGGCCGCCTCCCGCACACCCCCAACTGGGGATCGAGCCCGCAACCTGGGCATGTGCCCTGACCAGGAATCGAACCTCGATCGCCTGGATCCTAGATCGACGTTCAACCACTGAGCCATGCCCGGCCGGGTTGTAATATTCTATATAATGTTTCCTGTTTTTAGGTACTGCAGTATGACAATTCCTGATGCACTTTTTTCACATTAACATCTCTGAAATTGGGATATCTTACAATTGAGGGTACATCATGGCTTAATTGGCAACATCGTTTCCTTACACAGTGATGATTAAAATAATAATGATCTTACAACTAATACAATCTTGTCAATAAAATTTGCTATATATTTTAGTATATATGTAATGTATTTTCTTTACTTTTATTCTTTATCTACTAAGGAATATTTGTATTCTATTCTTGTGGTTCTTTATATGTTTATATATTACTTATAATCTCCTATTTCTTTTGTCAGTATCCATGGGTTTTCTAACAATGGACAATAGAACTAGCTTTTCTCTTTTCCTCTCTTGCTGATTCCTATCTTTCACAACCCACTTTTAGGTTGTGAAACAATAATACTGTTTTTCTTAATGTTTATCTTCTCATTCTTAAATGTGCTTAAATTTGGACATTTGTCAGCATTAAAAACAAGGCTCATTCTATCTTATTTAGACATTGCCAGGGCATACATGAAAATGTATAATTTAGCTTTCTCTGTTTAATAAAACACCCCAAAATGTAGTGGCTTAAAGCAATGAACATTATTTGTCACAGTTCTGTGGGATGGCGGAGCAGCTCCTCTGGGCCAGCTTGGCTACACCATCTAGTTATGGGGTCTGCAATAGGGCTGGTCCTGAGAGGCCTCTGACACCAATAGGGTTTGTCCTGAGAGGTCTGGCAGCTGGCTTGATGTCAGCTGAGGCAACAGCCACATGCCTCTAATCCAGCAGGCGAACCTGGGCTTGTTCAGATTGAGGTGGAAAGGCTCGCAGCATCAATAGAGGGGAAGCCCCCAAACATAAGAACCTTTCAAGTCTCTGCTTGAATTATTACACCTACTGTTGTTCCGTGGAGCAAACAAGCCACAGGGCCAAGCCCAGAGTTTGTGTGGGACAAGGGCCATTTTATAGAGTATCTTCCCCACACTGTATTCCATTGATCTTGTTCCTTTTTTTTGCCTTACATCTCTTGGCAAATGTATGCAACATTCAATCCTTTTCTGAAGTTTCCTCCATTGTCTCTTGATTGGTTGGAGTTCATCCTGCAATGGTTCCCTCAAAAGAAACTTACGATGGCAGGGGCAGGGGATGGAGCAGGGGAGGCACTTCTAATTTGCACAAGGGCACCATGTGTGCTAGCTGCAGCCATGACCTTCAGCTGTACAGTAGACAGCATCTAAGTCTGAAGGGGATGTGACTAGAATACACAAGCTGGAGATCAGCCTGCTCATCTGTCCCAACTTCCATCGCTGGGCTACTATATTCATTCAAAGTCAGCTGCCAGTCCTTGGTCTCACTGGATGCAGACAGAACTTCCCCATATCCAGGAGCCAGGGCTGAGGTCTCAGTTGCACTGAAGTGGAATTTACATACTGAAAGGGAGCCGACATCATTGCCCTATGGTTCCTGGAAGGCGCAGACTGGATTATTGTTTTAACTACTCACTTTTTCCCCAGTCACAGGAGTGGACATCCATACCCTTTGCCACATAACTTCCTCCCAGAAGGGGCAAGGTACATTCTTCTACCCTTTGATGTGCTTTGGCCAATTAGATATTAGAAGATAAAATGAAAGCAGAGGCCTGAAAGCTCTTGTATGGTTGGGTTTGCCATCTTTGCCTCTGCCATTTTCATAAGAAAAACATTCTTGTTAGTCCATTTGTCAAGGATGATGAAAAACATGTGAGCAGAGATTGGGATGAAATATTCAAAGTGATGAAAAGCAAGGAGCTACAACTAAGACTACTCTACCCAGCAAGGCTATCATATAAAATCGAAGGAGAAATAAAGAGCTTCCCAGGCAAGAAAAAGCTAAAGGAGTTAATTACCACCAAACCAGTATTACAAGAAACATCAAATGGTCTTCTTGAAGAATGAGGGGGAGGAAGGGGAAGAAGAAAAAGGAAAGAAGAAACAGAGGAACATAGTTATAAAGAATAAAATGGCAATAAATACATCCCTATCAATAATCACTTTAAATGCAAATGGTTTAAATGCTCCAATCAAAAGATATAGGGTAGCTGAAAGGATAAGAAAGCAAGACCCATGTATATGCTGTCTACAAGAGACCCAACTCAGAACAAAAAGTACACACAGACTAAAAGTAAAGGGATGGAAAAAGATATTTCATGCAAATGGAAATGAAAAAAAGCTGGGTAGCAATACTTATATCTGACAAAGGTAATAGTAAGAGACAAAGAACACTACATAATGATAAAGGAAGCAATCTGACAAGAGGATATAACCCTTGGAAACATTTATGCACCCAACATAGGAGCACCTAAATATGTAAAGCAAACCTTGATGGACATAAATGGAGAGATCAGCAAATAATACAGTCATAGTATGGCTTTTAACAATCCATTGGCACCAATAGATAGATCTTCCAGATAGAAAATGAACAAGGAAACAGTGACCTTAAATGACACACAAGACCAGATAGTTTAAATTGATATCTTCAGAACATTTCAAAGCAGCAGAATATACATTCTTTTCAAATGAACATGGAACATTTCTATGATAGACCATATGTTAGGACACAAAATAAGTCTTAATAAATTTAAAATTATTGAAATCATATCAAGCATTTTCTCTGGCCATAATGGTATGAAACCAGAAATCAATCACAAGGAAAAACTGAAAAACAAAAAAGTCATGGAGGCTAAATAATATGTTACTAAACAATGAATGATTCAACGATGAGATCAAAGAAGACATCAAAAGCTACCTTGAAACAAATGAAAATGAGAACACAACAACCCAAAATCTATGGGACACAGCAAATGCACTCCTAAGAGGGAAATTCATTTCATTACAGGCATACCTCAAGAAACAAGAAAAATCTAAAATAAACAATTTATTTTTACACTTAAAGAAACTAGAAAAGAACAACAAAGCCCAAAGCAAGTAGAAGAAAGAAAATAATACAGATCAGAACAGGAATAAGTGAAATAGAGGCTAAAAAAATACAAAAGATCAATGAAACCAAGAGCTGGTTCTTTGAAAAGATAAACAAGACTGACAAACCTGTAACCAGAATCATCAAGGAAAAGAACAGAGAGGACCCAAATAAATAAAATCAGAAACAAAAGAAAAGTAATAACTGATACCACAGAAATACAAACAATTGTAAGAAAGTATTACAAACAACTATATGCCAACAAATTGGACAATCTGGAAGAAATGGATAAATTCCTAAAAACATACAATCTTCCAAAACTGATTCAAGAAGAATCAGGGAATCTGAATAGACAGATTACAACTAGTGGAACTGAAGCAGTAATTTTAAAAACTCCCAACAAACAAAATCCTGGACCAGATGGCTTCTCAGGTGAATTTCACCAAACATTTCAAGAAGAACTAACCTATCCTCAAACTATTCCAAAAAATTCAAGAGGAGGGAAGACTCCCAAAGTCATTTTATGAGGCCAGCATTATCCCAATTCAAAAACCAGATAAAGACACTAAAGAAAAGATAATTATAGGCAAGTATTCCTGATGAACACAGATGTTAAAATCCTCAACAAAATATTAACCAACCTGATTCAGCAATACATTAAAAAGATCATACACCATGATCAAGGGGGATTTATTCCAGTGATGTAAGATGGGTACAATATCCACAAAACAATAAACGAGATACACCAAATAAACAAAATGAAGGATAAAAATCACATGATGGTATCAATAGATGCAGAGAAAACATTTAATAAAATCCAGCACCTGTTTATGATAAACACTCTCAGCTAAGTCAGAATGGAGGGAACATACCTTAACATAATAAAGGTCATATATGAAAAACCCACAGCCAACATCATACTCAATGGGCAAAAAACTACAAGTGTTACCCTTAAGGTCAGAAACAAGCCAGGATGTCTGCTTTCACCACCTTATTCAATATAGTACTGGAAATACTAACCAAAGAAATCAGACAAGAAGAAATAAAAGGTATCCAAATTGGAAGGAAGAAGTAAAATTGTCATTATTTGAAGATGACATAATACTATATAGAAAGAACCTTAAAGATTCCACCAAAAAGACTACCAGAACTGATAAATGAATTCAGTAAAGAAGCAGGATACAAAATAAATGTCCAGAAATCAGTTGTATTTCTATACATCAATAATGAACTATCAGAAAGGGAAACTAAGGAAATGATTCTATTTGCAATTGCATTAAAAATATACCTAGGGCCCTAGCTGGTTTAGCTCAGTGGTTAGAGCATCAGCCCGTGGACTGAACGGTCCCAGGTTTGATTCTGGTCAAGGGCACATACCTCAGCTACAGGTTCAATCCCCAGCCCTGTCAGGGAGTGTGCGGGAGGCAAACAATCAATGTGTCTCTCTCACATTGATGTTTCTCTCTCTCTCTCTCTCTCCCCCTTCCACTCTCTCTGAAAAGCAATGGAAAAAAAATCCTCAGGTGAGGATTAAAAAAACAAAAACAAAGAACACCTAGGAATAAATTTAACCAAGGATGTAAAAGACCAGTACTCAGTAAGTTATGAGACACTGAAGAAAGAAAATGAAGAAGATACACATAAATGGAAGCATATACCATGTTCATGGATAAGAAGAATTAACATCATTGAAATGTCCATACTACCCAAAGCACTCTATAGATTCAACACAATTCGGATAAAGATATCAATGGTATATTTCACAGAACCAATACAAATATTCCAAAAATTTATATGAAACCACAAAAGACCCTAAATAGCCACAGCAATCTTGAGAAAGAAGAACAAAATGGAGAAATCGTGTTACCTGATATCAAATTATACTGCAAGTCCATAGTAATCAAAACAGCATGGTACTGGCATAACAACAGACATCTAGATCAATGGAACAGAAAAGAGAGCCCAGAAATAAACTCATGACTTTATGGGCAGTAAATATTTGACAAAGGAGGCAAGACCATAAATGGAGTAAAGATAGTCTTTTCAATAAATAGTGTTGGGAATATTTGACAGATATGTGCAAAAAAACAAAAAAACTAGACCACCTTCTTACACCATACACAAGAATAAACTCAAAATGGATTATAGACTTAAATGTGAGACTGGAAAAGATAAAAATCCTAAAAGAAAGCATAGGCAGTAAAATCTCAGACATTTCTCATAGTAGTATTTTTTCTGATATTTTTGCACAGCAAAGGAAGCCATCAACAAAATAAAAAGACAACTAACCAAATGGGAGAATATATTCACCAATGATACATCTAATAAGAGGTTAATATCTAAAACTGATAAAGAACTTATAAAGTTCAACAACAAATAAACAAGCAATCCAATTAAAAGTGGATAAATGACCTAAACAGACACTTCTCCAGAGAGGACATACAGATGGCTAGTAGACATAGGAAATGCAAGTTAAAACTACAATGAGATATCATCTCACACCTGTCAGAATGGCTATCATCAATAAATCAACAAACAACAAGTGTTGTCAAGGATGTGGAGAAAAGGCAACCCTCATGCACTGTTGATGGGAATGCAGATTGGTGCAGCCACTGTGGAAAGCAGTATGGAGTTTCCTTAAAATTTGAAAATGGAACTGCCTATTACCCAGCAGTTCCACTTCTGGGAATATAGCTGAAAAAACCCAAAACACTAATTTGAAAGAGTATATGCATCCCTATGTTCATTACAGTCTTATTTATAATACACAAGATTTGGAAGCAACTCAAGTGCTCATCAGTAGATAAGTAGATAATAAAGCTGTGGTAAATTTACGCAATGGAATACTACTTGGCCATAAAAAAGAAGGAACTCTTACCTTTTGTGACAGCATGGATGTACCTGGAAAGTATCATGCTAAGTGAAATAAGCCAGTCAGAGAAAGACAAATACCATATGATTTCACTTATATGTGGAATCTAATGAACAAAATTAACAAACACAATAGAAACAGGCTCATAGATACAGAAAACAGACTGACAGCTGTCAGAAGGGCGAGGGCTTGGGGAGCTGGGTGAAAAAAGTGAATGGGATTAAGCAAAAATAAAAATCAAAATTCATAGGCGCAAACAACAGTATGGTGATTACAAGAGGCAAAGGGGTTGTGGGAGGTAGGAGAGGGTAGAGGGGGATAAATGATGACGGAAGGAGACTTGCCTTTGGAATGTGAACACACAATACAGTATACAGATGATGTATTCTAGAATTGTACACTTGAAACTCTTATAATTTTATTAACCAATATTACCTAATAAACTCAATAAAAATAAAAACAAAAATAAACATGCGAGCAGAGATGCCCCAGCTGACTCACAGACCTGAAGTAAGAAGCAGAGGTGCTCCAGCCACCACAACCTGAAGCAGGGCCACCCAGCTGGGCTTATATCAGATCAACCCAAGGCAACCTGTGATAATAAATGAATATTGTCTTAAGTAATAGAAGTTTGAAGTGCTTGTTACACAGCAGAAAAGTTATCACTGAGAAGTGATACATGTCAGAGTTTGTGGGGCCCGCTGTCCCTGGCAAAACCCTCAAGTGTTGCAGTGAAAAGACGACCTACTTTCTGTCTTGGGCCATGCCCCTCTCAGGCTCAGGCTGGTACTTGTTCTCCCATAGCCACTTAATGCTGATGGCAGAATTCTGCCCCTGGAGTAGCCCCATGAAGGATATGGGCTTCTGGTATTTTCCCAATTCTCTTATCCCTTACCAACCCCTGACTCTAGAATATCTACAGCATTTTCACACTTAGCATGGTGTTGAAGACTCAGGGGGTTCTTAATATCTATTATTTGAATAAATTAATCAATGACTGCATTAGAAGGTCATTTTCTGAAAATGTCATGTGAGTTAAAAAGTCCACTTTTTTATCTAATGCACTTAAATACACCACTGATATTAGGAATAAATAAGCAAAATTATATATTCAGTGGAATTTGATTTTGATTGCATTTTATTTAAAATACAGCTCTAGTATTCCAACACTGACACATGTTTTAATGAGGGGGTGGGGGGACCCTGTGAGAAAAGAGAAAGTAAAATTCCATTAAACCTCCTCTAGCCCTTCCAAAATCAGTTCTAAGAGAAACCTGTTTGGCCTAAAAGAAACTTGTCCTTTGCACTAATATATTTGCTTAATTACTCAAAGAACTAAAACTGAGTTCTTCCCTGCTGTACTTCTCAGAACTTTTAATATGCTAATGCACATTGTAAATTCCCCTCTCTGGGGAATTAGTATGCAGCATTTCCTAGGCCAACTTGGCCCTGGAACCCTGAGAACCTTTTGTGCTTAGGGCATTTGTATGATTAATATCAGCCCATGGAACACAGTTTGAGAAATTCTGCTCTTTTCCAATGACCTACAAAGTAATGAATCATTCTGTCAGTTACACAATTATACTTAAATCCCACCTTACTGGCCCTAAATTGACTACCCTTGGTTGGCAACCTTTTTACCGTTACGGCAAATTTGAAGGGAGTAAGAGGATGGGGGTTGGGGGTGGGAAAGAAAGCCACTAAACAGGTCAGAAATGGTTACAATGGAAAGACTTCTGCGGTTGAACTAAGTTTCACAGGTCTACAAAAGAGTCCATGGTCACCTCGCTATTCCCCTACAACACTGTGTCTTTGAGTAGAGCTTGTGCCTGGCCCTACACAAGTCAGGGAAGGCTGGGAAGCGGTCCAGGAGGCACCGATACGCTGGGTGCAGGCTGAGGTTCCAGGACATCCTTTCACTCACTGGTAACAAGCTGTAACTTATTCTTACAAACTGATCATTGCTGTGGCTGCAGATAGACTCACTTGAAGTAAAAGAAATTCACACCGGTCCACAGTTTAATGGTACACATGTCCTCAGAAGTCACAGCATTGCAGCAAGCTCCCCGCAAACCAGAGGGAAACCACTGAGTCAATCATGACAAATTACAGAGCACCAAAAACACCTTGTGATTAAATGATATCCAAATAGATGACCATTTTTATCTATTGTATCTAGCTTGATTTAGAGTTAGTTCCAAACAAACAAAAGCATGAATTAAAAAAAACACCTTTAGCCACCTTGGTGCCCCAGAGGTCATTGGAACAGCACGCATGATCTTGTACCCACATGCATGTATGAAAAAATTAGTGATAGTTCAAATTGCGGTTACAAAAACCATTTAAATTTTCTTTAAGGTGCATAACACATGCCTTGTGTTTGCAGTATCTCACTGACTCTCAGTGAGATTCACCAAGGCTGAGAGCTAGAGGTGTTTTTCATGAATAGACAGATAATGGTACCAAGGAACATAACAGATGACTCCAGCAAATGGAAAGGCATGTCTGGATTTTGGACAGAATACCCAATATTGTAAAATTATTTCATTTCCTCAAACTAATATATTGTATTTTTGCACTTCTAAATAAAACTGCAAAGTAGTTTTTCTTGGAAATTTGACAAAAATGATTCTAAAATTGAAGCTGAAAAATAGATATGTAAGGATAGTCAAGAAAATTTTCAAAAAAAAAGACAAATTTACCCTAGCATGAGATAAAGAATATTTTAAAGCTATAGGACTTAAAGTAGAATGCTACTGAGATAGGATAAACAGACAGCCAGTAGGACAAAAGAGAGTGCAGAAATGGACAAAAGTAAACAAGGAAATTTGGAATAGGAGAAAGTTAGAACTTGACATGAGGAAACTCAAGATGGAGTATTCAGTAAATGGGATTGGAACAACTAGCTCAACCCTTGGAAAAATATAACAAAATAAACCTGAATCTTCACATTCCTCTTTACACCAAAATAAATCCAAATAGATTAAAATGTAAAGATTTTAAATCTAAAAGCTATAAACACACTAGAAGAAAAATGGATGCATTTAAAAAATAATCTTTGGATGTGAAAAACATTTCTAACCATATTTCAAAACCCAGAAAACAACAACAGAATTTTTAAAAATTCCATAAAGTTGAAAGACAAAGGGGGAGAGGAAAAATATTTGTGATGCATTACAGGAAAAAAATTAATGTCTAATATCATTTATATCTCAGACTTCAAATAAACCAATAATAAAATAAAGCTATAAAAGGAAAATGGGCAAAGATACTGGACAAGAATAAGTATAAAAGAATATAAATAAATAAATAAATAAATAAATAAATAAATAAATAAATAAATAAATAAATAAATAAATAAATCATATGAAAAGAAGTTCAACTTTATTAACAATAAAATATGAAAATGAAAACAGGATAACATTTTTGCCTAACAGAAAAGCACAAATGAAAAAGACTGCCAAGGCTGGTGCCACCAAAGACACAGATAGCAGGCACTCCCACACAACCTGGCCCTGTCTCTCATAATAATTCACTCCCACTAGCTGGGATTTTACCAGTTCCAATCATCGTCACTGGGCATGTGGAGGCTGCTGGGCAGAAAGGTGCCTACACTCACAGCGGGTGGCACCCACCGGTGCTCCCACCAGCATTGTGCTCTGGGGTTAAGTCATTCAGGATTCCAAAAAAGACATTTAATACCATGTTGGCAACAAGAAAAGTTCTGTTGTAAGAGAAAGGTAGTGCAAACCGATTAGTAGTAGAAGAAGAAAGCACTACATGCAACTATTTTTCCTCAAATCTTCCTCAGCAAAGAGAATGGTCTTAAAACTAAACCTATATGTGGCAAAATGCATAACCTGAGCACTCTGAGAAAATATTAGATAGACCCAAATTGAACGACTACAAAATAACTGGCTTGAACTTTTAAAAAATGTCAAGATCATAAAAGGAAAGCTGCGGAAATGTTCCAGATTAAAGGAAATCAATGTGAGATCCTGGATTGGGGAAAATTGTATAAAGAACAATATTAGGACAGGCAAAATTTTAATAGAGATTATAGGTATGATAGTAGTTTTGTTGTTGATGTTAAATTTCTCATGATTTTGATAATTAGGTCATGGATATGTAAAATAAAATAATATTCTTGTTCTTAGGATTACATGAGTAAATGTTTAGGGGTGAAGGGTCACAACATCTGGAGTTTATTCTAAAATATTCAGAAACATATAATTATATATAAAATAAAAATAAAATCATCATAAATGTATAATACAGTGGCACCTCGGTTTTCTAACGTACTCCACTCCGGAAGACCGTTCAGTTCTGAAACGTTCGAAAACCGAGGGATCCGCAGCCGACAGCTGGGCCTCAGGACTTGCCCTCAGCGGAAGCCCGGGCACGGTCGACTTCCGAGGCCTGTTCGGAAACCGAAGCATTTCCACCTGGGCTCACGGCGCTCGCAACCTGAAATGTTCGTCAGCGGAGACGTTTATATTTATTAGGAGATATATGTAGAAAGAGAAAGTAAATATTACTGGCATATGTTAATAACTGGTGAACCTAGGTGAATATGTTTGCTTTCAAAATAAATGGAGAAAGGGGAGCATCTCCAAAATAGATCCTATTTGATGAGAACATCCAGTCACACAGAGGAAGTCAGGTCTGAGAGCAGTTGCCTGAGAGACAAGCGGTGCGATTTATAATGAGTGGGTTGTGATCATTATAGATTGATAAACTTAAAATTGATCCTTGAAGTAATTTTGGAATGCATTTTCACGTGTGTGGATTATGAGCACTTAGAAGATTGTGAGGCTCTCTAGGGATCAATATGAACTCCCCCACAAAAATAAATATTTGCAAATTAGGTCAAACTGACTCCATTTTATTTTCTAAAATAAATTAATGATCATCAGCACAGTGTATCTCTTGATTTTGGCAAAGATTTGGACTAAGTTGTCCATAACATGCTCACAGATAAAATGACAATACAACACTTGAGGGCATTTTTACAGTAAACTGAACACTACTCAGAATATTAATCAACTGGCTTGAGGGAAGGGGTATATTAGTTTCTTAGGGCTGCTATAACAAAGTACCGCAGACTGGTGGCTTAACCAACAGAAATTTATTGTCTCACAGTTGTGGGGGCTAGAAGTCCGAGATTAGTTAGCATGTTCCTTCTGAGGAGTGTGAGGGAAGGAACTTGTTCCAGGCATCTCTCCTTGGCTTGTAGATGGCCATTGTCATATTCACATGGTGTTCTCCCCGTACGCATGTCTGTCTCCAAGTGTCCCCTTTTTTTTCAGGACACTGATCATATTGGATTAGGGCCCACTCTAATGACCTCATTTTAACTTGATTGCCTCTGTACAGGCCCTATCTTAAATAATGTCTACATTCTGAGTTACTGGGAGTTAGGACTTCAACATACAAATTTCTGTAACAGTAGAGGCTGGGGGAGAACTCTAGCAGAATGTCGCAAAGCCCACCTCTCTTAAATTCTATTGAGATAAGGCAATAGAAGACCCACTAATTGCATTTGGGGGTTATCTAAAGATGCAAAGAGAAAATTAAGCAGAATGATGAGGCAGCTGGTATAACAAATATGGAATTAGCAGGTGGGGGTTCCACAGCAAGTTCCCTCACACACTCACTGTGCCACTCTGTCCTTCACCATTTGTGATCCTGAGACTCAGTGTGCTCCTAAGTGGCATGAAGATTAAATGAGAAAAAGAGCAAGGAGGCATCATGCAAACCCTATATAACCCCCTCATTACAAACACCATCATCTGCTGGGAGACTTAATCAGAGCTCCAGCAGCATAAGCACCGAGCAGGTGGGATGGAGACAGCACTGATATTTGCGAGCCAGAGCAGTCTGTCATTACTTTTACAGCTGTCTTTATTGAGTTTGGGAGAAAGGGATTTACTCATTTACAAATCTAATTATGCGCTAATTTATAAAATATCTTTAGGAGATTTCCATTCATTTCCGATTCTTCAGAAGAATTGAGACAGAAGATGGATAGATCCAAGATGGTGTCAGAGTAAGTGGAAGCTACACCCACCTCCTCCTAAGACCAAACTGGAAGTACAACTAAAATATAGAGCAATCAACCTGAATAACCAACTGAAGACTAGCTGAATAAGAAGTCTTATAACCAAGGATTTACAGAGAAGCCACACAGAGACTGGTAGGAAGAGCAGAGATGTGAAAAGTGCTGGCTCCGCTTCCACAGGTGGGTGGCAGCTGAGGTTCTGGAGGGATAGCTCAGCTGCAGGGGTTCCCACTGAGAAGCATGGAGGTCTCAAGCCCAAGCTTGGCTCCCCAGCCCAGAGCACCAGAACATGGAAAAGGTGCCCATATAACATCTGGCTGTGAAAACACTAGAAATTCAGGCAACCTCTTAAAGGGCCAATGCACAAAATTTTGTTTGCAGCCTCTCACCCTCGGCTCCAGTGAAGGGAGGGTTGAGCAGACTAGAGTCCTTCCCGGAAAGACTGGAGTTTGTGGCTCTGAGGAGAAAGTTGAGGGGCAACTGCCAAAGCCCTCTGTGATGAGTCACTCTACTGCACTGCAGATGCCACCTTTCTTGGGCGGGCATCAGCCTAGGGGAAAGCAATTGCCCTACCCTCTGGTCTTTCCCTGTTGACCAACCATGTGGCTCTTCCACCCTGCTAAGGAGTCAGCAGCCTGGGCCAGGGTATAGAGGTCTGGGCAGACTCAAGGGGTGTCAGTGACAGTTCTGTAGTCTACGGTGAGAGTCCATTCCCCCTATTTTCCTGTGATTTTGACTGGTGCCTCCCCCTCATGGTAGATCACCTAGCCCCACTCTCCAAGCTCCTGGTGGCCCCACCCCCTTAACTCTTTGTGGCTCCACTCAGTCTAAGTCTGGGGAGAATCCGGGACAGTCTGAGTTGTGTGGCTCTGGGGTGGGGGCCACACCCCGAAGTTTCCCCCAACCCTGACCAGCACCTCCCCCCCTCTCAACTCCCAGTGGCCCCTCCCTGCTGAAATTGGTCTCCTGGCAGAATCTTGAATAGATTGAGTTGTGTGACTCTAGGACAGGGAAAATTGTTTCTGTTACATGCCTGACCAGTGTAGAGCTTTCCATTTACACAGCCAAATAGCGGGCTGTTTAGGCCTGACAAATCTTGACAACCTCACCTGATGGCTCCCTGAGTTTTGGTACCACCACAAAGGTATGTGAGCACCCAGTGGGTGGCAGTTAGACTTGGTATACCCTGTCTAGGGGCCATCAGACCCAGCACTAAGGGGCCTCAGACCCAGCACTGGCACCAAGATGGAACCCGTATAGATCTGGGGAACACCTCTTGCCCCCATCCGGTGACTCACTGAGAACCTATTGCCTGCAATTCAAGTACTGCCAGAGTCTCTTTTGGTAATGGAGCATAACAGGGAGCCAGCAGGCAGAGGCAGGCAGAGGCAAGCAGAGGTAGACCTTAGACTCCTGGGGACATTTGCTGACCTGCCCCAGGGGTCAGTGCTAGTAAAAGCAAGCCTTGGTGCACAGCTTGATCCTTCACACACACACCCTGGGCCAGCAAAGGCAGCCACACACTGGATTGCTTTGTAGCTCCAAACAGGTTGCCTAGGGCCAATCACAGGCAACATCTCACATTGAGCTGCACCAGAGTCCCTCCTAAGAGGCCCCAGAATCAGTAACACAGTGGCCAGCTTCAGACAATATCAGAGCAAAATCCAATAAGCTTCACAAACAGCATATCCAAAGAGAGATTTTAGCAGGCACCAGACCCTGTGGAGGCAAATTCTGCTCTGAGTGGTCAGCACCTGCACAGCAGCTTGTACACTGTGGTCTGGGTTGATTCTCACAGTCAGCCAGCCTGAGGGTTGATCCCACACACAAATCGGCCAATAGCAATCAAAACTCAATTACAACAGAAGGGCCCACATAACTCAAACAAGGAACATGCCTGGAGCACCCAGCACAGATAATCAAGGAGACTGGGCCATAGGGTCTCACAGGACACCTACTACATAAGGCTACCCTACCAAGACTGGGAGTCATAGCAGATATACCTAACACATAGAAACAAACACAAAGAGGCAGCCAAACTGGGAAGACAAAGAAATATGTCCCAAATGAAAGAACAGGAGACTCTCCAGAAAGAAAAAAAAAAGCTAAATGAAATGGAGGCAAACAATTTACCAGATACAGAGATCAAAACAATGGTTATAATAATGCTCAAGGAACTTAAGGGAACAATGGCTGAAATCAATGAGAACTTAACCAAAGATAATAAACATAAGAAAAGACATAGAAACCAGTAAAAAAAAAAAAAGAAAAGAAAATATCTGAAAATTAGAAAACACTCTAAAGAATAAGCAGTAGGTAGGATAAAGCAGATAGAATCAGCGATTTGGAAGACAAGGTGAAGAAAACACACAATCAGAGCAACAAAAAAGAAAAAGATTTTAAAAAAAAATGAAGATAGTTTAAATGACCTATTGGACGATGTGAAGCGTAACAACATCCACATCATAGAAGTACCAGGAGAAGAAAGAAAACAAGGGATTGAGAACCTATTGGAGAAATAATAACTGAAAACTTCCCTAACCTGGTGAAGCAAAAAGACACTCAAGTCTAGGAAGCACAGTCTCAAACAAGATGAACCCAAAGAGGCCCACATCAGGATACATCATAATTACAATGTGATACAGTACATATACAAAAGGAAGGATAAAAATCACATGATCATATCAATAGATGCTGAGAAAGCATTTGATAAAATCCAGCACCCATTTATGATAAAAACCTTCAGCTAAGTCAGAATGGAGGGAACATACATCAACTTAATAAAGGCCATATATGAGAAACCCACAGCCAACATCATACTCAATGGTAAAAACTACAAGTATTTCCCTTACGATTGGGAACAAGATAGGGATGTCTGCTTTCACCACTCTTATTCAACATAGTACTGGAAGTCTTAGCCACAGCAATCAAACAAGAAGAAGAAACAAAAGGCATGCAAATTGGAAAGGAAGAAGCAAAACTGTCATTACTTGCAGATGGCATGATACTATATGTAGAGAACCCTAAAGATTTCACCAAAAAACTACCAGAACTGATAAATGAATTCAGTAAAGTAGCAGGATACAAAATAAATATCCAGAAATCAGTTGTATTTTTTTTTTATATCAGTTGTATTTTATACACAAAAAATGAACTATCAAAAGAGAAAACAAAGAAAACAAAGGACCTGAATAGACACGTCTCCAAAGACAACATACAGATATCCAATAGAGACATGAAAACATGCTCAAGGTCAATAATCATCAGAGAGATGCAAATAAAAAGTATAAAGAGGTATCACCTCATACCTGCCAAAGTGGTTACTATCAATAAATCAGCAAACAACAAGTGCTGGTGAGAATGTGGAGAAAAGGGAACCCTAGTATACTGTTGGTGGAAATGCAGACTGGTGCAGCCACTGTGGAAAACAGTATGGAGTTTCTTCAAAAAATTAAAAATGGAGATGCTTTTTAACCCAGTGATCCCACTTCTGGGAATATATCCTAAGAATCCCAAAATACCAATCAGAAAGAATATATGCACCCCCGTGTTTATAGCACCATTATTTACAATACTCAAGATCTGGAAACAACCTAAGTGCCCATCAGTAGATGAGTGGGTAAAAAATCTGTGTTACATTTGTACAGTGGAATGCTATGTGGCTGTAAAAAAGAAGGAACTTCTACCCTTTGCAACAGCATGGAGAGCATTATGCTAAGTGAAACAAGCCAGTCAGAGAAAGACAAATACCATATGATTTCACTTATATGTGGGATCTAATGAACAAAATAAACTGATAAACAAAATGGAACCAGAAGCATGAATACATGGAACAGACTGGCCAGTGCCTGAGGAGTGGGAGGTGGAGGGTGACTGGATAAAGAAGGTGAAGGGATTAGCTAAAGAACATATATGCATGCCCCATGAACATGGACAATAGTTTAGTGAAGGCCATGGAGGGGAAGGGAGAGGTGGGTGGAGGTGGGGAAAAGGCAGAGAAAAGGAGGACATCTACAATGATGTTAACATTAAAATTTTTTAACAAAAACAGAAATAGTAAAGGATCTTTTTGAAGAAGCAAAAAAGATAAAAAATATGAATAATAAAATGCCAATAAATACATATAATAAAATTCTAATAAATACAACTATAATAAAATGCCAACAAATGAATACAGCAATTAGTTTATTTATTTTTTTAATATGTTTTTATTGATTTCAGAGAGAGGGAGGGACAGGGAGAGAGAGATAGAAACACCAATGATGAGAGACAGTCATTGATCCATTGCCTCCTGCACACCCCCTACTGGGGAGTGAATCCACAACCCAGACATGTGCCCTGACCGGAAATTGAACCGTGACCTCCTGGTTCATAGGCCAATGCTCAACCACTGAGCCACATCCACTGGGCTACAACAATTACTTTAAATTCAAATGGATTAAATGCTCCAATCAAAAGACATATAAAGGCTGAATGGATAACAAAACATAGCCTGTACATATACTGTCTACAATAGACTCACTTCAGATCAAAAGACACACACAGACTGAAAGTAAAGGGATGGAAAACGATATTTCATAAAAGGAAAAAGGAAAAAAAAAAAATCTGGTGTAACAATACTTTTACCAGACAAGATAGACTTTTAACAAAGGCTATATAACAAGAGATAAAGAAAGACCCAACAATTCCATTTCAGGGTATTTTTCTGAAGAAACCCAAAACACCAAATCAAAAAGGCATGTGTATCCACATGTTCACTGCAGCATTATTTACAATAGCCAAGATATGGAAGCAACTCAAGTGTTCATCAATAGATGAATGAATAAAGAAATAATGCATATATACAATGGAGTATGATTCAGCCATAAAAAATAATGAAATCTTGCCATCTACAACAACATGGATGGATCTAGAGGGTATTGTACTGAGTGAAATAAGTCAGACAGAGAAAGATAAGTGCCATATGATTTCACTTATATGTAGAATCTAAAAAACAAAATAAATGAACAAGCAGAATGGAAACAGACTCATAGATACAGGGAACATTTTGACGGTTGCCAGATGGGAGGGGGTTGGGAGGATGGGTGAGAAAGGTGAAGGGATTTAAAAATGTAAATTCGTAGTTACAGAATAGTCATGGGGATATAAAGTACAGCATAAGGTATATAGTCAATAATATTATACTAACTATGTATGGTGTCAAAAGGGCACTAGATTTATTGGGGTGATCACTTAATAAATTATATAATGTTTAATCACTGGGTTGGACACCTGATACAATGTTGTATGTGAACTGTAATTGAAAAATAAAATTATTTTAAAAAAAATAACACTTGGGTTATGAAAAAAAAGAGAGGTTCTCCACAGCTTCATTCTAAATAGCTTCTTCTGAGACCTCCCATTGCATCTCACCCCTTCAACCAACCAAAGGGGTCACCACAAATCCCCTGTATTTCTTTCAATTTCACACTTTGTTACAGAAAGAGTCCATTTCTGTGCACTGCAGTAAAGGCTGCTGGTGCTTCAACCACCCCACTTTGGCTTCTGTTCCTTCTTACCTATCCCACCTTCTCTCTCCTCTAACATTTAGAATCTTTCTTCTCCCAAGAGTGTCTTGGATTGTGCCTTTATACAGGCTGAAAGCTTCTGTCTTAACATATTTTTAATTTACCCTGAGGTCCTCTTCCACGCAATCAGTGTTTCCCAGGTGTGTCCCACAGGGCCTTATATGTCATGCCTGGGCCCATATTCACATCATAGATCCGGAGGTCCCTAAGTCAAGAACATTTAGTAAATGTTTTGTATATTTACTGCAGGATCCATCAGAATCTTTATTCTGATTTTTCCCCAAAAAATCATGGAATGTAGCATTTCCCAAAATTGTCCTCACTTAGAACTCCATTTTCCAAACATCTTGAAGAACTGTAATACACAGCTTCCACAAGTGCTGGTAAGCACCCAGTATCTCCACTTCTAATTGGTCCATGACAGAGATGGTTATCTGTCCACCAAAACCTCTTTTCCCTTCTTCTCGGACACAGAGCTAGACTCTATTTGCCAATCTTCTTTGCAACAAGGGGTGACCACGTGGTCTGGTTCTTTCCAGTGGGATGTGAGCAGATGTGAGATTTGCTTCTTTAGGCCTGACCCAAAAACCTCCCATGTACCCTTTCTATACCCTCTTGCTTCTTGCTGACCAGGAGATCAGCACTCCGGGGCCCTTGGCAGAGCCTCCATCAGCCAAGTCCCTGAATAGTGAAATGGAGGAAAGCTACCTTGATGATCGGAATACCTTCCACGGGCTGTTGCATAAGCAAGAGGGACACTTCTATTATGTTAAGCCATGAAATGTTGAGGCCTGCGATTATTGGCAGCCTAACTCTCACACTACCCCATTTTTCTTCACTCCCTGTAATTATGTGTAAAAGAAAAATTAACTTCCTTTCTCTTTAGAGAACTATCATTCAAATTCTTTGTTGGAGCGGCTCAACCTATATATTTTAACTTACACAGTATATAAGATACTGGTCATTGCTTAAAAATACCACAAACAATAACAGTTAGTCATGCCTGTGTTAAGAAACTACTCGGACTCTGCCTAAAACAAGCTTTGATTATTCATATACTCAGGATTTAATTATTTTATTGCTGGGGAAAAGAAAATAATCTTGGGATATAGAGAGAAACCTGGCTTCCAGAAGGTTCATGATCTTTCAAAAACCTTCAAATATATTAGATTAGTATGTGCAGCCTTGACTACCTAGAGACTGGACTGCCTGAGCATGGTTTATCATCACAAAAGTGAGAAAGTGTGGTTTAGTAGACAGATAACAGCTCTCTTCCCCATGCTTCCCTGTGATGGATTCTTAACGTGGAAGAGCCTCCAAAAGAAATATGGTCCCTATCTCTGTCTCAAGACAGGATATAGCAAATAGTATTAGTGAGATGGCTTCCTGTACCATGTTCAAGATCTTTGAGGAAAGGAGTTTCCACTTAATAACACGTGCTTCATCAGGGTAAAATGACTTAGAGTTACCTTACAGTTTACCAAAGTTCTTTTACATCCATTAGCACTCCTATTTATTTACCCTAATAACTTGGGTGTGAGGCAGGTGCATTACCATTTTGGATATTATACTCCAAGGCTCCAAGTTACTTACCTGACAGCATGAGGCCTTCAAAAGCAGAGCCAAATTAAGACGCCAGGTGTACCATCCCCAGAGCCACTTTCCTTGTCACCTACCAGCTTTTCCTCTCAGTCACCCAAATTGGTGAACATTCCCTGATCATCTGTTCTGGGGAGGGCCTGAGCCAGGCATGTGAGTGGGCAGCAAAGGCGGACAGGACAGAGCTCCTGGCCTCTGGGAGATTTCAGGCTTGGTGAGGAACTATGACACGCATGTACACATGGAGACAATATGAAGCATCATAGGGTGACAGGCGCAGGCAAAAATGCTCCGAGCTCTTGAGACTAGAACAGCCAGAAAGGACAAAAAATAAAGATGTTGCAACTCCTGGAACCCCTGCTCTCCCACACCCACAGGTGCTATACCTGAAGCCGCAGGCACAAATACCCTGCCCCCTACACACATACACACACACACACAGAGAGAGAGAGGGAGAGACAGAGAGAGAGAGAGAGAGAGAGAGAGAACAGGGATTGAGACTAAACGCACCAGGCCTGCCATCCTGATTTGGGAAGTCAGCCTTCAAGTTCAAGCCTCCCAGCCCCCGGCCCCTATTCCCTACCACGCCATCACCGGTTAGTGCTCTTTTGCTCTTCTTAACCCAGTTCCCCACTGCTTCCTCTCTCCGGATCACCTCCACTGTGCTCTCTTGAACTGTCCCTTGCCTGGCCACCACAACTGTTCAGGATGCCACTTTGGCCTCTTGGGTGGTGGTGATTTCCTTTCCCACAACTCTCAAACCTCAGGATGAGAAGGTAGGTGGGGCAATACACACTCCAAACCTCCAAATATAGGAGCTGGAGAATGTAAACCATTGTTTTCTTAAAGCTCCATGTTCTAGGCTTTCTTAAAGTCAAGGTGCAAAGGTGTGCCCTGGCTTCTGTCAGTCAGAGGCACCCACGAGACACCTGGAGGTGGAGGTGTGAGCCAAGTCGCCTGGAGGTGAATCAAAGTCCTCTGGCAAGCTCTGTGTGGGCAGTTTGAGGCAGCTGTGAAAGTTGCTGAAGTCCCATCCACACACAGGGGCAGAGTGGCATGTGGGTGGGGCATTTCTTCTGACTGTGCTGCCCCAGAAAACACTGGCCCCAGCACTCTAACATTCAAGTCTGGTTCTGTGGCACTCCCAGACGAGCCAGACTGAATTCTACTCTCTGCAAGGAAGAACTCTGACCCACTAATTTGTTCATTCACCGTACAAATATTTATTGAGCACCAGCTTTGTGCCAGGCACTTTCCCAGGTACTAAGGATCCAGCTATGAACTAGCTAGACATAACCCCTGTCCTCAGAGGGCTCACATTTGGGGGTGAGAGGGGGACTGATGTAGATAAAATACACAAGTCAACTATATAGTATGATAGTGATGTTTGGTTCCTATTTCTTAGCTCTCTTTCAAGTTGCTCTTTGTTGCTTGCTGAAACTAAGGTTGAAAGAAAAATCTCTAGGTTCTGCACATCCCATGCCCCATAGAGGGACAAACCACTTCTGCTACTGCTCATCTTTTTGACCAGATTTTGCATTATGTCAAGCCCTTCATCTTCACAGTCCACAAACTACAGTGTACATGAAATATAAGTTTATCGATGCTAACAAGTTCCCGTTGAAGTCCCCATGTCACCAGGGTAGCTAAAACTTCCCCTTTCCCCAGAGTTACATCTAAGTTCAGAGTGGGGGTTGGGGGCAGGTGGTGAACCTTACCGAGGCACTGGGGTTGGCTGGGACCTTCTGGCATTCTACATCTGTCATCTGTCTATGCTGATGCCCACAGAGAGGTCCATTGCCCCTAAATCCTTGGTTGTTTGAGGGCTCCCCATGTACCTGTTTGCACCCATCTCTCTGGTTCAGTGGCTCTGTCTTCCACAATAAGGCTTTCGGAACCTGCAAGTCTCTGAAGGCTACCTGGAGCCCTCACTGTCTAAGACATCACAGGGTTATTTCCACTCTCTGAGTTCTGGCTGCCATCAGCTGTCTGTTTCAGATCCTTCAAACCTGCCCACATTTAGTCCAGCTGAACAGGGAGTAGGTGGTTTTCCACATTACTTCTCCTTTAGAGATCCCCTCTTCTCTTCAGTTACGGAACAGTATCCGTTGCTCTCATTTAGTTTTTTCCCCAAATGTTTTATGCATGCCAATAATTCACTCCTTTCCTGAAAGGGCCCAGACTTCTGGAATCAGAAGGAAGCATTTCTTCCTCCCTTACCCCTCCTAGGTTTTCTGCTGTCCTGATTTCCCCCTAAGGCAATGTGTCTGGAGCAGTTCACCTTTTTGAAATGTCACAGAGAAGCAAAATAAGGAAATAAATGATGAAGGAAGGAGGGTGGGAAGAAACAGCTAATATTCTTTAAGTATCACTCTACAGACAATAAGATATAGCAGAAGAACTGCAATAGGAAAGTAAGAATGAAGACATGGAAAGGGAAAGAAAGCTGACATCACTGGTGTGTAGCCATTTTTCATTTTGTGGCAGGCTGTTTTGGGGATTGAGTAGGTTTGAAATAACAAGGTTAGTTGCTTGTGTTTTCACCTAGGAGCCTGGTTTTTTCCTAATCAAGAGACTGCTATAAATACAAGCCAAGACACTGTTATAATCAAACCAAGTTATGGGCACAGCTCAGGGTAAGAACCAAAAAATTTCTGATTCGTGCACTTTTCCGAAAGGTGGGAAGGACGGGGTGGGTGTGCACGTGTGAGGAGGAAAGGGCTTTCTGTGTCAAGAAGAGCCGCCCAGAGGCAAGTCACCCTAAAAGTGAGACAGACACAGGGAGATCAGCTTCAAGGCCAGAAGGAAGGAATAAATCCCACCAAATGGCAAAATCTGCCCAAAGGAATACAGAAAAACATCTCGACAGTGTAAGAACGTGAAGGCTGAAAATGAAGCTTAAGCAAAAGCCAAAGCTGAGGGAGAGTGAAGAAGCAGGAAGGAGCAGCAGTGGAGGGGCAACGAGTCAGGCCGAGGAAAGAGCCAGTGAGACAATGCACTCACGGAGCATATTCCTTGAAGCGAGGTTTTGGCAAATCGACATATCTGATGAACATTAATCCATCACAAATCATTTGGCAAATGAATATCTTGAGAATTGACTAAAGCCCCTGAGTGAGAGCCCAGGTCCTACTTTAGCCTCCAGATCCCACTCCCCAGCTCCTCAGACCACGTCCCGCTTCCTCCTGAAACCAATGAAAGATGGGAAGTGGCCGAACAGGAAATGACAGAGGGCCTCCCAGCAACTGAGGAAGAGTCATTAGCTTCACACAAGCACCCAGGAGACAACGCTAGAAGCAGGAACAGAAACAGTGGTAAAAGGACCTAAATGGGATAATGGATCGAAGAGACGATTGTGGGGAAAGGAAAGAGTTGTTGCAAATAACTGTAAATACGCACGTGTCGCACGTGTAAATACAGATGCATGAAAAGATGGACAGGGAGAGCTTCTAAAATGTTTTAAGATACTTTACTTACAAATATGAAATGTGTTTTGTTTTAAAGGTTGTGTGTATATTTATTTATTTATTTAAATGTGCATATAATATTCCATTGTGTGTGTATATATGCATACATGCTTTGAAAAGGAATGAAATACTGACACGTGCTACAAATGGATGAACCTTGAACATTAAGATGTGTGAAGTAAGTCATTCACATGACACTGTATGATTCCACTTATATGAGGTACCTGGAAGAGGAAAATTCACAGAGACAGAAAGTAACATGGAGGTTACCAGGTGCTGGGCTCGGAGGGGCAGGAATAACGAGCTGTTGTTTAATGGCTACGGAGCTTCTGTTTGGGATGCTGAAAAAATATCTGAAAGTGGGTAGCAATGATGGGTGCACTCCGTTGTCAATATACTTAATGCTGCTGAATTATCCACTTAAAAATGGTTAAAATGGTAAATTTTATGTTATGTATATTTTACCATAATAATAAAAAAGCGGAAGAAGGAAGCAAAAGAAAAGTTAATGTCAACGTGATGCATCGTAAGGAAGACTTAGCTCTATGTTTCTGACTTTGAAGATGGAGGAAGGGACCATGAGCTAGAAAATAAGGACAGTTAACAGAAGCTGGAAAGGGCAAGGAAACGGATTCTCCCCTAGAGGCTTCAGAAATGAATGCAGCCCTGGGACACCTTGAGTTTAGCCCAGCAAGACCCATTTTGGACTTCTGGCCTCCAGAACTATAAGAAATAAATTTGTGCAAGGTAAAGCAAATTGTCACCACCACGAAAAACAAATTTTGTTTTAAACTAGCCGTTCTAATACTACTGCCTTATCCACAGAGGAGAGTGAAGATTAACAGGCAGAAACCTCACTTAAATGGGAGTTGGGAGAGCCTGCAGGGGAGCTCTCAGTCGCTATCACTCACCCTCAATTTCCACCAAACAGCAAGAGAGTGCTTTCGGTCCGCACCAGGACGATGTTTTCCCACCCCACTGCTCCAGCAGGAAGGGAGCCCAGATCTCTTCACCTCCTGGGAACCCCTGGGCCAAGAGAGACTGTTGCAACTCAGCCAATGAAAAGCCACTACACTTAGGACTCCCGGTTACCTCCAATGGACTCGTTGCTTGTAACAGCCCCTCGGCGCTCCCCGTCCCCTTTAAGAGGGTGGCGCTCCCTTTTGGCCTTGTGGGTGGCTCAGCATTAGACTACATGCCCTGAGTTGCAGTTGGTGGTTGTTCCAGAATAAACCCATTTTGCTGGAGAAATAGCTTGTTGTCTACATGTATTTGTTTAAGGTCAACAGTAGATACTCTGGTGGCACGTCCCTCAAGAAAACCATCCTTCCCTTCCCTGCACCACCCGACCCTGAACCTAGCTCACCTCCTACCTGAGGGTAAGGGCCCTGGAGCTGATGGTAGAATTGCGGGATGTAGCAAATGAAAATACAGAACCCCAAACAAACAAAAGACCTACAACCAGTTCCATGTGAATTGACCATGCGAAATTTGGGACATATACTAGAACACTATGGGTTGTTTATCCAAAATTGACATTTCACTGGATGTTGGTATTTTCCCATTCAATGAGACCACACACTGGGATTTTGGGTAGTTTTGAAAATTTTTTTTTTTAAAAGGTTAAACAGATTTATCATTTTTAAAAATCCGACTTCCAGATTCTCTTTAAAAATGTGTCCTCGCCCCCTCCAGGCCCACCCTCAGCCGCCCAGACGCGCGGGCGACGCGCGCAGGTGCAGAGCGGCCTCGGGAGCCGAGCGTGGGCGTCGGGACGCGGCGCGGGAAGCCCCCGGCGGGCGGGAGGGGCGGGTCCCGGCCTGGGGCGCTTGGTCCCGGCCTGGGGGCGTGGTCCCGGCCTGGGGGCGTGGTCCCGGGCCTGGGGGCGTGGTCCAGGGCCTGGGGGGCGTGGTCCCGGCCTGGGGCGCGTGGTCCAGGGCCTGGGGGGCGTGGTCCCGGGCCTGGGGCGCGTGGTCCCGGCCTGGGGGGCGTGGTCCCCGCGCCTGGGGCGCGACGCCCGCAGCTGTCACCTCGGAGGACCTGCGGGTGCCCTCCCTCCTTCCCTGCCCCCCGCAGGTCTGGACGTGGTCCGCCGCCCTCCCCGAGCAGCCTATTTATACCGCCGGCAGCACAGGCCCATATTAGGCAGCGCGGGTCCGTGCGGCCCGCCGCCCGCCGCCCGCCAGCCCCGCGCCCTGCGGACTCCCGAGCGTCCTGACAGCCACCGGGCCGCGTGGCCCTGCGGAGCCGGCGGAGCCAGCACTCCGTAAGTAACAGCGCCAGGGAACCGTGGGGCTCTAAAGCCTTGTGTTAGGTGCGGCACTTCCCGTGCGTGGCCCTGGGGCCAGCTCTGGCCCGCAGGGCTCAGCCCAGCAGGGGCCTCCTCCCAGAGACCATCTCCAACCGGCCGGGGCCCTCTTCCCCGCTTCCTGTCACATTTTTCAGTTTGGTAGCCTTCCTGGTGCTGTCATTCTCTGAACTATCTGACTACTTGATCGTTTGCCTCTCTTACTAGACTGTAAGCAGCAGAAAGGTAGAAGCACGCCGCCTCTCTGCTCCAGGGTGTCTTGCTAGGATCCTGAACAGTGCCTGACACTTTAAAAAGTTTCTCTAAACGTCCAAGTATCCCCAGGGCAACTCTCTTAACTTTAAAGCCAGGAATATAATTGCCCTGCATTCCCCCTCCCCCTCCACACTCGTGATTCTTAAGCAGAGCTAATGAGCTGTAATGCATCTTAAAGGTCTTTGAGAAGTATAAAGCATGGTGAGAATACAAAGCATTATGAACTCCTCAAGGAAAGAAAAAAGGAGCCTGTCTTATTTAGCTTTGTGATTCATACGCCGGGCCGTTATTAAACACCTAGTGCGAGGGATGATTATTACTATTAAATGAATCGGGCATTTGTCCATACCAGTGGGAGACTCGGAGTGCATTTAGGGTGGTGCAAGCCATTTTCTACCAGTGTCTGCACAAGATGGTGATGCTGAAACAAATTTGGGGTATGGGGATGTAATAGTAAAAACCAGGGTTCACAAACTTAAATGGCTGTAGGATAACTAAAGGAGCAGGGATGAGAAAAGCAACAGCATAGGAAGAGTTATAAATTATAACTGATACTCAGGTCTCAGTAGGGGAAAATGGGAGCTGGGGAACATGAGATTAGATGTGCCATCTGAGAGGCGGCAACTGGCTACTCAAGTCCTGCACACTGTTGTTGCCATGGGAATTAAGGGCTCACTGTTGTCATATTGTCCATTTTTTCTTTATTTTTATTTTCATTGATTTTCAGAGAGAGGGGAAGGGAGACAGGGAGAGTAAGAGAAACATCCATGTGAGAGCAGAACATTGACCCAGCATGCCCCCTGCAGGGGAGCCAGCGCAACCCAGGCATGTGCCCTGACTGTAATTGAACCAGCAACCCTTTGGTGCAGGGGAAGAGGCCCAACCAACTGAGCCACACTGGCCAGAGCTGTCCATTATTCTCAACAGATGCTGGAATATTTCAACTTTGCTTGTTGACAACTAATTTATAAAAAAGACACGAAAAGAAAAGTCTGTGAGCAGCTAATTTGTGATCTCTGGCTTCAGTTATTCTCTAAGAATGGAAGCCAAATTCCTGAGAGCACATGGTGACTGGGAATTAACTTTGGGAGTAGGAGTGAGAAGTGGGTGTCACAATGCATCAAGCTATAGGCAAGGAACTCAAGTTGATGGTTCTGTATGATTTATTTAACTTGGGCAAAAGGATGGCAACTCGAAGAATCGAGCACAACTTTTAAATGTAGAAAAAAATTCTTCATAATAGCGATTTATTAACATGTATAAAATGTAAAAGAAAAAAGGTTATGATGAACTTATAATTTAGGACTTACAAATTTAGGACTAAGCAAAGCACTCATTTACTTGCAGAAACTGTATTGAGCAACTCTAATGTGCCAAGCATCATCACAGACAGATGTTAAGAATACAAAAATGAGCCCTAGCCTCCCAGCCATAGTGGTTCAGTGGTTGAGCATCAACCTATGATCCAGGAGATTGTGATTCTATTCCTGGTCAGGGCACATACCCGGGTTTGGGGCTCTATCCCCAGTGGCAGCTGACCAATGACTCTCTCTCGTCATTTATGTTTCCATCTCTCTCTCTCTTTCTCCCTTCCTCTCTCTGAAATCAGTAAAGATAAACTTTCTTTAAAAAGAAATGAAATGAAATGAGCCCTAGCCAGTTTGGCTCAGTGGTTAAAGCATTGGCCCACAGACTGAAGGGTCCTGGGTTCAATTCTGGCCAAGGGCATGTACCTCAGTTGCAGGCTCAATCCCTGGTCCTGGTTGGGGTGTGTGTAGAGGCAACCAATCAATGTGTTTCTCTCTCTCCCTCTCTCCCTTCCACTCTCTCTGAAAAGCAATGGAAAAAAATATCCTAGGCGAGGATTAAAAAAAGAATACAGAAATGATTAAGACATGAGCCCCCTACCTTCAGTGTGCTTATCATTGAAAGGGGAGGCAGCATATGCATAAATAAATAGCAACACTGCAACCGCTATGGTCAAGGTAAGGCAAGAAAAGGCAGAGAAGGCTTCACTAAGGAAGCCTTTACATTTTTTCAGGTGCATGTATGCATTGTTAGTAGTTCAGTACTACTAAAGGTTGAAAAATGTGAGGAAGGAAAGCCAGGAGATGAGGCAGGAAAGGTTAGGAGACGCCAGATTGTGAAGGGCCTAGTAATGCCTGAATGAGGTGCAGTGTTGCTGAAAACAGGCTCAGGATAATTTTTTAAAATATGGGTAGTGATTTTATACTTGATAGTGTCAACTGATGGTCACTGGCTCCAATTCAATGCCAACAGGAATCCCCAATTTGGAGTGTGGTGAGGGACACTTTATTCAGGGCGAAACAGCTCAATTGTGATACAGCAGTACTGTGAAAACAGCAGGGCTGTGAGGTAGCCCTGGGGCCAGGCCCCTCTCAGGCTACACAGGCTAGACAGCTCTGCACCTTAATGCTCTGCTTGGTTCTGCTCCTCACCAGTCTACTTTGCACATCGTTCCGATGTGCTTTGGTCTGTTCCACTCTGTGCCAGCCTGCTGCCCTGTTTCAACTCAGCCAGGCAAACGAGCTCTTCAGTCTTTAGGGGAAAGGGAAAGGGAGCTCTCAGAGCCATAAGGAAGCTGGCTTATATGGATAGAAGTCCCCACCCTCCTGCAAAGGAGGACTCCAAATCCTTGCAGTTTGGTTGGTTGAAAAGGTGCTGTCATAATTGGTCAGAATAGAGCTGCTCTGGTTGGTCAAGCCACACAGCTCTGATTGGATGGGGAAAGTCTGAGTCCTGTGGGTCCAGGACTCCTTTATAAGGGCTGCCACCTGTGTTTTGATTAAAATAGCTTATTCCAAAATGTTTGACAAGGATGGTTTGGTTCCTGCCTTAAAGATATGAAATCCTAGGGGTTTGGTCATAACATCTGGGTCCTCAGCAACTCATTTCTGTCCTAGCAACATCAAGATAAACGTTTTAGGAACTATGAGTCTGAACTCCCTGCAGCGTGTTAGATCTAGTGATCGTATCTGGAAGCTGACTTGGCCTTCCAGCATTGTTAGTATTGATATCCTTTGAGGAATTCTTGTATATCACTGCAATACTAAAAATTCTTAACTACTTATTTTCTTATAAGAAAGCTTTTATGCTTTTCAATTTAAAGTAACAACTGTCATCTGTAAAGTTGATTGATGTTTTTCTGTATAATGTAGCCTACATAATATGATTTGGTCTAGTCATAAGGTGTTATAGGAGAGTTCAGAAAAATAATGACCTCTTTTAACTGGAAACCTTGCAGATAAAGTCTTAAGCTCTTAATGAAATAAAACTGAGCAATTAATGCCAGAAAATCTGGCAAGAAGGGTTTTATTCCTATTTCAAGTGTACAGATTCTGGCTAGTTGTTATAATTCCTTTTTATAGGTCTTATAGTTGCCATTATATAATTAAACATTCCTATCATGCTTAACACTTGTTTCCTGAAAAGAACTTTAATTTAGCACTGAAAAAAAAAAAATGCCATGCCGTATTGAGACGTGAGATTTCTAATTCTTTACAGGATCACAGAGATTTAGAAAATGTATAACCTTTACGGCTGAAAAGGTTACATTGCATAAAATGTACTTATCATACAAATGCTTTTACATTGTTGAAATTATCACCTCCCCTTCTTTCTTAACCTCCTAGTACTGATTTTTCTTTTTTCTTTTTTTAATATGTTTTTATTGATTTTTAGAGAAAGAGGGAGAGAAATAGATAGAAACATTGATGAGAGAGAAAAACATCATAGATCAGCTGCTTCCTGCATGCCCCCCACCAGGCATTGAGCCCACAACCCGGGAACTGAACTGGTAACCTCCTGGTTCATGGGCTGATGCTTAACCACTGAGCCACACCGGCTCGGCATCCTAGAACTGACTTTTCTACCATCAACGTTTATTGTTATTGCATGCAACTTATGGCCAAGTACAAACTAGAAAGGGTGACCGATACTTAAGATCCCCTCCTCACATTAAGGTTACTGACTCTAGGAATATCCTTTATAAATCAAAACAGCTAATTAACTTCCTTGAAACAGACTGTTTCCATTCCTCTGGGGAAGGTGAAGATGAGACATCTAGCTTAAAGAGACTTTTAATTAGACTAGTGCTTTTTAAGTTGAGAAGTGCTGCAGTCTCTGCTACTATGAAATAGGGAACAAAAGGAAGCTGAGTAAGCAGGGAGGAGAGAGAAACATAATGACTTCTGTGCGTTTTATAAGTTTAGGATGATTTAGTTGTAAGTGTCAAGTTTTGTGGAGTCTCAAGTCAGCAGACATCGAGTTGTACTTTCCAAAGCATCTGTTTTGAATTGTTTGCCCCATAGCAAAGTTTGAGCAGGACTTTAGGGGCCTTTTTTCTTTCTTTTTTTCTTTTCAGCCATACTACAAGGTCCCTGCTGTGATTCTGTGAATTGGCCATTTTAACATTTGGGTGTGTTTTGGGGGAGATGCACATGACCTTTTAGGTGATGTTGCATCTCCTCAGAGAGAATGTTACCTGATGCCTCTGTACCCTCTGCCTGCAAGGCAGCTGTACTTGGTAACTGGAAGTGGAACTGCAAAACGTGCCCATCTTATCACTTCTGTCTTATCTACCATGGGAGAGACAACTTTCCAGCCCCCTAGAAAACTCTCTGGGGCTGATTAGGAAAATAAAAATGTACTGCTCATACAATTGGCATTATTTTTATATATGAAAAAGTGGTTATCTTAAAGTTAAACTATTTTGTTTGAAATGAATAATTTGTAAATATGTCTTAAAACTAATGCTGCATTTTTAATATTATAGAGAATTGTTTCTTAGAGGAAAACGGCTTCTTTTCTCTCCCTCAGGAATGTTATAAGACATCTCTGTTGCTTTGTGAGTAATCTGACATGAAAACAGCCCCTCAAGAATCAAGCTAAATTTAAAGACGACTTACTTAGAAATACTGGAGAGTGTAACATGGAGTGCAAAATTGAAGGGAAAGAAAAATACCAACATAGCTTGAATTTACTGAATAAAATTAAGAACATGAAAGAATTAGCAGAAATGATTGATGTAGTACTCATAGCAGAAGGAGAGAAATTTCCTTGCCACAGATTGGTCCTGGCTGCTTTTAGTCCATATTTCAAAGCTATGTTCACCTGTGGACTAGTTGAATGTTCTCAAAGAGAAGTCGTGCTTTATGACATCACAGCAGAAAGTGTGTCAGTTATATTAAATTACATGTACAGCGCAGCTTTGGAGGTCAATAATGCCAATGTACAAACTGTTGCTATGGCTGCCTATTTTATGCAGATGGAAGAAGTCTTTAATGTGTGTCAAAAATATATGATGGACCACATGGATGCCTCCAACTGTGTAGGTATCTATTATTTTGCAAAGCAGATTGGAGCTGAAGATTTATCTGATCAATCGAAGAAATACTTATATCAGCATTTTGCTGAGGTGAGCTTACATGAAGAAATACTAGACATTGAAGTGCACCAATTTCTGACGCTTATTAAATCAGATGACCTTAACATATCCAGAGAGGAGAGCATTCTGGACTTAGTTCTGAGATGGGTCAATCATAACCAAGAACTGCGCAAAGAGCATCTTGTTGAGCTGTTGAAGCAAGTCAGGCTGGAACTTATAAATCCATCTTTTTTAAGACAAGCCCTAAGAAGGAACACGATGCTCCTGTGTGACGCAAATTGCATTGACATAATTCAAAACACATTCAAAGCCTTCAAGACACCCCAACAACACCCTCTGCATCTTCGTTATGGCATGGAGACTACTAGTCTTTTGCTCTGCATTGGCAATAATTCTTCAGGAATCAGGTCAAGACGTAGGAACTATGGGGACGCCAGTTTTTGTTATGATCCCGCATCACGGAAGACCTACTTTATCTCATCTCCCAAGTATGGGGAGGGTTTAGGAACTGTGTGTACTGGTGTTGTCATGGAAAACAATGCCATAATTGTGGCGGGAGAAGCAAGTGCCTCTAAACTCTCTAGACAAAAGAGCAAGAATGTTGAAATCTATAGGTTTGTATCTAGCACTATATTTATGTTTAATTACCTTGCTTTGACATTAGCAACAGTAGAAAATACTGCTAAAACAGTGATCACATCTGAAATTACATGTAGTCAAAATTATCCTGTAATTACACATTTTACATATATGTGAAACTCATAATTAAATCACCCATACTTAAAAAGTTGTTTTCTCTCTTTTTGTTAAGAACAATAGTGGAATTTGCATAAGTTAAAAGTACGTTGTGATCCCATTGTACATTTTCATTCTTTCCTTATTTATCAATAGACTTTGTTTTCTAAGAGCTTGCTATAACTTTTAACCAGAAGAAAAATTTATTTCCACTGACTCCTTTGAGCTGACTTATTTTAGTTCCTACTTGGGAGCACTAATTTCTTCTCAAACAAAAATTACTAATTATCTGTCACTTTTCATTCTGTATCCTTCATTTGTGGATCTTCCCTAAACCTCCAGCAGTACAACATGTCTGTCGCCTAAGTAAGAGTGCTTCAGTCCTAGAGTTGTTAGAGGAACAAGTGTCTGCTATGAAGTAGCATATCACCTAGGTCTTGCATGTGAGGACATGTACACTTGTTGACTATTTATTCAGCAAGTATTCGGTGAGTGTTCAGCTCTTAAATCTAACTGGGTAAATAATAAATATACACATAGAAAGCTCTCCTTCAATATCTTCTCCTCCCAGTTTCCTCTTACCAAGGTTTGTTAAGACTTTTCAGTCAGAAAGTAATTCTCTGGACAATGAAGTTGGGACAAAGAAAGAATTAAGAGGTCTGCTCTCTTTCTGCCACCTCTTAGCGTTCAGTTATCTGGTTCAAGCTATAGGCCTGACCCATTTTCACATTCATCCTTTGCAGACATGTTTCATCTTCCCTAGTAGGGAGAGGGGAGGGAGTGCAGAGCCCTGGATGAGTGACCTGGACCTGTGCCCATCGTGGCAGAGCATGTCACTGAGCAGAAGGAGCAGCCTTCTTCAGAACTGCCAGTAAAGACTAAAGAACCAGGATATCAATTCTTAAAAGATGAGGAAGCTTTGGCTTTCCCAGCATGATTCTTCTAGCTCCACGCTACTTGTTTTATTTGGTCTTGGTTAGATGCCCGTCTTTCCCTTTGAGAGCCTCTTACTATAAGAGCCTCTTACCTCAGGTTCTTTAAATAACTCTTATTTCTTTCTGATCAAGATAGTCCACAGAACTGCCAGCAGAATTTATTTTTATTTAGTGTTGACAGTATTACAAATGCCCCTCTCTCTCCCCACCTTTGCCCCCCTCCACACAGCCCCTGTCCCACCCCAGGCCTTCCCCACAATGTTGTCTGTGTCCATGGGTTATGCGGATATGCACATATGCATATATGTTCTTTTAATAAATGTCCAATCCTGTCAAAATGTGTTTCTGTTTTGATCCTCAGACATCTTACCTCTTAACTTTTTTTGAAAGCCTGCTTCCTTTCTTATTGCATCTGTCTGACCATGGACCCTTATCTATCTTGAACCAACCAGGTTCCCATCACCAACAAGCTCCCCCACAGTGGTCAGAATTAGGGTAAAAATAACAGATACCCTCCTCATTCCCTCCAATAATGAAACTGTCAGCAAGGCAAATAATGAAATTACCAGAAGCATTTCTTTGGACTTAAATGAAACTTCCAGCAGATGTCTGGATAGTTAAAATCCTACAGCACTACTGAAGGTCATTTTAGTGCCAGTTTTGTGATATGTATGAGAAATCATCATCTTGTATATTCCTGCTATATTATTTCTGTTTCTAATCCTTTTTATTTTTGCCCAGATGCTCTTCAATTTGTTTCTACTCTATAGTTCATAGATTTTCATGCAGATATATTTCTTTTTGACTTAAAAGAGGAAGTAGACTCTCTAGTTCGTCATTTCTTTTCAAAAACATATACCTTTCTATCTCCTTTACTTATTTCCCATACTTTGATATACAGCTGAGGCTATGTGTTGTTTTTAGACTGTCAACCTCTGAGAACATTGACTGTTTTGTACTATATTTTCTTTTTTATATCTTACCCATTTTTCTTAATAAATTTTACAGGTTTTTTATTTTTATGAGTTTACTTGAGTCAAAACTGGTAATTGCCAGGAAGCAAGATCACAAATGCTCCCAAATTTTACAGCTTTATCTGGGCATTTTTTCTCCTCATTTTCAGTTCAAAATGTTAAAACAAAAATTAGATTATCAAGTTGCCCAGCAAACATGTACATCCCAACGCTCATGAGATGTATTTCATTCTTGGCCTGCTTTCTTGAATCATGTCTTGGCAAACCAAAATCTGTTTTTCAGTTCTTTGTATATATTCATTCATTGGCTTTACTTCAGTAGCCCCCAGCTGTAGATACCTAATTCTCTTTTCTCTTCTAAAATCCAGGACAGTTTAAAATGGTGAAAATATCACCCATGATTCTAGGGACTCTGGTTTCCTACCTAGCCTTACATAGAAGACAGCCTTCATGAGGTTTGATAAATTTCTGCATTCGGTTTACAAGCCAGGCATTCCCTCTTGGAAAGGAGCATAATCTTCTAAGTTACCTGTCAAGCCTAAAGTAAAAAGTTGTCTCTGGGAAAGAATGGAAGAGTTGACCTAAAACAATTGAGGAAAAACTCCTATAAATATAATCAAATGTCAGTGTTTGATGCAAAATAAGTAGCCTATACTTTAAAATTGTACTCTGTATACAACACACACATAATTTCTTCTTTGTTTCCAAACAGAACAGCTTTTTATTTCTTATTTTCTATATTTTACTGTTTTTTGTTTTGTTGTTTTGTTTTAGCTTTGAATTTCAGGTATACATTCTGGATTTTCTAGGACAGATCTAATATCACATATTTTATCCCGCTGTCCCCATAAGTACTTTTGTCCTTCTTAGACCGTGTCCCAAATCATGATTGACTTACCTCTGTCAAGAAGCAAGACAAAAGATAGCCACAAACTCATATATTTAGTTACTATATAATGCTGTACACACACACTCACACAAATTGTCAATTAATGTGTTGGACTTCTGGAAGTATTGAGAGATTATATATCCTAGTGTCCCTATCTCCCTAGATTCTTCTCAGACTGACATAATTATTCATGGAAGAAATTGCTGAAATTACCATATCTGGGGGACTAAAATAGATGTTAAATGCCCAATAGACACCTGCAGGTGAATTTTCATACACCTACAGATGCTCTTGATGCTGTTCTAAGCCAGTGAGAACTGCAAGAACAATCCTTAAAAGTCTACACATTTTAAATCATCCCATTGCATGTCTTTGAATTGAGATATTTTCAGATTTTGTCCTCCAAAACTTATTTCTTTAATGTACTATTAAAGTGGAACTTCTAGTCCACAGAATGAGACTTTTTTGTTTTTATTTTTACTTATTATTCTCTGATGGTAAAATTACAAATGATTTGCTAAAAGACTTTCCTATTTTTTTTTTTTAATATATTTTTATTGACTCAGAGAGAAGAAGGGAGAGGGGGGGAGAGAGAGAGAGAGAGAGAGAAACATCAATGACAAGAGTCATTGATCGGCTGCCCCCTGGATGCGCCCCACTGGGGATGGAGCCCACAACCCGGGCATGTGCCCTGACTGGAACCGAACCGCGATCTCCTGGATCCTAGGTCGACGCTCAACCGCTGAGCCATGCCAGCCAGGCTCCTATTTGTTCTTGATTTTCTTCCCTAGACTTAGGAAATGAAGGCTAGTCCTGAATAATCTGTACTTTTTCGATATATTACTTTTCCTAAAATTCTACAGGTAGGTGTGGTTGATTGGCCCTATGCACATTATGTTTTGTTCGTCAGACCTTGCAAAAAAAAACAACCCAAAAAACAAAAACCTGCAAACCTGTATCACTATCTTATATTTATGTTTTTTCCTTTCCAATTAGAAGAACCAAATCATATTGTTTTTAATTGGAAAAGAAAGTTAAGTGTGTCTCCTGGGTAAACTGTTTTCGTGTTACCTCTAATCCTGAATTCTCTCTCTGTTAATTTACAGGTATCATGATAGAGGAAACCAGTTTTGGGAAAAGTTATGCACAACTGAATTTCGAGAGCTTTATGCTCTGGGCAGTGTCCATAATGACCTCTATGTTATAGGAGGACAGATGAAAATTAAAAACCAGTATCTTATTACAAACTGTGTTGATAAGTACTCTGTAGAACGGGACAATTGGAAAAGGGTGTCTCCCCTTCCACTACAATTGGCGTGTCATGCTGTAGTGACAGTGAATAATAAACTTTATGTGATTGGAGGCTGGACCCCTCAGGTTAAGAAATTTCCTATATACCTAATTGGCATGGCTATGCTGAGCCTGGCTGCTATGTTGAAAAATGTTGTGTTGTATGACTTACATTTTCGGTGAAATATTTTTTATTTTCTAGAATACTAAACTAGATTTAAAGTGTAAAAGCAGTTTAGGAGAATGACTTTTTAAAGTGTGTTACTCATAGACATGACCTCATTCAGGGTTCATGCTGTATTCTTCATGACCCTTCCCGTCTTGCTAATTATGAAAGATGCTTATGCTGAGGGATTATCCACAGGGAGCATCTAAGGAGGAGGCAGAGGAGCTGGGTTCTCATCCCAGTACTGTGCATAACTGCTGTGCAGCGCGAGGCAAGTAATTATTTTTAGGTCTTTTTCACATTTAAAATTCTTACTCTAAGTGGGAAACCAGAATACTCATTTCCACAAAAGTATATTGTGATTTTAAACACTTTTTGTCTTTGCTGGGCATCAGCAGATATCTCACCACTATAAAGTTTGACAAAATGAAATTATACTTTAAATACTGTTCTAGAAAGCTTGTTTTCATTTTTAAGGGGTTGCAACTGCTTCGTTGTTTTTTTTAATGCTGTATTGTATTGTCTCACTACTAAGATCACCAGCACGTTAGCCCCATTATTACAGAAGATAAATTCCTCTGATATTGACAGTGTACTTATAACCCCAAGTCTTGGGATTGGTGTATTTGCGAGTTTGAGTCACTGCATTTAACCTCTGCCTCCTTGGCTTTTTGATTTGATTAATTGCATTTATGTACTCACAGAGATCTTTAAATGGTGTATTATTATATTGGTTGTCATATTTCATGCAGATGGATTTTCCTGATGAAGAGCCTGATCGATTAAGCAACAAACTGTTGCAGTATGACCCCAGCCAAGATCAATGGACAGAGCGGGCACCCATGAAGTACTCTAAGTACCGGTTCAGTACAGCTGTAGTCAACAGTGAAATTTATGTTTTAGGTAAGAAGAAGCAGGTTGCTAAAAGAGTATAACTACTTTTGTTTTTCTCAGCAGTTTGCCTCAGTAAAAGCGAAATATTCTCCCTTCCTCTTGCATTCCAGTTCAAATGTGTACATAACTAGCCAAATTTTTTCTTTTCTTTTTTGTTTTCTAGAGCACAGTCAGATCATATTAAATGAAAATCATTGACTTATTGAAAGCAAAATTAGTTTTAATGGAATTATTAAGTCCCTTGGAATGTAAGAACAGTAGTGATACATGCTTATGTAGACTACCAAGAAAAATATTTTGAAATGGGAGTAAAACTTTGGCTACCTTTAGTCAATGAAATGTAGGCTTTTGCAACCAAATGTGATTATCTGTGCGAGCAGAAGAGAAAGCCACCACAGGTAAGGCGATGCCACAGATCATGCTAATCTCTTCCTTTTGCCTCACCCACCTAATTTCTGTACAGATGTTATCAAATCCTTTTTACCTGAGTGCATTTTTTCTTATTGCTTGAATGTGTATGGTCTTATACTAGCCAGTAGGTGTTGTTGAAAGACTGGTTCATTCCCACAAAACAATCCAGGACATCAGTATATTTCCCCTATTCTCCCTCCTTGTTCTTACTCTTTTATTAAGTCCTTTGCTCTTCTAAGCACATTCCATTTCCCTAACGTCATCCTCCGTCACCTTCTCCCCGTCCCCTAATAAATATGGGGAAGAATTAAACTGAGATAAGGAGGCTGACGGGACTGGTAAAATGATAACTATGCCAATTTTTTATTTTGTTCTATCTGCACTGGTGGCTGAGTGGCAAAAACTTGGGGAAGAGAATGGGTATGAAAAAAATGACAAAGAAAAAACATGAAATATGAGATAAAAACAAACCAAGCATTTGAATAGTTTTGTTTTTTGTTGTTGTTTGTTTTACTTAAGAGAAGCCCCGTATACCAAAAGGTGGTGGGTTCGATTCCAGGTCAGGGCACATACACAGGTTGTGGGCTCGATCCCCGGTCGGGGCATGTACAGGAGGCAACTGATGGACTTTTCTCTCTCACATCAATGTTTCTCTCTCTCTCCCCCTCCCCCTTCCTCTCTCTATAAATCAATGAAAACTTTTTAAAATATATATGCAGTAAAATCTAAATTTCTCATAACAATATTTTTTTCTGATGTATCTCCTTGGGCAAGGGACACCAAAGAAAAAATAAACAAGTGGGACTACATCAAACTAAAAGTTTTTGTACAGCAAAGGAAACCATCAATAAAATGAAAAGACAACCCACTGAATGGGAGAGCATATTTGCTGATACATCTGATAAGGGGTTAATGCCCAAAATTTATTAAAAACTTATTAAACTCAGCACCAAAAAAACCCAAACAATGGGCAAAGGACCTTAATAGATACTTTTCCAAAGAGGACATACAGATGACCAAGAGACATATGAAAAGATGCCCAGTGTCACTAATCATCAGAGAGATGCAAATTAAAACCACAATGAGGTATCACCTCACACCTGTCAGAATGGCTACTATCTATAAATCAACAAACAACAAGTGCTGGCGAGGGTGTGGAGGGGAGGTAACCCTTGTGCACTGTTGGTGGGGATGCCTATTGGTGTAGCCACTGTGGAAAGCAGTATGGAGTTACCTCAAAAAATTAAAAATGGAACTGCCTTATGACCCAGCAATTCTCCTTCTGGAAATATAGCTGAAGAAACCCAAAACACTAAGTCAAAAGAACATATGCACCCATATGTTCATAGCAGCGTTATTTACAACAGCCAAGATCTGGAAACAGCCCAAGTGCCCATCCGTCGAGGAGTGGATAATAAAGCCATGGTACATTTACACCATGGAGTACTACTTGGCTGTAAAAAAGAAGGAACTCTTAACCTTGGTGACAGCATGGATGGACTTGGAAATAAGTTATTTGATTTCTCTGAGCCTCTGTTTCTTCACCTGTAAACTGGGGGTACTAATCATGTCCCCATATTGCACAGGTGTTTTGAGTATGCCTTTATTTTTAATGGCCTCAGTTCATACTTAAAGGGAGTGTCTGTTGACCTGATTTCCCACCATCTTCTCCCATCAGCACACTTTTCAGACTCGGGCCCTGTGCAGATCGTGACCTGGCCTTCCATAACTGCAATATGGATTCTGCTGGTTTAAGGAGATTATCACAGTGCTTTGGTTTATTTATTTATTTATTTATTTATTTATTTATTTATTTATTTATTTATTTATTTTATTTTTATTTTTTCCTTTTTCTTGACTTTATTGGAGTGGCGCTGGTTAACAAAATTACACAGGTTTCAGATGCACAATTCTACAACACATCATCTGTACACTGTATTGTGTGTTCACCACCCCAAGTCGAGTCTCGTCCATCACCATTTATCCCCCCCATACCCTTCTCCACCTCCCCCCACCCCTCCTCCACCCAGCAATCACCACGCTGTTGTCCACGTCCATAAGTTTTTTCTTTTTTTTTTCTTCTCAATCCCTCCACCCCCACCCCCCACACCCAGCCCTAACCCCGACAGCTATCAGCTGGCTCTCTATCCATGAGTCTGTCTCTATTTTGCTTGTTAGTGCATTTTGTTCATTAGATTCCAAATATGAGTGAAATTATATGGTACTTGTTTTTCTGACTGGCTTATTTCACTTAGCATACAGCGGGTTCCCTTTTCATTTTGTTGATGGTTTCTTTTGCTGTGCAGAAGCTTTTTAGTTTGATGTAGTCCCATTTATTTGTTTTTTCCTTTGTGTCTCTTGCCCTAGGAGATGTATTGGTGAAAATTCTGTTATGTGAAATGTCTGAGATTTTACTGCCTATGTTTTCTTCTAGGATTTTTCTGGTTTCACGACTTATTTTTAAGTCTTTTTCCATTTTGAGTTTATTCTTGTGTATGGTGTAAGTTGGTGGTCTAGTTTCACTTTTTTGCATGTACCTGTCCAGTTTTCCCAAAACCATTGATTGAAGATGCTGTCTTTACTCCACTGTATGCTCTTGCCTCCTTTGTCAAATATTATTTGACCACAATGGCTTGGGTTGATTTCTGGGTTCTCTGTTCCACTGATCTATATGTCTGTTCTTGTGCCAGTGCCAGGCTGTTTTGATTACACTGGCTTTGTAGTATAGTTTGATATCTGGTATTGAGTGAATAATGACAATTTTACTTCCTCCTTTCCAATTTGGATGCCCTTTATCTTTTCTTTTTGTCTGATCTCAGTGGGTAGGACTTCCTGTGCTCTGTTGAATAAGAGTGGTGAAAGCAGACAACCCTGTCTCTTTCCTGTTCTTAAAGGGAAATGCCTTTAGTTTTTGCCCATTGAATATGATGTTGGCTGTAGGTTTGTCGTGTATGGCCTTTATTATTTGCGGTATGATCCCCCTATTCCCACTTTGCTGAGAGTTTGTATAAAAAATGCGTGCTGGATTTTGTCAAATGCTTTTTCTGTGTCTATTATATCAAGGATGGGGAATGTCTGGTCCAAGGGCTGTATACAGCCCACAAAATCACTTGGTCTGTCCCTGCCAAGGCCTCACCAAAGAGAAGCAGTTCCAGGCATCACATTAGGGGTGAGTTAATTAAATGTTTGACCAAATACAGCAGGCTAATTATTTTTAAGTTGATAATTTTGTATGGCCCGGGAATGATGTTATAAATATCCAAATGACCCTTGGCAGAAAAAAGTTTCCCCACCCCTGGTAGGGGAATAGAACTGGCTTTTTTCATATCTGTGTTTCTTCTAAAAGCCAGCACAGGGCCTGGATTACATGATTGATGCTTAGTAAGTGTCTGTTTACTGAATTGAGTTTTCTCATCTCCATAGCCTGTTTTCTGTCATGTAAAAAGCCACAAAAATAATCTGAGTTACAGGTCTTGTGGAGAGTTTTTTTAAGTAGAGACTTTTTATTTCCATGTGGGGAGTCTTCTGATAAAAGTCTTCCCACGCAGCTAATGACCCAAACTATCGGCGTTGTTTTCTCCAGGAGACCGCCTTGTGCCTCAGTGGCTCACTGAGAGAGCAGCACTGTGTGAGCCTAGCTCTCAGCTGGGGTTCCACTGACAGTGATGAAGGGAAAGTTACACAGAAGGTTGCAGTAGCTATCGTACATTCTTTTCAAATATCACTTTAGAGATGAATTATTTCATATTTCATTGTAAGATTTTGCCTTTTTTCTTCTTTTAATAAAATTCTAAGCAATTTTTTAAAAATACAGTGTTTCTCAAATTACCAAGGCTTTTTATTAAGATGGCAGATTCTTGGCCTTCACCCTTGGCAAATTCCGAGTGGTAGGCCTGAAGTAGGGCCTAGGAATCTGAATTGTAGGAAACGTGCAGGTAGAGTGGGTGTGAATAATCATTGGACCACACTTTGAGGAATACGGGTATTGTGAGGAAAGTGAAGAGGTAATATATCATGTTAATGGAGGTATCATATGCTCAAAATACTTACCGAGTATCTGTTACATACATAAGCCAGACCCTGGGCTAACTTCGAGAAGAGACACAGACATGAATGAGACGAGGTCTCCCCACGGACAGCACTGTGTACTGGGGAGTATTCTAGGAAGATGGGTATGATTTTTTGATCAAAATATCCTGGCATTCATAAGTTACCAGAGCAGACTGTCGGGTATGTTCTGGTCTAATTCTAGGAGTGTTCTGGGCTTAAATATACAGTTCTCAAGCTCATGCTGAACAAGAAAAGAAATATGCTTTTACAGTGGCTAAAGAAGTCAGATGGTATTCCTGGTGCCTCCTTTTTCTGAGAAAATACTTGGATTTAGAGATTCAACAGCTGAAGTGGCTTTGAACTTAAGTGAATAGCTCATGATGTTTTTGCTGTAAGATCCATGAAATGTATTTCCAATTAATCATATGAAAGATTTTAACCTTGATTATCTGGAACCCTCAGTGGGGAACCCAGAAATAAGTAGTCTAACAGACCAAAGTCTGCCTGTTGTTCCCAAATTGCAACTTAGCTAGAGTAATTTTTATCATTGATATCCTAAGAATTCACAGAGAGTGGATAGTTAGCAGTTGCACATTTTACTGTGACAATTAGTTATAAATTGCATCCTTTTTCAATCAGCGTATAATTATAATGCTGTAGTACATACAGTTTTGTATTTGCCTTTGATTTCTCAACAGACTGTGTCTTATGGACAAAAATAGACTCTTAAACTTGTTTTCCTCTGACATCTAGTAAAAACATGAGTGAATATCCAAAATATAGATTGCTTAAAATTAACTAGAAGCTTAAGTGGTTTTGATTCTGAAGTCAGAGGCCGTTTGGAAGCTTCTCCAGCGTGAAAGCCCCTGATGAAGGGTGATGACAGTGTTATTGAGAATAGGTGAGAAGTGCCTGAGGAGAACGTCTCAGCCTCTGATTCAGCTTTGTGTATTTGCAGTAGAGCATAATGTTGCACAGCAAAGGGTTGTGTAACTACACAGTATGTACTTTGCTTTTATGAAAAAGAGGTAAGTTGCTAAAAACCACAACAACAGCTAGGATTTGTTCAAGAAAGCAAATCTGAGGCATGTCTTCATGAAGCCTAATGTATAGAACCATCTATATACCTCTGGCATATTATGAGAACAAGTCATGCTATTACTCATGAATCCTTAATAAAATGTTAAATTATATTCAGTAGCTTCAATTCACTAAGGCAAAAAATAATGTGATATATGTTTTCAAATATAAAAGAGGTGAAACAAAACATGTTGATGCTTTAAAGAGAAAAATACCCGAGAACCCTGTGTTAGACTAAGAAGCTAGGCTCGTGTCTTCTAGGATCTTAGGCTCCAAATCTGGAACTCTAAAATGTTAGAAAAAGTCAGAGAGCAGGAAACTCAAGCGAGAATGAAATTGTCATAAACCCCATCTTAGCAGCGAACAGACTGTATTGGACATGCCCGTCAGCCCAGAAAGTGCCCAGCAGCCCTGAGGTGAGCTGGCGTCACTCCTGGAAGTGACAGAGTGCGAAATCCCTTTCTACCTTGTATGACGTCACCTGGCAACTCCTACCTCTCGCAAATGTTCATAACTAAATGGGTTCCTCTAAATCACATCAGGGAGCTTTTCTCCCCACTTGAAAGCTGAAAGGAGGGCTCAGCTTATTTCCCAGCCCTTTGACTTCCTGATTGTCTCTATCCAATCTTGAAACTTTTAAGAGAGATATGACCATAGGGTCAGTAAGTTATCAATTATAGACATAGCAAATAATCAAACTGGGAGTAAGCAAATGTAAGATTTTGACAACTTCAGTAAACACTTGTTTACTTATGCAGCGTGCTAGAACGTGAAGGAAAAAGAATTAACATTATTGAGTACCTACTATGTGCTAGCCATTTTGTTTGCATGCAGTACATGAGAATCAATAAAAGAAAATTCCTATAGGAATACTTGTGAATAGGTATACGGCGAATGTGAGTTGTTCCTCACCCCTCTCCACCTTTACATAGTTATCTAATAATTTAATCTTTGCAACAATTTATGAAATTGCTATTATTATCCTTAACTTACAGATGAGAGCACGGAGGCTTAGAGAAAGTATATGGACCAAAGTTGTCCAGCTAGGAAGTGGATACGCAGGCCTATGAACCAGGGCTGTCTGTTTCCAGAAGCTTGCATGCTTTTTCCGTGACACATGGGAACCTACAGCAGTAAATATATTTGCTAAAGCTTGTTTAGCAATATAACCAACTTTAGGAGCTCGTCAGAATGATTACAAAATCCCCCTCCTCTTTTGGATGCAGCCCAAGGGAGAAGAGAGTAAGCTTTCACCTGAAGCAACCCTCCAGGCAGAGGGCACCAAGGCCAGCACCTGTCTTCGAGGCACTGTGGATGGCAAGTCCTTAGAGAATGTCAGAGAAGTACCACTCCTCCTCTGCCCTCAGCCAGCTCCCTGCCAGGTTTTGCATGGAGAGAGGTTTCCTCCCCACCTCACAGAAGGGAAAGAATCTGTAGTAGCCAAACACAAGAAGAGCTAGTCTTCATTTCTGTAGAAATCATGAGAGGAGCAGGAGGCACATTCTGTAATCCCTCACACACCAAAAAACACCAAGGTATATATTTTGCATTTGAAGTCCATTTGGGTATGACTTAAAAAGGTAATTTCTATTAATTTGTCTGTTTTTTAATGAAGTTGAGCTCAGGTTCTGATAGCATATAAATTAAAGATATGGGGGTATCTCATTGAAATTCTAAAGATGTGCTGATCCTACCCTAGGATTCCTGTAATCAAGAGAGTTCTCTTGCCGTGCTGGTGCTGACTTATTAATAAAGATCATGCTTTTATTTGATTATTTATCTAATCAGGATTCACCTCCAGTTTAAGCTCATTAAGTCTGCTGTTAATAATCTTGCTGAAAGTGTACTTGACTGTAGAATTACATCCAAGTGAGACAGAGAATGTATTCAGGCTTTAATGGTCAGAACAAAGACAGAATGCCTGTAAGCCCATGTTGCCCTCCAGTGGAGCGTGTGAACCGTCTGCCAACCAAATAAAAAGGGCACATATTTAGCCCTGGCTAGATGGCTCAGTTGGTTGGAACATAGTTTCATACATCAAAAGGTTGCAGGTTTGATTCCCGATCAGGGCATATACCTAGGTTGTAGGTTCTATCCCAGTTGGGGTGTGTACAGGAGGCAACCAATTGATGTTTTTCTCATATTAATGTTTCTCTCTCTCTCTTCCTTCTCTCTCTAAAAATCAATTAAAACATATCCTCAGGTGGGGATTTAAAAAAAAAAGGGCACATATTTAAAAGGTTGGTTTTGTAGAGTAAGGGCTGACATTATATTTAAATACACTTAGTAACAGAGAATCAAAATGACAAGCATTCTAGTTATCCAAAAACCAAGAGATTAATACCTATTCTTTGTATGCATTATGTTGGGAGAGCTTTTCTAATGGGCTTTTATGTGAAACTTCTGAATTACATTCAGAATGTTGGCTGCTCAATGTTTCCTGGCCTGACTCCCAGTAACTTTCATTTAACCTGTTTGCTTACACTTTTACAAGTGTAATAATAAAACAGCCTAATCATATGGTTGTAATATGAAACAGCCTGATCATATCTCTCCTGGATCTTGCAGAACAGGTAACTAAATCATCTCATTCTTACCTGATGGGTGGTTGCCAGGTTGAACTGCTACAGCTAAATCTTCTTCTTTAAGGCCACTGTGCCCCACTTTTTGGTGGACTGAGACTTCTAGCTGCCACAGTACCACATTGAAAGAGGGCCCATGAACAACAGCAGAGCTTTGCAGTTAACTAAGGAAAGCATGTCCTTGCCTTGGGAACGCTCAGACTCGGCACAATAATGGGCCAAATTATTGGGATAAATATCCGGCAAGATAAGAGAGAAAGTAGCTAAAACTTCCTGAGTTTATAGCCTCAGTCCCTAAATTTATACTGAGACAGTAAACAGGCCAGGCTCCGGCAGCAGAGAGGAAAAAAAGACTTCCTCTAAAGTCTCTTCCATCACCTCTTAGGCCTGGCATAAGTCCCAACCGTGGTGAAAATAAGCTGCTCTCGTGTGTCAGGCACTGTGAAATCTAAGATGTATAAAAAGTGACCTTTGTGTTGAATGAGCTTACAAATACATCCACTTGGACAGACTGAGAAAGCATAGGAAAAGTTAAAATTTCCCATTCATTCATTCATTCATTCCAGACACACATGTCAAGTACTGTACTAGGTATTGAGGACTCGGTACTGAAGAAAGATTAAAACACAGGTGATAATGCAGATGCCATCTGACTAGTGCAATGATGGGTAAAAGGTGTTAAGCAACAGTGATGGTAAGTGCCCTGCGATCAGGGCAGTTCTTAGCTTTGGTTTTGATATTGCTGTAAACACAGCCAAGCACCGATCAATACTCCACAAACGCAGTGACTCCCTCTCTCTACAGCAAAGAGAGCTGGCTTAGCCTGGGGCCAGCGCTTTAAAGTTTTCGTGATTGATCATGCAGATCAGGGCCATCAGGTTGCATGCGCATGGAATGAGGTCGGTGATGAGAACAGCGTCTGCAAGAGCAGGAGTGTCTCTCCCTCCAGGGAATTCACCTGTCGCAGGAGCCATGTTTCAGGTCCTGACTTTTAAGAACTTTCATTGTGGGACTTTGGAGGAGAGAACAAAAAAGATTGCCTAGAAACTTGTGTTGTGATTACAGGCAAGTAATAATTGGAAAATTCTTACACAATTACTTTTCTCATGGAGGGTTGTACTTAAAGTCATCATTATGTAAATGTACTTTTGTTACTTGTTATAGTCTCTGGACTTCTAATTTTTATCTGTTTGAAGGTACCTGTCATGATCTCCATGTATTTGCATACATGGCTCTTTCCAGTCCATTAATTTCCTTTTTAAAATATTTTCTGTTTTATTAATAATATCATAAATGATAACTTTTGTAAAAGAAAACATTATTTGAATAAGTTCCTACTAATAATTTATAAGTTCTAGTTGAATGAAAACAGAGAACTTCACACCAGATGATGTCATGTGAGGGGAGTAATAACAATATCAGTAGCTAGTATTTAACTACTAACTACATGTATCATACTTCTGCATGGTGCTTATACTTTGCATTTATTTGGTTGGTTTTTTTAAAATTTATTCCTCACAGTAACCCTATAAAATTGGTAGTATGTGTAATTGTTAATGGTTTATAGATTTTTTTTAGATGACAGCCCATTACTTTCTTAATGGCAAGAAACATGTCCCATTCGTCTCTCTAAACTCATCACTTAGCACATCGCCTTGCATATATCAGGCTATCAGTGAATATCTGTAGAATGAACCATATCATCCAAAAGTGGAAGATACACTGGGCATTTGAGTTTGGGGGCTTTCCTTTGACTCCCAAACCTTAAATTTACCAAATAATGGTCCCTACCTAATGAGGAAAAATTCATGCAACTTAAGAAGAGAGGAAAAGACAGGCTTGCGATGTGGAAGAATGGAAAGGACACATCCCTAGCTAGCAGGATCAGTGAAACCATTGCTGATGATAACAGGAAGGCAGACGTCAGTCAAGTGACCCTCACGTTCAAACCTGGAGCTGTCATTCTAAAGGGAGAGCTCATTGTGTCGACCAATGTTGGATACTGTAGGGTATAAAGCCTGCAATACAATCAGCCTCATGCCTAAGGACAAGAAGATGGAACACTGTGAATAAAAATGACATTAAATTTGGCTACGGAGCACCTAGTTGGCATCACTGTTGCTTAGAAGTAGTGCCAGGCAAGAAAGAGAAAGCTCAGAGTCCTGTGAACCTCTGCTACACACCCCATGGCAGGAAGGGGTGTCTGTTCTGAGTCATCTCATTTCTGTGGGTCATTCCCTGTAGGTGGAATTGGCTGCGTAGGTCGAGACAGGGGCCAGGTTCGCAAGTGCCTTGATGTGGTGGAGATATATAACCCTGACGGGGACTTTTGGAGAGAGGGCCCACCTATGCCAAGCTCCCTGCTCTCTCTCCGAACCAATTCTACCAATGCCGGAGCAGTGGATGGGAAGCTTTATGTCTGCGGGGGATTCCATGGAGCAGGTACTGATACATTTTTAAATGTTTTATAACCTCCTTTGTTGTTTATTTGACCTCCTTAAGGGACCCAGTCACCAAAGAACAATCCTGGGAGCAGTATGAGCACTGGCAAAAGAATGTATTTTAGTGTTCAGTGACCTTGAGAAACTCACCAAACCTTTGAACTTGTTTTCACATCTACGAAATGGAGCTACTACCTCCAAAGGATACTGTTAGAATAAAACAAGATCTAGTTTGTAAAGTGAATATGAGGAGAAATGGGAGAGAAGGCTAATGCCTGATTGTAGGATTGAATAAGAAAGTTTTCTTTTTATTTATTTTTTATTTTTTTATTGTTGACACTGTTACAGATCCCCCAATTCCCTCCCTCCTTTTCCCACCTCCGCCCAACCCTGGCCTTCACCACACTGTGGTCTGTGTCCATGAGCTCTGCATATATATTCTTTGGCTAATCACTTCACCTTCTTTTATCCATTAACCCCTATCTCCCTCGCCTCTTATATCTGTCAGTCTGTCCCATGTATCCATGCCTCTGACTCTGTTTTGTTCCTTAGTTTATTTTGTTCATTAGATTCCACCTATTAGTGAGATCATATGGTATTTGTCTTTCTCTGACTGGCTTATTTCGTTTAGCATTATTATCTCCAGGTCCATCCATGCTTTTGCAAAAGGTAAGAGTTCCTTCTTTTTTACAGCCGCATAGTATTCCATGGTGTAAATGTCCCACAGCTTTTTTATCCACTCACCTACTGATGGGCACTTGGGCTGTTTCCAGATCTTGGCTATTATAAATAATATTGCTATGAACATAGGGGTGCATATATTCTTTCTGATCAGTGTTCTGGGTTTCTTAGGATATATTCCTAGAAGTGGGATCACTGGGTCAAAAGGCAGTTCCATTTTTAATCTTTTGAGGAACCTCCACACTGTTTACCACAGTGGCTGCCCCAGTCTGCATTCCCACCGGCAGGGCACTAGGGTTCCCCTTTCTCCACACCCTCGCCAGCACTTGTCGTGTGTTGATTTATTGATGGAGCCATTCTGACAGATGTGAGGTGATACCTCACTGTAGTTTTAATTTGCATCTCTCTGATGATTAGAGATGTTGACCATTTTTCATATGTCTCTTGGCCATCTGTAGGTCCTCTTTGGAAAAGTGTCTATTCAAGTCCTTTTGCCCATTTTTTAATTGGATTGTTTGTCTTCCTAGTGTTGAGTTGTATGAGTTCTTTATATATTTTGGAAATTAGCCTCTTATCAGAACATCAGCATGTTCTCCCATACAGTGGATTCCCTTTTCATTTTGATGCTGGTTTCTTTGGCTGTGCAGAAGCTTTTTAGTTTGATGTAATCCCATTTGCTTATTTTTTTCCTTTGTTTCTCTTGCCCTTGGAGATGTATTGGTAAAAATTCTGCTAGTTTTCAAGTTGATTGTTCTATAATTTAGTTTTAATTCCAGTTTGGTCTTGGGAGGAGGTGAACTTACACCTACTCTGCAGCCATCCTGTATCCCTGATATATTTATAATTGATACGATTTATATTTACTTAATAACAGACTCAAAATGTGTACACTAAAAGTTGACAGGAGAGAAAGACAAATCCATAACCTTAGTGGGATGATTTAACACAGCTCTCTTGGCAACTGACAGAACCAGCCCACAAAAATCAGTGAATATGTAGAAGAGTAGATTAGCATGACCTAATTAACACATATGGAGTACTACACCCAACAATTTCAAAATACACATCCTTTACAAGCACACATCAGCCATTGTCAAGTATTGACCTTTATATGCCAGTACTGGGCACTTTACATATATTATCTTCCCCAATCGCAACACAATTTTGAAACAGACAGCTGGGCTGGATCTCTCATTTGCCCTTTCAGGCTGTCCCTTCTCTGTCCTGCTCTCTGCCCTGCAACGCTAGCCTGAATGGGTTGCATTCATGGCTCCTTTCCCCTCTGGCTTCTGGTTAGGTTCAGCCATTTGGAGCCAAGAGCAGAAAGTGTTGCGGGAAAGGATAGAGTCAATTCATTTACTCTCCCTGCTCCCTCCCTGCAGGGTAGCTGCATCTGTCTTCCTCTCCCTAAATCTGCTGCTGTGAGGCAGCACTCTCCAGACAGCTGCCCTCCGCAAGTTCCAGTACCCATTCTTCCCCTGCCACCCTTGGGGTGGTAACAGCCCCTGCCGTTCTTAGTCCTGGGGTGCTATGCTGTGCCTTGCGGGTCTTCCTAAACTCTGCGCACACCTTTCCAACAGTCCCTTTGCTAAATTCTTCTAATTACCCAGTTAGAGTGCTGTCATGTTTCCTGCAAGGACCCTGGCTCTGTGTTAGCATCTCTGTCTGCATTTAAGAAAACATAAGCTCAGGGAGCTCAGCGACTCCCTCAGGTCACATGGCTCCGGCTATACCTCCTTTCACGGGTGTAGAAATAGAAGTTTCATCTCTTGCCCACAGCATTAATAAATCATTAGCATAACACGGGAACACCCTTTCAACTTTAGACAATAGTGTGCCCCGTCAATCAGTATGTCTTGAATAAATTTTGAATATCAGTTGTAACATGGCCTTTCTTAGTTTCTTAAATGTCGGAAAAACTGTGTCTTCCATTTAAAGTACCTTGATTCGTTTTTTTGTTAATTTTTGGTCTTTTAGAGAAAGTTATATAATACAGTGATTATGACCTCTGAATTTAATACCCCTGTGATATTTTGTCTTCCTACTTTGCTGTTTTTCAGACCGCCATGAGGTTATCTCCAAAGAAATATTGGAGTTGGACCCATGGGAAAATCAGTGGAATGTGGTAGCCGTCAATGTCCTCATGCATGACAGCTACGATGTCTGCCTGGTGGCCAGGATGAATCCTCGAGACCTCATCCCCCCGCCTTCAGATTTGGTGGAAGAAGGCAAGGAGCACTGAGGTCAGCATTGCTATAGAACCTTCTGTTGTGTCTGCAAAGGAGGCCTTAGGAATGGAGAGAACTCATGGGCGTCCATACATGTGCTTTGCATGCGTAGTGGCCCATGTGCAAAGCAGCCTGTGCTGGACACTGCGAGGGAGAGTGTGCAGAGTCCACCCTCAGGGACCTCCACTTGGTTAGGGTGGACAAGGCACTACAAGACCGAATGTGTTGATGTCACAAGAAGAGTACAGGGTGAGTGCCACAGGAGTGCAGGGGATGGAGGAATCTCATACTGCTGGGGACTCAAGGACAGCACTGCCAACAAGCAGGCCTCGGAGGATGAAAAAGAAGCAGTCCCATGTGTGCAGTTGATGGTGAGACCCTGGAAACAGCTGAGTGAAAGCCAGAGGTGGGCCAGCTTGCCTGGACCACTGCCTTTGCTATAAAGGCAAGAAAGGTAGGTTATAGCTAAATGGCCACCATTTGGAAGACCAAGGACTTGGGACCTAGTCTCTGAGCAGGCGAATGATCTCAAAAGAGTGGTATAAAGGAAGACTTATCTCTATACTCTGTTCTGGCTTCAGTCTTACAGACTGTCTGTTCTCATGCAGAATACTCCTCTGCTACAGAAACATTGTCCAAAACTGGGCTAGCAGTGGAGTGCCTACAAGTTCATAAGAGCCTAGGCACTCAAGGCCAACCACTGTGAGCAGAGGAATTCCGCCCTGGGCCCGGTCTGTGTCAGCGAAGGAGATACGGGATTCTGTAGCCATGATCCACTCTTGGGTTGGTACAGAGGGTCCTAGATTGTTCTTCCCCAAGCTTCCCTTGACTAGTTCCCAGACACACACAGCTTTCTACAGGCTGGCCCTGGCTGAACACAACTGACCTACACCACCCAGCCCAGGCACAGACCAGGCTCCGGAGTAAAGAGAGGAAGCACACCCCTTTGGAGGCCTGCTGCCCTCTTGGACCCAGTCTTTGCAATATCTTCCCAAAGGTTTAAGGGGAAGGATAGAACCTCCTGCTTCAGCCCACAGTTGAGCATAATTAGAAAGCAGCCACTCCCAAAATATATTTTAGGGAGAGCATTTAAACAACACCTGGGAAATCCATCTATTTTACTTACCATCTGTGCTAGCGAAGCACAGTGGATTCAAAGAATGCATTCTGATAGCTGATCTTCAACAACTTCTCAAGAGTTTCTACACAAGGCTCTCTTTTAAGTAGGAGTGGTCAGTAAAGTCCCTAGAACTTTGCCAGAGGAAGACATTCTTAGATTAAGACAGCTCTTCCCTGGTATCGAGTTGTGTGACTGTGGTGACCTCTACTCCATGTCTCCAGGTTCTAGCTGTTAACCCAGGTAGGAGAGATGGGTCCATGGAAATGAGCCTGTTGGAAACCTGCTTCTGCCACCATGAAGGGGGGCCTAGTTAGACCCAAGGTAGGTTGTCCCCTAGTAGGCTAGACAGGGCAGGAGCCACGTCTGTCTCTCTGTAGTGGTACCCAAGTGTCCACTGCAGTACCTGGCACATGTGGGTCTCTGGGTAGCCAGCACAGAGTAGCATTTCTCAGTCTGAGGGCTGGTCTCTGAGCATGTCCAGGAGTCTGAGTTAAATGAGTTCACTCTTCTCCCTGGTGGAGGGTCTTCTAATCCATGGATTCTTTTTCTTGCGGCAAAAGCAGAGCAGTTCGTCCCGGCGGGCTGTACTAGCTGGTGGTGTCCATGGTTGAGGAGCCGCCATAGGTCTCTGCTTGCCTGACCACCTCTTAATGGAACCCCAGCACCTGCTCCACCTATTTAAACATAGAAGCTGTCACATTTCCCTGGATCAAGAAGGTCTTGCAGGCGTGTCGTGACACATTTCTAAATGCATTGGGTTTCAGATCTAGGCTTTAAGCCCAACTCTACTACTTAGCTAGCTGTGTGATCTGGGGCAAGATAACCTTTCTAAAGCCTTATTTTCCTCATATACAGAAAGGAAGAAAAATGCTTTATAGGGTTGGTGTGAGGATTGAGAAAACACTGAATAAAGTGCCTGTAAGACACTAGAATAGCAAACATTTATTAGCTGCCATTATTATTATCATCATTACTATTGCACTCAGCATTTCCCGAAGCAGTGCCCGGAACAACCCAGTGCTTCAGTGCAGTCTCTTGGGATTCTAGGGAGAGATGTGCATATGGTTTGAGATAACCCTTAATTTCCCAGACCCTTCCTCTTGGCTCCTCCAGTTGGCGTGCTGAAGCAAGCAATGGTTTGCTTTAGTGTTTTCTTAAGCCCTGGTGCCGTCTGACTTTCACATGTGTAATTCAAAACTAGACACTCCTGCCTGGCTGGCGTGGCTCAGCAGTTGAGCATCGACCTAGGATCCAGGAGATCGTGGTTTGATTCCCGGTGAGGGCACAGGCCCGGGTTGCGGGCTTGATCCCCAGTGGGGGCTGTGCAGGAGGCAGCCGAGCAATGACTCTCTCATCATTGATGTTTCTCTCTCTCTCTCCCTTCTCTGAAATAAAAACTTTTTTAAAAAAAAACTAGACACTTCTGCCCTCCTGTTGTTACATATTTGTAGAGATTCAGCATTGAAACAGCATTTTCCTATCAATCCTTTTTTCGCTTTGATGGGTTGCTGTCCCAGTGTCGCATGGAGGGCTCCTATCAAACTCTGGCTGTGTGCTAGTTCTTCTCATTATGAAGCGGGATTGTTTGCCACTGAGCAGTGGGACACAAAGGGAAGCGATCTGGATGCTGAGGCTGATAGAAGGCTGCAGCTGTCCGACACACGCCAGTTCAGTTTGTGTTCTTAAAGAAAGCATCGTTGTTCTCACTGATGGACTTTATAATGAGCAAATGCTTTGAATTTGAACTTATAAAATAAAATTGTACTAATAAAAGATCACTTTCCTCTTGCATTTCATATTGCAATTCCATGTCAGTTTTATTTGAAGAAGGGGCTCCGATGCCCGGGAAGTGCTGAGTGTCACCAGAGTGGGGTATGACCGGGCAGGAGATCATCAGGAGCGAGGCCCCGAGGCCAGGTTGTATGAGGCAGGTGAGGGGCAGGAGGCGGTCCCTCGTGCAGGGTGGCTGAGGCACAGGAGGATGGCAGGAAAAGGAGATGAGCCAGGCACGGAAGCCCTCAGATGCCCCACCAAGGAGGTGGCCTTTATGCCCCAAGAACATGGGCAAGGAAGCCCTTTAAGAATATCCTTCCACAGCCCCAAGTAAATGAGTGGGGTGAGAGCAGACACAGGCAGATGGGCAGGAGGCCTTGCGGGAGCTCAGGTCACAGAAGCTGACTTAGCCCAGGAGCAGAGGGAGCCATGAGAGTCCCGTGCAGTCAGGAACGAGGGTGTCAACAGTTTGCTGAATTAGTTCAGAACCAGGGAGATGACAGGAGTTTAACCACAGGAGAATGGCAGCTCAGCCAAAACCAAAGACCAGAAAATCTTTCAAGGGCTCCACCCCCTTCACCTTAAAGTGTTTCTGAAACACTTTAAGAAACACTACCCAAATGGCTCCAGCTGTTCATCCTGGGCCTGGCTGGCGGTCACCAAGAGAGAAGAGGTATTGGGGTATAGAGTCAAGTCACCCCACTTGTCAACTCTAGCTGACCCAGCTGGGTATGCACCCATAGCCATTCCCCTATTCTGTATACCACAACTAGGACCCTGCTCCAGCTCATTGGTAAATCCTGCCTCGAATGAACCAGTCGTAGCAATCCCATTTCCTTCCCCATGGTTGGTTTAACACAGCCACGTAGCACGATCCTAGCCAGAGAGACACAGGGATATCTACAGAGGGGCTTTGGGAAAAGTGTTCTCTTTTAAGGTGTAGAGGGGGAGATGGGCTCTTCTGCTGCTGTGTCTTTTCAAGTCTGCGAGCCCCTGGAACTGCAGTAACTGTCTTGCAGTGACGACAGACTGGAGAGAAAATGCTGCCGTTGACCCACAGAGGGAAAAAACCCAGGCCCTGGATTTGTGACTGAGCCACTGACTGAATCAGCCATGGGAATGCTTGCTAGATGCTAATTGTTGCAATAAATGTTACTTGCAGCCCAAGACTTCCTAGTTGGTACTCCAACCTTCCCCCACCAAAGCCACTTTCTCTTGGGATGACATTGATACCCCTGCCAAAGGGGAGGACTCACACGGTCCTGGATCTTGGGAAGTCTACTGAGGAGGTCATTTCATTCATTTCAGTGAGGGAAGTTCTGTATGCCTGCCAAGCGCTGATGGCTTACAACCCCAAGTCACTTCTTAACTATTTCTTAGGTATTTTTCTCTCCGAACTTCAACCTTTGTAAATAATGTTTTATTGGCACACAGTCGTGTTCATCACTTAAGGATTATCCGTGAGGCTTTTGCACAGTAACAGTGGAGCTGAGGGGCTGCAATAGAGACCTCTGGCCCATAAAGCCTACAATACTTACTATCCAGCCCTTTATAGGAAAAGTTTGTCAGCTTCTAGTGTATTCCATCAAATTTTCTTGAAGAAAAATACTAAGCTAAGGAAATATGTACATTGCAAAGGAATACATATGCATATTCTTTTATTTGTACATATATAACATAGTTCTAATCCATTTGTCTCTCATTCAACAATATATCTAAAGCAGCAACATAGTATTCCATCATAAATGGAGCATAATTTCTTAAACCCCCAGAGCTGCACATTTTGTATGATTATTCCAGTCGCTATTCAAAGGGGAAGGATCTGACCCCCCACACCCCCCATTGCTCTGGGCTCTGGCACCAAACTCCAGGGTGGCGATGGTTTAGAATGTGGAATTTGCATCGCACTGAGTCTCCGTGGGAGCTTGGGAGCATTAGACACAGATGCAGGAGCCTGCCTCCTTGTGGCAGGCAGGGCTCCAAGCAACTTTAGAGGCATTTGGGTTTATTGAGAGGCATTACGGGTAAAAAACAGTCAAGCTAGCAAACAGACCAGTCTCATGCAAAAGCTGGTCCAGGCTACACAGAGGACCCCTGGAAGGGAGTGGTCACCTGTCACTGAGCAGACAGCTGGACAACGCAGGCACAGTGGCAGCACCCAGTGGAGGCCATGCCCATCCTGCAGCATTGAGAACTCAGCAGTAGATGATCTCCGTTGGCATGGAGCACAGGGAAAATGCATGGGTCAGAAAGAGTAGCCGAAGTTTCAGGTTCCAGCCAAACATGAGGCTTTTCACCAGCAAGGACAGTTCCTTCAGGTCGAAGGCATGATTTAAGGCCCAGCAGCCCTGCTGGAAGCTGTTTCTCTGCCTCCCCGATGCTGTGAGTCTTTAGAGCAACGTTATCAAAAGGAAGTGTGCCAGTATTGGGTCAGGGAGAGGGCAGAGGTGGAAGTGTCCCCTGTGGCACGGATCTGACAGCCCCTGCCTCCAGATAAAAGCCTCTCTCTCCTCCTTTATCTCTACTCAACACATATGGCTGCTCATCCCTCAACCAGGCACTACCAGGATACCCAGGATAAAGCAAGAGAACACCTAGCCATTGCTCAGAGAAAACACAGGCTAGAAGAAGATCACAAAGCATCAGTCAGTTGGTCAACATGTTCTGAGCACTTTTTCGGAGCCAGGCACTGCGCTGGACAGAGAGACATGATGCGAGGCCAGGCCCTTGACAAGTCCATGTTCTGGAGAAGAGACGCGCACACACAGTGATATGACGTCTTAGGAGAGGTTAGAATCTAAACCCACATCAGGCAAAAATGCAGTGTAATTATCACTGCATTTGTTTCCTATTGTTGCCGAAACAAATCATTACACATTTAGTGGCTTAATTACAACACAAATTTATTCTTAACTTCTATAATTCAGAAGTCTAAAATGGATCTCTGGGAGCTAAAATTGGAGTGTCTGCAGAACTGCACTCCTTTTGAGGCTCTGGGGGAGAATCTGTGTCCTTGCCTTTTTCAGTCTTGGGAGGCTGATGGCATTTCTTGACTTGTGGCCCCTTCCTCCGTCTTCAAAGCTGACAATCATGTTGCCCTGCCTTGCCCCTGCTGTCACATCTCCTCTTACTCCCTCTCCCACTTTTAAGGAGCCTGTGATTACACTGGGCTCACCCAGATATTCAGGATATTCTTCCCATCTTAAGGCAGGCTGATTAGCAACCTAATTCCCCTATGCCATGAAATTTTATATAGTTGCCCCTCGGTATCTACGTTGATTGGTTCCAGGGCCTCCCCCAAACCAAACTCTGCTGATGCTCAAGTCCCTTACATAAAGTGGATAGTATCTGCATATAACCTATGGACATCCTCTCCTTCACTTTGAAATCATCTCCAGGTTCCTTACATTACCTAATGCAATGTAAATGCTGTGTAAATAGTTGTTATACTGTATTGCTTAGGGGATAATGTCTGTACCTGTTCCGTACAGACACAACCATCACAGGGCTAACTACATAGTAACATGTCAGTAACAACAGAACATTTCCCCCGATTATTGACCCACGGTTGGTTGACTCCGTGATGTGGAACCTGCGGATATAGGGGACTGACTGTGTATTACAGGCTCCATGGATTAGGATGCACATTCAGGGAAAACCACTTTTCTGCCTACCACATCATCTAATGTCTAAGACTACCCTTGAAGTTCATCTGTGCACAGCCTGTACAAAACTTCACATGGACACCAAAGTTTGGGCGCCACCACAGACAGCAACGGCAAGTGTAAATGCAGGTGCACAGTCAGTGACAGCCACGGTCTCTCTCGGCTCAGAGCCACCCAACCAGGCTCTCCATGCCCAGGGCTTCAGGTAGCCTGGCTCCCCAATGCCCAGCCCAGCCGAGTATGCTGGCCGTAGCTGCAGCTCAGACAGGAGCCAGCAACCAGTAGGATGTGAAACTTACTGAATTAAAGACTCCAGAGCCAAGAACACTAATTTACATCAGGATCCCTGGGGAAGGGATGTCCCGATTCCAGGATCACTTTTTGGTTCATTTAAAACCAGCAAGAATGAAGAATGATAGTATATTGAGCAGGAAAGCTCAAGAGCCACCTGGAAAATGGACTGGACCAGGTGAGTGGAGCTGGTGGCTCCAGCCCCAGCCCTGGTGCTCAGGCCGGTCAGGGATCATTGTCCCCATTGGACAAGGGCTACCTAGGAAGTCAGGCCCCAGGTGGAGAGGGCTAACTTCCCCATCGCCCACCTCTAGCGTCACCATCGCGGGGCGGGGTCTTCTGCTCCAGGTCCAGTTCCCGCCCCGACTCCCTGCGCCTTTCCCAGGAGAGGCATCATCCAGAGCCAAGGCGGTGCTGGATCCAAGCAGCTCCCCGCCCTGGCGGCTGGACCTGACGGCGCTCCTGCAGCGAGGCGGCTCAGCCCTGCCACCAGGGGGCTGCTGGCATCTTAACAACATCGGCTTCTAATCTACGAACACAGACATCTTCTCATTTACTTATATATTCTTTCAGTGAAGTTTCGTAGCTTTCAGTACATCTTGCACTTCTTTTTGGTTAATGCTATTTTAAATGAAATTGTTGCTTAATTTTCAGGGTGTTTATTGCTAATTTATAGAAATACAATTGATTTTTGTATATTGATTTATATTCTGAAACCTTGCTACACCCATTTGTCAGTTTTAATTGAATGTGTCTCTCTTTTAGGATTTTCCATATACAAGGTAGTACATATCATTTGCAAACAGAGAATTTTGCTTCTTCCTGTCCAACCTGGAGGCCTTTTATTTTCCTTGCCTGACAACCCTGGAAAGAAGCTCCAGTGCGATGCAGAGTAGCAGTAATGAGATGGGCACCTCTGTCATGTTCCTACTCCTGAGAGGAAAGCCTGCAGTTTTTTACCATTAAGCGTGACTTAAGCTGTGGATTTTTTGTAGATGCCCTTTATCAGTTTGATGAAATTCCCTTCTATTCCTAGTTTGTTGTTTTATCACGACTTCTTTTTCCAAATGCCACTTCTGCATCTATTAAAATGATCATTTGGGTTTTGTCCTTTCTGTTTTAGGTGTATTACATTGATTGATTGTTAGAGTTAACCAACCTGCCTTTCCAAATCCCACTTGGTTTGGTGTACAACCCTTTTTATATTGTTGAACTGAGTTTGCCAGTATTTTGTTGAGCATCTTTATATCCGTATTCATCAGAGATATTGGTCTTTTTTTCCCTTGTGATGTTTTTGTGTGGTCTTAACATCAGGGTAATACTGGCCCGCACACTGAATGGTCACAGTCCGATTCCCGGTCAAGGGCACGTGCCTGGGTTTCAGGTTCAATCCCCAGCCCTGGTCGGGGTGCATATGGGAGGCACCAATCAATGTTTCTCTCTCACATTGGTGTTTCTCTTTTTCTCACTTTCTTTCTCTCTCCCTTCCTCTAAAACATATCCTTCGGTGAAGGTTAAAAAAGTAAAAAATAAGTAAAAGTATCTGCAATTGTTTTGAAGTAAAAAACTTTGTGAGGGCTCTCGGCCTTTAGAAAGGTACTGCGACATAATCAAAACACCCTACAATAAGAGACAGAAGACAACTAATTCAATGTGAGGCCAAGGTAGTTGGGGCAGAAGTGCTAAAGTCCCTTCCAGAATTGTGTTTCTTTTCACATGAAAAATCCAAGGAACAGCCCCATCTGACCCTGACAGAACCCTAGAAGAAACTTTTGTTACCATATTCAGATCATATCTACCAAGTAAATGAAATCATGTCGTTCCAAAGCCTAGAATCTGATGCTGTGTTTGCTTCAAATTATTTGGAAGAGGTAGATGCTCCAGACTGCTTATGTTTCTGTTCCTCTCCTAGAGGCTGACAGTAAATGAGACAGCTGATGGTATTCTCAGCTCCAGGGTTCTGGTAAGCATTTTTTTATTTGGGGAGCTTGGAGGTGGTTTTCAAAAATGAAATGGTCTGTCTTCCCCCTGGGCTCCCCACCCCCACAGGAGGGCTGTAGTAATTCTGTATCTTGAGATTTTTAAATCGCCACATGTCTGTTTGTTCATGGCATTTGATGCTTAAATAACCTTGGATATTTCCAGTACCCACCTAGCCACATACATAGTTATTACAATATTATTGACTATATTTCCTATGCTGTACTTTATATCCCCATGACTATCTTGTAATTACCAATTAGCCTCTTCACCTTTTTCACCCAGTCCCCCAACATTCCTCCCGTCAACCATCAGTCTGTTCTCTGTAGCTATGAGCCTGTTTGTTTTGTTTGTTCACTTATATTGTTCTTTAAGATTCTGCATATAAGTGAAATCATATGGTATTGTTCTTTCTCTGACTTATTTCACTTAGCATAATACCCTCTAAGTCCACCCATGCTGTTGCAGATGGAAAGATTAAGCAAAATATTAAAACAGTTTTATGTGAAACAAATGAAGCTTCTTTGAGTATGATGTAAAATGTATCACCTTGATTATGTTTTCCAAAAAGTTGTTTTCTCATTGAGATTCACCTGTTTTCTAACAAGTGGGTCCAAACCCATGGCTATATCAATATTATTCCTTTAGAAGTTCTAGTAAATATTTTTGTGGAAATGCTTAGTTATATTACATAGTGCTAAAAATTCCAACTGTACCTTCTAAGTCTTTTTGATTGCTTTACTCTCACTTTGATAACATATTGGGGCTTTTTTGTGTGTTTTTTTTAAGTATATCTTTATTGATTTCAGAGAGAGGAAAGGAGAGGGAGAGAGATAGAAACATCAATGATGAGAGAGTCGCTGATCGAGCCCACAGCCTGGGCATGTGCCCTGACCAGGAATCGAACCCCGATCACCTGGATCCCAGGTCGACGCTCAACCACTGAGCCACGCCCAGCCGGGCCATTTTTGGGTTTTAAGTTTTCAAATATTTAATATATGAAACTTTTAAATTTCTTCCAATGTGCTAACAAAATTACTGTAAGCTAGTGACTCTCCTAAAGCAATTAATGTTTTGTTAACGCATGCAACTTAGCCACAGACCCTTCATTGACACAGGCCAAACTATGTCATCAATGTTTCTCAAATGTCACTACAACAGGAGGCCCATTTACTATGGTACCATATCCTAAAACTGTTAGTACAAACCAATGTTTATATTAAAACTTATATTAACTAATTGTAATATATAGCACAATTTCTGAGACTAATTACCATGAAGGATTTCAATATTTTCACCATCAGCATGGTGCAGGGTGTATAAATATCAGCTCTGGTCTATCTACTGAATTTAATCCAGGAGCTGCCAGTTTGACTTCAAGCCAAAACTCCATTTCATCAATGGGCTGCATTTCAGAAGCAGCTCTAGAAGAGTAGTCCATGTGTAATTTTTGTGTGGGGGATGGGTATCAAGTGAGGTCACATCTGAGCCACCTTACTGATTGAAGTTACCTACCTGCCTCCTATAGTAATTTGAATTTTCCATCCCTGGATTAGGTTTTGAAAAAAAGACTTCCACAGTATGATGGTTACCAGAGGGGAAGGGGGGGGGCTTAGTAAAAGGTAAAGGGGGGCCAAATATATGGTGATGGAAGATGATTTGACTTTGGGTGGTGGGCACACAATGCAATATACAGATAATGTATCACAGAAATGTACACTTGAAACCTATATCTTATTAACCAATGTCATCCCAATAAATTTTTAAAAAACAGGAAAAACGAGAAAAGAAGAAAAAAAAGATGTTAAACCTTAAAAAAAAGACTTCCTGTCCTACAACTATCCTAAAAAGTGATTTACCAGTCTTGCCTACCTGCTAGAAATGGGAGGAAAGGGAAAGTAGAAAAAGCAACCCCTAAATTATTATTGGAAAAAAAAAAAAAAAAGGCACCTTGTCACACCTGCACCTCCAACTTCTACCGGTTCAGGTCAGCATTTAGCTCCATAAAATCTTCCCTAATCTCCAGCCAGAAGCGCCCACCTCCTCAAGTAATGCTCACAGCAGTCTCTTCTAGATTATTCACGTTACCCGATTACAGACGCATTGAAAATAAATCCAGACTCCCCACCTAGCATCCCTTGACCTACCCACTGGCCCACGAATACTCAATATTGTTCTCCTTCACACAGCCTTTGCCCCAGCCAAACAAGACTTCTTTGCCCACGTATCTTAAGCAGTCACACTGCCGTGTCTCCCTCACAAAGCTTTCCTGGACGGGGCGCACCCTCCTTCCCCTCTTCTCGCCGGGATCCGTCCGCCTTCGGCACAAAAGCAACTGGGCTTCTCCCGGAGGCCTTCCAGGTTTCCTAGTGAGCCAGCCACCTCCTCAGCGGGCCCCGCTCTTCTCGGACCGTCGGTCTCCCGGCGCACTCTCCCCATTCGCCCTCAGACGGCAGGGGCTGGGCAGGAGTCATCTCCGGGGCCCAGGCCAGGCCCCCGGGTTTGCTAACGAGGGTGTGGGGACCACGAGCCGAGCGCCTACTAGGTGCCGGAACTGGGGTCGGCGCTGGGACGCAAGTCGGCTCAGAGGAGCTTACAGTCTACTCACTAATTCAAAGAGTTGTAAGTGCTGTGAAAAGCAAGGAAGTGACCGGGGACTCCGCCTCGCCAGCAGAGCCGCGGGCGCAGGAGGCGTCTACCGAGAGCCAGTTTCTCCACCAACCGGCACCGCTTCTGTCTCCCGAGACCCGACGCGTCCTCCCTCCCCCAAGTGCTCTCGCGTTGCCAGGTTGTTTCAGCCACACACTCCCTATCCCGGCGTTCCCCGCGCCGCGCCGCGCCGGCTGAGCATCCTCTTCCCGACAGGCCCCGGGGGCCCCGCTGCGTGCCGGGAGTTGTGGTCTTCGCGGAGTCATCGGCGCGGCGCAGCAGTCAGTCGGCGCGTGGCAGGAAGCGGAAGCGGCCTACGGCCTGCACCGGGTCCCGGTTCCGCCCCGCCCCGCTCACCCCAGTGCTATCACTGACGTGTCTCTCGGCGGAGGTGCTGCGCGCGTAGCAGGCTGGGCCGCGGGCACCGTCGCCTCGCGCGGAGCGGAGTGGAGCCTAAGCAGTACCCGGAGCGCGAGCAGCCGCCGCCATGGCTAGTGAGTCCCTGGAGGCAGCCCTGGCTCCGCCAGAATGGATCACATCCCCCCTTCCCCTCGCCGGTCCGGGCAGGTGCCCGCCCACCAGGCCTGCCCAGATCCCAGGCCCTCGGGATCCCCACGGGTCCCGGTACTCGGCCTGCTCCCCTGCCCCCTGCCCCCTGCCCCCTACCCATTGCCCCAACACAACTGGGCGGAAGGCTTACCCGGGTAGCGCGAAAGGTTCTCCGAGCCCTAACTCTTCTTTTGTTTCTCCCATCAAAGTCAAATTTCTGGAAGTCATCAAGCCTTTCTGTGTCATCTTGCCGGAAATTCAGAAGCCGGAGAGAAAGGTAAGTACCCCAAATCGCTGTCAAAGGAGGCTTCGTGAAACTCTGGGTGCTTGAAGTTTACAGTACAATTAAAAATGGCTTCAACTCGCCAATGGAAACTCTCCCTCCCTTCTCTTCCCCCCTGGAGTACAGTTGTGTGTACTCCTGAGCTTTGTCAAAAGATGACCTTCTTGTGTGGGAATTTCCACCTAAAGCATGTGCTTTATTTGGGGCACCTTTTGTGGATGTTAGTCCAGTGAACAAAGCCTGGAGTTTGCCATGTCCCAGAAATTGATCCTGGCAGTGAGTAAGGCCTCAAAAGCCTCAGCATCCTAGGTTGTTACCCTTCTCCCTTCACCTCCAACAGGAGCAGATCTGGAGTTGGATTTTTTTCTAGGAGATGCTCTTTGCAGCCAGCTGCTAAAAAGAGCTAAGAGCAGTCACTTTATTCTGTACAAAAACCTTTTATGTAGGCTGCCAAATTAACTGAAACTAAAGGCATTTTGTGAACCCTGCTTTTTACAGCAGGCACATTAAAGCATGGAAAAATAGAAATGTAGACTTACATTGACTGTCAGAATTTCTGCTGCTAAATAGCTACAGGCCAGGATAGTGAGTGTTGCCAATGTAAGTAAAGCTATCAGACAATGAACAAGTTTCATTAGGTTCTTAAAGAATAGTAATATGTTTTTTGTCTTCACATTATTTTCAGACTGTTGTTCATGTACTCACATATGTGTACTTGACATCAACATGGACACTTGCATTTTTGGAGTGTCTTATTTTTGTGTGTGTTTTGTTTTGTTTTTGGACATAAAACTGTTTTGTATAAATGCCCCACATATGTACTGCCTTTGACAGGCTAATGTGCAAAGCTCTTCCCCTACTACCACCCCGAAGCATAGTAGAAAGGGCATGGCTCTGGAGGCAGGCAAGCCTGGGACCCACCCTTCGCTCAGCCTCTTACTAGTTGTGACATTGATTGGCCTTGTAGCTTAAGTTCGGTAAATGGAACAATGAAAATGTGTGCAAGGTATAGCAGTGGCTTCAAAAGGAGTTAACTCTGGAAGATGTGGTGTCTGATGGTGGTTTTGAAGGAAGAATAGAAGTTTTCTTGAAGTGGGGGAAAGGAATTCCAGGCATAAGGAATGTATAATGTGAAAGGCAATGAAGACTAACAGGTTGGAGTGTGTTATATATAGTTCAGTATTGACAGAACATAAAGGGTAGTAGGGAGCAATAGGAGCCAGACAGATTAGAAAATTGCTTTGAAAATAGAGGATCGGAGTGGTTTAGAGGCTTTGCAATAGCGTGGACTATGGGATTGGGTAGGAGATAAGGATGGATTTAGGGGCTGTTTAAAAAGTAGAGTAGCAAGACTTGGATAAACAGCTTTTGATGTTTTGCTGTTGAATTTGGCTATATCCATGAAAGACTTGGTTATTAACAAATGGGGAGTCTTGTAAAAATTGTCCACTCTTTCCCCATAAACAATCATTTCAGCCCTGGCCAAGTGGCTCAGTTGGTTGGAGCGTCGCCCCGTCCCATACACCAAAAGGTTGCAGGTTCGAGTCCCAGTCGGTACATACCTAGGTTGCGGGTTCAATCCCTGGTCACTCCTAATTCCTTGGTGTGATGTGATGACAGATGGAAAAGGGAGCATTCTCAAGGGGAGGAAGAGTTCTATGAATTCACTAAACTTCACATGGAGTATCTGAACATGGAATTCGCACCACCTTTGTGTGGTTGTGTTATCATGGCCTAAAGTGGTAGACAGAGGACTAGAACCTCTGACCAGAGAGCCAGGACCCTGGCTTGGTGCTTGCTTAGACTTCTCTTGCACTCAAATGAAAAAATACTTTAAGAACACAGTTTTGTTCATTTAATACTGTCACAAGGCATTTCCACATCAAGATCCTTAGTCTGCACAATATTACTGTGTTTTTTAAGCCCTTTAAAGCCCTTCTTGCAGTGTAGGCAGCAAGTACTAATGAAGACACAGTTTTAGAGGCAGAAGACCCAGAAGAATTCCCACTCTACTGCTTAATACCAAAGGGGCCTTGGGCAGGGCATCTAAACTTTTCTAATGATTCTTATTAGTCATCTGTAAAATGATTCTGAAGTGTAACCTATCCTACTTACATACCTGAAAAGATGTGAAAAGTCTTAGATAGATGCTACTAATAGTGAGTAAGTTAAACTTGCAATTCTCCCTGCCCTCCTGCCCCATATTGTTTATTACATTGTTTTACCCTTAGTTCATAGAAAGTACTATGTATTAAACAATCACAAATTCCAAATTGGTTGGCTCCAAAATAACAAGATTTTGTCAGTTGCAAAACCTTTCAAATTAATGATGATAGCCCATATGCTGTATAGGCTTGTCTGGTTTAGGAATCCCTTTCTGTTGTAACATTCTTTGATCTTGCATCTGATCCTAAACTGTTAATGCTAATGGTTAAAGCACATGCTTTGGACTCAAACTCATTTCAGCTGTGGGCCTTTCTAAAACTCAGTTTTCTCATTGTTAAATAAAAATAATGCTAAGTAGTGCAGGGATCAAACGAGATGATGCATATGAAAGTCTTTGCATATGTACCTTGTACATAGAAAGCCTGTCGTGCATGTACTTGTATTTTGACACCTATGTCTGATACATGGTTCGAAGTGTTCAAGGCTTACTTTTCTGGTGAACAAAGAAGGAGGTCTGATCTGAGTTCATTTCTGTTAATTTGCTTATGAAAATAACTTGTTGCCTTATTTCTTTCTCTTCTACATAGATTCAGTTTAAGGAGAAGGTGCTATGGACTGCTATCACCCTCTTTATTTTCTTGGTGTGCTGTCAAGTAAGTCCATATTTCCTGTTGTATCAAGAATGGGGGTCAGAGGGCTGGAGACAAGTGCACTGACTCCTTTTCTCTATGCTTGTTTCCAGATTCCCCTGTTTGGTATCATGTCTTCAGATTCTGCTGACCCTTTCTATTGGATAAGAGTGATCCTAGCCTCTAACAGAGGTAGAACCCTGGCTCTCTGCACCTCTTTCTGTACAATGTGGGCTTGACTGACCTCCTTTAGTTAAATTATAGACTTTGGCTTTATGTGGAGTTCAGTGAGTGTTCAGGAAAAATGTTAGTGTGCTGTGCTGAATAGCCTTAGTAAATGCCGAATTCAGCATCGAGGCATATCAGCACATTCAGAATTGCATATGAATGCAGTACAAAACCTGTAATAACAAGATTAGGTCTGTGTTGTAGAGAATAAAAAAGTGGAAAAACTAGAATTTTTTTAAGCTAAAATAATGATATTTCTACCTGTCTTTCTTGTGTTTTGATAACCTTTAGAATATGTAATTTGTTTCTCAGCTGCATCTTTTTCATATCTATAGGTTATATCTATGTGTCAAAAAAATATGTAACAGTGTTTGTATACTCTAACTAATTGCCTTAGGATTTTGAACGTTTATGTCAGTATTACTTTTGATTAACCTATTTTTTAAATATAATATAGTTCAAATTAAGTTTCAAATCAGTCAGAAGTATTTTAGCATAGTGGAAGTAGAAGTAATTCACAACTAGATACAATTGTACAGGCTTCCTTTTCAGACTCTTTAAATTATTTGAATGTTATCCTTTTTATTAACCGATGAAGAGACAAACTTTTCTTATCTCTGTAAAACCAGAATGAATCTGTTTATGGTGAATTTAAATGCAGCTCTCTGTTTAAAAGCCATGTGACTTCTGAAACAGAATAAGATGTGGTCTGGCAGACCGAACAGGATGAATTGAATTCTACTGTAATCGTTGATATTTGGGGTGGGTTATTCTCTAAATTAAATGCTGCTAGCAAACAGAAGCACATTGCATTTGTATAAGGGGTACACAGTCAGATTTTGCTCATTCGTTTTCTTAATGTGTTGCTTTTCCAAGCTAATATGGGCTGTGTTTTGCTTCCCCTGTCCTCAGGCACATTGATGGAGCTGGGTATCTCTCCCATTGTCACCTCTGGCCTCATCATGCAGCTCTTGGCTGGCGCCAAAATAATTGAAGTTGGTGACACCCCAAAAGACCGAGCTCTCTTCAATGGAGCCCAAAAGTGTAAGAGATTTTGAATGATGTTCAGATGTCTATAGCTGAGAATTTGAATTTGCTATAAAGTTTGGGGCATCAAAACAGTTTTTCCTTTATACTGTGTAACTTCATGGCTCACCAGCCCTGCAGGTGCTCAGTGGTCTGTATTAGCAAGAAAATGCTTCTTGGACAGGGCCAGTCACCAGGGCCTGTAGTAGGCCACTTCAGTGAGGGGCTCAACTGTGGCCATCTGGCCTCTTGCTTTCCTGGGCACCACTCCTCCAGCCTGCCCAACGCTGTGCACCATTAGTGCGGCCCCAATGCCTTTCTTGCTCTTGGGCAGTACTCTGAGCAATGTCACCCTTGTACCAGAAAGCAGGTGGGCACTATGGGGAAAAAACAAAACAAGAAGAAAGTGTAGGAGGTGCTAAAAGAGAAGGAAGAGGAATATGGTGGGAAAAGTTCTCGACCATCAAGTGGTAAAGGGCAAAGTGGAGTACATGCTAAAGTGGAAGGGGTTCTCAGATGAGGACAACACATGGGAGCCAGAAGAGAGCCTGGATTGCCCCGACCTCACTGCTGAGTTTCTACAGTCACAGAAAATAGCGTATGAGACAGTTAAATCAGATAAAGCACAAAGCTGGCTCTGATTCTGAAGCTAAGAGAGAGGAGAACAAATCGAAGAAGAGTCAGAAAAGCTACCAGGCTTTGACTGGGGTTTGGAGCCAGAGCAGATTATTGGAGCTGCAGAATCCAGCGGAGAACGCATGTTCCAGATGAAATGGAAAAACTTTGAGGAGGCTAAACTGGTCGCTTCCAAAGAAGCCAGTGTCAAGTGCCTGCCCTCAGGTTGTCATATCCTTCTTTGAGGAAAGGCTGACATGGCATTCCTACCCTTCGGAAGATGATGACAAAAAAGGTGACAAAAATGATCTCTCCTGGTACCAGCCCCTGTCACATCTGACTGTGGGTTTCAAGTGGGGAGGAGAAGGAGTTCTTGTCTTCACACTGTAGAGATGGCTTGAGAAGATGTCCTTGAAGTGCCAGTATAGTTTCTGTGCCCTACAGAAGCCCTAGTGCTTTAAAGCTGTTCCATGCTATAGTTTGCACACGCATCCCAGTGGAGGGAAAGGAAGATAAGTGTTTCGAGGCAACCCATTCTGCACTTTGCTGAGAAAAGCAAAGTGCAGAATGGATTGCCATGAGATCCATCAGTTCTTGACATTATCTAGACCTGCATCTAGAACTCCATTGTAAATCTTCTTAAGCATCTGTTAGCTTTTTGTGAAAACTTTGTTTAAATGTAAACTTCATACTGCACTGTCAGTTTCTTTCTTAATAAAACTATCTGGGTTTATAATCCTTTAAAAAAGAAAGAAAGAAAGCACTTCTGGGAGAGCCATGGTATAAGGTACGTGGATAGGCTAGACAAGGCAGGGTGGGAGGATGTCCATTGTCCCCAAGGCTGTATGGTCAAGTAGAAGGAGCAGGGTGTGAAGGTCTCCCTCCACCAGCCACATGTCCTTACCACTTAGGAGATGATGTGTTGTACTTCAGAGCTATTGTAAGTATTCAGTGGGATAATGTTTGTAAAACATCTCTCAGTGCCTGGCACGTAATAGGTATTTGGCTGGTGCTGTTTTTCTTCTGGAAGTTTAAAAAGATTCAACTTAGGGGAAAGGTGATCCTCTCAACCCAGTTCTACTATTTATTAGCTTTATGACTTTTGGACAAAGTTAGATGACAGCTGTTATATCTCAGTTTCTTCATCTGGAAAAATGGGAATAACAATATTTGTCTTATAGCAAGTGTCACTAGTAACAATGACCAGTCATCAGAATGATCTGTGTTCAGCCTCTAACTGAACTGAAATATATTAATTAGGAAATGGTATTTACAGTTTTCTATCCAGCCATATTTTCTTCCACATCAGCATGTGGAAGAAATTTTTTGCACTTAGATTAAATAATTAAGAAAAAAAAGACCAATCTAATTTAAACTTGTCAGTTTCAGACACAAATCAGAATTTTAAAATATATATGTGAATTATTTTTCAAAAGCACAGATTGTCTTTTTTTTCTTTGGTCTGGACAATTTTTAAATTGTCAATTTTTAAATTTTTAAATTTCTTCTGCTTTGAGAATTCAGCGTCATTGAGCAGTTTTTTAAAAGTCAAGGCTTACATTTGATGGGCACTCTGGAGTACAATTTTACTTTACTAATTAGGTTTGACAAACTAATCAGAAAAGCTGAACTTGAAGCCCACACCCATATTGAGAGATCCATCTAGTATTGTGGAACCAGTAAAAATGTGTCAGTTCCGTTTTCCCTAACAATGAAGTATGATACAAGAAACAAAGACAGCCTACAAAAAGGGAAGTTTCTATTAGGGCAAGAGAGCTTTGTGGCAGAGGAAATGGGACAAGTGACTAAATTGATGGCATTGTGAGGTTTTTCCTTCAAAAACAATAACACATTACATACAAACTGGGAATCCCTTTATCCCAGAGTTAATCATCTGTTCTGGACTCGGACCTGGGTGATAAGCCAGTAGAGGCGGCTCAGGCATGTAGTTCAGCTCAAGCGCTCTCCAGAACCCAAGCAACCTGATCTGAGTTTGGATGCTGTGGGTTGGTGACATCACCAAATTATGTGCCTCAGGATGCTGTCTTCAGTAGATTTTGCTCCCTGATTTGTCTTCCATAAGAACAGATTTGTTGTGTTCCAACTCTTTTCCTCTTCCCATCACTGAAAGGAAAATGAATTTCGGAGGTGAAATTAAGGAGCTCACCTGCTTCTGTTAACAGGCATTTGAGTTATCATATACTTTGACAATGTGACCGTTGGGTGTTTCTTGAACTAAGCTCCTTGGAGGCAGTATCATTATTCTCTTTTTTATATATTTTTATTGATTTGAGGGAGAGAGAGAAACATCTATCTATTGCCTTCCTCATGCACCCCTACCTGGAATCGAACTAGTGACCTTACGGTGTATAGGACGATGCTCAACCAACTGAGCCACACCGGCCAGGGCGGCAGTATCAGTGTTTTTCATCTTTGTACAGAGTAGGTGTTCAATAAGTGTTTCCTCTGTGACTGTGTAATGTCCCACTTTGAGAACATAGTTTTCTTTTGATTTCTAGTATTTGGCATGATCATTACCATTGGCCAGTCTATTGTGTATGTGATGACGGGAATGTATGGGGACCCTTCTGAAATGGGTGCTGGAATCTGCCTGTTAATCACCATTCAGGTAATTGTTATGCTAACATTTTCCCCTTCTGAGCAGCTCCTCACACTCACTTATCCAAATAACAGACCTGAACCATGCATAAAAGAAACTTTTACTGAGAAAGAGCCAGAGCACCTGTGTTCTCCCTTCTAAACTCAGCAGAGGAAGGCCCTGCTGTCTATTGTCTGCTCAGACTTCAGCATTTATATCAGAGAAGCCCCTTACTAAGGGAGGAAAGAGCCACTCCTATGGGGAGCAGGAATGCAATCTATTTGGGTTTCTTTACTTTTATTTTTTAATTTTTACAGCTCTTTGTTGCTGGTTTAATTGTTCTACTTTTGGATGAACTTCTACAAAAAGGGTACGGCCTGGGTTCTGGTATCTCCCTCTTTATTGCCACTAACATCTGTGAGACCATCGTGTGGAAAGCGTTCAGCCCCACCACTGTCAACACTGGCCGAGGTAAGGCCCTGGGCTTTTCTGGGAACAGGTCAATAAGAAGTATGGACACCTGCAAAGCAGAAGACGAAAGTTCCCCCGTTCCAAGGAAATAGTGCTCCATTTTAGGTACATTTCTTCTGATTTTTCTGTGTGCATCTGCAAAAAATTTTTAAACACAGACAGGCTTCTGCTCATAATAATATGTAACTTATATATTCCATGTCAGAGTATTTCACATTTACTGTGCCAGAATACAGAATCCTGCCTCATTTTTTCCTAGCACAGTGTTGATTTCATGGCAAGGATGAAGCAGCACTTTTTTAACCAGTCTTCTGATGGATGTGTTTCCAGTTTTGGTGGTTAATACAACAGAAACAGTGAACAGCCTCATACATTCATGTTTATGTATTTTGACAGTTGCTCTTAGTGAATACATTTCTAAAAATGAAATCACTGAACCAACCAACGCACTTGGTCATGCAAGGAGCAACTTTGTGAAAGAGGCCTGAACTTGGAATTCACCTCTTGGCTGTTCCTATTAGTGTTTTGGGGCAAAGCCCTCTACCTCTGAGCCTTGGTTGCCGGGATGAAATGAGAAATACCGTGAAATGATGTGATGCCCAGCCCATAGTAGATGACTATAGTGTTAGTATTCTACGCTATACTCATGAAGAGTGCCAAGGACATCTTGTTTCAGAGGATGTTTTTAATAATTTCTAAACATACAGGGAAGTATGATTTACTAGGAAATGCAATTGGCATTTTTCATCACTAAATATGTTATTGTAAGAAGCCTGTGAGAAATAATCATGCACATTTGAGTGTTTCTTTGATTTGAATGCTGGAGACAGAGTCTCTGGCTCTGGAGACCACATACTCTCAGTGAAACTGAAACCAGGTCCCCGGGCATGTGAAGGCCACATGTGCCAAATAGATTACTAAGAAGATAGGATAGCTATGGGTGGAGAATGTCAGAGAAGAGTGGGAAAGATGAGAATTGATTTCTCCCTGAGCACTTCCTGGAACTGTAGGAAATCCAAGGCAAATGGGAAGACTAGGGGGCAGAGGCAGGGCTTTCCAGGGTGGGTGTGAAAGGCAGGGGCATGAAGGATGGGAGCTCAGGCATATGGCAAGATCATACTATAGCTGGCCTGGGGGACATCCTGAGTTATGAGGCCATGAGGTGATGGGAACTGGCGTCTGGAGGGAAATATTCACCCCAGGCTGGAGTGGAAGACAGAACACAGTTTGGTAATTGTTCAGTTTCCAGCTTTGACAAGCCAGCCGGTCACAAGGAAAGTGCTAAGTGAGGGCATTAGGAAAAGAAAGAATGTAAGAGACGGGACAAAGGGGGCACTTTGAAGGGTGATGGAAATTGTCAGCAAACGTGGGTTGGTTTCTGGCTTTAAAGTAAAAGTGTCATGATGTCAGCTGGCAATGATTGAGAACTGGCTGGAGAAAAGGTGCCACCAGGCAAGGTGATTCTACAGCCATGTGCATGTGGGTAGTGAGTGAGGCTGTGAGACTGCCATGCTTGCTGAGGAGTGAAGGGAAAGGGAGAAGGTTAGGGTCACAAAGGTCACAGGGCTGAGAAGGCAGCTGGCAGCTACATCTGGAACTCTGCTGCAGTTTGCCTTGGCAATGGGGAAAATGCATTTTTGACTGAGACCCTTTCAGGTCTGGGAGAAGAACAATTGCTGCTTCCCTGGGTGATGGAAACAGTCCAAAATGGGATTAGGAGGGACAGCTATCCTGCTTCCTACTGCCTGGGGTTTTCCAGGGAAGTGAATGGGGCAGCTGTGAGCCTGCTCTTCAGTGTAGGACCTCTTCAGCTAGGGTTCAGCAGATTCCGCTTTTGTGATTTTATAATTGATCATCATTCCACACATCTAGTGGCCACTGATTCCCATGCCAATGAAATAACTCAGAAAAGTAGAGTAGCCCATTTCTGCAGGTTGAAATCCCTACAGAAGAAAGAGAAATGAGGGAGAAGATGCCACTGTACCCCTGTGGTTATAGCAGTAGGCACCATGAATCTTAAAACTAATTCTTTTTTCCTCTTTTGGCCACTGAGAAGCTGTTTGTCTCTTTACCACATGTGCCCCCTCCTTTACCAACAGGGATGGAATTTGAAGGTGCCATCATTGCATTGTTTCATCTGCTGGCCACACGCACTGACAAGGTCCGCGCCCTTCGAGAGGCCTTCTACCGCCAGAACCTCCCCAACCTCATGAATCTCATTGCAACCATCTTTGTCTTTGCAGTGGTCATCTATTTCCAGGTGCGTCCAGACCCACCACAGATCTGATGGTCTGATTTAAGTTTTAGAACGCCCAGGGGTGGTGTACATCATAGGGTAGTACTGAAGCAGTGGGATAGCATTTGAAAGGAGGTTTCCACGTGAGCTGAACAAGTGTGTCCCGTTGAGTCATAGGGACCTGCCTGAACTAAACAAAACTGAGGCAGATGTAACATTTCTGAAATTATGCTCCTTTGGGTTGGGCGTAGCAACAGATAACGAAGATACATCTTTAAGGTCTTAGTTCAAGAGAAATGAAAAGTCATCAAGCTCTAAAGCCTCATCGCCATCCTACCCAAAGTTTATAGAGTATTTGTGGGTAGTGTCATCCTAGAAAAGGCCCTTCCTCTTGCGAGCTCTTACCTTTCAAATTATTAGCCTGCGTCACTTGCTTCCAGTTAAGAGACCTGAGCTGTCAGTTGCTTTTCTGTAGTTGGATTAGTCTTTGTATTTTTTTCATCAGCCACTTTGTATTCTGATATTTATTAACAAGAAGGGATGTCAGTGGAGAAGACAGTTTAGTGCTTGTAGAAAGGTAATTATACCAGCCAAGTGCTTTTTCCTAGGACCAGACAGGTCTGTTCCTTCAGCTGAGATTTAATCAGATGCCTAATTAATAAGGTTTAGTGCCACCATAAGCTTGCTGGGTATTTGTAGTACGGTCATTAAAAATTTATTTTATTTTAAATCCTCTATATTCTGAGTCCTGTTGTAGGCACTGGGAGTTTGTAAAAATAATATAAAAGAAAACCTTTCTATTCTCTAAGAGTTTCAGAGGGAGAGTCTGTATTTATAGAAAAGCTTAGCTTTTCTGTTTATGATTTAAAACATCGTAAAGGGCTGCTCTGAGGTGTCAGGTGGAGGCCATGTTGGCCTTGTCTTGGGGCCACTGTAAAAGCACAGGAGAGGTAACCAGCAAAGAGAACCAGTTAGGACTTACTAGGGCATGTGTCCTTCAGGCTCTCGTATATTCCACATTGATGTAGATTTAATATGATGGACTTTGGTTTGTTTTTTGTTTGTTTTTTGACAAAGATGGAATTATTCCACTGCGCTGGGCTTTGGTACATTTTTTAAGCCTGTCTTTCTGGGAACCCTCTTTGAAGTGGCCCCAAGTGCAGTGGTGGGTCAGGAGGCACATGAGAGCCCTGGAACCAGTGTATGTCCGGCTACCCCCAGCTGGGCTGTGTCCGTGCAGACACTGGAATGAGGCACTGAGGGCGCGCTGCTCTGTTTGGCTTCTCAGGGCTTCCGAGTGGACCTGCCCATCAAGTCGGCTCGTTACCGAGGCCAGTACAACACCTACCCTATCAAGCTCTTCTACACCTCCAACATCCCCATCATCCTGCAGTCCGCCCTGGTGTCCAACCTGTACGTCATCTCCCAGATGCTGTCGGCCCGCTTCAGTGGCAACCTGCTGGTCAGCCTGCTGGGCACCTGGTCTGTAAGTACGGCTGCTTGAAGAGATGTTTTAATGCTGTGGCTGGTTGCAGTGGGTGCATCCATGTGTCTTGCTTGTGACCAAACATTTTACCCAAAGATATTTCTTAGTCATGCCTTTTACAAATTCAGCACATTAAATTTTCTTTTCAGTACGAAAACTGCACTGTGGACACTTGAGCAAAATTGTATTCCTTTTCATCTGCTCAGAACTGCTTTTGTCCTTATGCTAAGGTATAATGAAACAGCACTCACAGGCTTTCTGTGTATTCTTCCCAGGACACGTCTTCTGGGGGTCCAGCCCGTGCTTATCCAGTTGGTGGCCTTTGCTATTACCTGTCCCCTCCAGAATCTTTTGGCTCCGTGTTAGAAGACCCTGTCCATGCTGTTGTATATATAGTGTTCATGCTGGGCTCGTGTGCATTCTTCTCCAAAACGTGGATCGAGGTCTCAGGCTCCTCTGCCAAAGATGTAAGTATAAGTTACAATTTAATTAAACCAGGAAACAGGAGCTCTCACCTGTCACTGGTATAAGTGACCTGTGAACTCACACACAGCTGCTTCCTCATTAGGTCGAAGCCTTTGTGGCCATAGATGGAGCCCAGCAATAAAAGTGCTCTCCTTCGGAGCTGGAGCCAAACTAAAACTAGACTTTGTCATATGAGTTCTTTCAGCAGTTTTTAAATTATCTGTATAAATATTGTTACGATACTAAAGAAGGAAACCTGTGTTTAGTGCCACCATTAAATGTCTATCTGGCTTTCAGTTTCAAACGTAAAATTGAACAGTGTCTTCTCTTCGGGCATCATGCAGGTTGCAAAGCAGCTGAAGGAGCAGCAGATGGTGATGAGGGGCCACCGAGAGACTTCCATGGTCCATGAACTCAACCGGTGAGTGCTGCCCTAGGTCCTAGTGGTATCTTATAATTGTGGTTTTCTTTTACATCAAGCATCTTGATAGGGCTTAGGGATTTCTGGTTAATTAAGTCTTGTCCTTGGTTACAGGATAGAAAAGGTCCCTGTGTCCACAAGAAAATCAGCATTGCAAATTTCAGATTGTTTTTTGATCCCTGGCAGGGGCAGTAGGCAGTTTTATTCATTCTCTTCGTGAGAATTCTCGGAAGACTCTAGATTTACCGCACATTGTTCAGAAGAAATAAAATGCAAGCCACATAAAATTTTCTAGTAGTCACATTTAAAAAGTAAAAATGTGTAATTAATGTAAGAAAAATCATTAGATATTTTATGTTCTTGTCTTCACCAATCTCGTGTGACATCTTTAATATCTCAACTTGGACTAGTCACATTTCACTAGCCACGTGTGGCTCGTGTGGCCACTTACTGGACAGCAGCCCTAGCCTAGACCATTAAGGGGTGTGAGCAGGTGAAGTTTCAAGGAGATAGCTGAGTGACCGCTATAGCAGTTAGGTTCCTAAATCAAAGGTAAGCGTGTCAGACTGACCGGCCCTGCAGGCAGGTAGCCTGAGTCAGGTGGGCCACACTGGAGCTATCTGTATCTACAGGTGGCACCTTGCTGACCCATCTCCCACTCCTCAGGTACATCCCCACTGCTGCTGCCTTCGGGGGGCTGTGTATTGGAGCCCTCTCTGTCCTGGCTGACTTCCTGGGTGCCATCGGGTCTGGAACTGGGATCCTGCTCGCGGTCACAATCATCTACCAGTACTTTGAAATTTTTGTAAAAGAGCAGAGCGAGGTCGGCAGCATGGGGGCCCTTCTGTTCTGAGCCATGTCTCCCCTGGACCAGGAAGAGGACCATGCTCTGGAATTGCCAAGGAAGGGGGACTAACGAATCCATCGTGGGATACTGCTGTGGCATGTGGACCTTTGTTTACTTTTATTTTTATTTTTTTTTGAATTTCATATTCTTTCATTCCAATTTTTAAAGGGCCAGGAATTTCCAATTTGAAATTTTACTTTTTATTCTGGCATTGGCAGAATAATTAAAGCAGTGAGGCTTTATTCAGTTGATGGCCAGAAATTGGGAGGGTAAATGACTGTCCTCAGTGTCCATGTAACCTTTGTTTTAACCTTCGCACCTTCTCAGTGCCATAGGCGGCTGCAGTGGTCTGAGCTGTTCCCCTACAAGGGAATGTCTTATTGGTTAGAAGCACAAACATTGTTGAAAGGACTACATTTCATTGTGGCAGCAGGGTGTGAGGCTGGGAGCAGACCATGTGTTTTCTGGTAGATGTGGGTGACTGGTTAGCATGTCTCCTCATGGTCAAGGGTAGGAGCATCTACTTAAAACTTGTTCTCTGGAAGACACAATTGTCTTCTCTCTTAAAAGTAGTTTTTTAGGACAGAGCTTCTTCTAAAAGAAGGATGAATTTCCTGGCAGACACTTTTGGGCTGTTCCTTTTTTCTGCAGGTGAGGTTGGGATTCTTTTTTTTTTTTTTTCTTTATAAACCTCACCTGAGGATATGTTTATTGATTTTTAGAGAGGGAAGAAGGGAAAGAGAAAGAAACACGCACCCTAACTGGAGATCAAAGCCACAACCTTGGTATGTGCCCTGATGGGGAATCAAACCTGCAACTTTTTTGGTGTACAGGATGATGCTCCAGCCAACTGAGCCGCCAGCCAGGGCGAGTTGGGGATTCTTTAGCTTTATAAAGTTGTTCTGGCCAAGCTAGGCAAACGTGTGGCGAACCCCTTAAGTGATGTCTATCCAGTTCTTCCAATTGTCACTGCCACTTAGCCCTAGCTAGGGGAGGCACCGTGGCAGGCACTCAGACATGGAAAGACAGTGACTCACTTGGTGTTCACAGGCCACTGCTATTTTCTAGGCTGAAAACTTTCCACTTATATTTTCAGAACTTTTTTACTGTGCTTAGGACCAAATGTAAGTAAGGTAAATGACAAGATGCCACCTCTCTCTCAACCTCCCCAGAAGAGAAGAGCACAGGCCCGAGATCTGTGATGCCGTCGGGGTCAGAGAGCTTGTGCTTTCATTCAGTTGCTCAAATGATTGTTATAAAAAGACTCACGATTATGTTTAAAATAAGTTCTGTTCGAAATAACAGGTGATCTAGATCTTAGGAATTGGAACCTTTTCCAAGGCCTTTAGGGAGGTCCCTCTCAGGGGGCAGGTGCCTGTCAGTGTTTGGCAGCAGGGACAGCAGAGTTGGGCACTGCAAGCCTGAGGGATTCTTGCTGAGGATGGCCCAGTTCTAAGAAGGGGGCACCAGGAGTAAGTGCAGCCGTGTGGAGAGCGATGTCCACAGCAGCAGGTACACAGTGGCTCCGAAGCACAGAGACGTGATCATGATTCAGGAGAACTAACAAATTTGACACCTGAGTCAGGAGAGCTGCTAGGAGTTCTCACTGGCAGTGCTCACCAGAAAACACTGACCAAGGGACAAGAAGCAACTTGCTTAAAACCACCCAGCAAGTCAGCCACAACCAGGATGGGCCTGGCTGGTCTGTCCACCCCTAGTCCAGGGTACACCACCATATCACACGTGGCCTTGTCAGACCCAGTCCTGAGCCGAGACCTAACCTCCCCCCATGGGAATGCTGCAACCTCTGGCAGGCAGGGCAGCCGTCCCCAGGCGCAGGGGCTGTAGTCTGGAGGGTGCTGGGCCTCATGGCGGGAGCCCTGCAGCCCTCCCTGCGGCCTGTAATCATCAGTGATGCCTCTGTGGTTAATGACCACAGTGGGTCAGGACTGACCTCAGCTTCCAGGGACTGTCACTGTGGACGCCAAAATGGCATAACTGAGATAAGGTGAAAAAGTAAATAAAGCCAACTTTTTACAAGCCATTTGCTCATGTTCTTTTGGTTTTCAGTTCCCTTCTATTCCCAAGAAGGCCAGTGAGAGAAGACGCCTGAGGTTTGGTTGGGTCCTGATTTTGTACAGGGTGCCCAAGGTCTCCCCTAGGTGCAAGTTCCTCCTCAGAAAGACATTTGGAAAACTTCCTTCTAGTGGTAGTATCAACCACATGCTCAGGTTTTTGGTAGTTTGAAACACAGGTGACTGAGCAGAAACCCTGGTACTGGGCTGGTGTGCAGGCTGCTTGAGCCCTTCCTAGGACCTCAGGAATGGACCACTGTGTCCTGGGAGGTGCAGAATCTTCCCAGCAGAAGCCTATGGCCCCATGCCTCCCAGCCCTTTCAGTGCAGGCCAAGGGGCGCTGTTGCCCGTGGCTGAGACAACAGGCATCAGTACACATCTGGTCACCGATCATGAGGTTGGCCTTGGCCAGACCTGTAGGTAAGCCAGGAAAGTCTCCACTCTGCCCTGGACCACAGCATCATGTGGACAGCTGTGGCAGGCATGTCGCTGCTTCCCTGGAATGTGCCACTCATAAAATCCTTCCAATGGTTTTCACTCGAGCCAAATGACAGACTTATGTTTCCAGAGCAGAAGGAGAAAACTTCTCACCCAGATTTCAAATAACACACTTGTCCCAGACAAGGCCTCACCCCAAGCCCTCCATCACGCCCTGCATGGTGCTTCCTCAATGACCCATGATGGAGGCACTGAGGTTGGAGCCTAGCTAAGGAGGAAGGTCCTGTCTACCTGTCACCATGCTCACTGAGGTGGTATTATCCCTGGCAAGATGTCCCTCTGGGCCACTTGAGGGACAGGTTTTGGGGCATGGCCCTACAGGAGCCACACATCAGCACTGCTGAGACTGCACCAGGACAGGATGAGCAGCCAGTCTGCCCTGTGCTCCCTCTACACTTGCCGGCCAAATGGGCGGGCTCAGAGACACGGCAGGAGCCAGCCAGGAAGCCCTGCAGAGTGCCGAGACAGGCAGGGCGCTGTGTTTGGACCTACAGAAACTCGGAAAACCTGCTTTTCCCAGGGAAGCACTATGCCTTCTGTTGCCGCCTGTGCCTGTGGCCAGACCAGCCTCACCTGGGAACAGCCAACTGAACTCACAATTGAGCAACCACATATACGGTTTGGGTGCCAGGCGCTGCCTTGGCTCACTGTGACACCAGCTGGCCCCTCTGCACCTCTCTTCCCATCTGTGTACTGGAGGTGGAGCAGTGCCTCCTGCTCTTAATGGGAATAACGCTCTTTTTCCTGTGGGACAGGCACTGTGATAGCGACCTACACATGATCTCATCCACCACTTCCATCCCCTAGCTGCTTAAAGGCCTGGGAGGAAACTGCTTGTCCTGGTTTTACAGGCACAGAAATAGAGTATGGCCAGAGGTCAGTCACACAGCCACTTAGCAGCAGAGCCAGGACAAAATGCTCAAGGCCCTCTTCCAAGATCCTGGTTAGCTGCTGGGCCTGCCTGCAGGTACCTTTGCTAGGAGCCTAGCTGGGAAAGGAAGGAGGGGCGTGGAAACATGATCCACTCCTAGGAGCCTCCCCACGCTGCCTGTGGCTGGGTCCCTGCAGGGAAACTGCCCTAGCTTGTGGGCAGCCCCAGCCTCAGCTGATACCCCTGCTCCAGTCCCACCACCTTCCTCTAACTGCTAACACCCACTTCCCATGCCCCTCCCCAGCCTGCTCCTGCTGTAAGCCCTGAATGGGCTCAATTCACTGGGAAGAAGTCCTCAGGAAGCTCATGTGTGGTGGGGAAGATGGTTGAGCCTCCCATCTACACCCGAGAGGTCAGCCCAGGGAAGAGTACGGCTTCCTGACCTAAGGGCCAGGGGGTGGGTATGTGACACCATCTGAGGATCAGCAAAAGCCCTAGTGCAAAAATCTTCAACACCCACCACTGCCTGGTTCTGGAGGGTCGCAGGGGTACCCCTTAGTGGCAGTGCCCACCTCATTCCCCTCTGGAACTCCCCATCACTCTGCCCCAGAGCCTTTTGCCAGCACACCTCCACAATCACCCTCTCCATTCAACACATTACTGAGCCTCCAGGAACAAATGGGTCAGGAGCTGATTCTCCTTTCAGAAAGCTTATGTCCCTGCAATAGGGGTTCTGCAGGATCCACCAAGCCTCGGGGCCTTTTCCCAGTTCCCCTCACTCTGTCCTGCAAAGCCCAGCTCAGTGAGGCTAGAAACATCTAAATGTCTCCCAGAAGGGGACTGGCTAAATTACAGTATCTCCCTCCTTTTGAAAGGAACTAGTTGGACATTCTTTATATGCTGAGTTAGAAGACTCTCCAAAATGCACTATTGAAAAATTTAAAAGGCAAGAAGTAGAACAGTGTATGCTACTATTTGTGTTTTAAAAAGGGGGAGATAAAAAATAGACTGCATCAGGAAAAGACCTAGCATATAAAAATATATGCCTACACAGAGACTTTTACAGGAGTGTTCATTTCAGCCTATTCATAATAGCTGAGAAGTGGGAATAGCATGCGAATGGATGAGTAAATGGTCACCCATACAATGGCCTCATACCTACCAATCGAAAAGAACAAACTATGATATACACCAGCATGCGTGAGTCTCAAGAGCATGAATCTCACTGTCGGAAGTGGATTGAAAGAAACAAATCACAACAGAGTACATATACACCATATGATTTCATTTTTATGATGTTCCAGAGGAGAAAAACTTGATCTATGGTGAGAAAACCAGAACACTGTTGCCTCAAGTGTGTTCAAGATTGGAATGAGGCACAAGGGAACTTTCTGGGGTGACAGTAACATCCTTGATAGGGTTTGGGTTTCATTTGTCAAAACTCATGGAGCCTGGCTGGGTATGGCTCAGTGGCTGATCATCGACCTATGATCCAGGAGATCAAGGTTTGATTCCCAGTCAGGGCACATGCCCAGGGTTGCGGGATGAATCCCCAGTAAGGGGCATGCAAGAGGCAGCTGATCCATGACTCTCTCATCATTGATGTTTCTATCTCTCTCTCTCCCCCTCTCCCTTCCTCTCTCTGAAATCAATAAAGATATACTTAAAAACAAAAACAAACAAAAACTCCCAACAAAAGTTCTGGACCAGATGGTTTCACAGGTGAATTTTACCAAACATTTAAAGAAGAATTAATACCAATTCTTCTCAAACTATTCCAAGAAATTCAAAAGGAGGGAAGGCTCCTAAGCTCGTTATATGAGGCCACCGTTATCCTGATTCCAAAACCAGACAAAGACATTGCAAAAAAAAAAAATTACAGGCCATTATCTATGAGGAACATAGATGCAATAATCCTCAAAAAATATTACCAAAAAAATTCAGCAATACATTAAAAAGATCAGACACCATGATCAAGTGGGATTTATTCCTGGATTGGTTCAATATCTGCAAATCAATTAACGTGATACATCATGTAAACAAAATGAAGGATAAAAATCACATGATCATATCAATAGATGCAGAAAAAGCATCCATTAATGATTAAAAACTTGGAAAAGTGGGAATACAGGGAATATACCTCAACATAATAAAGGCCATAACAAACCTATAGCTAACATCATACTCAATGGAGGAAAAGCTAAAACTTTTCTTTAAGATCAGGAAAAAGTCAGGGTTATCCACTTAACCACTTTTATTGAACATAGTATTAGAAGTCCTAGCCACAGCAATCACAAGAAAAAAAATAAAAGGCATCCAAATTGGAAAGAAAGACGTAAAACTGTCATTATTTGCATAAAAACAGACATATAGATCAATGGAACAGAATAGAGGGCCCAGAAATAAACCCATGCTTATATGGTCAATTAATATTTAACAAAGGAGGCAAGAATATACAATGGAGTAAAGGCAGTCTCTTCAATAAATTGTGTTGAGAAAATTGGGCAAATATGTGCCAAAAAATGAAACTAGACCACCTTCTTACACTATATACAGTACAAGAATAAACTCAAAATGGATTAAAGACTTAAATGTAAGACTCAAAACCGTAACACTCCTTTAAAAAAAACAACAAAAAAACAGGCAGTAAACTCTCTGACATTGCTCTTAGTAATATTCTGATATATTTCCTAGGGAGAGAGAAGCAAAAGAAAAAACGAAACAAATGGGACTACATCAGACTAAAAAGGTTTTGCATAGCAAAGGAAACCATCAACAAAACAAAAAACAACAACCTACTCAATGGAAGAACATATTCGCCAATGATACGTCTGATAAGGGCTTAATATCCAAAATTTATAAACAACTCATACAACTCAACATCAAAACAAACAAACAAAAATCCAATAGAAATATGAAAAGTTGTTCAAGATCACTAATCATCAGAGAAATGTGAATTAAAACCACAATGAGATACCACCACACCTGTTAAAATGGTTACCATCAATAAATTAGCAAACAAGTTTCAACAAGGATGAGGAGAATAGGGAACCCTCCTGCACTGTTGATGGGATTCCAATTTGGAATTTGGAATCCCAACCACTGTAGAAAACAGTATGAAAGTTCCTCAATAAATTAAAAATAGAACGAGCTTATGACCCAGCAATTCCACTTCTGGGTATATATCCAAAGAAATCCAAAACGCTAATTTGTTAAAATATTTGCACCCATATGTTCATTGCAGTGTTATTTACCATAGCCAAGATATGCAAGCAACCCAAGTGTCCATCAGTAGATAATTGATAGATAAGAAGAAGTGGTACATATTTACAATGGAATATTACTCAGCCATAAAAAAGAATGAAATCTTACCATTTTCGACAACACAGATGGACCTAGTGGGTATTATGCTAAGTGAAATAAGTTAGACAGAGAAAGACAAATACCATATGATTTCACTTATATGTGGAATTTAAAGGACAAAATAAACAAACAAAACAGAAACAGCCTCATAAATACAGAGAACAAACTGAGTGTTGCCAGATGGGAGGAAACATACTAATTGGTAAAAAAAGCCACCAGGATGTAAAGTCAATATACTATAGGTAATATATTCAATAATATTGTAATAACTATGTATGGTGCCCAGTAGGTACTAGAATTTTTGAGGGAATCAGTTCGTAAATTATATATTTGTCGAAACACTATGCTGTACACCTGAAACTAATATAAAATAATATTGAATGTCAACTGTAATTAAAAAATAAAAAATTTAAATATCACAAATATTGCATAATTGCTTAAATACTTAGGGCTGCAGTGTATTGATATGTGCAACTTTGAAATGAATAAAAGACAATTGGATAAAAGTGGACTGATGGAGGATGTATAGTTTCTAGGCAATAGGTACACAGATTGTCACCATGCAATTCCTGCAGCTTCTCTTACGTTTGAAAATTTTCATAAACGTTGGGAATGCATGTGTATTGGCTTGCATATGCACAGGACATCCCTGGAGGGGTACACCTGCAGTATAATTCAGCTTGCTTCTGCAGAGAGAAACAGATGAGGGCAAGGAAAGGGAGATTCTTCACTGTACTTTTACGTTTTGAACCATGATGTAAATTATCCGTAACGTTTTTTTTTCTTTTTTAAAATTAAAGTGCCAGCTCAGGAAGCTTTCCCTGACCGCCCTTTTCCTACAGGCTCTCCCCCGCGCTGGGAAGCGAGCTCGGGCTTTGGCTAGGACGCCGGGAGGCAGTCCAGGTTTAGCCACGCCCTCAGACGCGGAGGTGTGGCCGGGCAGGTCCCCGGACGCCGGCTCTCCCGAGCTTTGCGCCTCTTTCCGCCAGGGGGCGCTGTGGCCTCGCAGTTACCAGAGCTGTGCGTCCGCCAGGCCAGTGGGGCTGGGAGTGGGGATGGGGCGGGGAAGACGCTACCGAGACCCCCCGGATTGGAACGGGCGCGGCGGTAGCCCTGGTCCTGCAGCGGATGGACACCCCTTGGTACCCCGCCGCCCGCCGCGTCCGCCCCAGCCTTGCCGCTCACCCTTCACCTCTCTTCGCCCATGACGCATCCCGTGACCCCTCGGCCCCTCGGCCCCTCGGGCTCCCCGCCAGCCCTTCCCGCCTGCTCGGGCCCCTCGCCCGGTCCTGGAGCGCGCGGCCTTCCCCGGGCTCCTGTCGCCTCTGGGAGGCCGCCTGGCCCCTCCTGTATCACCTGGCGCGAGACTTCTCCCCGTCTGTCGGTGGTGGGGCCTGTGGCTGGCTCTTCCCCAGGAGAGGCCTGGGAGAGCCGATCACCTTGCGGGCGTTTGTGTACTTTGGCGCTGGCGGATCCCACAGTTTCTCCTTCGCAGTCGCGGGGGTCGCGCGAGCCAGCAGGCGCGTAATCGAGAGCGCCGGGCGCCAGGGACTGTGCGCCGGTGGCGGGCGAGGCTCAGGGGGCACTGAGAGACGCGCCCCTCGGGGCTTGTGATTGGGCCCTTGGGCCCTGGGAGCCTAGGAAAGGGTTTTGAGCAGGGGCCTGACTGGGTGAGATCGGGGTTTTTCAAAGATGGCTGGGGCAGTGGGGGGGGCCTGCATCGGGCGAGCAGAGGCGCGGGCCAAGCAGGGGTCCGGGTAGGGAGATATATTAGCTGTTCCCCACCGCAGCGGCCGACTGTTCACGGCCAGCCCGAGTCACGCAGGCCTTGGTGACTGCGCAAGTACGCCCGAGGACACCTTAGTGACACTTCTGTGCAAGCCGTCCGTGCACATGCCCAGCCCTCGGGCCTGTGGCCCACACACGAGCCCTGGGTACTGCCGGCCCCCGTGTGCAAATGCTGTGAGCGTATGCCCCGGACTTGCACCGGCCACTCTGCGTCCCCCGTGCGCCACACGCGTAGGTTCGCGCCCGCCGGCCAACACGCAGCCCCCCCCCCCCCCCGGGCCGACGCAGCCACGTCCCTTCCGTGCGGAGTCCGCGCGCCTCGCCCTCCCGCGCCCTCCCGGCAGCTTCCCGCGTCCCCATTAATCACGCGGCGCAGGCGGCGCAGATCCGCGCACCGGCGGCGTGTCGGTAACTGCGGGTGACGGAGCGGGCAATCCGCGGGCGCTCATCGGCCCATCTTATCGCGCCCGCCCAGCCGCTGCCTGCCGTGTGCTGCCCATTGATCGCGTCGGACAGGGGCCGAGGGTCAGCACCGGCCGGGCTGGCCTGACAGCCACATCCATCGCCGCCCAGACGCACGCTGATGGCAGAACAGGCAGCGAGGCCTGGCCATTAATCACTGCACTTGCGGCGGAGTGACAGGGAGGGGCGACAGGGTCAGGCGGCTGACAGCCAGTCCTCGCCGCTGGCCCAACCCTACCCCCTCTTCCAGTCCTACTGCGAGGCTCTCGCTGCTTCCTCGGTCCCCCCATCCCCCAGGGGCCCGTCACCCTGACCTGGCCTACCTCTCATCCCAAGGGACCTGCTGTCCCAGGAATAAATGGGAGGCCGAGTGGCCCCCTACCTTAGGAGGGGGGAAGGGTGGGGAATGGAAGGATGACCAGCAGGTGGATTGAGGTGAGCCCTGCTCTAACCTCTCAGTAGTCCTGTTTTCCAGAGACCAACTGCTTGGCTGGGAGGAGACAGCCGTGTCTCCCCTCTGGCTGCACCAGCCCTGGCTGGGCTTCACTGAGGATGGGGTCTCAGGGGCCCAGTGAGGGCAGTGTCCTCTCCTCCAAAGTCAGGTGTAAACACTGCGGATAAAGCCCATGCCTTTGCAGGTTCTCTCCTTTCTGCTCCTGAGCTTGTGTGGGCCTGAGCCTGCTGTGTCCCTTGGCCTAACAGGGAAGGGTCAAGCCAAGAGGTATTTCTCTAGGCCTTTCTAGGTCTTTGCAAGGGCTATCTGTCCCGGATGGGGAAGTGTGGAGCCTAGCAGGCCTCTGGCTCCTATTGGACAAATAGTGACCTTCTCTTCCCCCAAGAGGGATAGGGGTTGGGAACTCTTCACCGAATTTCAGTATCTTGAGTGCCGGATACAGCCCCATGTCCCCTCACCATGTCCTCGCATGGATCTATGGGATGATTGCCCCCATCTTATAGATGAGGAAACCAAGGCTCAGGACCAGAAGGGACCAAGTCTCTATCTACTATGTCCCTGGAACCTGGTTGCTCCACTTTACCACCTGTCACCTCCACCCAGGGGCCCCTCAAGATCAGGGACTGCTCAGGTCCCTCCAGGCCGGTACTGGGAGGGAAAGAGGAATGCTGGTTGACCAATGTCTACTGCTTTCCCAGCAGAAAGAAGCCTGCTGGCCATGGAGTCTGAGACATGGAGGCCAAAAGGAGTGTGACTCCCACCATTGTGCAGCTAGCTCCATTTTACTAAAAAATTGGTTAAGATTTGCTAACCAGTAAGTCATTTTCTGGTGTGACACCACTATCTGTTAAGTCCTAAAAACGAAAGTATCCTATGAACCCGTGTAGAGGGTGCAACCAAAGAGGTGTGGGGGTGAGCAGGTATTTAGGCTGAGAAAATAAGAGGACATGGTGGATTCTCAGCAAGGGCCAGCAAGTCTTTCAAGGGCCCTTCTTGCTTTCATAGTGGCCCCATTACACAGGATCAGGGAGCTGGGATTACATGCAACCCCTCCCTCTCCAGCCCACCCAATCAGTTTGCCCAGTGTGGGGAGGCACCCAAGAGCATGGGCCCAGAGCTTGGAATATCAGCCATTCCCTATGACCAACCCCCACCCTGCCTCACTTTAATATTACAACAATTTTTCACGCCAGACCTGAAATAGTGCAAAAAATGAGGCTGCTATAATTGTTGGTAGATTGTGTGTCAGCCTGATAAGATGTAACAAATATTTCCCTCCCCACAGGGTCTGTTTCCCTCTTGGTAATGGATGGAGAAACTTCTCATAGTCAGTGAGGGATCGGTCGTAAAAACTTCGCCTGGAAGATTAATGTAATAATCACAGGCCCTGCTGGAAAAAATAGGAGGAAAATTAAAATAACCCAACCTTCCCACTTATCCAGAAACATCTCCTTCACTTTGGAGGCCAGACAAGTGAGGTGAGCCACGTCTCTGAGCACCAAGGATTCCTAAGGAACCAGTACAGGGGGCTGTGAACACACACACACACACACACACACACACACACACACACATACACACACACACACACACACACACACGACTGCTCTGGACACCAAGATTTCCTGAGCAGCTGGGAGGGGACTCTGTCCCAACCTGTATTTGAGAGGTGGGCAAGCCTGGTTCTTGTCCTCTGAGGTTTCGCCTTAGGAAAGTCACCTTTCTCATACCGGCCCCTGCTTCCCTCACCTGTCTGGGATGGAGGTCAGACCTTGAAGTTCCCTCCAACAACTCAGCACTGAGGAAGGTGTTATAGCCATAGGGGATAGGTGCACAGACTCCAACCGCTCTGATTACAAACCCTCCTGGTTCTGTCTCTTACCAGCTGGGCAAGTGGCATAACTGTCACCAGTACCATAGGGCTGCTGTGAGAATGTGAAAGGAAATATGAAGCATTAACACAGGCCTTAGCCCCCAATCAGCTCTTGCTTCACTGGTATCAGAGGTATCACTATCCTTTTTCTAACGTGGCTTAAGTTGGGAGGTCAGAGACACAAGATATGAGTACCCAGAACAGGCCACGGAGCTCAGCCCTGACATCAAGAAGTATCTCACTCTCCCCCACCCAAGACCCCCATGCTGGAATGCCCCTTCAAGGGCCAGGCCGGAAGAAGGTCCATTCTGCCAGCAGGGACTAGCTGGGCCCTTCTCAGGACCTGAGGGCTCTCAGAGGGCTGGATGGACTCCCACAGCATTATCTCAGTCCTCCTGTCCCACAGTCTTCTGGACACGATCACATGACCATCACTAAAGGGAGAACAGTTGTGCTTGCTCCCCAAGGACCTCATGGTTAACTTGGATTATAGCAACAATTGGATCAAAATGGCCATCTTAGCTCAGCAGGTGTGGCTCAGCAGTTGAACACTGACCTATCATCCAGGAGATGGCAGTTTGATTCCTGGTCAGGGCACATGCCCGGGTTTCTGGCTTGGTCTCCAGCAGAGGGCATGCAGGGGGCATGCAGGAGGCAGCCGACCAATGACTCTCTCTCATCATTGATGTTTATATCTCTATCCCTCTCCCTTCCTCTCTCTCTGAAATAAATATATATATATATATTTTAAATGGCCATCTTGGTTAGTTCCCTCTCCTGCGTATACAGCAGCATGGAGATCCTGCCCGTGAGGGTGGAGAACCAAAACAACCAGCCTGTACCAAGGCACTGCTTCTGTGGCTAAGCCCCGCCTCAGGCAGCGCAGAGCTAGCAGACAGGAGCCGGCCTGGTAGAAAGAATAGGGGCTCATCCTAGCAGGTGAGAACGTTCCGGTATGGTATCTGCCAGCACTGCCATTTCTCCTTCCTCTCAAGGGGCTGAAAGTCCCACTTCAGTGAACAAAGAGATGTGACAGAGACATGTCAAAGGGACACAGAAACCAATGGAAAGAACTCTCAGTGCTCAAAGCTGGACTAATTTAAGCAACAAAATAAAGAACATAGTATTGGATTATAACCCAAGCGTGTAATAAATATCCATGCGTCCACACCGAGGTAAATGGTTGAACAAATGAACAAATGGTGAGAAGAGATCTCCTGTGCAAAAGAATTCAAGTAACTTATGTAGATGCTCAGCCCTCAAGGAGGTGGAGCAAAACTCCCCACCACTTAAGCTGGGGCTGAGCTCAGAGCCTTCTTCCAGAGGACAGTGTGGGAAAGGGAAAGGGGAACTTTACAGTGGAGAAACCTGACAAATATGACCTCAGGTAGGGGAACCAGCTCAACACCAGGAGTGATCTGTTGATGGTATGTGATAAAAATGGCACTTTATTTGTATGGTCTTATGCCCAATAACCCACAGTCCTGGTTTAATCAAGAGAAAAACATCAAACATACCCCACTGATCCCTGGCCGGTGTGGCTCAGTTGGTTGGAACATCATCCCATGCACCAAAAGGTTGTGAGTTTGTTTCCTGGTCAGGGCACAAACCTAAGTTGTGTGTTCGATCCCCAGTTGGGGCACTTACAGGAGGCAACCAATTGATGTTTCTCTCACATCAACATTTCTCTCTTTCTAAAAATCAATAAGCATGCCCTTGGGTGAGGATTAAAAAAAAAAAAAGGCTGCTGTTACTTTGAGAACAGTCGGTAGAGGGGTGCAAAAATTGCAGAGCAATAAAACCTTTAAGTTGGAGAAGCAAAACCATGCTCCAAGGAAGCATCATTAGCATCACCAGCAGCAGCAGCAGCAGCCAAAAATGAAAGCTTGACTATTCACCTGTAGAATTTTAGGAAACCGGGAGACCTTTGTAGCCGGCTCTTTGTGGACAATCTTCCTCCTGACATCACTGAGGAGGAAACGAGGAAGCTATTTGAGAAATATGGGAAGGCAGGCGAAGTCTTCATTGATAAGGATACGGCTTTGGCTCTATCTGCTTGGAAGCACAAACCCTAGTGGAGATTGCTAAAGTGGAGCTAGACAGCATGTCACTGTGGAAAGCAGCTGCATGTGCGCTTTGCCTGCTATAGTGCAGCCCTTAAGGTCCAAACCTCCCTCAGGATGTGTCCAATGGACTGCTGGAGGAAGCCTCGTCTGTGTTCTGCCAGGTAGAGAGGGCCATAGTCATTGTGGATGATCGAGGAATGCCCTCAGGAAAAGGCATTGTTGAATTCTCAGGGAAGCCAGCTGCTCAGAAAACTCTGGACAGATGCAGTGAAGGCTCCTTCCTGCTCACCACATTTCCTCGGTTTGTGACTGTGAACATATGGGCCAGTTAGATGTCGAAGAGGGACTTCCAGAGAAGCTGGTTATAAAGAACCAGCAATTTCACAAGCAGCAGAAGCAGCCACCTAGATTTGCATAGCCTGGATGAGTGTGTCATGTGCTGGAAGGCAGATCAGTGAGATGCAGAAACAGCAGCAGGTCCAAGTGGACCCAACATCAGGGAAGCTCATGAGAAACTGGAGATGGAGACAGAGGCTGCTCCCCATGAGCACCAGGCCATGCAAATGAGGGAGGATGGAAGAGCTACACAACCAAGAAGTGCAAAACCAAAAGCAACTGGAGCTCAGGCAGGAGAACGAGGGCAGGCTCCATGAGAAGAGATGCGGGGACAGCAGGAAGGATTCAAGGGAACCTTCCCTGATGCCAGAGAGCAGGAGATACAGATGGGCCAGATGGCTATGGGAGGTGCTATGGGCATAAAAAACAGAGGTGCCATGCCTCCTGTTCCTGTGACTGCTGGTACCACAGCTCCTCCAGGACCTGCCACTATGATGCCAGATGGAACCTTGGGACTGACCCCACCAACTACCGAACGCTTTGGCCAAGCTGTTACAAGGAATAGGGGCAATTGGTGGAATTCCTCCTGCATTTGACCATGCAGCTCCTGGAGCTGAATTTGCTCCAAACATCACCGATACTAATAATATTGCAGTGTTTAGTTTTCCAAAACCCTTAAGAGAAGGACCCTTTTTGGACTAGTCAGAATTCTACCCTGGAAAGGTGTTAGGGATTCCTCCCAATAGTTAGGCCTTCCCTGCCTGTACTAGTCTAGAGAGTATGCTGGAGGCAGAGGGCAAGGGAGGGGCGATATTTAACAAATCATTTCTGTGTGGTATACCATTTAATCATATCTGGTGAATTCCTGAAGTCTTGTGATTATTGAAGGCCTGGGCGGGGAGAACAATGGCAGAGTGGATCCAGTTAGAGTTCCCATTAATCTCGATCATGCCATTCTTTTGTTTATCCTGTTCTGTTTGCGTTCTCATTCTTAAATTCCCCAACCCAAGACACTGCCACATGTACCACTAACATCTCCCAGTGACCTTAGCCCCATCACTTCATTCACTCCTAGGTGGGAATTCAGGCAAATGACTGCAGAGGTCACAGATAACATTCATACAGTCTATTATATCCCATATATTATCCCTTCATGCCCTAAGAAGACATTTTGTCTTAGAAATTTTCATTTTAGTATATCTTTAAAAACATCTTGTGTTAACTTGCCTCCATCTTTTTCTTGGGTAAGGACCACCTGGGAATGGCCCTTTTGTGTCTGAAGTTGCTGTTCACAACTTTCCTTGATAGGCCTAGTACAATCTTGGGAACAGGGTTGCTGTGTGCTGGATGTCAGATAGTAGCTCTTAGCCTTGCCTATCTTAGGTAGTTATGCAGTACATATTTTTTATTGTTATACTATGCTTGATTTTTCCAATACCTTTGGAATATTTCTGGAAAAATGGAGCAATAATAAAGCATCAACTTATTAAAATACATTTTAATCCTTAAAAAAACAAACAAACAAACAAACAAACAGAAAAACCCACTGAGGGATATTTGACAGAACACCTGATCAGCACTCCTCAGAACTGTGAAGTTCCTAAGGAAAGTGTGAGAAACTGTCATAGCCACAAGGAGCATAAGGGGAAATGACAACTAAATGTAATGTGAGATCCTGGATGGGATCCTGGGACAGAAAAGGAACAGAATATATGAATAAAGTATAATAATGTATCAGTATTGGCTCATTAACTATGATAAATGTACCACATACTACTACTGTAAGATGTTAATAGTAGGGAAGCTGGGTGTGAGGTATGTGGGAATGCCCTATACTGTCTTCACAACAATGCTGTACATCCAAAACTGTTCTAAAATACAAAAGTTTTTTGTGTTTTTTAATTAAAAGAGAAAGAGATGTCATCAAAATATCCTATAAAGATTTATTAGAAAACATACTGATGAGAAATTATGATAACTTAAAAAAGAAACACTTAGCACACTGAACTTGCTTGGTAACCATGCCCTTCAAAGCAACCATGGGAAAAATTATGATAACTTAAAAAGAAACACTTAGCACACTGAACTTGCTTGCTAACCAGGCCCGAGTGGGAACAGAATCCGAAAGGCCAGTAGTGAGCCTTGTATCTGCAGGCTGCACCCAGGCCCAAGCATGCTGAGGAGTGTCTCTTTGCAGAAAGACTCACTTCATGTACTTATCCTGCTGGTCAGCCAGGATTTTGGCCGATGACTTGGCATCGTAAAAGAGCTCACTGATCTCCTCAACATGCTCTTTCTCGATGCTATCCTTCCCGTTGATCTTAGCAAGCAAGTTGGCTGGGGTCAGCAGTTGCACCGAGTACCTAGAGTGAACAGGAGGCAGGGCAGGAGTGAAATGGTGGCCACAGATAGGAGCCCCTTCCCAGATCAAAAGGAACATTGACACCAGGGGCTGAGCCCAATGCTGGGCTTGTGATAGCTGTTGCAGACACAGCAGACGAAGAGATATGAGGACTGTCCTTTCTCAAAGAGTTGTAGTCACAACCCCATTGAAGCATTAGAAGTCACCAACATGACCAAGTCCTACTCCCCAAATCTTTGTCAGTCTTAAAAGTTCTCCGACAAGAGGTAATTCCACTGCTGCTTGAAAGGGACCACAAACTTCGTGGCAGGTAATGCCAAGGTCCAGAGCAGGACATTGAACATGGCAGGGAATGAACACACAGTTCCTGAAAGCACATGCCCTATCCAAAGGTACAAAAATCCAGGAGTTTTTAAAAGCACCACTCCACCCAAATAAAACAGCTTGCAATTCTGCTTCAAACTTAGGAGTGAAAGAAATAGGGACAGGAGTGAAATCATGACTTCACAAGGAGTCAGACACTGAGGAGGGACATCCTCCACTGGCCACAGCTTTGAGCTACTGAACAGTCAGGAAAGCAATCTATGTCTGCACTCCTCCCTCACCTGCCATCCCTACCCGAGACACACCTGGAGGACAGAGCCAGCAGGGCCCAGCTAATGACCTCCCTTGACCTGGACCGTGCTCTCTGGTTCTGTCCATTTCCTCTATCAAAGGGACTGACCCGGGGTCAGAGCCAGCTCTCTACCACAGGGGTACACCTGCTACAAGACAAGGGGACTTAACCTGCTACTCTAGCTTTTAAAACACCATCATCTAAATATTCCGTACTCTAAATCACAGTGTCCTGGGATGAGACCCAGCACACCAGTAAAAGCAGACATGGTCCTATGCCTTGAGAAGGGGGCCTGCCTTTATGTCCTAATGAACATTTATGTTCCCACAGGCCTTGCTGAGAAGGTGCCGGTGAGGTCTGGAGCAGCTCCAGGCAGATGCAGATCCAGGGGACAACTGGCTCACCTCAAAGTGGTCTTGGTACCGATCTCCCCCAGGTGGTTCAGCGCCTCCTCACTGATGTTGATTCCCTCTGTCTGGGCACGGATTTTAATGATCTTTTGGAAGAGGAAAAACCATGATCAACAGTGACTGACCTCAAGTGTCTCATTTATAAACTGCTTTAAAACAACTTTGTTCAGTGTTTCTCATCCCCATCATCAGAGCAGCAGAGGCCCAATCCTGGGCTGGTGGGGCAGAGAGCCAACCCCTACCCAGGACTGCACTTACACACCCCTGGGGTGCCATGATAGCTTTACAGCCAGGGTGCTGCATTCATACTGACTGAAAAGCAGCTAGTACCCCTGGAGGTGTGCAGCAGTTGGCTCAGCTCCTGCCTCCGAGCCCTTCTCACTCAGTCCCCAAAACCAGAAAGCTGAGGCCTCTCTAAAACCTGACCAGGCTCCCACACAGGCTCTAACCTTCCTCTCCAGTGTGGACAGCACCGCCTGTAAGCACTCAGGTAAGTAGAGATTCTTTATTTGCCTGATAAATACGATGGCTGAATAAATCAAGAAGTTACTCTTAAAGATTCACCAGCCGTCATAACATCACCCAACGATATCTAATCTATCAAGAAGAGGTTGACGCTTGTTGCAGTTTGAAGATCTGGGTAAAGTTGGATGGGAAATAAGCTGGTGGCGTGGACGCAGTAACACAGTGGCACCAGGATCCTGCAGGCGCACCAGCACTGAGTGATAAGGGGCAGCTGGGATAATGATGTTGTGTGTTGTGAAGCTGAGATAACTCGAAGACTTTGAGCCTCATATAATACAGGAATTTTTCACTTTGGCAGCTTCGTAAACAAGATATCAAGAAGCCCTTGTTTAAATTAAAGCCATAAAAACACACCCGGGTAGAGGCGTAGAAAGTGGGAAAGACTGAGCCCCCAGCTAAAGCCTTACAAGTGGAAGAGAAGGACCAGAGGTTGAGGATACAGACAGTTCAAACTAGCCTTTCAGCTCTCAGGCAGAGACCCTGAGGGCAGGACCTGCAGGGGGAGGGAGTTTAGTGCCTGCTGACTCTGATAAGGGGCCCAGTATGTCACCTGCCATGAATGGAAAAGGTCCTGCTCAGTAAAAAAGCCAGGTTCAGGGCCAGGGCCAGGGCTGAGGTGGCTAGGACAGCAGCACACACCAGGGGAGGTGGCCAGGACTGGAGGGGCCAGGTGCTGACAGGAAAGTCTTTTATTCTGTCAAGAAACTTGGAACTCAGATTTTTGTATGAAATGTCCTGATTTCTAAATGTTGACAATTTGTTAAAATATTTCACACTGCACCAGCCACAAAAAAACCTATCTGTTCAGTAAGTGCTGCCAGAGTATGACCTTTGTCAAAAGATCTTAGCTTGTGCATGAGGGGTTTCACCATCTGGGGTCCAAAGCTAAATGCAGCTGAGCAGAGGTGGTCCTTGATGAACACGAGGAAGGAAGAAATGGAGCAGGAAGGGAGATCCTTGCTCCTGGCTCCCTCCACAGGATTCCCCTCTGACCACAATGGTCAGATCTGGACATGTTTGTGCTCCAATATAAAAAGGGGTTCTCATTGCCAGCTGGGGACTAAGGAAACCTCCAGGTCCTGTAAAAAAAAATGTCCCCTGGGGCCTTCAAAAACTTTAGGGAGATGCAAATATGTAATCCTTGAGCCTGGTCAAGGGGAAAGCTTCAGCATGAAGCATTTCATCTTTAGTGAGCTGCACTGAATTGGAAGTTGGGCTTCAGGAATGTCAGGGATGCTCTGCTCTCACTCTCTCTAGAGCAGGTCAGAGCCATCCCAAGAGCTCTTGTTTCAGACTGCTTGGAAATGGACAGTTCATAAATTAGATCTTTAATCATTTAATAACCTGCAGGGATAGTTTATGAGGGTGTCAGTACTGATGGCAGAATACACAAGTTACATTTACTCTGCTTTTTAAAAACCTACCTCAGGCCCCAGTAAAAATGCTGAAGTTCTCCCTTGAAGCTGCAAGAACAAGGCAATGCACATGCTGGCAGTTAGTCTGTCCTCTGCTAACCCAAGGGGAAACCTGGCTGAGCCAAATGGAACCAGGCTGGGAGCTGGCCTGCAGTCACTACTCTGGAGGCACAGTTGCAGAACATTCCAGAGGAGATCAGACTATGTACTCTAGGGTCAAATGGAGGAAACAAATGTGAACTGGCTCTGAGTGGGGTCCTAGCTCTGCAGCTTATTCTCTGCGACCGTGGGGCCCTTGCTGTTCCCGAGACGCAAACCCCGGTTACTGAAAGCTGTTTTAAGGATCCCAGTGGATGTCTGCGAAGCACCTGCAAACTGGTAATAACAATAGTAATTACTGCAGTAGTAAGGGAGGGCCGGACCTATCCCTTCCCTAAGTTATTATCACTATCTCTTAGTCTTCACAACAACCTTGAAAGGATGGAACAGATCTTCCAGTGAACCAGGAAGGCCAAGGCTCATAGAGTGCACCAAATTGCTCATGTCACTCAGCCAAGAAGTGCTCTGAGTGTGCAGGGCTGCCTCTCCTGGCAGGCTCCAGTCCCAATGGTAAGGATGGGAAAGGGACCAAGTTCTCCTTTGCTTTTGCTTCTGCTTCTATTCAGTGCATGCCTTAAATTCAACCTAGCACTCATCCAAGAGCAAGAGACCATTATCTGGTGACATGGCCTCCAGCCATGAACTACAACTGTTTCAGTATTCTGTCAATGCTGGTTATGAAGGGAGACCTCTGGCTCCATGCTCACCCTGGCACTCCTGGGTACTGGTCAATAAGAAATGCTGGCTGGGCCAAGCAGGATAGGCCACACATGAGCAAAGGGGCAGCCAGGAGTGCCTAGGAGAGGGCCTCAGAGCTCCAAAAGGAAAGGCCCTGCTGACAAATTGCCAGAGGAACTCCACCCTGAACTGAGCTATTTCTAGAAGATGGTAAGCTGGTGGCATAGTGCTTAGGAGCATGGGCTTCAGGATCAGACAGCCTAGACTCCAGTTAGTCCTGTCACCTATTAGCCAGTGACAAGCTTTACGAACTTGGGCATCTGGTTAGCCTAACTATCGGTGTCCTCATCTTTAAGAATGACAATGATAATGGTTCTCCCTGCCTCATGGTTCTGGAGATTAAATGGAATCATGCAAGCTAAGCATGTCCATGGGTTTAGCACAATGTCCAACAAACAGTGCCTGTTCTCTGGTGAGAGGAGAGGGTCCAGGCAGAGCCCATCAAGACTCCAGTGCAGCCCTGGTCCACCCTACGCTCCCAGCCTTGGCCATACGTGGACCTCAAAGTGACAGACCTATACCTTAGCAGTGAGACCATCTGGGGCATGGGTGGACACAGTAGGGAAGTGGACAGCCCGTGCTGTCCCAGGGGGTCAGCAACCTATGGCACTGAGCAGATGGCCTGGGCTCTATAGTGCATAGACTGGCTTTGCATCCTTAACTTGCTGCTCCGTGACTCAGCCATCAAAAGGAAAAGAGATTATGATCATAATGACTACTGAAGTACCAGTAAGAGGACTACAGACTCTAAGTGTGCATTGCCTAGGCACTGTTTAGCACACAGTTGGTGTTCCAGCTCCAGATCAAGCAAGAGGCCATTCCTGTGGGACGAACTAGGACTGTGCCCCTTGGTGTAAGGCCCAATCTCATACATCCCTGTCACCCCCACCCCCACTCCCAAACCTAACCTAAATTCAGCGCACGTGGAATTCTGACCATGCACTATGTGTCAGGGACTGAGCTAAATGCTTCTATGTACACTTCCTTCAAGCCTCTCATTGTAAGGTTAGCTTTATGACCTCCATTCCTGGTGCCCCTCTAAGATGTGTGACCCTGCTTCACCATCATCTCTACATCCAAGGCAGCAGCTCCAGGCACAGCCTCCAAAGCCCATGAGAAACCAGCCACTAGTCAGGCTGTTTATGGCAGCCAGGCTCTGCTAAGATTCGAGTGCTCACCCCCTCTAGCTTCTGCGCCCTGCTGCAGCTGGCCTGCTGTGAGTTCTGGTGTGACAGAGTGCCCAGCTTTGCCCACTGAGCAAAAGAGACCTCAGACAGGGCCTGGCCTGGGCACAAGAGGCTATTGCTACATCACATTTCATTGCCTCTTTCCTAGAGCCAGTGGCCTCCCTAATGACTGTCAGCAAGTCAATGTTTTTCACCATCCCTTTCGTAAAGTTTATTAGAAGGGATGTAGGCAACTGAGGTTTTGTGACACTTCAGGCAATGTCTAGTTGGCCCATCCATCCGTCAGATGGGGGACTGAGGCTCCGGAATATTGTGACTTGCTCAAAACAGCAGCTAAGTGGCAGGACAGTTGTGGGAGCCAGGACTACTCTGTGGATACCTTCCTTCATGGCATCAGGGAACACTGGGAGCAAATGAGGAAAGAAGAGAGCAAGAAGGTGGGGAGGCAGGCTCACCTGTTTCATTTCCTGTGGAGTGTACAGCATGGTCCGGATGATCATTACTCGGTCCAAAAGGTCGAGAGGGATGCCATGAGGAGAGGTGATATCCTCAGTGCCCCTGCAAGAGCCAGAATGATCATATCACCTTGGGCTTTTTGAGACCAGACTCTGGACATGGAAAATAAGGCTGAGGCACTCACAATGAGAAAACAGCTAGTTTACATCCAAAGAGTCAGAGCCAGGGTAAATAGACTTTCAGGTATCATCAAAAACAACATAATTTGAGCAAATATCAATACCATAGGAAATTTGGGGAAGAGGGAGAAAAAGCCACCCAAAAATCATATTTGCCAAGTTTTCATATACACATTTTTATAAACTATACTAAGTATGTAGATTTTTTTTTTTGCTTTTGTCTGTGTTATTTTGGTCTTAATGCATCAGGTATTTTATAAAACCCAAACTGCTGGTCACTTAGGTAGGTTCCAACTGTTGCTATTTTTACTAATGGTGCTTTGATGAATAATTTTATGCATACAGTCATGAACATTTCATCTGCAATTCTAGTAGTGCCTGACACAATCCTGAGTATCTATTTGAATGGATGAATGAATGTCCTAATTTACAAATCTACACAAGTGATCTGGTCTCATTGCATTATAGCCCGCACTAGGTATAATTTTTTAAATATTTTGCTGCTTTGATGGTTTAGAAAATGGAAGATAACACCTTGTTTGAATTTGCATTTCCTTGATTCATTTGAATGCTTTCCCTTATATGCACTAGTTATTTTGTTTCTCTTGGGGAACTGTCCAGTCATGTCCTTTTTCTATTTTCCTCTAGGATCCTTAGCCAAGCCATAGGAAGAGCAATCCAGGAGAAGAGTCCTATTAAATCCATCAGGCCCTGGAGGTACGGGGAACTGTCCAGTCATGTCTTTTTCTATTTTCCTCTAGGATCCTTAGCCAAGCCATAGGAAGAGCAATCCAGAAGAGTCCTATTAAATCCACCAGGCCCTGGAGGTACCAGCTGCTTGCCCGGCAGGTTGTGTATTGGGCAGACCTGGCAACCCACAGGGCCAGGCTTCCGCCAGTGTCTGGAAGCTCCAACCTTTGGGAGTCACAGCAGCAGAAGGCCTACCTCAGCATCGTTTCTGGTGCCAGATTAAAGTCTATAGTCATAACTTACCAATATAACAAAGAACAAGAACAGGTCATTTGGATTTAACTGTTAATATCAGAATATTTGGTTTATAATATAAGTAAACACTGTAGAAATAAAACTTCAGTAAAAAACAACAACACATCTTTTGAAACTCTATCTGGTCAGTTGAAGTGTAAATGTATATTTATTATTGCAAGAATAAAATGTGCCCAGCTGGGCGTGGCTCAGTGGTTGAGCGTCGACCTAGGATCCAGGTGATCAGGGTTCGATTCCCGGTCAGGGCACATGCCCGGGTTGCGGGATTGATCCCCAGTCGGGGGCATGCAGGAGGTAACCAATCAATGACTCTCTTATCATTGATGTTTCTATCTCTCTCTCCCTCTCCCTTCCTTTCTCTGAAATCAATAAAAACATATATATATATAAAAGGATAAAATGTTGTTCTGACATCTGCTACAACAGGATGGACCTTGAAAACATTATGCTAAGTGAAAGAAGCCAAATAATTAAAGGGCAGATATTGTATGATTCATTTATAGGAAATATCTAAAAAAGGCAAATTCATACAGACAGTAGCATAAAGCTTACCAGGGGGAGTGGAAGGGGGAAAATGGGACCTACAGCTTAAGGGGTACAGAGTTTGTTTGAGGTGATGGAAAAGCTTTGGAGATGGATGGTGGTGATGGTTGTAAGACACTGTGAATATAATTAATACCACTAAATTGTACACCTAAATGGCAAACTCCATGTAATATATATTTTTCCACAATAAAAACAATTCAAAAAAGAATAAAATGCTACATTAATGAACAATTTATTAAATTTAAAAAAATGGTTAAGACCTTTCAAAATAAATGGGGAAATAGAATAGCAAATACAAATATTAAGATAACTTTAGAGAAAACAAATCTCTTCCACCAACAAATAATTCTAAAAATAGTAACAAGGAAGAATTATAAAAATTAAATTCTATCCTTCTGGCTGGTGTGGTTCAGTGGTCGAGCATTCACCTATGAACCAGGAGGTCATGGTTCAATTCCTGGTCAGGTCACATGCCCTGGTTGAGGGTTCGATCCCAGGTGGGGGTGTGCAGGAGGCAGCCAATCAGTGACTCTCTCTCATCACTGATGTTTCTATCTCTCTATCCCTCTCCCTTCCTCTCTCTGAAATCAATAAAAACATATTTTTAAAAAATTAAATTATATCATGATTCATATATTGGTGTTTGGTTTGCCTGCAATCTTCACATTAAACAAAACAACCTTTAAAAAATACATTTAATTTTAGTTATTTAATTCTATTTATGCCATCAGTTTGAGTTTTCTTAAGTCTTATTTTGGAATTCTCTTGAGAACTGTTGGAAAATCTTTAAAAACACCTCACTGTTACTATGTTAAAATATCCCAAATTCTATAATGCTCACAATAAATCATCTTCAATTCAGACATAATAACAAGTATAAGTCAAAAGAAAAAATGGTTAGAGAAAAATGAAGTACTCCCCAATCAGACATGAAAATAACAGAATTTATAAGAATGTATTAAGAAAATTTCTTATAGTTTTGAATCCATAAAATTAAAGACTTAAAGATATGCTTAAAGACTGCTAGGCATTTTTCAGGAATTAAAGAAACATTTTTAAAATTTGTCCAAGCTCTGAGCCTTAAGTGAAGTTTCTTTTAGAAAACATATTAGTAAAGAATGGTTTCTGGAATTCTATTCTGCTAGACACAAAAGCTCCCCCCCATTTACCAGTGCTCCTGCCCAGAGCGGTGACTCCAGGAGGAGCTCTCTGCAGAGCAATCACTGTTTGACAAAGTAGCCATGATAATTATATTTTGGCTAAAATTGCAGATTTATTCTTGTACCTGAAAGTTCATTTCTGACTTTGGCCTCAGCCTAATACTGATTTCATCATTATGCCATTCGACAACTGTTCAAACTATGTTAATGGTGTGCCTCTTCCAGATGTACAGTTTGGGTTTTGAGGCCACAGACATCAATTCTCCTTGGAATCCAATATGGTATATCTGTAGGAACAAGGGAATTGTACTTCTAGAAATTTATCCTATAGATACACCTACAATGTGTGCAAAAATTTTAACTCAAGGGTTCCTCCAGTGTGGTATTTGACATTTTGGACCAAATAATTTTTTTGTAGAGGACTATCCTGTGCATTGTAGGATGTTTAGCAGCATCCCTGGTCTTTACCCACTAGATGCCAGCAGCACCTCCAGACATAACGAGTAAAAATTTCCCTGGCTCAGAATCACTGTCCGACTGCTTCTTTATATAACCTTTGAACTGTAGAGACACCGATTAACACAAAGCTTAAAGCTTCTATGATGACAGGAAGCACAGTAAAGAATACTTCTCGGGGTAACATGAAGGGTAACTCCCATAAGTCCATTGAGCCCTAAAAAAAAGGCCATTTGATTTTTTGTTGAGGCTGCCAAGGCAATTCAATAAAGTAAGAACAGTCTTTTCAACAAAATGGTCCTTGGACAATTGGGTATCCCCATGCAAAAGAATGAAGTAGGACAGACCTATTCCTTATGCCACACACAAAAATTAACTCTAAGTGATCAAAAACCTAAATGTCAAAGCTACAACTAAAAAACTCTTATAAGAAATCATAGGTATAAATCTTTGTGACCTTAGATTATGTAATGAATGGTTTCTCTTAGACATGAGACCAAAAACATAGGCAACAAAAGAAAAAAAAAAAGATAAATTGGACTTGATCAAAATTTAAAACTTGTGTGTCAAAAGAAAGACACAATCAAGACACTGAAAAGATAACCCAGAATGTGAGAAAAATATTTGCAAATTACATATCTAGTAAGGGCCTAATATCTAGAATACATAAAGAAATCATACAACACAACAATAAAAAGACAAATAACCTGAATAAAAAATGGGCAAAGGATCATAAACAGATAATTCTCCCAAGAAGATATACAAATGGCCATTAGGCACATGAAAAGATGCTCAACATCACTAGCCATCAGGGAAACGCAAATCAATACCACAATGAGATACCACTTCATACCCATCAGGATGACTAGAATAAAAAAGACAGACAATAACAAGTGTTGAGGATATGGAGAAATTGGAACCCTCACACACCGCTGGTGAGTGGTGCAGCCACTGTGGAAAAGTCTGGCAGTTTCATGAAAGGTTGAGCAGAGCTACCATTTGACCCAGCAAATCCACTCCTAGGTATCCCAATGTCCATCAAATGATGAATAGAAAAATGTGCTATTAAATATTCCATATTTTTAAATACTATTCAGCCTTAAAATCAAGTACCAAAGCAATGCTGTAACATGAGTGAACCTTGACAACATCACATTAAGTGAAAAAAGCCAGACACAAAAAAACACAAGATTATGGTGCCATTTATATGAAATGTCCAGAAAAGGCATTAAATGCATAGAGATAGAAAGTAGGTTAATGGCTGAGAGGGGCTATGGGAAAAGAAGGTGTGTGTGGGGGGGTTATGGATGGAGGTGGCAAGGGTAGCTGTTGATAGGCATACGGTTTCTTTTGAGGGTGATGAAAATGTCCTAAAATAGACTGTGTTGATGATTACACAACTCTGTAAATATGTTAAAAAACCCTTAATTTTACACTTTAGCTAGTTGAATTGTATTATGTGTGAATTATATCTTTATAAAGCTGTGTTTTATAATTTTTATTTATTGATTTGAGAGAGCTAGTATAATAAGAAGTTAACATATATAATGTAACCTAAGACTAGCCTATGTAATCTTATCTTTGCCCACTCCAAATGAATGACCAAATCATACCACACTGTAACCCCAGACACCTCATGGGAGGCCCTCATATTTAGTAACAAGGTGGCTGTTGCTTTTAGTGACCATGACAGATTGAGGCTGACACATGAACTACCTTTGAAGGCGAGCCACTATGGCATGTTTCTCTCAAAATGAACATGACCTCCCTCATCACCACCCCAGTGCATTATGTAATAATGGGTTTAAAGTGATCCCAGAGGAAAAAATGAACCCAGATGCAAGGTGGAAAACTCTCATGGCTGGTAGACAGCCAACCTACCTGATGACACAGTTGCCTCGGTTAGATGCAAAGATGACGATGGGGGCAATAGAAGACTCCAGGGCCCGGTGCAGGTAGGTGAAGCACTCAATGTCCAGCATGTGGACCTCATCAACAAAGAGCACACCTGGAACCAGCTCAGCAATGCCCTGATCAATGTATTTGTTCACCACCTTGTTAATCTCCCCTCGAAGTTTGTCTAGGAGACAGCAAGGGTAGACATGCAAGGTCAGTACTAGGTGGGGAAAACTCATCTTTTCTCTTCTCCCCATACCTGAATTCAACCCAAACCCAAGTTTGGAGACTGGTTTTGCTGTTAGCTATGTGACTACAGGCAGGTTATGTCCCTACTCCAAGCTTCGGTTTCATCATCTGTAAGTAGGAATAATCTCACCAGAAGTCACAATGAATGCTTCCCTTAAAGATGTGCTTTAAGTCACACTCCCCACCAGGTCCTATTACTCACCCCCAACCAAACTTAGCTTTCCGCCCGATCCCAGAGACACTGGAGTTCGGAAGCCCTGGATGGAATGAGTTTCCATATGCAAGTTTTACTGTTCTGCACTGGTAAATGACCCTTTCTTTTGGCCCTGTATGAAAAGCTTAGGTTAATTAACTTTTAGTCACGTGCCTGGACAAAGAAATAAATAGAAGGCACATGTAGAGCCCCCTCTGGAAGGAAACTTGTGAGGAATGAAAGGTTCTGAGAAAAGGTCCAATCTCAGAGTCCCAAAATGGATGAGTCAAAAGTTAAAGAACCCATCTAAGTAAGTCACAGTTCTCGTTTTCCAAGCCAGCTCCTGTGCTATCATCTGGAGGGAGCTACTGACAAACACAGAACGTGAAGATTTGATACAGCATCTCCCATCAAAGCCATGCAGAAGGGATGGTCAAAAGAGGATGCATGGTCAAAATCATGTTAAAATACAGGCCTCAGACAACTCCACTGGCTAAAACTTTAAAGAAAATAGATGCTTTAATGTTTAATATTTTAAGACAACAAAGCTATAGGTGGTAAATAGAAAAAAAGAGGGAGTACCAGTTGGGAAGAGAAGCAGGGTAAACTAAAGGTCCACAAGGCAGCAGCAACATTCCTACCAAACTCTGGGAAGTGCCCAGGAGGCTGAGCACGGTGGAATGGGGACCCCCCGGCAGGGGAGGGGAGTCTGGTACCCAGGCAGCAGAGCTTGCTGTGTTCAGGTATACTCTGGCAGGAGCTATGCTGTAGAGCTGGGGCGACAAAATCCACATTTCTGGGACCTCAAAGGGATCAGAGACTGTGACGGCTTCCACCTCCGAAGATGAGTGCAAGGATACTGAATGCAGTCAAGAGGGCATGCTCGCAAGCAGGGCCAGAGAGCACACAGTACAGTTTTGGCTGTCTGAACCAGCCATACACGATTAGCAGGGAGTCGGGCTCTGAAGGAAGAGGAAAAAAAAGCCTGTCTCGGGGCACTTCCTCAGTTTTGGGGAAGAGTCACTCACAGAGCCTCACACAGGAAGGATATCAGAATCCAGGGCCCCTCAGCTCTGCTTCTGGCTCACAAGCCTTGCTATTTCTCTTACCTGTGATTTCTGTCTTCTTTGGCTTCATTAACTGGCCCATCATAGACAGGATGTCTTGTCCCCCCTTTGTAAGAAAGACAACAGAGTCAGTCTTGCTTTCTAAGGCAGCTACAAAAGCCTCCTCCTCCACCCAACCCCATCCCACTAGTTCCGAATGTCAACTCGACAGGATCTGAGGTGTACAGATCCTGAACAGCTCCACTGGAAAGCTTAAGAAACTTCTAAAACAGGAATTCTTAAGAGGTTCCCCCTGACCTATAAGAATCAAATTAAATTCCTTCATGGGAAGTACAAGCTCTGTGGGGCCTATCCCAACCTCCATCTCCAGTCATACCTTTTTCCAATCCCACATTCTTTGATTAGCCACACAGGGCTCCTAACAGTTCCCTGAACACACAAGCTCTTTTATGACTCAGTGCTCTTTCCTGGGAAGCTCCCAGTTATCCATTCAAGTTCAGGTCAAAGGTCCTCTGTGGGGCATCTGACCTTCTCATGATGCTCCAGCTCCCTTGGAGACAAATAGACTGTCGAAGTAGATATAAGGATGTACTTAATAATGTTCCTGAATTTCCTCTCACTAGACTCAGCTATACAATCACATTAACCTAGTCCTCACCTAGAGCTGCTCAGAGTCCATGAGCCCACCCCTGCATAATAGCTGGTTCTTAGTGGGCTCACCCCGTGCCTGGACGCTCCCCACCATCTCCTTGGGGTGTAGTGAGCAAGAAGGAGCTGTTGTTTTGTCATTTATGCAGCAATTCGTGATAACCTGTTGGTTACCAGGCCCTGATACACAGAGGTGCTCACTAAATGTTCAATAGTAAAAGACAGAAAATGTTTCCTGAGGACTTACAACATCTGAGCCTCAAAACAGCCCTGTAGGCAGGAACTATGTATCCTTTTCAGAGGAAGAAACTCAAAATCAGAGAGCCCTAAGTCACAGAAAACCTGGAGACCCAAAGTGACTAATTAGCCAAGCTAATTAGCAACACAATCCCTGACTTCCAATTCTTAGCCCAGCACTCTCTCCAAGTGGACAGCCGTTCCACAAGCAGAGAGGACCTGTTGGCCCCAGATGATTCGTCAGCAATCTCTTGGCCAAGGCTCCAAGGGACAAAACACCCAAGGATCCAATTTCAAATTCAAAAGTCTGTTCCCTCCTAGGGAAGAGGTGGCCTCTCTTGGGATGAAGAAGAAAGCGAACTGAAAGACCACCAGCAGGGAAGAGTTGAGTTTTTAAAATCGCACATTTCCCAGAGCTGTCATAAAGTCATACTGTATTTTCTCACAAAGTATCCATCTTCTACTTAGCATGAGCAGCACAATACAGGTCCCATTCAAAGCTATAAAACTGGGGATTTTGCTAAGCAGGGAGAAAGACACAGCTTTTTCAGGCTTTCTGAACTCCTGCAAAGGGCTTCAAGAATACTCCTGCCCTCCCACCATTAATACCCAGAGACTCCCAGGTGTGAGCCGGCTGCTGGAGAAGCCACAGAAGCTGTGGAGCTCAGGGCCAGAGGCCTGGCTGGGATAAGGAACAATACATGTGAAATAATCTGTGACTAGAGCATTTGAATGGGAACAAAGGAGTCCCTTGTAGCTCATGTCGCTGTTCATTGCTAAACATTACAGACAGAAAAGGACTTGCTGCCCTAAGAAAGGGCAGCAAGACTCTGACAATTCACTCCCAGAGCTTCCATGCACATGCGAAAGGGCTCGTGTGCCAGGTCATGTCTGGGTAAAGGCAGTTACCTGGGGCCGGGCGTTGGCCACGTCCAAGTCATGCAAGGTCACATCCTGGATGATTTCTTTCTTCTTGTGCACATCCCCCTTTGGCAAGGGGACATACTCTTCAGCTTCAAGGTCGAATTCTGTGGCATAGGTATCACACCTGCCCTGCCTCTGCAAAAGGAGAGAAACCTGAGTGCCTAGTGAGTTTTCACTGCCAAATGGCACATTGCTAAAGTGAGATAAAGTCTCAGTTCCCAAGTGTGGCCTGACAGCTTACTCCACTAACTCATACTCGACTAACTCCAAATAGTCCCCATTCTCCTGCTGCCAAGAGAAGGTAGCTATCTGCTCATCACTGGGCTCCAAAAACCCAGTTGAAAAACACCTGATACTTTCTCCAAGAATATTTTTCCTTCTCTCTTTTAACTGTATGCAATTCCCGATAAAGGGCAAATCCAATAGATTAACTGGAGCCGGAGGGAGCTGTTCAGACTCTTTTGTAGGTGGGTGATTTATTGTATGATATGAAGTATTATGCTCATCCATTAAACAGTGAGGAACACTGTACAGGACACTGAAAATCAGATATAAAAGGAATGCCAACTAATGCAGCATTCCTTTCCACGCACATATATCTTGAGAAGAAAATACCAGAGATAAAAGGAAGATTAAATACACTGCACATTTCAATTTAAAAATGACTACAGTTGTTTTGCTTTCTCACCCTGTACTCCCCCTCTAAACAGGTTTTAGTATTTTTCTAACAGACTTTTTAGAATGAAGATAAAGGGAAAGCAAACTTTATTAAACATAAAGGGGCAACTGCTGACCTTCCATCAGCACTGCACCAGACACTCCACACCCGCCCCAAAAGAAAGCAACTTCCTAGTCACCTAGGTCTCCCCATGGCAGACAAATCATACATTACCTTCACGGCTCCACTGTTGGCTTCAATGTAAATCACATCTCCAGCCTCCACTCGCTCCTTTTGCAAACTTTCAAAAATGCTGGGGTCCAGCTTAAAAAATTTTAAAAATATGTGAATCAGAGAACTGTGATACATTATTATATTTATTTCTGACATACTGTAAAGTATCTTTCTGTTTGAGATTTGAGATAGCTAATGACTATATGGAGAAAGTGTATTTGTGTGTGTGCATGCATGTGTGTGTATTAGGATGTGTGAGGCTGGCTTTGGGGGCTTGAGTATCCTAAAGAGAAAGCAAAAGATTGAGAGTACCTGCATACCAGGCAGAGAGGGGCATGAGGGGAACCCTAGTCTCCTTTTTCCCTTTACTCCTAAGGTTGCAAACTGGCAAATATGGCTCTGACTGCTTTTAGGTGGCCTACGCTGTCCCTGGGATGACAGGCCCAACACCCCGTTAAAGACTGCTGTCTCTGCTTCAATCCTTCACATTCCTCACCTCGAGTACTGACAGAACTTTCTGCAACTAAAGCCAGACCCTGCTTACTCTTTGTAGCTAGCATTTTGTGGGCCTATGACTTTGGACAAGGCTATCAGTTTCCTCATCTATATAACAGCACCCAGAGGTGATCACAGATGTGTAAAATTCAAAGGGAAACATAAACCAGGATCTTTCCAAAGCCTTTTGATTCAAATCCCAGTGTTTGCTCCCTGTTTGTCTGCCTGTTTATATCTCCAGGAAAGTAGCATATTTTGGGAACTGTTGCTTTTTTCCAGATTGTACAGATTCAGGCTACCCTTGATGATCAATATTCTAGGACAGCATCTTTTGTAAGGAGTTAGTATTTAGAAATAAGTTTCTCTAAGTTAAACCTCATTTTATAATGTGAAAAAAACTTGGGCTTTGTCTCAAACAAAATTAAAGAGCAAAAACCCAGGATACAGTGAAAGCAGCCAGACACAAAAAAACACATACTGTATGATTCCAATTGTATGAAATGTTCAGAAAAGGCAAAGAGTATATAGAAACACAAAGTAGATTAGTAGTTGCCAGGGACTATGGGTAAGAACGGGAAGCTATTATAACTGGGCATGAGGTTTCTTTGGGGTGATAACAGTGTTCTAAAACTGGTTGGTTGTAATGGTTGTACAACTCTGTAAATAGATCTAAATTCCTTGAGTTGTACACTTAAAATGGATGAGTTTTATTTGAACTTATATCTCAATAAAGCTGTTGCAAATGGTAACCACAGAAACAAAGCTCTGCCTCTCTGGCTGTGTGGGGCCCCATGGCCTCCTGGAACACTGCCATGGGCAGGAGGGACAGTGGTTGGTAAGCTTCTGATACAGAGCATGGGATGAGGGAGGGACTCAATACTGATTGCAAGTATAGTATTCTCCTTTACACTTAGACACTCTTGAGTATTTAAGCTCCATCTATCTAAATATCTTGTACATACGCTCAAAGTAGCTAGAAGTACTCATTTTAGAGGGAAAAAAATCACCTCTCCTTTATGTTATTTTCTTAAAGAAACTGTGCAAAGCAGCCTTATGAAGAGCTGAAATCTAAACTGCATGCCTTATTTTATCTCTCATACACTGAAGAGCACATACTTTTTATTTTTTTGCTTCAAGCATTTTTATATTGGTTAATTTCCCAAATGAATTGACTGAAGATATAATTACTGGAAAGGTGGCAGATCCTACTAAGAAATCTAATTAATACAGAATAGGACAGATGAGGGGCAGGTTTAAAAGAGATTTGCAGAGGCATGCTCCTAAGATGGAAACCCTCTTAGGAAAAAGAAAAATGGCCCTTTGAAGAAGAGACATTTTTATGATCTCCATAAAGCAGTGACCAAGAAACCACCTCTCAGAATCAAAGAACCATAAAATCATGGAGGAGAACAAAGATGGAGAAATTATACTGCAAATTGCAATCAATCTACTGCAGTTTACAGATAGGAAAATGGAGGCCCAGAGAGCTCAACTGACTTCAAAAGGCCACACAGCAGGTTGGAGAGCGCTCTACCACTTAACTAGTTGTATGATCCTAAGATAACTGCTTAACCTCTTTATGAGCCTCAGTTCCTTCATCTGTAGGAAATTATACACACACAAAGTTATAAATGATAACAAATATTTGTTGGAGCACTTAGCCCAGGGCCTGGCATATACAATAAATGAGAACTATGATGATAATGTTATATTATTATTAATAATAAAGCAAGCCCCCTTCCCAGCTGGTGTTGCTTAGTGGTTAGAGCACTGGCCCACACATCAGTTGCAAGTTCAATTCCCAGTCAGGGAGCGTGAGGGAGGCAACCAATCGATGTGTCTCTCTCACATAGATGCTTCTCTCTCTCTCTCTATCTCTCTCTCTCTCTCTCTGCCCCCCCACCCCTCCACTCTCTCTAATATTCAATGGGAAAAGTACCCTTGGGTGAGAATTAACAAAAATAATAATAATGATAAAGCAAGACCTACAATCTAGATTGCGCCATTTCTCTAAGACCTCTGACAATAACATCAAAGGTTACCACTTCTTAGGTAAGTAGGTAACACATCCAAAGCTACCACTTTTATCCTTGAAAGAACTCTGTGAGATAGGAAATTTTTATTCCCATTTAACAGATAAAGTCACTTCCCAAAGGCTACACTGTTAGCAGCAGAGCCAGGATTCCCTTTCGGACTCTAACTCCAAAATCCATGCTCTTCCCTCCAGGCGCCCCTGTTGCCAGCATCCTCAAGGTTTATAGGAGAGGGGTCTGAGGGTCTTCCAGGGCCTCCCGTAGTGCCAGCACTATGGCATCTCTACAAAGCCCTGGCCTAAGCAGAACCAACCACTGAAGTTACTCCAGGTTTCTAGGTCCTGACACATACAAGGAGCTACAGTAAGGATTCTGTACTTGGTCCCTTATAAGTCAACCTGTCGTCCATTCTACAACTCTTACCAGATTACTTAACGCTATTGCTTTTTGTAAGCACAAGCACTATAACTGAAAAATAATGCCCAGGTTCAGAGAGGCCCAGGGCTCTGACAAATGGTCATAACATGGGATATAGAATGGCAGAAGGTATACTTGACTAACCACGAAGCTCATGCTTTAACATACACAATTTCCTTGGATTAATAAAAAGCTATCCTTATTAAGTCCTCCTGTGTACCAGCCCTATACTTGTTACTGCTTTATACACATAACACCCTCAAATGGCGCTGTTACAATCATTAATCACAGTGCACAGACAAGGAAACTGGGACATAGGTTATACCACTTGCCCAGGGCCACAAAGTGCTGAGAGATTCTGAGGCAAGAGAAAAGAGTCCATAAACATGTACTCACTTTCAACTGTTTGGTTCCTTTGGCTGTTTTGAGTCCTATGATTACATGGCTAATGGTTTTACCATACCCCCCCATGGGGTTCTCTGTCTCACACGGTGTTAGCTCTGTGACTTCACCTTCATAAACCTCCTTGGTTTCCTTTATCCGCAACCCTGGAAGAGATGGCAGATGAACCCTGGTCAGAAGCTGAATTTTCTTACTCCTTAATAGCCTTTTTTGCCACAAAACTTCCATGTCACAAGAATTGACAAGTCAACCTTACTGACATATATGCAAGGGTGTCATCCTGGGTAGAAAAGCATTACAAACACAAATATAACAGAATGCAGAAAAACAATTTTAGTTCAGCTTTTCAAAGGGAATTCCTAGATTCGAATCTAGAACTAGACAAGCTATAATCCTCCGAATTGTTTCAGATATCTGTTACACGTTCAAGGGGATGAAACTTAGCTTTAGCCTCTGATCCAGTCTCTGAAAACAAACCATCCTACTCCATGAGAGCAGCAATTACACATGCCTCACTACACTCCTTATGACACTATCAGACCTAAGCAAGGTAACTATATTAATGAGAGCTCCATGTCAACAGCAGATGATATACCTGACCCTGCCAACTGTTCTAGGCCTCTAGCTGACTCTCACTGCATACTCCGAGAAGAAATATCCAGTGTCACTCACTATTTTCAGGATGTTCTATAAGTTTTCCAAGGCCAAAACAATTAATTTCCAAAGCAACTCCTCAAAGTAAAGCATTTATAGTTTTTAGATTATAATATCATAAACAAAGGCAAATGTTCTCATTCTAAACACTGCCCACATTAGCTGTTAAATAAATGTTGGCTGTAAAACAACAAACTAAGAATTGTTGCCAAATTAATTTTTAGAACATGATCTCAGTGCCTTTTTATACAATGGTTTTGCTTCCTGAAACACCCTTTCGTTCTTTTGGCCTCACCAACTCCTTCTTGCAGACTCTCAGTTCAAGACTCACCCCTCTACAAAGCTTACCTGACACACCCTTCATCCTCACCCTGCGGATCACTCCACAGTCCCCTGTGCCTCCCATTCGGCACCCACCCATGGGACTACAGGGGCTTGTAGACCTGACTATCCCTCTGTTAAACTGCCAACACTTGGGCTAAGGACCTAGCACATTGCAGGCACAGAGAAATGGATGAAGAAAGGAAGTCACTTAAGGTTGAGAGGATATCATCAGGCAGACCATCCAATGCCCAAGAAGTCTGCCTGAAGATACATCAGCACATTGTGTGTAAAGTCCAAGATCTCTAAGGAGGTTGCCACAATAGTCCACATCAGCATAACACTCCCAACCTCAGCACCAAAACCCAGGTCTAGCCTAGATCAAACCTTCCTTTCCTCCAAAGTCAATACGGGCATGTCTCTTCCTGCAGTTCAGGGGGACAGGGAGGAGTGACTAGAGGAAGGATAAGGAGTTTTTGGAGTTCTAACAAGGTCTGTTTCTTGATCTGGGTGCTGGTTACATGAGTGTGTTGACTTTACAAAAACTCACTTAGGTCTATAGTTATGATTTATGTTCTTTTCTGTATGTGTATATATATATTATGCCTCAATAACATTACATTAAAATGAGAAAAGGAAACTGGAATTTTCTAATAAAGCAATGATAATTACTAGTAAATGAAGGTTTTCTTAAAACAGGAAAACCAATACACATCACTGAACACAGCTTCTCTGAAAACACATAACAGACATACATGCACGTGTGCACGCACACACACAAACCCTCTTTCCAATTCCAAAAGTCTGGGTTAAGGGATGCAAACAAGTTTCTCTGAAACCACAGGTGTGCCACAGGTAAGTTAACGGTTAAATCCATTTTCAGAAGATTCTAAACACATCAACAAGAAAGCCATTTTAAGTTGTTGTGCCTGCCATCAATTCAAAGGCAAGGAGGGAAACATCCTCGGGCATACTAGCTGAAGATGTATACAGAAGGGGTCCTTAAATTGAAGGGAAAGCTGGCAGACCACAGCAGCAGGAATAAACTATAAACCTGTGACTGCAGGGCCTCTTCGCCTGTATAAGCAGCCCTCTCGGTCAATCTATGTCTTGCATGTCACTACCTCATTTGGTCCTGCACTGGAATAGCGAACAAGAGGTGTGCATCATCACATCTCATTTCAACCTAGCCCTGTGAAACAGCCAGGACAAGTATTCTTTTTTCTTTTTTTAATCCTCACCCAAGGATATTTTTTCCATTGCTTTTCAGAGAGAGAGAGAGAGAAACATCGATGTGTGAGAGACACATCACTTGGCTGCCTCCTGCATGTGCTCCAATCCGGGGCTGGGGATCAAGCCTACAACCGAGGTACATGCCCTTGGCCGGAATCGAACCTGGGGCACCTAAGTCCACCGGCCGACACTCTAACCACCAAGCCAAACCGGCCAGGGTGGGTAAGTATTTTTTATGTTCATTTTACAGATGGGATGTCAGCTTTAAGAGGGGAAGCAGAGTCCTTTCCTCCTTTGTGGTAGACCCAGGACAGGAGTCTAAGTTTTCAGGCTCTGTGGCCTGTTTCTGCCCGCCACCCCACAGGATTCAGCTCACTGAAAACCTTTTCCACAGCACTTGCTCTGTCCTTTCCCCCTGCAGTTAACATGTGCCGCTGACCTCACCCTTCCCTCTCTGCCAGCCCTTGGGTATGAGCCTAGTATCCACATAATTTATATTTTGCCCAAAGGAAAAACCTGAAATGTAAATGAAACCCATAGATGAAAGACAACTAGAAATTTGAATACTAACTAGATATTTGACGGTATTAAGGAATTAATTGTTCATTTTTTTCTAGGTATGATAATGGTATTATGGGTTTTTTTAAAGTCCTTATTTTTCAGAGATACATACTGAAATATTTATGAATTTTTAAAAAGTCTGCAATTAACTTCAAAATAATCTGGGAGGGAATAAATGAATCAAGATTAATTGTGAACTGAAGCCTGGTAATGGGACATTAGGGGAGGATGAGGATCATCATACCACTTGACTACTGTTTGCACATTTGAAAATTTCCAAAATAAAAGTTTTAAAAAGGAAAAAGAAGCCCTGGCCAATATGACTCAACGGTTAGAGTGTCGACCCAGGCACCGAAGGGTGGCGGGTTCGATTCCAGGCCTCAGTTGGGGTGTGTGCAGGAGGCAACCAATCTATGTGCCTCTCTCATCAATGTTTCTCTCTTTCTCTCTCTCTCTCTCACACTGATGTTTCACTCTCACTCCCTCTCTCTCCCCTTCCCTCCCTTTCACTCTCTCTAAAAATCAGTAGACAAAATATCAAGTGAGGATTCACAAAAAAGAAACCAACAAGGAAAAAAAGAAAAAACAATGAAATACTACTCTACAACCTCCAGAATCACTAAAATTAAAGGCTGATAACACCAAGAGTTGGTGAACATGCAGAACAACAGGAAGGTAACACTGCTAATGGGAGTATAAACTGGTATAAATACTTTAAGAACAACATGGTATTATCTCTTAAAGTTGAACACATGAATATCCTATGATTCTGCAATTCAACTCCTAGATATATACCTACTAGGCATGAGTACATATGTGCACCAAGGGATACAGCCAGTAATAGTCATAAAAGCATCGTTCTTAATTGCCAAACTCTGAGAAAACTCCACTGTCTGTAAACAGAAGAGACAACTGAATTGTGGTTTACTCATACAACAGAGCAATGAAAAAGAATTACGTCCACATGCAACAACATGGATGAATCTCACAAACATAACTTTGTGAGAAAGAAGCCAAACACTGCAGAATATACACTGCAAAATTGTATTCATTTGAGGTTCAAAAACATGTACAATTACACTATAATGTTAGACTCAAAACAGCCATTAATTTGGCAAAAAAAGGAAGGATGGAGATTGAGGTGGACATGAAAGGTACTTTAGGGTATGTGCAAATTTCTTTTTCTTCACTGGGTGGGTTTTCAATTTATGATAACCCACCAAACTATATATATTTATGATCCATGTACTTTTATGTATGTATGCACAAAATTACCAAGTCACCTTAAAAATAAATATTTAAATAAATAATACTAGTGGGACCCAGTAAAGGAAGAACACTGATGGCTTTAAGTTTAGGAAACACTGCTCTAAGCCTTAGCTGGAGTCTACAGTCACAGCTCTTACCTTTTAGAACACCTGACAAGCTTCTACAATTCCTCATGCCCTGGCCACACTCAGACCACTTACCTCTGAATCTCAGGGGTTGGGACCCTGCCAATAGTATTAGTTTAAAGCTCCCCAGATGATCCCAATGTATAGCCACAGCTGAGAACCACTTATCTAACGAATAATGAACTCCATTCTCAAAATGTGGAGACATAAACAACTTCTGATGGCAGGAAGCCCTGATATGGTTTGGGTGTCCTCACCATCAAGCCACCGCTGTTCAGATATGGAAATACCCAAATGGCAAAAAGAAACACTGCCAATGGTGTCAGTCACTTCTCACTTTTAAATGTGGTCGTTATCTTATCATTGGGTTGGTTGACTTCTTTCCCCAGAAACTCAATTTGGGCAAAGACTCTCTCAGATATTAAAGTTAAGGAAAAGTCTTACTCTACCTTCATTCAATCTGATAGCCTACAAATGGAAGTTTTGGAATAGCTCCAAAATATAGGTTGCATTTCATTTTTGCCTTACCAAATTCTTAGTTCCTGAACACCAAGAAAAAAATTTTCTAAACAGCATGAATGTATCAGAGGATTGTGACAAACTTGGAAACTTCTGTACTTTTTAAATGAACTTTTAATTTTTTCTTTTAATTCTCATCAAAGACATGTTTTTTTTATTGATTTCAGAGAGACAGGAAGGGAGAGACAGACAGACATCAATGTGAGAGAGAAACAGCAATCGGTTGCCTCCTGTATGCACCACAACGGGATCAAACCCACAACCTCGGTATGTGATCACACAGGAAACCAAACCCAAAACCTTTTGGTGCATGGGATGATGCTCTAACCAAATGAGCTACCTGGCCAGGGCTGAGCTTTGATTTTTAAGTCAAAACTTTTATATCCCACAGAGATAAATTCCTCCAAATAGAATGTTTCCCTATATTTACTGTTAGAAGGCTAGGACATGAAATTCCTCGAGTGGGGGGAAAAGGGCATTCCCATCTCTCACTAGTCCCATATTTGTTTAGAAGTTGCTCTGTGCTGACAAGCAGACAGGGGATATGGTTTGCAGACAATGAAACAGGCTGTTAGCCAGGAAAGGGGCTGAGCTGGCACTATCTCTGGCAACGACAACGCAAATGACACAGGTTTCATCTGCTGGCTCAGGTTTCTAAATCCCTGACAGGGACCTTCATCACATCAAGGAAACAGCACAGACTCCTTGCTTTTTATTTCTGGTCAGCTTACTGCTTCCTCGCCACCCCTCACCCCCCCGCCAACTTCACAGAAACTCAAAGGCAGAGAAAGATGGGCAGGGTTCCTTTTTGAAGATTGTCAATGACCTGCCTTTTCATTCTGCTGCAGGATCAAGAAATTTGTCTTCACCTGGCTGCCATCAAAAGAACTGTGGTGCTCCCCTCCCCCCAAAAAAGGACAAATCACAAAACTTATGCCTAGGAAATTTATCTCTATTTTTTCAAATGTTAAAGCATTTAAATTGACTTTAAGCAACCTAAACACATGCACTCATGTAAAGGTCAGTTTTGTCAGATTTTATCAATGTCAGAAAAGTATTTTTCAAATACATAAAAAGGCATTTTATAAGTACACATATTTGTACCAGTTGTAACATCTTACAGGTTATCTCATAAATTAATGAGTTAAATTAAATCTATGGCACATGTTCATTAAATTCTTTAAAAGTTCTCAAAAGATTTGAAACCCTGAAGTGGATCCTGTGGGCCATTTTCACTGTTTTTCCAGATAACAATGTGAAGTCCAAGGACAGCACATCATGTAGTAACAAGGGCTAAACCTTACAAATACAAATGCTGCTAAAAAGGCAAGACACAACACCTAGAGTAGGTTCCGTTTAGATAAAGTTTAAAAGGACAAAATTCAACCACACTGTCTAGGGATACACACAGGGTGTACAAGGCTATGATGACCACAGAAGCCATTGCCACATACCTCTCGCACTCTGTGGGTACACACGGGAAATGTGAGGGGCTGTGACCACAGAGGACATGAGTAACATCTACAGTGCTGGCTGTGTTCTGTATCATGAGTTAAGTGGTCACTGCATAAGCGTTTACTTCATAATTATTTGTTAATAGGTATGTTTTATATACTATTCTATATGTATGTTATATTTCAGTTTTAAATGGGCACCAAAAAATCCAAAGTTTTGTAATAAAAAATCATTTCCAGCCTGGCTGGCGTGACTCAGTGGTTGACTGTTAACCCATGAACCAGGAGATCACCGTTCCATTCTGGGTCAGGGCACATGCCCTGGTTGCAGGTTCCATCCTGGGCATGCAGGAGACAGCCAATCAATGATTCTCTCTCATCACTGATGTTTCTCTCTCTCTCTCCCTCTCCCTTCGTCTCTCTGAAATCAATAAAAACATATTTAAAAAAAATAAATATAAAATCATTTCCAATAAGAAATATTTTGCAGTTCAAAAAAGTCCATATTCCACCTTGACCAGGTAACTTGGTTGGAGCATTGTCCCATACACCAAAAAGATTGCAGGTTTGATTCCCCGTCAGGGCACATACCTAGGTTGCAGGCTCAATCACCGGTTGGGGTGAGTATTCGAGGCAACTGATTGATGTTTCTCACATCCACGTTTCTCTCTCTCCGCCCCTCCCTCCCTCCCTCCCTCCTTCCCTTCCTTTCTCTCTAAAATCAATAAAAACATATCCTTGGGTGAGGATTAAAAAAAAAACAATGGTCCACATTCCAAGAAACACAAAGCAGCCTAGAGACACAGTTTACAGTGTGTCTGGTCTAAAGCAAGAGTCTCAAACCCTAGTGCTTACCTGGACCTAGCAAGAAACATTAAGAAGGAGAGCAAGTCTCATGGAGACTGGGGCAAGCTGGAGTGCATCTGCTCTGAAAAGGAGAGCACTCACTTTGCTTTGATCGACTGCTGCTGGGTGGAAATGAAAGCTCATTTCAAGAAGCCAGAAAGAAGGACTTTATATGACATCTCCCAATCTCTAAATACTGGCAACTACATAATTCAAATTTTATTTTTAAAAACACTGTGTAAATCAAACAAAATATGTCTACTGCCAGACACAGACCAAGGGCTATCTTACTTTAGCTAAAGGCTTCTGTTTTCTCTCTGCTTTAAAGTCTACCCTGTTGCCCCGCCGCATGGCTCAGCAGTTGAGCATCGACCTAGGATCCAGGCGATCGGGGTTCGATTCCCGGTCAGGGCACATGCCCGGATTGTGGGTTGCAGCCGATCAATGACTCTCTCATCATTGATGTTTTTTTCTCTCTCTCTCCCTCTTCTTTCCTCTCTCTGAAATCAATAAAGATATATCTAAAAAAATAAATAAGTAAATAAAGTCTACCCCATCTCTCAGTCAGAAAAACTTCACTGAGCACCTACTATGTGTCAGCAACTGGGGCAATCTTTGTTGCCCACTATATCGCTAGTAGACATTTAATGACTATCCAGTCTGCTCCTTCCCATCTCCCAAAATGACAAAACCTGGTAGAGGAGGCTGACATCCTTGCTTCCTCTCTTTCTTTCAGTCCCAACACCTAATCCTTCAGGAAATCCTGTCAGCTTTATCATTCAACTATATCCCAAATCCAACCATTTATCACCTCTACCACCACCACCCTGGTCGAACTATCACCATCTCTTCCTCAGACTCCTAATGATCTCCCTACTTGTACCTTCGCCCTCCTTACTGTCCACTCTCTATGCCCCAGTTAGAGAGATTCTTATAAAATCAAAACTATTCTCTAGTTACTTCTCCTTTCACTCAGCAAAAAAGTCAAAGCCCTAACCAAGGCATAAGGCCCTGTAGGATCTTACCCCTAAATTAGACTTCAACTGTCCTGAGGCAAGGATCCTGAACTAGATAAATCTATTCTTTCTTAAGCTTTCATAATCTCCTTGAAGTTTTTTTTAAAATTATTTTTCTCTACTTTTTAAAAAAATATGTTTTACTGACTTTAGAGAGAGAGAGGAAGGGAGAGGGAGAGAGAAACACTGATGTCAGAGAGAAACATCAATCAGTTGCCTCCTGCACACACCCTGACCAGGGATCCAACCCATAACCTAGGCATGTGCTCTGACCAGCAATCAAACCAATGACCTTTTGGTGCACAGGACGATGCTCAACCAACTGAGCCTCGCCAGCCAGGGTTCCTTGAAGTATTTTAGTAAACTTCCTTCTTCAGAATATTTACCTTTGACCATCAAAAAGACTGGAAAATGGTATAGGCACTGACAAGTGTTCATAACTCATGATTCAGTAACTAATTATATCCTAGAGACAGACTCCTACATGTGCAGAGACACCTTAAATATTTCTTAACAGCTTAAAAGGAATAAACGATTTCTACAAGTAGATGTGAGGGAAGCTGAGATTTTCCCAGAGCTAGGACAGAAGAAATGGGGCTAGGAGCCTGCCCCACAAGTCCTAGCTAGCAAGAGGGAAACATTCGGGAGAGAGGCCATGTTCTCCTCACAGCAGATCTTCAAAGCATGGGCTCTAGAATCAGACAAATTAGGTTAAAACTAGAGCTCTGCTACTTACTAGCTGGGTCACTGTTAGACAAGTTATTGAACTTTCTAAGTCTGCTTTATAAGATGCTAAATGAGACTAAGAGCTTCCTCTTGGTGGAGGGAAAAGCTATAATCAATGCAGCGGCCTGGCACATAACAAACACTCAATATGGTAACCCCACAAGGTTGGCACTGCCAGCCTCAAAGCTCTGCCAGTGACCAAACAGTATCATCACTCTCTGACAGATCACAGTTCTTCTGGCTCAACATCCAGAACCAGGGGCCCTCTGGCAGCATGACACACAATGCTTTTGGCTTAAGTTCAAAACCTTTCCAGTGGACAGTCATCTCTAAAAGCATAAAAAGGCTGCCAGGAAAATCTGACTTGTTTCTCTTTTTTTAAAGCACTTTTTAAAAAATATGTTGATTTTTTAGAAAGAGAGGAAAGGAGAGGGAGAGAGAGAAACATCGACTGGTTGCCTACCATATGCACTCCAACTGGCGACTGAACCCACAACCTGGGCATGTGTCCTGACCAGCAATCAAACCAGCAACCTTTCGGTGTATAGGACAACATTAAACCAACTAAGCCACACTGGCCAGGGCCTGACTTGTCTCTTAAAACTAGCTTTATAGCCACATCTATTTTGTCAGGTTAAGAACCCCAGCCCCATAGCTGGGGGCCCACATTTGTTGATTGTTAAAGCACCTCAATTACAAAAGCTGGGTTTTTGTTTTGTTTGCAAAATAACACTAATTATGCCAAAAGAAAAACAGCAGTGCAACAGATACAAATCATCAAGTCTTTTTTACAACCACAAGGCTTCAGTGCACCATGCAAATAAGAAGTCCTCCTCCCACAAACATGATACTCACCAATGGCCCTGCGGAAGTTCTCCATCAGCACTTCTGTCTTCTTGATCTCCGTAGAATAAACTTCACTCCCCACCATAGGGCAGAAAGGCACCTTACTGCCCAGCTCCTGAGCAATAGCCAGAGCTAGAGCTGTCTACAGAAAACAATGAAAACGTACTTGTTTTACATTCTTGAAAATATGATCAATCAGAGACATACATAATAAAAAAAATTATTAACCAGGAACAAATGAAAACCTAGTCCTTTTAGTTTTAACATCATTTGGCATGTTTCACACAATAAATGTTTGATGACTCCTGTGATTTATCATCTAAATGGCATTTTTAATCATCCCTGTAATTACAAGTTATCATTCATTGAGACCCAGTGCAGTCCCAACTCTAAGTGCTTCACATGATCCTCCCACTCACCCTATGAATTAGATACTACTATTCTCAACACTTTCAAATGAGGAAACTGAGACACATCCTAGGTACCATAATCTCGAAAATGGAGGAGTGTAGACTTAAACTCCAGCAGCAAGGTTACAGAGATCATATTCCCATTATAATTAGTATAGTCTTCCAAAACTGTTTCCTCACTATTAAAACAGGGTCCTGACCTAATCACTCAGAACACCACTATTGGGTCTTTGTTTATACAGGTACAGGAAGACAACCCATCAGAAATCAATAAATTATGTGATGTTCACTTTATATTAAGTGCCCACACATAATGAATACAAGAGATAGGATTCTGAAGCTATAGACTGGTCTTACATTACACTTGAACATGCCCTAGTAAAACTAAAAGTTGATTTTTGGTGAGATGACCGCAGTTGTCAAATGCTAAACAGAAGCCAACTTAATAGATGTATGGTCAAATATCAGGTATGAAAAGCCAGTCCTTTAAAGATGGTACAGGACTGAGAAATGCCATGACCTTTTAATGCCATTTTCATCTTTCCTCAACAAGCATCTGAGCATGATGGGGCACACTGAGAGGAGTGGCACTCTAACACCAGGCTTCCCAATGGGATTCACAGGCTGGCCATGCCCACCTCCTATCTAAATCCTGTCACCTTCTCAGGCACTCCTTTCTCATCCAGGTATCTCTATAGGCCCGATTCCCTTACCCTCAGTCACAAACTTCAAAGACAGTGACTGTATCTGATTTTATGGCATCCCCCTATCTCTACTTAATGCAGAAGAGATGATTAATATACTTCCATTAAAATATGATAAGTATTTGAAGAAAAAAATGTTTCAGGTGTGTCTAGTTTCCTCCATTTAAAAGCTCCCAGAAGACAGGTATATGACATGGCTACTATACCTACACCTACTATATATAGTGCTAGGTCACTTACAAGAGAGATCTCATTGAATCTTCCCAACTAACCTATGAACTTGATAATCTAGTTGGTGTTTTATAGATTTAGAAACTGAAACTCAGAAGTTACCAACTCAGCCCAGGTCAAACAGTTACCAAGCAGCAGAGCCAGGATGCAAACCCCAATGTCAAACACATTTTTTCTTTGTGCCCACCCCCATGCAAGTGGCACACATAAAAGAAGTGGTTGACAAAAGATTAAAGAAATCTACTTTATTTTCAATTTCATCTGAACATCTTTTTCTAAAACCCAAAAAGAGCCGTTATTAATGGGTTGAGGTCCTCAAATATGTAACATCTATATTGAACAATGTATTTGCATCTCTAAAGAAGCACTGTTTTTCTGTCACTCAGTTAAATTGCCTTAACTTTGGGGCCCATCAGCATACTATAATGCAGGAGAGTTACCACATGCCTTCATACACATGAAAAGGAATTGGACAAACCTGTAAGTGTGGAAAACTTCTCATATTTCCTAAGAGGAAAACAGCATAATATTACAAAAGAAATGAAAGACTTATGCTTCCAGAAATATGGCACACTAGAGCCATTGAAAATCCTTCCTGTTACAAAACACCTAACCATAAACAAATAATAATAAACCCAGAGTAGTAAACCTCTGTTGCCTTGAAAATTTGAAGGGTGGTTGGCAGATACCAGAAACCCAGTAAGGTGTGGCATTAAGGCAGAAACCCTTCAATAAAAAGGATCCTTGAAGGGCCACACAGAAAAGGTGGGCCATAAAAAAAAAATCTTGAGGTACAAGGTATAAACTTGTCAGTATTGCCTTAGCTCTGGGTGAGGAAAGAAAGTCTCCCTAGCATGCTCACAAACAGATTTAGGATTGGTCTTTACACTACCTGATGGCCAGAAAACCCACATCACAAAATTCACATCAAGTGCCCTGGACTGGTAGCATAGCAGGGCTCTCACAAATCCTCACAGGAAGCACTCAGTCCTAACTTTAGGAGATTAGCCTCACAGATTGATCAAACATGATTACAAAAGCAAATATAGAATACGAAAGAAAAAAGAAAAAGGAATACACTGTTTCATGAACAAGGAACAAGAGGTTATAAAAAATAGCCAGATTTAAAAGAAAAAACAAAAAAACTTTGGAAGGGGCCAGGGTGCTTCATCTTTACAAAAACAAACAAAAAAGCAAGTTAAAATATGTAGAAAAAATGACATTTTGAAAATCACCAATTTCTATTATTAATAAGACAAGAAATAACAAATGTTGAAGAGGATGTGAAGAAAAGGAAACCCTCATACACTGCTGGTAAGAATGTAAATTGGTGCAGCCACTATAGAAAACAGTATGGCAGTTCCTAAAAAAATTAAGAATAGAGCTACCATATGACCCAGTAATTTCTTTTCTGGGTATCTACTTGAAAATTTTGAAAACACTTATTCATAAAGATATATATGTACACCTATGTTCATTGAAGCATTATTCACAATAGCCAAGACATGGAAATGAATGACTGAATGAAGACATGGTACATATATACAATGAAATACTACTGAGCCATAAAAAAGATGAAATATTGCCATATGCAACAACATGGATGGATCTTGAGAATATCATGTTTAAGTGTAACAAGTTAGATGGAAAAAAATAAGAACCATATGATTTCACTTATATGCGAGATATAAAATAAAAAGCAACAAATGAACAAACAAAAAAACAAACTAACAGATACAGACAACAGAATGGTGGTTATCAGAGGGGAAGGGGGGTGGGAGGATGATGATGAGGGTAAAAGGGTTCAAATATATAGTTACAGAAGGAGACTAGGCTTCAGGTGGTGGCCAAACAAGAGTATACAGAAGTCATATTACAAAGCTGTACGCCTGAAACGTATATATTATTATTAACCAATGTGACCCAATATATTTAATAATAATTAAAAAATCATTTTGCAACCACTAATGTGATAACTGATATACAATGACCATCAATGACCCACAGGGTGAAAGGCTATTCGCAACACCTCAATATGTCACTTCACAGATCACTCATTAGTTACAAAGGGAACCAGTACCTTCACAGTGGAATTCGGCCTCAGCCTTATGTTGTGAAGCAATGGGAGGACTTAGCATCATCTGTGTAGTGTTGTGCCAGTGTTTAATATACAATGTGTTTTAATATAATACAAAGTGTTTAATATAATACAATCCCTATAGGACACTGGTAGGACATTCCACAAATTAACTGTCCTGGACTCTTCAAAAACGTCAATGTCATAAACGAAAAAAATTCTGGGGAGAGTAACTGTTCTAGATAAAAAGAGACATAACAATGAATGCAATATGTGATCTTTGATTATATTCTAAATTTTAAAATATTAAAAAATGAAACAGCCAAACACTGGAACGATTTGAAGAAATTTTAACATAAATTAGGTATCTGCTAATACTGTTAACAACATTATATTTCTTGGGCATGGTGACAGTATCCTGGTAATGTAGAAAAATGTCCTTGCACTTACTTTCCAACAGTTCAGAACTAAGTAAAGAAAAAGCAAATGACACAAATATTTACAATTAGTCATTTATAAGTAGGGTATAAAAAGGGTCATCATACTATTCTATCAAATCCTTTGTACATTTCAAATTTTTCAAAATGAAAAAGAAAAAATACTCAATGGATTGGATTAAACAGCAGCTTAGTCATAGCTTAAAAGGCAATTAGACTGGAACTGAGGTCTAAAGAAATCACTCAACTGGTAATGGGAAAAAAATAAATCAATCACCCAGGCTCTGGCCAGTGCAGCTCAGTTGGTTGCAGCCTTGTCCTGTGCACCAGTCAGGTGCACATATTCAGGTTGTGGGTTCGATCCCTGGTAGGGCATGTGCAGGCAGCAACAGATCAATATGTCTCTCTCACATCCAAGTTTCTATCTCTCTCTCTCCTTTCCTCCCTCCCTCTCCTTTCCTCTCCTTCTAAAACTCAATAAAAACATACCTTCAGGTGAGGATTAAAAAAAACAAAGAAATCACCCAGAATGCAGCAAAGTAAAAAAGATAGAAAATATGAAGAAGAGATTGAAGGATGAAGACAAAAGAAGCTCTAGCCCAGGGTTTCCCAATCTTGGCACTGCTAACATTTTGGGCTGGATAATTCCTTGTTGTAGGGACTACCCTGTGCACACTGTAGGATGTTTAGCAGTACCCATGGCCTTGACCCACAAGATGCCTGTAGCATTCCCCGCCTGACCAAGTTAGGACAACCAAAAATGTCTCTAGACATTGCCAAATGTCCCTGGGGGGAGGGAGGTAAAACCACCCCAGGTTGAGAACCTTTGCAGTAAAACTTAGCAGGGAAAGGCAATATCTGAAGACATAAAGGCTAACAATTTGTCAGAACCCATTAGAGACATAATATTTAGACTCAGAAAGCACAATTAATATTAAGCCCAATAAAAATAAATTCACTCTTTGACATATCATAGTGAAATACAAAAGCCAAAAATACCTCAAAAACATCCAGAAAGAAAAGCCAAAGTCCTCAAAATTAGGGTTCTCAAAAGCAAAAAAGAAGCCAACAAGTAGCACATATCATTGAGAGAAATAGTACTGAGAGAAAATAGCTGTCAACTGAACTATGCATCTAACATAACTTCCTTTCAAAACAAGGGCAGCATAATAAATACAAACCTGACTTTGCCACTAATAAACTTCTAGAAGGAACTCTAATTGATGTACTTTAGGAAGAAGAAAAATGGAGAGTAAGGGTCTAAGATGTAGGAAGGAGTAGTAAGCAAATAAATGGTAAGTACACTGGACAAGCTCATACTGCTTGCAGAGAAGCAATGGAAGCTCACATTTATATGGCACATTTAAGTTTAAAAAAACTTTTTCACAAACACAGCACTTCTTCCTCTGTTATAAGACACTAATATAAGATACACCGTCAATTCAATTTATGATTTCAAATGATAATTAAAGTCGTTATCTTACAACTGACCAGTTTAATAACTACCTGAAATAGGCAGGGCATGTGCTACTACTTTAGAAAGGCTAAGGGACCTTCTTTGGGTCTCACAGAAAGTCAGCACCAGTGCTAGAATGTAAAGCTTATTTCTTTATAAACGCAATCCCAAGCTCCTACTGTCCTATACCAAGTGGTCCTTTCAAAGAAGCAGGGCTCAGACTAGGGACTCTGGGGCATTTCAAGTATCTAGCCAGTCTTCTCATTGATCCCAACAAGCCATACTGCCTCCTCTGCCTGCAAGGCCCTTTTCTTCCCTGCAAAGTCAAACCCTCTCCCCACTCTGCAGAGCAAATGTCAAGACTCAACCCTTCTAGCTTTACCAGCCCCCAGTGCTGCCTCCTACTCAACTTCCAGTTGCATTTAAGATCAATCAATACCATGCAGCTTAGTGTTCAACTAAAGCATTTTGTGCTGTCATGGTTTCCTCTCTCTGCCCTGAAAGCCCCTTGAAGATAAAAATCATGTCTCCGATTCCTATATTCTTCCTTTTTCTCCCCATCTCTCACACAGCCCGAATAGTGCTGGGTAAAGTTAGCACTCAGAAAAATGCTTGCTGACTGGTTTTCTTCTCTCCTCAAGTAAGATGTCACTGCGAAGATTTTATGAAGTCCTAGGCAAACAGAAATGTATTTCCAAAGCAAAGGAGACTCAAAAGAGATACGAGACAAATTCTAGAGACAATGAGACCCCTCCACAGACTTCATTCTCTCTTCTCTGGAGGTCGTCCAGGATAATCTGGATTTTAGAAACTCAATTGTATTATTCCACATTAGTTTTAAAAACATACATATAACCAATTTAGCTAAACAAAGACTAGTTAACACAAAAAATTAATTTGGCTTAGACACTAAGATCATTCTCTTGAGTAGATTAAAAAAATGAGAGAAAATGAGTACCTTGCCAGTTCCAGGAGGTCCTGCCAACAAGACAGCTCTTCCAGCCATTTTCTTGCTTTTGATTAATTCTACTATCACGCCACATGCCTAGACACCACAATGGAAATAATAAATCAGTATTAAAATGTATCACGGGGGAAAAAGTCCAGTCTCTGGTCCAAACAATTCACATACTCATTCAACTAACTCTGAGTGCCAGTACACTCCAGGCACTGTTCTAGGTGCTGGACGCAATGGGGCACAAGACAGAAAAGCCTTGTGCTCATGGAGCTCCTATTCCAGTGGAAGAGAGAATCGCAAAGACATTGTACAAGATCATTACCATGAAGAAAAAAAGGGTAACGACAGCGAGTGCCTGGTGCACCGGTTACTCTTGAAAGAGTGATCTGGGAAGGGCTCTCTGATGACAATATATTTGATATGAGAAGTTCTGGGCAGGACAGGAGTGTGTTGCATTCAAAGTAAACAGCAAATTAAAAAATCCAGAAATGAGTTTGGCATGCCCACAGAACAGAAAGGTAAGTGGCCAAGTACAATGAATAAGGAAAATGGGAAGATGAGGGGCCAGAACTCAGAACAAAATTTTAGAGTCCAAAGTTTAAAGTTTGGATTTTATTCTACTTGTAATGGGAAGCTACTGAAAAGGCCTTGGGCTATGTGTCATGTTATGATGATTTGCTTTTAAAAGATCTTGATGGCTGCTGTGTGGATAGACAGGAGTACAAATGGGAGCAGTGACTTTTAGCCTGGGGACCAGACACAGACTCCAGGAGCCCACACATTTCCTGAAATTGAAAATGAAACTGGAAACAAAATTATGGGTACGTGTTCACATGTGCATTTTTCGATTCATAGCTTTCATCAGATTTCCAAATTAACCCATTAAGGGTTAAGAATCAATGACATACACTACTAGTTGGCTATCAGTTAACTATCCTAGGATGCTGCACATGAGGTTAAATCTGTGGCATTGTAAGGTTCACTGAATGCCCTTCAAATCCTCAAGATCGAATTCCTTGCCTTAGCTCTTCTCTCTGGGTAGTGACATTATACCCTATTGACAGGGTCTTATGAATACATCTCATCTCCTGTCCACTATTCTCCATGGACTGCAGAAAGTATCTTGGTACCACACTTAAGACAGCCCCTCAAAACCATGGATTCAAGAAACGCATGCAGATGTGCTATATTCCATTTCTGGCTCACCTGGAAAAGCACAGTGCTCTTAAGAGAGCCTAGAAGCTATTCTTCAGATGTTGCATTTCTAAAAAGATAACAGAACCACTATGATCTTTCCATAGAACCCTGTGATGTCATAATTCTCAGCACTGAAAGTCTTTGAGAAACTCAAGAGGTAGAAGAGACTTTCCAAACCTTGGATATGTACTCATTCACACACTAGGACCTCTCCCACTTAATCTTCCTCAGTTTAAGCTCCAACTTCTCTCCAGAGAGGTGTGTTCAGTTAATACTAAAATTTAAAAAGTACAAACTGGAAGGGCCTTTAAAAGATTACCTAGTCAAACTCTCTCATTTTTCAGATGAGGATATTAAGCACCAGCCAGCAAGAAGGCTGATGTTACCAGTCATATAAGGATCTGGTAGCTGAGGTAGGATGCCTATTAACTCAATAAATATTGAGCCCTTATAATGAGTCAGGTTCTGAGTATTTAGTAATATTATCTGGTCTCTATCCTCAGGAAGCTCATAGTTGTACAGAGGCATACAGCATCAGAGTTAAGAGCATGGATTCTAGATTATTAATAGAGTTGGGTTTAAATCCTGGCTCTACCACTACCTGCTGAGTGACTTTGGACCTACTTAACCTTTGTGAACCACAATTTCTTTATCTGACAACAAAGTTCATAACAGTGGCACACATGCTAAAGGGTTTAAGGGTAAAGTGTACTATTGTCTGCAACTTACTTTGAAATGCAAAAGTAGACTGGTGGATTGATAAATGAACAGATATATGATAAAGCACCAGAGTAAAATGTTAATTGTAGAATTTAGCACACAGTTATTCACTATACAAGTCTTACAACTTTTTTGTATGTCTGAAAAGTGTTATAGTAAAGTGGGGGAGAGACAATTATTAGGGTGGAAGTGAAAACAAGACAATGGAGATAAAGCTGTTTAGTACAGTGCTTGGCACATAGAAAGCACTCAACCAATGTTAGTTATTTGCAGTAACAGGTCCTTAGTAAGCAGAAGCTGTATAAAGAGAATTTGAAAGCCACCTTGACCATGTCAATATTGCCTTTTTGAAAAGATGATGCTCAAAATGGAAGCCAGAGGCTTTTCTTTGGCCCTATTAGCACAATTAGGGTCTTCACCTCATATGAAGGTTTCTGTAGCTGCTAAACCACGGCAAGACCATGGGGCATGAATCTGACCTTAGAGCACAGCAAACTGACAGGTGGCTATAATATCATAGATAGTACTAAATTGGGAGTCAGAATTACAGATGGGTACAAATCTCAGCATTACCACTGCTAAACCGGGTGGAAAGTGGTGAAATGACCTCTCCCACCTTCAATTTTTTAATCTGCAAAAACCAATAATAATAATACAAAGAGCTCGAATAGTTTTGTGATTATAATGTAGGTGAAAGAACTTGGCATCATTGCCACTTTAAAAAAGTGGATTGAATGACAATGGTCAAAAGGATGCTGAGTGTCGGTAAACGCAGATTGCTCCTCCCAGTAACTCCCACTTCCCTCCTTCAGCTCCCAAGCCTTAGGAGTCAAAGTGAGCTTTTTAAGGTTGATCACTCCCGTACTTAAAAATACCCATAGCCTTCTCACAAAAATCCAAATTTGTTACCACAGCCGGAAAAGCCCCGCAGGAAGTGGCTCCCAACAAAATATGATAATTATTTTCTATTTACTGGTTTAAATGTTTATCGTCTGTCTCTTACCACACTAAAATGTAAGCTCCATGAGAGCAGGGACCTTATCGTCGCGAACAGAGCATGGCACAGAGTGGGGGGGAGGGGGGGCTCACTCAAGATTTGTTGTCAAGGAGGTGAAGCAAGCAGTCAACCTCTCCGGTGGGGTCGTCGCCTGCTCTCCTGGAACGGCCCCACTCCCAGTCCCAGCGAGGTGCCTCCTCGCCGCCCCCCCTAGTCACTTTTCACAGCCCTAAAGAACTTAAGAGGGATACCCCGCGCACACCCCACCTTCAGCGGCTCCTCGCCACTGCGGCCCTGCTCAGCGCCCCAAACCCCAGGCCCGCCCGTCAGCCCCACCTCTCGCGCGTTCTCCTGGCCCACGAGCCCCGAGGCCGCCTGCTTGGCCAAGCCGCTCTCGTCCAGCCCCAGCCCTTTCACGTGGCTGTGGGAGGCGATGCGCTGCGTCTTCGTGGTGCTCTTCACCTCCTCAATCTTCATGTTGCACACGTCCGGAGCTAAGACCACCGTGGAAAACCAGGAGCGAGAAACCCACGCGCGGCACCCAGGTTACCACACGGCCGTTACTAGGCAGTTTGTCAGGGCCCGCCTTGTTCGGCGTCCTATTGGCGGAGGCGGAAACGCCTCCGCTGTCCATTGGTTTATGGGTGGTTCCGCCCACCCACTTCCGGCTGTGTTCAGGGGTTAGCGTTCCCCGCAGCAGGTGCTTGGGCCGGGCCAGGCCGGGCCGGGATGGGGCGTGGGGGGACAGGGTGGTAATCGCGCAGTCCTGTGCTTTGCGCGTTGGCCGGTCATATCCTTCAGCGAAGCTGGAGTTATTACCTCCGTGTTGGAGTTGCTGAAACAAGCGTAGAACCTAAGCTTTGACTTTTGCTTACTCAGTTTTCTGACTCCCAAGCCTTCGTATCTCCCTGGGGAGGCCCAGCCCAGCCTGCCAATCACTCCCACCCTGGCACTGCTCCAGGGAACGGGCTTCCTCTTCTTCTCCTCGCCTCCACCATCTCTTTTTATTTAAATTAAGCTGGTTGTAAATAACATGTTTCCAAAACTCTACAACCCTGTAAGACAGCATAATTTCTAATACAGATAAAGACACAGGCTAAAAGAGGTTCAACTGTTGGCTTCTACCGAAGGGCACCAGCTGTTAGACTGGTGGGGTCAGACCAGACCTGGGTTCCGCAACCTCAGTACTTGAGTTCTGGCCAGGAAAGAATTCATAGTCAAGACTCAAGCTATAAGAGCACATTATTTATAAAATCACAGAGGTGGAAGAAGTAATTCATAGAAGAAATAGGCTTGGGAAACAAGTTATAGAGGCAAAGGGAAGGCCCTTGGAGCTTAGAAGTGAGAGAGGTAAAGTGAAAGACCTGGGGAGATAAGGAGGAAGTTGAGGAAGGGAAAGGCCTGTCCCTGCTCCTTGCTCCCTGGAACAGCCTAGAATGCCAGGGAAGATATGAGGTGATAATTCCTGGGCCAAATCTTGATGAATGGGTAAGACTTCCTCAGAAGCAAATGGTATGTCACCATTTTAAAGATGAGTAAACTGAGGTCCAGAGAAAGGGAGGGACCTGCCCAGAGCTTAGAACAGCTTGTGTTAGGCCTGAGACAGACCTGACATCAAATCCAGCTGCAGTGATTCCTGACTCACATCTCCTTGTACTTCTCCATTATAACTTTTGAATCTAAGTTTCTAATTATTTGCAAGATTATTGGATGAATGTTTGTCTCTCCCACTAAACTGCACGCATTATGAGAGTGTAGACCACATTTGTGGTGTTCATCATTTTAACTCCAGTGCCTGGCACACAGCCTGGTTCACAAATGTTTTTTTTTCTGGCTCACAATTAAGGATTCTTATGAATTCAAGTAAGGTTCTACTCCTTCATATATACATTTGAAGTCATGCAGTTTTGCTGCATGTATTTTACACACTGGGTATTATGGGACTTAGTAATGGTTTCTGTCAGTGAATAGAACCTTTGGCATTTTTAGAGCCTGAAAAAGCAGAAGCAAGGCCTTGGAAAGCTGAGGTGATTATTGGTGGCTTGTGATCCATCAACCCTATGGTTATCACCTCTAGGCCTGCCCAGAAGGTCACTTAACATTTCACTGACTTATTTCTGGTAATGCCCATAAGTGAATAGCAATTCCTTTCACCCTGTGGAGAAGGGAAACTTTCTCCCAACTAGTAGTCAAAATGAGGCACTCTGTGGAACTAACTTCTTTATGTACTGTCCAGTTAGGAGAGAAGACCACTTTTACATTTATTATTTTAAGCCTCAAACTTTGGCACAAAGTAAAGAGAAAGCTTTCCTTTCAGCCTAATACAGGGGTAGAAGGATAAGGACTTTGGAGCTCAGAAGAATCATAGGAGCACTTGGTCCAGTGGTTTTCCAACCACATTCCCTAGAGTTGTAGAATCCTTTCGTGGCCAGTATGAGTGGGGAGGGGAAAAGCTGAGAGTATAGGCTACCAGTTCCATGCCCCTACCTCCCCTTCTACCAAAGCTGTTGCATTTTTTTACTGCTAAAGAGCAGTTCGAAAATCACTGATCTGGCTTAGCATTCTCATTTTATAGGTAAGGAACTCAGGCCCTGAAAGGGGACGGAATTTGTCCAACAACACAAATTGATCAATTGCCTGACAGTCCCAGACCCCAGATCCCATGTTCAAAGAAGTTGGACCTGGTTGCAGAGCCAGACAGTGCCTTTTATTTGAACAGAGGTCTATGTGGTGGGCCAGTGTCTGAGATACATAAGATGAATAAAGGGCAGGTGAGGCCCACAGTAGCAGACATGGGTTATTTTGCCTACCCAGAATCCAACTGACTTCCCCTGGCTCCATCACTCTGATTTTTTTAGAGAACCACCCTTCTTTGACTTTGAGTCCAAGTGATATGGATGGGTTGACTCCACCACCTAGGACTGTTTCAGGGATGGATACAGAACCTTGGCCTGGCCTATCAAAGTATCTCATCCTCCTGGAGATGGAGATTGAGACATGGAGACAGTCCAATGACAGTCCTGACACTTTTGTATTTTATATTTTTTATGTACTGGGACATGGGTTTCCAAGTGACCTTTGCTACTTCATGGGAAGACTCTGCCTGAAAATGACACCAACACAGAGGAGGAAAACTGATAGAGACTCCTGTTGAAATCCTTTACCTTCCCTGATCCAACCTCTCCCTACTTGCAATGTAATATGGCACTAACACTGGGCTTAAAATGGTTTGAGTTAGGTTTTTATTTGTGGGTATTGAAAATCCATATTACTACAATGATACATATACAAGTAATTGTGTGGACTGCTACATTCCAGAATTGTGCTGTGTGAAAACTCCAGGACTGCCAAATCTCTCATTCTCTCACTCCCATGACCCTTAGTCTTTCACCTCCAATCCATCCACCCCTCTTTTCTGCAGTCCAGGTAAACTCATCCCAGCCACTTAGCTTCCAACACTTTCCTCCTGGACTTGACTTCTTTTGCACCTGACCTTTGAACCCACAAGCCTGGGTCAGGCCTACCTCTGCATTCTCCACTGACTCATGAAGGTCGCTGTGTATGTCAGTAAATAATTATTCAGTGGCTCCATAGAGCCATTACACTGTTATGGTCTCCAGCTTCAGCTGAACACTCATAGCTGTCCAATTAATAATTAAGTGTTATATTAGTTAGGATATTAATTCAGCTGCAATAACAGAGAGATACAAAAGAATAGTGAACTAAGCAAGATAGACATTACTTATTCTTACATAAAGTCCAAGCAGATACTCTACCTGGTGAGCTCTATAATTTATAAGGACCTGTCTGACCTTGTCTTGTTACTCTGCCATTCCCCACACATTCCTTCTATCCCATGGTCCAAGATGACTGCTTGAGCTTCCCCTAAAAGGCTGTGTTTGAGCCAGCAAGAAGGAGAAAAAGGGGAAGAGAGGGTATGCTCCTTCCCTTAAACCTTGACCTCAAGTTGCACCATCATTTCTACTTATATCCCAATGGTCAGACTTAATCAAATAGTAGTAATGGAGTCTGGGAAATGTAGTCTTTTGCTGGAATGTGCCCCACTGAAATTTCTATTCCTGTGTTAAAAAGGGGAGAAGATAGATTGGGAAACAAGTCTCATTCTTCACCCTGAGCTTCCATTTGCCAAGAACTGCTGGGTTATTCTTGTATACTGATTTAAAGACAGACATGATCTTCCTCCTAGTCAAGGTAACCCTACTAACTGGGTTTCAGATAACAATCTGGGCCCTACTCCATCTCTCAGAGGCCTCACTCCACCCATTACCCTCCTTTTCCTGTATTTCCATCTATTCTCCCTGATAATTTCCCACAGGATATAAACATACTCAGTCTTTTCCACCTTAAAACACACATTATATTCAATGATGAAAAATTGAATTTTTTCCCCCTAAGATTAGGAACAAGATAAGGATGCTTGCTTTTGTCACTACTATTCAACATAGTATTGGAAGTTTTAGCCAGAGCATTTAGGCAAGAAAAAATATAAAATAAGATCCTTCACTAAATCACACCTGCAAAATCCCTTTTACCATGTAGGGCAACATACTCACAGGTGCAAGGACATGGACATCTTTGAATGGTTTTTATTCTGCCATGACCAGGCTCCCCTGCTGGGGTCCCATCGCAACCCAAACTGATTTTACCCTGGTTTTAGTCCAGTATCAGAGGGTACATTTTTGTATTGCTTGCCCTGGAAAAAATTCCAGGGTTTTCTCCCATTGTGTTAACTTGGGTCACATGCTCACAACCAAACCTATTGTCAAGGCAGTAGAATGGATCTGAGTTTCAAGCTCACTTTTGCAGCTAACGTGGAGTCAACACCCACAGTAACCTAGAGGAAAGGAAGTGAGATACCTCCTAGGACAATCAAGGAGCCTTACAGACAAAGAGGGAGTGGATGCTGGCTATTATAGACCATATGGTCTTGCAAAATATGATTATATGCATATGCAGATGGAAGGAATGGTGAGTCACAGTCACCATGAGGTAGGGCCATTATTTGAACCTGCATTGGGGCCAGTTCTTCCCAGGATATCATCTTCCTCATCCTGTGGCTAAGGTGGCATTTTAGCAGATCTCTTCAGTGCTGGGAATGCCATGAAGCATCGCTGGTGGCCTGGGTGACAATCTCATCCCAAGATAGTATGGGCCATATGGAGGAAGGTACATGGTTAACACAATCACTGGCAAGGTAGATACCCTCAGAGAAAAGGAAAATTTCCATTTCACTCCTAAAAGAATCTTTAAAGCCAAAACTCAAATCAAAGAGCAAAGTATAATAACTTCCTCTGGGCAAATTTATAATTAATCCTGGATTAATTGACTTTAATGGAATTGAATTAATTACTAGCTGTTTGTAAAGAACTTTGAACTACGTGAGTACAAAATGGCATTAAAGAAACAGAAAGGAACTAGCATCGCATTAAGAACAAATCCCAAATAATCACAGTTCTGCAGACTGTTTCCTGTCAATCATTTCCCAGGGACCGTGCACAGCCTGTGGGACTGTGGGACCCAGGAATCTGCTGAAGAGGAGGTATTTGTGAGCCAGAGGTTTGGGGGTGAGTACACTCAAGGAAGAGTTATGGAGCAATTTGCATGTGCAAGTCCCCGTGCTATCAAAGATGTGTAAGGCTCTGGCAAGTGTGGCTCAGTTGGTTGGGCATTGTCTTGTGCACTGAAAGGTTGCTGTTTTGATTCCTGGTCAGTGTATACGCCCGGGTTTGGGTTTTGGGCTCAATCCCTGGTGGGGGTCATGCAGTAGGCAGCGAGTTGATGTTTCCCTCTCACACTGATGTTTTGCCCTCTCTTTAAAAAATCTTTTAAAAATCTTAAAAAAAAAGATGTGTAAGGTATCTTCAACCTATAGGCTAGGAGGAGAGCACCAGAGCACCAGCCTTGTAGAAAGCGATCTTGACTCAGTGTGGTAGATGCCAAAAACCACAATGGAGGGGAATGATGTGACTGGATTTTGCTGGCAACAGTACTCCAGTTTCTACAGGGAGTCCCCTCACTTTCCTTCTGGCTCTTGGAGTGAGCTTATGACTTATGCCTGGGTAGGCAGAGCATTGTATTTCTCTGCTTGGTGCAGGGGCACAGGACTTCATCAAAGACAATGACTTGAACTGGGGATTATGTGGAGTTGCTGATGTTGTAAGCTGGGAGGTGCTGGCCGCTGTCTTGTCACCATGAGGAGAGAGCCTGTTTAGGAATGAAAGCAACCTAGAGGAAGGGGGAACAGAGACAGAGAGAGAAAAAAAGTTGGTGCCATTGTGTCATTGTCTGAGCCCTGGATGAGGCTCAGATAGAAACAATCTCTTCCCCTAGGCTTAATTTTTTTTTTTTAATATGTTTTTATTGATTTCAAAGAAAGGAAGGGAGAGGGAGAAAGAGATAGAAACATCAATGCTGAGAGAGAGTCATTGATCAGCTGCCTCCTGCATGCCCCTTACTGGGGATCGAGCCCGTAACCGGGCATGTTCCCTGACTGGGAATCGAACCGCGGCCTCCTGGTTCAGCCATGAGACAGGAGAGATCACCAGGGAGTGAGTGTAGAGAGAGGAACTAAGGGCAGAGCCCTGGGGCCTTCCTGGGTCCAGTGTTATTATTCTCTGTGTATTCTATGCTTTTTGAGCATACAGATATAAGGGGAGTGCCTTTTTCATAAATGTAAACATGTTATATAACATATGTGCACCTTACTTTTTTTCCTGATACCAATATATCTTGGAACTCATTCCCAAATAGTATACAACAGCTTCTTTGTTTTTTGGGGGGCTGCATAATATTCCACTGTATGGACATACTATAATCTTTCTCTATATATATTTAAAATTTTGTGTTATGGAAAACTTCAAACATATAGAAAAGTAGACAGAATAATGTAATGAACCTTTCAGAACTATCACCCAACTTTAACAACAGTCATCTTATGGCCAATTTTGTTTCATCTAGATAGCCACACACTCCTTTTTTTTCAAATTATTGTTTCTTAGTAACTTATTTTGATATTTCAAATTTACCGTAAAGTCTCTTTTTAAAAACACTTAAGTTGTTTACAATATTTTGCTACTATAAATAATACACTAAAGAAATACTAGAATATGCCTTTTCTCAAAGACCACAATCCCTGGGGCCCCAAAGGACGAAGGGCTGACCGCTGAAATGCTTTCAGAGCAACACTCTTGAAGAGTGGGTTCCAAACATTGAAAACAAATCTCAGCATTGCTGAGGTCCTTTTTCTCTGGGAAAGTCACCTGGCCTTGGTCTTTATAATTCAATTCTCACACCAATTCCTGTGTGTGGGTTTTCTAACACCATCGAGCAATTTTTCAATAACAGCTGGGTGTCCTATGATTCAACTCAATTCTGACACTGTCTACCTGGAGATAGCATCAGATCCTATAGGTTAAGGCCTCAAGCCCACAAGACTGCCCCCCCCAACTAATTCAGATGCTAATCATAAGTCCAGCTTATGAGCTGTGCTTCTGACCCACTGGCTATAAAATGGAGGTTCCCATGACCTCCTCATCATGTTTGATTAATTTGCTAGAGTAGCTCACAGAACTCAGAGAAACATCTTACTTATTAGATTACAGGTTTATTATAAAGTGATATAACTCAGGTACAGCCAGATGAAGAGATGCATAGGGCTAGGTATGGTGAAGGGACTCCAATCTTCCATGCTCTCACTGAGCTTGCCATTCTCCCCCTAATCTCCATGTGTTTACCAAGCCTGAAGCTCTCTGAACCCTGTCCTTTTGGATTTTTATGGAGGCTTCATTACAAGGGCACAATTGATTAAATCACTGGCCATTGAACATAGCTATTCAATTAATATATATTGATTTAATGAGCTTTTCTGGGACAGTTTTCTACAACATGGGAATACCAGCCATATGGGACTGTTGTTAGTGTGGGTATTGTGTGTGTATGCACTAAGCAGTAAATTTTTCATCAGTGAGTGCCATGTGTCTCACAAACATAAGCGTCCCTTCCCCAAACTCCTACCCTAAGTCTTCATCCTGTGCTGTGCAGGCTCTTTCAAGTGGCAGTGCATGGCTCATAGCTATCCCAGCATGTGCCCTCCTCATCTCTGTGCTGCAGGATGGACTGAACCTTGTCTGCCCATCTCTGGGACACTTTCCGAGTGCAGGACTTGGACTACAGGAGGCATCAGGGAGCACTTACTGCAGGCTCGACTACATCAGAACATTGCCTGGCTCATCACAGAGGGCAAATTGGCTGCCAGGCTAAATTGAACAAATTTTGTGCTTGGCCACCAGTGTTTAAATTAAAAGCTAAATTGGTTGCTGACATGTAAAAGTCATATTTCATATAGAAACACTCTTCTCTTGAAATGGTAAGATCGGGCAATGTTGGGTTATCAGTCCTGCATAGTATCAACCGACTGAAGCTGATCAATGGCTTCCTGCTTTAGACTGGACATGTGCTCTCCGCTTCTCCAGTCTCTACTACCCTCTGGCATCTTAAACCCTGCTAATCTCTCTCTCTTTTGAGTTACTTGTCTGGCCAGTGCAGACACTTAAATTGGCTGTTGACAACCTGTTTAGTGGTTCTAGACTCTTTGAAAATCTAGTGAGAGTTATGGAATCTCTCTCCAGCACACTTACATAAACACAAAATTTTACATACAATTTGGAGCTTTGCAGCCCCTCCCAAGGCCAGGCTATAGACCCCCCAGGGTGAAAATTCCATAACATTGTTCTCTCTCTTTTTTCCTAGCACTCTTTCCCAGATTTTCCCAAGGCTGGCTCCTTTTCAACCTTGGAGTCTCAGCTCAAACAGCAACTCCAACAGGCCTTTCCTGACCATCCATTGCAAGGTAACTGTCCCCCCTTCCCCTGGCGCTCTAGTCCTTTTTAATCTCTGCTTTTATTTTCCCTAGAGGGTTTCTCACTCTTTGAACCGGTCTGGTTCAGTCATTAGTTCACCTGTTTGTGACCTTCACCCCCACTGCAATACAATGTAATGTCGAGAGGACACAGGAGGCTCTTCATAAGAGCTTGTTAAAATGAATGAATGGATGGATAGATTCCCCAGTCTGGGGCTCCTCTAAGGTTTAGGTGGGAGGGGCCAGGTGAGAGCAGCCCTGTACTCCGTGAATTGGGTCGAGTCCCATCCCTGGGGCACCCTCTTCTGCTCTGAATCTGGTGGCGCCCGCAGGTGCCTGGAAGGCGGAAACTTCGGGGCCGGAACGGGAGTGCGGGCCGCGCGGGTGGCAGAGGGGGCAGCTTAACGGGTCGGACCAGAGCGGCGGCCGCGGGAGGGGCGAACCGGCTGGTGTTCGCGGTGGCGGCAGCATGGCCGGGCAGCGGGTAAACGTGAACGTGGGCGTGCTGGGTCACATAGACAGCGGCAAGACGGCGCTGGCGCGAGCGCTGAGCACCACTGCCTCCACCGCCGCCTTCGACAAGCAGCCCCAGAGCCGCGAGCGCGGCATCACGCTCGACCTGGGCTTCTCGTGCTTCTCTGTGCCGCTGCCCGCGCACCTGCGGTCGGCGCTGCCCGCGCCCTCCCCGGCGCCGGCGACCGGGCCTGAGCCTGGCGAGCCGCAGCTTCAGGTCACGCTGGTCGATTGCCCCGGGCACGCCTCCCTCATCCGGACCATCATTGGCGGTGAGCGTGGGCCGGGGACGGGAGCCGGGCTGCGGACGCTGCGCGGAGCGGCCGGGCCCGGCTGTCTGCCGTGGGATCGCCCTAAATAGGTGGGGCCAGCGAGGCCGCGAGGGGCGGACCTGGCTCGCTGGAGGTCCCGCTGCGAGAGAGCGGTGGCTTCGGAAGTTTTTCTCACCCAGCACAACCGAGCTAGAAGGCGCTTTCCTTAAAAAAAAGTGTTTGGTTTTTTAAAAAGTCAAGATGTGTTTGTAATACACAAACAAATTGAGAAAACGGAAAGACTACAAAAAGGGTATACGTAAAAAAATGTCACAGAAAGGTCTCCGCTCACCTGTCCTTTGGCCACTTTGTTCCCATTTTAAGAGTCAACCACTGTTCCCAGTTTCTTTTGAATCATTTGAGAAAAACTCATATAAAGACAAGCATATCTGTATACCTATACCCATCCCCTCCTTATTTTTCTTCTTCCTTTTTTTTTTTTTTTTTTACAAAATGGTAACAACACATACCGTATTTTACTCAACTGAAAGGGGTCCATATCTGTACATATAAAGTTACATCACTTTTTAACGGTCTGATAGAATTCCATTGTATACTTGCACCAACATTTTCTTAACTATCTCTTAATGACGGATATTTATGTTTCTAGTTTTTGCTAATGATTGCTTCAATGAATTTTCTAGAACAGAACTCTTTGGTGGATGTGCTAGTATATCTGTAGGATAAGCTCCTAGAACTGAACTGGCTGGGGCAAAGGGCATGTGTATTTTCAGTCATGCTGGGTACTGCTAAGATGCCCTCCCTAAGATGTACCACTTAATTTTTAATTACAGAGGTATTACATGAATATGTTCTACTTGTGAGGAAATGGAACATTATAAATCAGGCAAAAGTTCCCTAATTACCCCTCCTGTTTCTCCAGGGGAAGCCACTTATACTTTTGTGGATTACTTTTCCAGACCCATTTTACTAAGTCTCTGGACAGGGCTTTAAAACTTGTTTTGTTTTTAGAGAAAAATGATGCAATAATACAAGCCAATGGCACAAAAGGGCATATTGCTAAAAAAAAAGTCTCCTTACTGCTGATGTGAGTACCTGGTTATCTTACCTGCTTTTCACTCCCTTGTGTTTTCTTCCAGCGATAGTCTCTACACCTATAAGCACATATGGGAATATATATTGGGCGGATGATGATTTATTATTGAACATGTTTAATCCTCAGTTCTACAACAGCAGCATCTTCAAAGATATATTAAAGGATAAAAAACAGTGATATAGGCAGAGATTTGAAATAAATCAAAGAATTTTGAAAGGTTCCAGGTGGGGAGGAGAGTGAACAGGGGCAGCTGGAAATGAAGCTCATGCAGGCTCCTAGCTGTCACCACTTAGGTCATCAGTGGCATCTTGTCCTTCTCTGGGACCCTCCCAACCACCAGGCAGCTGTTTTTGATGGTGCTGTAGGGGCCAGGCAGACGGGTTGAAGGGGGTTTCTAGAAATGTGTTCTCAGGAGGACCGATTGGACCAGGTGCAAATCCCGACTCGTCTTCCGCATGGACTCTGATAGGAGCCTCACGTGCTGTCTTGGGCTGATGATTCTATTGGCCTGTTGGCGGACAGCCTAATTGGTCTCTGGGCATTGCCAAGTCCAATAACAGTGATGAGTGTGTTAAATACTTTCATCACTGTTATTGCTTAACTGTTCCATGCTGTAGGCAGTCTGAGATAATTTTCCCATTTTACAGTAGAGGAAATGGAGGCTCCAAGAGGAGAGGGGATCTGCCCAAGCCATATATATTTCAGTCATCAGATGAAAAGGGGCGTGTCTACCCTTTTTCTGCTCCCCTTGTAACTGAATTGTTTGGTCACATCCAAATACATTTTAAGGCATGTATTCTGAGTCAGTCTAGGTTGGAGGTGGAAGAGATAGGTTAAAAAAAAAAAAAAAAAGGAGAGCCTTCGCCATTTTGCTCAATGGTTAGAGCATCGGCCCGGGGACTGAAGGGTCCCGGGTTTGATTCTGGCACGTACCTTGATTGCAGGCTCGATCCCTGGTCCCTGTTGGGGCGCGTACAAGAGGCAGCCAATCAATGTGTTTCTCTCTCCCTTCTACTCTCTCTGAAAAAAGCAATGGAAAAAATATTCTTGGGTGAGGATTAAAAAAAAGAGAGAAGGCAAATTCTTAGTCTTTTTTAGTATATAGCATAGGCAAGTGGTGAAGGATGTACTTTTGGAGTCAGAACTCGGCCTGGGGCCTGGCTTTTACTCTTAATAACTGTATGACTTTTGAACCTAATTCTGGACCTTCTAAACACTGGCAGGTAGTAGTAACTATAAAGCTCTTTATTGGCATTGCTTTTCTGGCATGTTTACCAGTTTCTGGGCAAATCCTACAAAAAGTGTGGTAGCTACAATTTAACAGTTGAGGAAATTGGGACTTAGGGGTGCTGCTACTAAGTGGCACAGCCCAGATCTGCTTCACTGCAAAGCTAGAGGTTTTTCCCACGCTTCCTCAGGCCACTTTATACTGCCCCTGCCCCCTTCTAACATATACATTTATAAAGAAGCTCTTCATAGGACAAAAAGTTTTCAGATACTGGCCTCATCCTATATAACCAATGCCCCCAAGAATTTGGCAAGTCCTTGGTCTAGACTATAAAATTGTAGAAGAAAAAAAGGGGAATTTTTCTCTTATACATACATTGCGGCTCTTTTTATTTCTTTCTCACCTCCTGACTGAGACTTTCCTTTTTTTCTTAAAGGTATTAAAATGTGACCTTAGCACATTGGAATGGTGAGACCATGGCTGCTGCTATTTATCCTTAAGTTGGTCAGATTCCCACCCTCCTTTTCAGGGAAATGAGAGAATAGATTTTTTTCTTTTGAGGGGAAGTATGCTCACATTTGAGGTCCTGCTCTGGTCCAGGCCTATTGCTAAGAATTTGATTCTATGCAACATGTTGAGTGGTGGGCATGTGGTGGGAGTGTTAGCCCTATTTTTCAGATGAGAAAATTGAAAGTGAAATACCCTGGGCTGATGTTGGAACCTAACTCTGCTGCCCTTAACCTGGATCTAGTCAATATCTAGTTATCTTCATGATCCATAAACCCATGGGTATCTTTGCCGTCTTGAAATGTCTCCAGAGGCCAAATCCTGGCTTGTGGCAGCTGGGCTTTCACAGTTCTGGGCTTTGTTCTTCTTATAACCACTTGCACTCCTCTCTCTAATTCATGCCCCACACAGCAGGCAGCATATTCCTCTTCCAAATGTCCATTAGATCCTGCCAACCCTCAGCTTCAAGACTTTCCAGTGGCTTCTCATTGTGCTTAAAGTAAAATCCAGCTTCTTTTTTATAGCCCACAGGAAGAGAGGGCCTCTTTATGGTCACACCTTTGCTTTCCTCTGAGCCTCTTCCCTTCCTCCCCCTACCTTCAGCCACACTGGCCTCATTTCTACTTATTGAATGGGCCAGTCTTTGCACCTGCTGTTCCCTCTGTTTAATACATCTGGCTTTCTGTAATTTACATCTCAGTTTGAATGTCACCTCTGAGAGGCCTCCTCTGACCTACCTATCGAAAGTGTCCCCACCTCTATTCCCCTTATACTTTCTCATGTCTGTATTTTATTTCTGTATAGTCCTTTTCACTATCCGATACTCTTTATGTGTTTACTTGTCAATTGTCTCTGTCCTCCATGAGAGTAGAGCAGGAACTGTGTCTTGTCCTGTTCACCAGTGTATTCTCACTTCTTGGTCCAGAGCCTGGGATGTAGTAGACACTTTGTAAGTTCTGGGTGAATGAAGCTGTGTACCAGCTCCTGGGCTAGCTGGTTATAGTGAGCAGAAAGCAATCAGTATGAAGTAGGTACATAATGCATGTTGATTCTTTTCCCTCCTTCTAGGAGCTGACTACAGAGCCTGGGAGAGGACACTGCCTCATGTACAGTGACCTATTAGAGGTCTTTATGCGTAGGACAAAAGCAGGAATAACTTACTTTGTTGGGGGTGGGGGGTGGGGACAAGGTATGATCTGGAAAGAAGAGCTTTTCTAGTAGAGAAAATACCTGGGCAGGGCTCTGAGGCTTAAACCGACTGTCTTGCCTATTAAGGATAAGAGATAACTGCCAGCATTTAGGTGTAGCTGGAAATCAGCACAGTATATAGGGAGGTATGCTGAAGATGAACATAGAAATGTTGATGGGCCAGATCCCAAAAAGTGGTAAGTGTTGGGCTTAGATTAGGCCGTTAGTGTAGATTTCTCCTAAGGGTACTGGGAGGCTTTTAAAGCAGGTTTGTGACATCATCAGGCCAAGCTTTAGAAAGATGCAGGATCTCTGGGCAGGGACTCCTACTGGCATCAGGCACTGCACCTATACCTGGGATTGCTGGAAGGTTGGGCTTCTTTTAGAGTTCCCAGGCTATTATGAATGATTTAGACCCCTTGCTGAATACATCATTCTCAGCAGAAGGAAATTAGAACTATTGTCTGAGTTCTATGATGATATCTCTGAAATTTAATGTATTTTAAAGCTGGCTCTTTAATTCTGTTGTTCCCCCTAAATACTTTCATGTACAAAAAGAATTCTTTCTTAACTTAGAGAAAATTGGGTTTTATCTCCTTGATCCCTGTGGCCAACAATAAAACTCCTAAGTGGTTCTGTGGGGTTAAAGGTGACTGTAGTACTTCGAATTTGTTTAATGCTACCCTCATGCTTATTTTTTGTTGTTGTTAACCCTCACAGCAATTGTGTGAGTTGAGACATGATATTCCCATTTTACAGATGAAAAAGGAGAGGCTTAGAGAGGTCAGAAAGCACAGTTCATAAGTGTCAGAGCTCTGTTTGAATCCATGTTGATCTGACCAGACAGCTCATACTCGGGCATTCTCAATGTGAATGACAAAGTGTGCCTGTCCCCTCCAGTCCCCTGTAGTGGTGTTTCAGGGCAGTATTTTTCTCTAATCCATTTTAGAGTATAAACCTTTCGGGGTTAGAACTTCAAAAAGATTCAGTAATGTATGTTTTAAAGACTTGGGTGGGGATGAGGGACTTGGACCCATCCTTAATCTAACTCTGGCAGGAAAGAGGAGAGCTGAAAAATGCTGGCATCTTGGTTTGGCAATTTATAGTTCTCTAGTGGCTGCTAGGATTAACAGTGTATTGTCTCCTGGTCTTTTGTTCCAGTGGTTAATGAACAGCAGCTCTTCTGCCACCACTTGTTGCCCTGATCTCTTGCCTCCCTGATCTCTTGCCTCCTGTGACTACCATTTAAGTGCTGCTTCGTTCCTGGCTTGGACCCTCTCTCAGGTCCCCCTGGACACAGCTGATGAGAGCTGCCAAAGCCTTGTAAGTCTAACTCAGGATTACTTGCTTTGGAGGGAAAATAGTCAGCAGCCCCTGGAATTTTTATCTCTGCAGCCCTGGAGAGAGCATTCTTTGTAAAACAAGCTATTTTGCCTTCTATTTTTCCAACTTTCTGAGCTCTTGGTGCCATTGTGGAGAAAGTGCTTGTCTCTTTGTCCTGTTTCATCAAGGAGTGTGCCTGTAGTCTGTCTGAGATACTCTCTTTGGATCCATGAGACTGGGTGTTCATGTGTGTTAATGAATGTGTGTTTTCAACCAGATTTTTAAAAGTTGATTTTAGAGAAAGAGGAAGGGAGGGAGAGAAGGAGGGGGGGAGAGAGAGAGGGAGGGAGGGAGGGAGAGAGAGAGAGAGAGATGGAACCTCTAGCCTTGGCACGTTGGGATGACGCTCTAACCAACTGAGCTACCCAGCCAGGGCTCAACCAGATTTTTTTATTTTAAACTTTGGGCATCTGCACATGGTGCCCAGAAAGCTGCACAGGACAAGCAGAGATAACAAACTGGGGGCCTGACCATGTGAGAAATTTAGGAATTATTCTAATGCAAAACCAACCAACCAAAGAAAAATACCTACTTTTGGTTTTCTTTGTTTCTAAGTCTTTTTATGAATCTGTGTAGAAATACATTGTGTTACATATATGTTTGTCTTAAAATGTGGAGGCATATTTAAAGGAGGTGATATAAGTGGAAATGCTTCCTTAACCTTTAGCTCCTAGAATCTGTCAGGCCTAGGTTCCCTGAACCTTCATGCTCACCCAGGGAAAGCTACCTTTTATTTTTTTCTTCTCTGTTGGAAAGTGTGCACCATAACTGAAGATCCTCCTTTCCACTGCCACTTTAAAAAAAATTACTGATTTTTTAGAAGAGAGGAAGGGAGAGGGGGAGAGAGAGAAATATTGATGTGAGAGCAAAACATTGGTAGGCTGCTTTATGCACCGAGCCTGCAACCTGGGCATGTTCCCTGACTGGAAGTCGAACTGGTAACCTTTCGGTGCATGGAATGACACCCAACCAACTGAGCCACACTGGCCAGGGCCAGTGCCACTTTTGTGATGTTTTCTACTGGTGTGTTGTGTGTTAACTTACTTAAAGCCTCTTTCTGTCCAGTAGGAAGTTGGCCTCCCTCAGTACCAAGCCTGCTTCTATTCAGATACAAGTTTTCCTGTTTCATCTGCTACCTTATCACTCTCTGACCCCACCTGATCTTCCAAGTTGGAGTGCCTTTAGCCATCTCTAGGAGACTCTCAAGTTGAGCTGTGTCTGCAGCACTTTCTCTTGGAGTTGGACATTGGGTGACTTTACTTCAGTTTGTATGACAGTGTGGGAGTAGCACAACATCAGAGATACAGCTTTGAGTTTAAATTAATGCAGAATGTTTGAGCAGAAACCAACAGGAAAGAAAAATGGAAACAGGTAGTCATATTTCATTCTGTTGGGGTACATTTTTCTTCTCATGGGGCTTGCCCTTGAGAATAAAACATATCAAATGTTAAATCAAAGAATATTTTTGTAGTCATGCTAGGAATAGAAAATAATGCAAAGACTTCGCCTTCTTCAGGCAGATATTTTTGCTGGAAGGTTATAATCAAAGTCAGAAGGAAATCATAGCTTTTGGTAAAGCTGTAATCATTTAAAATTAATTGTTTTTAAACTTTTCACTTAGCATCTCTTTTGTTTTCTCAACATGTCTGTTGGATTTTTCTTCAAAGTCACCCCATCCAGGTTGGAGTAAGATTTAAGCAGGCATCCCAGGAAGCAACCCATAAATTAAGCCCTGAGACATATCCCTGTCCCCCCACCCACCTCCACCCCCTCCCCACTCCAGCTGTCATTCTTTGTTGACTAGAGCCTCAATAGGCCTTAGAGACTGTGCTGGAGATGATGGTATATGCAGCTTTGGTGCTTTGGGTAACCCTGAGGCTTCAGTCCCGATGAGGTGGAGCCTGTCATTTCTAAGGTGCCCTCAGGGTGGGGCAGGGAGTGGGAATGAGCCCTCACAGTCTGGGCTCCTTTCACCTCATGCCTCCATTCCACTGCTGCAGGCTGGCTTCCACTTCTTGTTCCCATTAGCCTCACAGGGGGCATCACAGGACAGAGACATCTGAATTACTCTGTGTTGGCCAGTAGATTTTCAATAATGTTTTTAAACATTTCCATTGAAATATAATTCACATACCATAAATTCACCCATTTTAAGTGTACACTTCAGTGGGGTTTTTTTTCAGTATATTCACAGAAGTGTGTAGCTGTTGCACAATCTAAGCTGAGGATATTTTCATCACTACAAAAAGAAACCCCATACCCACAGTCATTCTCCATTCTCCTCTCCCCCAGACCTAGGCAAACACTACCTACTTAATAGAGATTTGCCTTTTCTGGATATTTCATATAAATGGAATCATACAATATGTGGCCTTTTGTGTCTAGCTTCTTTCACTTAGTAGGATGCTTTCAAGGTTCATCCATGTTGTAGCATGAACTATACTTTATTCCTCTTTTGAAAATCTATTTTTATTCTTATTTGTTGTAAAGTACCTGTTAGGTTAAATTTACCATCTTAACCATTTTTATTTACAGTTCAGAGGCATCCATCTCTAGAACTCTTAACATCTACAGAATTGAAGCTCTATATCCATTAAACAATAACTCCCTATTCCCCTTACCCCAGTTCTACTTCATTCCTTTTCATGGCTGAATAGTATTACATTATGTGGATAGACCACATTTTCATTTTTTTGACCCATTCATCAGTTGAATGACATCTGGATTATTTTCACTTTTTGGCTGTTGTAAGTAACTCTGCTATGAACATTGGTGTACAAGTCTTTGTGTGGACATATGTTTTCATTCCATTGGATATAGACCTAGGAGTAGAATTGCTGGCTTATAGGGTAACTCTATTTCTATTTCTTGAAGAACTGCCAGACTGTTTTCTGTAGCAGCTGTACCATTTTACTTTCTCATCAACAATGTATGAGGATTCTAATTTCTCCACATTCTCACCAACACTTGTTTTTGGTCTGTCTTTCAGATTATAGCCATAATAGTGGATATGAGGTGGTATCTTCTTGTATTTCCTTGATGGCTAGTGATGTTTAGCATGTTTTCATATGCTTGTTGGCTTTGTGTATCTTCTTTTTTTTTAAATGCCCTCTTTTTTTTCTTTCTTTTTTTTTTTAAATATATCTTTATTGATTTCAGAGAGAGGAAGGGAGAGGGAGAGAGAGATAGAAACATTGATGATGAGAGAGTCATTGATCGGCCGCCCCCTGACCGCCCCCGACTGGGGATCAAGCCGCAACCTGGGCATGTGCCCTGACCTGACCGGGAATCGAACCCCGATCGCCTGGATCCTAGGTCGATGCTCAACCACTGAGCCACGCCTGGCCGGGCTGTAGAGAACTATTTAGATCCTTTGCCCATGTTTTAATTGGGTTATTTGGCTTCTTTTTACATTTCATTTATTACTGATTTTAGAGAGGAAGGGGGAGAGAGAGAGAAAGAGAAAGAAAGGAGAGAAAGATCAATGTGAGAGGGAAACATCGATCTGTTGCCTCCCACATGCACCCTTACCAGGGACTGAACCTGCAACCTAGGTATGCGTCCTGACCAGGAATCGAACCTGCAACCTTTTGGTGTATGGGATGACGCTCCAACTAATTGAGCCACCTGGCCAGGGCTAATTTATTTTTATTGTTAAGAGTGTTGTAGATGTCCCCCATTTTTCTCTGCCCTCCTCCACTAGCCTCTCACCCCACCCCAGGCCTTCACTGCACTATTGTCTGTGTCAATGGGCTATCCATATGTGCATATAAGTTCTTTGGTTAATCTTTTCCCACTCACCTTCCCCCTTTCCTCTGATATTTATCAGTCTGTTCCATGCTTCCGTATCTCTGAACCTATTCTGTTTGTCAGTTTATTTTGTTTATTACATTCCACATATAAGTGAGATCATGTGATATTTGTCTTTCTATTTCACTTAGCATAATCATCTCCAGGTCCTTTCATGCTGTCTCAAAGGGGGTAGGTGGGTGTCTTCTTGTGTATTCCTGAAGTCAGATATAGTATTCTTCATTTGTGACTGGTTTTTATTAATAGTTGCAGTGTTCTTTTTCATGCTGATGTAGTCCCATTAAGTTTCTTGTAGTTCTCACTAAGTTTCTTGAGCATCCTTATAACCGTTACTCTGGAGTCTTATGTCTGATAAATTGCTTACCTCCAGATCATTTAGGTCTTTTTCTGGAGATTCCTTCTTCTCTTTCAGTTGAAGGTTGTTTCTTTGTCTCCCCATTTTAGTTGTCTCTTTGTGTTTGTTTCTATATATTAGCTATACCTGCTATGACTCCCAGTCTTCATGGGGTGTCCTGTTGTAGTAAATGTCCTGTGGGACCCAGTGGTGAGATTTCCTTAAACCCCTGAGCTGGATGTTCTAGGAGTGACCCTTTTGTGGGTTATTTGGGCTCTCTTGTTGTAATTGGGTCTTGATTGTTGTTGTCCTGTTTGTGGGTGGAATCTCCTCTCGTGCTGGCTAACAGTAAAGCTCAACTCCATCTACTTTGTGTGAGCTGTTGTACAGGTGCTGACAGGGCAAAACAAAACAAAACTGGAAACAAACAAAAAAATACAAAAGAACCCAACAACAACAGCAAAAACAACCACAAAAGAAAAGAGAATTGGGAAATAGAAAAGAGAATAAGAAGACTAAGGTACCACTGTATTGTGCATTTGTTTTGAAAGTGAGGGCAAGTGCAGGCGTGCCTGTCTTCAAGGAGCTCCCAGTCCTGAGGCTAGGGAAGAGCAGGGGCAGCGTCAATAGCCAAAGATAAGATGCAAAATTGTAAAGGGTTTATGAAAAGGAGCATAAGATGTGTGTCCTAGAAGGGTGATCTGGAGGTTTCCAGGCAGAAGAAAAAAAAGGGCAGAGCTGACCAAAGGCACAGCCTGAGTGGTCAGCAGAGTGAGCAGCAAAGAAGAGGAACAGTCAGTAGCTGCTACTTCCAAGTGTGGGGGAAGTGGGAGGTGAGGCTGGGGCATCAAGGTAATGGGTGAATGAGAAAGGAGCGGCTGTCTTATTGACACTTTGAAGGACGGTTGAGATTTTGCCAGTGGAGAAGATGGGACGCTTTCCAGCTACAGGACTTGGAGTAGACAAAGACACAGAGATGAAGGAAGGGCTGGAATGTGAAGTTCACAGAGGAGCCATCTGGGTGTAGCCCGAGCTGCAGAGGCAGCTGTAGCCCAGAACTCAGGAGTTTGGAGATCCTCTCGTGTGTGTGGTGGGTGGATTTTAAGCTGGGAGATCTCTTCTAGTGGCTTTTGAAGAGTCTGAGGAGAGGGCATGTGACAAGTGGTCTAGAGGCTGGACATCCGTCTCTTCATTGCAACTGCAGCTTTCAGATCCTGCTGAAAGAGGTGAGGGAGAGGGAGAGTGATACCACTGGCAGAAGGGCACCATCAGGAGGGAGACTGGCTCATGGGGTATGGATGTGGGAGGCTGAGCAAAGGCTGAAGAGCCACCTGCCACTCAGAAGGAACAAGGGAGAATAGATGTTTTTAGGAATAGCTGCTGTCTGCTGGACATTGTTCTAGACCATTGATCATCTCACCACACCTTGCAAACCAGGCCCTGATGGTGGTGTTTCCCCTCTGTGTTACATAGCCCATAAAAACAGGACTCCAAAGGCCAGGGCTGGAGCAGAGATTTAACTCAGTCTGATTTCTGAGGCCCTGATTTGCCCAGGAGCCACTCTTTGACCTTAGCCCCACCGTTGCTGAGGAGAAGTTTATGGATAAGTCAATCTGTCAAAAATAGAGATTTCTGCTTCCATTCTCCCCTGGATCATTTGAGTTGTTTTTTGTTAATTGGGTCTTTTATTTTCTTGTGCTGTGTGATTAGGCTCCTGCTGCTTTGAAGTGGTCCTGGTTGGGTGGGGAGGGAGCGGGAAGGACTTAGTTAACATGGTGATCCTCTCTTGGCAGGAGAAGAAACAAGTTTTACTGTTGAGAGAGAAGTTCACTTTCCTTCTTTTCATATCTCTTGTGTTGTGATGATGCCTGTCTTGTCTTGGGGCCTTCAGGAAGACTGAAATAATTTCCTTTGTCTCTAACCTGCTTCCTGAGGATATTTATTTGGTGGCGTGCACAGGTGCTACCTAAAGATAAACCTGACTTTTTTTTTTAAAATTAGCGCTTGGAATTGCTAGCATTGACCTGCTTGGCCTCAGGAACCTGCCCTACCTGGCCTTGTGGCTTCATCCTTTACCATAGATTTATTTGGGTTGCTTAAAGGTCTGGGAGGGTCAATGGCTTGTCCTGAGAAATCTGACACTGGGGCTAGAGCTCTGCCTTCCCAGTTGTATTGTAGTGTGGTACTTAAAAAAAAAAAAAAGAGAGCTCTGCTTGTGGTCATTTCCAGGTGAATTTCAACGTTTATGCTATAAACACCAAAGACCCTCGTGTGTGTGTGTGTGTGTGTGTGTGTGCGTGCACGCTCAGTGTTCTCTGTTTTCTGAAATGATCCAGGGCACATTCAGAGATGGTCCTCAGAACTTATGCTCTAGAGAAAAAAGGTGTTACATTAGAGGGATCCCAAATTTGAGCACTTGCTGTTTGATGCCCACAGCCAAGGAGACCATGGAAAGATTGGGAAGGAAAGCTGGTTTTTGCCAGCACATTGTTTACCATTAGCTTTCAGCATGACCAAGAGAGGGCTGACAGTGTCTAAAAATAACTCTGCAGGGGCTTGATCAGCACTTTCAACAGATTTTTTTGGTGGCGATGGGAATGTTCTGTGGCGGCACAGACTAGCATGGTAGCTATTAGCCATTGGGGCTATCGGAGCACTTGCACTCTGGCTAGTGCAACTGAGGAATTGAAATTTTAATTTTATTTAATTTAAATATGAATTGGTGATTCTAGACCTGAATATCTAACTGCTTATTGGGCTGGTTTCCCCACCTGTGAACATCATAGGCCCTCGGACTCCATAACTGTAAGACCACCCTCTTTACTTCCTCACCTTCCCAGTGAAATGATATCGCCATTCTCAGAAGGCACACCTTTGATATGATCCTCAGCATGTCCTCCTTCTTTGCTTTTATATGAATCAGTTACCAGGTCTTGTCCTTCCTGCATGTTCTCTAACCTGTTCAGCATCCTGATCACCACAGCTGCTTCCTTAGGGCAGGTCTCCACTAGCTAGCTTCTGACTGGATGCATACAACATTTCTTCACAGTCTCTGATTCCAGCCCTCTCTTAAAACTACTTTCTCCTCTGTAGCCAAGAACTCTATCTAAATTGCTAATATAATTATTTTTCTTTCCTGTTTAAAAGTCTTCAGTTGTTCTCCATTAGCATTAATGCCAAATTCTTCAGTATGACTGATAAGGCCCTTCCGGGTGGGTCTCTGTCTTTATCTCTCTGTCTCTGTCTCTCTCAGGACTCCAAGCTTAATGAGCTACTTACAAATCTCTGGACAGATGCTTCTGGCTACATGCACATTTTGGGAAAGCTTCACTGTTGGCCCTTCACAGCCTTGATTAGGTGACCCTCAACTGAGGGCCTATAACATCCTCTGCATATGCTAGGATCTCATTTTCTTCCCATTTGTTGTTTTTTTCTGTTTACTGGATTATGTTTTCCACTGGACTTGATCCCTTTGAGGGCAGGGGCCTATTATCATTCAACTCCATCCTTAAGGGCCCAGGACGGCCTGGCACAGAGTGAATGTTTGGTACATGCATACATGAATGAATGAATGAATGAGTGAGTGATTAGATGAAGAGGTAATTTCCCACTGCCTGCAGTAATTACCACCCTCCTGTGGTACTTTAAACCACTGGCCAAACAGAGTTCACAGTGGAAGAAGCCTGCCTTGAGGTTAGAAAAGTTAATCTTTCAGTGGAAATTCAATCCTCATATTTCATTTTCAGGCCACTTTGCGTAGCAAAGTAGTTTAACTCAGAGCAGATTTCTGCTGTGCTGATGGTTAATTTCATGGCCCACAGAGGGTCAGCATACCAGGGCCCGGAACACGGCGACCACAGTGCAGCTCACCGCACACGCTGAGGGCCTGGCAGCCCTGTTGTTTTAGAGAAGCAGTTTTCAAACATCCTTCAACAGACTGATTTTGAGTTAACAGGGGTGACCTTTTCAAGAACATTTTAAAAAGCTATAACATAGATCCCTCCCAGACCGTATATTTTCCTTTCTCCATGTAGTTCAAAGGGATTGAGTTTTCTCATAGGTTTTTGCCGGCAATCTTCAGCTTGACCCTGGTTGTTTAAATCTGCTGAAGGAAATTTGAACAAACTTGTTCTTTGGTAATTCTTCTGCCTCTGTGAACCTTTAACCTTAAGGTTTCTTTTAGAGCCAGGGGCTGCATTGTCACCAGCCGTCCCTGCTGGGGCTTTCAAAGGGCATTGTCTAGTGTGTCTGTTTTCACTTTGCTACTGGAGTTCTTTTGAGGAAGGGTATTAATTCAGACCTGATTCTGAGACAGGACGAGGACTTTTAAACTTGCCCCAGAGCTTGGGGTCGGGGAAATGAGTATAATGCAAGCCTGTGACTGGTGCCAGTGATTGTTCTACAAATAGTCTGTGAAGGTGAAGGAAGAGGTGGCCTTCCAGAGACACATTGGGCATATTTGCTGTCCACTGGGTGACCCAGCTCTGCCCAGGTCTTATTTGACAGTATGACAGAAAGAGATTCCTATCTCTGATGGTCAAGCTTTGGGCCTAGAGCCCCTTTCCAAATATAAACTTACTGGAGCACCAAGTTCTTGTGAACTTGGGAGGCTAGACATGAACTTGGGGTTCATATACCATTACAAAAATAAACCTGCTGGGGAAAGAGAGGAAGGTCTCAGAGGCAAGAGGATAGAAATTTGATGCTGCTCCTGGTGTCTTGCTCTGAGACTCTGACTCACCTCCATCAACTAGCCAGTTTCACCATTTAGTTTTTCATGTGTCTTCTCAAAGAAAAGCCCAAAGATACCCGAATATGTGTGACATCACAGTCATAGGCCCCTGTGGGCTTTGGGGCTGGTGTCTTGGGTCCTTGACTCCTGCAATCAGTCTCTAGACAGTTCCTTGTTTGTTTTGTCACTAACTCTTTGCTGTAGGTTGGGGCTGTTTGAGTACCTGGTCTGGCTCCTTGGCTTGCTTTTGTTTCTTCTCTCCGGATTCTTAGTTCCCTGAAAATTTGGCTAGGTGACCTTATTCCTTAAGATCAGACGTTGTAGAAGTAAAAGTGTTTTATTACATTAATTAATTCAGTCAACAAACCCCAAGCAACCTACTACATGCTAGGAGTTGGGTTTATATTGGTGAATAAGGCGGTGGTGGTTCCTGTGTTCATGTACCTCACTTGTGGTAATGTGGGAGGAAGACATTATAGAAGTAAACAGAAATGTGCAGAATTACAAATTGTAATGGGCCTATGAAAGACAAAATAGGATGCCCAGAGAGGGACGAATGGGTGTGGGGATCTAGTTTGGAGGCTAGGGAAGGCCCTTCTGAGGAAATTAAGTTTAAGCTAAAATTTGAAGGAGGAGCAGGAGTCGACCACTGGACTGTTGGGAGGGAGTGGCACATGTGAGAGTTTTGAGGCAGGAGACAGGCTGGGCTGTTCTACAAGTAAGAGGTTCACCTGGCTCACTGTATTAGAGATAGTTTCCACAAAGGAGACCTGGTATGGGCCTGGTGTATTTGGACAAATATGTATATTTGGACTCTGTGTCACTCGATTTTGCTGGAGAATAAAGCAACTGCATGTCTCTCCATTCTGATGAGGACAGAGAAGAAGGGGGAGGAAGACAACCAGCCTCTGGAGGCATCTGCCCTTAGCACCGTTGTCCTGTTGGTCTTCTTCCACCCATAGTATTGTAGGTTTCTGGTACTGCACCCTCATTTCCTTCCCATAGTGGAGGGAAGGGCTGAACTGGAAGTAGGAGCTGGCAGGTACTCCTGACATACAGTGAACCAGAATTTTTACTGTTCTGTGACTGTTTGATCATTTACTGTTAGCCTATTGACTGCTTATGATTCATAGGCAGGCAGAGGTTAAGGATATATTTCTGAACCACTGTACCAAGCACTGGACATCAGAAGGGGTAAGTGAAGTAGCTGAAGCACTGGCACCAGCCCACCTTTGGACTATTGGTCAGAGCCTGTGGAGCACATGCCCCTAAGCATTTTCTTCATCCCCTTTCCTTCTGGGGTTCCCATTGGGTTGAAGATAATGCACTGGGAGAAAATTCTGCCCTTTTTCCTCCCCCAGAAGTGAGTTTGGCATGAGATTGTTCCAGTCTGGATTGCGCCAAGAAGGGTGGAGGAGTGGTGCAACATTTGGATGGTTTGTAGTTCAGAACTGGAATTGGAGACTCAGAGAAGACCAAGGCTTTACCCTGGAGATTCCTTCCAAGCAGGCCTGGCTTGGCCTCAGACTTGAGTGGATATTTTTCTGCCTTTGATTTTCTCAAGTTCATTAATAAGGGAACAGTAAGTTATAGCCTTTAAGGCAGGGGTGGGGAACCTTTTTTCTGCCAAGAGCCATTTGGATATTTATAATATCATTCGTGGGCCATACAGAATTATCAACTTAAAAATTAACCTGCTATATTTGGTCAAACATTTAATTAACTCTTCCTAATGTGATAGCTGGAACTGCTCCTTTTTGCTGAGGCCTTGGCAGGGCCAGACCAAATGATTTTGCAGTCATATGTGGCTCTCGGGCCGGATGTTCCCCACCCCTGCTAAAGCTGTTGTGATATGCTGTTTAGTTTTTGGGGACAGAACCCCATCTCCAGGTTGGAGGAGAGAATGTTTGCAGGAAATTCTACCAGGTAGGGGCTCTTCAAAAAGAAGAGGGACATATTACTGAGCTTTAGGGGATTCCTTTGAGAAAGAGCAACCTGGGTTTCCCCTGCCTTTTTTCCCCCCTTTAGAATCAAATGGAATCTCTTTTCTTGGCACATATTTTCTAGATAAAAAGAAGTACTATATATTTGTTATTGTAGATTCATTAGTTGTTTCTAAAAGTTTTTAAAAGTACGTAGTAAGAACTTTCCATGGTGACCAATAGTTTCTTTTCGAGGAATGGATATTTTCTAGGAAAGATAAGAGTTATTTTTGGTTTCATTTCTTCAGCTGAATCTCCCCCTCTTCCTTTTATCTCAAAATCTGTCTTGGAAGGCAATCTGGGGACATTTTAGCAAGCACCACCCTGGTAACAGATGTGTGTCATCCTTTCCTTGACACATTTCCAGGTCCCGGGGAGAGCAGCTGTATAATTGCAGGCTGTCTACGGAGGAGGTGGGTTGAAACCATCTCCATGCTGACTTCAGGAGTGTTTGGTGCACAAGAGGGCAGTGTTTGCTTACAGTCCTGGATGGAGATGATCAGGTCAGCATAGTTAGAATGACCTCGGACTCTTTCAAGACAAAATAAACTGTAAGCCACAGCCATGGTGGCTTCTCATATATGCCTATAAGCACCTGGTTCCTCCACAGTATAGTTGCTTGCTATCTTTTTTCCCTTAAAAAGAAAAATATTGTTTCTTTCAACGTGGTGGTGTTTTTTTTTAAATGAATGAAAATACAGTTTGCAGCCTTGTACCTACAATGGCAAAGGTTAAAAAGTGTTGTGAAAGCAGAACAACTACTTTCTAATTAAAAAACACATGGGATTTTGTTTGAAGCAAGGGTCAATGTATATTCTCCCCTTTCACATCAGTGCAAAGATGATCTGACTTCACTTTTCAAGCATTTAAAGATGTGAACTTCAGTCATCAACCCTTCTTACATTGTTTTCTTTTTTTGCAAGTTTATGGTATTAACCAAAGCCAAGAATTTCCAGGAGAAAAAAAGGTGATCTCCGTGCCTCTCGGAGGCACACTGTGCTATATGAAACAGGCCGTGTCTGCTTTTATATAGAATTTGCCTATTTTCAACTCTTCTGTGGTGTGTCTTTGTAGAGGCTTTCAAGCCAGAAAGACATATTGGTATACAACCCTGTCCCAGCAGATTCCAGCCTATGCCAGAATTGGGGCCTCATTTCATTTTTTGGTTCCCTGAACCTGGAACTATTGATTTCAGGTACCTCCAGAATGTTAACACCCAAAAGAGCTTAATGTACAACAACAGCAGTAGGGAGGTCCTGCACCCTGAGGAGACACTAGAGATGGTGGTGAGGTGGAAGGAGCCATTCTCAGGCATGGCCTGGACTTGGCTGCGGGCACTGCAGTGTCAATGACACTTCAGTTTGCCTCTCTGAGCCTGTTTGTGCACTTCTAATGCAGGTGATTGTCCTTCTCAGGGTGGTGGTTTAGAGAAAAATGTTTATAAAGCTTGTGGCACACAGTAGGGAATGGTTCTTGTGATGTTGGTCCCTCTGGCCCAGACCAGTTATAAGCATATGGGTGGGGGGTTGTAGAGACACAGATAGGGTTGTAGTTCTTTTATTTGATTCTCTGAGCATGTCTGTTGCTTGGCCCCTGTGAGCATCTGCAGCAAAGCAAAATGAAATCTAGGTGGGGGGAGCTGCGTTGCCACATGATCCTCTGATAGCCATCAAGGAGAAAAGCTGGGTTCCCGGGCTTAGCCCTATATGAAATCAGATGTCTTCTAATCTTTTCTAATCACAACATAAATCTTCCAAAGTGAGCGTGTCTATAAGATAGATGCACATACACTGTGGAACATATTAGTATGTGTGACATCCTCACGGGGTTTAATTGATCAGTGGCATTTAATACAGAATTTGAATTTGATAGCACCGAGTGAGGAGACCCATGGCTGGCCTTCTTATTTGCTTCCCATGAAGCTCTGGTCCTGGCTTTTATTAGAAGGGTCTGGGTAGAAAAGGAAGGTTTTTGAGCTGCAGGCTTTCAAAAGAGGCTCACGCTATGTTTTTCCAGGAACATATTTTCTGAAAAATGCTGGAGTCCTCAATTTCCAAAGAAGCCTAGTTTGTAAGGGGAATGAAAAGTTGTTTTTGCGTGTGGCTTCGGGGTGGTTCTCCATCTTCACTCCCTAAGGCAGGGTTGGTGAATTGGGAATGGGACAGATGTTTCTTGGTAGTAATTTCCAGTCAGATTCTTGAATGCCTTGTATACTCTGGGTCACCATCAGCTCATAATGGAGCAAAATTGAGTGAGAATTCCTGCAATGAAAGACGTGAACGGCACATGGGAGAGATATGATGGTGGAGATAGAGTGCATTCTGTGAGAAAATATTTCTAGTGCTATCTGTAAAATTCAGATTGTATAACCATTCTGAAGTGCTCCCTTTAAAAGAGTTTCCTTCCACAAGCATTGCAGCTGAGTAAATACCAATAATTTTTATTTCCTTTCTCCTTATCGGTCCCTCTACTGAAATGTTTCTGCATAACCTAAGTGAACATCAAATGATTGGTGTCAGCTTCCAATATGAATTATGATCCTCATTTCAAAACACAAACTGCTTCTTTGCTTTTGCATTTGGAGGTAATTATCAATATTTACTAATACTGGGGAAGAGCTGGAAATGGAGGAAATGCTGCTGAAAATGGTGTCCCCAAATGAAGATAACAGGGAGGGGTTATATGTGTCATGTGTGTATGATAGGGTTAATGGTCGGGAGGTTTGAAGGGCCTGGCCTAACACTGGACGGCCTGTCTCTCAGGCTCCAGCCTCATCGCAGTCTCTCACAGATGGATGAGGGGGACTGTGTGGACTCAATTGCACAGCTTTCTTATGGAGATGGAAACTCAGAAGAGGCTGGGAAAGCTATTCATGATAACTGTGAGAAATGCTTGATCTGGTCTGTGCTTTCAGAGGCCCTCCCCTCTCTTGTTTCCTTAGGGTCTGCCATAGGCTTAGTGGAAGTGCCCTTTGGTGAGACGAGCAAGAGAAACTGAGGGCTGCTCTTAGACCTTTGTGCGCCTGAGGTCCCACACCGCAGCCTGGAAAGCAGACGAACAGGAATAAAATGTGCTGACATCCCACATAAAAAAAAGTTTATACATACTTATATCTGCCTTGAATACCAAGTTGCTAGGTGACATTCTCTTATATCTTAGTATACATTTAATTCAACTTTAAGTAATTTCAGTTTTTGCAGGTTTTTTTTTGTGTTTTGGAGCTGGTAAAAATTTTTAAGTTTACTAACGCTGTAAACTTTGGTGCTTTGCTTGTCATGCCTAATTAATGGCTGCCTTTGAGAAATCCAGAGGAGATTTCAGACTTTGCCTTATAGAACTTCCCAGAGAGTTAAGAAGCTGCAGTGCAATAGGTCTGGGCTCTGGACTCAGAAAGATTTAAATTGGAATTTTGCCTCTTCTGCTTGCTTATTGTGTGACTATGGACATTTTGCTTTTCCTTAGTTTTTTCACCTTTTTCAAAAAAGGAATAATACCTACCTTTGGGGTTTGCTATTTAGGATTAGCAGGAATAATTGTCATATGGTGGTCATGGTTCTGGGTGCAAGGTATAGGTCCAGTAAATGGAAGCAGCCCTCATTGTCACTGTCTCCCGCAGGCCAGCGCTGCAAAGTTCGACCCAGGAATGTCTCTACTTCAGAGGTCATTGGAGAGAGTCAGACAACCTCTCCCCTCAGCATTGCAGACAGCTGGAAAGAGCATTGAAATTATGCAAGGGCTATGTTTCAAAGAAAGAAATGAAATTCTTGAATTTTTTAAGGCATAGAAGGGGAGGGAAAGAAACAGATTCATTGTTTTAGTTGGCTATTCAACAGGATGCAGGACAAAGCTGGCCTCTCTCCTGTCTAATGTCATCATTGGCATTTTTTCTTTTTCATTTTCTTCTTTTTTCCCTCTCCTTCCCCCTCTTTCTCCTCCTCCCCTCCACTCCTCCTCCTCCTCCTCCTCTTCCTACTTTGACTGCAACAAAACCCCCCTTTGCTCCAAGTCATTCTCAGTTTCTGAGCCTGGAATTAAATCTCATGCTCTGGAGATTCTCTGATGCTAGGAATTATTTTTTCTTTTGCAGTCTTTGTTCTGTTCTTCAACATTTCTTGTTGCTCTCAAAGGGAGGTGCCAGGTGCTGGCCCTGAAGCTAGTTTTGGGGCTTGTCAGAGTGCCTAAAGAGGGCCTGTGACATTCTGGAGCTCTTGGACATGCTCTCACAGTTCCAGGGCAGTGGGGTGGTGACAGGGCGACGTTGGAGTGAGCAAGGTTTGGCGGAAGATGGGTGTGGATGGAAAACTGAACTGACTTCTGGATAAAGCTTGCCTGGGGTCTCAAATGCTGGGGGAATTTCTGTGGGAGGGCTGAGAAAATTTAACACCACCTCACCTTTTTTTTTTTTTTTTTTTTTTAACATCACCTCACCATTTAATGCATGTACCAGCAGAATGAGCTCTGCCAGCCCAAGGCAGTGCAGGCTTTGAAAAGCCCAAACGAAAAAGGGTCCCTGCTTTTGGGAAACTCATTGCTAGGAGAAACTCGCTGGGCTCCTTCAGAAAGCAGGAGAACGTGGGTTCAGTTGTGAGTCACCTGACTAGGCACTCAGTTATTCTGGTGATGTGCTTGGCCCCATCATAGGGGCCTGTATTCGCATCTTCTTTCCCTAGTCATGGCTTGCAACACCTGTAGCTATGCTTGTTTATAAGAAGTAGTGGAAAGAGCTGGGCTGGGCATGTTAGCCTAGGTTTAAACCCTAACTCTGTGGTTAGCTTGGGATGATGCACTACTCTGAACTTTAGTTTTCTCATCTTCGAATGAGGAGAATCACCTTGCAGGTTTTTTAAAGCTATGGATAGTGTTTTTCTCAGTGCCTGCAACCTATAAAGTACTCAACAAACGGTCATAAATATTTGATTTTCAATCTTTAAAAGACTGTTCGTATAAAAACAAATCATTTGTCAGAAGTCTCACTTATATTTGAATGGGAATGCAGGCTAGATGGATGGTGTGTAATAGCATGTGTACTGTATGATTTTTGCCTCTGCTTTTAAATTGGTGATAATGTAGTTGGAAGAAACTCAGTGAACATACTTGAAGTAATCAGAGCGTAAGTACTTCATTGTGTTGATCTGGCTATAAAATTGTGAGTGCAGTTGGAATTGAAAGGAGGAAGGCCCACAATGGGGAAAGACAGGGTAGAAACTAGAAGAGAAATGTGGATGGTTTATTAGAAAGCAGTGTGTTTTGTCTACCAGGAGAGATTAGTCTCCAGGAAGCCTCGGTTTGTTTTGTGTTTGGAAGCTGATAGGTGCCTATCACTGCTGAATGCAGATGAACCCAAAAATATGTTATGAAAGGAACTTAACTTTTCTTTAAATAATTTATGCATCAATATTAAAGAAAAAACACAAAACAGTATAAAACAGCATAAATGCAAACATGGATAATTTTTAAAATTTGAGATTTAGAGTCTGAAAAATTGAATTTGAATCCTGGCTTCAGGATTTGTAGTTGTATGATCTTGGTCAGATAGCTTAACTTCTCTGGGCCTCTACTTCCGGCTCTGCAAAATAGGAAAGAGCCATTTCAAGGATTAGAAGAAATGTATCTGGTACACGATAAGCTTTTAGTAAACATGGTTATTGTTATCACCATTACTTTTCCTCCTGATAATAAAGTCTCCTAGTTTCTTGTGATTCTACTTTGTCAGCTATAAATGTGGGCTTCCCTGAAATGCTATAGTTTTTTCTGAAGTATAACTGTATATACTGGAGCATTGGTTCAGTGTTGCGGAGAGGTTCATAAATGAATTTATGACTAAGTTTTGGAAAGCTCTTTTTTGTTAACTCCTTATTTGAAAAGCAGAACAGATAAAGTCCTTAATAGTTTATTATTTTTAGAGCCTGAATGAGGCCTATGTGTGTGCCTGGGGAAAAATTCAGAAAACTTTAGGTTTTTGAAGGATGTGTGTGGGGTGCCCTCATTTAAATTGGAGAAAGAGACTTTCCCCTTGAATTTACTATTTATTTTTTAGGCATGCACATTTCCAAATATGTCAAATATAAATGATTTTAAGTTTTTAAACTAACAATACAACATTAGAACTTAACCAGGAATTTAAAAAGGTCTTCCTGACTTTCAGTTTCCCTCAGATTTGCACTACTCTTAAAGTTCTGGGTGCTTTGCATCTCTAGCTGAGCCAGAAAACACCTCTGTTTTGGGATTGTAAAGAACTCCATATCAAGCCAAATCTTATATTAAACTTTAAAGAACCTCTTACATTCTTTTGTTTTGCATTTTGCTGTAGTGCAGATTGCTTAAACTAAGTGGGAAATTGGCTAAAAATACAGTATAGGAAATACTTATTTTGGTGTAATTTGTCTTTGAGGAACGGGCTCAAGTTTGTTTTTGTAAATAGGAATATTGATTTGCAAAAACTTAATGAGGAGTAGCAGACAGGAGATGACATGTGGTACATTTAGAATTTGATTGGAGAAATCACAGCCATAAAATATGAGTACACATCCCTTATATAAATGGATAGACCAGCTGGTTCTCAAAAAAATGTTTGTTAACACAGACACACTGGACCTCAAGGTGAATTTCAGATGATTGAATTAGTTTATATGCACATTGGTACATGTGTGGAAACTCATGGCAAATAGTGTACCATAGTAAATGCATGTAAGCAGATAAAACAGAGCTCGGAGTCACGAGTTATATAGTAAAAATGAGTGGACTAACTACTTTTCAGTGAAGTTTTTATTGTTTTGGAACTGGGTCTTTTTAATTGTCTTAAAGGAATGTCTCTTTTGGGCAAATCTGAAATATGAAAACTATCCTATTTTCCTATAAGTGAAACATTTAAATACCCTCCCACCCCCAAAGTGTTTCAGCACCTAAAGTGAAACTGGAAGTAGTTTTGATAAGTAACTTATATTTTAGGGGCTGAAGAGAAGCGCTTAGAAAATTCAGTTTCTCAAGCTCATTCTTTGTGAGAAGTCAGCAGCATCCAGACAAATTATCATGTGAATATTTTCTCCAGATTTTGCTTCCGTTGTATTCAAACTCAAACTTAGTTTAAAAGTGAAATTTCTAAATAAAACTTTCTAATGATAGGTGCATTTTGGGGTAAGCAAATTGGTAGAAGCAGTACATAAAATCCCAGGACAAAATGACACATTTTTCCCTGTTAAACTCATTTAATGTTTGACGTTTCAAAGTTCACATTGAATCTTTACAATGGAACGTTTGTGATTCCAAAAGCCCAGAACCTGAAATGAATTCAGATTGACTTATTGTTCTTTTCCTGCACCGTCTGTCAGAACCTTTTTACTTTACCACGGACCCAAAACTGCTTCTTACAGTTTGCTCTACCTTATTACTTTAAATCTCCAAATCTCTAATATTGTGATTGTTATTTTATTGTAATAATTATTGTTGTTACTATTATTGAACAAGCTTTGGATGTTTGGTTTGAAAAGATTCAGCCTTGCATTTTGATTATGGTGATTAGTGTGTATGGGAAGCTGAGTATGAAGCCATACAGGGATTTGATATATATTTCTAAGGCATTTTCACTGTGATACCGGGGAATAAGGTTTTTGTTTTCACAGGGTGGAAAGGTTGCTGTGAATTTTATTACTTGGGAATCACAGCTTTAATTCTAGCTTGTTTTAGTAAAACAAAAATTAGCCCTTAATACTGTTTTAATTTCTTGAATGAATGGAACCTATTTCTGATTCTGATTTTACTGAAGCAGTCTCCCCATTTCCCCAAGTGCCACTTCCCAAGGTAGACAAAATGTTCTGTGCAGGCGAAATGTGAGATGATGGCTGTATGGGAGACAAAGGAGGTTAGGAAGCTACTTGCAAAACTACTTAAAATAAATTTGAGGGGTCAAACATGGAACCTAGTTGCAAAAAAGAAAGGAAAAAAAATGCCTTAGGTCAGTTCAGCTAAAATAACGCAGGTATTCACATTTGCTAGAGGATTGTGTGTTTCTTGCTAATCAGATACAATTGGTATAGATAATATTTGAGTATCTGAGGCTAGATCTCACTGCTTGTGTATCAGAGAAATTAACCTAAAGGGGCATGTCATAAAAGGTTGATTTTGGGGAACAGACACCATTTGGAAGAGAGACGCTAGCTGTTTACCGCATTGTCTAAAGAGTGCTCGGACTTAAGTCTTGCTCTCCAACTTGCAGCTTGTCTGTCAGATGCAGCCTTGGCTTGGGCCTGGGCAGATGGGCTTGCGTTAGCACTTCATTTAAAAGCGATCAGTACTTTTAAATTAAACATGTGAAGTTATCTTGGTGAGGCATTGAATAGGAGGCTGCTGGATCATTGAATTTGTCCCACAGTTTAGCCAGTTCAGCAGGGATTTTGGAGTCTGAAGCAATTAATATGCAAGTACATTTGAGTCAGCAAGGTAGGAGATTACTGTCTTATCAGGGTAAGAAAAATTTCTTTCCCCAAGATCCAAACTTTTTAAGAGATAGATAAAACCCATTGTTTGAGGCTCATGTTTGAGAGTGACCACCTCAAATTGACAGATTTTAACCACTAAAACACACCAGAGGGAATAATTATATTAAAAGAAAACTTTTGATCTATTATTTTGCATTTTGCATTATGCTTAGCATAGAGGAGATCCCAGTTTCCAGTTTCCTTTCTCACTTTTTTTTTTCCTTTTTTGCTCATATAGGTTGGGAGAAAACTTAATTTTCTTTGTTGAAAACAAAATCACTCACTGAACTGATTAAAACACAGAAGTTGTTTTTGTCTTATCAAATTGAGTACTTGAAAAGACAAAACTGAAAAGGATTTCAACATGTAGCTAAACCTTCATGCGTCCTGTAAAGCCAGATGTGCTCTATGCAAAATGCTGTGTGATTTCCTGACCAAATGACCTGGCTTAGGGTAACAGTTATTTCTTTGATAAACCCCTCCCCCTTGTACAGACCCAGAACCCTTATACCTGTTGTTTGTTTGTTTTCACCTGGCAGGCAGCATTCGGTCGTGATAGATATGTGACACAGTTTTTAACACAGTGCCTTAATACTATTTCCTTGTCTTTAAAGTAGGGAAAGTAAGACCTTAAAGAGTTGTGAGGAAGGCATGAAACAACATGTGTGAGATGCTGATGCAGTGATAGTCACACAGCACCGGTTCTGGAGATGCCTCTTCCTTTCCCACTACACTTAGTGGGAGACGCCTAGGTAGCCTTATATTAAGCGGATGTGGCAGGCCTCTGAGAGAAGCAAGAGCACTGGCATACGGGCTGGTAGGAACTATTGGGTAATTGAGGCTTGGAAATTGTTGCTTTACTCCAGAAGACAGGGACACAGCGGGAAAGTTTAGTCTTTGAAAATCACATGTGACTTAAAAATCAAAAATAACAAGAGTGACTCATAGAGACCCTTTACTTCTGGAAGCTTTGATTTGACTGCCTAGTTTCAGGAATTTGGGGACATCAGTAACTTTGGAGAAGATCATTACATTACTTCTGGGTAGCAGGCTGCCCTTTTGCCAGGGCCTGAGCTTTACTTAAAAGTGTATATAGCCCAGCCCTGGCAAGCATGGCTCAGTGATTAGAGTGTCGGCCTGCACACCGAAGGGTCACAGGTTTGATTCTTGGTCAAGGGAATGTACCTGGGTTTTCGGGTTCACTCCCCGCCCTGGTCAGGGTGCATGCGGGAGGCAACCAGTCAATGTGTTGCTCTCACAGTGATGTCCTCCTCCTCTCTCTGTCCCCCCTCTCCCTCCCTTCCACTCTCTCTGAAAAGCAAGGAAAAAATATACTCAGTTGAGGATTAACAACAACAACAATAAAAAGTGGATAGCCTAGGGCCCTGGCCTATGTGGCTCAGTTGGTTGGAGGGTCGTCATGTACACTGAAAGGTGGTGGGTTCAATTCCTGGTTAGGGCACATACCCAGGTTGTGTGTTCAGTCCCCACTCGGTGTGTGTATGGGAGGCAGCTGATCAATGTTTCTCTTTCTCTCTCTCCCTCTCCATTCCTCTCTCTCTCTCAAATCAATAAAACATATACTCAGGTGAGGGTTAAAAAGTACAAGTGTATAATCTTGGCTGCTTGAGGGCCACTTCAGGACATGACCTTGGAACACCTAGACAACTGACCATATTCTTTGGACAGATGACATAGGGACCCAGCCTGGGCATGTGTGGGTGTGTGGATGTGTAGGTGAGTGGCCTGGCTGCCTGGCAGAGGGCTTCCAGGGTTTCCTATGGGGCCTTGCTTTTCCTTCCAGTGCACTCTCCTTTCTATTTCAGATGAAGGATAGAATACTTCGGAGAATAACTTCTATTTTTTGCATTCTCAAATCTTTTTCTGTGTGTGGAGAGCATTCTGTGTTTGTTCACTGTTTTCCCATCAAGACCCTTAGCCTGTGCCGACATTCTTCTGAACAGGTCACATGTGTTTGGCAAACAGATGGTCCTTCTGAGCCCTTTTTTTGTGTGTTTTTTGCCATGGTCCGTCCTTCTCAAGGGATACTGCCAGCCTCCATACTTATTCCAGATTTAGAAGGAAAAAAAGACACCAAACAAAACAAAAAAGAAGCCTTGATATAAAATGGAAGTAGAATTTGGCAGTGGCTAGAGGAGATGCGATAAGGAGTTTGAAGTGTCTCTCCTTTGAAAAGTCTTTCTTGTTGGAGAAGAACTTGTCTCCCAGCATGTCTGTTCCTGGCGGACACCCCAGTTGGACTGATAGGGAGTGGGCTCCTCATTGCTCTGAGGCTGTGTTTCTTTGACTTGAGAAATGTCCTGAGGAATAATAAATGAAATACAAGCAATGCAAGGTTAAATCCTTATTTATTTATTTATTTTGTTAATAGGAGAAAGTGTCCAGATGAAGTTTATGGATGGCAGCTAAAAATAATAAAGCTGTATATTTGAGTCCTAGTTAATCCCTAGTATCTCATTTAATCCCTCCAAGAATTCTGGGAGGAAATTGAAGAAAAGGTGACTCAGAGAAGTTAAGAAACTACCCAAAACTACATAGTAGTAAAGTGACTGATCCATGATTTTTTTAAAAAAAGTATTGTTTTTGGTTAGGTAATACATGCACATGGTAGAAAATTCAAACCATACTAAAAGATATACAGTGAAAAGTATGTCTTCCTCTGGTCTCTGTGCCCAGTCTTCTAATTCACCTTCCTCCCAACATATCAATTTCCTTTTATGAATATATTTTAGAGATGAGTCCATATCAGTGTGTAATAGTTTCATCTCATTTTTTTTTTTAATGGAAGCCTACTACCTCACCCCCTCAGGATGACTTTGCTATTTCAAACAACACTGAATGGATTTGGTTATTTTATCTTTTACATTTGTGTGCATGATTATAGGATGGGTTCCTGGAGGCTGAACCCTGCCTGGAAACGGGGTTTTCTCACTTGCAGGCCTGTGTAGTCACTCTCTTCTCAGTTGGGTTTAGTGCTGTCGTCCTTGCCCAGAGAGGCCAGAGGGCTCCCACCAGCCCTTCTGCCCACAGTGACCTGGTGACAGCTCCTGCTTTGGCTCTTGGCCTGCCTACCACTAGGCACTTGCAGGGCCTGTGGTCCTTAGTAGGTACTCTTGCTAAAAGGAAGTAGCAGCTAGAGGCCTTTCCATTTTCCCTGTTTTGTGCTCTGTCATCTTGTCCTTTTCTGTAATCCCACTGGCCCAGGCTTGAATTCTAGTTCTACTGTTTTATTAGTTGAGTGACCTTAGACAGCTTATTAACCTTTCTAAGCTTCAGGTTTATAAGTATGAGATTTGCTATGAGAAAATAGGATAATACTCCTGCTAGTACTACCAGTAGTTAGATTATTGAGCTTTGACTGTGTCAGGCACTGTCGTAAATCCTTTAACCTATCTTATCATATCTCATACCCTTTATATCCATTATTTATCATATCTCATCTCAGGGATTATCATTTCTTTCCAAGGAAAATTCTTGAAGTTTTGCTTCTTACCATGCTTATTAGAAATGTGACCTGGGACAAAATACATCAGTTTTTTGCCCCTCAGTTTCCATTCTGTACCATAGGAATAGCAATGCTTTATCTTCTCATGTCATTGTGAGGACTGATACACACAGAGCACCCTGCCCAGGACCTGGCACATAGTAGGTCCTCAATTAATGTGTTGTTTCCTTTTTCTTCTTCATTTTGCATAGACTACAGGAGGGAATTTGAGTGTTTCTCAAATGTGTTTATATAATGACTTGCTATAAAGTTGCTTTCTGTTCGCTGTCCCTGTAGGAAATGACTGTATGAAGTATTAACTTGGGGGAGAGAGGCAGGCACTGTTCATATTCCAAAGTTTAAGTCTGACTGCTTTCTGTATTGCTTGAGAGGATACCAGACACTGTCAGAAGAAGCAGCAGTGCAGACCACTGGGCTGCTTTTGTCACTCACCACTCTTTTATTGTTCCCCAGAGAGATGGTAAGAATAAATGGAGAGGTATCACAGTAAAAAAAAAAAAAAAAGGTGCATTTTAATTAGTCTGGCCTTCCAAACACCCACGAATCCCACCAACTACTTTAATGTTTTCTTGTATTTCCTCCAAGTTTTTTTAAATGGTGATAAAATTGTACATAATGTACAATTTACTTTAAACCATTTTTAAGTGTTCGGTTCAATGGTATTAAGTTCACATTGCTCTGCAACCATTACCACCATCCATCTCCAGAACGTTTTCATCTTCCTAAACCAAAACTCTGTGCCCATTAAATACCAACTTCCCATTCACCCTCCCCCGGCCCCTGGAAATCACCATTCTACTTTATCTCTATGAATTTGACTACTCTACATAACTCATATAATTAGAATCATACAGCATTTGTCCTTTCCTGACTGGCTTATTTCACTTAGCATAATATCTTTCAAGTTTCATCCATATTATAGCATGTGTCAGAATTTCATTCCTTTCTAAGGTTGAATAATATTCATTTGTATGTGTATTCTTCCAAGTTTTTAAAGTATAGGTTAAATACATAAACACACATATATACTTACTAGTATATTTATTTATAACCATCTCTATAGTTTTGTATTTTGCTTTGACTTAACACATTTTATTTTCCATGTTATTACTTGATCTTTGTGAATATTATTGTTAGTGATGATATACTGTTTTGATTTTCTTTAAAATGAAGGTTACCTGTTCTTTTCCTTACCTCCTATAGAATTAGTTAAATTAAACTCTTTGCATATATATTTTTTTATATTAACGATATTTCTCAGGGATACTGAGAAGTTTGTGGGCTGCTCTATCTCATTTTCCTTTTGAGATTACTGATTGCATCGCAAACTCTTCTGTGTTTGTACCTTACTTGGCTGTGTTTTGTACCTTACTTGGATATGGTAAGAAATACATATCTACCATGTCTTATCCATAATTCCAAAATTAAAAAAGCTCTAAAAATTGAAATTCTTTTGTGGGGAGTTTGGGTGCAAACCGGATCTGGACTGAGGCTATTTATAGCTTTTATTTTTCCCGTTTAATGTGACTATTCAAATATTTTATTATAGGGAATGGCTCCATTCCTGCTAGGGTATTAAATAATATATGGTATATTCTTATATGTACTGAATTACCTTTTTTAGGCGCAATATATGTTAATTTATTCATAATTTTACAATTCAATATAAAGCACTTCACATGTAACTTTTTACTTGATATAATCTCTTTCTATGACATTCATTTTTAATAGAAGATTGTATGGTAACTATCATATTTTTTAAAACTTTTTAAATAACAGCTTTATTGAGATAAAATTCACTTACCATACAATTTAGGCATTTAAGGCATCAATTAAATGGTTTTTGGTACTTATTGGGTTGTGTAACCATCAGCACAATTTAAAACATTTTTGTCACCTCCCCAAAGAAACCCCATACCCAACAGCAGTCACTCCTCGTTTCCTCTTTCCCATACCCTAGGCAAACACTTTCTATGTCTATAGATGGACTTGTTTTGGACATTTAATGTAAATGGAATCATATACAATATGTGGCCTTTTGTATCTGGCTTTTCATTTATCATAGTATTTTTAAAGTACACTCATGTAGCATAAGTCTATAATTCATTCTTTTTTATGAACAAATAATATTTTATTGTATGGATATATCTCGTTTTGTTTATCAATTGATGGACATTTGGGTTTTTACTTTTTTTACTATTATGACTAATGCTGCTATGAATATTCTTTTACAAGTCTTTGTGTGGGCATATGTTTTTATTCTCTTAGGATGTGTATATACTTAGGAGTGGAATTGCTGGCTCAAAAGTAACTATTTCTACTTTTTGAGGAATTGCCAGGCTGTTTTCCACAGCAGCTACATCATTTTACGTTACCACCAGCAACGTATGAGGATTCTAATTTCTCCGTATCCTCTCCAAAACTGTCTTTTGATTATACCAATTCTAGTGGATGTGATGTGGTATTTTTATTGTGGTTTTAATTTGCATTTCCCTGATGGTTAGTGATATTGAGCATCTTTTCAGGTGGCCATTAATATATTTTCTTTGGAGAAATGTCTATTCAGTTCTGTGCTCATTTTAAAATTGGGTTATTTGTGTTTTTCATGTTGAGCTATAAGAGTTTTTAAAGATAATTCCTTATCAGATATATATTATTTGCAAATATTTTCTCCCATTCTGTGGGTTATCTTTTCACTTTATTAATAGTGTCCCTGTGAAGCACAAAAGTTTGAAATTTTGGTGAGGTCCAATTTATTTTTTCTTTTGTTGCTTGTGCTAAGAAACCATTGCTTAATCCAAGATTATAAATATGTACACCTATGTTTTCTAAGAGTTTTAGCTCTTACATTTAGGTGTTTGATATATTTGGAGTTAATGTATATGGTATGAGGTAGGGGTACAGATTCATACTTTCGCATGTGGATATCTAGTTGTCCCAGTAACATTTGTTGAAAAGACTATTCTTTCCCCCATAGAATTGTGTTGGCACTACTGTTGATAATCAATGGCCTGTAAATGTGATACTCTATTTTTACACTCTCAACGCTATTCCATTGATCTAAATGTCTATTCTTATTCTGAATTACTTTTTAAAATGTTCTGAATCCTGAACCACATTTTCCTGCAGAATCTTAGGGATTAGATAATAATAATAGGTTGCTGTTCACCCATGGGGAAGGCACTGTTTTTCCAGCTCCTCAGACATCACCTCATTACCTTTTTCATCTGTCTTAGCTTATGATATCCGTGGCATACCCTAGAAAACCTGAGAACAGAACTGAGGATCATCATAGGTTTTCTGACATTCACACCATTACTGTGTTTCAGCATGATAATGTGATTATTTTTAGAATCCAAACCTTGAACATGAATATGAGATGCTGTACACTAGCTGGAAGGTTGGTGGCCCTCAAGAAGTCCCCAATCTCTGAACTCCTGCTATATAGATGTGGGCACCCAGGAACCATATTTGGGCTACATCTACATTTTTGATTGGTCCTGTGCCAAGATAAACTAAAAAGATATTCTCCCCTGAGAATTTGAAACTTGAGAAGAAAAGGCTGAGAATCTAGGAGTCCTGGAAATCAGCATTTTGATGGAAATAGGGTGTTAGACCAGAGAGACAGCTGCTGAAGCCTCTAGAGTTGTTCTGCTTCTGGCCTTCTTCAGAATTACCCATGATCCTCCTTGTAAATCCTAAATTTTTGCTTAAAATGAATCAGTTTCTGTGAGGAAAAAATTCTTTATTAGTATCTTAGTGAATGGGCCCATGTAGTGAGGGATGGATGTCATTTTTCCCCCCACAGATGTGTATGTTGTACCTGTTGGGAGCAAGGTATTCTGAATGCTTAGGCAGATTCACCCTGGCAGATAAAGGATGGCCCTGTGCAGTAGGACTCACTATTGTGTTGGAGTATAAGGGACAGCAAATGTGCTGAACGTCAGATAGATGTGCCATAGTCAAAGACCAAGAGAACGCTGCAGGGGTTCTTATGCTCCAGGAAAATCAGGGAAGGCTTCCAGAGGAGGTGACGTTGTGGAGTGGAGTCTGCCTGGTGGTATATGAGAGGTTGTGAGTTCCAGGAGAAGGGCGCTGTGTGTGTAGGGGCTCAGGAACCTAAAGGATTCCAGGGGGTAGGTGATTGGCCACCTCAGAGATTTGTGGAGTTTTAAGCAGGGAAATTAAAATCTGTGGTTTACAAAACTCACCCTGGCGTAGGTGGGGTAGAGGGGCGAGAGGCCAGGAGACCATTTTGGAGGTGAGACTTTAGATTAGGTGGTAAGGCAGGGATGGAAAAGGAGGAGGAAACCCAGGTTAGGAAGTAGACTGTCCAGATCAGTGGACTGGCTCTCCTTTGGGGACACTGTAGTTTAAAGAAGGGGAAGGAAGGAGAGAGGGTGGTTAGAATAGAAGGGGTGTGAGGTGTGGGTGTGGGGCAGGGGTGAGAATTCTGTTGCAATGAAGTCTGGCAATCAGGCAGGGCTGGGGGCAGCAGGGGGCAGCAGCTTCAGAGGTAGATGAAAGGGGTTCCATTCGACTTTGTTTTATGCCAATCAGGTGCAGCTTTTGGATTCCTGGCTAACTTCCATGTTGCCCCCAGCAAAGTTTTGGCGGTCTTGGTATTGTTGACCCTTTGTGCTGGATAGTGAACGTATCTGCCTTGCAGACCTGGCCCTGGAATCAGGTATTTGGAATGCATAGCTAATGTGTTCCACTCCCGACCTTGGTATTACTATTATTCCACAGTATCACATCTAATTGACTATTTCCAAACTTCTTGTACAGTTTGACTATACAAGCAAGGAAGGTTGCCAGCAGCCCCTCATTACTCAGGCTGCCTCATCTGTGAAGTTTACTGGTACCCCTACCCCCCTTTTCCAGGCACCTGGTTTATCTCCAAGCCCTGGTTCATCTCTTAGCTTCACCCACCTGTCCTTCTGACAGACCTCTTTACTAGGCAGTTGGATGATGGGCTATTTATTGTGTTAGCATAGGACAGTCTTAGCCCCAGGACTGCCTACCCCCTCCCTATGTATGGGTTTGTGTAGAGCTGGATGGGTGGGTGGGCTGAGATGCCCAGTGCCTGGCATGGGGTGGTGGTGAGGAGCAGTGTTCCCAAAATTGGGTCACCCCCACCATAGTGGGATCAGCGGTGGTATTAGGGGCTACTGAGATCAGGTGACATTGAATCACCTGGTGAGCAAATCCTTCCCATCTCAGTCCTCTCATAGTCCCTCTGACAATGTAAAGAGAGAGGACCATAGTCTCTCTGAACATCAATCTCTCTCCCTGACCAGAAGCAAGCGGCTCACAGAAGGCAAAAGCACACCAACATCATTTAATATTTATCATTTTTTTATGATTACCTTCTAATTTTGGCATGTTATTTTCCATTTATGGCAGCCATATAAGGTTTCCTTTTGGGGGTATTTTAAAAAATTTTAGTAAAATATACATACCATTTAAACCATTTTTAAGTATATAATTCATTGCATTAGGTATATACACAATGTTGTGCAACCATACCATTATCTATTTCCATAATTTTCCATCACCTCAAACTGAAACCTCATACCCATAAACAATAACTCCCAATTTTTCCTCTCCCAGCCCCTGGCAACCACCATTCTACCTTGTGTCTCTATGAATTTGTCTTTTTTAGGGGCTTCATATAAGTAGAATCAGAATCATATATTAGTTCTTTTGTGTCTGGCTTATTTCTCTAAGCATTAAGTTTTCAGGATTTACCCATGTAATAGCAAGTAACATGTAGAATTTCCTTCCTTTTAAGGCTGAATAATATTTCATTGTATGGATGGATCACATTTTGTTTTTCCATTCATCAGTTGATGGACACTTGTGTTGTTTCTACCTTTTGTCTATTGTGAATAATGCTACTATGAACATTGGCATGAAAGTATCTGTTCAAGTCCCCACTTTTGTTTTTGTTTTTAAATATGTTTTTATTGATTTCAGAGAGAGGGAGATAGAAACATCAATGATGAGAGAGAATCATGGATCAGCTGCCTCCTGCCCATCCCCTACTGGGGATTGAGCCCGAAACCTGGGCATATGCCCTCACCAGAAATCAAACCAGCAACATTTTGGTGCTCGGGACAATGTCCAACCAACTGAGCCACACTGGCCAGGTCAGGAGATGGTATTTCACTTCCGTCCAGGTTACTATGTGATTCTGATATGGTCGTGTGTGAGAAGCCTTCTCACTGCTCACACCCTTTACCCCATTCCTCTCTATGTGCTTGGAGACCATGGTGCTGCTGCAGGCACTGGACCTGCTCTTCCTCTACAAGCTCCTTAAAGGGTGTGCATGTGGTGTTGTGATCCGGAGTTTTGTCTCCCTAATCCCATTCTTCCCCTTGCTGCCTACTGCTCTGACCTCTAGAACAGAACCCAAAATGGTCAGGGATCTCCCTGAACTTTACAAATGTATTTTTATAGTGCTTACACCCTTGTGCCAATTTTGTAGCTTGTTTTTTTCTTGTCCCTCCTTTTAAATTTCTTTGTTTTTTGACTCCTTTCATTTAATTACTGGATAGATGGATAGGAGCTTGGATAGGTGAGAGATACAGCCTCTAGAAGAAAGAAAATGTCTGTTAGGACCCGTTTTACATTATTACTACTGCCTGTTGACAATTTCAACAATTCCTTTCTTTTTTATCCAAGTAGACTAACACAGGAGAAGGATGGCTTCCACATTTTAGGTTCCCCCCCTTCTACCACCAAACCCAAAGCCATTTTTCTAAAGGAAGAAGAGGTCTGGTGCCAGCAGATGGGTTTATTCTCTGGAATGGGTGGGCAGAGAGGAAGAGAAATAATGCATTTATCTAAGTGAGCCTGGGTCATGAATACTGAGTAGTGTAGCCGCTGTTTAAGGGGGTGGTAGCGGAGGGACTTTGGTGCCTTCTAGATCTCGAGTGAAGAAGAAAAACCCAACCCAAAACAACACATGAAACTGGGCCACCACGGGCTGAGCTGTCTGGTATTCCTGGTGTTGGAGCTCATACCTTTTCCCTCTCTTCCTTCTTGGGACATTTAATCTTTCCAGTTCGTAAAACACACAGGGAATTTGCACGATGTGTTTAATGGAAACAGCAAGAGCAGGGATTGTCTGAGCCTCTGGGGCCTCCTCTTGCCAGTTCAGCACCTGCCCTGTTCTGTGGTAGTTTTTCCCTCCCCAGGGAGGACAGAGAAGGAATCTCAAAGGAGGCATCTGCAGTTCAGATGCTTTCGGGGTGGCAGGGACCAGCAGTGGCTGGTAGGAATGCATGGTCATTTTAACAACAGGTTACTAGAAAGCTTTGGCTTGTTCCACACTTTCTGGGGACTAATTGGGGAAACTCTGTCTGGAGCCTTAAATAAATTCTACTTTGTGATTTCATAATTTATCTTTCAAGAAGTAATCTGAAATGAGCCAGAGCTTATGCACAAAAATGTTCCTCACAGCATTACTTATAGTAGCAAAAAATTGGAAACCACCCCAGTGAAGCAAATTAAAGTACTTTGTGCTGCCCTTCCAGTTAAAATGATATTTATTTACCTCAAATCTCTCAGAATGTCTATCACTAATAATCAACGAACAAGTAATGATGACGATGTGGAGAAAAGAGAACCCTTGTGCACTGCTAGTGGGAATGCAGATTGGTGCAGCCACTGTGGAAAGCAGTATGGAGTTATCTCAAAAAATTAAAAATGGAACTGCCTTATGACTCAGCAATTCCACTTCTGGGAATATATCCAAAGAAACCTGAAACATTAATTCGAAAGAATATATGCACCCCTATGTTCATTGTAGCATTAATTACAATAGCCAAGATTTGGAAGCAGCCCAAGTGCCCATCAATAGATGAGTGGGTAAAAAAGCTCTGGTACATCACTTACACAATGGAATACTACTCAGCCTTAAAAAAATAAGGAAATCTTACCTTTTGAGACAGCGTGGATGGACCTGGCAGTATTATGCTACATGAAATAAGCCAGTCAGAGAAAGACAAATACCATATGATTTCACTTATATGCGGAATCTAATGAGTAAAATAAACTAACCAAAAACCTTGATATTTATGAAGAAACTTTATAAACATAAAATCACATTAAATATAATATTAAGTAAAAAAAGCAGGAAAGATATCAGAAAGACAGAAATCAGTTGTTAATAGTGGCTAACTTTAGGGGATGGGAATGTAGGTCACTTTTAGTTTCCTTTTATAAAAAGTATTTTTTTCCAAGTCTTTTTCTTTCCTAATATTACTTTCCAAAATTTTTGTAATGAATGTTATTAGTTTAATAGTCTTCCCTTCCCCAGTTACATAAAAATGAAAACCTGCCTCTGGCTAGGACGCTCTCGGGCCTCTTTCAAGGAGCGGCATGCCAAGGTGAAAGGATGTGGCCAGTTGATGCTGCTTGTTCACCCAACTCCTCTGATCACAGGGGCTGTTCCCGGGAGCAGCATTACAGTGACTGTTCACACAATCTTTCATGAAAGTCTGTTGGTAGTTTAGGATACTTCCTTTAATCTAAACTCATTTTAAAGTTTAGGGACCAGGCTCTTCTGTGGCTTTTGGAGTTGAGGAAACATGAAAGAAATCTGCCTTCTATTTGTTTAAATATTAAAGCATTTAAAATATTTTTTCCCCTTCTTTCAGATAACCAAAACACAGGTGACTCTCCATTGCTGTTCAGTGCTGGAAGCCAACTCCTAGTGAGGGTTGTTAACTCCATGGTAATGGAGAGGGCACATTTTAAAGAAATTATTAAATAGCTCTTGGGAAATTGTTATTCTTTTGTCTCATAATAGAAAACCAAGCCTGTGTTGTGTTGCTGAGCACAGTATTTGGTGACCAGAAAAAAAAAAAGAACATTCCAAAGTCAGACTTGGAGCCACTGCCATCTACAATGTCTGTTTTATCTGGTAGGGTGTCTGGTGGGGCCTAACCAATGGAAGTGTATCCTTGCTGTGTGATCCTCTTCTGAGCCTCAGTCTCCTTATCTTTATCACAGGCATAAAAGTGCTTGCCATTTACATGTTAGTTGTCAAAGACGGCTAAACCTTCTCTGTGTCCCTGGATGGTAGAATGGGGTTTGGGCATGGGTTTAGATGGTAAAGCCAAGGGAATTGCCATGAAGTCTTGCTGTGAAGTCTGGGACTGGCATGTATGATTAGTGGTTAGAGAGCCCTTTGAGAAACAAGGGAAAGCTCTGGACCTTCTCCCCAGCAAAATTCGCATAACTGTTTGAGGAGGTATTTGGATGCAGGGCCTTTAAGAAGCAGTTGTGGCCTGGCTAGACTTGGGTGATGGGTTGCCCTTTTGACTTCCTGGAGGGTGCAGAATGTGGCCCAATGCCCATGTGGGTGGGTCTGTGCTTTAGCCAGGAGGAAGGCCTGAGAAAGTTGTTTTGTGTCTCTGCTTATTTGTACGAGAATCTATATCCAAAGAGAAGAGTAAAAAGGAAACCAAACTCATTTATAATAATTGTCTTCTGACATGTATAACCCCAAATGACTTGTAAAGATAAGGTTCTAGCAGAATGAAGTTGTTCGTTTGTAATTCATAGAATGATGGACATAAACACAAGGTTTTCCTTCTCTTAGGTCTCAGCATGTATATTTTCTGATTCTACTACATATGTAGAATTTTTATATAAAACAAAAGTGAGTTGGTGTGCATGTGGGCGGATATGTGCTATGAAACAAAAACACAGTGGCCCTTTATATAGTTTTTAAATACAAAATCTTTTTTTTTTTTTCCTGACTGTAAAACTAATATAGACTTATTTTGGAAAATTTGGGTAATAAGCAAAGCTATAAGGAAGAAAATGATTGTCTGGTTTGCATGGTTGGACTTACACATTTCATGTAATTTTTTTCTGCTTTTTAATTTTTAAAAATATGTTTTTATTAATTTTTTTAGACAGAGAGGAAGGGAGAAGGAGAGAGAGATAGAAACATCGATGAGAGAGAAACATCTATCGGCTGCCTCCTGCACATCCCCTACTGGGGATCGAGCCCGAAACCTGGACATGTGCCCTGACTGGGAATTGAACCAGTGACCTCTTGGTGCATGGGACAGCGCTCAACCAACTAAGCCACACTGGCAGGCATTCTGCTGCTTTTTAAGATATAACATTATATTCTAAGCATTTTTGCCACACCATTAGTCACTTTCTCCAAACATCATTTTTTCATGTCTGCAGGAATTCCATTGTATGAATATACAACTCCTTTAAGCATGTGGTGTTGTGGAAAGCATGTAAGCTTTGACTTAGAGAAAACCTGTGTTCACAACCAGTGCTGTCATTTCCTGGCTCTGAGTGACCTCTGGAACCCATTTTTCCTTATCTATAAAATGGGAATGGAATAAGCCACTTGTTGGATTGCTGAGAGGACTCAGTGAGAATGGACATAACCTCACATAGTGCAGGCACTTAACAGTGATAGCTGCTGTTACTGTTGGTCGCAGTGGCCGTGCTATCTTGTGGGCCCTCACAGTGTGTGTGTGTTAAGAAGCGCAGCAGCCCAGCTCTGGCCTCATTTTTTAAACAAATTATTTTTTCTGTTGTTGTGATTCCTTCTCTTACATATCCCCACTTTGTTCTGTGTATTTACGTAAGCTGCTTTATATCCTTTTTGCAGTAGGCAGATAAAAATAAACACTTAACTCTTCCCTATAGCGTTGGATGTTTAGGTTGTTTCCAGTTTCTTGTTATTGTAAATAATACTGCCCAGAATATCTTTGTGCGTCAAGGCCTGTCCTGGGTTAGATTATTTCCTGGAGCTAGAATCCTAGACATGGAATTATAGGGCCAAAGGACATATACATTATTATCCCTCTGATCCAAATTGCCAAGTTTCTTCTTAGAAGGTTGTACCAGTCTACACTCCTAAGAGCAGCTGTGTGAGAGAAGTCTGGGTGACCGGTATCTTTTACAGCCCCCCTCTCCTTTTTCTCCCATGGCTCAGGGTAGCAGTGATCTAATGCTCACCTGGCTGCTGTGCTCTGTGCCATCATCAGTAAATGGAGCTCTGGGTTTAGATCTGCTCCAGTCTTACTCCCCCCCGCTTTTGGTAAATCTTATTTCTGATGGGAAGGCAGTCCTGTCGCCAGCCAGTCCTGCCTGCATAGACTGCCCCCTCTGCTAAACAATGAGCACATTCAGACCCAACTCGTGTTTTCAGTTATTAAAAAACGGAGCCGTCTGTCTCTGCCTGTGACTTTAATCTTTAAGCCTTTATTCCTTCTACCCCTTCCCCCTTCCCCTAACCCTTTGTTTGTGCAGTTACAATCTCTGGAGTATGTGGGTCCAAGAGTTTCTGAATGTATTGTGCCTTCCCCTGGCAGCTACAGATGGCTGTAGCCCTGAGCAATGTTATTTCAGGATAGGAGAGAGGGGGAGGTCGCAGATGAGAGGGAAGGAGAAAATGAGAGATTGACTGAGAGACTGGTTCTCTTTGCCTCCAGCAGTAATTTGGACTTGCAAAAAGTATTTTTATATAGCTCTGGAGTGAGTGCTACAACTCCATTCTCTCCCCATTTTCAAATTTGGTAGAGACCAATTCTGTCTAGGAGTTGCTTAGTCTTAATAAAGTTTATATCTTCCTGTGGTCTCTTAGCATTTCCTGAGAAATAGTTCTTGTGGTTGAATTCTGTGTGTGTATATTTAAATAAAAGCAAAAATCCCAAGGAAGAATCTTCAGAAATAATCCCAAATCCCCTAAACATAACCAACAAAGTACAGAACATAAAAATGTCTTTAAGTTCAGAAAGGGAACTCTTCTGGCAACAGCTTGGGTCTGTAGTGTCTTCTTGCTCATTGTGGTGGGCCAGAAAGTTGGATGTGAAAACCCGAGACAGGGCCACAAGCTGACTGTGGAGAGCTTTGGACATTGTCTCTCTCATGGGCTCTCTTATGGAAACACTGAAGTGTAAGACAACATGGGGGAGGCTAGACTGTGGGCACTCTTGCCTAAGGAAGGCTCTTTCCTACAAACACAGCGCTTTCTCAGAGAGCTGCTTGCACCTTCCTCAGAAGGGCCCTACCAAAGGTGGGGGGGTGGGGGGTAGCTTAGAACCTGTGCTTGGAGGTGCAGATCTGAAGATGAGGCCCAGATCTGTTTGAAATCTTCCCCCCCTCCCCCCCACTGTATGCATTTTTATATGGGAACACACCCTCTTTGTTTTCAAACTCTTTTCTGAGTACAAAGTTTCCATAACATTTCAGCGTTTAATAAATACTTTCAGAGAAAGTGAGAACCTTTCTGATGTTAATGAATCTGGCTTTTTCCAAACAGATTTATATTTATACTCATATTAATGTATTAGTATAATTTTAAAACTTATTTTTAAATTTCTCAGTGGAGCTAGAGTACACCTGCTCTTTTGCACTTTGCTTTCCTCTACTTGACAGTGTCTTAGAGATTTTCCACATGCGTTCAGATAGCTCAGATGCAGTTTTAGTAGCTGGAGGATACTCCCTTGTGTGCATGTGTCATTTAGCCAGTCTTTTTTGTATTTTTAAAATATATCTTTATTGATTTCAGAGAGAGGAAAGGAGAGTGAGAGAGAGAGAAACAGCAATGATGAGAGAGTCATTGATTGACTGCCTCCTGCACGCCCCCCACTGGGGATCAAGCCTGCAACCCAGGCATGTGCCCTGACTGGGAATCGAACCTCAGTCGCCTGGGATCCTAGGTCGACGTTCAACTGCTGAGCCAAGCCTGGCTGGGCTAGCCAGTCTTTTAGTGGTGGCCATTGAGGGTATCTCTTGTCTTTTGCTAAGTGAACATACCTCTGCACCCTGTGGAAGTGTTTCTGTGGATTTCTGTCTTAAAAGTGGAAATTGCTGGAACATTTACATTTTAATAGATATTGCCAGGCCCTAGCAGTTTGCTCAGTGGTTAGAGCATCAGCCTATGGACTGAAGGGTTCCTCATTCGATTCCAGTCAAGGTTGCAGGCTCAACCCCTGGCCCCGGTTGGGAGCTTGCAGGAGGCAACAAATCAATATGTCTCTTTCACATTGATGTTTCTCCCTCTCTATCTCTCTGCACCCCCTTCCACTCTGTCTGAAAAGCAATGTAAAAAATATCCTTGAGTGAAGATTTAAAAAAAAAAAGATATTGCCACATCTGTCCCAAACTCCCAAAATTGTACTCTCTGTGTTTGTTGTATAAAAATAATATTTTAACTGAGTTACCACCAAGGAAAATGAAGGCTTTGTCTAAAATCTCAGGATGATTTTTGTTTTTTTATGCCAAGTTTTTTTCTGTAAAATTTATGTTTTTATATGACATTTATTTCGGTGTGCCCTGACACACCATCATACACACCTGGGTTTGCAAACTTGACTTTGAAAAGCCCAGCCTCCAAGATTGGTCACCTTTCACTTATTCATTGTATATTTACTCTATGCCTGCTGTGTGTCAGACCTCCAATTCTGTGGTGATCAATGCAAAGAAAAGGTTCTCTCTCTGAGTGCTAATGCTGATTTCTTTTTGTGGCCATGTTTTCATAGCTGTGCCTTGGACAGACCATGGGAGAATTAAGTCTAGTGGCTTGCATTTGTGCAAAATGAATAGAATTCTGGTTTCCTAAAAAACAACAACCATGAAGCTGTTGGAGAATAACTTTTGTTTTGTGTGGTCAGGGTTTTGGTGTCTATATCACCCAGACTGCCCCATTAGGACGTCTACGCTCATGGGGGAACGTGTCACCTTAGGGTGCAGTGGACCCCGAGGAGAGAAGTTCAAGTTTCTCATAGCCCTGGAATGGGACAATATGCTGTTGATTATTTTGTTGATTTCTGGTGATCCCTGGTTCTAATGATCTCAGACTTGAGTTGTTCAAAATCCACTGATGCAGTTTTCGTCTTATCAACACACCACCTTTATTATTAATTTTTTTACTTTAAATTAACTCATTTATTTTATTTAACCTTCTCCTAAGTAATATTATCTTTGAAATGTGGGTTTAAAGTGCTAGTTACATTTTTCTTCAATGCATATTAAAATAAATACATAACTTACAGTAAAAAGTTTAGGTCTATGATCCACCTTGAATTAATTTTTGTCTGTGTTTTTTCCCATATGTCTCTCCAGTTGTTCCTGTTTATCATTTGTTGAAAGTTTTTCTCCAGCTCGGCCGGGCGTGGCTCAGCGGTTGAGCGTCAACCTAGAATCCAGGTGATCGGGGTTGATTCCCGGTCAGGGCACATGCCCTGGTTGTGGGCTTCATCAATGACTCTCTCATCATTGATGTTTCTGTCTCTCTCTCCCTCTCCTTTCCTCTGTCTGAAATCAATAAAGATATATTTAAAAAAAAAAAAAAAAAAGTTTTTCTCCATTGGATTGTTTTGTTGCCTTTATTGAAAATTATAATCACTTAAGTGTGAGTTTATTTCTGGAGTCTTGTATTTCACTGATTAATTTGTCTATCATTACACCAGTATCACACTATATTAAGTAGCTTTAGTACATCCTTTTCATCTCCAAATAAATTTTAGAAGTAGCTTTTAAAAAAAAAAATGTCTTTATTGATTTCAGAGAGGAAGGGGGAGAGAGAAAGAGAGATAGAAACATCAATGATGACAGAGTCATTGATTAGCTGCCTCCTGCAGGCCCCGCACTGGGGACTGAGCCCGAAACCTGGGCAGTGAATTAAAAATTATTTTAATACTGAGTTTTGCAGCCTATGAACTTTGCATAGCTCTTTATTTAGTAGGCTTTCTTTTAGCAATGTTTTGTAGTTTTTAGTATAGAGATTTTGTACATATTTTGTTAAATTTATTCCTAAGTATCTTATGTGTTTTAATACTATTGTAAATGATAGTTTTTTGCTTCTAATATATTAACATAATTAATTTATGTATATTGATCTTGTTTCATGAAACCTTACTAAACTTTTAGTCCTAATGGTTGTTTTGTAGACTTCTTAGGATTTTCTACATAAATAACCATGTTGCCTATGAATAAAGATAGCTTTACATATTCCTTCCTAATCTTTATTCTTTTCAGTTCTTTTCCTTGCCTTATTGCATTGGCTAAAACTTTCAATAAAATGTTGAATAGAAGTGATGAGAGTGGACCTCTTTGCTTTGTCTAATCATGGAGAGGAAAGCATTCAGTATTTCCCTATTAAATATAGTGTTAGTAATGGATTTTCCAAAGATGGCCTTTATTGTGTTGAGGAAATTTCTTTTTCTAATGTGCTGAGCATTTTTTTTTTTTTTTTTTTTATCATGAATGATCGTTGAATTCTGTTGGGTGCTCTTTCTGCATCTTTTGAAATGATCATAGTTTTTCTTTTGTTACTATGGTAAATTATGCTGATTGATTTTTTGAATATTAAACATAAAAAGTTATGTTTCCCTTGAAGCATTGCTTTACAACATGGTTTTAATGAGTTGATACAGATTTTTATTTTTCAGGAGTTGATTATTTTTCCCATGGATCAGACAATAGGCAGATATAGATTGTACTGGGAAAAATGATTGGTTATGCCTAAAAGGAATATTCGAGATAGGGAAACAGCAGATGTGGCAGGGCCTTTGTTCCATCTCTGACATTCTAGTGGAATTTGCTGGGGAAGTATGATTTGATTTTTAGCCCTGTAGTAATGCTTATATTATGGAAAAGGCTATATCATTTACATTTCTCTTTTGGTATGCCCTAATTCATGGTCTTGAATTATACATAATAGGCTATTTTCTTAAAGTTATGTCATTATTTCTCTTTGGATAGAGGAAGACAAGTGTTAGCAGAGGTCCTAGGAAGAGGAAGGACAGAAGTCCCAGGACTAAAAGAAGTAGAGGTCAACCAGCATTATCACTACCATTTCTTGTGTGCCAGGCTCTGACTAGATGTTATCTCACTTAATCTTGTTGGAGGCCCATGAGTCAGTTACAGCTAAGGAAAAGCAGGCCGGTAGGAATTAGATTATCTGCAAGAGGTGACATTCTGACAGAAATGGGTCTGGAGCCCAGGTCAGCTAGACTTCAATGCTGTTGGACTTTTCCCAGGTAACATCTGCCTTTGTGTATGTGTGGTGTGTGTGTGTGTGTGTTAATCCTCACCCGAGCATATTTTTTTCCATTGATTTTTAGAGAGAGTGGAAGGGGAGGTCCGAGAGAGAAAGAGAGAGAGAGAAAAACATTGATGTGAGAGAGACATATTGATTGGTTGGCCCCCTGCATGTGTCTGACCTGGGCTGGGGATTGAACCTGCAACCCAGGCATGTACCCTTGACGGGGAATCAAACCTGAGACCCTTTGGTGCTTGGGCTGACACTAACCACAGAGCAACACTGGCCAGGGCAACATCTACCTTTTTATATTGAGAAATATGAGACTATCTGAATTTTGGAGTGAACCTTTAATCTTTAAGGGTTAAGTAACAGATTTCCCAGGATAATTTATTAGTTGATACCATGTATCGTGTTGATTAATAATTCAGCCACTGTTATAGTTGGCCTGTTGAATGCCAAGCTTGGTGCTCCATAAGACGGGAAAACCTTGTTTTTAGATTATGTCAGGAATCCACAGCATGAAACATGGTTGCCAAATGTAAATGAAACCCCAGAATTATTCATTTGTGGGAATAAATAATTGCATTATTGATATGGTTCTCTAAGCAGGCTACAAAGCAGATCTATGAGGTGAGTGCTATTTTCTCAGTGACTTTCATATTATAAAATCAGGTGATGTATTCCCAAGTTACAAATTCTTTGTAGACCAGTTAAGTTTGATAAGGAAAGAATGTGGAAAATTCTGGACGATATAGTTGAATAGGAGTGGTAAGAGGACAGACTCCAAATTATACCACCTTTCCTGGGGCTGTACCATCAATTGTTTACTCTGTGATCTTGGGCTGGTGGCTTAACCTCTTTGTACCTTACTTTTCTCGTCTGTTAAATAGGGATAATAATAGTATACCTACTTTTAACAGTCGAATTAATTTGTAAAGTGCTCTAATAAAAATTTGGTGTGTAGTCAACTCTCAATAAATATACCCTATTATTATTGTTATTATTGTTATTTGTATTAGCATAATTGTGCTACTTATTTCTTAATATTTAGTAGGACTTCCTTGCCATTTTTAGCTTGTTCAGCCTAATCAAGAATTGCCAGCCCTGGTCAGGTTGCTCAGTTGGTTAGAGTGTTGTCCCGATATGCCAAGGTTTCAGGTTTGATCCCTTGTCAGGGCATATTTAAGAATCTACCAATGAATGCATAAATAACTAGAACAACAAATCAGTCTCTCTCTCTCTCTCTTTTTCCCTCTCCCTCTCTCTCAAAATCAATAAATTAAAACAAAGAGAATTGCCATAAGCGTTTGTATTCCCCTTGTGTAAGGCAGGGTACGGCACTCTCAGGTTTTTTTCTATTTGTCATGGTGCCTAACAGGGTTGTACTCTGGTGGCCTTGTGAAGTTGCTCTGGAGAGTTAGTACCGGTTGTTAAAGAATAAATTACTCTCTGCTACCCTTTCCTGGGAGTGTCTCCACTGCCATGTACATGTTGGAAGCAGACTTGCACAAGGAGGAGGTGAGTGGCTGGCCCCACCCTGAGATGCTACTGCCCTCTAGGTGCATTTTAAGTGTGCTGAGCATTCTGTACATGAATAAGACACTCCCAAGCTCAGTGAGAAGTTCATCCAGTGGATTTTGCCTGACCAGGTAATAGATGAAAATTGAACTGTAAAAGGTGTATTCGTTTAAATGATAGTGAAAAGAAAGGAGCCACAGTTGTCACACTTCTGTTGTCATTAGGTACTTCTGTCCGCTTCGTTGTAGGCTTCCCCTGGAAGGTTTTTTGAATTCGAAGTTGTAGGTTGTTAGGCAGATGGGTTCATTGTTCCCTAATTCTGTATAACTTAATATACAGTATATGCTCAAGAAGTGTTAGTTGAAGTAATGAGTTAAAATTAAAATGAGGGATAGCAACCCTTCCTCCATTTATCCATCTGTTTAGTTATTTATTGATTTGTTCTTTGGTTTGTCCACTTATCTATTCACCCAGAATTTACTGAGTCCTTGCCTCCTCTGGGCCAGAGCTCAGGGACTCAGATGAATCTGGCCCGCCCCCTTCCCTGTGGGGAGGCAACTACAGAGCACCCTCTGCAGTGCTGCTGACCAGCCTGTCAGTGCAGGAAGGGAGATAACACTGAGCCCAGTGAGGGGATGAGCCGAGGCTGATTGGGAGTGAGAAGGTGAGGGTGCCATCCAGCAGCATAGTTAATGCCATCACAGTCAAATCTGCCTAATAAAAGGGTCCCCAGACCCCAGCGTATGGTCTGCTGATCTCATTTGTCTGTAAGGATCCTTTGCCTTGTAAACATTTTATTAGACCATTAAGTTGCCTTCAGCCTCTCCCACGTTTACTAATGCTGAAGAAAGCTGAGCATCCGCTTCCATTTTTAGGAAACTCTTGCTTTTCCAGAGGCTTATTCTTTGACCTAATTTATTCTGAATCCTCATTCTACAGACCTGGCTTAATTTGCGTGACTGTGATAACTGTCTTGCAAGGGAGAGTTTTCCTGGAGTTGGGAGATGAGCTAGATAAGTTCAGGAGGCTCTGCCTGCTGAAGAATTATAGTTATATGCCTTTTAAAAACTGCTTTTGTAAACTGTTACTGACAGTGCAGCATTTTGGGAGTGGGGTGTCCCAAGTATACCAACCCATTTGAATCGTGTCTTTGCCCTCTTTTTCCTAGTTAACATAATGACTCTCAGTATTTTACAATGCGATGAAATACTGATCTTCAGAACCCGTTTTAACATTGTAGGGATAAATATAGACCATAAATCACTCTGGTATTTAGTTTTGTGTTTTGTGTTCATTTAAGGAATATGAAACTGTGAATGATGCAGCTGGGTTGTGTGAGGCATTCTGGAACACCTTCCTGGGAGGGGACTCCTGGAGATTAGGTTCATTGACTCTAGGCAACAGCTTTTCTTTTTGGTCTTCTGGCAGTATTTGTAAACCCTGGAGGAGGCAGAAGTTCCTCATTGTGCTTGGCTTGCTTGGAGGCATTTAACTTGCCATCAACCTCAAAAAATATCCTTGTCTTTATCAGACATGCTTTGAATGCAGCTTTAGAGGAAGAGGTGATGGGAAATGCTTCATCTGTGCTGTGGGAGTGCACTTGGCTTGGAGCACGCTAGTCACTTCCATCTGCGTATGCACAGAACACAACTGTTTTGAAAGCTGGACATACGTGAAAAAAAGATGAAGAGGGCATATGATATAGAAACAGTTGTGGCCCAGCCGGACGTGGCTCAGCGGTTGAGCATCGACCTAGGATCTAGGCGATCAGGGTTTGATTCCTGGTCAGGGCACATGCCTGGGTTGTGGGCTCGATCAATGACTCTCTCATCATTGATGTTTCTATCTCTCTCTCGCCCTCTCCTTTCCTCTCTCTGAAATCAATAAAGATATTTAAAAAAAAACAAAAAAAAAAACAGTTGTGTAACATGGGGTTGCCATTGGTAGTTTCTCTTAGGGAAAAGGGTCAGAGGTAAAATGTGTTATTTCTGACCTTCATGTAAGTGGGTGGTATTATTACTGGACCAAAGTTCATGTGCCCATCACTTCATCAGGCCAAAACTCAAAATGTCAGTTTGGAATAGGATAGAGGTTTACTGATCAAGTAGGTGCCAACTAAGAAGACAGGAGGCTTAGTGGTGCCTCAAATCTATTTTAAGAAAGTTAAGTACAGAGTTCAGGCTTCTTTTATGTAAAGGGAAGGGGAAATGGGAGGGGCAAGAGGTCATTGATGACTGAAGCCATCTGGGTGCCAGTAGGGGTCCCAGGAAGGTTGTGAAACTTCTTTGTTCTTAGTCTGTTGACTCTAGTTGATGTGAGTCCAATCATGAAGCTCCTGCAGGTCTTTGATAAACAATCATTATTTTTGTACATACTTCCCCTTATCTCCTTGGGAGAGACACCTTCTGGTAAGGGGCTGTTTTTGTAAAATTCAAGCTGCAAGCAGAATTCCTCTAATGATTAGCATGTCTATATGCAAGAAGCTATTAACTTGAAGGCCATGGGAATAGAAGGCCATGGGAACAAAGCAGGCTTGAACAAGATGGAGTCAGAGAGGCCAAGCATTTCACTGTGTTATAGTATTGTCTCTGTGTAACAGATGAGAAAACTGAGGCACAGAAGTACAGACCTGGGATTGGAATACCACATTGCTTCCCACTGCGCTGTTCTTGGCTGGTCAGGAGACAGATGGAATAAGATCTGCAGAAAGCTTTTCCTGCCTACTCAGAAGCCCACCTATAGGAGAAAGCAGCTGGGGTCTTAGAGTTGTGAGTGGGCAGCCAGGAGCCTGCACCCAACGCAGGTACAACTCTCTAACTTAGACTGTCTCACATCTGAAAGGACCTAAGAACTCCATTTCAAGAAAATCGCATCTTTGAACATCAGGATGAGTAGAGTGCGTTTATTGCCATAATTTAGGGCTTTTTAATTTTATTTATTTATTATTATTTTTTTAAATGTATCTTTATTGATTTCAGAGAGAGGAAAGGAGAGGGTGAGAGAGAGAGAGAAACATCAATGACGAGAGAGTCATTGATTGCCTGCGTGCTGCATGCCCCTGACTGTGGATCGAGCCCACAACCTGGGCATGTGCCCTGACTGGGAATCGAACCCCGATTGCCTGGATCCTAGGTCGACGCTCAACCACTGAGCCACGCCCGGCCAGGCATGCTTAATTTTAAAATATCAAACTTGTTTAACTTGAGTAAGAGCATTATAAAACAGTACTTAAAAATGGTGGGCCCTTCCTCCCTCCCTCTCCTCTCCCTCCCTCCCTCGATCTCCCACCCCTCTATATTTCTTCCTCCCTCCTTCCTTTCAATTTAGACATCAGTTGTCTTTGATCTCAGTTTCCCTTGAAAATGGGTGGGGGCTTGGGGAAGTTTCTATGAAAGCAAGTTTCTGGAGTGTGTTGACTTTGTCTTGTTGCCCCCAGGGAAGTTTTTTTTTTTAAACTGGAAACTAGGAAGAGGTGCAACCTTGTTTGATTTTAACATCAAATGAACACAAATTGCCAGGAAGGCTGGGACTCTTAAGTTGCTAAGGTAAGGAGTCCAAGACTTTGGAATCTGTAAAATTGACTTAGAATCTTATGGCAACCTTTCTGAAACCTACCCCCCTCCTACAAATAGATCCCTTGCTCGTGCATGTGCGCGCGCACACACGCACGCATGGGGTTTAAGCAAAATAAGGATAAAGTAAATTGGGCCTTTCACTCAATATGTCTTGTGGAGGCCACATTGTCATTTGAAGTTAGAATAAAGGGTGGTAGTTCATAAAGTTTTTTTTATTTGTTAAGAATTTACATTTGGCATTTACTCAATTGTAACTGATAGTGGATGGACAGCTCTGTAAAATTCTAGATGAAAAATTTCTATTAATCATTAACCCTTCCTGCCCCCAGGTATTTCTGAAGGGTGCTAAAGAGAGGTTTGACGCTCATTTGGCTGCTGAATGAACTTATGGTCTGACTTCAGGGCTTATCATTTATGGAACCCCCAGACTTCAGTTCTGATAAAGATGCCAGGCTGGTGATGACATCAGATCACCTGGGAAATTTGCCTGCCTGTTTGTCTATTTTCTCTCTTTTGGTAAATGATAGACTTCTTGTCCCTAATCTTGGGAGATTTTTTTTGTCCCCAGAGCCTGAATTGGTACCATTGAGGAAACTCCAGGCAGTTGGATTTGGACTCACTATGAAGTAATTTCAAACAAGGGAACCAGGACAGCCTGGTGCTGCCTCACTATTTCCCTGTCACTGAAGTGTCCCAGCAAAGACTGTACTCCACTTTGGGAGATGCAACCATCAGACAGATGGTTGGACACGTAGCTTTCTTGTCCCTTTAGCACCCTCAGAGACTGTCCTTGCAGATTTCAGTCTAATAGAAACCAGTTACTTCACTTCTCCCAGCCTTACTTTCCTCTCCCCGCTTTCTCTCCTTCCGTCTGTTTATCTTCTCTGGTTATTGGAGGCCCCTGTAAGTCAGGAGCAGAAAGGATGACTAAGATGGCATTCTTGCTTTCAAGGGGGCTTACAGGTTAGAGGGAGAGAGATCTGCAGCAAGATAAGCTGTTTAGTGAGTGCTGTGCTAGTCACATCTTTAACATGTGTGTTAGGTGTGGTAGGTCTCGTGTTGTGACCAAGGCTGTGTGTTGTCTGAATTACCCTGGAAAATGACTCGAGAGGGGTGAGTGTCTCTTTTCTTGGCTCAGTGTGGGGCCAGTTTCTCCTCTGGCATTGGAATGGATTGCTCTGTCGAGCACAGACGAAGTAGTTAGCTGATGTTTAGGAGCTGTGTTGTATGAAAAATATCTATATTTTAAATGTTAGAATCACAGCTCACCTACAAGTCCTGTGAGAACTGAGAGAACTCTCCCTTTAAAAGAGCAGGATATGGTATTTGGTGTTTCTCAAACTGGTTTAGGCCGGGTAGAAAGCACATGGAGCCATGTAGGTTTGAAAGACCATGGCTAATCCAGGAATTTGTGGGTTTGTGTGTCTGGGTAGACAGACTATGGGAAGGAAAGACAGTGAAAAGATTTGGGGACTTGGAGAGAAACAGCCAGCTTCTAGAGAACTGCTTTGGGTGCTGGGTCAGGGTAGGAGGCCAGTCTTTTTCAACTACAGTCATTTTAGAACCGTCTGCACAGTCTGTCATGGGCTCAATGCCACATATGTCCTGATTTAATATTTTTCTTTGAATCAGTTCAATTTTTAAACTTTAAATAATCACATGGAAATTTTGTATTACTTAAGCAAGTGGAAACCAGTATCCCTTCCCATAAATAGAATATACATGTGTGCACACACACACATACACGCACACACGCACTAAATACCAAACAGTTGTTAAATTCTAGTCTGCTGCAGGCTATGAACTTAAGCCATGATTTTATTTTGTTAAAAAGGGGAAGTAGGGCATTTTGAGAGGTATTAAGTAGATTATGTCCCTATTGAGATTTGCTCATTGTTCAATTAGAGAGATTGAAAGAGAATGAAAAAATTAATAATTTTCTTACACTGTAATTCCAGATCTTTATGTCACCCAGAATTCAGGATGTCCCCCCAAAATGTATACACACTTTAATAGCTGATAGGTCAATTTTGAAAATGAAATGCATTTTAATAAACACTACCTTTATAATTATTCAAAGCATGTGTATACATTTTTGGGGGACACCCTATATTTCCCGTTTTGGGAAACACTGCTCTAGGCAATGGAGAATCACTAAAAGTTTCTAAGCAGTATACCTGTTCATGCTTTAGAAAGTCAGTTTGTGCAATTCTGTGAGTGGTGGTTAGAATGAGTAGAACTGGAGGCGGGAAGGAAAAAAGAAGCCCAAGAGAGAAATGCAGAGTAGTGGGTTTGGGGGAAATGGCTATAGCAGGGGAGGAGGGACTGTTGCATGATTTAGTAGAGAGAATGGACAGGACTTGGGGGCAAATGATGAGAAAGAGGGTCCCAGAGATGACCTAGCTTGGTGTCTTGGGTCAACCATAGTGGCCCCAACTGTGAATGAGGAATAAGTGGAGAGGCAGGCTTGGGGATTAAGGAGGCATGTTGACGTTGAGGCTTCTGCAGGAAGTCTTCATAGAGAAGTCAAGTGAAATACATGTATATTTATTTGTAGGTACAACTTAAGATCTCTGCTTGTGGAAAGAACAGATTTTAGAGCTAGATAAATCTATTAACTCCTGGCTCTGCCTCTCACCTGCTGGGACCTTGGTTTCCTCTTTTGACTGTGAAATTGCAAACCCCAACCTTAAGGATTACTAGGAGGGTTGTTGGTATGCCTGGGCTAGCATGTGGCACAGAGCAGATCCCCAGGAATCAGTAATGCTTACTTAAGGTCCTTCTAGCTTCACAGTCATATCTCTGATATTTTGGAGAAAGCTAGTTTCAAAATCAGCAGATTGCTGCATGTTTTCCCTGGAATGAAAGAAGCATTCATTCCACGTGTGTGATGACACTGGGCATTCTTGTGTTGGTGGGTTTTTGGTGTAGAAAGAACGAATCGCTGACCTTTGTTTTCTGGGGAGAAGCTTGTTGCTGCTTCCAGGGTTCAGAGGCTCAAGGCAGCTGAGCATCCTGGAATTTTTCCCTGTCCATTTCTGTCTGCTTTTTATATTAGCAACAGTGAAAGGGTCCTGCCAATCTGCTTGACACTTTGTCTATTGCCCAGTGACTTAAAGAGGAGTAATGGGGAGGCCAGAGCTTTGCAGTTACACAGTGTATTGCTTATTGGCTTTGTGAGCCTGGGTAAGGGCACTGAGTTAAGTCTCTGTTTTCATTTGCAAAACAGGATTAATAATAACCACTTTGCAGAGCAATTGGGAGGGTTAGAGATAATATACCTAGAGAACTGGTTTAGTTCATGTATAGGTGTGTGGTGTATACTTTAAATACGGGCGTCGTTGTTCTTGTTTGTTTTTTAATCGTCACCTGAGAATATTTTTTCCATTGCTTTTTTCAGAGAGAGGGGAAGGAAGAGAGAGAGAGAGAGAGAAACATCGATGTGAGAGAGACACATTGATTGGTTGCCTCCTGCACATGCCCCAACCAAGGCTGGGGATCGAGTCTGCAACTGAGGTACATGCCCTTGGCCAGAATTGAGCCTGGGACCCTTTATTACGCAGGCTGATGCTCTAACCACTGAGCAGAACTAGCTAGGGCGGGCGTTGTTGTTCTTGGTTGTCATCTGTGAAGCTCCTTGTGGTAGACAACTTCTCACCTCTGCAGGGGGTGTGGGAGGCAGTTATTAATATGAAAGCCTTCACCTAGAGATAATCCTCTGTTACTTGATAATGCAACATGTGAAGATGTAGATTGACCAAGAAGAGAGATACATATACTTCTTCCCACTCAGAGAATATTGGTGTGGAATGGGACTGGGAGGACATCTCTAATTTTCTTTTGAGGCAGTGGAAGGGGCCAGGAGATCAGGGGCTGCCCCAGCTTATGTCTGAACAGGGACTGGCCCTTCATCACAGGTGTTCCTCCACTGACCTTCAGTACTGGAGTCAGCTTTTGGTATTGCTCCTCCTGCTTATCCACATGCTGGTTAGAGACTGGCTCCTGTGCCTGCTGTGAGCCTTGTGAGCCTTCTGGCCCTCTGCCTTACAGGAAGGACCCCATCAAGCTCTTGTTGCACTCAAAAACCTGCTCTTGAGTGTCACCTCTCACTGATGTTGAGTGCAAAAAGTAATGAAATGAATGCCACTCAAGAGAAGGATTTGAAGCTGGTTGAGAATCACATTCCAAGAGCAATGGTTAAAAGCTCTATGTCAACATGGGAAGGATCTGGTTTAGAGACAGGACTTTGGTTTTGGCCTTCTGCTGTGGAGTGTTTTTAGAAAGCCTTATAAAAAAAGCATATTTGGGGGTAGAGTTTCTACTCTGTTGGAGATAGCAGAATCAAAATTCAGATGATCTCTGTGGGCTTGGACGTTGAGCCAACGCCAATATGATGAATGAAACAGGAGTAAGTGGAAGAGGTGTTAGGAGTTCCAGCTGGCTACCAGTTTCCCCAAGCAGTAATGGGCTGGCGCTGCCATGTCAGCCGGCTCCCTCCAGGCTGCTTTCCTGTGATCACAGGATCCATGGCCTGGGAAACTGTCCAGCCAGCACACATCTGGAGCACTGGCTTCCACCCTTGAGCTCATGTTTGGAGAGGAACTCTGTCAAACTATCATTGACCCCTAGGCTTTGGCCACCACACCACACCTTCTGCATTACCCTATGGATGGTCCTGAGGGAAGGCCTTGGCTAGTCAGGGTGACTGGGAGACCAAAGATGCTGGAATCAGAGACCTGAGTTGTGATAGCTGCTCTGTTACTCATTGGTTGCATGGTCTGATCCACAAGAATCCTCCTCCTGATTCTTGGTGATACCCCTGGTGAAGAGTCTGGAGATCTTTAGTTAGGGGAAAAGGAAAGTGTTTGGCATGTCCAAGCATGTAGGTGGTGTAGTGGAAAGTGCTTTTGTAGCCTAGCTGATTTGGAGGGTCTGGGCAAACATTGTAATCTTTGTGAGCCTGTTTTCTCATTTGTACACAGGGAGTGTGACACATACCTCAGAGTAGACACCTGGCCCATTGCCACTGAGGACTTGTTAGAAGTCATAGGCAGAAGGTCTTGACTCCTCTTGAGGAAGAAAAAGCTCTGGCACTATGGCTGAGCTGCGCTATGCAGTGCCTGGACCCCCTCAGGGTGCTGAGCCAGTAGAGGGTCAGGCTGAGGCTTGGTGTGGACCAGGCTAGACTAAAGGACTTCTCACAGGTGGCACGCAGGATAATATAAAGGGAGTACCATCAGACAGACACTTTTAGTCTTAAAGTTACATACTTATTTTAATGTATATTAGGAAAAAAACCCCAAATAACTAGTATATCAAACCTATAATTTTAATGGAAGTTGTTGCTTTCCTTTGGCTTCATTTTTTTCAGTATAAAAAGTGTATAAATTTAAAGAAAAATATGAAGTAAATAATAAACCAGCCAAGACTTCAAGAATGTCAAGATCATAAAAGATACTCTCCTATTTGCCACCAAAAAAAAGATGGGGGGCAGGTGACATTTCTAGATTAAAAAAAACTAGAGAGACCAGATCTGGAAAAAATAAAGAACAATTCTGAAAGACATTGTGGGGAATGAAAGATAATTGGGGGAAAATTGAATATAGGCAGTAGAGTAGATAATAGTATGGTCTCAGTGTTAAATTATTGGGTAGGAGAATGTCCTGATTCTTAGAAGGTAGATATTAAGGGTTTAAGTACCATTGTGTCTGAACCTACTTTAAAGCAGTTAAGGAAACATCTGTGTATATTATCTAAATTATATATATATATAATTATATATTGTATGTATTACATATATGTATATAACATACATGTATAGAACACATATACATATAGGTACATGGAGAAAGAGAGCACAGGTGTAGAAACTGTTAACAGTTGGTGGCACAACTAGGTGAGGGATATATTATGTTAATTATTCTGTTCTTTTAGCTTTTCTATAAGTTTGAAATTTTTTCAAAATATAACATTGGGAAATTAAAGAACTAAAAGCAGCGATAAGCATGTCCCCATGAGGAAACCCTGTGTGGTTTGGCACTATATTCTGAGTCAAGCGAATCCCTTTGGTGACGTGGCACCCGCATTGTCGCCCTCCTCTCCTTCAGCTACACAGGCCATTGTTGTTTGACTCTTGTGGCCTTTGTTCTTGCTGTTCCCCTCACTCAAACCACTCTGCCTCTGTTTTTTCATTTCGATCTTAGCTCAAACATAATCCTCTGAGCAAGGGGGCTCCAAACCTGCCTTTCTAATGCTACCAGTTCTCAAGTTACTGTCACAACATCAAAATGTAATTTCTTCACTGCATTGTCACCATCTGAAGTGACCTTTGTAATTAATTATATAGTATTGTTTATCTGTCCTCTCACCAGAATATAAGCTCTATGTACACAGAAGCCTTAAAAGAAGAAAACAAAGCCAGGAAATAGTGAATATAGCACAATTTGTAATGGTGGCACAGGAATGACTAACATTTGAGAACCACTGCATTGTGGGACTTGCCTTCGAGTTCTTTTGGAGTCCTTGCTGACTGTTCATTTTTGGAACATATCTTTAATATTATATTATGATTTGATAAGAAAAATTTTGACCTAAGAAAAATCATTCAGTGACATATCACTAATATAATGTAAGTTGGTTAGGAAATATGATATGAATTTTAAAAAGTTCATTTTTCTCAGTTACGTAAAATGAGATGGCCAAGTTAAAAATGTTTTCTTGGTCAGTAAGATAGAATTTATTCAGTAACTATTTGCAGCAGCAAGTTAAGATACTCAATAAAAAATGACATAGTTGCCAGCTGGTGTGGCTCAGTAGTTGAGCATCAACCCATGAACCAGGAGGTCACGGTTCGATTCCCTGTCAGGGTATATACCCAGGTTGTGGGCTTGATCCCCAGTGGGGGTGTGCAGGAGGCAGCCGATAGAAGATTCTCTCTCATCATTGATGTTTCTATCTCTCTCCCTCTACCTTCCTCTCTCTGAAATCAATAAAAATATGTTTAAAAAAAAAAGACCGAATATAGACCCAGAGGCCATCAGTTGACACCAGAATATTAATGATGTAATGTAGGATTATAGAATTACCTTAGGTTTCTTTATATCTAGGAGGAAAACTGGAAATTATTGTGCATGGTGTCACCTAAAAGCTATTTAATTCAGATGCTTTTGAAGAAGGTTGGTGGGCAGCAGTTAATGGTCCTGGTCCTGATCAGTACAGTTATGAGGGAATCCTTTTGCAGTCTGAAGGAGGGCAACAGTAAAATCATGTAATCGGGGAAAACTTGGTTGAAGATGTGTCTGGGGGAGTTGAGGTGGCCTGTGAATTGAATTAGAAGATGCAGTGTTTTATTATTGAGATACTAATACTGTTGGTGAAATTCTACACCAACATCCAGCCCGGAAATGTACCTTCTTTGTTACCTTATTTTCCTGCCATGTGGCTACTACCTGGACCACACATTTGGACTCTCAATTATATTATGGCTTTTAATATCCCTAATTGGTTCATGGACTTAAGTCTAGTTTCAAGGTCATTGCAAGCCCTTGGATGTTAAGGGTGCAGCATATGCTCCATTTGTGTCTGCCTGCATTTAGAATGGGATTGCACACACAGGCAGCAGGGCCTTCACTGGGGGAAGGAACATGGGTTTTGGATTCAGTAGGCCTGGGTCTGGATCCCGGCTCTGCTACCCAATATCTGTGTGACTGAATAAAATGATGATGATTGTGACATTGATGGTAGAAGTTAATGAATTCATTGGGCGTTGTCTATGATATAAGGGTTACCATAATGTGTTGGTGGGTGCGATAATGTGTATAAATAGTCAGTTTAGTGGCATTGAAAATACTATGAAGGTATTGAAATCATGATCTCAAGGTGAACTGAATTGTTAAAGCATGGGCTAATACATTATATTAGTATATAATCTTTGGTTGTAAAGGACATAAATTCAACCCAAATTGCTGCTTAAAACCAGCAAGGTAGTGAAGACAAGCTTTAAGCACAGCTGAATCTAGGGCCTCAAATGATATGATCAAGACCCTGCCTCCATTTCCCTCATGTCAGCTTATTTCTCAGGCTGCTGGCTCTTGTGAGATTGCAGAGCATCCCATGGCTCTTCGATTCAGCTTTCTTTCTGCCAAGTCAGCCCCTCTAGCTGAAAGAGAGAGCTTTCCCAGGAGTCCCAGTAGAAGACACAGGAGAGACTGAGTGGCCAGATCTGGGTCCCAGTCCTACACCTAGAGTTGGGACTGGATTTCCTGCCACTTGTGAAGAGAGACTGAGATGGGGAAAGAGGTGATCCCAAAGGAAAAGAGAGGCTCTGTGACCAGTCAAAGGGGTGCTGGTCTCCCTCATCACTAGAGAGGCACAGTTCCTGCATGGAGTTCCAAGTCTCTCACAGCCTAACAGATTTACCAGTCTTCATTACAAACCAAACATTCTGCTATTTTTCGCTCTGGAAATTGTTGATAAAACCTTTCCTGTTTAGTTGAAACATTGCAAAAGTTACACAGGAAAAATAAACAAGACTCTGGCCAGTTGTGAAATGGAGAACATCAAAGTTTGGCTAGTCACCAAGCTCAGCTTCCACTGGAGTGGCTTCATGTCTACGAACAGGTCTGTAGATATGGGGTTTAGTTTAGGTTCGGTTGGTTCAGAACCAGAAACTAGCTCAGGATGGCTCTAGTGAAGGGATGGGTTTGGGAGAGGCAGAGCTGCGCTTGGGCTGGGCATGCTGAGCCCAGGTTGGAGTGGGTAGTTGTCCATACCATGCAGCCACAGCAGTGTCTCTGCTTGGCCTTCCACCTGCCCCAGCCAGGGTACCTGTTCCCACATCTGCCCCTTCACCCCTTGACTGGCCCACTCAGCCCTGCGCCTGGCCTCTTGACAGCTGCCTGTACATGGGGCTCTACCTCACACTCTTCACCTCAGCGCCCATCTCATGGCCCCGTTTCTCAGTGAATCACACAAGATCCCCAGGGGAACCTGTTAGCTCAGCTTGCCCGAAGTCACTGTTACTCACTGGCCAATTTCTGGTTAGGCCACTCTTGGGACAAGGCAGTGTGGTCCTATTCATTGTGACTGATTTAGGACAATGGAGACTATAGGTGGGTTGGAATCCTTTGACGAGAGACAGGCAGGGGCAGTCTTTACCCCACTGCCTATGGCAATGGTCTTGAAAACTGAAACTGTTTTCAGATACCTGACCTCTGGCCCTTGGGATGGACTCATATGCATAGCTCAAGCATTTTTACTCTAATATCTTAGTAGGTAATAAGGTAACAATTTTTATTATAAAGTATTTATATTTATTGTGAAGTTAATTTTCTTTTTACATTTTGGAAAAGAATAGGAAGAAGAAAATAAAAATTACCCATAATCCCACCATGGTAGATGTTAATAATAGCAGTTAACACTTTGTAATTTTGGCTTTGTGCCAGACATCATTGTATGTGCTCCTTGAATTCTTGTGGTAACAGTGTGAGGTAGAATGGAGACGCTATTATCCTCTTCCCTGGTTCTGGAACAGAGGTCAGGTCTGTATGTTTGGGGGGTATGTTTAACTAGCCTGTAGGGTGCTGATGAAAAGCCCCAGTTCAAGTGCTAACTGGGTTTGACTGAGTGCTATCCAGAGGATTGTGTGGGTATAATCCCAAGTGGAGTGAGTGAGGTTGGGGTAGAAGTAGTGTCCTGTCCAGTAGCTGCCACTGCACAAAGACAGGGTGTTATCTCCCTTGTCCTCCAGCAGGAAGTGCTTAAGGATCACTAGGTAAGACAATTGGACATACACCGTGGCTCTCCAGCTTGGTTCTTAGTCCCCTAGGCCTAGACCTTCTGGGCCTGCTCACCTGCCTGGATGTGTTTGAGTTAAACAAATACATGAGAAGGTGGGAGTGAGTGGCACCTCTCCCTTTTCCTCACCTCCCATGTGCATAACTTGTCTTAGTGGTCTTATTTTCCACTCTTGCCATGATTATTGTCCTGAAGATAAGACTTCATGGAAAAACCTCAGCATTTTAGGGAGAGAGGTGGTGTGAGTGATTAGAATGAGGCAAATATTAAGTATCATCCCATTTATTGAGCACCATCTATATTTCAGGCTCTGCTTGGCACTATAAAAATATTTCCACTTTGCTCCACAACTCAGGTTTTATAGAAGAGGAAAGTCGGGGCGAGGGGCAGGGGTGAGGAAGTTTGTTCAAGACCACACAGCAGGCCAGTGGAGAGCTGGTGTTGGAATCCAGATCCAAGTAAGGGGGCAGAGACCAAGAGTCAAGACCACAGTGTGTACATATGTTTCTTTTAATCCAAGTCTGTTTTTAGCAAGCTTTTGGCAAATAGCACTGCGAGTACAGCAAGATGCTATCCAAGAGGTTGTACTTTGCATGATTCAAGGACCTGAAATGCAAGAGGAAAAAAATGAAAGAAAAAAAGACCAAGTGTAACAAGCTTCATGGGTAGGCCTCTTTGGTTGTCTCTGGCCCTGACACAGACGTAGACTGTAAGAACCACTCTGGAAATAGCTGGTAACAGGACACCATACTTTCAGCCTTTCTTTTTTCATTGTTGCCGGAAAAATAATCAGCTCTGTATCTTAAGTGCATGATAAAGTGTCTCAGACACCAGCTGTAACTTAAAACAATTTTTGTTTTAGTTGCTTTTAACAGATGCTGCTGGCTTTCTGGGCCAAGCACCAGTGTTCATTTCTTACAGTGGGCTGCTTGAGCCTCTCCACTGTCTTGATTTGTGTTTCATTCTTTCTTTAAATGTGTCCATTCAATCATTATTTTGGTATGTTCCAGAGGCTTGGGTTTGGGGTTTAAAAGAGTGATTCTGGACTGGGTATTCATTGTAACAGCATTTATTGAATGCATCCTATGTGCCAGGCACTGTGCTGGTACAGTGGATGGGCAGGTTGGGGCCCTAGGCCTTCCAGAGCTTATGATCTAGTGGAGGAAGCTAGACTCATAAGTAAGAACAGAGCCTCTTTCTTCCCAAAGACAACCATTTTCAACTTTTTTAGTTGATATTTTTTGTATAATCTTTAAAACATGTTTATTATGCTACTTTTTGTTTTCCCCCACTTCAGACATTGTTTGAAGCTTCCCTCCTAAGGAAGACAAGAATTCTTCCCCTTCTCATCTGCTCTTTTCAGTTGCAGACGGGCATTCTTTCATATCTTCAAAAAGCTTAGAGGCACTGTGCTCTGGGAATACTATGCAGCTGAATAAAACCCAGGGCTTGCTGTCAGGAAGCTTACAGATAGTGAGGAGATGGGTCTGTGAGCAGGCAATGTGAGGATTAGTCATTCTGTATTAGATTTGAAGAAGGGGTGGGGCTGAATTCCCCCGTCAGCTTTGCCACCTGTGTACAAGCTGGTTTACTTGGCCCAAGTGCTATGGAGCACTCCTCAGTGCTGTCCTGGCCCAGCCATCATCCTCTCCCACTGGCACACAGCAGCAGCTTCCCAACTGGCCTCTTACCTTTAATAATCCATTGTCCCCATGGGGACCACAGTGAACTTTACAAAAACATATCACTTCCTCACCTAAAAAACTGCCATTGGCCTTCTGTTACAAGTGAGATAAAACCCATGCTGCCTACTTTAGCCTTCAAGGATCCATGTGACTCTTCCCCTCCCCTGTCAGCCTCCCTACTGCTTGTTGTGCAGCCACTCAGACTTGTCCTCTCACTAAGGCCTTCTCACTTCCAAGGGAACCTTCATCACTACTCTTTAGAATATCACCCCACTGCACCCCACTGCTCTATACCACAGTCCTGTTTTATTTTCTGCATAGCTTTTATCTCTATCTAAAAGTATCTGTGTCTCCCACTAGAATGTAAACTCCATGAGGACAGGGACCCTGTTTGTTTTGTGAAATTGCTGCATCTCCTTTAGAATAGTGCTTGGCCCATGGTAACACACTAAACAAAATGTACCAATGAAATCAATCTTGGAGTGCTCTTCCATACCCCTGGGACCTATCATTGCCCTCTTACCTGAGGTCATTAGTGAAAACATTGTCCTAGTTATAGTTGTGTCCAGGAATACAGTGTTGTTGCTGAATAGCACTTATGAGCAAAAAAGAATGACTAACAGTAATAATAGCAAACCCTTACATAACGCTTACTATGTGCCGGGCACTGTTCTGAGCACTTTATTAGCATAACTGTATTTCTCATTTTCACCTTATGGGATAGGTACTATTATTACCCCCTTCTTGCAGATGAGGAAATCAAGGACAGAAAGCATAACTTAACAAAGTCCTTAGCTTTATAAGCAGTGGCGCTGAGAGTTGAACCCAGACATTCTGGCTCCTGAGTCTGTGCTGTTATCTAAACGTGCCTGAGTTCCACTGAGGGAATATTTCTGGAGTTGCATGAATTAGATACTACATCTCTAGAGGTGGAACTGGAATAGTAGGAACCATTCCTACTTATTGAGCACTCTGTTATGGGGTTCCTGTGGCTGTTGGCGTTGTGGCCAGTAATGGTGCAGAAGTGCCTGCAGACATAGAAGACATAAATGTCTTTAATGGCAGATGACAGGGGCCTTTTCAGAGACCGTTACAGAAAGTAGGAGACAACACAACATGCTCTCAGACAAGTATGAACGGCCAGGTTCTCTGAAGTTCCCATGGTGATATATGGCTTTAGCCACACAGTCTGAGGATATTCTAGGTGCTAGAAGCTCCCTTTGCCATTCTCATAAGGATTTTTTTAAAAAGTAGATTTCAGAGAGAGGAAGGGAGGGGAATAGATAGAAACATCATCGATTGGCTGCCTCC